>NC_133511.1:126855000-128262500 GCF_049354715.1 Callithrix jacchus | reverse complement strand
TCCCAAGAACTGGCCCAAACCAAGGACTCCCTCGGGAGCATGCCCCGTCTCTGTTTGAACCCCAGCACAGTGATCCTCGGCCAACTGCAGTCTTGGCAAGTCCCTGTTTCAAAAGCCCTGTGTCAGCACCCTGATTAGAATCACTGGCACTTGTCTGAAAATGGGCCCTCATTCTCTGTCTTCCTCCTGCCTCCCTCCTCCTGGGTAAATTTGGACAAAAGCTGGCATCTGCTATAATTCATTGTATGCCATGTTTCCACCAAGGCTGTGAACAGGACCCCAGGCACCTAGAGGGGACTCTCTGGAAAGATGAGTAACTGAAACTTGTATCTCAAAACAAACAGAAAAATCATAATCCTGACTCCATTCTCTTTAATGCACTACCAAGTCCCGTAATTCAGAACAAATGATCATATTCTCACTATACTGCCTGTTTTGCTCTAAGAAAATGTTTAAAATTGATTTTTAATGCATAAGAACTAATGAAGTTGTTGGTTTTGCAAGGAGACATCCTCACTCTCGTGCTCATTGCTCCATTGTTCACAACAGCCAAATTATGGAATCAACCTCAGTGTCCGTCAACAGATAAATGAAGAAAATGTGATATAGATATACACAATGGAATACTATACAGCCCTAAAAAAGAAGGACATCTTGTCATTTGCAACAACGTGAATGAACCTGAATGACACTATATTCAGCAACATAAACCAGGTACAGAAAGCCAAAGACTGGATGTGGTACCTAAAAACGTAAAACTCATCGAAATAGAGAGTAAAATGGTAGTAACCAGGGGCTAGGGTTGGGGAGGAGGATCAGGGAGACGTTGGTCAAAGGACACATTTCAGTCAGACAGGAGGAATGAGTTCAAGAGATCTGCTGTACAACACAATGGCTGTAGTTAATAACAGTGTCTTACTGCTGAGAGTACATTTCAAATGTTTGATGAATACGTATTTGAAACAATTATTTTTCTGCCACGTATCTAAAAAGAAATCAAAGCTGTTAACTTGGGGTTCCTGAAGGGACTACCATGTACTGTAGCGGATCGTGGGGGGCTGACATCGGGAAATTGTGTTAACTTGGGGTTCCTGAAGGGACTACCATGTACTGTAGCGCATCGTGGGGGGCTGACATTGGGAAATTGTGTTAACTTGGGGTTCCTGAAGGGACTACCATGTACTGTAGCGCATCGTAGGGGGCTGACATCGGGAAATTGTGTTAACTTGGGGTTCCTCAAGGGACTACCATGTACTGTAGCGCATCGTGGGGGGCTGACATTGGGAAATGTGTTAACTTGGGGTTCCTGAAGGGACTACCATGTACTGTAGCGCATCGTGGGGGGCTGACATCGGGAAATTGTGTTAACTTGGGGTTCCTCAAGGGACTACCATGTACTGTAGCGCATCGTGGGGGGCTGACATTGGGAAATTGTGTTAACTTGGGGTTCCTGAAGGGACTACCATGTACTGTAACGCATCGTGGGGGGCTGACATCGGGAAATTGTGAGTGAGTGAGTGAGGGTGGAGATCAGGGCTCACCCCCCATCCCAGCCTTCCCAGTGTATCCCTGTTCTGCATTTCCCAGAATCCCTTGCAGCAAGCCCCTGACAGAAACACCTGCGTGGAATTGAACACTCCTACGCAGCAGAGAATCTGCCAGCACTGCCTGGCATTCCCGCAGGCGAGCCCCTGCGCAGAGGCATCGACCCTTCCTCTAGTCTGGGTGGCATCTGCAGTGGCTGTCTCCCGACTCCGATGGTGGCCTGACTCTTGAGCTGGAGGAGGAGCTACAGCTTCCCCGTGGAGCAGGTGGCATCCTGTTGGCAAAAAGGAAGCAGCTCCTTTGCTGGTCCAGTTTTGTTTTCAAAGTTGTTTCTCGATGTTCAGCTCCATGCCCATTTCTTCGCCCTCTCCAGTGAGTCTACTTACCCCGTGGTATCCTGGAGCTAATTCCTTCCCGGCTAAACTAGCTGGAGTGCATCCTGTTCTCTGAGTTGGAGCCCCAGTGATATAGCGCAGCTATGCATTTTCTAGGGAGACACTCCATCATTCCCAGCAGCTTCCTGAAAGGATGAATATCCCAGAGAGGCTGAAAGCCTCACCCACTTGCAATCCACAGGAAGTTCTGGCCGGCCAGGGCAGGTGCCCTAGAATACTTGAGGGGAATCAAATTGTGCTGAACTTGTGTTACAGAGAGTGCTTCTAAAAAGCGCTGCTAATTTGCACTCTGCCCATCTGGAGTTTCAGAGCCTGGGTTTAATGAACACTTCTCACCTGAAGCCATTTTCACTTTAGATTCAATTCAACAGAGTCAATGGCTTGTTTAAGAGACATTCACCAAGTAAGCCTTCACCAGACCCTCTGCTAGGAGCTGGGGAAACAGATACACCTGCTGTGGCTCCTGCCCAGGGGCGCTCAGCCGCTGCAAAACGAGGAAAAAGGCTAGAAATAAAAGCACTGCACGTTAAGGCCGTTGTGGCCACAGCAGAAGTTACGTATCAGGAGGTGAGAAGGGAGAGAGAATGAGGCAACAATGCCCTAGCAAACATCTGTGAGCACCACTGTGGCAGGTTGCAAAAAGGCCACAAATTCTTTTTTTATTTTGAGAGGGAGTTTTGCTCTCGTTACCCAGGCTGGAGTGCAATGGCGTGACCTCGGCTCACCGCAACCTCCACCTCCCGGGTTCAAGTGATTCTCCTGCCTCAGCCTCCCGAGTAGCTGGGACTACAGGCTGTGCCACCACACCCAGCTAAGTTTTGTATTTTAAGTAGAGATGGGGTTTCACCATGTTGACCAGGATGGTCTTGATCTCTTGACCTCATGATCCACCCTCCTTGGCCTCCCAAAGTGCTGGGATTACAGGCGTGAGCCACCGCACCCGGCCTAAGGGCCACAAATCCTCCCCCTCCCGTCAGGAACTGGAGACGACTTCATCCCTAGAATATGGGTGGATCATGTGACTAGCTTTAGTCAATGGGACATTAGCAAACATTCCATGGACTAATGGGTAAAAGTAAGTGTGTGTTGAGGTTCTCTCTTGCTGTCCTTGGAAATCCTGCAGCCACTACCATGCAAACTGGTGGACATACTTGGGGTCATGAGAGACATATGGCCCAGTAACCCCCATTAACTCTATCTGGCCCTCAGCCAATCAGCAGCCAGCCACCAAATGCAGGTGTGAAACTACCTGACCACCAGCTGCCCACAGATGAATGAACCCAGCCAAAACAAGCAGAGGAACCAGTGGGGCCCAGCCCAAGTCACTGGGCCACAGAATCATCAGCTAATAAATAATTGCTATTTTAAGCCACTGAATGGTGGGATTGATACACCTGCTCTATGCCTATATTTCTACTGGGCCTCCAGGCAAAGTTTCAGGAGAAATAGAAGAGATATTCCCTGTTTTCAAGGAACTAAGACATCACAGCTGAAATTTGCCTTTGGCATAGGGGACTGAGTATGACATGGTGTCAGTTTCTGGGTCTGCCTTCTCAGTCCAGAAGAGGTCAGCCGTTGTTAACACTCCAAGTGCTTTTCTGTAAAAATACATTCTCCAAAGGAGGTTGAGAATAGACATTTCCAACAGAGTCAAGAATGGGGATGGTGGTAAAAGAATATGGCAATGAGGCAGGGATGCTGGTATGGCAATGAGGCAGGGGTGCTGGTAGTAACAATCCCCATTGTCCTTTTTGTCAGTGTAGCCCAGAGTTTGGGGGTTGAAAGGACGCTGGCTGTTTGTTAGGTAGCCCGGTGTGAATTCCAGCTCCATCGCTCAGTTCTGAAGAGCTCTTAGGCAAATCAAATCACTTCACCCTCCAGGGCCTGTTTCCTTCTCAGCCATTTGGGCTGACAACAGCAACTCCCAGGGTATGAGGAGGAGCAGATGCATAGACATGGGTGGAGGGCTCAGCACGTACACACCTACTTCCTCTGCTCTCTCACTGGCCCTGAGAAAGAGCAGGGAAGCGGCCCAGACTCCTCATAATCCCAGTGGTCATCTATGCCACAAAAGGCCCCAGTAACTGGAAGGTTTGGTCAGAGTGAATCATTTGGTGCCTGCGAGGCCTGGCTCTGTCCTGACTGGGCTCAGCTCCAACCTCCCTCCTCTCTTGATTCCACAGATCTCCTTGTAGATTCCTCTCATCCTCCTTCATTTGTTCCCATCTTCACTGCTTCTGGGGAGAGTGTCCTGCTCCCCCGGAGCCCTGGGGCCCTGGGCCTCCTTGCAATGCCACACCCTCATCCCAGCCTCCACCGAATCTAGCTGGGCACCTCTGTAGGGTTGGGACAGAGCTGGTCAAATGAGGCCGGTGAAGGCCTGAGCACTGGGGCAAGCAGCTTTCTTCTCTTACAAGCTGATGGCTGCAGGATGGGGCTCAGCCTACTGGAAACAGCTGGATCTCCCTCGGGTGAAGCAGCAAACTCGGGTTGGTGGGAAGAACTCTGCAGAGTCACCCCTAATGAGGCCAGCAGGGTAGGGCAGGGTGAAGGACAGAGAACCAAGAACCAAGAGGCCTGAATTCTGTACCCAGCCTGGTGGTGCTGGGCCATTCTAGGACCCACACTAGGGACACGGCACCTGCTGTTCCATAAGCTGCCCCATGGGATCAGGGCACAAATGGCAGAGGGGGAGGCCTTGCTTCCTTCCACGGGCTCTGACAGCAGAGAGCACAAGGCAGCTGCTACAGCAGAGATATCTCTTCCAGATCTCTCGTGTTCTCTTTACAATGTGTGCAAGTTGGTATTCCTCTCCATGGGAGAGCTACTGGTTTTATGGTAAAAGGTCTTAAATTACTTACCGATTAAATTATCCAAATCTTCCTCTAAAAGAAGAGTTGGAGGACATTGGCATCTGGGAAGCCATATCCCATCGTCCTGCAAGTTCAGGCCCCTGCCAGGCGTCCCTGGGTCAGAGGTCCTTCCATCTCAGAGCAGCAGGAGCGCAGCATCCGCAAATGGCCCATCCAACTCAGACACACAACAGCTGCGTCTAAGTTGTGCTTAGTGTATGTTTTTCAAAACCAGTGCCAGGCAGAGTTTTGTGCCAGCGCAGGTCCCGGAGAGAGCCTGGGTGATGTCTCTGGAATCAGCAGAGGATTGGAAACGTGGCCAGCCTGGAATGTGGGTTGTGTGTTTTCATGGGTGCTGGGTTTCTTCGTGCTTGTCTTCTTTTCTGAGAACGTCGCTGGGCTCAGGACGCAGGCTTGCCCCTGCTGCACGACTGGAGAAAGTGAGGAAAACTCAAGTTCTTGAGGCCACGTTTTTGGAGGCCTGCGATGGATCTGAACGCAGCAGGTGGCTCTCCTGGAGAGCAAAGCGGCCACGTGTCCGGGCCTCATGTACAGGTTCTGTCTCACCAGCTGGTGCCCATGCCAGGGCTAAGTGCAAGCCGACCACCGACTGACAGGTCCAGCTAGAGACTTTTCTTTTTCCCTTTTATAAGTGGCTAATTTGGCCCTGAAGGAGGGTGTGGTGGCCTCCCAGAGAAGCTGATGCAAAATTCAGGCACATCATATCAAGGGGATTGGTTGCCCACCACCAGTTTGTTTTCCCCTCAGTGCTTTCCCTGGATTTTCTGTGAGATGGAAAGTTCTCCCTCCTCCAGCCAGGGCTGGGGGCTGCTGAGTGAGTGGAGACACTGGGCAGTGAGACCTACAAAACCCATAAGTGGACCTGGAGAACAGTGGCAAGATGGGGCACCTATGTGGGGAGCAGTAGACCAGGAAGCACCAGGCAGGGAGCACTGGGTGAAGGAACATTAGGTCAGCACCATCAATACAGGGAGTATTGATGACTGCCAGAGGCAGCCACTGTTCCAGGGAGCACCAGGTGGGGAGTACTGGGCCGACAGCACTCTGCCAAGGAGTATTGAACCAAAAGTACTATGCCAAAGAATACTGCACCGAGGAGTACTGTGCCAAGGAGTACTGAACCAAGGAGTACTGAGCCAAGAAGTACTATGTCAAGGAGTACTGAACCAAGGAGTACCGAGCCAAGGGGTACTAAACCAAGGAATATTGAGGCAAGGATTACTATGCCAAGGAGTACTGTGCCGAGGAATACTAAACCAAGGAGAAGGAGTGTTGTGCCAAGGAGTACTGAGCCAAGAAGTACTGCACTAAGGAGTACTGAGCCAAGAAGTACTGCACTAAGGAGTACTGAGCCAAGAAGTACTGCACTAAGGAGTACTGAGCCAAGAAGTACCACACTAAGGAGTACTGAGCCAAGAAGCACTGTGTTGGAGTGCACTGAGGGTTGTCTGTGAGGTCGCGACTCTGCCCAGCAGGCCCTCATGCAGCCAGGCCTGCCGCTCCACCTTGCAGTGCTTGGTCTGGGTCTCCTCATCTGTTTTGGGGCCTGAGCTCACCTTCAGGGAGACCAGTGAGCAGCCTAGGAGGCCCTGGTCCTGCCAAAAGCCGCAGCTCCTGCTGAGGCATGTGCCCCGGTCCAGGCTGGCTGGCGACGAAGGGCTGACAGTCGGTGCTTCCCGCCCTGCTCTGCGCCACCCTGGCTCCCGCAAAGGTGCAGCTCCGCAGGCCCTTCTGGCTGTGCTGCTGCCACTGCCTTTTGTTTTCAGAGCACAGGGTTAGGAGCGGAGGCAGCAGGGAGACTGCCGGTACCCACGGCAGCCCGCTTTGGCTGTGACGTGTACTGCTGTATAACAGAGTGCCCCAAATCTTAGCAGCATAAAACAACAAACATAAAAGTCCCAGTTCTGGCCCAGGGTCTCCCCTGAGCAGGATTCCCAGCCCTGAAGGCTGGACGCACCAGTGGACAGAGCTCAGACCACCACTCACAAGGCAGTCGGCTGGCATCAGATTGAACATGACAGAGAAACGCACCTGAGAACTGAGATTTGGGGGTTGTGTGTTCCAGCAATGAACCTGCCCGGATCGCAGACCTGCTTATGCTCCCTTCCTCTGGGAAGGCTCCTGGGAGTACCCCACACCAGGGCAGTTGGAGGGAGTCCTCTGTCTTCATCCTCAGTACCTGTGACAGGTACCAGGTGGGTGCTGCCCAGCTGTGGCCTCATTGTGGCCCTTCAGGAGCCAGCTATGGCCCTTCAGGAACCGCAAACAACTCAGCACTTGCTCCAGCCTCTAACGGGCTGGGTTCCTGGCTCTGCCTTGTGCTTGTCCTCTGAGCCTCAGGTTCCCCATCTGTAAAGTGGGCAGGAGGGTCCCTTTGGTGAGAGCCTGTGCAGCAATAATGTGAGAGGTGGGTTTACCTGTGCAGCATGGTGGATGTAGGGTGGAGGAGCAGAGTGTGTGCCCGCTTCCCCCCTGGCTGCTCTGGCATCACCCAGGTGTGCTCTCCAGCACCTGTGCCCTCACAGGGACCTGACCCCACTGCAGGAGCCTCCCTCGGGGAACACTTTCACAGTCAGCCCCTCCTGCTCAAGCAAGGACGCTGAGGAGTGTGGTTGTGAATTCTTTCACACCACAGAGGGGCCCAGGCACGTGCCCTGGTCTCTGGTCTCCGTGGGGACATTTTTCGGTCAGTGCATCCATGGCGCTTGGCTGGGGAAGCTCCGCCTGCCTCAGACATCAGGAGAGGCGGTGTTCTAACTCCCGCTAAAACACCAGCTTGCCAGATGCCCCCCTCAACCTTAACAATGAGCCCTGGAGCAGCAGCCTGCCAACGGGGCTTTCCCTCCAAGCCGCATCAGCCAAGGCTCTGGGCTGCCCGGCCCCTCCTCCTTCACAAGTATCCGCCGAGTGGCTGCCACGTGCTGCCCGCTGTGGTCTCGCTGCAGCCCTCAGCTCTGGGGGCAGTTAGGTGAGGTCCACAGAGCATAGGCTTTGCTGCCCACAGATCGGAATTCTGAGCTCCCGCTGCTCACCTATGGGGACCAGAACAGCATGTGTATTCCGTGCCCCAACTCTTCACTCCCAGATAGGGAAAGGGGGCTCTGAGGCCTGCTGCTTGGGGTGCTGTGAAGGTTAAACCAGCTGGGGCTGCACATGGGACCACTATTCCCCTGCCCTCCCCCCTGGCGGCACTCCCACCCGACCCGCAGCTCCCGTGCTGTCCACAGCCCTGAAGACACTGCGTGGCCTCCTGCTGTGGTCCCTGTCCTGAGACCCGAGCTTGGCTCGGGGCGGTCTCCTAGCAAATCTTCATGTTGGCTGAATACCCACTGAGATCAGCAGAGGGTCCCAGGCCAGCAGTATCAATGCCCCCTGAAATTGTCAGCAATGCAGATTCTCGGCCCCGTGCCCACCCTGCCACTGGGAACTCCTGGAGAGGGGTGGGGATCTGTCGTGATCAGCCTAGGGTCCCTGCTCTCCCATTGGGAGAGACCCTGTGGTTTAGCGCTGACCAGTAGACGATGTGCTGCTGAGGGTGGCGGGAGGGCCCCTCGTCTTGACCGCACAGCTGGTGAAGGGTGGTAGGCATGCTGGACTGCCTGCCTGGAGGTCAGGCGGCCCCAGGGGGGAAGAGAGTAGGTCTGTGTGTTGAGTGTTTGAGGGAATGAAGCTACTGAAGGCCGTCCCTGACAAACGTCCTGAGGTCAGACAGGACATGCGAGGAGCGCTGAGAAGCAGGTGCTGAGTTGGGAGTCCCAAGACAAACTCAGCACACATCACGCCCTGGGCTGCCGGCAACAGGCTTGGACAGGAGGCACCGCCCTGACCATGTCCAGTTTCCTCACCTTGCCAGGGCCATGCAGACCAGCTGGGAAGGATGAGTGGGGGTGTTGGCATCACCCTGGGGAGCCCTGGTGGTGCTCACAAATTCCGGTGGTTCTGCTGTTGCTGGCATCTGACGTTCAGCAAACTTCGGTGAGCACCTCTGCTTCTCCAGGCACTCTGTGGGGTCCAGAGCTGGAGGCCAATGATGGCCCCGGTGTGGAGGTGGGTGGAGCAGGGAAGAGGTTCAGTGCAGCAGCCGGGAAGCAAGAGGCCGGGACAGCAGCTCGGGGGCCCTGGGAAGGCATTCCAGACTCTGGGGGTTCAGACTTTACCAGATACCCAATGGCGTGGTGACAGCGAGTCCCACTAGCAATCCTGGTGCTTCTCCGGCCTTGTGGGCTCCTCCCGTTGGGAGTGTGGGCGCTCCCTTGCCCAGGAAGAAAGGCTGAGCTCTGGAGCAACCTAGGAGCCAGGTCTGGCCATCCAGGGACAGGGCCTGGGCCACTCTGCAGCCTGGAGCTGCAGCCAGGAGTCCCAAGACAGACTCAGCACACATCGCACCCTGGGCTGCCAGCAATGTGCGTGGACAGGAGGCACCGCCCTCATCATGCCCAGTTTCCTCACCTTGCCGGGGCGGTGCATTTGAATCATGGTCTCCTGTGCTGAGGGCCAGGGACTCAGGCACCTGAGCCTTGCAAGGACTCAGCTTCCTCATCTGCAAGTTGGGGACAGCGTCCAGAAATCAAGGCTCTCGAATGCCCTGCAGGGCATCTGAGCCTGAGGAGAGGTCGAGCCCTTGCCATTAAGAACACTAGCCCAGCTAGGCACAGCGGCACAAGCCTGTAGTCCCAGCACTCTGAGAGGCTGAGGCAGGAGGATCACTTGAACCTGGGAGGCTGAGGCTGCAGTGAGCTGTGATTGCACCAGTGCACTCCAGCCTGGGTGACAGAGTGAGACTCTGTCTCTTCCGTTTTATTTCAGTTTTGCCTTTTCCCACATGTTCTAAGAGACCGTCTAAAAACAAAAAAACCTTTTTTTTTTTGTCACCTAGGCTGGAGTGCAGTGGCATGATCTCAGCTCACGTCAACCTCCGCCTCCCAGGTTCAAGCGATTCTCCTGCCTCAGCCTCCTGAGTAGGTGGGACTAAAGGCGCGTGCCACCACACCAGGCTAATTTTTGTATTTTTAGTAAAGACAGGGTTTTACTATGTTGGTCAGGCTAGTCTTGCACTCCTGAACTCAGGTGATCTGCCCGCCTCGGCCTCCGAAAGTGCTGGGATTACAGGTGTGAACCACAGCGCCTGGCCAAAAGTTTTTTTAATTACAAAATAAAATTTGAGACAGAACACAATCTCTATTCACTGAGGGCTGGCCAAGGGCATAGGAATGCAGGACAGATGAGACCTATGGAGGCCAAACCATGGTTATTTAAAATATTTAGCAGATGGATGAATGAAAGAATGAATGAATGAATGAATGACACTATGTGATTAAAGTCCTTTTCAGGAAAACAGAATCTACAGTGAGATGAAGGCAGGACAAGGTGTCACCGCTCACATTAGAAAGGGGCGCCCTTGCGAATGCTGGACTCCTGCCTACTGGGACAGGCTCCTCACCAAAGCCAGGTGACAGTGAGGCCTTTGTGCAATGCATTAACTGCTCATCCATCTTTAAGCGGCCTCCTCCTCCGTGAGCCTTTCTCAAGTTCTGCCTTTTCTGGAGAGAAAAACCAGGAAAGCTGGAGAGAGGAAGGGACAGGGCCCCAGGGGAAGGGCCAGGGCCAGGCCACATCCTCTCGGCTGGGTCGGCTGGGGCCTGTGGGATGCCAGGCAGCTGCTCTCGGCTTACAGCTGGGCCTCACTCAGGACATCAGAGGCCAAGGGTGTCAGAGGCCGCGGCTCCTTCTCATTCCCTGGGCTGACAGCCAGAACAGCCCCAGGGCCTGCAAGAACCCCTTCCTGGCCCACTGGGCCTGGCTGGAATGTGAAAAGCCTTGGGCCTCCCAGCATTGGAGAGCTTGAGCCTCAGGGAACCCGGACTGCGGAGGAGACTGAGGCTCAGGAAAGGCAGGTGGGCGGGCGTCAGGCCGGGTGGGGAGAGGGACGTTGGCTCCAAATCAGCACTCAGCCCCGTCACCGACGCTGAGCTTCTCCATCTGTGTCCTTACTCATTAGTGGGGGACACTGGGGACAAAGGGACACCCTACCAGGCTGTTGGGAATGAGGGACACTCGCAGAGTGTGTGCCATGGTGGCCCTCAGCCGCAGTAGTTTCCATTTAGGGGGTGAGGGCAGGTCACAGGCTCAGGAGCATGGTCACAGCCTGGCCTTCCACACACCTGTGTGTGCCTCTGCTCGGCCCAGGCAGCCTGAAGCCCACCAGTCCAGCCTTGCTCACTCTCCCTGCCTGTGCCAGGGCTGGGCCACAGCGTAAATGACACTTCCCAAGTGCTTGCTCTGCCAGGGTCTGCCACAAGGATCTGGGGATCAGAATTCCCAAGACCACTCAGCTCCTAAGGACGTGGGGCACAAGGGGCCTCCTGAGCCCTCCAAGCCTCTCCTCCTGGCCAGTGGCTGGCTGTGGCTGAGAGCAGAGGGCGCTCTGTGCTCCTAAACAAATAAATGAGGTCAGGGGAGCCGGCAAGAGGGTTGGCGGCCAGCACCATCTGTCCCACTCCATCTGCAGGGGTGCTTCGGAGCAGCCAGCGAGGCAGGGCTGTCTGGCTGTTTCTCCCTCTCAGGGGATGCCCTCAACATCAGCCTGAGAAAGCCAGCACCCCGGAGAATTTTCCACATGGCTCCAACAGCTGCCATGGGGCCTCCGGGAGACCTCAGGCCTGGGACTGATCTTTGTTTTAAAAGACAAATATTCTATTTATTGAAAGGCGGTGCCCACACCTCCACCTCCCCAGCCTGCCTCCTCCACCAAGCCACTGAGCTGGCCTCAGGTCAAGCTTCAGCTGAGTGGCATCTCAGGCTGGGCTCTGCAGTCTCGGAGGCCTCGGTGACCTTTGAACGGGCCCCCACAGTGACTGGCTCAGGCGGTCCCTCTCCCTGGCAGGTGATGCAGGCACAGATGTGGAAACAGAGGCAGAGGCAAGCCCACTCAGTGGGTTCATGGAGGAGGGGTGCCCATCACGGGTCTGAAACCTGCTCACACAACCAGGTTTCTTTTCGCTCTCTGGGTTCAACTCAGATAACCCACAAGAACCGCACTTCTGAGGCTCCCTGAGCTCACTTCTCAGGGAACAGCAGCTTGGGGTGTGCTTATATCTCCCTCATTAAGGCCACTCTCCTCCACCGGTCCAGACGTCATGGTCTCCACCTGCCTGGGCAGGTGGCCCCACTCCTCACTCCCTGAGCCAATGTGGAGACACCTGTGCTTTCCAGGTAACGCTGAAGTCTCCTGGGGTGTGGCACAGGTTCCAGCATCTTGGGAAGACGAGGAGCAGCTGGCTGGCACTGACTTGGCTTCCATGTGTGAAGTTATGCACTCACACACTCACACACACACACACTCACCCACTCACACACACCCACTCACACACACACTCACCCACTCACATACACACACACCCACTCACACCCACACACTCCCCCACTCCCCACTCACACTCACCCACTCACCCACTCACACCCACTCACCCAGTCACACCCACACACACCCATCCACTCACACCCCCCCACTCACACACCCACTCACCCACTCACACACACCCACTCATACACACTCACACCCACTCACACACACTCACCCACTCACACACACACCCACTCACACCCTCACCCACTCACACCCTCACCCACTCACACACACACCCACTCACACACACCCACTCACATACTCACACACCCACTTACACACACCCACTCACACACACTCACCCACTCACACACTCACATACACACTCACACACCCACTCACACCCACACACTCCCCCACTCACACACTCACCCACTCACCCACACACACCCATCCACTCACACACCCCCACTCACACACCCACTCACCCACTCACACACCCTCATACACACACACCCACTCACACCCTCACCCACTCACACCCTCACCCACTCACACCCTCACCCACTCACACACACTCACACACACCCACTCACACACACCCACTCACATACTCACACACCCACTCACACACACCTCACCCACTCACACACACACTCCCCCACTCCCCCACTCACACCCACACACATCCACTCACACACACTCACCCACTCACACACCCTTACACACACACTCACCCATTCACACACCCACTCACATACACACACACCCACTCACACCCTCACCTACTCACACACACTCATATACTCACCCACTCACCCACGCACACACACTTACACACACACTCACATACACACACACTCACACACACCCACTCACACACCCACTCACATACACACACCCACTCACACCCTCACCTACTCACACACTCATATACTCACCTACTCACCCCCCACACACACTCCCCCACCCACCCATTCACACACCCACTCACCCACTCACACCCACTCACACCCACACACACCCATCCACTCACACACACCCATTCACACACCCACTCACACACTCACCCACACACACACTCACCCACTCACACACACCCACTCACACACTCACACACCCACTCACACCCTCACCCACTCACACCCTCACCCACTCACACTCACACACACCCACTCACATGCTCACACACACTCACACACCCCCACTCACACCCACTCACCCACTCACACACACACTCACCCACTCACACACCCACTCACATACACACACCCACTCACCCTCACCTACTCACACTCATACCCACTCACCCACGCACACAAACACTCACACACCCACTCACACACACCCACTCACACACTCTCACACCCACTCACACACATCTACTCACCCACTCACACACACACTCCCCCACTCCCCCACTCACCCACTCACACCCACTCACCCACTCACACCCACACACACCCATCCACTCACACACCCCCACTCACACACCCACTCACCCACTCACACACTCACACACATCCACTCACACACACCCACTCACCCTCACCTACTCACACACACTCACACTCATACCCACTCACCCACGCACACACACTCACACACCCATTCACACACACCCACTCACATACACACCCACTCACACACACCTACTCACCCACTCACACACACTCCCCCACCCACCCACTCACCCACTCACCCACTCACACCCACACACACCCATCCACTCACACACCCCCACTCACACACCCACTCACCCACTCACACACACACTCACTCACACACCCACTCACATACACACACACCCACTCACACCCTCACCTACTCACACACACTCACACTCATATACTCACCCACTCACCCACGCACACACACTCACACACCCACTCACACACCCACTCACATACACACCCACTCACACCCACTCACACACCCACTCACACACACACTCCCCCACCCACCCACTCACACACCCACTCACCCACTCACACCCACTCACCCACACACACACACCCATCCACTCACACACACTCACCCATTCACACACCCACTCACACACTCACCCACACACACACTCACACACTCACATACACACACCCACTCACCCACACACACACACTCACACACACTCACGCACATATACTCACACACAGTCACACACCCACTCACACACTCATCCAGTCACCCACTCATGCACCCAACCACGCACCCACTCACCCATTCACTGACTCAGCTACTAAACCATTAACCACTGAGACAGCAAACACTCATCCACTCAACCTCTCACATACCAAACACCCACTCAAGTGCTCACCCATTCATCCCCTCATCCACTCACCCACTCACCCATTTACCCATTCAGCTACTAAACCAATAACTACTCATACACCAAACATGCACCCACGCAAGTGCTCACCCACTCACCCCCTCATCCACTAACCCATTCATCCACTCACCCACTCATCCACTCACCCACTCGCCCACTCAGCCACTCGCCCACTCACTCACTCTCCCACTCGCCCACTCACCCACTCTCTCACCTACTTGCCACTCACCCACTCTTCCATTCATTCAGTCACCCACTCATCCACTCACCCAGTCACCCACTCTTTCACTCACCCACTCACCCACTCGTCCACTCTCCCATTCGCCCACTCTTCCATTCACCCACTCAGCCACTCATCCACTCACCCACTCACCCACTCTCTCACTCGCCCACTCACCAACTCTCCCACTCTTCCACTCACCCACTCTCCCACTCACCCACTCTCCCACTCACCCACTCGCCCACTCTCCCACTCACCCACTCGCCCACTCTCCCACTCACCCACTCACCCACTCTCCTACTCACCCAATCTTCCATTCACCCACTCACCCAGTCACCCACTCACTCACTCTTCCATTTACGCACTCACTCATCCACTCTCTCGCTCACTCACCCACTCATCCATTCACCCACTCGCCCACTCATCCATTCATCCACTTACCCACTCATCCATTCATCCACTCACCCACTCACCCACTCACCCACTCACCCATTCACCCACTTGCTCACTCATCCACTCATCCACTCACCCACTCGCCCACTCACCCACTCGTCCACTCGCCCACTCATCCATTCATCCACTTACCCACTCATCCATTCATCCACTCATCCACTCACCCACTCGCCCACTCACCCACTCGTCCACTCGCCCACTTGCTCAATCACCCACTCACCATTCACCCACTCACCCACTTGCCCACTCACCCACTCGCCCACTCACCCACTTGCCCACTCACTCACCCATTCATCCACTCACCCACTCGCCCACTCACCCACTCATCCATTCATCCACTCACCCACTCACTCACCCACTCATCCATTCATCCACTCACCCACTCACCCACTTGCCCACTCTCACTCACCCACTCATCCACTTACCCACTCACCCACTCACCGATTCATCCACTCACCCACTCATCCATTCATCCACTCACCCACTCACTCACCCACTCATCCATTCATCCACTCACCCACTCGCCCACTCACACACTCATCCACTCACCCACTCACACACTCACCCACTCACCCACTTGCCCGCTCACGCACTTGCCCACTCACCCACTCACCCACTCTTCCATTCACCCACTCACCCACTCACGCACCCATCCACTGTTTAGCTATCCACCTGAGGGGTGCTCAGCAGTTGGTGGCTGACTTCTGGCTGCCACCTGTTGGCCTTTCTTCTTCCTTGGAAATAAAACCCTGGTTCTATCTGGGAGTAGCGATGTGCCCAGCTGGAAAAACAATCTCCCAGATTTTCCTGCAATGAGGTATGGCCATGTGACCAACTCCTGCCCAGTGAGATATAAGCAGAAGGGTCACGTGGGACTTTCAAGGCTGCCTGAGAGGGGCAGAATCCACCATGGTGCCCCTTGAAAACATAATGCAAGCAAAGGAAGCCAGTCACGGGAGCCACATAGTGTATGATTCTATGAAGTGCACAGAGAGGGGGATCCACAGAGAAAGGAAGTAGCTTAGCGGTTGGTTAGGTCTGGGGAGTGAAAGGATTACAGCTAATGGGTAGGGGGCTTCCTTCTGAGGTGATGAAGTGGTTCTAAAATTAATTATGGAGATGGTCGCTCATATCTGTGATTTATAGAGTATTTGAATTATATGCCAATAAAGCGGTTTTTGAAACACTGCAGAGTCATCTGAAAATTGTGGTCTCTTCATCCATTCCTTCTTCCTCTTTCCCCTGGCCTGGAATACAGACGTGATGGCTGGAGCTACAGCAGCTCTAAGGGACAGTGAGGGTAGAAGCCAATGCTACAGAAAACAGAAAGATCCTGGGTCCCAGATGGCCATGAAACCACCAGCCTAGGCCTGCCCGCCTATTTGCGGATTTTTTTTTCATGAAAGAGAAGTAGAATCTCACATGGTTCAAGCCACTAGTATTTTCGCTTTTCTGTTGACTAAATCAAAGCTTATCCTACATGAAGCAATAACTAACATTCGTTGACCGCCTATTTTGTGCCAGGCACTGTTTAAAGAACTTGACATGTAATGACTCTTCTAGTCGATGTCAATATTATTTTTTAACATCCAAACTATTTTGATATATTTATACCCATTGTAAAGGTGAAAAGGTTGAGGCCCAGGGAGAATAAGAAACCTGCCCAAGGTCACATAGTGCTAGAGACTTCCCTTGTCTCAATACTGTTATCTCTGCTCTCTTCTGATTTTCAGCAAATGACTATGGGGTCCTGCAATAAAACTTGTTAGGGGAACTTACGTACAAATGGTAACTTCTGGCTGATACGTCCGAAAGTACTCTTCTTCTGTGCTTTTAACCCTCTTAAATTTTCTCTTTAAAGAGAATTGATCTCCTCCCACCCTGGAGTTTTCATGCATGCAGCAGGTCCCAGGCTCTTACCCCAAGAAAACCTCCAAACCTCAGGTCAGGAAACGCCTTAAGGGCAGGAAGCCCCCATCTCCCAAAGCCCACCGAGGTCCTGAGCACTCTCAGTGGCGTATCCGAACGTCCCAGCCCAGCTTCACCTGAACTGCACCCACACCCCAGCAGCCTTCTTCCTGCCCAGGAGAAGCTGACCGCCTGGAAATTCCTCCACCGGGAAGGGGATGTTTGAACCACATGCGCAAAAGTGTCGATGGCCAAGTATGAGTGTTGAACGGCCTTTATTTAAAGCAACTGAGCGCCTGTTGTTCTCACACCCTCACCTTGCTGGTAACTAAGGGGAGCTCCATCCTATCCACTCATCTGTTTCCTACAATCATCCTGAGAGCTGACAATACTGTCCAGGGCCGGAAAAAGGAGGGGCCTCCTCAAAGTCACACAGGCTTGGGGGGCAGAAGTGATGAGGATCTAGGTTCAGAACTCAGGACTTGCAACCCTACCACATGCTTGTGTGCACAGGCAGGTGTGCTCAAACGGCGGTCAGCACCTTCACCCAGGGAGGGCCAGGCTGAAACAGGCCAACCCTGGCTGCAGAGGTCCGTGGCCATGAATACCCTCCCTGGAACAAGGCAGAGCTGAACTCGGGTAGAAGGGGGACATGTGATTCATAGATGAGAGATTTGGTAGTGTTAGAGAATTGATAATCGATCCATCGATAGATAGATAATGGATGGATAGAGAGATAGCTGGGTAGACAGATGACAGATGGATGGATGAATAGATAGATGATTGGTAGGTAGATGATGGATAGATGGATGAATTAATGAATGAGTAGATAGATAATGGATGGACAGGTGGGTGGATAGCTAAACAGATGATGGGTAGATGAATGGATAGACAGAGGATAGATCAATGGATGAGGGATGGATCGATGGATAGATAAAAGGATAGAGAGAAGACAGGTGGCAGACAGATAGATGACAGAAGATAGATAGGTGAGAGGCAGATGAATAGAAAGATGACGGATGGATACATACATACTGGATGGACAGATGAACGAGTGGATAAATAAATGACAGATCGATGACAGGTAGATAATGGATGGATGGATGGATGGATGGATGGATGGATGGATGGATGGATGGGTGGATGGTTGGATGAATGGCTGGATAAACAGATGATAGATAGACATATAGATATATAGATACACAGACAGATGGGCAGATGGAAGCTGTGGAGAGACCCTCCTAGAACCAGAAACCCTGCTTACCACTGCCTCTGCAGACTCAGACTCTTTCCAGTTCCCCAGTGCAGAGCTTCTCTTTGTGGGTGATGATGGTGAGACCCCATTGGTGGGCACTAACAGCAGGGAAACTGCACCCACAAATGATCCGCTCCTTCATGCCCATGTTGGGACCTCACCATACCAGCAGCTAAGCAGACAAGTCCCACTGTAGGGAAGTCCCCTGCCACTGCTGCCCTGCCCAGAGTCCAGGCTGAAGAGACAGAGCACACAAGGATGGCAGCTGTTGGCTGCGCTTATCCCAGCTCCGCTGCTGACCAACTGGGTGGCCTCTGGCCGCCGATGTCAGCCTCGCTGAGCCTCAGCCCTCTTTAAACTTGGGTCTGGCCTCATGCAACCTGGTGAATGCTGAAGGCACCTGGGCCCCCTTGCATGGATTTGGACAACGTGTTGGTCAGGTGGAGGGCGCTGGCAGGCGCCATCATAGACCCAGGGGCCCAGGCTGGTGATCTGGGCCAGTGAGTCAGCTCACACATGGCCTATTTTGGGAAATGGGGACATCAGAAATGGAAAGGCCCCAATTCCACAGTCCAAAACCTCATTTAGAGAGTAGGTGGGGCACTGAGACATTTCCGCAATGGAATCTTTTTTTAAGCCCAAATCTTTGAGGAAAAAAAAAAGTTGGCTAAACTGTCTTTAACACAACAGAAGCTACCAGGAGCCTTGGGGCTGAACAGACTGGCAAAGTTGCAAAAGATGGCCCTGTTTACCTGCCTTGCAAGGCAGGCCTGTATTAATCTGAGGGAGAGGGAGTTCTGTGCCCTCATCTGATGGAGCAGCCCGTATAATAGCCAGTAAGGAAAAAAGAGGCAGTTTGGAAAAATTCTGGTGGGAAAGAGAGCTACGTTCCTACCAATGCTTAATCAATAATGCCCCAAGCCCTGGCCGAGTCTCTGGCTTAGGAAAAGCAGTAAATATATTAAAAAAAAAAAAAAACCCAGACGGTTTACCAGTTCTGTAACTCAAGATGTTTTTGCGATTGTTTTTCTTCATTGTGGACTTTTCCTGGGAGACTTGGTTTTGACCAAGGCTAAATGGACACAGGGTGAATAATGGCCAATTGAAAGGCATTTGCCAAAATCTACACACATAAGGAAGTTCTTTTTTCTTTTCCTGATATCTAAAAGCACTAAGGGTGCACTTAGGTTCTGAAGATCAGGCACACGGCACGCTGGAAGGACATCTATCTTTATTCATGAAGTGTTTGTCCAACATGGGCTCTGGACAAAGAATTGTGATGCAGCCTGCCTGGGCTCTCGGCAGTTCACATTCCAGGAGGGGAACCAGTTGTGCAGCTACATCAAGCCATGCACAGAGGTGGGAAAAACAAACAGGAAGGCAGCAGCTCAAAAGAAAGATCCTGGGCCAGATGTGGTGGCTCATCCCTGTAATCCTGGCACTTTGGGAGGCCAAGGTACCGGAATCGCTTGAGGCCAGGAGTTTGAGACCAGCCTGGGCAACATAGTGAAACCCCATCTCTACAAAAAATTAGCCAGGCATGTTGGCATGTGCCTGTAGTCCCAGCTACTTGGGAGGCTGAGGCGGGAGGATCACTTGCACCCACAAGGTTGAGGATGTGGTGAGTCATGGTCGTACCACTGCACTCCAACCTGGGTGACAGAGTGAGACCCTGTCCTAAAACTAAGAATGAAAGAAGGAAAGAAAGAGCCTGGCAGACACAGAAAAGGAACGAAAACTCACCTCTGAGGTGAGGGAACCTGAGACCTCAGTGAGCAGGGGCCAGAGGGTGATATGGTTTGCTTGCGTCCCCACCCAAATCTCATCTTGAACTGTAGCGCCTGTAATTCCCACACATTGTTGGGCAGAAGCGGGTTGGAGATAACTGAATCATGGGGGCGGTTTCCCCTGTACTGTTCTCATGGTAGTGATTGCATCTCACAAGATCTGGTGGTTTTATGACGGGAAACCCCTTTTGCTTAGTTCTCATTCTTTCTCTTGCCTGCCACCATGTAAGACGTGCCTTTCACCTTCTGCCATGACTGAGTCCTCTCCAACCACTTGGAGCTGGGAGTCCATTAAACCCATTTTTCTTTATAAATTACCCAGTCTTGGGTATGTCTTTATCAGCAGCATGAAAACAGACTAATAAGGAGGGCAAGCCAGGCGGGGTGCAGCCTGGGCAGAGGCAGAGAGGGGAAGGAGGCCAGTGCATGCTGCAGGGTGAGCAGTGGTCAGGAGTGGTGGTCAGAGGACACTGTGACCATGCCAGTCCCTGGAGTTACTCAGAAAGTTACTTATTTGTGCCGGTGTTGAGCTTGGTCTATGGACAAAAATACTGCAAAAGTGAAAATCGTGCCTGCAGGATGTGCATACGGAACAGGACCCTGCAACACTGCAGACCTCTCTCCGGGCCGCATCTGCAGGCCCCGCTCTTAGGCCCAGAGGAAGCAAATGGGTGGCAGGATCCCCGAAGAGAGGCTGCAGGGAAAATGGAACCAAGCGGGACCTGATGGGTTTGACCCTGGGGAAAATTGACCTCTAGGCTGCTGGAGCTGTGGGAAGACTTAGCCATGGGTAGACATGAAAAGAAAGCTAAGTAACCTAGCTTTTTTTTTTTTTTTTTGGCAAGTATTAATTCCAGAAGAAAACAAAAACATGTATAAGGGGGAAATAACCTTAATCATACTTGACTCAAAAGTAAACGATTTACCTTTTGCAATAACACAAATCCTGACTCACGGTTTGTCCAAAACGTGGGCTGCTACTTTGAGAGAATGGGAGGAAGGGAAGCTGATTTATTTTATTTATTTTGTTTTCTGAGACAGAATCTAATTCTGTTGCCCGGATTAGAGTGCTGTGGCAAAAACACGGCTCACTACAGCCTTGACCTCCCCAGGCTCAGAGGATCCTCCCACCTCAGCCTCCAGAGTAGCTGGGACTACAGGTGCACACCGCTACAACCAGATAATTTCTGTCTTGTTTTTTGAGACAGAGTCTTGCCCTGTCGTCCAGGCTGGAGTGCAGTGGCGTTGCCCAGGCTGGGCTCGGACTCCTGGGTTCAAGCAATCCTTCTGCCTCGGCCTCCCAGAGTTCTGGGTTACAGGCATGAGCCACTGCTGCCTGCCAAGACGCCGATTTAAAGAGATGCAGATATTCATCATTCTGAAGAAATGCCTAAAACTGATCAATCAAGAGACTGCAACAAAAGCAACATACTGTTTAAACAAACAGATAAAATAAATCCTAAAGACTTAAAAATTAAAGGAACTGAGTGGGGAGCATGTGGGGGCTGCTATTTATCCTTACAAACCCTTTGGCACTGTGTGGCATGCACACGTGCACACACACATACACACAGACACACACAGACACAGACACACACACAGACACACACACAGACAGACACACACACACAGACACAGACACACAGACACACAGACACACACACAGACACACACAGACACACAGACACACAGACACAGACAGACACACACACTGACACACACAGACACACACACAGACACAGACACACACACATACACAGACACACACATACAGACACACACAGACACAGACACACACACATACACACAGACAGACACACACACACATACACAGACACACACAGACACAGACACACAGACACACACAGACACACACACATACACAGACACACACACACACATACACAGACACACACAGACACAGACACGCACACACAGACACAGACACACACAGACACACACACAGACACACACATAGACACACACACAGACACACACAGACAGACACACACACAGACACACACACACAGACGCAGACACACATAGACACAGACACACATACACAGACACACACATACAGACACACACACAGACACAGACACATACACAGACACACACACATACACAGACACACATATACACACAGACACACACACACAGACACAGAGACACACACAGACACACACAGACACAGACACACACACACATACACATACACAGACACACACACATACACAGACACAGGCACACACAGACACACAATACAGACACACACACACAACACAGACACACACAGACATACAGACACACACAGACACACAATACAGACACACAGACAACACAGACACACACACAGACACAAAGACAGACACACAGACCCACACACACAGACACACACACAAACACAGACACACATACACAGACACACACACACATATACAGACACACACATACACACAGACACACACATACACAGACACACACATACACAGACACACACACACATATACAGACACTCACATACACACAGACACACACAGACACACAATACAGACACACACAGACACAACACAGACACACACACAGACATACAGACACACACAGACACACAGACCCACACACACAGACACACACAGACACACACACAGACATACACAGACACACAGACACACACAGACACACACAGACACACACACAGACACACACACATACACAGACACAGACACACACACACAGACACAGACACACACACAGACACAGACACACACACATACACAAACACACACAGACACACACACACAGACACACACATACACAGACACACACATACACAGACACACACACACAGACACAGGCACACACAGACACACAATACAGACACACACAAACACAGACACACACACAGACACACACACACAGACAGACACACACACACATACACAGACACACAGACACAAAGTCAGACACACAGACCCACACACACAGACACACACAGACACACACACAGACATACACAGACACAGACACACACACACACAGACACAGACACACACACACAGACACACACAGACACACAGACACACACACACAGACACACACACATACACAGACACAGACACACACACAGACACAGACACACACAGACACAGACACACACAGACACACACACAGACACAGACACACACATACAGACACACACACAGACACACACACACATAGACACACACACATACACACAGACACACACAGACACAGGCACACACAGACACACAATACAGACACACACAGACACAACACAGACACACACACAGACATACAGACACACAGACACAAAACACAGACACATACAGACACACAGACACACGCACAGGCAGACACACACAGACACGCACACACACACAGACACAAAGACACACACACACCCTACTTTGACTTACAAAGGAATGAGGAAGAAGGAAAAAGAACCAGCCCTGGCCTCCTACAAAGGCGGAGAGTGACGATGCTGAGAAAGTGACGGGGGGCCAGGCACAGTGGCTCATGCCTGTAATCCCAACACTCTGGGAGGCCGAGGTGGGTGGATTGCCTGAGATCAGGAGTTTGATACTAGCCTGGCCAACATGATGAAACCCTGTGTCTACTAAAAACACAAAAATTAGCTAGGCATGGTGGCTCATGCCTGTAATCCAGGAGGCTGAGGCAGGAGAATCGCTTGAACCCGGGAGGCGGAGGCTACAGTGAGCCTAGATCACGTCATTGCACTCCAGCCTGGGCAACAAAGTGAGACTCGGTCTCAAAAAAAAAAAAGTGTGACAGGCGTTACAATGGTTACAGCAGCACCTCTGGAAAAGCCCAGATATCATCACAAGAACATGCCATTTTAAAATCCTCATTTTTTTTTTCTTTAAGCTTTCAAAGAACACCAGATAATCGTGAGACCCAGATGTGGCTGGAGATTGGGGTTCATGCTTCTGTCTGTGTCTTAGCTGCGGTCCAGCCACTTGGCTGTCACACCTACAGTGACAGCTGGCCAGTCTCTGGTGGCAAACAGGGTATATTTAGTGGTCAGAGCTGGACATAAAGGCCCTCCAGCCACATCCCAAGGCTCCCCATCAGGAGGAACAAGCCTCACATGAACCTGGCTCTTCTGTGAGTTCCACCCAACACTGGCCCGCTTCACCAGCTGCTAGGAGCCACGTAACTTCACACAGGGTGTGAAGCACATCACACAGGGTGACTCTGGGTCCCCGTGCAGCAGACAGATGTCATGGAGATTTACTCCCTTTGTGCAGCCACCTCTCTTGTCCTCTCAGTGTTGGCTCCTGCCCACCCACCTGGGCTCGCTGTACCCCTTGGCCTCTCTTGGGCTAGCCCTGTCATCTCCAACACAGGAAACCAGTGGAAACCCTTCTGAGTGACTGGCTCTGTTTCCACCCAGTCCCGACTCACTGTGGAAGGCAACGGGGTCCCACAGCCTGAGCCTCGAAGGATGTGCCGCTGAACAAGGGGGATCCCAGCCTCAGGCTGCCCCTGTTCCCCCAGCAAGGCCCCCACTTAAACATGGGTAATGCCTGCAGTCCTCACGGCAGGGTTTTTCCTGGGGGGCACAGTCCCTGGCCAATGCTGTTAGCTCCTCTAAAAACACAAAAACAAAAACACACTCCTTGATTTCCCGCTTGCCGCTGGCTTTGCTTTTCCTGAGAATCCAACCCTGCTCCAACTTCACAGGCAACTCCATCGAGTTCACAGCTGCTGGGGAGGCCGAGGATAGGACTGTGTAGTCACCCAGACGCGGGGGGCTCATTCCCAGCTCAGGACCTCACCAAACTCCCAGAACCTCAGCTGCGTCTGTGAAGTGGGAAAAAGCCCACCTCCCGCAGTATCTGCTGTGAGAAGGCTTCAGTGAGAGGGAATCTGCAAAGCACGAGCGCTGGGAGGGGGCGGCTCGAGGCAGAGCCCCTCCGGCACCACCCGGCCCCAGCCCCAGCCCCAGCCCCAGCCTTCCACGCTCCGTCCTCACTCTCTCTTCCTCTCTCTGTTTCCCTTGGCTTCTTTGTTTTCCCCAAAGGTAATCAGATAACGGTCTGAGTGCACAAAATCACACATTCACAGAGCACAGTGCTTCACCTGGGGAAGCACGTAGGTGTTTGCGACACGTCTTCTCTGGCACAGCAGCACCGATGCAGCTATACGAGCAGAGGCTCTGGAGCCCGACAGCAGGGTGGGATTCCCGCTGCGCCTCCTAATAGCCGTCAGCCCTCTTCTCAGCCTCCGGTTCTGAGCCAGCGCCGAGCAGCTCTGGGGAAGGAGGGAGAGTGGGGAAACAAGGGCACCTGGGAGCTGGAAAATAGAGGCAGCAGGGAGTTGGGAGAGGAGAAAAACCCTGACCTGGAACCTGGAAAATGGTTGCAGCCTTTTGCTGGGCCCCAATATCCCAGGTTTGGAAAACACACACTTGGGAAGAGTCATGGCATTTATGCTCTTTAAGCTTCCTGAAATTCTTTCTCCTTTGATAATTATGGTTTTTGCTTTAATGCTCTCCCAGGGGACAGGTGGCTCATGATGGCTTATAATGGCATTTTCAAGGGAAGGAGCCAGTCTCTGGAGGTGGCCTGAAGGGCTGCGTGAAGAACCTACTTTGGGTGAGCCGAGATGGCGCCATCGCACTCCAGCCTGGGTAACAAGAGCGATCACTCTGCCTCAAAAAAAAAAAAAAAAAAGAACCCACTTTGGCCGGGAGTAGTGACTCACACCTGTAATCCCCAGCACTTTGGGAGGCCAGGCGGGTAGATCATGAGGTCAGGAGTTCAAGACCAGCCTGGCCAATATGGTGAAACCCCGTCTCTACTGAAAATACAAAAATTAGCCGGGCATGGTGGTACATGCCTGTAGTCCCAGCTACTTGGGAAACTGAGGCAGAAGAGTCACTTGAACCGTGAGCTGGAGGTTGCAGTGAGCTGAGATCGCACCACTGCACTCCAGCCTGAGCGACGGAGTGAGGGTGCTCCTTCTTGGCCTCTGTCAGAGGATTTTGTGGTTGAACTCCCCAAAGGTATCCATTCTGTCTCTGCTATTCCACCTCCCAATGTCTCCCGAATCCCATCCAAGCTCAGGTTCATCCCCCATCCAGGCTGGCAAATCCCTGAGGGCATTCTCATCTTCCTTTCCCCACAGCGTTTGACACAGCGGATCTTTCCTCCTTCTGAAAAGACTTCGTTCCTGTGAGTTCTAAGACGCCGTAGTCCCTGTGTCCGGAAGAATTGGGAAAAGACTTTAAAGTGGGAAGAAAAACACCAAGCAAATTTACTAAGCATCTAGTACACCCTCCGGGCTCTTTCTGTCTTCCATTGGGCTGCTTTGAAAGTTGAGAAAAACTATAGAAAACTGAGAACAATGCAAATAACTTTTGTTTCTAGAAATGCAAATTGACCGTGTCTCCTGGAGTGGAAGTGGTTATTGGCTCTGCTAGACCTGCCATGCATGTTGGGAAATTTCATTCAGGATTCCTCAATGCTTCTAGAGTGGGTGGGGCTTTGGCCCCTCCTTTGAAATGATTGTAAGATCTGATTGGTTCCCTCATTCGTTCATGAGTTAAATCACGTCTTAGGTGCTCTTTCACGTTCCAACGACACTCGTCTTTTGTGCTTCTCCCTGTGCCTGCCTTCCAAGCCGTTCCTTCTCCTTCTTCGCTAACTCTCCCTCCTTCACAACTTAGATGAAGCCTTCACTCTTGTGCTCAGGTCTCTGTGCTGATCTATCCACCAGCTTTTCCAGGTGATCCAGTCCAGCCTGCTGAATTAACGATCACCAACACGTTAAGAGCTCTCAAGCTTACACGCCCAGCCCCATCCGCCACCACGATGCCAGACTAGTGAATCTGGTCTCCTGGAAAGACCTTTCAGTGCCTAGTAGGCATCTAGAACTAGACATGTCCAAAATACAGCGTGGGGTTCACACTTCCCTTGCCTTCCCTTGCCTTCTCCCCCACAAGGAGAAATCAAGACTCCCATTGAAACATGAAATGAGCACCTAAGATGCTACTTAATTCATGAATGAATGAGGGAACTAATCAGATGCTACAAACAGTTCAAAGGAGGGGTCGAAGCCCCACTTGTTCTAGAGGCACTGAGGAATCCTGACACCCTCTGTCCAAGCCATCCACCGCTTTGACCTGGAACACCATCAACGCTCCCGTGGGATGCTCAATGCCTTCCTAACGAGCATCCTCACAACCCAGCTCTTCTTCAACTATTGGCCAGCATGACCTTTCTAAAGCACAAGTTGGATTTTGTCTCTGTCCTGCTTAAAACCATCCTGGCAAGCCTGTAATCCCAGCACTTTGGGAGGACAAGACGGGTGGATCACGAGGTCAAGAGATCGAGACCATCCTGGTCAAAATGGTGAAACCCTTTCTCTACTAAAGATACAAAAAATTAGCTGGGCATGGCAGTGCGCGCCTGTAACCCCAGCTACTCGGGAGACTGAGGCAGGAGAATTGCCTGAACCCAGGAGGCGGAGGTTGCGGTGAGCCGAGATCGCGCCATTGCACTCCAGCCTGGGTAAAAGAGCGAAACTCCGTCTCAAAAAAAAAAAGAAAAAACATCCTGGCTTCCCACTGAGCTTACAGTAAAGTTCAAACTGCTCAGCCATGGTTTTAAGACCCTAAGAGATCCGACCCCAGCTGCCTCTCCAGTCTCATCTCTGTTCTTCCTTTCACTCACTGCACTCGGTCACACTGGCCCGCCTGTCCCTCCCACCACGGGGGCTTTGCATTTTCTGTTCCTCTACTAGACATGCTCTTCCTGCAGATATGTGCATGGGGAATCTCCTCAGTTTCTTCAGGAGACAGCTCAAATATCACCTACTCAAAGGAACTTTTCTACACCTCCCTTTAAAAGCGGCGCCTCCCGTCACTGTCTGACTCCTCCCACTGATTTACTTTCTGCCTAGCATTTGCCATCAGCTGAAAATATATATATTTCATCTTAATGTATTTTTATTGCCATTTTGTCCACTGGAATGAACATACCTTTGTCTATTTCATCCATCACTGTAGATCCAGTATCTAGAAAGGTACCTGGCACATAGTAGGTTCCCAAAAAACATTTATTGGTTGATCAATCACTTTCCCTACAAGAGCCAGTTTCCTTATAGGTGAATATAAATATAATTTACGATATAAATAGAAAGATGGGGATTCAAAGAGCAAAATAAAACACTGTAAGTAAAGAAAGAAGAATGAGCCCAATCATACGGACAAGAAAAGCCTGCGGTTTTCTGCACCTGCCTATCTGTGTCTCTCCAGTTCAATCCGGCAAGTCTCTCTTGAAGGCCTGATATGTGCTTGGCACTCTTCTGGAGCTGGGATACGGAGATAAATATGACCTTGCCTCGAAGAAACTCAGTCTGGGGAGGGGAGTTTTGTACACAGATATAGACAACTGACAATCCAGGAAGCCACTACTCTGTAGAGGCACCATGCAAAGAAGAGTGGAAACCAGGGTCAACTCAGCTAGAGAAAGTTAGGGTAGACTTCCCAGGGGAGGGGATGAGTCCTGAAGAATGGGCAAGAATCTGATGAGCAGATTATGAACAAGAAATAATTTGCTAAAAATTATTTTATAGGACTACAAAATTTGTTGTGTCAGTCAGGGTGATCAAGATTATGCTGAAGTAACAAACATCCCCCCATCCCAGTGGTTTATAACAACTGCAGATCATCTCTCGCTGAGACCACACATCCATTGCAGGTCCTCAGGCAGCAGGGACAGCGAGCAGGGAGGCTCTATGCAGAGATGTCCCTGAGGTCCAGGGTATAGGGAGCAGTTGTGTGCTGCCGTGCGGAAGAAGAGTGCTCTTGGAGTCTCATGCCAGTGTTTTAAATGTTTCGCCTGCTTCTCCCCGCAATCCACGGGGAGGAGCTATGTTCACTGCCCCCTGTAAAGCAGACACAACAGGCAATCCTGCCCTGTTCCCGCAGAGAGAAAAACGAGACCATCCGGCAGGCAGCACTAAGAGCTACCCCCAGGGCACAGCAGACCGTGACGGTGGCCTTCCTGACACCACCCTTTCCTTCTTCCTGTGACAGTGGCCCGGTGAGGCTGAGGCAGGTGCTTAGCCTGGCTAAAGAGCTGCATCCCCAGCCGTGGCACAGCTAAGAACCCCGCCATGTGACTGGATGAAGCTTCTGGGAAAGTGGCTTGAAAAGGACAGGCTCGGCCATCAAGCACCCCTACTTCCTTTCCGGCTGCTCACCCTGCACTTTTTGCTACATGAGGATAATGGATCCCACACTGCTCGAAGCCTGTGCTTCACAAACTTGAGTGTGCATAAAAATCACCAGGAACGCCTGTTAAAATCCAGATTCCTGGGCCCGACGCCCGATTTGCCAGTCTGGGGTTAGGTCCCGGACTTCTCTTTCCTCATAAACGCATGGGGGCCACTGCCGACCTCAGATCATAACTAGAGTAGCAAATTCTCTGGGCCACAGGCTAGTGGCAGGAAATCCTGTAAGTTTTGGTTATGAACCAATTAACCTATGAGCTCCCCAAGGGCAGGAGCTGGGCTTTATCCACACACACGCTCACCCATTCACCTTTCCTCCCACGGCTCTGCCGTGCACACCCCGTGTTTCAGCCCTTCTGAATACTGCTGGTCACAGAAGCAACAGCACAGTCCACTCTCCTGCTGATTTATGGGGCCCGCCTGCTCCAGGCACAGTGCATCCACCTGGGGCAGGCCTGGGATTCAGCCTTTCTGACCAGCAACCCCCTGATGAGATGCTGCTGCTCACAGACCACCCTGGGGTAACCAGGAGCAGCGCTTGCTCTCCTCAGTGCCAGGCGCCAACAGCTGGGAGCAAGGTCGGGAACGCCATCTGGAGAACCCCCCCACCCCAGCAACTTCCTTCTCCCAGAACAGCAAAGTATCCGTCCACTCACACCACAGTGACTCTCAACAGTTTCTGTGGTTAATTTTTCAAAGTAAGCAGCTCAGGGCCACCTCATTCCCTTCTCTAAACCCACGTCCCCACACACTCTGTGAATCAGCAGGTGCAGGGGCTGCAGGTGCTAGGCCCGCTCTCCTGTCCATCGGACGCTTCGGCCCAAGCCTCCTGGTTGGAAAAACAACACAGATCCTTTAGGCAGAGAGCAGAGGCTCCAGCCTCCATGGGGTCTCTGGAAATGGCTGGACTCCCACACAGGGGCCTGGGGAACACAGGGACACTCAGATGGGGGAACAGGAGCAGGTTTGGCCTCTCAGATGGGTGCGCAGGGGCTCCTTCATCCCAGTCAGGAGCAGGGCGTGGCTTCCTGGAGGAAGTGTGCCTGCTGTACTGTAGCCTGGCACAGAACTAGGGCATCTGCAGATCTAGACAGGGTGAGCCAGCAGATGAGGGGCTGCAGGCAGAGGAGAGGAAAGGATTGGAGAGAAGGAAGGGGGAGGAAGAGGTGTGGGAGGGAGAGGAGGGAGGAGGCGAGAGGGAGAGAGAAGGGGAAGCAGCCCTCACTAGTTCACAGTGACCAGAGCCGTGTTGTGCAGTCAGTGTCTGCTATAACACAGTAGCCCTGCCGGGGAGGCTGTTCAAACTCAGGGCTCCACCAAAACCCTGGCTGTTGGCCTGCAAAACCCAAGGAGGGCAGGGGACCAGGAGGGGCGGCCTTGCAGGAGCAGGTGCGGGCTTCGGGCTCCGGGTCAGGACGTGAATTTGAATCCCAGCCTGCAGAGGGAGCCTATGAGTCAGAGAAGTTGGCTGTGGACTGGGTTCTGGGTGGGAGGGAGGAGCACGGAGCGGCCTCGGGCTTCCCCTATGGGTGCTCAGGGTGACGAGGATACCGTCCCTGAGCCTGAACCTGCTGCAGGGTGCGGGGACATCGGGAGGAGGACGTGGCAGGCCTGGGTGTGGGCAGCAGTGTCAGGGGCCTCAGGGAAGGGGGACGGTGGCATTGGCCATGAGAATGTGGCTGCAGATGGGGCTTCCTAAGTCCCCAGCCTGTGGGTGGGGCGAGGATCCTTCCCCAGGTGAGGAGAGGCCAGGAACAACAGCACTGGAACAGGTGGAAGAACGGATGGAACCCACAACAGACCCCAGGAATGCGGCAAGCGGAGCGTGACTGGGGCGTGGGGTCAGGTCTTCCGGGAGAGCAGGTCCCTGACGGCAGGGCTGGGAAGTGAGGTGACATGGGAGCCGGTTGGCTCTTCTGGAAGCTTGGCTGGAAAAAGGTGGTGGGGTTCTCTCTCTCTCCCCACTCCCCAGCCCCCTTCTGCCTCAATATCAGTGTGAGTCAGCTGCAGCTGCAGTCACCAAGCCCCACAGGTGCTTATGCTCTACAGTTCTGGGGCTGCCGCCCAAGATCAAGGAAGCCGGTCTGATTCCTCCAGAGGCCCCAGAGGTGTCTTCCTCATCTCATCACCTGCCCATCTTCTCCCACCTGTGGGGTCAGCCTAGGAGCCACCCCATCCCAGTTCCTCTATGCTCCCGCCTCGGCTTGCCACATGCATCTGTCCACTGAGTACCTGTTCCTTGCTGGATGGCACTGTAGGAGTTGGGATGGAGCACGCACAAGACAGACCGGCTCCAGGAGGGCAAGGAGGGGAACAGGCAGACAGGTAAGGAAAATAAAGCAACAGCAGGTGCAGACAAGGTCTCTTCTTGGAGGTTGTGGTCTTTAGCTGAGACCTATGTGACAGACAAGAAGGAGCCAGGGAAGGGCATCCTGGGTGGAGGGAACAGCTGGAGCCAGGCTGTGAGGTAGGGATGGGCGTGGTGTGTCTGTGGAAGAGAAGAAAGGACCATCGCTGGAACCTGTGGCAAGAGGCAGCACACTGAAGCCTGCAGGGTCTGTAAGTCCAGGCGAGTGGATTTTATGCCACTGGAGAGTTTTCGGTAAAGATGGGACATGATCTGGTATATGCAGTTAAAGGATCCCTCTGGGCTGGGAAGGGTGGCTCATGCCTGTAATTCCAGCACTTTGGGAGGATGGGGCGGGCAGATCATCTGAGGTCAGGAGTTCAAGACCAGCCTGGCTAACATGGTGAGACCCCATCTCTACTAAAAATACAAACATTAGCCGGGCGTGGTGGCTCATGCCTGTAGTTTCAGCTACTCAGGAGGCTGAGGTGGGAGAAACCCTTGAACCTGGGAGACAGAGGTTGCAGTGAGCTGAGATTATGCACTGCACTCCAGCCTGGGCCAGAGGGAGACCCTGTCTCAAAAAAATGCACACACAAAAAAAGCCAAACACTACTCTGGCCATTCTAAGAAGACAGTATCAGCAGGGAAGGGACGTGCGAGGAGACCCCTTAGGAGGTTACTACAGAAGCCCAGGAGAGGGTCACCGGTGACCGGGGAGAGGGCAACCGCATACAGCTGGAGAAACGTGCACAGACTCATCTACGCTTTCAAAGTAGATGGAAGAGAACTTGCTGAGGGTCAGTAAAGGTGGCAGGAGAAGAGGACGCAAGGCAGATGCTGGAATTAAGCATAGACAGACCATCCCCCGCGAGTGTGAACCCCCGGCACAGCAGACCATGATGGTGACCTTCCCGATACCACCCTTTCCTTCTTCCTATGACAGTGGCCTGGTGAGGCTGAGGCAGGTGCTCAGCCCGGCTAAAGAGTGGCATCCCCAGCCTGGGCCACCGCTAGGTGTCATCATGTGGGGTGGGGTGGGGTGGGGGGGACAGGGAGGGGGACCAGGATTGGGGCAAAAGCCAGAGAGACAGACTATGGGTCTGTGGTCAGGTGGAGTTGGAGCTGCCCCCCGACCCCGCACCCCCTCCACCTGCCACCTGCTGTCTGTGCAGCTGACCATTTCCACAGCATGCAGGCTCTAACTCTGTCTCAGGCGCACTCCTCACCGGACTGTGACTGGCAGGACCTGGGCTTCCCTATCTCATCCTGCATCACTGCAGAGGCCTCGCCCCCCACACAGAAGCCTCAGCACACAGGGAATGTGCAGCCAGTGTCGCTGGAGTGAATCGGTGACGGAGGGAGGAACACAGACACGAAAGGACCGTTGTGCTTGGTCCAGAAACATCTGCAGCCCTGCGGCAGCCTGGTTCCTTGGCTTCCCCTGAAGTGCTTTTAAAATCAACAACAGTAAGAACTCATCTTTGGAATGGTCATCCACGTATTTTATGACTGATCCTGAGAAAGCAGCATCACGGAGCCCAGTAAGCAGTGGCAGTCACTATGGCAATTAACCCAAGTCACCCTTCTCTTTAAAGACTGCAGCACCAGCAAAGCACGGGAGATGCATCCCAGGGGGTGCCGGGGATGAAGATGATTTCTGAAAGCTCCAGATACCTGTTCCGCGGACGTCTGAAATCACAGTTTTGAATTCCTAGTTGAGCTGCCAGCGCTGCGGGTTCCAGAGGGAGCACACACGGGTAGCCGCTGATTCGCATACCCCTCGGCCCCGGGAGTCCTCTTGGTTACAGGCAGCCACACGGCAGCCACCGGACTCTGTCCTCTGCCTGCCGTGTTTTGGAGGTAAAACTTGTGCTGGGAAGTACAGCTCCCGAAATAGTCTCCTTTGGCCTCCCTGGGTGATGCATTAGAAGGAGCGCGAAGCTTCCATGTCTGCCCGGGTGGGGAGACCAGCAGGCCGGGACTTACTGAGCAAATGTGCTTCCTCTTTGGAAAATGACTGTCCCCTGCAGCTCCCTGCCTGGACAGAGTTGGTGCATAATGGACCTTGACTGTGCGTGGGTGTGAGGAACGGGAGGGCTAGAGGCGGGCGCGGGGGCCGGAGGACCGGGGAGCATGTGCTTTTCAAAGTGAAAATGAATCGTAATGACCCGGAAGGGTGTTGATGCTTCATATTGGACTCCCAGCGGTGGAATACGTGAGAATGCTTCCCATTTTGTCATTGAGACGCCATTGATTCTGGGACATGGCTGTGCGTGCGTGCTCTTCACCCCAGTGGAAATGGCTTGTCTTAGTAAGCTCTGAACCAAATGTAGGAGGCTTTGAGAGCCACACCGCTAAAAGGTCATTTGGCCATCTGCAGAGCTCCTCCAGAGCAAAGCAAATGCAGGACACGGGAGTCAGGAGATAAATCCTGGAGGAGGCGACCAGGGTTTAAGGGGGCCGAGATTTCACAAATAAAAGTAACAGTGCGCATGGTTACGGGGGAATCTCAGGTACACAATAAGTTTTTTTTACATGTAAGTATGTTCAAATATTGCATGAGACATACTTACTCTAAAATAAATAACAAGCCATTGTTTATCCCACCTGTGCTCTGGCAGCCCTGTGCGGGCAGCAGAGTTCTGCCTGCAGCGTCTTACATGGGTTTGACTTGCCGTCAGTTCTGAAGGTCGAGTTTCTCTTTCTGAACATTGAAACCTCTTGACAGAAAGGAGGAGATTAGCTTGGCAAGTACGTTGGTGGGTAGTTCCCTCGCTGCTGTTTGCCACGGTAGGCTCCTCTATGAGGCCTTGCATTGCTATAAAGTAATACCTGAGGCTGGGTAATTTATAAAGAAAAGAGGTTTCATTTTGTCTCGTGAAGCAGATGGTGCCAGCATCTGCTTCTGGTGAAGCCTCAGGAAGCCTCTGATCATGGTGAAAGGTGACAGGGACCTAGTGTGTCACAGGGTGGGAGATGGAACCAGTGATCGAGCGGGGAGGGGCCACACACATTTAAACGATGAGCTCTCCAGTGAACTACCTGAGCAAGAACTCACTCATTGAAGGAAATAATGTATACAGTGGCCCATTTCCAAGACAAAGTGCCTTACATTGGCTTAGATCAGCAAACTACAGAAAAAACAGTATGTACTAGGCCCCTGCTTGGATAGTGGAGGCCTGCTTCTCAGCCCCCCAACCCCTTGGTTGCCCTCACCTGAACTGAAGTTTAGTTTAAGAGGAAAGTTTGCAGGATGAGTGCAGTGGCTCACACCGGTAATCCCAGCACTTTAGGAGACCGAGGTGGGCAGATCACGAGGTCAGGATTCGAGACCAACCTGGCCAAAATGGTGAAACCCCATCTCTTCTAAAAACAAACAAAAAAAATATGCTGAGCATGGTGGCACGTGCCTGTCATCCCAGCTACTCAGGAGGCTGAGGCAGGAGAATCACTCGCACCCAGGAGGCAGAGGTTGCAGTGAGTGGAGATGGTGCCACTGCACCCCTGCCTGGGCAACAGAACAAGATTCCATCTCAAAGAAAGAAAAAAAAAAAGTGAAAGTTTACCAGCCTGCAAAATAGCTCTGTCTGTTCTCATCAGCTACTTAGGTCATAAGTCAAATACTCAAGAGCCCCTGAGCTGACTAGGATCGCAACGCATTGTGTGCGGCCACAAAATGCAGCAAAACAACCCTCAGAAATAAAACACCTAAAGCCCCTGCCTGACAATCAATAGGCAACGTCAGGGAAGATTATAACCCCCTAGCACTCAGCCTATGAGGAACCGGGGGGAGGGGCCTGCGCCCTGGGGAGTCAGTCGCTATTGAAACCCTGCCGGGTGTGTCTGTGCATCAGACACCCGCCCTTGCAAAACCGTCAATAAAAGTCTCCCGTTCGCCATTCTCTGGGTGTCTGAGTCCATCCTTTGGGTTTGGATGGGCGAGTCTGTTTCTCACATCATCACAAAGGGGACAGTGCTAAACCATTCACGAAGGAGTGTTGGGGTTCAGGGGAGCCCTCAGCTCCCCTGAGAGGACGTTTCTCCAAAGTCCTTGTGTAGCAGGAGCGGCCACAGGAAAGGATTGCTCCAACATCGAATACAGGAGAAAGGAATTTATTTCAGCTGGGAGCAAGGTGGCATAGGTGCCGAACAGCCGAGCTCGTCTAACAGAGGGAGGTTCAGCCTTTATATAGGCTTATACTTTAGATGTTACACGTGGAAGAATCTTAGGTTCATAGTTTTAGGACTCACATGTGAAAAGGTCTCTGTTTACAGTTGCAGGAATCACATATGAAAGGGTTCCGGTTTACAGTTTTAGGACTCACATGTGAAAAGGTTTCTGGTTTGATCTTGTTTTAAGTAAAAATAGTGCCTTCTGGAGAGTTTCTCCAAGGCCTAGCCTGTAGTTGTCAGGAAGGAGATTCAGGAGGCGCCAGCTGGCCTGCTCTCTCTTTTACTGAGATGCACACTGGGTGACAGAGAGGGAGGGAATCCCAAATGCCTGGGTCTCCCGCTCTCTCAAGCATGAGAGAGGGGATAACGGCAGGTGCACTCATAAATACCAGACTCCAAACAGTTTGCAGAAAGTGATTTATTTAGATAGAAAAGAGAAAAAAGGAGAGGAAGAGAGAAAGCTTCCACACTGAGTGGAAGGGGACCCCAGAGGGGAAATCCAGGAGAAAGACGGTTCCACAGAGGGAGTGTTTTTGGAAGGGGACGCAAACATCGAGTCCAAAGGGGTGTGGAAGAAGGGGACTTTTAACCTGGGAGGAACCCCCTCCTTCTCCAAGACCCCTGGCCAATGAAAGGAGTTCCTTAGACGTTTCGCTGGAGTGACTGACTTTTGATTCTTCCTGTGCCTGCGAAAATAAAAACAGAGACCATTAAATCTCCCTGATGGAGAGAGATGGGAGCGGGGCATGGACCATTAAATCTCCCTGATAGAGAGAGATGGGAGCGGGGCATGGTGCTGGGAAGTTCTTGCCCTTAAAACTACACCCCGTCATGGACCTGGAAAGAGAACAGCTTCCCTCAGGAGCCGCCCCACGATCCAATGACCTCCCGCCAGGCCCACGCCTCCAGCGCGGAGATTGCGCTTCCACATGAGATTCGGAGGAGACAAATTCCAAAACCGCGACAGCTTTCACCCTCGGTGCAGGCTGCGCCCACAGGGCTCCGTGGCTGGACGTGGTGCTATGTGGAAAGCGTGCTCCTCCTCTTCAACAAACTGTGTGGGGTAGAGATCCTCGTCCCACTTTAAAGATAACTGAGTAAGGCTCAGAAAATGGCAAGACCTGGCGCAGCTCATGCCGCACATTAGCCAGGGCTCGTCAGCTGAAAAACAGGTTCTGTCTGGCATAAGCTGAACAGAAATGCATTAGAAAAAGAAAGGGCGCGGCCGGGTGCAGTGGCTCACACCTGTAATCCCAGCACTTTGGGAGGCCGAGGCGGGTGGATCACGAGGTCAAGAGATCGAGACCATCCTGGTCAACATGGTGAAACCCCGTCTCTACTAAAAACACAAAAAATTAGTTGGGCACGGTGGCGCGTGCCTGTAATCCCAGCTACTCAGGAGGCTGAGGCAGGAGAATTGCCTGAACCCAGGAGGCGGAGGTTGCGGTGAGCCGAGATCGCGCCATTGCCCTCCTGCCTGGGTAACAAGAGCGAAACTCCGTCTCAAAAAAAAAAAAAAAAGAAAGAAAAGAAAGAAAGAAAGAAAGAAAGAAAGAAAGAAAGAAAGAAAGAAAGAAAGAAAGAAAGAAAGAAGGAAAGAAAGAAAGAAAGAAAGAAAAAGAAACAAAGGGCGCACAAACATGGCCAGAAGGAAGGGAAAACGCTGCAGAGCTGGTGAGAGGTGCTGTCCATGTACACATGCCCTGCCGGCCCCAGACACCGGCCCCCGGGCCGCACTGGCCTCTCCCGCGCTCGGCCTCCGTTTCCCGCGGTTCTGAGCCGCAGCTCAGGGCAGTCATCTGATTGCGCGCAACGTACAGCGGCTGCATCTGACTGTCCGGTTTTTAGGTCAGGTGCATGTCATTGGGCAAGACGTTCAGGGAAAAACGCCTGATTGGACAAGTGACTCAGTGCAGGCTCCCGATTGGCTGAGTTGGGACACATTCCCGTGCCCAGCTTCCAGGGAGGCTGGAAAGCAGAAGGGACCAGTGCTTTTAGAGTTGGAGCGGCTGGGGAGGGCTGGGCTAATGGGCACGGCAGGTGCAGACATGGCAGCCAGTGGAAGGAGGCAGGCAGTAGGCTCTCCATGGTGACAGAGGAGGTGACCAACCCCGAAGGGCAGGTATCCTTACGAAGAGCTAAGGGGGGAAGGTCCTGGAGAAAAACAGCACCAACAACCAACCTCTGTGCCCAGCTGTGAAGCCATGGGGTGGGCAACAAGGGAACCCGGGTGGGCCCGGTCCCCGAACCCCTGCTCTTTGCATTTCCTGTGCGGCCTCTCTGCAAGCCTGGCCCCCGGGTGGGCTCACAAGCCATGGGCTGCCCCCTCTGTAAGCCCCTCCAGCACCGCCTTTCAGAGTCCGAGCAGCAGAGCACCTCGCCAGAAAGCGCTGCCTGTGGAACACATGCGTGAGTTACAAAAACGGCTTGGCGCTGCTTCTGGTCCTGCTCCAAGTCACAAAACCTTTCTCGCTGAATATCTGGTCATCCCTGCAAGTCAGCCGATTGCACAGATAAGGACGACAGCCATATGCTCTGGCTTGTCAGGACGGTCCCCGTTTTACACCTGTCGCCCTGGTGGAACTATTGATGGCACCGGCGCCGGTTCTCAGAACCCTGCAGTGTGGATGACGGGCGGTCCCCCACAGAAGAGGAGCAATGCTGAACTACAGACGGGCTTGGCCCCCACAGTGCGATTTCACTGCTGTGTACCTGGATGTGGTCTTCCCGTAACTGTTTCTCCTCATTTGTACCGCTAGCGTTTCCTGCTACTCTTACCAGAAACACAAATTGAGGTGAATAAAACAGGCTCCCAGGATCCCGCCTTCTCAGCCACACTCTCCGAACACAGCAAAGGTCAGGGCTGCTCCGTCATTCTAGCGGCTTCTGAGGAAGTTTTCCTGCAGGTGAGCACAGAGCCACCTCCAGAGCCCAGAAGTTTCCAGGGCTGTCTTCCAGCTTTGAGTTCTGTCTCAGGCCCGCAACACCCAGGCCTTGCAGTGTGTACTCTGCTCCCAACAGCCTTCCCTCCCAGAGGCCTTGGGCTCGCAGCTTCGCAGGTGAGCCGCCCATCTGCTCACTGTGCTGAGTCCCAGGGCAGCCCCAATGTCAAATGCATCTCCCTGGCCTCCTCTGTCGCCCGTTCTCCCCAGGCCAGGAGCCGCTGCTCAGACTGACTTCTGCTCAAACCTAACAGCACGCCCAGCTGACTAGGGCGGAGGCTTTGGGCCAAGCAAAGGACGCAGGCTCAGAAGGACTGAAGGGTGGGCAAAGTAGCCACATAGCCCAGAGGCCAGCTGGCAGAAGCCAGTGCTCAGCAGTCACCCTAGCTCCATCCCTCTGCGGAGGCTGAGTTGTCCACCTCCCTGCACAAGCCAGGTTGACTGCAAGCTCTGGACCATCCATGACTGCACCAGGCTGTGGCAGACCTGGGCTGCATTAACAGGAGTATTGTGTCCTGGACAAGGGAGGTGAGAGCCCAGCTGGGCTCCGGGATGACACTGTGGAGCACAGCATTTGCTTCCTAGCAGCAGACTCTGGAAGGGGATGGATCCTCTTCAGAATGGATCCCCAAGAAATGGTCCCGGGAGCAACCAAAGGCAGGAGCCCTGCAGCCTGGAGAAGAGCCAATGCCGGGAGAGGGCAAGCTGCTTTCTCCTGTGGAGAGTGTTTCCCACGAAGGTGGAAACCTGGCCTGAACGCCCCCAAAGGCTGAGCTGGAGGCTGGAGACCAGTTCAGCGTGACAGCAACTCCTGTGTCCTGAGTACCTATGCTGTGCCTGGCTCTGGGAGGACGTTGTGCACACACTCTCTTTGGGAGGCTGGAGACCTCCCTGCACTGGCAGTCCTGCAACGCCCCCACCAACCCCAGAAACTCAGGGAGCTTCTGTAACTTGCCCGCATCATACAGCCAGAGCCTGAAGTTCCATCAGGCTCAGGTCTCATCTGCACTCCAGACCACAGGTGCTTCCCCGCATATAGAACCTTCTAGTACTGCAGCCATGTGTCCACACTGTTATAGCCCCTGGGATGACAGAGGAGGTGACTGGCTCTGTCCCTGCTTCCCGAAGCTTCCGGGTTGGCTGCAGAGTGAGTGTCTTGGGAAGTAGCCAGTCCCTGGATAAGGATTGTTCCCACAGACACAGATGGCATGGACCGGAGATGTGGATTCAGGCACCCTTCAGGGCCTTGGTGCGGGCAGCTTCTCAGAGTCATTACCATGTGAAAACCCTCAGAGAAGCTACTGGAGAACCTCAGCCAGCTCCCATCCCCCAGCCAAGGACAGGACCCTGGGGTGCACTGCAGTGTGACCCTCTCTGAGACCTGTCTACTGTTTTCCTCTAACCAGCAAAGCCTGGGGAGGCTGGAGGGCTGAGGCTGGGGAGGGCTGGCTAATGGGCACGGTAGGTGCAGAGATGGGAGCCAGTGGGAAGGAGGCAGACAGCAGGCTCTCCACGTGCACACCCCAGGGGGGTCCTGGAAATGGCTGTCCTCTCAGCTCAGCCCAGCTGGGCGAAGACCCATGGGGTGCTGGGGAAATGCAGGAGCCAGTCCTCCTCCCTCCTACTCCTGGGCCCAGCCTGAGTTCTGCCCATCCCCTGGTGCATGTCTGTCCTGCTGGGAGGGCTTTTAGTGCTCAGGGTCCAAGGACTGCTTCACAAATGAGAAGACCACAGGAAGATGCTTCCTCAGGACACGGCGCTGCCACGTGACTCGGAAAGTCCCAACACCCAGGTGTGGTTCCAGGACCAGTCTGTCCAGTACGACGGGGACCACTCCCCAACCCCCCATCCTGGCTTTTCTCTGTAACCACCACAGTCTGTGTCTACTGAGCACTTACTGCCTGCTAGGAACTGAGTGAGCTGCTGTACATCATATTCTGGGGTTTTCCCAATCGCCCTCTGTATAGATGGTCTTAATCCCACCCCCTCCGTAGCAAAGAGAGCTGAAGTTTGGGGAAATTCTGTAACATGCCCCAGGCAGCAGAGCTAGGAAGGGGTGGAGCCCAGGTGAGAGCTGAGTCTGAGTACAGAAGCCGGCTCTCCATCACTCTGAACTCGGTGGCTCCCGTATCTGAGAGCAATCATTATGCAAGGAGAAACCAGTCATTGGAGTGCAATGAGCTGCGGAGAGGAAATAATCAGCCCTTTGGTGGGCCAGCCGTGCCCTGCTGGCCAGGTGTAATTGGCCTGGTGAATGGACCCTCAGCCATCCAACCCCTTCTGGAGGGGCTTCCTGTATTACCGATGCCGGAAACCTAAAAACTACATTTCCCAGGTGCCCTTGCAGCTCGGGCTCTGTATGCAAATTAGATATGGTATGTAAATGAGCTTCCTCCAGTTATACACTGGTGTCAGTCACAGCTGCTCTCAGCCTCTGTGACGGGCACTACCACAGGGATGTGGGGCTTTTAGCCTGTGACCACTTGCTTTATTGGTGCCAAGAGGCAGCTGTGCAGGTGGCAGTGGCTGACCCCTGCATCACAGCCCCATGGAACATTCTGGAAGTCAGTATTTCCAAGGGCAGCTTTCTCCCCATTTTCCTGCCTAAGGCTTTCCTTGATATCCAGCCGAGGATTTGCCACCCTGGCCAGTCCACTGTTCTTGTCTTAAACACTCAGACTGTTTCCTGCAGCCCAAACTTGCCTGACGACTCTGGTGATTTTCATTAAAGGCAGAAGGAAGACAAACGCTTAAACATTATGCCTATTTTACAGAACGGGGTGCTGAGGCCCAGAGGTGATAATCAACCCAGCGTTGTTCCTGGCACTAAGACTACTCTCTGGACCCTTAGCTCTGGGCAAGAAAGGGATGGTGTGTAGACAGAATGAAACTTTCCCACCTTGAACCCCAGGGTATTTCCTTCCCTGGAGCCTTGGCATCACCTCTTCCTCCAGTCACCGGCACAACTGCATTGAAGAGCTGCCCGTGATAGGATCCATGGCATTTGTACAAGACACGTTTTTAAAAGCAGAGAAACAAAAACCGATCGTTTCGAGTTGATTATGCAACGATCAACTCGAATGAATATGCAATGAATATGATCCATTGTAATAGAGGCATATGATATGCAGATTTATGCACACGCTTCAGAATGTGAAACTGCATAGTCTTCTCCCTTGCTCCTCTAAATCTCTTTGGCAATAGGCGGGGTTCACATTGAGGTGCATTTGAACACCAAACTGAGCTTGAATAAAGATGTCAGAGACAAGGGAAAGGCTAACCCATCACTTTTCATCTCATTTCAGCTACAGTTTTTTAGATCTGTCTTCAGGATCAATCCGCAATGCTTTTCATGTCCCTCCTGCAGGCTGAGCATCTGGGAAAGTGCTGGATGGTCCCACCTGCTGTTGCGGCTGTGGCTACAGCTGTGTCCTCAATGGCCAGTGCCCACCAGGGTGCCCATCAGGCCTGACTCCTGCCCAAGCCCCCTCAAGGCAATGAGACTTGATAAGGTAGAAGCCTCTCTGTCCTGTGCCTTGGGCAGGTTTGCAATGTGTGAGGAGAGGAGTAGAGTGGAGAAGCTTCGCAGGAGGCTGGAGGCAGTCCCAGGATTTACACTGAATCAAGTGTCTACCTGCTCCTCCCGGGACATGGATGGGAAGAGGCAGTTTGCTCTGCTCTGCTGTCCCCAGGCTGAGCCAAAACTCAGAAGCAGGAAGGAAGCTGGACTGGCCATTTGCTGGCAGCCCAGCCCAGGCTCATATCCCCAGGTCTACGAGGACAGCCTTGGAGACCCACCTATAGCCCCTTGTCATGAAAGGGCTCCCAGCAAGGCTTAGCATAGGAAGGAGGACGAGCCTTTGGGTGAGCAAGCCCCCCCTTCCACAGGAGGGGAACTCCGTCAGGGAGGGTCAGTGGCTGAGGTGTGCAGTGTCAGCTTGGAAACTGGCCTCTGATCCTGAATGCATGCTCCATTGCTGCTGCTACCCTGCCTATTCCTTCACAGAGATTTGAGTTCTCTGCCCTACCCCCACATCAGGTGCCCCAGGCATTAACCTCTGGTGGTCAACCATCCTTGCAGTGCTGGGTGGCTGGTCCTGGCACCCTTGCTGTTTGCCCTTTCCATTCTGGCCAAACCCCAGCCCTTTCCTGAATGCCCCTATCCAAGGAACAGCAGTGGGATCGCCCCTTGGCTCTCAGGGACCTGTCCCAGCTTCGGATCCAGGAGCCTTTTCTGTGTTCCTAGTCAGCCAGCCCGGGTGAGTCCATAGGCACCTCCAGGCCTCAGGATACACAGACCCCATGCTGAAGATGCACAGCCAAATCCCAAGCGGTCCCCAGCATCTCGGTGCAGAGACCAAGCCCACCAGGCAGACTCAAAAGCAAATGACAGGGCTGGGCCCGGGCAAGGCGCTGGGAGCCTGGGCTGGACCAGAAGTGAGGTGCTTGGCATGAACAGGGATGCAAAGCCTGTCTGTTCGCTGGGGTGCAGGCGGGCAGCCTGGGAGTGGGGACAGGGGGCATGGGTGCAGAGGTATGAGGTGCCACATGCAACAGGTAGAAGCGGTGTTCACGCCGAGCCTCCTGAGGGACAGGGAGAGGCCTCAGAGGCCACTGCTGGCTTCCTGCCTGTAACTGCTCTGCTGTAGGGATGGGACAGACTGAGCCGTCCAGGGAAAGGGGCTTACGGCCTGGATGTGCTGTTTGGAAGCCAGAGGCTGGAAAAACAGACCCGGCCGGTTTGGCAGATGGGGCCTCAGATGCTTTCTGTGTTTTTCTGCATCACACAGACCACAGCAGGAACGACAGGCTTGGACAACAGGAGATCATGTGCTTATCTGCACGTGGCCCCTCCCTTGAGGCAGATCGGTGCCTCCCCGAGGTGCGGTAGTTTGAGTGAGGAAAGCAGCCTCCCGGCGTGCTGTGGCCCATGCCCCCACATGTGCCCATCTGCAAGGACCCCCTCAGCAGCAGCGTTTTGTGAGCCCCGAGAGGGCATCGCGCCCGCAGCCCCTGCTTCTGCGACCTCAGGGCTTGCACACCTCCCCTGGGAGGAAGCGCATGGCCTAAGGGCGTATTGAAGTCGCAGGACAGCTGCCTGAGTCACCTCTCTGCCTCTGCTGGGGCTGCTGCTTGGATACCACACACTCACAGTCCACCCACCAGGCAACACTGCAGCCGCCTGTCTGCTGGGCATCCCAGGAAGAGGACAGTCATGGCCTTTAATACCCCGGACAATCAAATCACCAGTGACAGATCTTTCTCCCTGGCGTTGGTGTTGGGAATGCTGAGTGTCACGGAATCTGCCTGTGACTGGCTCCTCCATGTTGATCACGGAGGACCGGCGGCGGCAATGAAGCCAGGAGTGGGCTGTGCTGTTGACACCTTGGAAGGGGCCCCTGGGGCCAGGCCAGCTGTTGCCGAATTGTAACTGAATGGTGCTGAAACTGGGAACATCCTGGCACTGAGCAGGGAAACACCTCCTTCCCCGCCGTTCAAGCACCGTGAACTCAGTTTGCCAAACTCTTCCCTGAAGCGGCCAGTGGTGGTGCTTCCTACTGAGTTGGACCTGGTGCAAACCTGTGGCCGCCCGCAGGGTCCGTGAAGGCTCTGGAAGAAGAGATCACCGGGACCAGGCTTGTTCTGGGGACAGATGAGGACATGCCTCGTCCTGAAACACTGAACATTGCTTCCCACAGCACCTGACACCCGGGCACTCTGACTAGTCCAGCAGGATCCAGGTCCCGGCTGGCTTCCCCCACCCCCCGCCCCACCCCGGGGGAAATGGGGTTTTTGCAATACCACCTGTATTCCTTTGCTGGGGCTGCCTTAACAAAGCCCCATAGACGGGTGGCTTAAACGACAGGCACTTGCCATCTCACAGTCCTGGAGGCTGGAAGGCGGAGATCAAGGAACGTCAGGCCTGGCCCCTCCTGAGGCCTCTCTCCTTGGGCGGCAGACGCCGCCTTCCCAAGTCCTCACGCCGTGTTTGCCTGTGTCCTCGCCCCTCTTCTGATAACTTAAAACATGCGCTCTGAATGGAGACCCCCCCCAAAAAAGGCTTTGTGTGAGCAACATGGCTGTTTACTCACTCGAGAGTGGTCGGGCTAATTCTGAAAATAGTCAGTGAAGGGCAGAGGGATAGGAGCTGGTTTTATAGGTTTGGGGTGGGCAGGGGAAAGTTACAGAAGTTACAGTTTAGGTTTTTTGAAGGCCGGGATGGGTCGTAGGTTTGCAAGCTGGGTGGGGTCGTAGGGTCTGGAGTCATGAGGTTGACCAAGGTCGGTCACAAAGCCCAATGGCCTTATCAGTTGGGGCCGGAAGAAGAAACAGCAGAGAATGTCTCAGAATTAAGCAGGCGCCGCAGGGGCTGATCATTTCTTCCTCTTTTCTTGGTCTTCCAGTTACTTCAGATTTTCCAGGAACTCATCTGGAGTGTCCGCGCAGGTCACAGAGGTTAACATGGCATCCATGGGGCCGTCAGTCAGCCTAAAAGCTGATTTACACGGTATGCATCCCAGTCAGACGGGATCAGGGCCCACCCTCATGAGCAGAGCAGGCCCACGTGGTTCTGCAGCCCCGCCTTGGCTGTGTCGCCTCCACCGGCCTTCATTTCCCCCCTGCCTCTCTGGAGGGCTGCCTTCCTGTGCGTGGCTGCCTTCACACATGGCCACAAGCAGGATGGCTTAAATGGCACAGATTGATTCCTTCACAATTCTGCAGACCAGATGGCTGAGACCGGGGCGTCAGCTCGGCTGTGTCTCCTCCCAAGGGTCTAGGAGAGACCCTTCCAGGTTCTGGTGCCTGGCGGCCTCATCGGCCTGTGACCACAGCGCTCCAGTCCCTGCCTCCCCTTCACAGGGCCTCCTCCACTTCTCTCTGTGTCTCCACCTGCTCTCCCTTCTCTTCCAGCATCACTTGTCACTGGGTTTAGGACCCATCTAGAATATCCAGGATGAATCTGACTCAAATCTTTAACTGAATCACATCTTGCAAAGACCCTTTTCCCAAAGAAGGTCACATTCCCAGGTGGTGGGAGTTGGGAAAGAAACACGTCTTTCTGGGGGACTCTTTCCAGGTGGTGGGAGTTGGCATGGGGACAGGTCTCTCTGGGACACTCTTTTCCCAGGTGGTGGGAGTTGGGACAAGGACGGGTCTTTCTGGGGGACTCTTTTCCCAGGTGGTGGGAGTAGGGACACGGACGCATCTCTCTGGGACACTCTTTCCCCAGGTGGTGGGAGTTGGGACAGGGACATGTCCAATCTGTGTGGCTTGGCTCACATGAAAACCAGTTAGAAGCCTGGCAACCTTGGGGTCACTTGCTTCTAGCGCTGTCACCATGATGAGTTTGCATATCAGGCTTGCAATTTCTGCCAGAGCAGCTGTAATTTGCTACAGCTAACAGCACACAGGTAAGAAGGGGGAGAAATAGCATTCTACAGGGCACTGGGGCCAAAGACTTCACCAGAAGTTGTCAACACAAAGCGGGGAAGGATGGCCCAGGTCACCCCCTGGCAGTCCCCAGATGACCACGTGGGAACCATCACGTCCTGGGCTTTCTGTGCCTGTGCTCTGCCCTTGCCTGCTGTTACCGCTGGTTCTCAGGATGCCCCATGAGCCCAGTGTCACGACACGTCCAAAGAATCGTTTATGAAATGCACAGCTGGGCTCACAGTGTGTCCCATAACCCAGAAAGGGTGTACTTTCTGCTTTGGAGATAGGGAAACAGAGGCAGAGAGGATACATGGCTTTCCCCAGGTCAGGTGGAGAGCAGTGGCAGGAGGAATTCACAGCCCACGCTCTTGTGCTTCCGCCTTCTGCAGGGACTGCACCTCCCTGCACCCTCCAACCTACCCGTGATCGATGAGCAAGAGCTGCCATGCACCAGCTGCTTCTTAGGCTGCTGTAGAATGACCTCGTGCAAGCCACTCTACAAGCAGGCATGTATCCGTCCATCGTCGCGCTGCTATAAAGAAAATACCTGAGGCTGGTAATGTTTGCAGAAAAGAGGTTTAATTGGCTCACGGTTCTGCAGGCTGTACAGGAAGCACGGCAGCATCTGCTCCTGGGGAGGCCTCAGGAGGCTTCCAATCATGGGAGAAGGCGAAGCGGGAGTGAGGCGGCTCATAGGCTGGGAGAGGGAGCAAGAGAGAGAGGCGGGAGGTGCCATACACTTATAAACCACCAGATCTTGGGAGAACTCACTCGGTATCACAAGGACAGCAGCCAGGAGGATGGTGCTAAACCATTCACGAGAAATGGGGTGATGATCCCATCACCTCCCACCAGGCCCCACCTCCAACATTAGGGATTACAAATAAACATGATATTTGGGTGGGGACACAGAGCTCAACCATATCAGGGGTCATGGGGCCAGCTTTGATGATGAGGAGGCTGAAGCTAAGGGAGGCTTTGGGATTTGCTGCTGTCAGTATACCCTGGGGTGGAGGAAGGAAGGTGAAAACCAAGGAATTCCAAACCCCCACATCCTGGCTCCTGGAATTCTCTTCCCCACTTGCTCATTTATGCACATGGCCTGGGAACACCTGATGCTCTGTGCCTCTCTTCTCTTGTTCTGCTTTCTCATAACTCCTCATAGAATAAGAGAGGGAGGAACCAGAGGAAGAATGGTGAATGGGTGCACGGATGGTCCCTGCCCTCAAGGAGCTTGGAGCCAGGTTGGGAAAAGGGGGTGGGCATTAGAGAGCCATATGCAGGAGCAGCATGGTGGCTGGCTTGTACTGAGCATGCAATATTTTCTTTTTTCTTTTTTTCTTGAGATGGAGTCTCACGCTGTTGCCAGGTGGGAGTGCAGTGGTGCAATCCTGGCTCACTGCAACCTCCACCTCCTGGGTTCAAGAGATTCCCTGCCTCACCCTCATGAGTAGCTGGGACCACAGGCACGTGCCACTGTGCCCAGCTAATTTTCTTTTTTTTTTTTTTTTTGGTATTTTTAAGTAGAGATGGAGTTTCACCACGTTAGCCAGGATGGTCTTGAGTTTTGACCTCATGATCCACCTGCCTCAGCCTCCCAAAGCGCTGGGATTACAGGCATGAGCCACCATGCCTGGCCAGTGTTTTAAAATTAAGAATATTGTTAGCATCTCCTGTATACAGCTTAATGTGTGTGGAGGAGCGTGTTTTGGAAAGTAATGTTTATGGAACGTTTATGTGCACAGGACCAGGCTTAGGAGCTTCAGTCTGAGGACTGTTTCTCCTGCAGTGACCCCGCCGGGGCTGATTAAGCAGCCGCAGATGTGGTGTGATTTTCCCGGCTCAACTCTGCAGCTGGGACAAAACGTGAGGCAGGCGAGAGGTGATGGTCAGAGGGACCTGGACTGTGGACCTCCTTCCCGCCTCAGGGCGGCTAGAGAAGGAAGCCTCAGCCCTAACTCCTCCTTTCCCAGTGGGTGAAAGTGCAGGGCTCTGGATCAAAGCCCAACTCACCACTTAACTGAGTTACCTTGAATAAGTCAGTGAGTGGACCGACAGGGGGTGACCTGGGCCATCCTTCCCCCGTTTGTGTTGACAACTTCTGGTGAGTCTCTGGCCCCAGTGCCCTGCAGAACGCTATTTCTCCCCCTTCTTACCTGCGCGCTGTTGGCTGTAGCAAATTACAGCTGCTCTGGCAGAAATTACAAGCCTGATATGCAAAGTTATCATGGTGACAGCGCTAGAAGCAAGGCAGTGACCCCAAGGTTGCCAGGCTTCTAACTGGTTTTTCATGTGAGCCAAGCCACACAGATTGGTCAGGTCTGATGTGGGCAACTGCCATGAAATTAGGTGATGGATTTGGGACGGTACGTTTGCTTCTCAGAGTAACACGGGTTACACTGAGACACCCTCCTGGCACCGTCGGCACATTTGCCAAGCCGGCAACAATCCCCTTTGAATTTGCTGGAGACAGAAGCAGTGACATCAGACTCGTTCTCCTGGAAGCAGAAGGGAACTGGAGTTTTTCAAATGTGTTTGCTTATTTTCAGATTTACTAGAAAACAGAACAAAATAAAGCATGTCAGTGGTGTGTGGAGTCTGGCCTGGAGTCTTGGCCCCGCTCCCTGGAATACAGGCCAAAGGTTTCAAGCAGGTTTGGGCTGATAAACCAGTTCTCTAAAGGAGCACAACAGAGAGTTCAGAGGCTAGAAAAAAACATGGTTGGCAAAGGCAAAGCAGAGCAAAACTCAAATGTGACGCAGGTGTCAGAATGATCAGCCAGGGAACTCAAAATGACTGTGATTATCATGCGAAAGGGCCTAGTGGGAAAAGGCAGACAACACGCAAAAACAGATGGGTAATGTAAACAGAGAGATAGAAACTCACTGCCAATCAAAAGAAAATGCTAGATGAAAAACTCAGTAAGAAGAATGCCTCCAAAGCGCTCGTTAGTGACTCAACACAGCCTGGACAGTGCAACGGAAGCCTTTCAGAGGCTGGGTGTGGTGGCTCATACCTGTAATCCCAGCACTTTGGGAGGCTGAGGCAGGCAGATCACCTGAGGTCAGGAGTTCAAGACCAGCCTGGCCAACATAGAGAAACCCCATCACTACTAAAAATACAAAATTAGTAGGTGTGATGGCTCATCCCTGTAGTCCCAGCTACTCAGGAGGCTGAGGCAGGAGAATTGCTTGAACCTGGGAGGTGGAGGTTGTGGTGAGCCAAGATCACACCACTACACTCCAGCCTGGGCAACAAGAGTGAAACTCCATCTCAAAAAAGAAAGAAAGAAAAGAAAAAGAAAGAAAGAAAGAAAGAAAGAAAGAAAGAAAGAAAGAAAGAAAGAAAGAAAGAAAGAAAGAAGGAAAGAAGGAAAGAGAGAAAGAAAGAGAGAAAGAAAACCTTTCATAATGAAATCTGAAGAGAAAAAAGACTTGAGTAGAAAATAGAGCACACAGGAACTATGGGGTCATCTCAAGGATCCAACAGAGGCCAGGTGTAATGGCTCATGTCTGTAATCCCAGCACTTTGGCAGGCTGAGGCAGGTGGATTACTTGAGGCCAGGAGTTCAAAACCAGCCTGGGCAACATAGTGAGATGTCATCTCAACAAAAAATGGAAAACAAATTAGCCAGGCACGATGGTGTGTGCCTGTCATTCCAGCCACTTGAGAGGCTGAGCAGGGAGGTTCCCTTGAGCTCAGGAGTTCAAGGCTGCAGGCAGCTATGATCATGTCACCGTACTCCAGCCTGGGTCACAGAGTGAGACCCTGTCTCAATCAGAAATAAAAACAAAGATGTAACATATGTATAATTGGAATACTACAAGAAGAAAATATAGAGGAGAGAAATATTTGAAGTAATAATGGGAAAGTCTTTTCAGAATTAAGGAGAGATAAGTACACATGCAGGAAGCTTGTCGAACACTAAACATGATAAACATCAAACACACCGCCCCAGGCACAGAGTATTAAAACTGCAGAAAACCAGAGACCAAAACAACTCTTGAAAGAAGGCAAAGGATGAAAACATCTGATCTACTGGGGAACAATGGTGAACATTATGTGGGCTTCTCATCGGAAGCCATGCCAGCTAGAAGAGAGTGGCGTAGAATACTTCATGTTGAAATTAGAAAACAAACAAGGCCGAGCGTGGCAGCTCCTTGGGAGGCTAAGATGGGGGGGTGACTTAGGCCAGGAATTTTACAACAGCCTGGGAAACATACAAAAAATAAAAACGGAAAATTAACCAGGCATTGTGGCACACACCTGTAGTCCCAGCTACTTGGGTGGCTGAGCCAGGAGGATCCCTTGAGCTCATGAGTTCAAGGCTCTAGTGAGCTTCTACTGCCCTCCAGCCTGGGTAACAGAGTGAGACTCTGTCTCTATGAATATAAAATACATTAAAAAATTAACACCAACAAGAATTCTATATCTAGAGAAATTATCCATTAAAATTTAAAAATAAATACTTTCTCTGAGGTTTTGAAACAAATGAAAATATTGAGGGAATTTGTCATCCACAGACCAGCGCGCTTAGAAATGTTTCAAAGAAGCTCTTCATGCAGAAAGAAAATGGTATAGGTCAGGAACTTGTACCTACACAGAGAAAGGAAGATCATCAAAGAAGGAATAAGTAAAAGTAAAATAAAATGTTTTCTTTTTCTTATTCTTAATGAACTTGAAAGATAACTTTTTTCCATAAGCAATAATGGTAACAATGTGCTGTGTTACATACATTGGATTATAGCATGTGGGTTAGTGATATGAGCAACAGCAACATCACAGAGAACAGGAGGGAGGAGTGGAGAATACCGTTATGGATTATAGCATATGGATGAGTGACGAACAGGAGGGAGGAGTGGAGAATACCGTTATGGATTATAGCATATGGATGAGTGACGAACAGGAGGGAGGAGTGGAGAATACCGTTATGGATTATAGCATATGGATGAGTGACGAACAGGAGGGAGGAGTGGAGAATATCGTTATGGATTATAGCATATGATGAGTGACGAACAGGAGGGAGGAGTGGAGAATACCGTTATGGATTATAGCATATGATGAGTGACGAACAGGAGGGAGGAGTGGAGAATATCGTTATGGATTATAGCATATGATGAGTGATGAACAGGAGGGAGGAGTGGAGAATACCGTTATGGATTATAGCATATGGATGAGTGACGAACAGGAGGGAGGAGTGGAGAATACCGTTATGGATTATAGCATATGGATGAGTGACGAACAGGAGGGAGGAGTGGAGAATACCGTTATGGATTATAGCATACGGATGAGTGATGAACAGGAGGGAGGAGTGGAGAATATCGTTATGGATTATAGCATATGATGAGTGATGAACAGGAGGGAGGAGTGGAGAATACCGTTATGGATTATAGCATATGGATGAGTGATGAACAGGAGGGAGGAACGGAGAATACCGTTATGGATTATAGCATATGGATGAGTGATGAACAGGAGGGAGGAACGGAGAATACCGTTATGGATTATAGCATATGGATGAGTGATGAACAGGAGGGAGGAGTGGAGAATACCGTTATGGATTATAGCATATGGATGAGTGACGAACAGGAGGGAGGAGTGGAGAATACTGTTATGGATTATAGCATATGGATGAGTGACGAACAGGAGGGAGGAATGGAGAATGCCGTTATGGATTATAGCATATGATGAGTGACGAACAGGAGGGAGGAACGGAGAATACCGTTATGGATTATAGCATATGATGAGTGATGAACAGGAGGGAGGAGTGGAGAATACCGTTATGGATTATAGCATATGATGAGTGATGAACAGGAGGGAGGAGTGGAGAATACCGTTATGGATTATAGCATATGATGAGTGATGAACAGGAGGGAGGAGTGGAGAATACCGTTATGGATTATAGCATATGATGAGTGACGAACAGGAGGGAGGAGTGGAGAATACCGTTATGGATTATAGCATATGATGAGTGACGAACAGGAGGGAGGAACGGAGAATACCGTTATGGATTATAGCATATGATGAGTGATGAACAGGAGGGAGGAGTGGAGAATACCGTTATGGATTATAGCATATGATGAGTGATGAACAGGAGGGAGGAGTGGAGAATACTGTTATGAGTTCCTTCTACCACACACATACAGTAGCATAGTGTGTTTGCAGGTGAATTTAGATTAGTTAAAAATGTACATTGTAAACTCTAGGACAATGACAAAAAATGTGTACAAGAAATATAATTTCAAAACCAGAAAAGGCAGAAAGGGGAGGGAGAAATGAAAAACGAATGCAACAAATAGAAAACAAATGTGCCAATCACTGTTTTACATGTGGATAGTCTAACTACACCAATTTTAAAAAATAAAGACCGCCAGTCTAGATTAAAAACAAGATGCAACTATATGCTGTCTACAAGAAACTCACTTTAAAGACCCAGGTAGGATAGAAGTATAGAGACAGAGAAAAATAGGCCATGCTGACACCAATCAGAGGAAAGCTGGAGTAGCTCTGTTAGACTTCAGAGCATGAACACTAATCAAGAACAAAGAGTCATTAGATCAATTTTTGAAAACAGATAACAATCTTAAATATTTATATGTAACAAAGAGCTTAAAAATAAGGCAAAAACTGTTAACACTGAAGAGGGAAATAGCCAAATGTGCCATTATAGTTGGAGTCTTTAACGTTCCTCTATCAGTAATCGATAGATCAAGCAGGCAGGAAATCAGTAGAGATGTTGATGACCTGAATAGCCCTAGCAATCAACTTGATCTAATTGACATTTACAAAGTACTCCATCGGCAGAACACACATTCTTCTCCAGCTCACATGGAACATTCACAGAATAAACCACAATCGGGGCCATAACACATGCCTTAACATGTTTAAAATAACAGAAGTGATACAAAGTATGCTCTCAGATTTCAGTACAATTAATCTAGCAGCCAAAGCAGAAAGATAACTGGAAGATTCCCAAATACTTGAACAATAAGCAACACTTCTAAGTAAGCTGTATGTCAAGAAAGAAGTTTCAATGGAAGTTTTAAGTATTTTGAACTAGCAAAAATGAAAATACAACTTCTCAAAATTTGTGGAATGCACTAAAGCAGTGCTTAACAAGAAATGTACAGCCTTAAATGAAGACATTTAAAAGAAGGAAGCTCTAAAATCAACAACCTTCACTTCCATCTTAGGAAAGTAAAGGAAAAGGGCAAAGTGAATGAAAGAATAAAAATTAGAAATCAATGAAATTGAAAATAGAAAAATAATAGAGAAGACTAATGAGACAAAAAAAAATCTGGTTCTTTAAAAATATCAGTCAATTTAATAAACCCTTAGTGACGTTAACCAAGAAAAAAGAGAAGACACAAATTACTAGTGTCAGAAATGAAAAGTTTCATCATTACCGATCCCTTGAACATTAAAAGAATAATAACATAATACTACAAATAACTATGCCTCCAAATTTGATGGCCTGGATGAAAGGAACCAATTTCTTGAAAGATACATGTCACCAAAACTCACACAAGGGTAAATAAATAACTAGAACAGAACTATATTTACTAAAGAAATTCAATCAATACTTTAAAACCTTTCAAGAAAGAATTTATCAGTTCCAGATCATTTTACTGGTGAATTCCACCAGATGTTATATTTAAGAAAGAGGTAATGTCAATTCTCCACAATTTCTTCTGGAAAGTAGAAGCAGAGTGTGCGGTTCCTAACTCATTTTATTAATCTAACATTACTCTGATACCCAAAGTGGAGAAAGACATTACTAGAAAGGAAAACTAGGAACCAATATCTTTTATAAACATAGATATACACATCCTTAAAAAATTAGCAAATTGAATGCACGAACGTATAAAAAGGATAATACATCAAACCAAGTGAGGTTCATTCCTAGAATGTGAGCCTGGTCCAACATTCATAAATCAGTCCATGTAATTCATCATATTAACACACTGAATAAGAAAAACCATATGCTTATATTGATAAATGCTGAAACATTCAGCATCATGCTTCATAGAATAAAAACATTCAACAAAATCTAACACTCATTCATGATAAAAAAAAAAAACAACTCTCAAAACACTAGGACTAGAGGAACTTCCTTATTCTAAAAAAGTAAATAAATGTTAGATTCACAACAAACTTAACAGAGCAAAATCGAATGTTTTTCCCCTGACATTGGGAAGAAGGCAAGGAGGTTCTCACTCCCTTTCAACATCGTACAGGAAGTTCTGCCTAACAAAATAAGATTAGAAAACGAAATAGAAAGGTAAACAGATGGGAAATAGCAAAAAGCCTGTATTTTTTTTTTCACAGATGACATAATTGGCTATGGGAAAGACTTCAAAGAATCTACAAAAACAACTCCTGGAATTAGAAAGCAAGTAAAGCAAGTATAGAAAAGCCTCAGGACACAAGGTCAATATACAAACGTCACGAAAAAAATACCATTCACCATAGCACCAAACGAATCAAGCACTTAGGTATAAACCTAACAAAATACATCCAAGATTTGATGCAGAAAACTACAAGACATTGATGAAAGTAATCAAACAAGATCTAAATACATGGAGAGAACTTCTGGGTCCCACAAAGAGGTCAGTTCTTCCCAGCTTGATCTGCAGATTCAATGCAGTCTCTGTAAAAATCCCAGCCAACTATTTTTAGAGGTTGGCAAACTAATTCTAAAATTTGTATAGAAAGACAAAAAACCTAGAATAGCAAACATGGTACTGAAGAACAAAGCTGAAGAATTTCCACGACTCAACTTTAAGATTTACTAACAGCTACATTAATTAAGACACTGCGGTACTGGTGAGAGAATAAATATAGAGATTAATGGAACAAAACACAGAGCCCTGAAATAGACCTGTAGAAATACAGTCAACTGATTTTTGAGAATGGTACAAAGGCAATTCAGTGGAGAAAAAATAATCCTTTTCAGCAAATGGTGCTGGAACAATTAGATGGCCATTAAATAAAAGAATCTAGACAAAATCATGACAGAAAAATTAACTCAAATGGATCATAGACACAAGTGGATTATGTTAAATTTTTCTTTTAATTTTAATTTTTTTTTACTTTAGGTGCATACTATATCTGGCATTTCTCCCCATGTTATCTGTCACCATCCCCGCTATCGCTCCCCTAGCCCCCACAACTTACCCCAGTGTGTGATGCTCCCCTCCCTAAGTCCATGTGTTCTTTCTCATTGTTCAACACCCACCTACAAGTGAGAACACGCAGTGTCTGGCTTTCTGTTCTTGTGTCAGTTTGCTGAGAATGATGTTTTCCAGATTCATCCATGTCCCTACAAAGGACACAAACTCATCGTTTTTCTTGGCTGTGTAGTATTCCATGGTGTATATGTGCCACATTTCCCCAGTCCAGTCTATCATCGATGGGCATTTGGGTTGATTCCAGGTCTTTGCTATTGTAAACAGTGCTGCAATGAACATTCGTGTGCATGTGTCCTTATAGTAGAAGGATTTATAGTCCTTTGGATATATACCCAGTAGTGGGATTGCTGGGTCAATTGGAATTTCTATTTCTAGGTCCTTGAGGAATCGCCACACTGTCTTCCACAATGGTTGAACTAATTTACACTCCCACCAACAGTGTAAAAGTGTTCCTGTTTCTCCACATCCTCTCCAGCATCTGTTGTCTCCAGATTTTTTAATGATCGCCATTCTAACTGGCATGAGATGGTATCTCAATGTGGTTTTGATCTGCATTTCTCTAATGACCAGTGACGATGAGCATTTTTTCATATATTTGTTAAAATGTACCGTAAAACTTCTAGAATAATACATAAATAAAATCTTCATGCCCTGGGTTTAGAGATGAGCTTTCAGACACAGCACCAAAGCATCATGCAAGAAAACAACAGATAAGTTGAATTTTATTAAAATTAAAAATCTTTGCTCTGCTAAAGAATGAAAAGACAAGGCCAAGAGTGGGGAAAAAATTTGCAAAACGCATCATATCTGATAACAGACACGTATCCAAAATATACAAATAACTTTTAAAATACAACAATAAGAAAAAAGAACCACTCTATTTAAAAATGGACAAAGGATCTGAAAATATGTCTCATCAAAAAAGATACATAGGCCAGGCACAGTGGCTCACACCTGTAATCCCAGCACCTTGAGAGTCAGAGGTGGGAGGATCCCCTGAGTCCAGGAGTTCCAGACCAGCCTGGACAACATAGGGAGACCCTGTCTATATTAAAAAAATAAAAAAAGATATACAGATGGCAAATGAGCATGTCTTAGCTCAGGATGCTGTAACAAGATGTCACAGGCTGAGTGGCTTAAACAACAAAATTTATTTTCTCATAGTTCTGAAGGCTGGACGTTCAAAATCAGGGTGCCAGTAGAGTTGAGTCCTGGTGAGGATCCCCTTCCTGGTGAGGACACCCTTCCAGGTGAGGACCCCCTTCCTGGTGAGGATCCCCTTCCTGGTGAGGACGCCCTTCCTGGTGAGGACCCCCTTCCTGGTGAGGATCCCCTTCCTGGTGAGGACCCCCTTCCTGGTGAGGATGCCCTTCCTAGTGAGGACCCCCTTTCTGGCGAAGATGCCCTTCCTGGTGAGGACGCCCCTCCTGGTGAGGACCCCCTTTCTGGTGAGGACCCCTTTCCTGGTGAGGATACCCTTCCCTGGTGAGGATCCCCTTCCTGGTGAGGACCCCCTTTCTGGTGAGGACGCCCTTCCTGGTGAGGACCCCTTCCTGATGAGGACCCCCTTCCTGGTGAGGACCCCTTCCTGGCGAGGATCCCCTTCCTGGTGAGGACCCCCTTTCTAGCGAGGATGCCCTTCCTGGTGAGGACGCCCTTCCTGGTGAGGACCCCCTTCCTGGTGAGGACCCCCTTTCTGGCGAGGACGCCCTTCCTGGTGAGGACACCCATCCTGGTGAGGACGCCCTTCCTGGTGAGGACCCCCTTCCTGGTGAGGATCCCCTTCCTGGTGAGGACCCCCTTTCTGGCGAGGATGCCCTTCCTGGTGAGGACCCCCTTTCTGGTGAGAACGCCCTTCCTGGTGAGGACCCCCTTCCTGGTGAGGATCCCCTTCCTGGTGAGGACCCCCTTTCTGGCGAGGACGCCCTTCCTGGTGAGGACACCCATCCTGGTGAGGACCCCCTTCCTGGTGAGGACCCCCTTCCTGGTGAGGACGCCCATCCTGGTGAGGACGCCCTTCCTGGTGAGGACCCCCTTCCTGGTGAGGACCCCCTTCCTGGCGAGAACGCCCTTCTTGGCTTATAGATGGCATCTCCTCACTGCGTCCTCACACGGGATTTCCTGGGTGTATGTGTCCTGGAGAGAGAGCAAGCTTGGATCTCTCTTCCTCTTAAAAAGATACCAGCCCCATCATGAGGGCCCCCCTCTAATGTCCATATTAACCTCAATTACTTCCATAAGGGGCCTCTCTTATACAGTCACATCGAGGTTGGGGCTTCAACATATGAATTTCGGGAAATCGCAAACATTCAGTCCACAAGAAAGCACAGGAAAAGTTGCTCAATATAAAATGTCATGAGGGAAATGCAAATTAAGATAAGGAAATACCACCTCACGCCTATGGGAGTGGCTAAAATCCAAAACACCCGCAGCACCAAATGCTGGTGAGGATGTGAGGCAACAAGAGCTGCTGGCACTGGGAATGCAAGTGGTGAGGCCACTTTGAAGGACACTTTGGAGGTTTCTTACAAAGCGAAACCTGGTCTTCCCATAAGTGGTAGCAGTTATACTCCTTGGTATTTACCCAAGTGAGTTGAAAACTTATGTCCACAAAAAAAACCTGCCCATGGATGTTGGTGGCAGCTTTATCCATAAGTGCCAAGGCTGAATGTAACCAAGACACGTCTCAACAGCTACATGGGTAACAAACTGTCATGCACCAGTACAATAGAATGCTATCCTTTAACCAAGGGGAGATTTGCAAGGTCCGATTTTTTTTTTTTGAGACGGAGTTTCGCTCTTGTCACCCAGGCTGGAGTGCAATGGCGCGATCTCGGCTCACCACAACCTCCGCCTTCTGGGCTCAGGCAATTCTCCTGCCTCAGCCTCCTGAGTAGCTGGGATTACAGGCACGCGCCACTGTGCCCAGCTAATTTTTTGTATCTTTAGTAGAGACGGGGTTTCACCATGTTGACCGGGATGGTCTCGATCTCTTGACCTCGTGATCCACCCGCCTCGGCCTCCCAAAGTGCTGGGATTACAGGCTTGAGCCACCGCGCCCGGCCGCAAGGTCCGATTTTTAAATCCAATTATAACCTCAGCTAGAATCACATGTTACCAGTGATAAGAGAAATGGTATCAAGCCACTAAGGGGTACTGCGGCTTCTTACAGTCGCTGGAAGAATCTCAGATGCATATTGCCGAGTAAAAGACAGTAGTCTGAAAAGGCAGAGACTGTAATGACAGTACAGCGCCCAGTGGGTGCCAGGATGGGGGAAGGGAAGCTAAATGGGGACACACAGGGGACTTTTCAGGCAATGAAATGATTCTGTGGGCACAGGAATGGCTTCTGGACTGGGGTGCCCTACAAAGCCGCACAGGAACCTGGAGACTCACGAAAGGGTAAAGAAGTTGGATCATTTACAGTAAAAGTTAAAGGCTTTCTGACTCTGAAAGTTCTACGTGCTCACTGTAAAAAGCAAGTAAGAGACAAAAAAAAATTTTAAGAAGAAAATATTCCTCACCTATCAATGCTGTGGACTTTTTAAAGGAATTCTTCAATGCTATGCAATTATATCTTCACTTTTTTCTTGCCTTGGACAGAGTGACTGACAGGAGGCACAGACCTGCGCTGCCCTGAAGTCTGTGGAGTGGCCAGAGGACGTTTGAGACGGTATGGCTCAGGTCCAGTGTCATCGAAACGGCCTGGCTGGAGGCCTTCTGCTCGTCTGGGGTGATGATTGGGTGAGGACCAGTTCCCAGGATGAAAGAGTGTCTCCCAGCCAGCCCAGGGCATCCCACAAGCTTCTGAAAACAAGAATCGAGAGTGAGTTTAGGGAGGGAGACACAGGCAGCCTGAGGGTTGGAAGGGACCTCCACGGCACCTCCAGCCCCCTTTACAGGGTCTTGGTTTTCTTTTCAATCCCTTTCTTGTCCCACTGTGTAGAGAGAAAGGCATCTTACATCCCAAAGCCGGAGCCAGGGAGCCAGGCCTCCAGAAGGTGGGGACGGCCACGTGGGGACAGAGGGTCCCTGTCTTAACAGGAGGGTATGGGCACAGGCTGCGGCTTGCCCAGCTAATGCCTGCTGTGGACCTGGCTGAGTGCGAGGCACAGGCCGCATGAAGATGACACATGAAGGAAACACAATAAAACTTGGACAATAAACAGAAATAAAGCTTAGAATGGCACATGTACTGAGTATCTGCTTTGTCATAGCCTTTTTACATACAGCACCGATTACTATCACAATAAACCCGGAAAGTATTCACGGCCCCACTAGGAAACCCAAGGCTCAGAAAGTTCCAGAACGTCCACAAGGTTCCGCAGCAGGTTGATACAGGTTCCTCCTTCAGATTCCAGGATGTGGGGCTGTTTCCACCATTCCTGGTAGCCATGGTTCCCACTGGGGATGATTCTGCTCCTCAGGGGACACTTGGCACTGTCTGGAGATATGTTTCACTGTTGTAACTTGGCTGGGGCATGGAGGCTACTGGCATTGAGTAGCTGGAGGCTGGGGATGCCGCTGAGCACCCCGCAATGCACCCAACAACCCACAGCAGAGAAATGCCTGGCCCCAGAAGCCAGAAGTGTTGCGTTGAGAACCCACTGTGCCATCTCACTTCTTGAGCAGCCATCTTTGAAAGTTTGAGGACTGATGAGTAGCACTGAAGAAGGAGAAGGAAAAGGAAGAGAAGCCCCTTCTGAGAGCAGGTGGCGATGCTTGGGAAGTTGTCCGAGCAGTTACCCAGTAACTTCTGGTGGGACAGACTCAGAGGGGCTGTTCTGTTTCTGACGCTGCCAGAGAGGCTCCACCAGCCACTGTTCAGAGAGGGCAGAGGTGGAATTCTCTGGACTTCTGCAAGCAACAGTCAGCGATTCACCGCTGTAGTGGGCTGACTGGTGACCCTTTCAAAGATATGTTTATGTCCTGACCTCTGGAACCTGTGAATGTGACCTTATTTGGGGACATTCTTTGCGGACGTTATGAAGGATCTGAAGATGAGGTCATCCTGGACCACCTTCATGGGCCCTAAATCCAGTGACTCGTGGTGTCCTTATAAGAGACAGAAGAGAGATGCAGAGACAGAGAAGGGAAGGCCATGGAGGACTGACGCAGAGGCCGGAGTGAAGCATCTAAAGCCAAGAAACGCCAAGGATCGCCAGCCACCATCAGCACCAGGGAGGGGGGCACGGACGGATCCTCCCTCTCAGCTCCCGAGAAGTAACCGACACTTGACTGTGGACTCCTGGCCTCCAGATGGTCAAGGAGTACATTTCTATTGTTTTAAGTCACTCAGTTTGTGTCAGAAAGCGCAGAAAACTCATACTGCCATCTTGGCCTTTTGATTTCAGATCCTCAAAGGGAAACTGTCCAGGGTGCTGTGAATTCCAACACATACACAGGAATGTTTGATCCGGGATTCCAGGTCCAAAATCACATAGCCTTTCTGGCCGCTTTCTGGTGGTCTGAGTGCAGCAGCTGGGAGAAATCAGGGGTCTCCAGGTGCTCCAGGAAGGGGGATGGATGTTGAGCATCAGCCAGTGTCAGCATGCAGAAGAAGCCTTCCTGTGGGGCTCAGATGGGCCGTTTACAGTGTGAAGAAAAAAGGGTTGTTTTATGAAGTGGCTTTCTCTTGATCTGGACAATCATGGGAATGATCTGATGGTGAAGACGTTTTTATATTTATGCTTATATTTTTATGCATATGTGATACGAACAGGAGGAGAGAAATACCAGGTAGAAGAGGGCGGTTCCCCGGCAAAGGCCCCACCCTCCAGCCTGGAAACTTTAGCGCTAAATGTGGGAAGTAGAAAAGTTCCTTGTTGTTAAAGAAGAAGTGCGCTAACTCTTTGTGAAGCCCTGTCCCGTGTAGCTGTTAGACACGCCGTGCTTACAGGCACGTGGTACATTCCGTGTCCTTGTACTTTCACCAAGATAACTGTGCTGGACGTGCTCACAGGCGTGTCCCAGCTCTCCACTGCTTTTACCTGCTTAAGTTACTTAGAAAAGTTTAGGAAAGTTTTACATTATTAGCCAATCGGGTTTTAGTTTAGATTGTGAGGTCTGGCTCCAGCCAGTGGAGATCAGACACAGCAGTAAGGACAACCCCAAATGCGTGAGGGATAAACGTGTGTGTTTTCCTTTCTGAAAACTGCATTGCTGAAAAATCTTTTGTCTCAAAAAATTTGTCTTTGCAGCACTGAGCATCTATTTCCAAAACTACATGAGAACAGTTATTCCTGTTTTCCCACCCAAACGTGACTTTTTTGGCCTCCCCACCCCCTGATCCTGTGCTTATAAACCCCAGACCTCAGCTTGCAGAAGCACAAGTGGCTGAACATCGAGAGGAGCAGCTTAACTTCGGACAGCACAGCTTCAGGGAGGAGCCCATCAGGAAGCCGCCAGGCTTCAGGGAAAGATCACCTTCTTCCCATACCATCCCCTTTCTAGCTTACCTTCCGCTGACAGCCATTTCCACCACTTAATAAAATCCTCCGCGTTCACTGCCTTTCAATTTTTTTTTTTTTTTTTTTTGAGACAGAGTTTCACTCTTGTTACCTAAGCTGGAGCGCGATAGTGCTATCTCGGCTCACCGCAACCTCCGCCTCCCAAATTCAAGCGATTCTCCTGCCTGAGCCTCCTGAGTAGCTGGGATTACAGGTGCATGCCACCACACTCGGCTAATTTTTGTATTTTTAGTAGAAATGGGGTTTCACCATGTTAGCCAGGCTGGTCTCAAACTCCTGACCTCAAGTGATCTACCGCCTCCACCTCCCAAAGTGTTGGGATTATAGGCGTGAGCCACCACACCTGGCACGTTCATCACCTTTCAAACTGGTCGTATGACCTGATTCTTCCTGGACACCAAACAAGAACCTGGGTACCAAGAGGCAGGGTATAAAAGTCTGTCACCCTGATTCTCCGCTGAGCTGGTGAATATTCAGCTGTCTGTGGACGGCAACTGCTGAAAGAGCACTAACTGCAACTCACCCGGAGACACTGCCATGGGGCCAGAGCCCAAAAGTGCTCACCTGGCCCCAGCACCCGCTTGCCTGCATGCTCCCCATCCTGCAAGGGGTTTGAGAGCTGAGTAAGTGAGCCACACCCCTGTTGCAAGTCCCATGAAGGGGTCAAGGGAATTCTCCCATCTCATAGGCACAATGATTTCCAACTTTTTTGTTGAGTTTTTGGCTTTTCACAAAGCACCTTGACACTAGCAGACAGGCAGGGTGTGGACTGCAAGGTTCTTTGAACTGACTGCACCATGGACTACACCATGGTGACCCCCATGACCTGCATGTACATCTCCAGAAAATAAGAAGAATGGCTAGCTCCTGCAATGCCTGATTAAGCAACCTTGCAACATTCCACTGTTGTTCCTGCCTCACCTGATAAGCCAATGAGTGACACTGGACCTTGAACCTTGTGACACCCCCACACACAACAGCCTTCCCCCTGGCTTGCAAAAACCACCCTGAACTGTAACTTTCCACTGCCTACCCCAAACCTATAAAACCAACTCCTATCACACTGTCCTTTGCTACTCTCTTTTCTGATTCAGCCCACCTGCACATGGGTGAATAAACAGCCCTGTTGCTCACACAAAGCCTGTTTAGGTGGTCTCTTTATTCAGAGTGAGCCTAACAGGGACCTGACATCCCCACTCCACAGATGGGGAGACTGAGGCCTGGGACTCAGGTCAGTCTTTTGCAAGAAGGGAGAGACTAAACTGTTTCCCACAATGGGGTTCTGGTGCTGGAAGCACAGGGCAGGGTGTGGAGGGGCAACCATTCTGCACCCCGTGGATGTGCTCCCTGGGATCCCCCAGCTATGCTCAGCCCTGCTTCTCAGCTCTGTCCCTGAGCTGTGGCTCCCCTTCTGGGCTAGAGATCTCTATGCTTCCTTTCTCAGACCCTGGACAACACCTGCCATCACACAGGACCCATGTTTAGAACAGTCCCAGCCTTGGTTTAACGTTCTGCTGTCGCTATCTTATCATTTCTAGTAATCTACCTTTAACGTGTGTCTTGTAACTGAAGTCCAAAGGGGCTGCGGTGTGTGTGTGGCAGAGGCTTGAGCCGGGTATGCACTCGCTGCCTCGCACAACTCTCCCATAGTGTCGCAAAGCAAGACTCCAAGGGAGTGCAAGGCCAGGGTATGAGGTCTGCAAGGGCCTAACTGCAGTATGGCCCCGAAGAATGTCATTTCCACTTAAGTAAGAGCCTGCTTCACACACAGAAAGATGGTCCTCAAAGAAAAGGAACAGACAACACACAGCGGTTCACTCCTGTGATCCCAGTACTCACACACAGTGGTTCACTCCTGTGATCCCAGCACTCACACACAGTGGTTCACTCCTGTGATCCCAGCACCCACACACAGTGGTTCACTCCTATCATCCCAGCACTCAGACACAGTGGTTCACTCCTGTGATCCCAGCACTCACACACAGTGGTTCACTGCTATGATCCCAGAACCCACACACAGTGGTTCACTCCTGTGATCCCAGCACCCACACACAGTGGTTCACTCCTATCATCCCAGCACTCAGACACAGTGGTTCACTCCTGTGATCCCAGCACTCACACACGGTGGTTCACTCCTGTGATCCCAGCACTCACACACAGTGGTTCACTCCTGTGATCCCAGCACTCACACACAGTGGTTCACTCCTGTGATCCCAGCAATCAGACACAGTGGTTCACTCCTGTGATCCCAGCACCCACACACAGTGGTTCACTCCTGTGATCCCAGCACTCACACACAGTGGTTCACTCCTATGATCCCAGCACTCACACACAGTGGTTCACTCCTGTGATCCCAGCACTCACACACAGTGGTTCACTCCTGTGATCCCAGCACCCACACACAGTGGTTCACTCCTATCATCCCAGCACTCAGACACAGTGGTTCACTCCTGTGATCCCAGCACTCACACACAGTGGTTCACTCCTGTGATCCCAGCACTCACACACAGTGGTTCACTCCTGTGATCCCAGCACTCACACACAGTGGTTCACTCCTGTGATCCCAGCACTCACACACAGTGGTTCACTCCTGTGATCCCAGCACCCACACACAGTGGTTCACTCCTATCATCCCAGCACTCAGACACAGTGGTTCACTCCTGTGATCCCAGCACTCAGACACAGTGGTTCACTCCTATCATCCCAGCACTCAGACACAGTGGTTCACTCCTGTGATCCCAGCACTCACACACAGTGGTTCACTCCTGTGATCCCAGCACTCACACACAGTGGTTCACTCCTGTGATCCCAGCACCCACACACAGTGGTTCACTCCTATGATCCCAGCACTCACACACAGTGGTTAACTCCTGGGATCCCAGCACTCACACACAGTGGTTCACTCCTATGATCCCAGCACTCACACACAGTGGTTCACTCCTGTGATCCCAGCACTCACACACAGTGGTTCACTCCTGTGATCCCAGCACTCAGACACAGTGGTTCACTCCTATGATCCCAGCACTCACACACAGTGGTTCACTCCTATGATCCCAGCACTCACACACAGTGGTTCACTCCTGTGATCCCAGCACTCAGACACAGTGGTTCACTCCTGTGATCCCAGCACTCAGACACAGTGGTTCACTCCTATGATCCCAGCACTCAGACACAGTGGTTCACTCCTGTGATCCCAGCACTCAGACACAGTGGTTCACTCCTGTGATCCCAGCACTCAGACACAGTGGTTCACTCCTATGATCCCAGCACTCAGACACAGTGGTTCACTCCTATGATCCCAGCACTCACACACAGTGGTTCACTCCTGTGATCCCAGCACTCACACACAGTGGTTCACTCCTGTGATCCCAGGACCCACACACAGTGGTTCACTCCTGTGATCCCAGCACCCACACACAGTGGTTCACTCCTATGATCCCAGCACTCACACACAGTGGTTCACTCCTGTGATCCCAGCACTCACACACAGTGGTTCACTCCTGTGATCCCAGCACTCAGACACAGTGGTTCACTCCTGTGATCCCAGCACTCAGACACAGTGGTTCACTCCTGTGATCCCAGCACTCAGACACAGTGGTTCACTCCTGTCATCCCAGCACCCAGACACAGTGGTTCACTCCTGTGATCCCAGCACCCAGACACAGTGGTTCACTCCTGTGATCCCAGCACCCTCACACAGTGGTTCACTCCTGTGATCCCAGCACTCACACACAGTGGTTCACTCCTGTGATCCCAGCACTCACACACAGTGGTTCACTCCTGTGATCCCAGCACTCACACACAGTGGTTCACTCCTGTGATCCCAGCACTCAGAAACAGTGGTTCACTCCTGTGATCCCAGCACTCACACACAGTGGTTCACTCCTGTGATCCCAGCACTCACACACAGTGGTTCACTCCTGTGATCCCAGCACTCACACACAGTGGTTCACTCCTGTGATCCCAGCACTCACACACAGTGGTTCACTCCTGTGATCCCAGCACTCACACACAGTGGTTCACTCCTGTGATCCCAGCACTCACACACAGTGGTTCACTCCTGTGATCCCAGCACTCACACACAGTGGTTCACTCCTGTGATCCCAGTACTCAGACACAGTGGTTCACTCCTATGAGCCCAGCACTCACACACAGTGGTTCACTCCTGTGATCCCAGCACTCAGACACAGTGATTCACTCCTGTGATCCCAGCACCCACACACAGTGGTTCACTCCTGTGATCCCAGCACCCACACACAGTGGTTCACTCCTGTGATCCCAGCACTCACACACAGTGGTTCACTCCTGTGATCCCAGCACCCACACACAGTGGTTCACTCCTATCATCCCAGCACTCAGACACAGTGGTTCACTCCTGTGATCCCAGCACTCAGACACAGTGGTTCACTCCTATCATCCCAGCACTCAGACACAGTGGTTCACTCCTGTGATCCCAGCACTCACACACAGTGGTTCACTCCTGTGATCCCAGCACTCACACACAGTGGTTCACTCCTGTGATCCCAGCACCCACACACAGTGGTTCACTCCTATGATCCCAGCACTCACACACAGTGGTTCACTCCTGTGATCCCAGCACTCACACACAGTGGTTCACTCCTATGATCCCAGCACTCACACACAGTGGTTCACTCCTGTGATCCCAGCACTCACACACAGTGGTTCACTCCTGTGATCCCAGCACTCAGACACAGTGGTTCACTCCTATGATCCCAGCACTCACACACAGTGGTTCACTCCTATGATCCCAGCACTCACACACAGTGGTTCTCTCCTGTGATCCCAGCACTCAGACACAGTGGTTCACTCCTGTGATCCCAGCACTAAGACACAGTGGTTCACTCCTGTGATCCCAGCACTCACACACAGTGGTTCACTCCTGTGATCCCAGCACTCACACACAGTGGTTCACTCCTGTGATCCCAGCACTCACACACAGTGGTTCACTCCTGTGATCCCAGCACTCACACACAGTGGTTCACTCCTGTGATCCCAGCACCCACACACAGTGGTTCACTCCTGTGATCCCAGCACCCACACACAGTGGTTCACTCCTATGATCCCAGCACTCACACACAGTGGTTCACTCCTGTGATCCCAGCACTCACACACAGTGGTTCACTCCTGTGATCCCAGCACTCAGACACAGTGGTTCACTCCTGTGATCCCAGCACTCAGACACAGTGGTTCACTCCTGTGATCCCAGCACTCAGACACAGTGGTTCACTCCTGTCATCCCAGCACCCAGACACAGTGGTTCACTCCTGTGATCCCAGCACCCAGACACAGTGGTTCACTCCTGTGATCCCAGCACCCTCACACAGTGGTTCACTCCTGTGATCCCAGCACTCACACACAGTGGTTCACTCCTGTGATCCCAGCACTCACACACAGTGGTTCACTCCTGTGATCCCAGCACTCACACACAGTGGTTCACTCGTGTGATCCCAGCACTCAGAAACAGTGGTTCACTCCTGTGATCCCAGCACTCAGACACAGTGGTTCACTCCTGTGATCCCAGCACTCACACACAGTGGTTCACTCCTGTGATCCCAGCACTCACACACAGTGGTTCACTCCTGTGATCCCAGCACTCACACACAGTGGTTCACTCCTGTGATCCCAGCACTCACACACAGTGGTTCACTCCTGTGATCCCAGCACTCACACACAGTGGTTCACTCCTGTGATCCCAGTACTCAGACACAGTGGTTCACTCCTATGAGCCCAGCACTCACACACAGTGGTTCACTCCTGTGATCCCAGCACTCAGACACAGTGATTCACTCCTGTGATCCCAGCACCCACACACAGTGGTTCACTCCTGTGATCCCAGCACCCACACACAGTGGTTCACTCCTGTGATCCCAGCACTCACACACAGTGGTTCACTCCTGTGATCCCAGCACTCACACACAGTGGTTCACTCCTGTGATCCCAGCACTCAGACACAGTGGTTCACTCCTGTGATCCCAGCACTCACACACAGTGGTTCACTCCTATGATCCCAGCACTCAGACACAGTGGTTCACTCCTATGATCCCAGCACTCACACACAGTGGTTCACTCCTGTGATCCCAGCACTCAGACACAGTGGTTTACTCCTGTGATCCCAGCACTCACACACAGTGGTTCACTCCTGTGATCCCAGCACTCAGACACAGTGGTTCACTCCTGTGATCCCAGCACCCAGACACAGTGGTTCACTCCTATGATCCCAGCACTCAGACACAGTGGTTCACTCCTATGATCCCAGCACTCAGACACAGTGGTTCACTCCTATGAGCCCAGCACTCAGACACAGTGGTTCACTCCTATGATCCCAGCACTCAGACACAGTGGTTCACTCCTATGATCCCAGCACCCACACACAGTGGTTCACTCCTGTGATCCCAGCACCCAGACACAGTGGTTCACTCCTATGATCCCAGCACTCAGACACAGTGGTTCACTCCTGTCATCCCAGCACTCACACACAGTGGTTCACTCCTGTGATCCCAGCACTCAGACACAGTGGTTCACTCCTATGATCCCAGCACTCACACACAGTGGTTCACTCCTATGATCCCAGCACTCACACACAGTGGTTCACTCCTGTGATCCCAGCACTCAGACACAGTGGTTCACTCCTGTGATCCCAGCACTCAGACACAGTGGTTCACTCCTATGATCCCAGCACTCAGACACAGTGGTTCACTCCTGTGATCCCAGCACTCAGACACAGTGGTTCACTCCTGTGATCCCAGCACTCAGACACAGTGGTTCACTCCTGTGATCCCAGCACTCAGACACAGTGGTTCACTCCTATGATCCCAGCACTCACACACAGTGGTTCACTCCTGTGATCCCAGCACCCACACACAGTGGTTCACTCCTGTGATCCCAGCACCCACACACAGTGGTTCACTCCTGTGATCCCAGCACCCAGACACAGTGGTTCACTCCTGTGATCCCAGCACTCACACACAGTGGTTCACTCCTGTGATCCCAGCACTCAGAAACAGTGGTTCACTCCTGTGATCCCAGCACTCACACACAGTGGTTCACTCCTGTGATCCCAGCACTCACACACAGTGGTTCACTCCTGTGATCCCAGCAATCAGACACAGTGGTTCACTCCTGTGATCCCAGCACCCACACACAGTGGTTCACTCCTGTGATCCCAGCACTCACACACAGTGGTTCACTCCTATGATCCCAGCACTCACACACAGTGGTTCACTCCTGTGATCCCAGCACTCACACACAGTGGTTCACTCCTGTGATCCCAGCACCCACACACAGTGGTTCACTCCTATCATCCCAGCACTCAGACACAGTGGTTCACTCCTGTGATCCCAGCACTCACACACAGTGGTTCACTCCTGTGATCCCAGCACTCACACACAGTGGTTCACTCCTGTGATCCCAGCACTCACACACAGTGGTTCACTCCTGTGATCCCAGCACTCACACACAGTGGTTCACTCCTGTGATCCCAGCACCCACACACAGTGGTTCACTCCTATCATCCCAGCACTCAGACACAGTGGTTCACTCCTGTGATCCCAGCACTCAGACACAGTGGTTCACTCCTATCATCCCAGCACTCAGACACAGTGGTTCACTCCTGTGATCCCAGCACTCACACACAGTGGTTCACTCCTGTGATCCCAGCACCCAGACACAGTGGTTCACTCCTATGATCCCAGCACTCAGACACAGTGGTTCACTCCTATGATCCCAGCACTCAGACACAGTGGTTCACTCCTATGAGCCCAGCACTCAGACACAGTGGTTCACTCCTATGATCCCAGCACTCAGACACAGTGGTTCACTCCTATGATCCCAGCACCCACACACAGTGGTTCACTCCTGTGATCCCAGCACCCAGACACAGTGGTTCACTCCTATGATCCCAGCACTCAGACACAGTGGTTCACTCCTGTCATCCCAGCACCCACACACAGTAGTTCACTCCTGTGATCCCAGCACCCACACACAGTGGTTCACTCCTGTGATCCCAGCACTCAGACACAGTGGTTCACTCCTGTGATCCCAGCACTCACACACAGTGGTTCACTCCTGTGATCCCAGCACTCAGAAACAGTGGTTCACTCCTGTGATCCCAGCACTCACACACAGTGGTTCACTCCTGTGATCCCAGCACTCACACACAGTGGTTCACTCCTGTGATCCCAGCACCCACACACAGTGGTTCACTCCTGTGATCCCAGCACTCAGACACAGTGGTTCACTCCTGTAATCCCAGCACCCACACACAGTGGTTCACTCCTGTGATCCCAGCACCCACACACAGTGGTTCACTCCTGTGATCCCAGCACCCACACACAGTAGTTCACTCCTGTGATCCCAGCACCCACACACAGTGGTTCACTCCTATGATCCCAGCACTCAGACACAGTGGTTCACTCCTGTAATCCCAGCACTCAGACACAGTGGTTCACTCCTATGATCCCAGCACTCAGACACAGTGGTTCACTCCTGTGATCCCAGCACTCACACACAGTGGTTCACTCCTATGATCCCAGCACCCACACACAGTGGTTCACTCCTCTGATCCCAGCACTCACACACAGTGGTTCACTCCTGTGATCCCAGCACTCACACACAGTGGTTCACTCCTGTGAACCCAGCACTCACACACAGTGGTTCACTCCTATAATCCCAGCACTCAGACACAGTGGTTCACTCCTATGATCCCAGCACTCACACACAGTGGTTCACTCCTGTGATCCCAGCACTCACACACAGTGGTTCACTCCTATGATCCCAGCACTCACACACAGTGGTTCACTCCTATGATCCCAGCACTCACAAACAGTGGTTCACTCCTGTGATCCCGGCACTCACACACAGTGGTTCACTGCTGTGATCCCAGCATTCACAAACAGTGGTTCACTCCTGTGATCCCAGCACTCAGACACAGTGGTTCACTCCTGTGATCCCAGCACTCAGACACAGTGGTTCACTCCTGTGATCCCAGCACTCAGACACAGTGGTTCACTCCTGTGATCCCAGCACTCAGACACAGTGGTTCACTCCTGTGATCCCAGCACTCAGACACAGTGGTTCACTCCTGTGATCCCAGCACTCAGACACAGTGGTTCACTCCTGTGATCCCAGCACTCAGACACAGTGGTTCACTCCTATGATCCCAGCACTCACACACAGTGGTTCACTCCTGTGATCCCAGCACTCACACACAGTGGTTCACTCCTGTGATCCCAACACTCACACACAGTGGTTCACTCCTGTGATCCCAGCACTCACACACAGTGGTTCACTCCTGTCATCCCAGCACCCACACACAGTGGTTCACTCCTGTGATCCCAGCACCCACACACAGTGATTCACTCCTGTGATCCCAGCACCCACACACAGTGATTCACTCCTGTGATCCCAGCACCCACACACAGTGGTTCACTCCTGTGATCCCAGCACTCACACACAGTGGTTCACTCCTCTGATCCCAGCACTCAGACACAGTGGTTCACTCCTGTGATCCCAGCACTCAGACACAGTGGTTCACTCCTGTGACCCCAGCACTCACACACAGTGGTTCACTCCTGTGATCCCAGCACTCAGACACAGTGGTTCACTCCTGTGATCCCAGCACTCACACACAGTGGTTCACTCCTGTGATCCCAGCACTCACACACAGTGGTTCACTCCTGTGATCCCAGCACTCACACACAGTGGTTCACTCCTGTGATCCCAGCACTCACACACAGTGGTTCACTCCTGTGATCCCAGCACTCACACACAGTGGTTCACTCCTGTGATCCCAGCACTCAGACACAGTGGTTCACTCCTGTGATCCCAGCACTCAGACACAGTGGTTCACTCCTCTGATCCCAGCACCCACACACAGTGGTTCACTCCTGTGATCCCAGCACTCACACACAGTGGTTCACTCCTGTGATCCCAGCACTCAGAAACAGTGGTTCACTCCTGTGATCCCAGCACTCACACACAGTGGTTCACTCCTGTGATCCCAGCACTCACACACAGTGGTTCACTCCTGTGATCCCAGCACTCACACACAGTGGTTCACTCCTGTGATCCCAGCACTCACACACAGTGGTTCACTCCTGTGATCCCAGCACTCACACACAGTGGTTCACTCCTGTGATCCCAGCACTCAGACACAGTGGTTCACTCCTGTGATCCCAGTACTCAGACACAGTGGTTCACTCCTGTGAGCCCAGCACTCACACACAGTGGTTCACTCCTGTGATCCCAGCACTCAGACACAGTGATTCACTCCTGTGATCCCAGCACCCACGCACAGTGGTTCACTCCTGTGATCCCAGCACCCACGCACAGTGGTTCACTCCTGTGATCCCAGCACTCAGACACAGTGGTTCACTCCTGTGATCCCAGCACTCACACACAGTGGTTCACTCCTGTGATCCCAGCACTCACACACAGTGGTTCACTCCTGTGATCCCAGCACTCACACACAGTGGTTCACTCCTATGATCCCAGCACTCAGACACAGTGGTTCACTCCTGTGATCCCAGCACTCAGACACAGTGGTTCACTCCTGTGATCCCAGCACTCAGACACAGTGGTTCACTCCTATGATCCCAGCACTCACACACAGTGGTTCACTCCTGTGATCCCAGCACTCACACACAGTGGTTCACTCCTGTGATCCCAGCACTCACACACAGTGGTTCACTCCTGTGATCCCAGCACTCACACACAGTGGTTCACTCCTGTGATCCCAGCACTCAGACACAGTGGTTCACTCCTGTGATCCCAGCACCCAGACACAGTGGTTCACTCCTGTGATCCCAGCACTCACACACAGTGGTTCACTCCTATGATCCCAGCACTCAGACACAGTGGTTCACTCCTATGAGCCCAGCACTCAGACACAGTGGTTCACTCCTGTGATCCCAGCACTCAGACACAGTGGTTCACTCCTATGATCCCAGCACTCAGACACAGTGGTTCACTCCTATGATCCCAGCACCCACACACAGTGGTTCACTCCTGTGATCCCAGCACCCACACACAGTGGTTCACTCCTGTGATCCCAGCACCCACACACAGTGGTTCACTCCTGTGATCCCAGCACTCAGACACAGTGGTTCACTCCCATGATCCCAGGACTCAGACACAGTGGTTCACTCCTATAAGCCTAGCACTCAGACACAGTGGTTCACTCCTGTGATCCCAGCACTCAGACACAGTGGTTCACTCCTGTAATCCCAGCACCCAGACACAGTGGATCACTCCTCTGATCCCAGTCATTTGGGAGGCCACAGGAGGATTGCTTGAGCCCAGGAGTTCCAGGCCAGTCAGGACAGCATAGCAAGATCCCATCTCTTTTTTTATTTTTACTTAGAAATAAATAGGAACAAGAACAGCTGAGGAGTCTGTGCTAGTCAGCTTGGGCTGCTGTAACAAAATATTGCTGACTGGGGCTCAGAGAATGGATGACTTTTCTCTCACAGTCACAGAGCGTGGAAGTCGAGTTCAAGGTATCACAGGACTGGTTCCTCCCAAGGCCGCTGTCCTTGGCTTGTAGATGCCACCTTCTCCCGGTGTCCTCACTGGGTCATCCCTCTGTGTGTGTCTAAGTCCTCCTCTCCTCCTCTTCTCTTCCTATAAGGGCACTGTCATTTGGGACTAGGGCCCACTCTGAAAACCTCAATTTTTTTGCCTCTTTCAAGACCCAAGTGTGATCACATCCTGAGGCACTGGGCGTTAGGGCTTCAACGTATGAATCGGTGGTGGAAGGGAACAACCCCTGATATTCTTTTATTTATTAATTTTTTTGAGACAGGGTCTCACTCTATTACCCAGGCTGGAATGCAGTGGCGCCATCAAGGCTCACTGCCGCCTCGGCCTCCCAGGCTCAAGGGATCCTCTCACCTCGGCCTCCCAACTAGCTGGGACTACAGGCACACACCACCACAACCAGCTAATTTTTTATTATTTGTTGAGACAGGCTCTCACTATGTTGCCCAGACTGGTGTTGAACTCCCAGACTCAATCAATCCTCCAGCTTTAGCTCCCAAAGTGCTAGGATTACAGGCATGAGGCACCGCCCCCGGCCTTGTCATATTCTTTCTTATTTACCTGACTTCTGTGTTGCAGTCAACTGTTTATGCTGAAAATTACGACACAGAAGGAGAGAAAAATTTCCCTTGCCTTTTACTTCTTCCTTACTCGCCCGTAAGTGGAAGGTAGAGAGCTTAGAATGTGTGCATCTGGAGGAGTAGCAGAGAGGCGGCGGCTCGTTCTCACAGGAACACAATACACGTGCAGGTGTGAGCTACAAAGTCAAATGGCGTCGTGTCTACAATTCCACACACAAGTTCAAAGATCTCATGCATGAGCTGAAAACCCACGTCCCACGATACAAAGGTGAACGGTACCATTTATACCCATAATTTACATTTTCATTTGTGTCTACTCAGAATGATATTCATTGCAAATCTAAAAATAGGACGTCAAGAGAGAAATGGAGGAAATCAGTGGCACTACCTTTAACAACACGCCACTCCTGACTTTTGAACAAAGGCTCTTCGTTTTCATTTGAACTGGGCAAAATTATGTATCAAATTTTGCAGCCAGCCTTGCTGGGGCACAAGGGTGCCCCCTCCTCCTCAAAGGCTGAACCAAATTCTCAGGTCCACCCTGATTTTCTACCAATCAATCGCTGCGCCAGAGAGGAGATGCCTGTGTGCTGACTGGCTTAGCCCTGAGTCACATGCCCTGCACTGACCAATCACAGTGGTGACGTCTGTCAGCGCCCACCCTGAGCTGGGGGCACCGTCAGTCCTTCCCAACCCAGGTCAGTCCCACAGAGGGGTAGTCCCTAAGAAAATCTACTCGTTATTAGGAATAAGGAAGATGGGAGTAGATTTGGGGGGGACAGCCAGTGTAGATCCTCTCTGCATGATTTTGTAAGGTCTTGGCCTTAGAATCTAAGAGTCTTGGCCTTAGAATCTTGCCTTTGAGAGTGTTCCACCGTTTTAATGACCTATTTGTCTAAGCGTTTCTTTAATGTCCACCTCCCCAGAGAGCCTCTGAGCTCAATGAAGGTGGGGACAGCTTGCCTGGATTGCTGCTGTGTGCATAGCCAGGAGACTTATTGAAGGAAAATAAATCTCGGGACCCCCAAATCACTAGGCCAAAGGGAAAAGTCAGGCTGGGAACTGCGCTGGACATGCCTGCCTCCCGTTCTATTCCAATAAGACAGCTGCAAAGATTTTTTAAAAAGCCACACCTCTCCCTCACAATTTGCCCACGGGGAAATTCCTTGTGGACAAAGGACAGGCAGAACTCAAAGTCCTCCCTCAGCTCACCAGAGACAAGCGCGTAACTGATGACTTCCTCTAAGCCATCGTTTCACTGAGCCGGGGACTAAGGCATGAGTGACTATTCTGTGAATTGACTATTCAATAAAAGGCGAATCAGAAACTCAGAAGAATGCAAGCGTGTGCTTCTTAACCTGCTTCGAGTTGTCCTGCCTTTCTGGACCCAGCCAGCATGCATCTTACATGCATGGATTGATGCCTCGTGGCTCCCTAAAGCCAAGCTGTGCTGACTGACCATGACCCACTTGGCACATGTCACCAGGACCTCCTGAGGCTGTGTCTTGGGCACATCCTTAACCCTGGCAAAATAATCTTTCTAAATTGATTGGGACCTGTCTCAGATATTTGGGTTCACCCCTGGTACACAGGAAGCACACAATAGCGGTGTGAAGGATGGAGGGTAAGATTCTCACTCATGGGCATGCTGAGGACTAAAACCAGGCCCCTGACAAGCAGCCCGGGGTGTCTTCAAGACCACCCATGGCCGGGTGCGGTGGCTCACGCCTGTGTAATCCCAGCACTTTGGGAGGCCGAGGTGGGTGGATCACGAGGTCAAGAGATCGAGACCATCCTGGTCAACATGGTGAAACCCCGTCTCTACTAAAAATACAAAAAAATTAGCTGGGCATGGTGGCGCGTGCCTGTAATCCCAGCTACTCGGGAGGCTGAGGCAGGAGAATTGCCTGAACCCAGGAGGCAGAGGTTGTGGTGAGCCGAGATCGCGCCATTGCACTCCAGCCCGGGTAACAAGAGCGAAACTTCGTTTCAAAATAAAAAAAAAGACCACCCTCTGCTCAGGGGTCAAAGTTCAAGAGCTAAGGAGCATGTCTTCAGAACAGGGTGCTGTCAGGGAGCCCCGACACCCACTGTCTCCTTGGCTTCACTCTGTGGGTGTTTCTGACTCATCATAATGGACTTGGTGGCACAGAGCACTACCTAATTACAAGGCTTTACTAAACCCTACTTTTCCTTCTAGATAATTCTACCAGTTTACCTTATTCTCATCCAAAATAAGCACATGGGTCCTCCACTGTGGCGTCAATCTACCTGACATGGCAGGGCAGGGGGAGGCACATAGACAAAGGCTGGATTGTCGTTTCCCCTGGCAGATGCTTTGAGGCCGGCTAAAGCTGGCTTTGCAGCAGGAAGCTCCCCAGAGCTGCCTCTGAATATCAGGCCGTCATACAGGGTGAGCTCCGAGTCACCAAGCACTCCAGTTATGCTTCTTCAGAAATGTGTCAATAATGATCAAAAAATACTCATTTGCTACATCATAGGCTAGAGCAAGGGCAGAGGAGCTGATTTCCAGCACACTGCTCATTAACCAGAGTGAGGGTGGGGCGTAAGACCCCCTTGATCCCCAGCAGGGTTTAGCATCTGCAGTGCAGAGAGGGAGGGGCTGCCCCCATGCCACCCCCATCCTCATTCCTGGCATCCTCTGGGTCATCTTGAGGGACTGACAGTGAGCAGCTGCTGTTGGCTGGGGCGGCAGAGGGAGAGAGGCGTCCGCCACCTCCCACCTCCTGAGTGAGCTGATCTAGGGCTGTTCCTGCTGAGTTGTATACCTGGTCCCTGGAGAGGAAGGAATGGGACTGACTCTGCTCACTGGGGCCCAGGGCAGAGCCCTGCAGACATGAGCAGAGATGACTGCTGGCCACAGGGTCAGAGGTGACCGTGAGGAGATGGCAGGTCAGACATGGCCCGTTATACCCACTCCTTTACGCAGTTTAGACACAAGTGACCAGCATTCATGTTAAAACAGAGATCGTGAGACTGGCAGAAGAGATTCTCTGTGGCAATGAGAGACCAAATTGTAAACATATCATGGCTCCCCCTGTAACCTGTTAAAATTCGTACACCAGGCCAACGCATTCAGCTTAAATTCCCGTCCAACCCCTCCTCCCCCGAAGTGCCAGCTCCCAGTCTCCACCAGAGGCCGAGTTTCCCAGCCTGTCCAAAGGAGCATCCTGCAGGCCGCAGCCCTTCACAAGACATGGAAGGGTCTCCTTTTCTAAAAGTACAGATTGTGTGATCTTTCAGTTAGCAAAGCTCTGGCCAACAGCCCCAGCTGAGGTCCCGGCCCGCAGCCAGCACCGCCGTCAGACGAGGGAGGAAGACTTCGAATGGCCCCAAGCAGCCACCATCTGAGCAGCACAGGCACACAAACCCCTGGAGATGTCCCCAGGTCCCCCCTGCCCCCCACTCCCACACGTCTGGTGTGAAGGAGAAACATAAACACTGCTGTCGCTTTCAAGCCGCTAAGAGCCGCTGGGTTCGGCTGGCTCATTACCAAAGCACAGAACACAGTTCTCACACGACTCACAAGAGCCTGGGTCACAGCCTGCAGCCCTTGGCGGCGGCACAGGCTTACGAAGAGGGACCACCCTTCTCAAGGCCTTTACGGAACGGCCGAGGTTGCCGCACCTCTGGATAGGCTGCGACAGATTTTTATGGGTGCTGTGTCTACACGGGACCTTGAAAGTTTTGCTGGAAAGTGTCACATGAGAAAAATGTGTCTGCCATCCCACAGGCAGGCGGGAAGGGGCTGCTGGGGAGTGGAATGGACCACCTGCTCACCACTTCACCACTTTTTATGTTTGCATGGAAAAGCCAGGCAAAGTCTGCCAGGCATCAGTTCATAAGGCTGCACAAAGGTTCAAATTATGCAATTGCTGCCTCAATCTTCGCTTCCAGAAAAACTGTACCTCTGCAGTTAGCAGTGATGAATTGTCTGATTAGAATGTGTCTCCACAGCTGGGCGTGTCGGCTCATGCCTGTAATCCCAGCAATTTGCGAGACTGAGGCGGGTGGATCACCTGAGGTCAGGAGTTCAAGACCAGCCTGACCAACATGGGGAAACCCCATCTCTACTAAAAATACAAAAAATAAAAAATCAGCTGGGTGTGGTGGCGGGTGACACCTGTAATCCCAGCTACTTCAGGAGGCTGAGGCAGGAGAATTGTTTGAACCTGGGAGGTAGAGGTTGCAATGAGCCAAGATTGCGCCAATTGCACTCCAGCCTGGGCACAAGAGCAAAACTCTGTCTCAAAAAAAAAAAGAAAGAAAAGAAAAAGAAGAAAAGAAAAGAAAAGAATGCGTTTCCACAAACCCTGGCCCAGCTTCTCTTCTCTGGATGGCTTTGGTTTTCCAAAACGGGAGGAAACCTGAGGTCTGCACATTTTCCTGATGACTCCACTGCCCCCACACCCACTCGCAGACCTTCCAGTGTCACTTTTCTTTTCTCCTGGTTTCCTGCTCCCTCCTCATTCTTTCATTGAAGGAAAACATTCTGGATGACTCGTGCTGCCCTCCTGCCTCTCAGGCTGTGGGTTAACTCATTCTGGGGCCAGCCCTTATGGAAGAACTTATTTTTGCCATTGTCCTGTAAGCCCTGTCCTGGTCACGTAAGGTGTGGAGATACACGGAGCCTCCCACTTGCTGAATCTGCCTGGAAATCCTTCCTCTTGGAGGCAGACATCTGGTTGACCAAGTGTTCCGCCATGTCCCCAATTACAAGTCCAGAGTTTATCAGCCCAAACGGGGCCGCCGCAGATCCCGGGGCTCCTGTTTGCAGAGCTGGTTCCACTTCCACCGCCCTGAGTCAGCGGCACACCAGGATTGCTGGACACAGTCGTGGGGGCAGGTGGCTGTTTCCTGGGTCACCCATCCCCTTTGCTGCCATGCCTTCTAGAGCCCTCCATGCTGGCCAATGCCACCCAGACTGTCCCTTGTGCGGCTGCACCTGCCTGATGCCCCCCAGGCGTGCGTGAGTTTCCCTTGGCTGCTATAATGCTTCACCACACACCGGGGAGCATAAAAAACAGAAATGTCTTCTCTCACAGTTCCAGAGGCCAGAAGTCCAAAATCAAGGTGGCATCAGGGCCAGGGGCCTCCAAAAGTTCTAGAGGAGAATCCTCCCTCACATCTCCAGCTCTTGGTGGTGGCCGGCAGGCCTGGCACTCCTTGGTTTGTGGACACGTCGCTCCAATCTTGGCCTTCGCCCTCACAGGGCCTTCTCCCTGGAGGCTCTGCGTCTTTCCCGCTACAAGAACACCCGTCACTGCACGTAGGGCCCGCCTTGAATCCAGAATGGTCTCATCTATTCATTTATTCACATCTTCAAAGATACTAGCTCCAAATCAGGGACACTCACAGGTCCCAGGGTTATGACTTAGACATGTATTTGGAGGGGCCTTGGTTAACCCCCCACAGCATGTCCTGGGTTTCCATACTGTATCTCTCTATTTTTCCATTCTCCTTTCTTATTTTTTGAACACAGAGTCTCTCACTCTCTCTCCCAGGCTGGAGTGCAGTGGCGCCATCACAGCTCACTGCAGCCTCAACCTCCCAGGCTCAAGTGATCCTCCCACCTCAGCCTCCCGAGAAGCTGGAAACACAGGTGCATGCCACCATGCCTGGCTATTTTTGTAGAGGTGGAGTCTTGCTATGTTGTCCAAGCTAGAGTTGAACTCCTGGACTCAAGTGATCCTCCCACTTTGGCCTCCCAAAGGGCTAGAGTTACAGGCATGAGCCACCATGCCTGGTCTCATTCCACTTTTTGATGAAGAGTTTATGGACTAATTCATAGTGGGGTATGGATTCTTATTCATGGCTTAACGAATGGGCGTTAACATTCTGACTACTCTGTCAAGGAAATTTAATCCAATTTAAAACATGTATGAATCTTCCATGTGCCGGGACTTTACCATGTTTGTGTTTGGACAACGTGGCTCTTGCGGGGATGTGGACACAGGGTGGTTGTCCAGGTGTTTAGAATGTCCTGGAAAAGAGAGACAGGGCACATCTGCATCTAGAAGAATCTGCTGAATTGGGGGCATCTTGCTGTATCAAAGCCTGGGCAAATGCTTAGGGATTCAGAAAGGACTCAGACAGGGCCCAGTGCTGAAAGCCTTGCAGACTTGCTGAGGCCACACTGTCCTCTGAAACTTCCAGGGGGCAAATGGCTACGGTTCCTCTGCTGTGCCATCCGGTAACCCACCTGCAGAGATTTTGCTTCCCATTTTTGCAGTTTTGAGTGTTGCTGGTTTGGAAAAGATGTTTCCACCTGGAGACACGACATTGGTTCTAGTGAATCGTAAGATGAGATGATCACGTGGCCATGTTGGGCCCCGCTGACCACTGAACCTGCAGGAAAAGAGGAAGGCCACTGTACTGGCCGGAGTGATGGATCTCGACTACCAATGGGAAATTTGGTTGCTGCTACGTGATATGAGTGGTGGGGAGGAAGGAGACTATTTCTAGACCCAAGGAGTCTCTGGGGTGCCTCTTGTTTCTTGCATAATTAATAGTACAAGTGAGTGGAGAACTGAGACCACCGAGGATTCAGAACCTTCAGGAAGGAGTGTCTTGTCCCCTCACCAGGTGAGGCACCCCACCCAGCTGAGGAGAGACACAAAATGACCTGCAGAAGAGGGCTCGTGACAGCAACTGTAGAAACGCAGACCGTGGCCATGTGCAGATGTCCTGGCCTTGCTTCTGATGGGAACCTGTGTCACCGCACACGTGGGACTGTTCGTATGGACATGCTTCAGATGGGAACCTGTGTCCCCGCACACATGGGACTGTTCGTATGGACATGCTTCTGATGGGAACTGTGTCCCCACACACGTGGGACTGTTCGTATGGACATGCTTCAGATGGGAACTGTGTCCCCACACACGTGGGACTGTTCGTATGGACATGCTTCAGATGGGAACCTGTGTCCCCGCACACATGGGACTGTTCGTATGGACATGCTTCTGATGGGAACTGTGTCCCTGCACATGTGGGACTCCTCGTATGGACATGCTTCTGATGGGAACTGTGTCCCCACACACGTGGGACTGTTCGTATGGACATGCTTCTGATGGGAACCTGTGTCACCGCACACGTGGGACTGTTCGTATGGACATGCTTCTGATGGGAACTGTGTCCCTTCACACATGGGACTGTTCGTATGGACATGCTTCTGATGGGAACTGTGTCCCCACACACGTGGGACTGTTCGTATGGACATGCTTCAGATGGGAACCTGTGTCCCCGCACACATGGGACTGTTCGTATGGACATGCTTCTGATGGGAACTGTGTCCCTGCACATGTGGGACTCCTCGTATGGACATGCTTCTGATGGGAACTGTGTCCTCGCACACGTGGGACTCCTCGTATGGACATGCTTCAGATGGGAACCTGTGTCCCCGCACACATGGGACTGTTCATATGGACATTCCTATTTTCTTTGTCTCTCTTCTCATCTTTAAAGAAATTTTGTTTGGGATCAGCTTTCTTGGTTTGTAGTCAACAGAATTTTCGGAAGAGACTCTGTGGCAGGCAGAGCAATGGACCCCAAAGACACCCACATCCTTATCTCTGGAACCTGTGACCATGTGACCTCACCTAGCAAGAGAGACTGGGCAGATGTGATGAAAGTGGGGAACTCAGAGACAGGGAGGTGAGTCTGGATTCTCCAGACGGGCCTAATCTACTCCCATGAATCCTTAAAAGCAAAACCCTTTCTCAGCTTTGTTCAGAGGGAGCTGGAAGAATGGAGACAGAGAGGCAACGTTTATGGCTTAAAAGATGGAGGAAGGACCCAGCAACCAAGATACTTGGCAGCCTCAACAGGCAGGAGAAAGCAGGAAACAGATTCTCCCCTGGAGGCCCAAGAAAGCAGGAAATGGATTATCCCCTAGAGGCCAGAGAAAGCAGGAAATGGATTCTCCCCTAGAGGTTGGAGAAAGCAGGAAACGGATTCTCCCCTAGAGGTTGGAGAAAGCAGGAAACGGATTCTCCCCTAGAGGCACAGGAAAGAACGAGTCGCGCTGACGCCTTGACTTGAGCCCATTGAGACTTTTATCTGACCTCTCACCTCCAGACCTGCAGCAACAATAAATTTGTGTGGTTTGAAGCCACTACATTTGTGGCAATTTGTTACATCAGCCGTAGAGGACTAATCAAGGTGGCGATTGGATTTAAGAAGTATCTTGGCTGGAGCAGTGGCTCACACCTGCAATCTCAGCACTTTGAGAGGCTGAGATGAAAAGATCCCTTGAGCTCAGGAGTTCAAGGCTAGCCTGGGCAACACAGCAAGACCCTGTTTCTACAAAATATTCAAAAATTATCAGGGCATGCTGATACATGCTTGTGGCTCCAGCTACTGGAAAGGCTAAGGTGGGAGGGTCACTTGAGCCTGGCAGGTCGAGGCTGCAGTGAGCTGTCCTTGCACCGCTGCACTCCAACCTGAGCAACAGAGCAAGAACAAGAAGAAAGAGGAGGAGGAGGGGAAGAGGATGGGAGGAGTAGGGAGGGGGAGGAGGAGGAAGGAAGAGGAGTGAGGGGTGGAGGAGGGAGGAGGAGGGAGAAGGTGGGGAGGAGGAGGAGAAGAAAGATCTGGCATGGCCCAGAGGTGGTACTAAGACCAGCTCCCAAAGACAGACATAATGACTGGTGGCTTCTGCAGTTCCTCGGTTGGGGGAAGGGGTAAGAAAAACCGTTTGTGTGGAGGATGCTTGCAGCTTGTTAGGCAGCAGCGTAAGTGGCCTTGCTGTTGGAGAGACGTGCAAATAGAAGTTGAAGGGTGTGGACAGGGCTGAGGCTGTGTGTGACCCTGGCCTCTCCATGTCACAGCTGCCCTTCCACACTGGGTGTTCTTGGTGCCTGGCCGCCTCACACAGGGGGCGCTGGGGGGACTGCAGGGCTGCGTGGAAAGCTCTGTTCCCTCTGTCCTGTTCTGAGAATACTGCTGCTGCTGCCTTTTTTGTTTTTTTCTTTTTCTTTCCAGCAACGTGTCTTCGCTTTGGCAGTGTGGTTCCTTCCCATAGCAGAGAGGATCTTGCCTACAATTTTCCCAACTGTAGAAAAGTTCCTCTTTAAAGTTTCCTTTCTTGTTAAAGAATAAAGCATAAGTGTGCTAGTAACTCTTTGTGAAGCCCTATCCTATGTAGCTGTTAGACACGCCGTGCTTACAGGCGCGTAGTACATTCTATGTCCTTGTACTTTCACCAAAATATCTGTGCTGGACGTGCTCACAGGCATGCCCCAGCTCTCCATTGCTTTCACCTGTTTAGAAAACCTTTAAGTTATTAGCCAATTGGGTTTTGGTTTAGATTGTGAGTTCTGGCTCCAGCCAACAGAGATCAGACATGGTAGTAAGGACGACCCCAAATGCATAAGGGATAAATGTGTGTGTTTCCCTTTGTTCATTGTCCTCTTGTGCAAGATGGCTGGTGAGGGTGCCCTTCCTGCAGCCCAGGGAATCAAAGTTGCTTTGCTGAGAGATCCTTTGTCTCAGTCCTGATGTATCTTTACAGCACTGAGCATGTTTCCAACACTAACCCTCACAGAACAAGGGACCCTGTGTCCTCCACCAGCCGAGAGACACCAGCAGCCAGCGCTTCCTCCCTGGAAGCCTCAGTTTATGCCCTGGGGGCTGCAGTCCCCGGCTTCCTTGCTGTTATGGCCACAGCCTCACCTCCATGGGAGTGGCTGACGGCTGAGTTCTCGCGGTGCCTGGATCAGCTGGGGAGAAGTAACCAGCACTTAGCTGGCACCCCTCTGTGCTCTTCTCTGTTTGATTCTGGCTGTGGAAATACCCTGTGGCTCCCATCTCAGGACGGCCCCTAGCAGGATGCCACCTGTTGTGACGGGCCCCAAGCCGCATGTTCTGCAAGACCCATAGAAGAAGCAGTTTGCTCTAACAGGGTACCTAGAGGAAGGGCCGTCACAACACTTGGGGGAAAGAGGGGCTGTTTGAGGCAGGCGGTTCATCCTGCCATCCCTCCTCAACACATAGGTCAGACCAGTGCTACCCTCCTGCAGCCAGGCTGCCCTGGAAGTTTCCCTGCCAGGCCCCTGCAGGGTCACACTGTGTCCTGAGCTGCCAGAGCAACCTGGGTTGCCTAACAGGCGAGGAAACTGGCCCAGCCCAGTTCTCTAGGGACACGAGGGCCTCCAGTCACCCTCCAACTCAGATTCCCACCATCCCCTATCCTGTGCACCCTGGTGAACAGCAGAGCCTTGGGACACCACCCGCAGCCTGCAGAGGTGGGACAAGGGCATGCCGTGACAAACGGAGTCATTCTCAGAAGCTGAGAGCAGAGGTCTGGCAGATTTTCTGCTTGTTCTGTAAGAAGAGGCACTCGGCTTCCAAGAAGGCATCTCTCCAGGAAAGACCTCGGACACAGATACGACCTAAACCTTTGCTTCTGCATTTTCTCCAAAACCTTCGTTCCATTTCCACTGTCGGTACCTGCGTCTTTCCTTTTCCTGGCAGCAGCGGTGCCTGGCTTTCTCAGGGTCATTAGAAACGGCCCCTGCCTCCCTCCCTGGGCTATTCCACGGCAGTCCGTCCCCAGCGTCTCACTGATGCGCTGATGGGGAGGGCTTGAGAGGCTGTTTTTCTGCCTGTCTCAGGTCCCTGGAAACCTAAACTTAAGCAACATGTTCTTTTTGGTTGGAAAAAAAAAAAGAGAAAACTCCTCATCGATCATCATGCGTGGGTAGCAGACCAGGCGAAACTGTGAAGTAGAACATGGTTAAATGTTTTTATCTGCGCCGTGAGGCCGCTTCTCCCTTTCGTTCTTTCTTTGGTGTTCCGGCTGTGATCAACAGAACGCACATTTTCATTCCTTGGTCCGTTCTCTAAAACGGCTCTTGGCTTGTAGCAATCGGGGCTGATTCGCAGCGAGGGCCTCCTCCACGCAGGAATTCTCATGCTTGCTTTCTTCCTCCTCCTCGAAACTGGTTTCAGTTTCCTAGAGCTGCCGGAACAAATGGGACTGCAAACTGGGGGGCCTGAAACAGTAGAGATTCATGGGTGTCACAGTTCTGGAGGCCAGTGTTTGTTTGTTTGAAATGGAGTCTCACTTTGTCGCCCAGGCTGGAGTGCAGTGGAGTAATCTCAGCTCACTGCAACCTCTGCCTTGCAGGTTCAATCAATTCTCCCACCTCAGCCTCCAGAGTAGCGGGGATTATAGGCATGGGCCACCATGCCTGGCTAAGTTTTGTAATTTTAGTAGAGAGAGGGTTTCACCGTGTCAGCCAGGCTGGTCTCAAACTCCTGACCACAAGTGATCCTCCCGTCCCAGCCTCCCAAAGTGCTTGGATTACAGGTGTGAGCCACTGCGCCTGGCTGGAGGCCAGAAGTTGTCCAGGTGTTGCGAGGCTGGTTCCTCTGGAGGCTCTACGGAGGGTCCTTCCTCTTCCCTTCTAAGTTCTGGTAGCTCCTATCCGAGATGCCCCGGGAGTGTAGGCGTGTCACCCCAATGCCTGCTCCATGTTCCCGTCATCATGTCCCCTCCCTGTCCTCTGCCTTTCCCTTCTCTCATGAGGACACTAGAGGTACAGCCGCTGCCATCCAGAATAACCTCAGCATTTCCCTTTTTCCAAACAAGGCCACACGCACAGCTCCCGGGTGGATGTACCCTCTGTGGGAAGTCATCATGCAACCCACCATGCGGCCCTTGGTGGCAGATTCTATTGTCACCTCAATGAACGGATGGCAACACGGAATAAGCACATTTAGGGAGGCCGGGTGACTGGCTGGTGAGTGGCTGTGCTGGGATTTGAGGCTGGTCACATCCAGGCTGACCTGGCTCACTCCTGGAGCCCCCTCTGGCTGGAGTTCCCCGTGTCACGTCCCCCAGTGTTCGGCTGGGCTCTGAGCCCTGGGCCAGCCTGGCTGCTGTGGTGGGACAAGCCACACTTTAGTCTGCACCTGCCCCAGTGTCACTGTGTCAGGTAGAACTTTGCCCTAACAGTAGAGTGTACTTCCTGACCTTGTAGAGGAGAGCCCTGGGGATGCAGTAACAAAGAACCACAGCCGTCATAGCTTCAAACAAGAGACATTTCTTCTGTAGCGACTCTGGAAGTCTGGAGTCTCACTGGGCTAAAGTCAAGGGGTCATCAGGGCTGGGTTCTGCTGGAGGCTCTGGAAAGAACTTGTTTCCTCACCTTGTCTGGCTGCTAGCGGCCGCCTATGGTCCTTGGCTCGTGGCTTCTTCCTCCGAGGCCAAGCTGGCAGCGTCGCATCTTCCAGTGTCACTCTAATGCTGAGTGGACTTCCACTCGTGTTGGCATGTCTCCTACCCGCAGGGATCCCGCCTCCCTGTCCTAAAAACCCTGTGATGACACCATGTCCATCAAAACCCGCAGGGTCCGGGGATTGAGCACCTCGCCGGGAGGCTGCACCCTGTCTGTGGCATCCTGCTTTCTCTACATCCCTGGTGGCCTCGGCAGGTCGATTATTTAATTCTATTGCCGCTCTCGGCCCACTGGAAGGTCCGCTCCCTGAGGCAGGGGCCTGGTTAGGTCCCTACTTCTTCTTCATATTGTGTCTCTCACACCGTAGGTGCTCCACAAATACTTGTTTAATAAATGAAATGGCACAAAAGTCCTGTTGAAATGTGGGTCTCACTGAGTGACTTAGAAGATGCTCTGTTCTGAATTGGAGCCACCAGAGTCTCAAAGAAACCTTTTTTTTTTTTTTTTTTTTTTAACAAAGGTTTGCCTTGTCACCCAGGCCAGGAGTGCAGTCTTGCAATCTTGGCTCACTGCAACCTCCACCTCTCAGGTTTAATCAATTCTCCTGTCTCAGCCTCCTGAGTAATTGGGATTACAGGTGCCCGCCACCACACCCAGCTAATTTTGTGTGTGTATTTTTAGTAAAGATGGGGTTTCACCATGGTGGCCAGGCTGGTCTCGAACTCCTGACCTCAGATGATCCACCCACCTCAGCCTCCCAAAGTGCTGGGATTACAGGCGTGAGCCCGCATGCCCAGCCCCAAAGAAATATTTTATAAAGGCTGAATCTGAAAGCAATTACATCATGGGATTCTAACAATGCCTATTTTAAATTGTTGGCATCATGCCCACGGCCAAAACCTCAATGCCTCTGAGAACACTAGCAGGTGCCAAAAGGGCATCTGAAATGCTGTAACTTGGGGCAGCTGCTCCACAAAGCCTTGCCCGTGGGGCTGTCCCTACAGCTGTGCCTGTGGTGCCCACACCACACCAGGGGACACTGTCACAGGACAGGGGATGCCGCCCACCTCTAAGCGAGGGTGTGACCAGATCCGTAAACAGGGAAACACAGCAGACCTGCCTATTTCTGAGGCTGTTTTAGGCAAAGTCCAGGGCTCTAGCCTCCTCCTTTGATGTACAGAGACCCACGCCACCTTCCATCTGGGAGAGGAGGCAGAGGCAGTCAGGTGGGCACATCCCTCCTCAGAGCCAGAACCCACTGGTCCAGCCCCTCTGGCCCCTGGTTCAATAAGAAACAACAGCCACTCCTCTGGGTATTCTGACTCTTCTTACACTTGAGTGTACCTGGTTTTAAGTTCATACAAAGGAAAGAGGCACCGAAGAGGGTAGGAAAGACAGCCTTGAATTGCTGATGCCACCCATTCCCCCATCCCCCACCCCCTGGCAGCGGCCGTGTGGCACAGAGACAGAATCTGTGTGCCCTGGGGAGGTATCTTGCAGTGACTGTGGGACTTTCCACCGGAACCCGTGCTGTGCTGTCAGAGCAGACAGCAACACACGGCAGAACTCCGCTGGTGCCCCTGGAGGGAGCCTTCAGACCAACCTTAGGTGGAGGGAAGTCCCCCCTCCCAGTGGTCAAAACCTGAGTGCCAGCAAGTCTGGACACCAGGAGCTAAGGTGCTCTCGGGTCCTAAATAAACTCGAAGGAAGTCTAAGCCACAAGGACTGTCATTCTTGGCCAAGTCCTGGTGCTGTGCTCAGAGCCAGGGGACTTGGGGTGCACATGACCTAGTGAGACACCAGCCGGGCAGCCATGGGAGTGCTTGCACCACCCACCCTCCAGTCCCAGGCAGTGCAGCTCACAGCTCCAGGAGAGACTCCTTCTCTCTGCACAGCATGGTCCTGATGCCTCAATTCCAGGCCTTACTCCTGGATCACATTTCCAGACACACCCTGGACCAGGAGGAAACCTGCTCCCTTGAAGAGAAGGACGCAGTCTGGGCAGGATTCATCACCGACTGACTGAAGGCCCCGAGTCCTGAGTAATCTGCAGCACTATCCAAGCAGTACTCTTTGCAGGTCTTGGGTGAAGTTCAGACGTGACCCAGCACATTCCCTGATGCGGTGGCTGTGGGGACAGACACTCCTTCTATTGAAGAGAAAGGGGGGACGTTGTCTCGCAGCTTGGGGACCAGGTGACCAGAGTGGAGTACAGCACTCCCAGAGATGGGTGATTTGCCTCCAGCTAAGATTGGTCTAAATGCTCCCTCCATGGTGTCCTCAGGTGCAGGCCTTGGCTCTCGGACAGCATTTCTGTACCTGTCCTGGGCCAGCGAGGGAGAGACGCAGGCCTGGAAGCACTGACCACAAGCTGATTGCAGAGCTCGTGGGCCTTGAGTCGGCACTGGCAGTGGCCAGGCAGTACTCACCACAGGGCTTGGGCAGTGGTGGCCATGGAGAGACTCCTCTACTTGAGGACAGGAGAGGGAAGAGAGGGCAGTGAGAAGGACTCCGTTTTTCAGCTTGAGTGCCAGCTGAGCCGCAGTAGCACAGAGCACCAAGTATATTCCTAAGGTTATTGACGCCAGGCCCTGGTTCCCAGATGCCACCTTCGGACCCGCCCACAGCCGGGGGGAACCTGCCACTCTGAAGGGAAGAGCACGAGCCTGGCCGGCTCCACCACCTGCTGACTGTGGAGCCCTTGGCCTTGAGTAAATGGCTACACCATTGGTGGAAATGTGCATTAGCACAGCCGCCATGGAGAACAGTGTGGGGTTCTCACAACTTTAAAAACAGAGTTGCTACATGATCCAGCAGTTCTACTGCTAGGTCTATACCCCAAAGAATGGAAATCAGTACACTGAAAAGATACCTGTACCTCCATGTTCACTGCAGCACTGTTCACAACAGCCAAGATTTGGGAGCAACCTAAGTGTCCATCGACAGAGGAATGGACAAAGGAAACTCAGTGCATATACACAGTGGAGTACTATACAGCCATGAAAATAACAAGATCCTGCCATTTGCAGCAGTGCGGGTAGAGCTGGTCACTGTGTTAAGTGAAATAAGCCAGGCAAGGAAGGCAAACTTCATATGTTCTCACTTATGTGTGGCAGCTAAAAAATCAAACCATTGAACTCATGGAGATAGAGAGTAGAGTGATGGTCACCAGATGCTGGGAAGGGTGGTTGGGGGATGGGAAGGAGAGAAAGGGGATGGGTAATGGGTACAAAAATGTGGTTAGAATGAATAATATCTACCATTTGAAAGCACAACAAGGTAACTACAGTCAACAAAAATGTATTGTACACTTAAAAATAGCTAGAAGAGTACACTTGGATTGTGTGTAACACACACAGAGACAAATGCTTGAGGTGACAGATACCAAAACAAAAACAAAAAACTCAATCTGGACTCCACTCGTGGCATTATCCATCGTGGGGAGTAGCCCTCCCTGCCAGTCCCCAGAAGCCTGAACACCAGCCAACGTCTTTCTCTGTGGCAGCCTCTGACTCGTCAACAATAAGAAGCGCACTGGGAGCTGGGCACGGTGGCTCTCACCTGTAATCCAAGCACTTTGGGAGGCCGAGGAAGGCGGATCACGAGGTCAGGAGTTTAACGCCAGACTGGCCAACATGGTGAAACCCCGTCTCTACTAAAAGATACAAAAATTAGCTGAGCATGGTGGCTCACGCCTGTAATCACAGCTACTTGGGCGCTGGGGTAGGAGAATTGCTTGAACCAGGACCCGGGAGGCGGAAGTTGCAGTGAGCCGAGATCACACCACTGCACTCCAGCCTGGGCTACAGAGTGAGACGCCATCTTAAAAAAAAAAAAATGGCGCTGGGATGGCCACTGAGGGAGTGTTGAAAGAACATGTGGAGTCTCAGGCTTCAGCTCTGCCAGAGCAATAAAGCAGAGAGTCCAGCCCCTGGATGGAGGGGCCAGAGACAGCTGTGTCCCTTAGCAGAATGCCCAGCCCATGAACTCCCTTCCATGGCTGCATTCTGAAGGTGCCAAGCAGTGACTGAAGAGAGTATGCACAAAAACAGGCAGGCTGGACCTGACCTTCCCGTGCACGCAGAACGCCCCTGCTCCCACAAGCCTGACTTGTATGAAGAGTAGCCACGTCTGCTCCTGTTAAAGTTGACAGAAAGCCAACCCCAGTGGACAGTTCCCAGAAGGGAAAGTGCACATGATGCATGCACCGGCGAAGAGCTGCTCAAACCCACAGCATCAGAGAAAGGCAAAGTCAAGTGCAGGAAATCCCTCTAAGCCCACACGATTGGTAAAAGTTAGAGGGCTGGCGGATGCCAACTGCTGGCAAGATGGTGGGAAGCAGAGGCTTCCCGGACGGCCGTGGGAGGGAGACTGGGCACACGCCAGGCTGGGAAGCACTCAGGCTGGGCTTTCTAGGGAGCTGCGAACCTGCAGTCAGGCTGAGAAAGGCTCTCAGTGTGTCTCCCCAGCAAGGCTTGCCCTTGTGTGCATCAACACTGTTTGTGGAAGTGAAGGATGGAGAAGCTCAGAGCCCAGTGGCAGGTGACTGAGTTACTGACACACTGTGAAGCAGCAGATGAGACTGAGCAGGAGTCACACGGCATGCATTAGCAGAGATGGCTTCACTATGTTGGCCCGGCTGCTCTCAAACTCCTGACCTCAGGTGATCCACCTGTGTGTGCACCAGCATGCACCCGCGTGCCCTCAGCCGCATGGAGACAAGTAAAAATAACACACAACACCACCTTGTGCTCCTCAGGATGGCCACTATCAACAAGGTGGAGAACAAGTGTCGGCGAGGCCGTGGGGAAACTGGAACCCTTGCACATTAGTCAGGGTTGACCCACAGTGAAATGTTCAGTTTCCACCAAAGCCCAGTAACATGCCAAGAGCTGTCTCTCAAACCCCTGAGGTAGGACAGTAAAGGCATATTCCTGGCCTCACCAGCTGAAGACACATTGCTTCTGGTGGGCTTTATGGACAGGAATGGAGAACAAGGCATTGGCCAAGTCAGTGGCTGCACACCAGGTACGTGTTAACTTGCTTAAACAATGAAACCACATCCGGTACAGCAGCTGCAACTGAGTCACAACTGTGGGAATGTAAAATGGCGCAGCCCCTGTGGAAAATGGTACGGCTGCTTCTCTAGAAATTAAACATGGAATTAGCATGTGACTCAGCAGTGCCACTCCTGGGTCTGTCTCCCAGAGAACTGAATCCAGCTTTTCAGAGTTATTTGTACACTCATGTTCCAACCAGCGTTTTTCACGCTACCCTGCAGGTAGAATGGACCAAACCTCCACTGACAGATGAATGCATGAGCCGAGTGTGGTCAGTCCATACAGCAGAATATCACTCAGCCTCGGAAATAAGGAGATTCTGACACAAGGGACAACAGGGATGAACTTTGAGGAAGTCGTGCCGAGTGAAACAAATCGGTCACAAAATGGTGACAGCTGTAGGACTCAATTTGAATGAGGTCCCTGGAAGGCTCAAACCCACAGAGATGGAAAGTAGAGTGGTGGTTGGCAGGGGCTGGGAGAGGAGGAAGCAAAGAGTTGGGGTTTAGCGAGGACAGTTTCAGTTTGGGAAAATGAAAAGGTCTGGAGGTGGGTGGCGGTGACACCCGCACAATACAACACAACAGTGTGAATGAACTTAATACCACCGAATGATACACTTAGAAATGGTTAAAATGGGCCAGGCGCGATGGCTCACACCTGTAATCCCAGCACTCTGGGAGGCCGAGGCAGGCAGATCACCTGAGGTCAGGAGTTCGAGGCCCGCCTGGCCGACATGGTGAAACCCCCATCTCTACTAAAAATACAAAACTTAGTCGGGTGTGGTGGTGTGTGCCTGTAATCCCAGCTACCCAGGAGGCTGAGGCAGGAGAATCACTTGAACCCAGGAGGTGGAGGTTGCAGTGAGCAGAGATTGCTCCAATACACTCTAGTTGTCTGGGAGACAGAGCAAGACTCCATCTCAAAAAAAAAAAAGAAAGAAAAAAGAAATGGTTAAAATGGCCAATTTTAGGTTATATGTATTTTACCATATATATATTTTTAAACTTGATGACATTGAGTGAAACTGAGTGGGATCGGAGCACAGTGGCATTTACAGTGTGAAGCCGCGCTCACCGGAAGCCCTACGCAGTATTCTGCAAGGAGGCGCGCCCATCGTGTGCAAGCACTGAACCTACTGAATGGGAAAGCCATCGGCGTGAGGCTGGGAGTGGGGCGTGGGGGTGTGAACTGAGCATGGGGAAGGAAAATGAACACGTCGGCCCTGCACCCTCATCCTCCACAATAAAGGAAGAACAGCCAGGCACACGTCAGATGGGGGGAAGGACAGGAACGACTCAGGACAGGGCAGACCCTCCACAATAAAGGAAGAACAGCCAGGCACACGTCAGATGGGGGGAAGGACAGGAATGACTCAAGACAGGGCAGACCCTCCACAATAAAGGAAGAACAGCCAGGCACACGTCAGATGGGGGGAAGGACAGGAACGGCTCAGGACAGGGCAGACCCTCCACAATAAAGGAAGAACAGCCAGGCACACGTCAGATGGGGGGAAGGACAGGAATGGCTCAGGACAGGGCAGACCCCCTGCGGAGCAGCCCCTGCAGTCGCTTTTATTAGGATCACGTGTTCACGGCCCTGTCTGGGTTCTCATTACTTTAGGCCTTCTCAGAAGTCCTGTGCTTCCTAGCAGGTGCTCAGAACACACATGTGCACAGCAGACATCTGTTCGCTTGGGCTGCCTAAAACCCCTTTTCGTTTTTTCTAGAAAGAGTGCAGCAGTTCTTCCTAGAGAATCAGGCTGCCCCGAGCCCCGCACTTACGGGTCCGATGGGGCTGGCCCCTCCTTGCAGCAGAAGTAGGCAGGCAACCCCGGCTTGGCCCCACAGAGCCCCCCAGCACCCAGTGAGACATGCTCACAGACGGGCTGGAACCAAGCCAGTCGTGGTCCAGAGCTCCAGGAGTGCACATTCTGGAATCCTGCCAACAGCGCTGGCAGGGGAGGTGCTCTTTGCTGAGTCTGAGTCCAAAGGCAGAAGAAGACCAACAGTTCCACCTTTAAGACAGGTACAGGCACATAATTCTCTCCTCCTCAGCTTTTTATTCTATTCAGGCCCCCGATGGACAGGGTGAGGCCCACCCTCAGCAGGAAGGATGCCCCGCTTTCCTGGGCTGCAGATTCAAATGCTAGTCCCATCTAGAAACACCCTCAAAGCACAGAGGCTTGACCAAATGTCTGGGGACCCCCATGGTCCCATCAACTTGACACATAAAATTCACCATCATGCATGGTGAGACCACCAGCCGTGGGGCTGGAAAGAAATGTCCCCTGTTGGCGCTCTCTGCCAGAGCCAGCGCCCAGAGCTACCTAGTCCCTAACCCGCCCCGTGCCCTTGCCCCCAGGCCCCACTCCCCTCTGTGCTTCCCAGGCTCCCTGCATTCCTTCACAGACCTCTCAGACCAGCGGGGTCTTTCTCATGGCCGCCACCCAGGACTTTGAACAATCCCGCCCTCTGTCTTATTGTTTGTTGGGTAAATGAGCCGGATTTTGAACAAGCTCCCTCTTCCTGATTCTCCCCCACACAAGCAACCCAACCAGCCTGGCCTGTTCTGAACCCAGGAAGCTGGCACCCAACAGCATCAGCCAGGCCCTTCCTCCCAACAGGAGCCTCAGAGGCTGAAGGTCAGGGAGGCTCTGAGAAGCTGATCTCTCCCCTCTCCGAAAGCAGCAGAGCCTTCCAATCTGCTGCCCCTCTTTCTCCTTGGTGTTTGCTATAGAAAAATCACTTAGGGATGGGTGTGGTAGCACATACCTGTAATCCCAGCACTTTGGGAGACCAGGGCAGGTGGATCACCTAAGGTTAGGAGTTCAAGACCAGCCTGGCCAACATGGTGAAACCCCATCTCTACTAAAAATACCAAAATTAGCCGGGTTCGATGGCAGGCGCCTATAATCCCAGCTATTCGGGACACTGAGGCAGGAGAATCGCTTGAATCCAGAAGGTGGAGGTTGCGGTGTGCTGAGATTGTGCCATTGCACTCCAGCCTGGGCTACAAAAGTGAAACTCCATCTCAAAAAAAAAATAATAATAAAAAGAAAAATCGCTTAGGAAAGCCACTTGGTCCACCCTCTATGGAGCACATTTATTCAACACACGTCGGTTGTACCGGGGGACATGGTCAGTGCAGGGTTCCTCTCACAATCGAACTGCGGGGAGACCCCTGCCGGACAAGGCCAGCACCCAAAGTCAGCGTCATGGCGGGAGGAAGCAAGGGATGCATGGAGCCTGGGAGACGAGTTTGTCATCAGCCTCAGGAACGGGGAGGCAGCGCTTGGTGGACACTGTCCCGGAAGAGCCCTGAGGACTCTCCAGGGTTGGAATTGCTGGGAGAATGGGAACTGCACTCTCAGCAGAGGGAACACCATCAGCAAAGACAGGATGCACCAGGGTGGGTGTGGTTCCCCTGAGCATAGAGCACCAGCCATGGAGTGTGGCGAGCTCAAGGAGGAGCCCCAGAGGTGGGGCCAAGCTGACGGCCTTCTCTGCCAACCTGAGGCCCATGGGGTTCACTCTGCAAGAGAAGTGTCCTCATGGGGTGGGCACGGGGTATGGTTAGAAGGGAGGCCCCAAACAGCCCTTCGCTCCTGAGGGCCGCCGTCTGTGGCATCCCAGGCTTCCCTGGAACCCACCCCACGCCTGCTGTCTTCTCCACCTGCTCTCAGGTGCTGCCACCATCGTGTGGGGAAAAGCCATTAAATGAGCAAGACCAGAAGCTACATGTATGTTTCCCACTGTGCCCCGGCTCTGCCCTGGCTGTGCCCCCGCTGCCTTACTTAGCCAACCCTGGGACCCTGAGGGTGCCTGGAGATGCTCCAGGTGATTCAGGTGGGGAAGAAGCCACCTTTCCCAGCCACTGGATTCCAAAATGCCCCCAAGCTACACGTGAGACAACGGTGTTGTGTTCCGGCTGCCAGAGTCATTCTCTGTCTCACCCAGTAGTCAGAGTGAACAAAGAGCTGATTGAGGACTCTCATTCCAGTTCCTAAGCTGCTCTCCTATTTATCTTCCTCAAGGTGCAACTGAATGAAGAGGGGGGACGGGGCCCAGCGGGGATAATGCCATGATTACTGTCTCTAGATAAATTGCAAAAACGTGCACCATTCATACTCCTGAAAATGGCCTCGCCAGGCACCAAGCCTGAACTCGAGGGTGGCCTCAAAGGGGTGAGCTTTGATTTAAGATCTTCAAGTCTCTTCCATGTTCCTGAATGTTTTTGTGGCTGAAGCCCAGCAAATGATAACCTGGCGAAATAATACTAATGATGTATGAATATTTTGTATTTTTAAATAAATCCTGTCAGAGTCATCTTTCCTGCTGGGGTCAGGATGAAATCCAGGTCTCAAGGTCACCCCAAGGTCCCTGTTGCCCACAGGCAAAGTGACTTCCAGCCTCTGTCCAGCGTTTCCAATTAGACCCCCAGCATCTATGGATAGAGGCGAGGGATAAGGCTAAACATCCTACAGTCCACAAGATACCCCCAGCCCCCCAAAAAGAACTATCTCCAAATGCCAGTAGGGCTGAGGCTGAAAAACCTGAGTGTATACATGCTTCACAACTTATGTAATTGTACACTGTTCACGTATTTACTTATTTATTTATTTTGAGACAGAGTCTTGCTCTGTCACCAAGGCTGGAGTACAGCGGTACAGTCTCGGTTCACTGTAACCTCCGCTCCCTGGGTTCAAGTGATCCTTCTGCCTCAGCCTCCCAAGTAGCTAGGACCACAGGCATGTGCCACCATGCCTGGTTAATTTTTGTATTTTTAGTAGAGACAGGGTTTCGCCATGTTGGTCAGGTTGGTCTCGAACTCCTGATCTCAAGTGATCCACCTCCCTCAGCCTCCCAAAGTGTTGGGATTACAGGCGTGAGCCACTGTGGCTGGCCCAGAATTGCATGCTTAAAATATGAGCAGTTTACTGTACATGAATTATACATCAATAAAATTATAAAATCAATGAAATCTCAGCCCTGCCATTTGCTGGTGGCTTGATGTTGGGTAATTCACGTCCCCTCTCTTGGCCTGTTTCCACACTGGAAATATGAAGGAGTGGGTAATAACACCGACTTCCCAGAGACGCTGCGCATTTAGTGAGATCCTGAGATGTCAGCCGAATACTAGGTAGATAAGAAGATGGCAGTGATGTCCAGACGCACTTCCGTTTCCCCTCTGCGGCCACTGGAACTGACTTCAGCTGCCAGGTGAAGTGCATGGCAGCACCATCCGCGGAAAAGACATTTAGACTGAAAGCAGGTCCTCAGAGATAGCAGAGGACTGAATAGAAATGGCCCCTGGATTTTGGGTAACAGTGCCAGGCCCGTGGGGCAGGGGAAGAAACACTGGACAGAGGCTGGAAGTCACTTTGTCTGTGGGCAACAGGGACCTTGGGGTGACCTTGAGGCCTGGCTTTCAGTCTGACCCCAACAAGAAATATGACTCTGATAGGATTTATTTAAAAATAAAAAATATTCATACTTCATCATTATTATTTTCAATCTATATTTTATTGTGCTTTAGGTTTTGGGGTACATGTAAAGAACATGCAAAATTGATGCAGAGGGACATATGTGGCAATGTGGTTTGCTACCTTCCTCCCTATCACCTACATCTGGCATTTCTCCCCATCTTATCCCTCCCCAACTCCCCACCCCCTGCTGTCCCTCCCCAAGTTCCCCCCAACAAACCCCAGTGTGTGAGCTCCCCTCCCCGTGTCCATGTGTTATTGTTCAACACTCGCCTATGAGTGAGAACATGCAGTGCTTGGTTTTCCATTCTTGTGTCAGTTTGCTGAGAATGAGGGTTTGCAGATTCACCCATGTCCCAACAAAGGACATGAACTCATCCTTTTTATGGCTGCATAGTATTCTATGGTATATATGTGCCACATTTTCCCTGTCCAGTCTATCATTATTATCATTATTATTATTATTATTATTATTAATTTGCCAAGGTTATCACTGGCTGGGCTTCAGCCACAAAATCATCCCTAATTGAGGACCCCTCATGTCCACCAATGAAGCCACCACCACCATCAAGTGATGAATGACCCCTTGCCAGCAATGTCTCCACTCTCCCTGCTCCCACTTTCCCCAGGCAACGGCCCATCTGTTTCCCATCATTGTGGATTCAGCTTACGTTTTCTAGGCTTTTACAGAGCTAGAATCGCACAGCAGGTACCTCTGGGCGGGTCTGGGCTTCACTAAGCCGCGTGATTTCGAGGCTGCCTCGGACTGTGTGAGTGTCCGCAAGGATGACTGTGGGGCTCCGCGTTGCCTCCCGCTGCGTGGACGTTCCGTGCTTGGGTTCGCCTCCGCTGTTTCCGGTTTGTTCCCAGCTGTTTCCGGTTTGTTCCCAGCTGTTTCCGGTTTGGTCCCGCCTGTTTCCGGTTTGGGGCTGTGACAGGCAAAGCTGTTACAGCCATGCTGAGACCTTCTGCGGACACGAGCTTCCATTCCTCCCGGTGAGGACCTAGCAGTGGAGTGGCTGGACCAGAGGACGGGGATGCGTTTACCTTTCCAGGAAACGGCCATGCCATTCTTCAAAGCGGCCCGTAGCTTCTGACTCCTGGGTCCTTTCTATTGGTTCCCATTCGCTGGCTTCTCAGACCCAGAGACAGCGGGAGGAGGAAAAGGCAGACCAGGGTGGGTGGAATTCCCAGGCAAAAGAGAGGCCAGAGAGAGACTGTGGGTCACTTAGAAAATGCCAGGAAAAGGGGACGTGGGGAGGGTTCCGAGGCTCCACTCACTGCACAGGGGCCCTCACAGACCCCAGCCGGGATGTGGCTGCCCGAGCCAGACCCCCACACCCCATTCCACGCCTCTCACCTTTCACATCCCGGAAACTAAAATCTCATTCCTGGGAACCCAGGGCTTCCCTTGGCCCCAGGATGGTCACATTCCACAGAAATAGTAGTCAGTTTCGATGCCTTAATTCTTTAAACCAGGAGGGAACCTCCACTAGGAAAAAAAAAAAAAAAAAGGACGTCTTTTTGGGAAACTTACTTTTTTTTTTTTTAGGTGGAGTCTCACTTTGTCACCCAGGATGGAGTACATCAGCACGATCTCCACTCACTGCAACCTCCACCTGCAGGGTTCAAGCAATTCTCCTCCTCAGCCTCCAGAGTAGCTAGGACTGCAGGTGCGGGCCACCATGCCAGGCTAATTTTTTTTTTTTTAATTTTTAGTAGAGACGGGGTTTTACCATGCTGGCCAGACTGGTCTCGAACTCCTGACCTCATGATCTGCCCACCTTGGCCTCCCAAAGTGCTGGGATTACAGGCATGAGCCACCGGACCCAGCCGGGAAACGTTCTCTTTCACATCAATTTTCACAGGGCTGCTTCCTATGTGGATTGCTGCAGTGTCAAATTCTATTTAACTCTTTCCTCTTGACTGTACCCACGAATAACACATTTGCATCATAGAAATGAACACACAGTAAACTTCCGGAAAACCTACTATGCTAATTTATTTGCTCTCCATTCACATGACTTCAGATCTTCACTGCCAGTTCTGCTCACTTGGAAGAATTCTGAATCTGCAGGGTGGGTCTGGGAGTGCTGGAGAACTGACCCAGAATCTTGAAGAAATTTTTTCCTTTCTTTAAAATCTTTTAATAAAGATTTTAAAAGTGCTCTCATGACATCATATATAATCTGGAATTCGTGCATTAAGATTTCTCTTTCAAAACTAAATATAAACTTTTTGACTAGGTAAACAAATGAGAGTACAAAGACTTGATTTTTTTTGTTTCTAGAAGTGTGAGGATTAAATTTTAATCCATAATTTTAATGAGAAACAGATTAGCTCTGCATAATACATGAAGAATTTGTCCTGGGTAGAATATTATTTTAGGTCATTATGTTTTTTTACTCAGAGATTTGGTAAACCTTGGTTTCATGGCTGGTTGGTGATTTGGAATCACTTGAAAATATAGGCCAGACATGGTAGCTCACACCTGTAATCCCAGCACTTTGGGAGGCCAAGATGGGCGGATCACTTGAGGTCAGGAGATCAAGACCAACATGGTAAAACCCCATCTCTACTAAAAATGTAAAAGTGACCGGGGTGTGGTGGCCGGCACCTGTAATCCCAGCCACTTGGAAGGCTGAGACATGAAAATCACTTGAACCTGGGAGGCAGAGGTTGTAGTGAGCCGATATCGTGCCACTGCACTCCAACCTGGGGAACACAGTGAGATTCTGACTCAAACAAAAAAAAGAAAAAGAAAAAAAAGGGAAAATAAAATAAAATATGGCTATAGAGAGAACATTTCTAGAACCAAACCAAGAAACTATTGTCCCCAAAGGGTGAGAATATGGGTTAAAATGGGAGAATGATTTTTCTCACTGGGACTCTGACTTCTGATGTTTGGGGCTCTTTTATCATCCATGTAATAATGTCATAGTTTTAAAAGAATTCAAAACAGTATTTGTGGATAATCACCCATAATTCCCAGTATTAAGAGGCAAATAGTGTTAACTTTTTTCTACACATTTAGTTTTATTGTAACAAAGCAACTTGTACACTTTTAATGTTTAAAACTCAACATCATCTTTCTTTTCCAGTGAAACAAAAAGAAAATTTAAAAATAACCAGGAACACCATTACAATAGAGAATATCAATTCCAAATAAGATCCTACAGGTTCTGCTGATTCTCCCATTGAGTGGCAGGGCTCAAGTCATCATTAGGAGAGAATTTATTTTAAAAGTGTCATCTTAAACTGCACGGATGTCTGTCAGATGTCACAATTAAACACGCCAAAGGAGAAGCCATGTTGTCAAAATGCCCACTTACCCCACCCAAACATCTCAGACCCACCCTTTGCTGACCTTCTATAAGCCCATTTTTTAAAGTTTTTTTTTCTTTTTTTAAACAAGAGAAAGTAGACAGATACATGTTGGAAAATGCTAACTGTCCATATTCACATAGAGACAGTGTACTCTCTGAGCCCAATATACTAAAAATACAAAACTCAGGTATGGCGGCACGTGCCTGTAATCCCAGCTACGCGGGAAGCTGAGGCAGGAGAACTGCTTGCACCTGGGCAGTGGAGGGTGCAGGTCACGCCATAGCACTCTAGCACGGGAGACAGTTAAACTCCCTCTCAAAATAAAAGAACACATGTGACAACAGAAACTCATCTTCACAGAAGCCTGTGGAGCAATCCGAGCTCTCATCACAGGATTAAAAATATAACCAACGATCAAGAAGTTCAGGAATGCAAGTGATCTATATTAACTGTCACTAAAATGACTAGTCGCCTGTTCCACAGCTGTCTCTGTGTCTGTCCCAGCGTTACGGAGGCCCCATCCCTGTTCCCTTGGGGCCCTTTGCAGCATCTCTGGGTCTCCAAATCTGCGTAGCTCTTGCACCAAAAGACTCTCAGGAAATACATGGAGAGGAGCCAGGACACACCATTCCATAAAAGGCTCTGGTGATACTTCTCTGCAATGTGTGTTCCTAATTAAGTTATTATTGGGCCAATTAACCATTAATGCCAGGGCCTAGCACACAAAGCCTTCTTTAATAAGAGTGTTAGTCACTGCTAACTACGGAGGGTTAGGCGGCTGTCTGTTTTCCAAGAGTTAAGCTGAAACCGCTCTTGTTCCTTCATTCACCCCGCCAGGCAACACAGGGATCCCCACTGCGACCTCCACTCCAGTCACCTTTCACCTGTCACGTTTCACCTTGGCCTGAGCCCTTCCCACGGGCCACGTGAGACAACCTGATGTTGGAAGTAGTAGACAACCTGGTGTGCTCCCTGTGAGACAACCCAGTGCATTCCTGCAGATGCCTGACGGGCGGCACCTAATGGGTGTGCCCAGGCGCCCCACTGGGTGGGAAACACTTCCATAGAGACACTGCCTCCAACTTTTGATCTTTTGTCCAGCATGTAGTAAGTTGAACTGTTGCTACAACCGTGAGCATAGTAAAGGCGCTGTCTTCAAGACAGAATTTTGGTTGAAGCAGGCCTTGCCGCCTGCAGAAAAGCCGGTGCAGCTTGCTGTGTGTACAAAGGGTGTGGACGGAGGGGTGGTGGAGCAGGCACCTGAGGGTGGCCACGGGAGCTGGAAGAGGGGGTATGGCAGGGCAGACGGCAGTTTCCTGCTGTAGAGGCGTCGTAGGAAGTGCCAGAATTCTTACTGTTGTTCTCAGATGTGGAAAGTAGAAAAGTTCCTTTTTAAAGTTTCCTTTCTTGTTAAAGAATAAGTATGCTAAGAACTTTGTGAAGCCCTATCCTATGTAGCTGTTAGACACGCCGTGCTTACAGGCACGTGGTACACTCTGTGTCCTCGTACTTTAACCAAGATATCTGTGCTGGACGCGCTCACAGGCATGTCCCCGCTCTCCACTGCTTTCACCTGTTTTGAAAAGTTTTAAGTTATTAGCCAATCGGGTTTTAGTTTAGATTGTGAGGTCTGGCTCCAGCCAATGGAGATCAGACACGGCAGTAAGGACGACCCCAAGTGCGTGAGGGATAAATGTGTGTGTTTTCCTTTGTTCATCGTACTCTTGGGGCAAGATGGCTAGTGAGAGTGCCCTTCCTGCAGCCCAGCAAGTAAAACTTGCATTGCTGAAAGAGCCTTTGTCTCAGTGATGATTTTTCTTTTCGGTACTGAGCATCTACTTCCAACATCACATTTCTGAAAGTCCTTTGAAATGAGACTTAAATGCCTTAACCTCTCTGTACAACCACCCATAACTCTTGAATCTGAAAGCATACCCAAATGTAATGCAGCTCGGGCCACGGAACTCGTGGCATTGCCAGTTCTTTGTATCCAACCTGAATCATCACTTAAAAGTTCCATCGATGTTACTTTTGTCAACAGGATCTGTGCAAAGTCTAATCCAACCTCCAAGGGCCATTTTTCTCAGTGATCTTGATGGCAGCCCTAATGCCACCTCCAGCCTTCTATTTCTAGAGGCAATATCTTCAGTTCTCTCCACCAGTCATGATAACAGCAATAGCTGACATTTGCTGAGCATCTATCATGTGGCAGGCTCTGTGCCAAGCCTTGCTCTATGCAAAATTTTATTTACCCTCATTTCATAAAATCCAATGAAAACATGCTTCTGTTGTCCTTATTATTATTATTATTATTATTGATATGGAGTCTCTGTCTGTCACCCAGGCTAGAGCACAGTGGCACAATCTCAGCTCACTGCAACCTCTGCCTCCCGGGCTCAAGTGAGTCTCCTGCCTCAGCCTCCTGAGTAACTGGGATTACAGTTATGCTCTACCATGCCTAGCTAATTTTTGTATTTTTAGTAGAGATAGGGTTTCCCCATGTTGGCCAGGCTGGTCTCGAACTCCTGACCTCAACTGATCCAACCCTCTTGGCCTCCCAAAGTGCTGGGATTATAGGCGTGAGCCACCACGCCCAGCCTGTTGTCCCTGTTTAACAAGGAATCTGGGGCTCAGCATGCCCAGATAAGCTCCTCAGCGTCATAGAGCTGGTACAATTAGCAGAGAGAGGACCAGGGCTCCAGGGCTCCATGTGCATGTCCCCATGCAGTCAGGGCCAGCTCCCAGCTCTCCTCCACCCCCCGCCAACCAGCCTCTCCATGAGGCTGTTCCCATTCTCAGTGTTTCAAGCATGTGAAATGGTGAGATGAATTCTTCCACTGGCCTGTCTTGCCACAAACACAAGGACAACATGATGTTCTGTTTGTTCTGTGGACAGTGTGAGGGTGGGGTGGTGTTAAGGTCCAAAAAGTCACAGGGGCACAACTCACATCCACCAAAGTTGTCCGGACACAAATCAGAGGGATTCTGGAATCAAGGAAGCCTGGTTCAGCTTCTTCCTTCTCCTCCTCCCTCCTCTCCTCCTCCCCCTCCTCCTTGTTCTCCTCCTCCTCCCAAAGCTCAGGCCTGGACCCACTCCCACCTTGCAGATGCAGCTGGGATAGAACTGGGTGTGGAGAGAGGGGCGTGGACTGACAAGGGGGAGGTCTTTCTCCCCATGAGACAATGCTTTCACTTTTTATTTTTAGGGTCTGTTGTGACAAAAATTGGTTTACCTATTAAAATCATGGCTGTTATTTTAATAATAATAATGTAACTATTTGTTAATAATAAATTGATAATGTAATTATAATAATAGTGCCGTGAGAATAGACATGGGAAAGCCTGACTCTCCTGCATCCTAGTTGCAGCCCTGGAGCATTTCCAACGTCTGCACTTTCTCCAGGGACACCTGGTGGAAGTTGGGACACTGTGGTGGGACAATGAAGGAGACACCTGGTGATGCAGCTGTACCCTCTCATGCAGCCCCTGCCAGCCTCTTGTTATATGTAAATTTTGGGTGCCACAAAAGAAGTAGCACTAGAATATACATTTTCTCAGCAAGGCAATTTACTTCTATAGAAGGGTGCATCTCACAGATGGAGCAATGGTGAGCACACACCTGGACAAGGGAGGGGAAGGGCTTCTCATTTCTGATGCAGGTAGTCCCTGCTGCTGTGTCATTCCCCTATTGGCTAGGGTTGGACTGCACAGTCTAAATGAATTCCTATTGGCTATTTTAAAGAGAGCAGGGGTATCAGCCAGGATGGTGGGGTGGGTAGTTTGTCGGGAAGGTTATGGAACAGGTCAGAGCAGGTGACCAGGGGAACAGATGTGAACTGGCAGGAAAGTGTTTATTGAAACTAGAAGCCAGGGGTGCAGAGAACCAGGAAGTTAGACTTTAAAATGGAGAACTGAAGAGCAAGAGAGCTGAACATAATGCTTTGAAGATACACTTGGAGCTCACTATATCTAACACTCTGAACTTCCACTGCCATGGAAACAGCTGATGGCTGGTTCCCATCTCACTTTATTAGAGGGGTTTGACACACAAAGGGCCAGGAGCTGAGGGAGCTGTGCAGGGGGCCTTTCCCAGGGCACAGATCCACGAGGTGCATGAGCTCATTCTGAGGGGAGCCCAGACCACCCAGAGAATAACAGAGCAGTAGGCAGACCACCAGGTGATGGCAGGGACCAGGCAGAGTGGGGAAGAGTTGATGACGGTTTGCAAACAACTCCAGCCTGGGAGATGCTGGGAGTCAGGACTGCCTGGCTGCCAAGCTGGGGATTCCCACTCTGCCTGACTCCCCAGTCCTGTGAGCTTTGCACTGGCCCTGGTTTATCTATTAGAGCAGGCCTCTAGGGCAGGGGCATACCCTGGGTGGTGGGGTGGGTAGTTATGGGCCTTGGCAGGAGACAGTTTCTGGGGGGAAGAGTAGAGGCTGCAGCCAAGCTTAGAGGAGGAGGGAGTGGGACCTGGGCTTCTGGGGTTCCCTGCTGACTCCTGCCATAGGTCCCCCAAACCCAGCCCCAGCCAGAGGGGGAGAGATGGGCTGAGTAGAGGCAGCACTCTGTTTTGTTATAACATAGCAAATCCTGATCTAAACCCTGTAGTTATGTACGCTGCATCCTGCACTCCAAAGAAATGAACGGTAATTGTCTTCAACAAAATGATCCCCTTGGTACACTTTGCATTTGGCCTCAGGGTAGATTCCTCTAAGGAATGAGATGCTTACAAGGCTTTGGGTCTCCTGTCAAAAAAAAAAAAAAAGTCAAATAATTTACCATTGCCATTTTCTTTTGACTTTTATATTACCTATTCCATCTAGAATTAACTTCCTCAGCTGTGACCAGGGAAGGGCACAGGGAGGCCTTTTGAAAAGTTGGAAACTTACCAAATGGCTCCATATCCTTCCCAGACAGCAGCAGTAGACCTGATTCATTGCTTTATCGATCGTTTACTTAAAAATCATCCCAGATTGCCTTCAGAGAAGTGAACACATGGAAGTTGACATTTTTTTCTTTTTTTTTGGAGACAGAGTCTTGTTCTTTCATCCAGGCCAGAGTGCAGCCGAATGATCTTGGCTCACTACAACCTCCCCCTCCTGGGTTCAAGCCATTCTCATGCCTCAGCCTCCCAAGTAGCTGGGATTACAGGCGCACGTCACCATGCCTGGCTAATGTTTTTGTATTTTTAGTAGAGGTGAGGTTTCACCACGCTGGCCAGGTGGCTGGTCTCTGACTCCTGACTTCACGTGATCTGCACACCTCTGTCTCCCTAAGTGCTGAGATTACAGGCATGAGCCACAATACCTGACCAAAGTTGATTCTTCTAATGAAAATAAACTTTGGACCTTGGGATAAATTCAATCACTGTGTCTCCGAGAAGTTTTTCACAGAGGGCATCGTAGTGGTGTGCATTTGGCCAGATGCACGTGGTGCAGCATCTGGCAGGGCCTGGTGTGTCCAGGAAGCATGCAGCCTGCACTTCCTTTCTGTGCTGGATTCCGAGCCCAGTGGCCCGTGTGTGCGTAACTTCACTCAGGAGCAGTTCTACCATGTTTCCTACATGGAACTGGTTTGGAAACCAGACCTGAGTCCCAACCTTTACTGCTCCACTCTGCAAACATGAAGAGTTGATGGGCTCAGGAACAACAAGCCAGGTAAAATACAACCCCTCCCCCAGAGGAGGAGCAAGTGCAGCTGAGTGCAGGATCCTAGGGAACCAGCCCTACCCTGGGCAGGGCAACAGTGCAGCCAGGACAACTGGGAAGTTCTCTGAAGGGAGTGCACATATGACCCAGTCTTGAGAGGGGATGAGGTAGGGCCAGGGTAAGAAGGGGGTGCAGAGAACCAGAGGAGGGGTTTGGATCTGATGTGATGTTATATGTAAATTTTCAGTGCCTCAAAAGAAGTAGCACTCGAATATAAATTTTCTCAGCAAGGCAATTTACTTCTATAGAAGGGTGCATCTCACAGATGGAGCAATGGCGAGCGCACACCTGGACAAGGTGGGGAAGGGCTTCTCATTCCTGATGCAGGTGGCCCTTGCTGCTGCGTCATTCCCCTACTGGCTAGGGTTGGCTCACACAGTCTAAACTAATTCCTATTGGCTATTTTAAAGAGAGCAGGGGTACAAGCTGGAGTGGCAGGGTAGGTAGTTTGGCAGGAAGATGGTTATGGAACAGGTTGGGGGAGCAGATGTGAACTACTGATCAGAACTGGCAGAAAAGTTGTTTACCAAAACTAGAGGTAAGGGGGTGCAGAGAACCAAGAAGTTAAACTTTAAAGGAGAGAATTAAAGAATAAGAGAGCTGAACATGCTGACATACTGATTCTTTGAAGAGAAACTTGGAGTTCACGATATCTAACAGCAGGAAGGATGGAAACTAGACAGGAGTGAAAGCAGGAGTGAGGCCAGACCAAGAGCTCCAGGGCTGGTGAATGAGGCAAGTGTAAGGACTGAAGGAGATTCAAAATCAGCAGCAGATAAATAATGGCAGACCTTAGCAGGATGGGGATGGAGAGACATGTGGGGTCCACAGCAGGCAGAAGAGGCTGATTCTGTAGGGCTTAGAGATGTGAGAGCTGGTGGGGGAGCAACAGGGGTCCAGGATGCCTCCAGGCTCCTAGCCCAGGGCACTAAGGTGACAGTACTGTCACCCCTGCCCCCAGCAGGGAGCCTGGAGGGGAACAAGCACTGTGGAAAGAAATGCTGAGCTCCCTTTCAGATATGCTGAGTCTGAAGTCCCAGTGAGGTGACCAGACGTGGACGTCCGATGAGGCACTCAGCAAAGGCTGCAGAGCAGACATGGGCGTGGACAAGGTCACCTGGGAACACTGGGAAGTGTGAGAAGAGAGAAGATCAGGGACAGAGCTGGGGTGACCCCGGTGTTTCAGAGGGCCCACAGAAGGATGCTGAAAGTAGGCGCAAGACAGGTGGAGACCCAGGATGCATCTGAGGGTGCTGTAAGGGGAAGCTGTGTGCACGCTGGGCGTTGGGGTGTCAGCCGCTCAGAGGCCACTGATGGAAACATCACCATGTTGGAAATGTCCCTTCGTTGATCAAACAAATGCTTCTTGTGCCAGGCACATCCCACTGTGTTTGGCAATAGCATCCCTGCAACAGCAAAAATATTTCCAGCTTGCACCTGTAATCCCAGCACCTTGGGAGGCCAAGGTGGGCAGATCACGAGGTCAGGAGTTCGAGACCAGCCCGGCCAGTATGGTGACACCCCGTCTTTACTAAAAATACAGAAATTAGCCAGGCATGTATTCCCAAGTATTCCCAGCTACTCGGAGGCTGAGGCAGAAGAATCACTTGAACCTGGGAGGTGGAAGTTGCAGTGAGCCGAGATCGCGCCATTGCACTACAGCCTGACGATAGAGTGCGACTCTGCCTCAAAGGAAAAAAAAAAAAAAGAAAAAAGAAAAAAAGATGTGCACATCACAGTGATATTTTGGTGGACAGTGTCCCGCAGCACAGCTCCCCACCTGCACACACGTTCGTAGAAAGTGTAACCTTGCGTGCTTTTTCATAAACAGGACTACGTGCGATGCTCTGAACTGCACTCCTACCACTCAGTTAGGGACGGGGCCTCTTTCTTGTGTCTGTCAATTTACATCTACTTCCCCACTTGCACCAGCTGTGCGGTGTTACACTGTCTTCCCATGTTACATTGTATTTGTGCTGAGCACTTAGGTTTGTGAGATTAATCCATTCCTGAGATCCACCCACATGGTGTGTGGCAACAGTGCGTTCACTCTGTCGCCGTGAAGATGGCATGATTTGTTCATTCATAGCATTGTTGGCTTTTGGGTGCTGTATTAGCAGGGTTCTCCAGAGAGACAGCACCAACAGTGTACACACACACACACACACACACACACACACACACGTACGGAGAAAGAGAGGAGAGAGAACGAGAGATTGAGCAAGTGTGAGAGTCAGAGAGGGGATTTGTTTTGGGAACTGGCTTAGATGATGGAGGCTGAGAAGTCCTAGGACCTTCTGTGCAAGCAGGAGAACCAGGGACGCCGATAGCGCGGCTTAGCCCAAGACAAAGTTCTCAGAACCAGGGAGGCAATGGTGTTGCTCTCAGTCTGAGGCCAAAGACCTGAGAACCTGGAGCTCTGACACCCAAGGCCAGGAGAAGACAGGTGTCCCAGGCCCTGAAGAGACAGCAGATGTGCCCTTCCTCCTCCTTTCTGTTCTATCTGGGCCCCCAGCTGATTGGATGGTGCCTGTTCACATTGGGTGAGGTGGATCTTCTTACTCAGTCCACGGATTCAAATTTCAATCTCTCCTGGAAACACCCTCACAGGCCACACCCAGAGAGGATGCTTTACTGGCCATGTGGTCATCCCTTCCCCTGTCAAGAGGACAGACAAAATCAACCATCACAGCTATTAATGCTTCCCAGACTGAGGAGGTCATCAGCAAATCCCTTGGCGATGAGGTGACTATGTCCTTAGAATAACCTAGATTGTGGTTTCCTGGATTCCAGTGTTTTTCCCTTTGTAACCTATGGCCATGCTGCAGTTACCGTGCTTGTAACTTTTTTTTTTTTTTTTTTTTTGAGACGGAGTTTCACTCTTGGCAACCTCTGCATCTCAGGTTCAAGGCATTCTCCTACCTCAGCCTCCCGCATAGCTGGGATTACAGGCACCTGCCACCATGCCTGACTAATTTTTGTGTTTTTAGTAGAGATGGAGTTTCAACACGTTGGCCAAGCTGGTCTTGAACTCCTGGCTTCAAGGGATCTACCTCCCTCGACCTCCAAAAGTGCTAGGATTATAGGTGTGGGCCACACCCAGCCACTTGTAACTTTTTACACTGTCACCCCGTCCTGCAGGGCTCTTCCATTTCCCATGTCCTGGAAGACACTGGGGTGCATCTGTCTTTGCTCCTCTGTTTGCAGAAAAGAAAATACATAGTTCTGATTTCATTTCATCCTCTTGAGTTGTTAATTAATAAAGATGCTTTTGAGGTATTTGCCAATTGTCTTGTTTAGAATAAATTCATTGATATTTTAATAGTTTGACGAGTTTCATTTCACAATTTGTTTTCCAGGTTCCATGGAGTGAAAGTCCCTGTTTTCATTGCAAGGGTTTTGACACATGCATAGTCATGTTGTCACCACACTATCCAGAGAACAAGCAGTTCCATCGCCCCCAAGATTCCCGCCTGCTGCTTCTCCGCAGCTTCTGTCCAACCCAAACCCGAGCACCCACTGATCCCTTCTCCATCCTGAGGGCTTCGCGTCTTCCAGGATGTGTTCTCAGTGAGATCACACAGTAAGTGGCCTTCTTCCCGACTCTGCCTTCTTTCTCGTAGCACAGTGTATTTGAAATTCAGCCACCTTGCTGCGTGTGTCCAGAGAGGTTCCTTTTGAGTGCTGAGCAGTGTTCACCGAAGGACATTCATTTGCGTTGTTTCCAGGCTTTGCAAATAGTGAATACACCTGCTATACACATTCAGACAAGTTTTAGTTTGAAGATAGGCTTTTTATTTATTTCGGTAAATACCTAGGTTGAATATATTAAGGATATGCTTAGTTTTATAAGAAACTGCCAAACTTTTCTTTTTTCAGAGCTGGAGTCTCGTGCGGTAGCCCAGGCTGGAGTGCAGTGGCACCGTCACGGCTCACTGCAGCCTCAAAATCCTGGGCCCAAGTGATCATCCCGCCTCAACCTGCCAAGTAGCTGGGACTCACGGGCATGTACCACCATGCCTGGCTTATTCTTTTTTTTAATTTTGTATTTTAGAGACGGGGGTCTCACTGTGTTGACCAGACTGGTCTCAAATTCCTGGCCTCAAGGCATCCTCCTGCCTCAGCCTCCCAGTTAGCTGAGACTATAGTCACAAGCCACCATATCTGGCGATTACACCTTCAATTCATCTGAAATTTAATTTGCTATGAGAAGTGGGCTAGAGATTTAGCTACATTTTGCAAAAATTGCTAGGCTTGTACTGCAACACCATACATTGAATAGTCCTCTTCTCTATACATTTTTAAAAGCATATTTATGGCCGGGCTCAGTGGCGCACGCCTGTAATCCCAGCACTCTGGGAGGCCGAAGCAGGTGGATCACGAGGTCAGAGTTCAAGACTAGACTGGCCAACATGGTGAAACCCTGCCTCTCCTAAAAAATACAAAATTTAGCTGGGCATGGTGGCTCATGCCTGTAACCCCAGCTACTTGGGAGGCTGAGGCAGGAGAATTGCTTGAACCGGGACCGCAGGAGTGGGAGGTTGCAGTGAACCGAGACAGCGCCACTACACTCCAGCCTGGGCTACAGAGTGAGACTCCATCTCAAAAAAAAAAAAAAAAAAGAAAAAAAGAAAGAAAAGAAAAGCATATTTATGATTGCTAAATTTCCTCCCAGGTTCCCTCCCTCCCTCCCTCCTGCCTTCCTTTGCTTAAAGCATACTGAGCGCATACCAAGGGCCGGGCTCCGTCTAAGTGCTGCAGATCCGGGTGAACAGAAGCAAGCTAACAAGTTTCGTCATTGTTGTTGTTTTGAGACAGGGTCTAGAAAGAACATGGCTGTGAGCACATCCAGCGCAGATATCCTGGTTAAAGCACGAGGACACAGAATGCACTACGTGCCTGTGAGCGTGTCTAACGGTTACACAGGACAGGGCTTAAGAAGAGTTATTAGCAAAAAGCAAGAAGGCTTTGAAGAAAGTCTTCAAAACAAATGATTATTTCTAACATGTATTATTACTCTTCTTCAACAAGAAGGGAGACTTTGAAGAGGAACTTTCTACTTTCTACACCCAGCCTGGTCTTGAACTCCTAGGCTGGAGCAATCCTCTAGTCTTGGCCTCCCAAAGTGCTGGGATTACAGGTGTGAGCCACTACCCCTGGCCTGAGAGAGTTAAAATGTACGGGTTGACAAGATACTCCAAAGCACACGGCACTGGCAGGCAGGTCATATTTCAGCTTTGCTGTAAACGTTGAGAGTCAAGGAGGCATGGTGGGAATGGAAAACAGAGGAAAGAGCCTGGCATCCAGAAAAGGGCACGGAATGCAGGCAGTGAGTAGGCTGGTTCCATTTCCGATGGGGCGATTGCTCTATCAGTCTATTTCTGTGCCTGTTACACACTTGGTAATTACGGTAGCTTCTCGGTATATTGAAGTTTGAACAGGGCAGGTCTCCTTTGCCGGTCTTTTCGAAGGTTTTTCTTGCTATTTTAAAGTCAAGTTTTATTGGTGCAGCATATCTATAAAAAATGCATAAATCGTAAGTGCACGTCCTGCTGAATTTTCACAAAGTGAACACACCCATGTGAGCAGACGCAGATCAGGAAACAGAGCACTCAGCACCGAGAGCTTTCCCTCATGTTCTCCCCAAGTCCCACCTGCCGACACTATAGACTGGGTTTGCCTGTTACTCAGCCTTCTGTAAATGCGATTTTACAGAACCTTCCTGTACAACCCATAAAGCTTCTTTTGCTTAAAACGGTAACAGTGAGATGAATCCCGCTTCTGCGTGTAGCAACAGTTCCTTCGTCTTTATTGCTGAGCAGTGTTTCATCCTTGTACTCTTTCATTTCACCATCGATGGAGCTTTGGGGGACGCTTCAGTTCATCCAGGGTGTGTTAGATAAACTGGGTGGCTTAAACAGCAAATATTTTCTTCTGGTAGTTCTGGATGCTGAGAAGTCCAATCCGCAGGTGCTGGCAGATTCTGTGTCTGGTGAGGCCCGGCTTCGTGGTTCACAGATGGCGTCTTCTCTCTGTGTCTCCCACACATGGTGGAGAGCAGAAGTGAGCTCTCTCAGACTCTTATAAGGGCTGGAATCCCATTCTCAGCTCCACTCTTAGGACCTCAACAAATCCTAATGACCTAACAAAGACCCCAGCTCCTAAAGCTACCACATTAGGGGGTAGGAGTTCAACATATGAATTTTGGGTGAACACCAGTAATCAGTCCATAACAGGTGGTTTCCGGTTTTGCCACACAATGAATGCTATGTGCCTTTCTTTATCTTTTTATTTTTATTTATTTATTTTTTAGACAGACTTTCGCTCTGTCGCCCAGGCTGGAGTGTCTCCCAGGAGTTGGAGACCAGCTTGGCAAACATGGTAAAACCCCATCTCTACTAAATATACAAAAATTAGCCAACTATGGTGGTGGGTGTCTGTAATTCTAGCTATTTGGGAGGCCGAGGCAGGAGAATCACTTGAACTTGGAAGCAGAGGTTGCAGGGAGCCAAGATCACACCACTGCACTCCAGCCTGGGTGACAGACAAGACTGACTCAAAAGCAAGGCCAGGTATCCCGTGTAATCTACCTGGAACCACACCTGGCAAGAAGTTCCTTTTTGCTCATTTAACTCTCTCAGCAAGATGGTGCTGCTTCCACTTCCATTTTGGGTATGAAAATGGAGAAAAAGGGGGGATAGAGAACTTGCCTAGATCAAGCAGTTCATAGGTGGTGGAGCTGGGATTTGAAAGGGCAGTTTGGCGCCACAGTCCCTGCTCTTAACCCCAACTTAGGCTTGTTTTTTGTTCATTCTACTCTTTGCTTTTCTGTTCCTCAGCAAGGTTTTTAGTTTGTTTTTTCCTTACAGTCTAGGAATATTCTCATTGTATTTGTCTTGGCATATTTTTCCTTTTGTCTTGTTAATACCGGGGGTTATGGTTTTATTTTTCTTTGTATTTCTCATGTGTTGTTCGTGTGAGGAAAAGCTAGTGCTTTCAAAGAGTCTCCTTATCAAACTCCACAAACTTTCAGTTTCGGTTTATTTCCTTTGGTTTTTAATCAAGAAAATTGTAGCACCTCCCCAAATGGTAAAGTTGCCTCCTCTTTCCCAATGCTTACTCTCCTTGTTTGATTTTCTCGTTCGATGGCATTGGCTAGCATTTCAGAGAAATGGTAAGTTCTGGTACAGTCAGCAGCCTCACAGTTCTGGTTCCTGAACCGAATGAGGGCAATTCCGCATTTTATATTGAACACGGTTCTGGTTTGAAATGCAAAATTGAATGATATTAAAAATATTCTCATCCAACATAATTTCTTTTTTAACCAAGACATTTTATTTGATCAATATCGCTAATATTGAAATATTCTAGCATTGCTCAGGTAAGCCTTGTTTAATCATGGTGTGCTGTCTTTGTAAAGCCATGGTGTATTCTGTCTGTGGATCATTTTAAAAGCTTTGCAGCCAGGTGCAGTGGCTCACGCTGGTAACCACAGACTGGGCAACAGAGCAAGACTCCATTTAAAAAAAAAAAAAAAGTTTTTTTTTTTTTTCTTATTTCCTTGCTTGTCCAAAAAACTTCAAGGGTTTGTGAGCTGGTTATAATGGGATCTTCTGATATGTTTCTTTCTTTCTTATTTTTGTTTTGTTTTGAGACAGTTTCCCCTCTGTTGCCCAAGCTGGAGTGCAGTGGCATGATATCGGTTCACTGAAACCTCTACCTCCCCGGGTTCAAGCGATTCTCATGCTTCAGCCTCCTGAGTAGTTGAGATTACCAGCATGTACCACCATGCCAGGCTAATTTTTGTGCTTTTAGTAGAGACAGGGTTTCACTGGGTTGGCCAGGCTGGTCTAGAACCCCTGACCTCAAGTGATCTGCCCACCTCGGTCTCCCAAAGTGCTAGAATTACAGGCATGAGCTACTGCGCCCGGCCCACCAGACAGTTCTTAATATAACAGTGACCCCTGACCACAGTTTCACTATCTGTGGTCTCAGTTACCCCAGGTCAACTGAGGTATGGAAATATTAAGTGGAAAATTTCATCAATAAACAATTAGTAAGTTTTAAACTGCGTGGTGTCTTGAGCGGCGTGATAAAACCTCCCGCTCCCGGCATCCGGCCCCATCCCACCCTGGATGTGAAGCATCACTTTGTCCGGAGACTCCACGCAGCATATGCCACTCACCTGTCTGGATCATGAGATAGAAAAATAATGTATATCAGGGTCAGTACTGTCCACAGTTTCAGGCATCCAGTGAGGGTCTTGGAATGTATCCTCTGTGGATAAGCAAGGGCACTACATTATTTTGGGTTTTCCCACCACTCTGGTTGGAACAAGGACTCGGATGCAGGCTCCCCTATTTGAGAGTTGATGCCAGGGAGCAGGAGTGAGGGAGCAGTGGAAGGGAGATGTACATGGAGGACATCTCCCCATACAGGTGTTTTGTCCTGCCCCCTGCTGTAAGCAACGAAGGCTCCAAAGGCCCTTCCTAAAAGCTGCACAATGAGCCCCAGCAGGACTGCTCACCTGCGGGTGGAGGCAGGACAGCTCCCCGCCCCCCCCACACCCCTAGCCTCCCAGCTCTGCTTCCGCAAGGACTGGGAGTGGCCCCTCAGGGACTAACTCCTCCACTCTACAGGATGCCCTGCACCACCACCCCAGGCTGGGAGAAGGTGGAAGACACCCTTGTTCTGGCCTCAGGGGAAGAGCACATGGCCTGGCTGGGTAGCCCGGCAGAGCCTGTCCTGCAGCCTCCCCTCCTGCCTGCTGCTCCCCACATCCTCCTGCTCCAGGGCAGCAGGAAAAGCTCCAAACCATCCCCTCTCATCAGCTCAGATTCCAGGAGAAACAAACTCTCCTTCTACTCTCCTAGGTAGCAGCCCAGACGCTTATGGTCAAAGTCCCAGGATGCTTTTCTGAGCAGATCCATCCACGTAAGCTCATGGAAAATGAATGGAGAGGAATAAAAAAGTCCACAGGAAGCTACAGAGGTGAGACATGAGAGGCGCTTCTGCACAGGAGTTAGAGGACTTGTAGAATCTGTGAATCCTTACAGCCTCAGGTTTATGTGATTGAGTTAGACATTGTCATGAAATTTCAGAGAAACTAGTGAATTTTCCAGTGTTTGACATGGGAGGGAACAGGAGAGAAGTGGATCTCTTCCTGTCATGGAAAACAAGTAGAAAACAATGCCAAAAGCATGGGAGAATGTGACAGGGACAAGGGGATGTGGTGGACTGGCTGGCCAGAGCACCTACCTTTACCTGTGTACACCTGCCTTCACCTGGCTTCACCTGTGTGTGCCTGCCTGCGTGGCTCTGACCTCATGCCCTTGAGTAAGTCTCCTCCCCTCCTCGGATCTCAGCTTCCCACCTGTTAAATAACAGGGTTGCCTTGGGTTAGGCCACGTTCTCCTCAGGCTGTCTGAGAACCTTTCTGTGAAGATGTGCTGGCCTCCTGCTATCACTACATAAGCCCAAACCCAGGAGCTTCTCTGGGAGAGAGGGACAGCTGCTGAAGGCAGTGAGCCTCTGGGTTCATCTAAGCCGCAAAATATTTATAATGTTTTCCCCAGGACCAAAAACGGTGGTTATGTCTCACATCCCTGAGGGTACGGTGCCCCAGTTTCCAGTCCTCTGTAAAACAGTTGCTCTTCCCACAAAGTCCTGGCGTGTTCAGGGAGGCACAGCAGGCACTCCACAAATGTGGCTGATGGTCTCATGGTTCAGGTCGGACAAGAAAAAAGAGATGATGATCAGATGGAAAACCTTACGCCTTTCTGCAAAACCTGGCGAATCCAGGAAGGCAGTTTCCAGAAATAAAACCAAGGGGTTCTGGAACCAAGAAGCCAGGAGGGTCAGGTCTCCTCTTCCTAAACTGAACCTAAAACATGGCACTTGGTGGTTTGGGTGGCTCAGCAGAAATGAGAAGCCCGAAAGAAGTCCTACTTCAAATGGGCAGTGGGGGTCGGTGTTCCCCTCAATCTGAGATGCCCGCTCAGGGCCTTCAGGTGTAAATACAGAGTGTTTACTGATCCTGAACCTTTTCATAAGAGGCTTGTTTTTTTTTTTTTTTTTTGCTGCCAATATTTTTAGTTGATACCTAATTGTAGTAAATATTTAAGGGGTCCAGTGTGAGATTTTGATACATGTATACAATGTGTAATGATCGAATCAGGGAAATTAGTATATCCATCACCTCTCACCTTTATTTTCCTTGTGGTGGGATCACAAGAGGTTTTTACAGACTTGAAGGGTGTTGCTTCATTGGCGCGCAAGGCTGAACTGGATATCTCTAAACAGACACAAAGAAACTGGGGCGGAAGCAGGATGCTGTCTTTAAAATGCCGAATGCTGGGGCTCTCACACAGTGCTCTTGTTGGCTAACAAACAGGTCAGAAGGACTGGAGGGGGATGGCCCAAGGGGTGTGCACTTGGGTGGAAGGCTGGCCGAGGCCTGCATCCCTAGGGAAGTATTTCTCAGAGACAGCAGAATGGCATCCGTCTTAAACCTTGCACGGAGCTATCAGAAAAGTGTTCACAGCTGAACTGTGACCAGCAGCAGTGGGGGGGTCTAGAAACCTAGGAAGGGGCGTTCTGGGGCTGGGAATCTGGTGAAAGGAGGGAACTATCTTAAGATTAGGTGTTTGAGCTGGGTTTGCAGGGTAAATATACCACTGATTCAGATGACTTGCCTTCTTTGGGGTGGAGGGTACTGACAGGCATTGTGGAAAGATGGAGCTCCACCCCCACTCCCTGCCACCCAGGTCTTGCGCCTGCCACTGGTGAACCCAAAGAACATCCGATTGTCCTGCCGACCCCTCTCCCGGGAGCCCCAGCTTCCATGCCAAAGAAAGGATGCCTGCAGGATCCTGCCAGGGCGACCTTCTTCCTGTTTGGGGATTATTATTATTTGATTGATTGCCTCCTTTATTTATTTGACAAAATATTTTGTCAAGTCTATGCTTAAGAAGGCAGCTGCCCCAAGGAGTTACAATATTTACTCCCCGAGTGTTCTGAAATATTCAGGCCCCAAACACAACTTTTTTTTTTTTTTTTAAACCTAAGTGCTTTTAAAGACTTCTTTGAAATGTGGGACAATTATGCAAGCAGAAAAAAAAAAAGTATCTAGAGCAAATATTTAACTTTGCCTTTGGTATGTTGAAGTCACCAGCCCATGCAAACCTCCCAGGCATGTCCTGTTAGACACACACACACACACTCTCTCTCTATGTGGGGGGCACAGTTTGGGGGTTCCGTAATGTCAAACTTCAGGGTTCTGGAGGCAGTTCTCCACGGCTTGGACTCTGATCCCCACCCGCCCCTTCCAGAATATTGGAAAACCCAGAACACAGAGACCTCAAGAGCTTACTCAGAAGTAGGCAGCTTGTACTGGGGGAAATTCCCAGTGAATGATTAAGGTCTTGAGAAAATCTATCAGCCGATGGCTCACACATCAGATCAGGGAGGAGTAAATCAACCCGGCCACAGCTCAGAGCTCAGGACCTGCCCCTTCGGGCTTCGGCAAACCTAGCAATCCGGAGGCCTGGATAATAACAGCATGCCTGGGAGTCTCCGGAGGGTGCCTTTTGCCTCTGGGATTCGCCCGAGCCCTTGGCTTCTGTTCTCCCCGCCCCACCCCCCAGCTTTTCTTGGCTTGGAGGGCAGCTGGCGGAGACCTCGTGGTGCACCCCTGGGAGGAAGGCGCCCCAGACCTGGCGGCCTGGGCAGCAGACGCCGGCATTTTACCCGGGTACAAAGTTTTCATTTGCTCTGCAAACGTTTTGATGTGCAGTCGGCCTCTATTTCCGAATCCTATTATTATAAATACTCTGTGGCGGTAGCCAGCTGCGTTCAGGATAATCGCGCACACCGGACTTTACAAAATTCAGGGACTTTCTCCTCGGCCGGGTTCGGCCGGGGAGGGGGAGGTGCGTGGGCCACGCAGCCCGGGGCGGGGCGGAGGCGGCCTGGACGCCCCGCGATCTCCCGGGGTTGCCACAACAGACCCCACGCGCGCGCCCGAGCCGGTGCCGCGGGCGGGAGCGGGAGCGGGAGCGGGAGCTGGAGCGGGGCCGGGGCGGGGGGCTGGGGCTGGTCGCCCGCGGGTCCTGGGCAGCGCGCGTCCTTTCGGTAGCGAGAGGGCCCTTCCCCCACCCTCGCCGGGGCCTACACCGGCGGGGCCGAGCCGCCCTTCGGGGGATCCCGGGCCGCTGGCGGCAGTGCGGGGCGGGGCCGGGTCCTTCCCCACCCCCTGCACCTGAGCGGCGGCCGCGGCTCCCGCGCTCTGGCGGGCTGGGCGCGGCGCCGCGGGAGCCAGGTGTGCGCGGACTCCAGCGCTCCCGGGGGGCTCGGACCCGCCCCTGACTCGCGAAGCAGCTGCCCCAGCCAGGTAAGGCTGCGGATGGGGAGGACGGGAGGGGGCCCTTGGGCACCCGGCCCTCCTCACTGACGGCGTTTTGGGTGCGTCTCGATTCCAAGAGCACCAACTACCGGGTAAGCGCAGTCCTGGACCCAGAGAGGCTGGAGAAGCGGGTGCTGGAGGGAGGGAGCAGCGTGTCCAGGTGGGGGTCGATTCTCGATAGCGAGCCCCTCCCCCCGCGCGCCTTCCTTCCGGGGCAGGGGCCGGTGTGGAAAGCTTTGGCATCGGCGTGGGCGCAGCGCGCAGGAGCCCCCGCCTAGTCCCCTGCGTGCACGGACCCGGTGGTCTCCGGCGTGTCCTGTCCCTTTTTCTGGGACAGAGCGTGTGGTGCGATCTCCGCCGCGCTCCTGAGGTCTCCTCGCCCCAGGTCGCCGCCCGCCAGCCCTAGGACCCGGGCTAGAGAGCCCAGCCGAGGAGCCGGTGCGGGGCCGCCAGGTGGCGCGCGGAGGCGGGGACCCGAGCCGCGGCCTCCCGGTCCCCGGAGACCCCGCTGCGGTCACCGTGGCCCCGCACCCAGCTCCCATCCAGGCGCGCGCGGCTGCAGCAGCTGTCGCGGAGAGTCCGGGGCCGGCGCGCCTGGTGCGGGCCCGGGGCTGGCGGGTCCGGCGCTCATGGCCCGGGGGTCGCGCGGAGCCACCGCCGGGTGCCCGACCCCCGTCCGCCGGGCTCGCCAGCTGGGATAGGGAGACCCGGCGGGCGCAGCCCGGCCGCTGCCGTCCGTGAATTATGCAGGAAGCTGGCACTGGCGCGCGCGACTTGATCAAGTTTCCCTGGCAACTTTCGCCCGGGCATCCCTCCTCCCCGGCGGCCCGGCAGCTCCGCCCGCGCAGCCAGCGGCCCCGGCGCCTCCGCCAGGCGGCCCCGGCCCCGGGCGTCAGGCGCGGGGAGCGCTCCCGGAGACGCCGACAGCGCACTCGTCACCGGGGCTGGGGCCGCCGGACTGAGCCAGCAGGTGCGACCACCGCAGCGGGCTTCGCCGCCCGGGTTGGGGAGGGGGTGCGGGGGCCGCGGTGGACCTCGCCGCCCGTGTTCTGGGACTTTGGGGCGGGTGGGGGGTGGGGCGCAGCGCGGCGCTCTCCAGGCGGGTCTGCGTGCGGACACCCTGCTCGAGGTGAGTGGGCGCGCGGGCGAGGTTCGTCTTTCCCTGGGGCCAGGGAACCCAGAGGGAGAAAGGGTGGTGCAGGTGACCCTGGGTTTTCGCCGCCGAGCTTTTAAGGGGGCTCGGGGCTCCTGGGTATGCGAAGGCGCTCCGGCCGGGCAGGTGAGGGGATTCAAGTGTGGGGGTTCAAGTAGGGCCCTCGGCGTGGCGGGGGGCTGGCAGCTTCGGGCAAGGTCCTGGGCGTCCTCAGAGGCCATCCGAAAATAAAGTGGTTTTCGGGTGGAAATTCGAGGTAGTAAATTGGATAGTTGCGTGACCTCTTTTTCGTTTGAAACTCAAGTTCTAACATTAATGAGGCCAATCAGCTAATTAAGCTTCCAGATCCAGAGAGGTGATTTCGAAGTCCCCCGGTGGGGGTGGGCGGTTTGCTCTCTACCTGGAATGTGACCCTCGATTTTGCAGACCCAGACAGGGAAGTTCTCCCCTGGAAAAGGACCTGGCCCATTCAGCCTTGACCCCGGTGCTCCGCGGTCCGCTTCACATAATTAGTGACGCCCTACTATGCGCCAGGCACCTAGCCTGGCGCCCCGGTGGTTTCAGCAGGTCCAGAGCAGCCCCCGGGCCAACTGCGTCTGGAGTTTTCCCACTACTTGTGGGTTGGAAACAAGTTTGAGGGTCATAAAAGGGTTGAGCCTGCAGGAGCGGAGTGAGGGGAGCCAGCTGGGCCGGCTCTGGGATCAGTGTTAATTGTGGGGAAAGCCGCTGTTTGCTCTCACGGCGGGGATTGGTAGGTAAGAGCTGTGGGTTTCTCTGCCGGCGGTCACAGTGTCCTCTAATGGGGCTTGAGGGAGACCCTTGTCCTCAGAGGAACCCAGGTGTACCAGTAGTGCCTGGAAGATCCAGCTCCTGGGGGGCACTGGCTATAAGGCCTTTGATTGTTACCTCACCCAGGAACTCCCTGTTTTCCTGGAAGGAAGAATTGGGTGGAAAGCTTGGTGCTGCTTTGGGTCCCTTTGGAAGGAGGTTGGAATTCAAGTATCAAAGGTGACTCTATGAGTAGGTGATTTTGCCCATAAAGATGGTTCCAGTGGGCTGGGTTGATGGCACTGGGCTGCTTTTAACCAGTTAGATGCCCCCAGCGAAGGGGGGCTCTATGTGAGGGTTCTTTGTGCCTACCATCTCCAAGTAGTCTGCTCTAGAAAGCCCTATTCCGATTCGGGTGAGTTTCAAGGAGATTTTCGTTCATTTCTTTATTCAGGTGCTTGGGGTTGTGTGCAGGGCCCCTACTGGCTTCCAGCCATCTTGGTCTAGGCCGGGGGCTGGGGAGCCAGGTGATACCAGATGTGAGTGCTGCCCAGAGGAAGGTAAAGGGATTTCGAGACCGCATTGCATTTTATATTTCATCAGCGATGAGGAAAAGGATGGGAGAGAAAAACGGGCCAGGAATTGACCAATATACAGGAACACACTCCTAAAAATGGCTTTTTATAGGAAGGCAGTGTTTTCACATACTTGCCTTATTTCCAGAAATGTAGCAGAGTTGCAGATGAGAGACTCTGGCGTCCTTGTGGGACCTGATAAGGGATGGGCACTTTTCTAGAGTGGGGTTCAGCTTGGGTGCCGCTGTGGGGCCCGAGCTCGTGCCTCTAAAGGAGTTCTGGGACGACACCTGAGGTCTCACACATGCCTGGGGTCACTCACCTGCCTGGGGTCACTCACCTGCCTGGGGTCTCTCACATGCCTGGGGTCTCTCACCTGCCTGGGGTCTCTCACCTGCCTGGGGTCTCTCACCTGCCTGGGGTCACTCACCTGCCTGGGGTCACTCACCTGCCTGGGGTCTCTCACCTGCCTGGGGTCTCTCACCTGCCTGAGGTCTCACACATGCCTGGGGTCACTCACCTGCCTGGGGTCACTCACCTGCCTGGGGTCTCTCACCTGCCTGGGGTCTCTCACCTGCCTGGAAATCCAACCTCCTGCTTTGTAAACTCCAGGAGGAGCTTTCACCTGGGGGCAGCCTGGAGGGTGTGGCTGAGAAAAGCTGGTGGAAATGGACGCCTCAGCCTCTTCAGGAGCCTCCAGGTGTCCTGTAACTGGGACTGTGAGCTTCAGGGAAGGACCCTGAAGGTTCTTCTTTCATCCCCGTGACCCCCAGCAAATTTCCTGACCCTCTCAGTTTCTACAGGAGGGGAATTTGTGGAAGGAAGGGGAGGAGAATGGAGGATAGCTGGAAACAAAGGCTGGCCTTTCATCTCTGGAGCGACCCGGTCTTGCCATTCACCTGGGCACTGGGAGAATGAATCACTTGTTGAGAGACTGGGTACATATTTAGTGCAGGGGTTGGAGTCTGCAGCCCCCTGGGGCTGAGTGACCTTTGTGACTTGGCCACTGCACCTAACCTCCCACCCAAAATGAGAGACCTGTCATTCTCTGATGGCCAGAGGTGATTTAGGATGTGTTTCTTTCCGCATGAATAACCATCTGAGGGCCTGCCGCCTCATCCAGGCCTGGACCGGCAGCAAGGGCTGCCTCAGGGAGCTTCCAGGCTCATGGGGAGGAAGAGGCGCCACCAGACAGGGGTTGTGATGGAGGTGACCGCTGAGTGCTGCAGGGCATAGAAAGGGTCCCAGGCCCACTGTGGGGTGGGGGTATGCAGACTCCTGGAGGAGGTCCCGGCTGTTTGAAGGCATCCTCCTGGGACTGAACATGGGCCCTTGGCAGAATCCCAGGGTGGGGACAGAGCACAGCACCCGCTAATAACAGCAGCTGCAGTGAGGGTAGTGAGACTCTCACCGGGCATTTTCCTTGTGGTTGGTATTAGTGCCATATTCTTGCTATTTATTCTCTCATTCAATGTCACAGAAGTCCCAGGAGCCAGCTCCGATTCATTACGATTCCCATTTCACAGATCAGGAGCCTGAGGCTCAGAGGAGTGAAGCCGCTTGCCTTAGCCCACACAGCTAGTGGGTAGGGGAGCCCTTGACCCCACAAACACGGCGGGTAAATGCATGCCACCCAGCTAGACAAGCAGCCAGGCAGCCGTTGGAAAATTAGACTTCTCGCTCCGTGCTGTGAAATAGCGCTGCGGTCAGCAGGTGAAAACCAGCTTCTGATCAGACTTCTTGATGTGCTGCACGTTTTCCGTTGTTGAAAGCAGATTCAAGGACTGGTCTGATGCTGCTGATGGACAGCTGTCTCCTTGGCTGTGGTGCCAGTACTGACGCTGGGCTTTAGGGTACAGGTGCCTCTGACACGAGCCTTCCCTGCATTCGAGGGTTTCCAGTCTTCGCAAGGCAGAGGAGGATGGGCCTGTGCCTGGTACGCAGAGCCTGCCCTGTGTTTAGGGACCATAGCCTGGGTTTCTCTGGATGCAGGTACCTGGGGGATGGGCTGGCTGAAATGCAGCCTGCTCCCTGGGAAATTAAGCTCTTAAAAGCCTGTGGGGCCGCCAGGAGTTTGGGCAGCAGCAGGGACACGCTGGGCTCCCCTGATTGGCTGCCAGATGTCATTGCTGAACCCCAAGCTGCACCAGAGCACGACTGGGGACGGTGTTTGAAAATTGTCCTTGCTGGGCATGGTCGCTGTTCTGGGGTTAGCTCAATGAGGGGCATGTGAGTGGAGTTAGGCCACAAACTCCCAATCTGAGGTTGCAGATTCCAGATGGTGGGATGCAGGACTCCTGGCCCCCCTCCCAGAAATCCTGATGCAGTAGAAAGACAGCACTGCAGTCCCCCCAGAGGGAGAGGAAGAACAGTGGGGGCAGCTGGACTTAGAAAGGCCGCACCGGAGACCCCCCAGGAGGTGTGAATTAGAGGTGATAAGCCTCACAGCCTGGCCAGGCCCCGCTGCTTCCATTTTTTTCCCCTCTCCCTAAAAGTGTTATTTTAAAAAAGCAGTTTATCCTCTCGTACATTTTCTGCAACAATTTCTTATGAGAAATTCAAATATCCAGCAAAGCTGAAAGAATTGCCAGTGAACTTTCAGATTCTGCCATTAATCATTTACCAGGCTTCTCACACGTTTTACCGTCAACATCTAACATTTTTCTTTTTTTTTTTTTTTTCCCCCCGGAGGTGGAGTTTCGCTCTTGTTACCCAGGCTGGAGTGCAATGGCGCGATCTCAGCTCACCGCAACCTCCGCCTCCTGGGTTCAGGCAATTCTCCTGCCTCAGTCTCCTGAGTAGCTGGGATTACAGGGACACGCCACCAGGCCCAGCTAATTTTTCTTATATATTTAGTAGAGACAGGGTTTCACCATGTTGACCAGGATGGTCTCGATCTCTTGACCTTGTGATCCACCCGCCTCAGCCTCCCAAAGGGATTACAGGCTTGAGCCACGGCGCCTGGCCTAACATTTTTCTTCATGGGTTTAAATACTGGTAAAGGCTACGGTACCTCTGTGAGGTAAACACCGATATTTTAAAAGTAGCTGTTGGCTAACTCTTGACTCACTGTGATATAAACCCATCGTGACTCCATATCCACTTTTCCTTCACAGATACGGAAGTGAGTGTTAGGAGATTTTCATCATTATTTTTTCTTCTTGAATTTATGCAGCCACTTCCCCAAAGAGTTATATCCTAATGTAATAGACTTTTATACTCATGGGTCGTTTATTAATCAACCTAGCATACTTCTCTGCATGAAAAATATACATAAATTGACTTTCATGAAATTTCCTGTGACCTCAAGTTGCTAAGTACTTAAAAAATTACTTCTGAATAGAAAAAGCTGTACAGTCATTGCTGAGGCACAGTTGGTCAAAAACTATAAATATATTACAGATTTTGAGAGATGGGATGGGGAAATGTTGCTGGCACTGCACCCCTGAGTGACAAAGCAGTGGGTCTCTTTGGGATTTTTTTTTTTTTTTTTGAGATGGAGTTTCACTCTTGTTGCCCTGGCTGGAGTGCAATGGCACAATCTCGGCTCACCGCGACCTCCGCCTCCTGGGTTCAAGCAATTCTCCTGCCTCAGCCTCCCGAGTAGCTGGGACTCCAGGCACACGCCACCATGCCCAGCTAATTTTTTTTTTTTTGTGTGTATTTTTTAGTAGAGACGGCGTTTCACCATGTTGACCAGGATGGTCTCAATCTCTTGAACTCGTGATCCACCCGCCTCGGCCTCCCAAAGTGCTGGGATAACAGGCTTGAGCCACCGCGCCCGGCCCGTCTTTGGGGTTTTAATTGATGCCCAGCTTCCTGAGCCCTTTCGTTAGGTGTCCGGAGGGCTCTTCACCTGGAGCTGCACCCCCGCCTTGCCAGCTTCCTGGGGATAGCAATGCCTTTGTGATGTAAAAATCTCAGGGATGTTGGGGAGGAAGGTGGGAAAGGGGACCGGAGGCCTTTCTCCCCTGAGCGATTTCAGGAAAGACTTCTTTACCCTCCATGCTCAGTTGGGTCCACTTGCAAAGGGTCCTTGCACCTCATTTTGAGACCCCCCTGCAGGGGAGAAGATTTGAGTTCACAAGATTACACCGCACTCGGGGTCCCGCAGGTGTTTCTTACCTGGGAACAGTGGTGATACCCAGGTGAAGGCAGTGACAGGCGATACCCGCTGTGAGCTCTGGCCACCGCCAGGCTTGCCACCTCCCTGCAGGCTTGGGGATGTCCTGCCCCACGTTGTCCTCGCTCTGGCTCATCAGTCCCCTCCTCTAGAAGAATCCAGAGTCAGTGCCTATAGTCCTCGTTGGGGTAGGGAAGGGCCAAGAGTCTGGACAGCTGGCAGCCTGACCCCTGGTCCACTGGGGTGGGTCCTGGGAGGCTTAGGGCCCAGGGAATGGGGTGCAGGGCCTCCTGGGTTTCCAGGCCTGGAGCGGATTCAGATTTCTGGGCTCCTGGGACGTGGGAAATGAGCCTCTGAGCCTATCTTTCCTGAAAATCCTGGCCTGGATTCCTTTCCTGGGGAGAAGGCAGGCTTCCTGGGGAGTAGCAGGGGATGCTTCTGCCTCAGCTGTATCCCTGAGAGCACAGGGCTCGGCCGCTCCTGTCCACCTGCCACAAATGTCCCTGGGATGAAGAATCTGCTCCACTCCCTGCTTCCTGTGCAGGGCCTGCACACTGGAGCTGTTTGCCTCTGGTCCAGCCGGCTCCTGTCTGACGCCTCCTCACCAGGTGGCCAGGTCCTCAGGAGAAGGATCACACCTTGCTCCTACCTGCATTTCAAGGTCCTGCAGGGGCACCAAGCATGGACCAGGGGATGTTGGCAGGGGAAGATACTGACCAGATGGCATCACCACTGCCCCTTGTCCCGGTTCTGGACTTTCCCTCCATCAAGGGTCATTCAGCTCCAGGAAGCCATCCAGCCACTGGCCTATCCTTTCTTGGTTCGCTCTGAGGGTGTCAGGCATCGTGCCAGCCTTGTGGTGGCCTTTGGGCTGGCTGCTTAATGCCATGGGCCTTTGGGCTGATGGGTTCCTGGGCAGGCAGCGCAAAGCCCCCAGATCCGTGTCTCCGCCAGTCTTGTGCACCCAGCACACTTACGTGGCAGATGTGGGTGAGTGGCTTTGGCTAAGCAGTGAGTTTTCTATGGAACGTGACACAGTCCAGATTGGGCCGGGAATGCACTTCCTCCAGACGGTCATGGCGAGGCCTGATATGTGGCGTTTGTAATTCCCCAGACACAGGGACGCCCCTGTGCCACATTCTTTTTTTTTTTTTTTTTTTTTGAGACAGAGTTTCGCTCTTGTTACCCAGGCTGGAGTGCAATGGCGTGATCTTGGCTCACTGCAACCTCCGCCTCCTGGGTTCAGGCAATTCTTCTGCCTCAGCCTCCCAAGTAGCTGGGATTACAGGCATGCACCGCCATGCCCAGCTAATTTTTTTTTTGTATCTTTAGTAGAGATGGGGTTTCACCATGTTGACCAGGATGGTCTCGATCTCTTGACCTCGTGATCCACCCGTCTCGGCCTCCCAAAGTGCTGGGATTACAAGTGTGAGCCCCCGCGCCCGGCCCCCTGTGCCACATTCTTACCGGGGAGCATGCCAGGGCTGACCTGCTTCCCTACGGCAACTCCACGTTCGCCCAGCCTTTGGAATTGGGAAGCGCTGCGGGTTGCTGGAGCGTGGGGAGACAGTCGCCACCCTGTGTGTCCTGTGGTGCCTGCCGTGGGTTGTTTTTGATTCTTTGAGATCTCTGTGGGGAGTGTCTGGGCCTGGTGTGGTGACTCAGGCGTGGTGGCTGGTGGGTGTTCTCTGTGCTGAGCCTGGGCAGAGTCCCCTTTGGGACCATTCTCTCTTGAGTCTGCCTGCTTGTGACAAGCCTGTTTGGGTTGTCGGAGAGGGACACCCACTCCCGGCTGGGTTAAGGGAGTAGAGGAGACGAGGATTTCAGGAACTCAGAAGGCAGCAGTTCTGGATTCCATGGCAGCTTAGACAGGCTCAGCTGTCTGGAAGCTCACAGCTCCTGGTGGAGGCGGCAGCTAGGAGCCCACCTTCCCTCGGATGCAGTGTCCCACCCCAGGTGGACTTAGAGGGTGGCTGGCTGTGTCAGGGTGTCTTGTCCCCATCCCTCTTCCTCGGGGAGTTGGGGTCTCTGTGGCTAAAGGGATCGTCAGGCTGGTCTCCCTTTCTCTGTCTTCCTTAGTGGACCCTCAGCGACTTTACAGCGTGAAAATAACAGCGTGGTGATTACGTGGGCCCTGGTCCCTGAGTGCGTTGGCGGATGCAGACTTAGCTATCCTGCCACAGCCCTGAGGAGACAGTGGCAATGTCGCTGCCCTATTTTCCCCAGGAGGAAACCAGGGCAGAGGACAGTGGCTGAACGTGCTAAAGGTCACGTGGCCCAGCTGGGATCCACACTGGGTGGCCGCCCATGCCGCCGTGCAGAGTAGGGCACTGGTCGCTTCCCCAGCCTCCACATCGTCTCCTGGGTGGCACGCCAGTTCATTTTTCTGTTCGCTTTTAGGTAAAGCAGATGAGGTAGCAAAGTGGTTCTCAGACATTTAGCTTAAGGAACCCTTTTTGCTCTCTAGAATTCTGAAGGACCCAGAAGATTTTTGTGTATGAGCACTAATCTATTGTTACTTATCCGATGAGAATTTAAAAATATTATTAATGCATTTAAAAATAGCAGTAATAAACTCATCGCATGTTGGTATAAATGATGTGTTTTTATGAAAAACAACATTCAAAACAAAAACACTTGGTGAGGCTGGGCATGGTGGTTCAGCCTGCAATTCCAGCACTTTGGGAGGCTGAGGCAGGAAGATTGCTTGAGGCCATTGTAGGGCTGTTGGCCCCACAGGGTCATGGGGGGTCCCTTATGCTGTGCTGAGGTGTAGGATCCGAAAAGTAAAGAGGACACTGGTGAAGAAGGACTGGTGAAAGAGGGCACAGCTGGACTCGGGGGGCCGCGCCACCTGTGAGCTGAGACCGCTGAGGCCCCGAACGCCCAGAGGCGTCTGTATTATCAGGTACAAGCAGGAAGAAGGGTCATAAGTGAGGTCATCATGTATAGGCTTAATGATAGGGCAGACATAATCACGTGAGTCACAAGTGAAGGGGCCATCCCATTATGTCACCTGGCAGAGAGGTGGGCAGTGCACAGTAGGGGGCCGTGTGCAGTAGTAGAGGGTCATGTACAGAAAAGGGGTCCACCCCCATTAGGTCACCGAGGCAAAGAGGTGGGCTGTGTGCAGCAGGTGTCATGTACAACACTTCTTATGTGGGGGCTGGAGACTTCAAAGGGTTTCTAATAGAAGGATACTATAAGCCAGTGCAGTGGGAGTTGACAGACTTGTGCTCTTGTCTTAAGATATTTATGGGAGGATTCTTTGAGCTAGCACAGAATTGAGAAAAGACTGACAGGGTGTACAGCCACCGTGACTGGTCACACCAGAGGGGTTCTTCTCCCTCGGTTACTTCCAGGATCTCAGGCCTGAGGCCGACTTTCCACAGGAGCTGGATGCAGGTGCTACAACTCCTTTATCAGGAGGAGAGGCTCTTGCTCCAAGCCTGCATACAGCGTGTGCCCTTTCAGGCAGGGACGCCACTGCCGGGACCTTTGGTTCTCGTCCTGGTCTGGCTGTTTTCCCATGTACTGCTTCTGTTCTGTGACTGCTCTAGGCATTCCTCCTACTACGAACTACTATATGGTTATATGGGAGGATTCTATAAATCAGCACTAAATGTGTTGGTACAGCTCTTACTATATCCGTTATATGATTATATAGAAAGATTATATGTAACTAAGTATGATCATATAAGCTAGATATAGTAAGCAGTAAGTTATGTGATTATATAGAAAGATTGTATGTAACTAAGTATGATTATATAAGCGAGATATAGTAAGCAGTAAGTTATGTGATTATATATAAAGATTGTATGTAACTAAGTATGATCATATAAGCTAGATATAGTAAGCAGTAAGTTATGTGATTATATAGAAAGATTGTATGTAACTAAGTATGATTATATAAGCTAGATATAGTAAGCAGTAAGTTATGTGATTATATATAAAGATTGTATGTAACTAAGTATGATTATATAAGCTAGATATAGTAAGCAGTAAGTTATGTGATTATATAGAAAGATTGTATGTAACTAAGTATGATTATATAAGCTAGATACAGTAAGCAGTAAGTTATGTGATTATATAGAAAGATTGTATGTAACTAAGTATGATTATATAAGCTAGATACAGTAAGCAGTAAGTTATGTGATTATATAGAAAGATTGTATGTAACTAAGTATGATCATATAAGCTAGATACAATAAGCAGTAAGTTATGTGATTATATAGAAAGATTGTATGTAACTAAGTATGATCATATAAGCTAGATACAGTAAGCAGTAAGTTATGTGATTATATAGAAAGATTGTATGTAACTAAGTATGATCATATAAGCTAGATACAGTAAGCAGTAAGTTATGTGATTATATAGAAAGATTGTATGTAACTAAGTATGATCATATAAGCTAGATACAATAAGCAGTAAGTTATGTGATTATATAGAAAGATTGTATGTAACTAAGTATGATCATATAAGCTAGATACAGTAAGCAGTAAGTTATGTGATTATATAGAAAGATTGTATGTAACTAAGTATGATCATATAAGCTAGATACAGTAAGCAGTAAGTTATGTGATTATATAGAAAGATTGTATGTAACTAAGTATGATCATATAAGCTAGATACAGTAAGCAGTAAGTTATGTGATTATATAGAAAGATTGTATGTAACTAAGTATGATCATATAAGCTAGATAGAGTAAGCAGTAAGTTATGTGATTATATAGAAAGATTGTATGTAACTAAGTATGATCATATAAGCTAGATACAGTAAGCAGTAAGTTATGTGATTATATAGAAAGATTGTATGTAACTAAGTATGATTATATAAGCTAGATATAGTAAGCAGTAAGTTATGTGATTATATAGAAAGATTGTATGTAACTAAGTATGATTATATAAGCTAGATACAGTAAGCAGTAAGTTATGTGATTATATAGAAAGATTGTATGTAACTAAGTATGATCATATAAGCTAGATACAGTAAGCAGTAAGTTATGTGATTATATAGAAAGATTATGTAGGACTAAGTATGATTTATATATATATATGTATGCTAGATATAAGTAAGCAGTGAGTTATATGATTATATATATATATATGTATGCTAGATATAAGTAAGCAGTGAGTTATATGATTATATATATATATGCTAGATATAAGTAAGCAGTGAGTTATATGATTATATATATATATGCTAGATATAAGTAAGCAGTGAGTTATATGATTATATATATATATGCTAGATATAAGTAAGCAGTGAGTTATATGATTATATATATATATGCTAGATATAAGTAAGCAGTGAGTTATATGATTATATATATATATGCTAGATATAAGTAAGCAGTGAGTTATATGATTATATATATATATGCTAGATATAAGTAAGCAGTGAGTTATATGATTATATATATATATGTATGCTAGATATAAGTAAGCAGTGAGTTATATGATTATATATATATATATGCTAGATATAAGTAAGCAGTGAGTTATATGATTATATATATATATGCTAGATATAAGTAAGCAGTGAGTTATATGATTATATATATATATGCTAGATATAAGTAAGCAGTGAGTTATATGATTATATATATATATATGCTAGATATAAGTAAGCAGTGAGTTATATGATTATATATATATATGCTAGATATAAGTAAGCAGTGAGTTATATGATTATATATATATATGCTAGATATAAGTAAGCAGTGAGTTATATGATTATATATATATATGCTAGATATAAGCAATGAGTTATATGATTATATATATATATGTATGCTAGATATAAGTAAGCAGTGAGTTATATGATTATATATATATATATATGCTAGATATAAGTAAGCAGTGAGTTATATGATTATATATATATATATGCTAGATATAAGTAAGCAGTGAGTTATATGATTATATATATATATATGCTAGATATAAGTAAGCAGTGAGTTATATGATTATATATATATATGCTAGATATAAGCAATGAGTTATATGATTATATATATATATGTATGCTAGATATAAGTAAGCAGTGAGTTATATGATTATATATATATATGCTAGATATAAGTAAGCAGTGAGTTATATGATTATATATATATATATGCTAGATATAAGTAAGCAGTGAGTTATATGATTATATATATATATGCTAGATATAAGTAAGCAGTGAGTTATATGATTATATATATATATATGCTAGATATAAGTAAGCAGTGAGTTATATGATTATATATATATATATGCTAGATATAAGTAAGCAGTGAGTTATATGATTATATATATATATATGCTAGATATAAGTAAGCAGTGAGTTATATGATTATATATATATATATGCTAGATATAAGTAAGCAGTGAGTTATATGATTATATATATATATGCTAGATATAAGTAAGCAGTGAGTTATATGATTATATATATATATATGCTAGATATAAGTAAGCAGTGAGTTATATGATTATATATATATATGCTAGATATAAGTAAGCAGTGAGTTATATGATTATATATATATATATGCTAGATATAAGTAAGCAGTGAGTTATATGATTATATATATATATGCTAGATATAAGTAAGCAGTGAGTTATATGATTATATATATATATATGCTAGATATAAGTAAGCAGTGAGTTATATGATTATATATATATATGCTAGATATAAGTAAGCAGTGAGTTATATGATTATATATATATATATGCTAGATATAAGTAAGCAGTGAGTTATATGATTATATATATATATGCTAGATATAAGTAAGCAGTGAGTTATATGATTATATATATATATATGCTAGATATAAGTAAGCAGTGAGTTATATGATTATATATATATATATGCTAGATATAAGTAAGCAGTGAGTTATATGATTATATATATATATATGCTAGATATAAGTAAGCAGTGAGTTATATGATTATATATATATATGCTAGATATAAGTAAGCAGTGAGTTATATGATTATATATATATATATGTATGCTAGATATAAGTAAGCAGTGAGTTATATGATTATATATATATATATGCTAGATATAAGTAAGCAGTGAGTTATATGATTATATATATATATGCTAGATATAAGTAAGCAGTGAGTTATATGATTATATATATATATATGCTAGATATAAGTAAGCAGTGAGTTATATGATTATATATATATATGCTAGATATAAGTAAGCAGTGAGTTATATGATTATATATATATATATGCTAGATATAAGTAAGCAGTGAGTTATATGATTATATATATATATGCTAGATATAAGCAATGAGTTATATGATTATATATATATATGTATGCTAGATATAAGTAAGCAGTGAGTTATATGATTATATAGAAAGATTATGTAGGACTAAGTATGATTATATATATATATATATGCTAGATATAAGTAAGCAGTGAGTTATATGATTATATATATATATGCTAGATATAAGTAAGCAGTGAGTTATATGATTATATATATATATATGCTAGATATAAGTAAGCAGTGAGTTATATGATTATATATATATATATGCTAGATATAAGCAATGAGTTATATGATTATATATATATATGTATGCTAGATATAAGTAAGCAGTGAGTTATATGATTATATATATATATATGCTAGATATAAGTAAGCAGTGAGTTATATGATTATATATATATATGCTAGATATAAGTAAGCAGTGAGTTATATGATTATATATATATATGCTAGATATAAGTAAGCAGTGAGTTATATGATTATATATATATATGCTAGATATAAGTAAGCAGTGAGTTATATGATTATATATATATATGCTAGATATAAGTAAGCAGTGAGTTATATGATTATATATATATATGCTAGATATAAGTAAGCAGTGAGTTATATGATTATATATATATATGCTAGATATAAGCAATGAGTTATATGATTATATATATATATGTATGCTAGATATAAGTAAGCAGTGAGTTATATGATTATATATATATATATGCTAGATATAAGTAAGCAGTGAGTTATATGATTATATATATATATGCTAGATATAAGTAAGCAGTGAGTTATATGATTATATAGAAAGATTATGTAGGACTAAGTATGATTATATATATATGTATGCTAGATATAAGTAAGCAGTGAGTTATACTTCAGACACAAATTGTGCCTGGGGTCTGCACAGTTCTCCTTCCTCGGTGACCATTGTGGGTGTTACCCACAGGCCAGGAATTTGAGACCAGCCTAGGCAATATAATGAGACCCCGTCTCTAAAAAAAATAAAAAATTAGCAGGTGTAGTGGCATGCATCTTCTGTGGTCCCAGCTACTCAGGAGGCTGAGGTGGGAGGATTATCTGAGCCTGGGAGGTTGAGGCTGCAGTGAGCCATGATCACACCACTGTACTCCAGCCTGGGTGACAGAGTGAGACCCTGTCTCCAAAAAAAAAAAAAAGAATGCAGTGGCTCATGCCTGTAATCCCAGCACTCTGGGAGGCTAAGGTGGGTGGATCACTTGAGGTCAGGAGTCTGAGACCAGCCTGGCCAACGTGGTGAAATCCTGTCTCCACTAAAAATACAAAAATTATCCAGGCATGGTGGTGCATGCTTGTAGTCACAGCTACTCAGGAGGCTGAGGCAAAAGAATCACTTGAACCTGGGAGGCGGAGGTCGTAGTGAGCCGAGATTGAGCCCCTGCACTCCACCCCGGGTGACAGAGTGAGATTCTGTCTCAAAAAAAAAAAAAAAAAGCACTTGTTGAGAAGGATGGCGTAACATTTTTGCAAAGTCTTTTGCCGTCAGGTTTAATGGAAGACAGCTGGGTTCCAGTATCTGCTCCCGCGGTCAGCTTGTTGCGGCATCACACGTTCTGTAGCTTCCGTTGTGTGTGTGGGAGAGGATGAGCTTGAACACGCAGCTCACATCTCGGTGTTACGATAAAATGGTTTGATTTCATGGATCTCTCGAATAGGCTGGCTCCGGAGCTGCACACCGAGAGCCTCTGGGAGGAGCATGAGATCCACTGTGTCAGTGCGCGGGTCCGGTTTGAAAGCTGGCTTTGCCACGTGGTCCAGAGGGCGTTTTGAATGATGCATGTCCCTTTTCTTGTTATTCAGGGTACGCCTGTGAAGTTTAGTTGGGGGCTTCAGACAGCCACCAGGTGGTTCCCACCCCAGGGCAGGCCCTCTGATTGTCGAACCTAGGATGGTGAGAGCGTGCAGGGGCTCCTCCTAGGCTGTGGGGTCATGGAGGCTGGCAGAGCCTGAGGTGGCTTAGGAGCCTCTGGGAGAGCAGCCTGGCCTGTCTGTAGAGTGGGACAGGCTTGCAAGTGTAGACAGGAAACGGGAGAGGACTTTGTAGGCGTCTGGCTCCTGAGGAAGTCTGTAGTTGTCTTGTGATGTCTGATTCTGGTGTCAGAGTAATACTGGCCTTCTAAGATGACTTGGGAAGCATTCTCTTCCATTTTTTTTTTTTTTCCTGAAAAGTCGATGCAAAATTGGCCTTCATTCTTCTTTAATTGTTGGGTAGAATTCACCAGTAAAGCCATCGGCGCCCGGGCTTTTCTTTGTGAAAACTTTTAAAATTACTAATTGGATCTCTACTTGTCATAGGTCTTTTTAGATTGTCTGTTTCTTCTTGAGTCAAGTTTGTTAGTTTATGTCCCACCAGAAATGTGTGGATTTCGTGTGAGTTTCTCTAATTGGCTTCTGTGTGTGTAGTTGTTTGTAGCACTGTCTCATGATTCCTTTGTGTGTGTGTGTGTGTGTGTTTCAGACCAAGTCTCCCTCTGTCGCCCAGGCCGGAGTGCAGTGGTGTGATCTCGGCTCATTGCAGCCTCCACCTGTAGTTTCAAGTGATTCTCCTGCCTCAGCCTCCCGAGTAGCTGGGACTACAGGTGCGTGCCAACACGCCTGGCTAATTTTTAGTATTTTTAGTAGAGATGGGTTTCACCATGTTAGCCGGGATGATCTCAATCTCCTGACCTCCTGATCTGCCCACCTCGGCCTCCCAAAGTGCTGGCATTCAGCCACCGTGCCCAGTCCCTTTCCTTTTCGTTCTTTTTTTTTTTTTTTTTTTTTAAGTGAAAGCAAGTTAAGAAAGGAAAGGAATAAAAAAATGGCTACTCCATAGGCAGAGCAGCCGATTCCTTTTAATTCTGTGAGCTGGTAACGTCCCTTCTTTCATTCCCGAGCTTAGTAATTGGAGTCTTCCCCTCTCTTCTTCATCATTCCAGCTAAGGTTTGTCGATTTTATTGATATTTTCAAATAACCAACTTGTAGTTTCATTGATTTTCTTTGTTATTCTAGCCTAGATGTCATTAACGTCGACCCTCACCGTTGTCATTTCCTTCCTGTTGCTTGCTCAGTTTGATTCCCATTCCCTTATCTTGCTTCCGCAAGGTTTTGGTTACTGATGTGAGATTTTCTTCTTGGAATATAAACATTCACAGATCTGAATTTCCCTTAAGTACAGCTTTTGCTGTATTCCCTAAGTTTTGATATGTTTTGTCTTCTTTTTCACTCATTTTGGAGTGTGTTCCAATTTCCCTGTGGTTTATTCTCTGACCCGCTGGCTATTTAGATGTGTGTGGCTTAATTTCCACATATTTGTGCATTTGTAAAGCGGATTTCTAATTTCATTCCATCGTGATTGGAGCGCATTATTTGTATAATTTCAGTCCTGGTGATGTTTAATGAGGCTGTTTTATGGCCGGGCATGAAGCGTCTCCTGGAGAATGTTCCACGTGCCCTTGAGAAGAATGCATATCCTGCCGTCTTTGGGTGGCGTGTGCTGTGGGCGTCTGCTAGGCTGATCTGGACTCTGGGATACAACAGTAAACCAGACAGACAAATATTTCTGCCCCTGTAGGGTCGACACCCTAGCCAGGGGAACCAGCAATAATTAAGGGAGCCATAAAGAAGCAGGGATTCAGTGCGGGAGGAAAGGAGAGCGGGACTGGGAGCAAGAAGGGCTGCCGTTTTAGCAGGGTGACTGGGGCAAGCCGCACTGAGGAAGTGGTCCTCCAGCAGACATTTAAAGGAGATGAAGGAGGTGATGCTTGATACAGGAAGAGTTCAGTGGCAATTGATGGGACAGCACTTTTTTTTTCCCCCAATGCACATTTTATAAATTGTGCAAAATACCCATAACATAAAAGGTTACCCTTGGCCGGGAACCATGGCTCACTCCTGTAATCCCAGCACTTTCAGAGGCCGAGTCGGGCGGATCGTGAGGTCAGGAGATCAAGACCATCCTGGCCAACACGGTGAAACTCCATCTCTACTAAAACACACAAAAAGATTAGCCAGGCCTGGTGGTGCGTGTCTGTAGTCCCAGCTACTTGGGAGGCTGAGGCAGGGAACCACTTGCATGTGGAGGCAGAGTGCAGTGAGTTGAGATCGCACCATGGCACTCCAGCCTGGCAACAGAGCAAGACTCCGTCTCAAAAAAAAAAAGTTACTCTTTAACCACTTTTAGGTGTGTAGTTCCGGGGCATTAAGTTCACTCCCATTGCTGTGCGACCAGTGTCACCGTCTGTCTGTAGAACTCTTCATCTTGCAAAAGTGAAACCACGTCCCCCTTCCTCCCGCCCCTGGTGACCGCAGTCTACTCAATCCTGACTTCTGTAGGGACCTCATCCAGATGGAATCATGCAGTATTTGTCTTTTTGTGTCTGGCTGGATTCACTCAGCATCATGTTCTCAAGCCTCATCCATGTGGCAGCGTGTGTCACAATTTCCTTCCTTTCTGTGGCTGAGTAATATTCCATGGTGTGGATGGACCACATTTTGTTTATATGTTCACCCATCAATGGGGACCGGGGTGGCTTCACCCTTTGGCTGTCATGAATCATGCTCCTTCAAACATAGGTGTGCAAATATCTTGAGTCCTTGCTAGGAAACACCTTCTGAAGCAGTGTCCGGCCCCAGGCCCGTCTGGTCTTGACATACTAAAGCTGAGGTCTTCTATCCACTGGCCCCAGCCCAGGCTGCTTTCTCACTGAAGGAGGCCCCACCTTTCTTTGTGGGTCTCAGGAGAAAGCAGGGGTGATCCTGAGTGTGGCAGAAATTGTGGGATATGACTCCTTCCCATGTCTGGTGCCTTCCAGAGAGGCAAGGTGCTGCTCCCTGGGAACCTGGTGGGGGTGTCTCATCTTTGTGGGTTCAGTCGCAGCCTACGGTTGCACCAAGAAAGACATGGACCAGAGAAAGTAGTAGGGAAGAGGGACGAGAGGAACTGTGGTTCACTGTTGCATCCCAGCGTCCAGATCAGCCTAGCAGACGCCTACAGCACATGTCACCCAAAGATGGCACCTTGGGTGCCATCTACTTTCACACCTCCTGCAAAAGGTGTGACATTAACTGATGAGGTGCTTTCTGGTTGCCTCATGATCTTAAACGGATTGATTGTGCCATTTGCCAATCTCATGCGTAGTTGCTGGGGGAGGTGTGGATTTGTTTGTCCAGTGGGGCCTTGGGGCACCTGTGTGGGGCAGGGGAAGCAGGGGGCATCCGGGCACTTCCGACTCCTCGGAAGCTTTGCCTTGATGTTTCCTTAATATCCACTTTAAAAAAATCTGCACTGAGTTGATGACGTAGCTCAGTTTATACGTTTTATGGAATGGTTGACCCCATTTTATTCTTTCTCTTCCTGTTGACGTTTGGGTTGTTTCCAGGATCTTGTTTCGGCAGAACGTGCTGCGGGGATTGTCCTTCTACGCGGGGCCTCCGCTTCCCCGGGTGCCTCCTTCTAGGGGAAGTTGTCTGGCCTGCGGCTTTCACCGATGCTCTGATTGCTCTCCCAGGGTTTACACCGAGTTACAGTCCCACCCGCATGGTGCGAGCACTCCCTGTGCTCCTCCTCCTCCGCTGGACTTAGTTGTCTGATGTTTGCCTGTCTAGTGGGTGGGAAGAGGTATCTCCTTTTAACTTGTGTTTTCTCTGATTCATAGAAAGCTTCTCCCAGCTCTGATTCACTGACCACTTAGCTTTCCATTTTCTGAATGGACCTCCTGGGCTCAGGTGATCCTCCCACCTTAGCCTCCCAAGGAGTGGGGACCACAGACAAACAGACTACAGGTGACGCCATCACATGTGGCTGTTTGTTGTTGTTGTTGAGGGTTCTCCCTATATTGCCCAGGCTGTCCTCCAACTCCTGAGCTCAAGCAGTCCTCCCACCTCAGCCTCCCAAAGTGTTGGGATTTATAGGCATGAGCCACCATGCCCAGCCCATTTGATTGATGGATTTATTTTTTTGATGTGGCTCTTAGGAAATTTAAAATTACATTTGTGACTGATCATATTGCTTGGGGGCAGCATGGCTTCCTTCTCCAGGGGCTGCGGTCTGTCCCTTCTTGTTTGGCCCCCTACCCTGCAGTGGCCCCGCTTCCACTGCCACCTCACCCTGAGATGAAGCCCCCTTCCTGCTGATGTGCTTCCTGTGAGTTAGCAGCAAAGACCGGCTGGAGGAACAGGAGAGGGGCTAGGGAGAGAAGACAGGCCAGGTCAGCTTGTCACAGCCTGTCACTCAGACCTGAGTGTGGACAGGACCCCAGAGCTCATGGAGAGTTCATCAGGGTGCTGCCCTGCAAAGTCCAGCTCCAAACCTCTTGGAGAATTGGCCCTCGGGAGGAGACGCTCTGCGTCTGGGTCCCGCAGTGGGTTTTTGGCAGGTTTTATGCCGGATCCCAGGATCCCCGTGCTGACAGGCGTCTCAGAACCCCGTGCAGGCTCTTCATGGACCAAGCCTGGTTAAATAGCTTCTGGGGTTCATTCTCCTGAAGAACGAGGTTCTTACCAGAAGCATCTGGGTTAGTATCATATTACTATTGCACATTCAAGGAGGCCCCTGGATGTGCAAATGGCATTTTGGCCACCGCTGGGTGTCTGCCCAGCTCCCTGGGACATGCAGTTGCCTGAGACACTTGGCAGATGCCCTGGGAGACTGTAGCCTGTGCCTGGTGGGCTCAGTGGCCTGGGGTGGGGCGGGTGACTTTCTGAATGAAAGGAAATACCCCGAGGTAACAGACCGTCTGGTCAGCTGCAGGACGCTCCACGTGTAGAGGCAAAAATGATTTCTTGGCCAGGTGTGGTGGCTCGTGCCTGTGGTCCCAGCACTCTGGGAGGCCGATGTGGGTGGGTGACTTGAGATGAGTTTGATACCAGCCTGGGCAATATGGCAAAACCTTATTTCTAGGAAAATCAACAACAACAACAAATATTAGCTGGGCATGGTGTTGTGCGCCTGCAGTCCCAGCTTCTCGGGAGCCTGATGTGGCAGGATCACCTGAGCCCAGAAAGGTTGAGGCTGCTATGCACTGAGGTGCCAGTACACGCCAGCCTGGGCGGCATGGTGAGGCCCTGTCTCAAAAAAAAAAAAGAAAAAAATGGCCGTTGACAATGCAGTGATAACGTGGGTAACCGCTATGTTTGCAGGTAGCTCAGTCAGTCGCCAGCACTGTCATTATGGACGTGTTCTGTGCAGGCATCGTCGGAGGACATTTCAGTACCGGCTGTGTGCTGGACACTGTGCGTATGGGCTCATGGAGGCAGCGGCTGCTCCCTGGGATTATTTCAATGCCCATTTCACAGAAGGGGAAACTGAGCTCCAGAGAGGTGCATTGGCTGGGGCTTTGAACCCATGTCACACGTTGTGTGTTATAACCAGTAGAACAAAGAGGAGCATTTAATCCCCCTTTACTCCAGGAAGTCCTGCCTCTTGGCCTGCTTGGCGGCCCCTCCCGGTCATCTGTGGACAGCCGGTCCTTCCTCAAGCCCCTTGGGCATTTGCAAACAAAATGCTTGTGAAACCGTGAGTTGCATTTTCCCATGCATGAAATCTGTCCCTGCGACTGTGTGTCTGGGCAGCCCCTCTCCTGGAGAGAGTCCTCTGTGGCAGGTGCAGTCAGCATGGGAGGGATGGGGAGGACACAGAGGGCCCCACGCTTCTGCTGATTGATTGACTCCAGCAAGCTCCTGCCACACGTGGTGCATTTGCCTGGCAGAGTTGAGTGTCACTGTGTCTCAGCACCGTGTTCTCCAGGCCGTGGTGACGGGTGATCTGCCTGGAGAATTTTGGCCACAGAGGGAGCATAGCACTGGCCAGGATGGGCCTGTGGCTGCTCTGCTCTTGCCCTGACATCTTTGGGCTTTGGAGAGAGTTGGGTTCACTTCCCTTGCTGTAGTAGATGGGACATTGCAGTGTAGAGCAGCTCTGCTGTGTTGCTGTGTGACCTAGGGCAGGTCAGTTGGCCTCCCTGGGCCTTGGTTTTCTTAACCTTGAAATGGGGGCACTAACACATCTCAGGTCGCTATGAGTATCAAATCGGGTAGTTTATGTAAAGCTGAGACTGTGGTAAGCAGCCATATACTGTCACCTCTACCTACTGTCATTAGTGGTGATGGCTACATCACCTGTGTCCCTGTGGCCTGTGCCGCATGTGGATTGTTGGGTCTGTAACACGCCTGTCTTGTCAAGGCCGTCCACTGGCCTGTTGAGACCTCAGCTTTGCACAAGGATCCTGTTACAGGCAGAGCAGGGGACGCTGGGGGCCTCCGCCTCTTCTCTGCAGAGCCTTCCATTTGGGCTTCATGAGTGTGCAGGGTTCAGGGACCCAGAATGATGGGGTGCCCAGCAGCAGCCCCCCAGCTCTTTCTGGGGACTTTGGCAGCCTCGATACCCCACCCTCCGATTCCTACCCTCAGTCCATGTGTGCATGTGTGCAGGGCCTGGGGACAGAGGCGGCCCCCTCCTCCCGTGGGAACTGCAGGTGGCTGGGCTGCTCCGCCGCCACCGAGCCTGGGTGGGTCATGTGTGTTCCTCCTTGTCGGCCGCCTTGGACCCCAGTGGCTTTTCCTGACATGGTTGAGCCTTTGTTCATCGGAAATCTTGACCTGCTGTCTTTTACTGAAGAGAGAGGAGGGGGGCCTGGGAAGTGGGGAATGGGGTAGGGTCTGCAGCCGTCGATTCAGTTAGGGGCCTGCACTGGGGTGGGCTTGGGGCCTTTGGTGTTAGACAAACAGGGTTGACTCCTGCTTTGCCGAAGCCTCCCCCTAAGTGCCACGGCGTGACCTGGGCGAGTGACCGGGTCCTTTGCTGTAGCCCTCGGCTGCCTGGTCTTTAGGTTGCAGATAACACCACCTACCTAATAGGCAGCTGTTAAGTTGGAGGTCGTGTTAGTTGACCTTTGCTGCCTAGCTGACCACCCCACACAGTGGGTAGAACCCCACCTGCTCATTTCGGGCGGGTTAGTAAGCGTGTCGTGCTTGCGAGCTGTGCAGTCTCTCCAAAAAGCAATCCAAGGCAATCCGTGAATGGGCAAAGCTGTGTGCCAGTAAAACGCTACTGACCAAAACGGGCTTGGGCTGGAATTGGCCCGTGGGTGGTCATTTGCTGACCCTGGTGTATTTAGTTCACGGTTCTGCAAGTTGCCCACTGGAGCTGGGCTCAGTCTTCGTTCCTGGCTCACTGGCTGCTTTGTCCTGGGCTCCTGAGGGCAGCGAGAGGGCACTTCAGGATGCCATGGTCTGCAGTCTCTGCTTGTGTTGCGTTTGCTGTTGTCCCTTTGGTTTTATTGATGTGGCTGGAGGGAACGGAGTGACCGTTTCCAGGGTCGCTGGGGGAGAAGACTTCCCGATATGGTAGGTCCAAGAGGCACGACTGATTGGAGCTGTTATGGTGACCGCCTCCCAGGCCCGAGGTACAGTCCTTCCTGCGCCAGGTCCCTCCAGGCCACCACCTGCAGTGCTGCCCTCTGGGCACAGAAAGCCTCAGGGACTATGGAGGTACCACACTGGGTTGTGTGTGTGTGTGTTTTGAGACGGAGTGTCACTCTGTCAACCAGGCTGGAGTTCAGTGACATGATCTCGGCTCACGGCAACCTCCACTTCCTGGGTTCAAGCGATTCGCCTGCCTCCACCTCTGGAGTAGCTGGGACTACAGGTGGACGCCACCACATCCAGTTGATTTGTTTTTAGTAGAGATGGGGTTTTGCAATGTTGGCCAGGCTGGTCTGGAACTGCTGAACTCAAGTGATCCGCCAGCCTCGGCCTCCCAAAGTGCTGCGATTACAGGCGTGAACCCCCACGCTTGGCCTCACGTTGGGTTTTGATGCTTTTACTGGTCACAGCATTTTGTGGTCCGACCAGGAGGCATAATGCCTGTTTTCATTTTATGCCTGAATAATTTTTCACGGTGACTGTTGCTGTGCTAATTTCAGCCTGCCCCGTTGCCTTCTCTGGCCGTTGAGTTGGGGACAAGGAGAATGAGGAGTGTTCTGTGGATGGTGAGATGGGCCCCCAGCAGTGTCCCCCTCCGTCTGGTCCTGCCTTTCACACAGTGTCCACGGAGGGGTGGAGGAGGCTGAGCAGGAAGAACAGAAGTGCCAGCCTGACTTCCTCGTGGTCCTGGTTGTGCCGCCTGCACCTGCTGGTCTGGCCTTACTTTTGTCATCAGGAGAATGGGTGCATCTGATAAAGTCACCTTGCTTCTGGCACAGGCAGCCGGCAGGATGGGAGATGGTGCACACACGTGGGAGGAGAGCATGTGCCCATGTACACAGCAGCCACTCCCCACTGGCTATGTCACATGGACCTCAGGAGGGCGCTTCCGACAAAAGCCGGAGATCAGAGGCTCTTCTGTCCCCTGCACGCCTCTACACACTGGCTTTCTGCTTTCAGTGTTTTCCCCTTGTGCCATGAAGCAGATTCTGAACCTTTGTGAGCTGTTAAGAACGAGGAGTTCTTTTTATTTCCTTTGTGCAGGTAAAATCCATGTAACATGAAATTAACTTTTTTTTTCTTTGATATGGAGTTTTGTTGCCCAGGCATGGACTCAGCTCACTGCAACCTCTACCTCCTGTGTTAAAGTGATTCTTCTGCCTCAGCTTCCTGGGTAGCTGGGATTATGGGCACCCACCACCATGCCCGGCTAATTTTTTGTATTTTTAATAGAGACAAGGTTTCACCATTTTGGCCAGAGTAGTCTCAAACTCCTCCTGACCTTAAGTGATCTAACCTCCTCAGCCTCCCAAAGTGCTGGGATTACAGCGTGAGCCACTGCGCCTGCCCAAAATTAACCTTGTTAAAGTGCACAATTCAGTGGCACGCAGGTGAATGCCAAGAGGTCTAGCCTCCCTTGCCCCAGCAGGAACCCCCAGAGCCATCAGCACTCACTCCAGGCCCCTGCTGCAGCCCCTGCCAGCCCCGCTCTGATTTCTTTCTGTGGCTTTGCTACTCTGGACGCTCCGTGGAAATAGTCATACAACATGTGGCCCACTGCGCCTGGTGTCCTCCAGCTGGCGTCAAGGATGGGGGACACATGTGCACAGTTCCCCACACAGAACACTGTGGACCCCAGGCACCAGCCAGGTCTCCAGCGGATGCCAGTGGGGCGTCCTCTAGTTTAGTTCCATACTGCCCCTGCCTACCTGGAGAGGGTGTCGGATCCCACGGGTGAGGGCCTCCATCCTGCAAGACTGCCCCACTTCCCAAGTCCCGGGTCGGGTCTCCTGTGCTACTAATCCATTAAATTGGGCTGTAAATTGGGTTCCCACAACCCCCTTTGTGGGTTCAGTAATTTGTTAAAACGGCCCCCAGAACTCAGGGAAGCACTTGACTCCATTCGTTAGTTGTAAAGTATCTGATGAAGGATGAGATGAACAGTCAGTCACGTGAAGCCGTGTACAGGGTGAGGTGTCCCTGCGGAGGTGTGGGCACCTGCTCCTGGCACGTGGGAAGCTCATCAGATCTCCTGCAAGTAAGAGGGTGTGTGTGTGTGTGTGTGTGTGTGTGTGTGTGTCTCGCTCTGTCACCCAGGCTGGAGTACAGTGGCACGATCTCAGCTCACTGCAACCTCCATCTCCCGGGTTCAAGTGTTTTTCCTGCCTCAGCCTCCTGAGTAGCTGGGATTACAGGCGCTCATCACCACACCTGGCTAATTTTTGTATTTTTTAGTAGAGATGGGGTTTTACCATGTTGGCCAGGCTGGTCTCAAACTCTTGACCTCAGGTGATTCGCTACCTTAGCCTCCCAAAGTGCTGGGATTACAGGCGTGAGCCACTGTGGCCGGCTTGTTATTAGAGCTTAATCTCCGGTACCTTCTGGAGCTCAGTGAGTGGGGCCAGAAGCTCCCACCTTCTTAGACACCTGTGTTCCTGGTGACCAGTCCTATTCTGAGATTGGGGGCCCCACCCTGTATCGCCCCATTAGCATAAGCTCTGATGGGATGAAAAGGGGCTCACTTCTGCTCTGCAGGAAATTCTGAGTGTTAGGATCTGTGCACTGAGAACCAGGGACAAAGCCCAGTGTATTTCTTATACCACAGAGGATGGTTCGTGCTGTGGCGTGGATCAGTGCCTCCTTCCTTTTTACAGCGGAGGATGCTCCGTTTGCAGTAGCTCGTGTTTTGTGTCTGCACTGTGTGTTGATGAGTTTCTGCATTTTGGCTGTTATACCTGGTGCTGGCACGAACATTTGCATACAACTTTTGAACGTTAGAGGGGGAGGGTGTGACACTTCCTCCCTCTGTTCGTGGGGTGCCTGTGGGGCAGCAGGGACACCTGGGCGTGCTCATCCAGTGCCCAGGACTCCAGGATAAGTGTGGTCACTCATTCCCTCTTGACAGAAGAGGATGTAGAATTAGCCCGAACTCGGGCTGTGGGGAAGCCATGGAGGGGACTGGGGTCAGGCCGGGTGGGCTGCTCCTGTTTTATGGCACCTTCCAGAAAAGGGGCCCAAGACTCGAACTGGCTGGGTCTAGCTGGCTACAGCCAGGCCTCCCCAACCCCCACTCAGAGCCCAGCATGTGGAGGGTGAGTCTGGGGGGGTCATTTCCCTTAGGTCACAGAGCTGTTTCAGAACTCCTCACAATGATGGTTTCCACCTCTCTAAGAGTGATGAGCACCTCCAAAAATTGATGCACAGCTGCAGGCTAACATCTTACTAATTTATTTTTGAGAAGCGTCCTGCTCTGTCACCCAGGCTGGAGGGCAGTGGCACCATCTTGGCTCGCTGCAGCCTCTGCCTCCTGGGTTCAAGCAGTTCTCCTGCCTCAGCCCCTCCCGAGTAGCTGGGATTACATGAGCCACCACACCGGGCTAATTTTTGTATTTTTAGTAGAGATGGGGTTTGCCATGTTGGCCAGGCTGGTCTCAAGCTTCTGACCTCACGTGATACCCCTGCCTTGGCCTCCCAAAGTGCTGGGATTGCAGGTGTGAGTTATTGCACCCGGCTGGCAGGCTAACATTTTAGATAGTTGAATAATTTAGTTACTTGATATTGGGGGAAGGAGCGTCCGCTTTAATGGATGCTGTTAAAAGTTCTGAGAACCTCCAGTTTCAGATTTCTTAGAGAATGTATCGAGGTGTAATTTACACGCCGTTGTGATTCACCCGTTGAACACCTGCAGTGCCGTGTTTTTAGTAAATCATCGGGATCGTGCAACCGTCACAATTGATTTAGGGACGTTTCCGTCCCCCCGATACAGACGCCATGCCCATCAGCCCTGCTCCCCGCTCCAGTCTCCCCTCCTCTTCCCAGCCCTTGGCCACCACTGATCTGCCTTCCGTCTGGAGGGTTCGCCTGTTCCGAGTATTTCGTGTAAATGGAATCGTGCAAAATGAGGTCCTTTGTGACTGGCTTCTTTCACGCAGAGTCACGTAACCGCGGCTCATCCATGCTGCAGCCTGGCTCAGGGCTTTATTCTTTCTGATGGCTGAATCATGTTCCGTTTTAAGGCTGGACCATGATGTGTTGATGTGTTCATCAGCTCAGGGACATTTAGATTGCCTCCACTTTTGGGCTGTTAGGAGGAATGCTGCAATGAACATTCATACACACTTTTTTTTGGTAGAGGTGGGGTCTCCTGTACTGCAGGCTGGCCTCAAACTCCTGGGCTCAAGCCCCCTTCCCACCTCGGTCCCCCAAAGTGCAGGATGACATGTGCGATCCACTGTGGGTGGCCTACACGTTTGTGTGTGGATGTATGTTGTATCATTTTTAGTTGTATGCCTAGGAGTGGAATTGCTGGTTCTTAGCGAAACTATGTGAAATTGTGGTTCTATTGTTTTCCACAGTGTACTTTTAAAAATACTTAAACTTTTTACAGTTAAACTTTGAACAGCGTAGAGATGTAGAGATCAGGGGTTCCAACTCCCACACAGTCAGAAGTCCAGGTGTAGCTTCTGAGTCCCCCAAAACGTAGCCACTGAGAGCCTGCTATTGACGGGAAACCTTACGGATGACGTCAACAGTGCATTAGCACATGTTTTGTATGTTAGACGTGTTATATGCTCTATTCTTACCTTACATAAGCTAGAGAAAAGAACACGTTATTAAGAGGATCATGAAGAGAAAATACATCTGCTCTTCATTGAGTGGAAGTGGAGCGTAGCAAAGATCTTCATCATCTTCGTGTTGAGTGGGCTGAGGAGGAGGGGGAAGAGGAGGAGGGGACAAGGGGAAGGTGGGGAGGGGTAAAGAGGAGGAGGAGGAGGAAAAGGGGTTGGTCTTGTTGCCTTAGGGGCAGCAGAGGTGGGACAATATCCACGTGTAAGTGGACTCGTGAAGTTCAAACCTGTGTCGCTTAAGGACCAACTGTACTTATTATTACTGTTATTTTTGAGATGGAGTCTTTCTCTGTTGCCAAGCTGGAGTGCACTGGTGCGATCTCGGCTCACTGCAACCTCCGCCGCCCAGGTTTAAGCGATTCCCCTGCCTCAGCCTCCTGAGTGGCTGGGACTACACGTGTGCACCACTATACCTGGCTAACTTTTTGTATTTTTTAGTAGAGACAGGGTTTCACCATGTTGGCCAGGATGGTCTTAATCTCCTGACCTCAAGTGATCTGCCCACCTCAGCCTCCCAAAGTGCTGGGATTATAGGTGTGAGCCACCACGCCCTGCCTGTACTTTTAAGATAATTGCAGTTATAAGAAATAGTACAGAGATATACCCAGTTTACCCCCAGAGTCTCATCCTGGGACAGGACGATAGCATCACGGCCGAGATGCTGATATTGACACAGTGAAGATTCAAATGCTGCCGTCCACACCAGGATGCCAAACAGTGGCTTTTTATGGCCTGACACACTTCCTTCCACCCCCTGCTTGCTCCTTGAGCCCTGGTAGCCACTCAGCTGTCCTCCTTCCCTGTAATTTTGTCATTTCAATAATTATACAGAAATGGAATCACACAGTAAGTAGACTTTGGGGATTGGCTTTCCCTCCCTCGGTCAGTATCACTTTCTAGAGATTCACCCAGGTCTTGTGTATCAAGAGTTCTTCCTTATTGCTGAGTAATGTTCCATGATGTGGGTGTGTCAGTTTCTTTAACACTCACCTTCTGAAGGCCATCTGGGTGGTTTGTAGTTTTTGGCTGTTATTAATAAAGTTCACGAAACATTAGTGTATAAGTTTCTTTGTGAGCATAAGCCTTTTTTTTTTTTTTTCCTTGAAGACAGGGTCTGGCTCTGTCACCCAGGCTGGAGTGCAGTGGCATGATCTTGGCTCACTGCAACCTCCTAGGCTCAAGCTACCCTCCCACCTCAGCCTCCTGAGTAGCTGAGACTACAGGTGCACGCCACCACGCCCAGCTAGTTTGTGTATTTTCAGTAGAGACTAGATTTTGCTATGTTGCCCAGGCTGGTCTTGAACTCTTGGGCTCAAAGCGATTCGCCTGCCTTGGCCTCCCAAAGTGCTGGGGTTACAGGCGTGACCCACCGCACCTGACCCATGGACTTAAGTCTGAATTTCTCTGGGATGAATGCCCAGGAGTGCAGTTTTTTGGTCACACGGGAATTACATGTTTAGGTTTTTAAGGAACTGCGACACTGGTTTCTGCAGTGGCCATACCATTTTGGATTCCCACCAGCAATGTGGAACATCCAGATTCTTTATTTTTCTCACCAGCAGTTGGTGCCACCATTTTTTATTTTAGCTGTTTTGATGGGTGCACAGTCATATTTCGTTCTATTTGCATTTCTCTAATAGCTGGTATGTCGGACATCTTTTCGTGTATTTATTTGCCATCTGTATATCCTCTGGGGAAATGGCCTTTTCTATCTTTTGCTCTTTTAATTGGATTGTCATATATATATATATGTATAAATATATATAAATGTAAATATATAAATACAAGTATAAATATAAATATAAATATATAAATACAAGTATAAATATAAATATAAATATATAAATACAAGTATAAATATAAATATAAATATAAGTATAAATATAAATATATAAATATAAATAAATATAAGTATAAATATAAATAAATATAAATATAAGTATAAATATAAATATATAAATATCAATATAAATATATAAATATAAATATATATAAATATATATATATTTTTTAACTGTTGAGCTTTGAGAGTTGTTTATTCTAGACACAAACTATTTGTTAAATATGTGGTTTGCAAACATTTTTCCCAAAAAAACTCTGGTTTGTGTTTTTCTTTCAATAGGTCTTTCTCAGAGCAAAAGGTTTTAATTTGAATGAGAACTTACTGGTCAATATTTTTGCCTGTGGATTATGGTTTTTACATTGGGTCTACAACTCATTTCCTGTCTCTAGATCCTGAAGGTTTTCTTCTGTTTTTTTCTAAATGTTTTAGTTTTACATTTTACCTGTAAGTTCATGATTCATTTGGAATGAATTTTTGTATAAGGCATGACACGTAGGTTGATGTTTATTCTTTCACTGATGGGTGTCCGAATGCTCCAGCGTTGTTTGTTGAAAAGACAGTCCTTCCTCCATTGAGTGGCTTTTGCCTCCATCTGCAATCAGCTGGGCATATTTCTGTGGGTTTTTTCTGGGCTCTCTATTGAGTTCTATTGCTGTGAGTCTGTCCCTCCTTCAGAACCATACAGCTTTGATTACAGCACTGCATAACGATCTTGAAGCTGAGTAGACCGATTCCCCCCCCCCCCCTTTTTTTTTTGAGACAGAGTCTTGCTTTGTTGCCCAGGCTGGAGGCTAGAGTGCAGTGGCATGATCTCGGCTCACTGCAACCTTTGCCTTCCAGGTTCAAGTGATTCTCCTACTTCAGGCTCCCAAGTTGCTGGGATTACAGGTGCACACCAGCACACCCAGCTAACTTTTTGTATTTTTAGTAGAGACAGGGTTTCACCATGTTGACCAGGCTAGTCTCGAACTCCTGACCTCAGGTGATCCTCCTGCCTCCGTCCCCCAAAGTGCTGAATAATCTTGTCCATATCTACAAAAAAATTCTGCTGGGAATTTGACTGGAATTGTGTTCATCATCGTCACCTGCACATCAGTTTGGGAAGAATTGACCTCTTGACTACTTCGAGTCTTCCAATCCATGAACAGGGTATATCTCTCAATTTTTTTAGATCTTTGATTTGTTTTCATCAGTGTTGGGTAGATTTCAGCGTACAATTCCCGAACATGTATTCTTAGATTTATACCATTCCTTTTTTGAGCAAGTATAAGTGGTATTGTATCTTCAGTTTTCATATCTGCGTGTTTATTGCTAGAGAATGCAGTTGATTTTAATATGTTGATCTGGTGTCTTGTGACCCTGCTCACCTTATTTATTTCTAGGAGTTTTTTTGGGGGGTGTTATGGTAGTTTCCTTGTGATTTTCATGCTCTGTGCAAATAGGGACAGTTTTATTTCTTTTTTTCTGATCTTTTGTTTGTTTTTTTGCCATATTACACTTGCTAGAATGTCCAGCTCTATGTTGAGTACAAATGGTGAGAATGGGCATCTTTGCCTTGGTCCTGATCATAGGGGGAAAGCATTTTATCTTTATTTGGTGAATGTTGGCTTATGGTTTTCTGTAGGTGTTCTTTATCGTATGAAGGGAGATAAAACTCTATTTTAGGGAGAGTTTTTGTCGTAGGAAGATGCTGAATTTTGTTAAATGCTTTTTCAGAGATGATATAATCATTTTTGTTCTGGTGAGATTAGATTACATTGATTTTTTAAAAAAATTGAACCAGCCTGGCATCCCTAGAATAAATGCTGTTTGTTCACGGTGGATAATTCTTTTGATATGGTGCTGAACTCTGTTTGCTACTACTTTGTTAAAGATTTCTATGTCTATATTCATGAGGACTTTTCACTTATGTTTGTATAAGGTATCTTTTTGTTTTTTATTTTTAATTTATTTATTTTTGAGATGGAGTCTCACTCTTGTCACCCAGGCTGGAGTGCAGTGGCACAAACTCAGCTCACTGCAACATCTTCCTCCCAGGTTCAAGTGATTCTCCTGTCTCAGCCTCCCGAGTAACTGGGATTACAGGGGCCTGCCACCACACGCAGCTAATTTTTGTATTTTTAGTAGAGATGAGGTTTCACTATGTTGGCCAGGCTGGTCTCAGACCAGCTGACCGCAGGCAATCCACCCGCCTTGGTCTTCCAAAGTGTGTGACCCACCGTGTCCAGCCTGTAATCTTCTTTTTTTATTTTTATTCGAGATGGAGTTTTGCTCTTGTTACCTTACCCAGGCTGGAGTGCAATGGTGCGATCTCGGCTCACCACAACCTCCGCCTCCTGGGTTCAGGCAATTCTCCTGCCTCAGCCTCCTGAGTAGCTGGGACTACAGGCACGTGCCACCATGCCCAGCTAATTTTTTTGTATTTTTAGTAGAGACGGGGTTTCGCCATGTTGACCAGGATGGTCTCGATCTCCTGACCTGGTGACCCACCCGCCTTGGCCTCCCAAAGTGCTGGGATTACGGGTGTGACCCACCACGCCCAGCCCGTAATCTTCCTTCTGCGCTCCCTTTCTCTGGTTTTGGTATCAGGGTAGTAGTTGCTCTGTAAAATGAGAAACTTTCTCTCCTATTCTACTTTCTGGAAGAAATTGTGTAGAATTGGCATTAATTATTCTTTAAGCATTTCATAGAATTCTCTAGTGAACTCATTTAGGTCTAAACATTTCTTTTTCTGGGGGAAAAAAAACCTGGAATTTAAAATTGTAAATTCAGTTCCCTTAATAATTGTAGGAAATTATTCAAGTTACCTGTTTCAAATTAGACAAGGTGAGATAGTTTGTATTTCTTGAATAATTGCTTTATTTCATCGACATTGTCAAATCAATGTGTGTAGAGCGGATCTAGTATTCCCTTAGCATCTTTTTGGTGTCTACAGGGTCGGTAATGGTATATCCTGTTTAATTCCTGCTACTGGTAATTTGTGTTTTATTTTTTTCTTTGTCAGTCTTGTTAGAGTTTTGTCAATTGTATTGACTTTTACAAAGAGCCAGCTTATTTCCTTGATTTTCTGTTTTCTTTTTTTGTCTTCTGTTCATTTTTTCCCATTGATATGTTTATTATTTTCTTCCTTCTGCTTGGTTTGGGTTTGTTTGGCTCTCCTTTGTCTGGGAGAGGTAGGAAGTTAGAATTTGATTTGAGATTATTGTTCTTTTCTAACGTATGCTGTGAATTTGAAGAACACTTAAGAGAATGTGCATTCTGCTGTAGTATGGTGGAACATTCGACAACCGTCACTTCGACCTTGTACATTGGTCACATTATTGAGTTCTCCTGTATCCTTGCTGATTTTCCTGTCTTATGGTATCAGTTATTGAGAAAGGTTTGTTCAAGTTTCTAAGTGTGGATTTATGTCTCCTTCCTTCAGTTATATTCATTTTTGCTTCATGTATTTTGCTCTGTTGTTTGGTACATACACGTTTAGAATTACTATGTCTTCCCGGTGGAGTCTTCTCTCATCACTCTGTAATGTTCTCTCTGTGGTAGTTTTCTTTGCCCTGAAATCTACTTTATCTAATATTAACATAGCCATGATGTTAATATTAGATAAATGCTTTCTTTTGATTTATTTTTGTATAAGTTATCTTATTCCATGTTTTTACTTTCATCATACCTATGTCATTATATTTGAAGCAAATTTTTATACACCTCATGATTTTATCTTTTAAAATCTGTACTCTGCCAGTCTCTGTCTTTCAACTGGTATATTTTGACCATTTACATTTAATACAATTATTGATATGTTAGGCCTTACATTTGTTATTTCAGATTATGTTGTAATTTTTGTCTCAACCATCAAATATAATCTATAAAACTTGAGAAGGAAAGCCTGTTATTATACTTAACTGAAGTTTTTGCTTACCATAGTCTTTTTCTCTTCCTAATGTTCCAGAACTTATTATTACTTATATTTATTTAGAAAGGTTTCTTTAGCTGTTCTTTTAGAATAGGTCTGCCAATGACAAATTCCCTAGTTTCCTTTCATCTGAGACTGTCTTCATTTTCCCTCCATTCTTACAGGATGTTCTCGTTGGTATAGAATTATGGATTGAGAGTTCTTTTCTTCATCACCTGAAAATTACTGTGCCACTTCGTTTTGGTCTCCACAGTGTCTGATGAGAAATAGAAGTATTGCTGTTCTCTGCCTGTTTTCAATACTTTTCTTGCGCATTTGTTTTCATAAGTTTAATTCTGATGTGTATTGGTGTGAATTTTCTTGGGTTTATCCTGTTGGGCTCATTCAGCTTCTGGAATCCATAGGTCTATATTGCTCACCAAATTTGGGGTGTTTTGAGCACTTTTTCAGACCTTCCTTCTCTTATTGCTCCTGGGATTTCAAGAGTTTAAAGTTAGGTATTGTATTATTGTCCCATAACTCCCCAAGGCTCTGTTTGTTTATTTTCAATCTGTTTCACTCTATTGTTCAGTTGGGTTAATGTCTATTGTTTTTCTGTCTTCCAGTTCACGATTTCCTCTATTTCCTCTGTCCCCTCCATTCTGCTGTTGAGTCCATTTACTAAGTCTTTTATTTCAGTTACTGTATTCTTTAGTTCTATCATTTTCTTTTTCTTTTTAATTCTTTTTTTGGGCGGGGACAGAGTTTCACTCTTGTTGCCCAGGCTGGAGTGCAGTGACATGAACTTGGCTCACTGCAACCTCTGTCTCCTGGGTCCAGGTGATTTCCTGCCTCAGTCTCCCAAGTAGGTAGAATTAGAGGCACCTGCCACCACACCTGGGTAATGTTTGTATTTTTAGTAGAGATGGGGTTTTGCCATGTTGGTCAGTTTGGTCTCGAACTTCTGACCTCAAGTGATCCACCTGCTTCGGCCTCCCAACGCACTGGGATTACAAGCATGAGCCACTGTGCCCAGCTGGTCCTTTCATTTTCTCTTGCTTCTTTTTTATGTCTTCGCTGAGAAGTACTTTTTTGATAAGGCTTCCTGTCATTTCATCTGTTTCTGGGATGTTCACAGTTGTTCATGGAAGCATTTATCACGGCTTCTTTCAACTCTTTGTCAGATCACTCTGACATCTCTGCCACCTCTGTGTTGGCATCCATGGATTACCTTTTTTCAGTTTGAAATCTTGCTGATCCTGGGTTTGATGGGAGATTTTCTGTTGACACTTGGACATTTTTGTATTACATCATGAAATTTTGAGTCTTATTTGAAGCTTTTTTGTAAGCTAACTTTTCCTGATGCCACTTCCACAAGGGAATGTGGGAAGGGGTGTCACCTCATTACTGGCAGGTGCAATAGAAACCCAGGCTCCCCATGCTGCCTTTACTAATTCTGCCAGAGTGAAGGGAGGATTTGTTGCTGCCCGGTGGGGATGAATGTGCCAGCTCTTTCTTTTGGTTAATTTGATGCCACCCTGGCAGGGATTTGGTGCCTCATTACAGCCACAGAAGGTGAAAATCTAGACCCCTACTTGGCCTCTGCTGCTGTGGGTGGGGCTGAGGCCACGGATTTTCCTGTGGTGTCTGGCTGGAGTAGACCTGTTGTCTACATGTGTTGCCCTGTTAGCTGCCACTTTCCTAGTCCTTCGAATAAAGAGAACAGGCTTTTCTTGTGGTATTCTTCCTGCTCCTGTTGGCATTTCTGAGTTGCTGGTTTATTCCGTGCGACATGTGGGATGGCATGAGGCAAGAGGAAAACCCAGAGTTCACGCCATGTCCCTGGCTGGTCTGCCTTCTCTCTGCCTTGCGAAGTGTTATGTTTATTTTATATACAGCATCCTAGTATTCGTTGCGTTTTGTGTGGAATAGGGGAAAAGTATCTACTCCATCTGCCCAGAAGCAGAGGTTTGCTCCCTGGATTTTACCTCAGAAATATCAGAATCTACGTGAAGTTTTAACATGTGCCTCTCAGCAATCTCTGTCTGACCACACCCTGGTCTCACTGTCTTTCTGCAGATCTGGAAATCTGTCCAGGCTCCCTGCTTTGGCCACCTAGAACACGGACCATCCCTGCTGTAAGAAGCCGTCTGCGGGGCTCAGTCTGCCAACACCTCTGGTGAGTTAAAGCTTTTTCCCCTGTCCTTGTTACCTGCAAGCCAGTGGCAGTTGTCTGGGTGTGTTCCACCTCTCTTCCCTGGGCACTGTGGCCAGGGGACTTTCAGTTTCTCGTCGTCAGGCTCGTGTTGAGGTGGGAAGAGGGTGCATGGCATTGTCGCTGGTGCCCAGCTCATGTGACCTTGTGGGTTATGGAAAAGGACTGTGTCTGTGGCTTCAGGACTGCTCTGAGCTGTCCTCACCGAGTGCTCACAGCAGACTTTTTGATTATCATACTCTTCGTTCCCTCGTGGTGTTCCAAACTCCTCCTTTTACTATTTCTTTTCTATTTAGAAAGGTTTCTTTAGCTGTTCTTTTAGAATAGGTCTGCCAATGACAGATTCCCTAGTTTCCTGTCATCTGAGACTGTCTTCATTTTCCCTCCATTCTTACAGGATGTTCTCGTTGGTATAGAATTATGGATTGAGAGTTCTTTTCTTTCATCACCTGAAAATTACTGTGCCACTTCGTTTTGGTCTCCACAGTGTCTGATGAGAAATAGAAGTATTGCTGTTCTCTGCCTGTTTTCAATATTTTTTCTTAGGCATTGGTTTTTCACTCTTGTTGCCCAGGCTGGAGTGCAGTGGCATGATCTCGGCTCACTGCAGCCTCTGCATGCTGGGTGGCTGCAGACAGATGAGTGGTGCAGGTGCTTCCAGCTCCTCTCCATCATTTTCATGTGGATGGGGGTGCACCTGGTGGTGTCCAGGTGCAGGGAAGGGTGCAGTGAAGCCCAGGCACGTGTGTTCTGCGGGGGCCAGAGCGTGGCTGGCGCACGGTGGCCCTTTTCTTCAGTGCCTCCTCTGTGCCTTGCTGGTATCACCTCACCTGTAACTTGTGCTTACAGGCCCCGTCTGCCAAATATCTGAACGGTGTCGACCTTGCCTACCACCCACTCCATGCAGAAAGTGGAATCACCGTCATTCTCAGTGGGGACGCAGGCTCTCAGCAGTTAGATACTTGGTCACAGTCAGTCACATGGGTATTGAGTGGCTGAATCCAGCTTGGCTGACCGCATGCTGGGCTCCTGCTGGTACAGGACCCCATGGCCTTGTATACCAGGGGCCATAAAGACAGACCTGTATGGTCCAGGCCCCGTGGCAGTTTCTGAGTCCATCTTGCATTACATGTATCAGATATGGTTTCCTCATTGTGTGCACCACGAGGTCTTAATACTGTGGAAATGCGTGCAGTCAGCCCTCGGTTTCCAGCGGGCATTGGTTCCTGGACCTCCTGCGAATACCAGAGTCCATGGATGCTCAAGGCCCTGTTTGCATATGGGACAGTATTTACATGTAACCTAAGTGCATTCCCTCACATGCTTTAAATCATCTCCAGATCATGTATGATACGTGAGCAATGTAAATGATATGTAAGCGGTTGCTATACTGTATTGCTTAGGGAATAATGACAAGAAAAAAGTGTGTGCATTTTCAATACAGATGCAACTAAAAAATATTTCCGATGTGTGCATGGCTGGTTGAGTTCAGGGTAACAGCAGCCATGCACACGGAAGTCTGACCTTGGGCCTGTTTATGAGGTGACCGTGTATCTGTGCTTCACCCTCCACGACTCCATGAGAATGCACAGCATGGGGTCCTGAAAACACAGCAGGCAGGAGCAAAATGTCCTCACAGCCCCAGGCAGGACCACCCAGGTTCTGGTCACTGTCACAGTCGGGCAGTCTTGCCTGCCTGGTCGTCCCGTCTCCAGCTCTGCCGCTCACCAATGCTGTCTGAAATCCAGTCCGACCCTCTCACTCCCCGTGTTCAAGCCCCTCTCTGCACCTGCGTGTTCCTCCAAGTCTGTGAGCTCCCTCTCTGGCCTCTGCCATCACTTCCCTCCCAGATGTGGACAGGCGTCCTCCTGAGTGGAGGGATGGTGACGTGGCTCCGTGGAGGGTGCTCCTGCCTTCCCCGGCTGCCATGGCTGAGGGCTGTCTGCGTCCTCCAGTCTCCCTCGTCTCTGGTGGATGCTGCATACTTGTCCTCTGTGCAGAACCACTGGCACAGTACGTGGTTCCTGCTCGAGCGGTGTCACGAGGATGCATATGAGAACGTGTGACTCTGCTGGAGAAGGTGGCCCACCCCTTTATCCTAGAGCAGGAGCAGACTCAGAGAGGGAAGGACATTAGTCCCTGTCCACCGGGAAGGAGCACCTGTCCCTGCAGGCCTGGGATTGAGCCATAACGTGTTGTCAGCAGTCAGCTGCCTGTGGCCTCTTCGGGGCTTGAACTTGGGACTTGCTCTTTATTCATTCTGCCTCCTTGGGCTGGGGCAGAGCCGAAGCCCATGGTGTGCGTGCTCTTCTGCCTTCAGAAGGCGCCTGTGTCCGGCCAGCCGGGCCTTGGTTCGCAGCTGGGACCTGTCTCCCCAAAACTCCCTTCTTAGCTCCTCCGGGAGCATCATGAGAAAAGAATACTTGGCCGTTTGGGTTGAGCTTTCGCTTGTCCCTGGGAGCCTGTCTCTTAGGAGCTGCTGTTGGCTTGCTTCCCACTGCACCCACCTTGGAGGCTGCGATTCAAGGGAAGGAGAGAAGGAAAAGCCGGTCTGGGCAACTCACGAAGGCTGGGAGTGAATTTGTTTTAGCTTTGTTTTTCCAACCAGGGCACTTTCTTTTTCTTTCTGTATCTTTCTTTTTTTCTTTTTTCTTTTTATTGAGACAGTCTCGCTCTGTTGCCCAGGATGGAGTGCAGTGGCATGATCTCTGCTCACTGCAACCTTCACCTCCCAGGTTCAAGCAATCCTCCTGCCTCAGCCTCCCTGGTAGCTGGGATTACAGACACACGCCACCACGCCTGGCTAATTTTTGTATTTTTAGTAGAGATGGGGTTTCACCATGTTGCCCAGGCTGGTAAGAACTCCTGACCTTGGGTGATCCACCTGCCTTGGCCTCCCAAGGTGTTGTGATTACAGGCATGAGCCACTGTGCCAGGCCTGCCCAGGGCACTTGCAGCCTGCACAGTTGGCAATCTCGGGACAGGGGAGCTCCCTGGGAAGATCAGTCACCTCAGCTGGAGGCAGGATGGTGGTGCCGGGTGGGGTGGGTGGGGTTTTCTTCTCGGGGATGTCGATGCTCTGGGAGGCCCAGGAGGTGCCACTCCTGGCCCAGGGAAGCGTGAGGCAGCGTCACCGACCCGGCCAGGTTTATCTGGACGTTTCTCCCTCCAGCAGCTTCTCTTGCTTCCTTAGGTGTCCCAGTTCCACCCTAATAGGAGCCACCAAGGGACCCTGCCCTCAGTGGCTCTCCTGATGTCCTCCATTCATCATGAGCATCGGTGTGTGGGCACCTCACGCCCCCACGCCGTGGCTGCGGCATAGAGACTCCCGGCGCCTCAGCACCTGTGCACATCCTGGGTTTCCAGCCTTGTCTGCTGCTCACCTCCCTTTGCTGCTCAGAAAAAAGATGGAAAATTACCCTCAAGGAGTAATTTAGTGAGCAGCCAGGGTATCGTGTAATTAGTGGCAGAAAGGTTCCACTTAGTAACAGAATTAATTGACAGTGTTGAAATTCTCTTTTGACTGTTCAAGATGTTAAATTAGAGGAATTGGAGGGTTTGATATTTCTTGAAGTGCTCTTTGTTATTGCCTCAAATGACGTTTTCCGCTCGTGGCTGTGATCAGGCACCCCCAGTGATTAATGGCATGACCAAGAGGATGTGCTCGAGGGGATCCTCCTGGGTGGGGAAACGGGATATCAAGTGGCATTCGCCAGGGCAGGGCTCGGGTGAGTCCCCTGTCCTCTGCAGCCGCGCTCCGGCCACTGTCTCCTGCTGGTCACCCGCTGTCTCATGCCCAACCGGAAGCCGGCAGACTGTGGTGCACGGGTCCAGTCCTGCCCATTGCTTGTTTTTGTAAATGAAATTTTGTTTTTATTTTTAAAGTCTTAGTAAAGTATACATAATACAGAATTTACCATCTTTATCATTTTCCTTTTTTCAAGATAGAGTCTTGCTGTGTTGCCCAGGCTGGAGTACAGTGGCACAATCTCGGCTTACTGCAACCTCCGCCCCCTTGGCTCAAGCAATTCTCCTGCCTCAGCCTTCCGAGTAGCTGGGATTACAGGTGCCTACCACCGCACCTGGCTAATTTTTGTATTTTTAGTAGAGACGGGGTTTCACCTTGTTGGTCATTCTGGTCTTGAACTCCTGACCTCAAGCGATCCACCTGCCTTGGCCTCCCAAAGCGCCGGGATTGCAGGTGTGAACCACCACGCCCGGCCATCTTCACCATTTTCAAAGTCTGCCTTTCAGTGGCACTGAGTATGGGTGTATGTGGCTGTGCAACCATCACCACCACCCGTGTCCAGAGCTTTTCAATCTCCCCAAACTGAAACTCTGTCCCCACTGACCCCTCCCTCCCCATTCCTGTTCTGCAGCCCCTGACACCACCATTCAGCTTTCTGTCTCCGTGGATTTGCACACGCTGGGAACCTCATGGGAAGTGGACGTGAAATTTGTCCTTTTCTGCCTGACTCCTTCCACTTAGCACAGCGTCACAGGGCCACCCACACTGTGGCACGTGTCGGAATGCCATTTCTTTTGAAGCCTAAGAAGTACTTCTTGCATGGGTGGTCCACACCTTGTTTACGCATCTGTCTGCTGTTGGGTGCTGGGTCGCTCTCACGTTTTGGCTGTTGTGAATAGTGTTCCTCTGAACGGTGGTGTACGGATACGTCTCTTTGAGATATCCATCCGTTCTTTTGGGCATATACCTCCCCAGAAGTGGGATTGCTGGTTCATGTGTTTTTTTTTGTGTTTAATTTTTAGAGAAACTGCCATACTGTTTTCTACAGTGCTTACACGATTTTATCTTCCCAACAAGGCTCAAAAGAGCCAATTTCTCCACCTTCTTCTCAATGCTTACGTATATATTGTTTCTTTTGAGACAGGTTCTCACTCTGTCACCCAGGCTGGAGTGCAGTGGCACAATAAAGCTCACCGCAGCCTTGACCTCTCAGGCCCAAGCAATCCTCTCATCTCAGACTCCCAAGTAGTTGGGACAACAGGCATGCACCATCACGCCTGGCTAATACTTATTTTTTTTTGCAGAGACTTGGCAGGGAGCTGGTCTTGAACTCCTCAGCTCAAGCAATTCACCTACCTTAGCAATTCACCCACCTTAGCTTCCCTAAGTGCTAGGATTACAGGTGTGAGCCACCACATCTTGCCTGTTTTTTTTTTCCCTAAATTTTAAATTTAATTTAATTTGATTATTTTTGAGATGGAGTCTCACTCCGTTGCCCAAGCTGGAGCACAGTGGTGTGATCTCAGTTCACTGCAACTTCTGCCCCCTGGGTTCAAGTGATTCTCCTGCCTCAGCCTCCTGAGTAGCTGAGATTACAGGCACCCACCACCATGCCCAGCTAATTTATTTTCGTTTTTGTTTTTAGTAGAGACAGGGTTTCACCATGTTGCCCAGGCTGATCTCGAACTCCTGACCTCAGCTGATCAGCCTACCTCAGCCTCCCACAGTGCTGGGATTACAGGTGTGAGCCTGTTACTTTCTGTTTTGAAAACAGCCATCCTAGGGGGTGTGATGTGGTGTCTCACCGTGGTTTTGGTTTGCATTTTCCTATTGATGAGTGATGTGGAGGATCTTCTCAGGAGCTTATTGGCTATTTGATTGTCTTCAGAAAAATGTCTGTTCAAGTTATTTGCCCATTTTTGAATTGTTGGGTTGTATGAATTCATTATATATTTTAGATGCTAATCCCTGATCAGCTGTGTAATTTGTGGTATTTCCTGCCAATCTGGTTTCCTTCCGTGAATAAAGTTTTATTGGCACCCAGCCGTGTTCATCTCTTTCCACGTTGTGTGTAGCAGAGTTGAGTCGTTGTGCCAGACTGCATGCTCTGCAGAGCTGAAAGAAGTTATCAGCTGGCCTTTTGCGGAAAACTTAGTGGATCCTTGTTTTAAGTGATCTCGGCACATTGCAGTGCATAGAACTGAGCCACTTTTCTCTGATGCGATTCTGAGAAATGCTTACTCCTCATCTGGCATCTCTAAATACTGGTGTGTGGGGCACCCCTGTGATGGCATCCTCAGGGTCTGAAGCTTGCCCACGGAGCCTTGGGTAAGCTCCGTTACTTAATTCTGCAATGTCTGTGTAGGATGCTGACCCCCTATGGGGTGCACAGATGCTGCCCTCTCTGGGTGCCCCATAGAGAAGGCTGCTTGGGGCTCCTCCCTCCTGGGGGCTGTGGAAGAGGGAGGCATTCAGGCACAGTCTCCAGCCCTGCTGGAAGAACAAGGCTGGGCTGGGTGGCAGGACAGCAAGGGGGCTTCCTTCCCGGTGAGTTATGCCCAGTGCTCTGTTTATACTGCTGTTGCAACTTGTGTCTGATTCAGGAGTTCTTGACCTTTCACATGAGTCTTTCCCATCAAGGGACCTTGGAGTAGATGGAGGTTGGGTACGTAGGTGCTCTCTGCTGATGGGGACAGCTGGCTGGTGAGAAGGTAGCGAGGAAGGTTCCAGAACCTGCCTTCACTCTGCTCATCCCTGGACACCACAGGTGTTTTATTTCAGTTTAAAAATAAAACACACACACACGAACAACTTGATTGAGGTGTAATTTACATGCCCTGCATGCCGCCCACCCAAAGGGAATTCAGTTCAGTGGTTTTTAGGATAGTCGTGTGCTGTTTAATGGTGGGGATATGTTCTGAGAAATGCAGTTAGGTGATTTCTTCGCTGTGTGAGCATTGTAGTGTGCACTGGCACAGACCTGGGCTGTGTGGTGTAGCCTGCTGCTCCTGGGCTACAAGCCTGGGTGACAGGTTGCCGTGCTGGATACTGTAGGCAGCTGGTAAGTTGTGTTACAGTATTCTTCTGTTTCCACACTGCTGATAAAGACATACCCAAGAATGGATGGCGGCAGGCAAAGAGAGAGCTTGTGCAGGGAGACGCCTGTTGGAAAACCATCAGATCTCACGAGACTCATTTGCTATCACGAGAACAGCACAGGAAAGACCTGCCCCATAATTCAATCACATATGGGAATTGTGGGAGTGACAGTTCAAGATGGAATTTGGGTGGGGACACAGCCAAATCATATCAGCGAGTATTTGTGTATCTAAACGTTAGTAAACATAGAAAAAGGACAGTAAGAATACAGCATAAAACATAAAAACTGGTGCAGCTGCCTAGGGGACTGACCAAGGATGGAACTTGCAGGGCTGGTGTGCTCAGGGTGAGGCAGGGAGGTCGTGGTCAGCGAATGCAAAGGGCTAGGAAGTCACCAGACACTGCTGCAGGCTTTGTAAACACTGGACACCTAGGCTACACTACATTTATACATCGATGATAAATTGGCCTTAGCTTACTGTAACTTCTTTATTTTATAAACTTTTAATTTATTTAAAAAAAACCCTCTGGACTCTTTTGCAGTAACATGTAGCTTAAAACATTGTCAGCTATGCAAACAAATTTTCTTTCTGTATATGCTTATTCCATAAGCTTTGTTCTATTTAAATAACTTTTTACTTTTTAAATGTTTTTTGTTAAAAACTAAGACAAAACCCAGCAAAGACTCAACAAAAAAAAAAAAAAGAAAACTTCAGGCCAATATCCATGATGAACATAGGTGCAAAAATCTTCAATAAAATACTGGCAAACCGAATGCAACAGCACATCAGAAAGCTTATCCATCACGATCAAGTAGGATTCATCCCGGGGATGCAAGGCTGGTTCAACACATGCAAGTCTATAAACGTAACTCACCACATAAACAGAGCCAAAGACAAACACCACATGATTATCTCAGTTGATGCAGAGAAGGCCTTCCACAAAATTCAACAGCCCTTTATGCTAAAAACCCTCAATAAACTAGGTACTGACAGAACATATCTCAAAATAATAAAAGCTATTAATGACAAACCCACAGCCAATATCATACTGAATGGGAAAAAACTGGAAACATTCCCTTTGAAATCTGACACTAGACAAGGATGCCCCCTCTTACCACTTCTATTCAATATAGTTTTGGAAGTTCTAGCCAGAGCAATCAGGCAAGAAAAAGAATTAAAGGATATTCAATTAGGAAAGGAGGAAGTTAAATTGTCTCTATTTGCAGACAACATGATAGTATATCTAGAAGACCCCATCATCTCAGCCCCAAATCTCCTGAAACTGGTAAGCAATTTTAGCAAAATGTCAGGATAGAAAATCAATGTGCAGAAATACAAGCATTCCTATACACCAATAACAGACTTCAAGAGAGCCAAATCAAGAACGAACTGCCATTCACAATTGCTACACAGAGAATAAAATACCAAGGAATACAACTCACAAGGAACGTAAGGGACCTCTTCAAGGAGAACTACAAACCACTGCTCAATGAAATAAGAGAGGACACAAACAGATGGAGAAACATTCCATGTTCATGGTTAGGAAGAATCAATATCGTGAAAATGGCCATACTGCCCAAAGTAATTTATAGATTCAATGCTGTCCCCATCAAGCTACCTATGACTCTCTTCACAGAACTGGAAAAAAACTTTAAACTTCATATGGAACCAAAAGAGAACCCACATAGCCAAGACAAATCTAAGCAAAAAGAACAAAGCTGGAGGCATTATGCTACCTGACTTCAAACTATACTACAAGGCTACAGTAATCAAAACAGCGTGGTACTGGTACCAAAACAGAGAGGTAGACCAATGGAACAGAACAGAGGCCTCGGAGGCAACACAACACATGTACAACCATCTGATCTTTGACAGACCTGACAAAAACAAGCAGGGAGGAAAGGACTCCATGTTTAATAAATTGTGTTGGGAAAACTGGCTAGCCATGTGCAGAAAGCAGAAACTGGACCCCTTCCTGACACCTTACACTAAAATTAACTCCAGATGGATTAAAGACTTAAACATAAGACCTAACACCATAAAAACCCTAGAAGAAAATCTAGGCAAAACCATTCAGGCCATAGGCATAGGCAAGGACTTCATGACTAAAACACCAAAAGCATTGGCAACAAAAACCAAAAGAGACAAATGGGATCTAATTAAACTCCAGAGCTTCTGCACAGCAAAAGAAACAATCATTAGAGTGAAGCGGCAACCAACAGAATGGGAAAAAATGTTTGCAATCTACCCATCTGACAAAGGGCTGATATCCAGAATCTACAAAGAACTAAAACAGATTTACAAGAAAAAACAAACCCATTCAAAAGTGGGCAAAGGACATGAACAGACACTTTTCAAAAGAAGACATTTATGAGGCCAACGAACATATGAAAAAATGCTCATCATCACTGGTCATCAGAGAAATGCAAATCAAAACTACATTGAGACACCATCTCATGCCAGTTAGAATGGCGATCATTAAGAAATCTGGAGACAGCAGATGCTGGAGAGGATGTGGAGAAATAGGAACACTTTTACACTCTTGGTAGAAGTGTAAATTAGTTCAACCATTGTGGAAGACAGTGTGGCAATTCCTCAAGGACCTAGAAATAGAAATTCCATTTGACCCAGCAATCCCATTACTGGGTATATATCCAAAGGATTATAAATCGTTATAAAGGTATGTGCACACGTATGTTCATTGTGGCACTGTTTACAATAGCAAAGACCTGGAACCAACCCAAATGCCCATCAATGATAGACTGAACAGGGAAAATGTGGCACATATACACCATGGAATACTATGCAGCTGTGAAAAACGATGAGTTTGTGTCCTTTGTAGGGACATGGGTAAATCTGGAAGCCACCATTCTCAGCAAACTGACACAAGAACAGAAAATCAAACACCTCATGTTCTCACTCACAGGTGGGTGTTGAACAATGAGAACACATGGACACAGGTAGGGGAGCATCACACACTGGGGTCTGTTATGGGGGAATAGGGGAAGGACAGTGGAGGGTAGGGAGGTTGGGAAGGGATAACATGGGGAGAAATGCCAGATATAGATGACGGGGAATGGAGGCAGCACACTACATTGCCATTTGTGTACCTATGCAACAATCCTGTTTTACACATGTACCCCAGAACCCAAAGTACAATAAAATATATTAAAAAAAAAAATGAAAACACACACGCTAGCCGTGGCCTGCACAGGATCAAGGTCATGAACATCCTGGTCTTTCACTTCCGAATCCTGTCCTGCTGGAGGGTCTTCAGGGGCAGTAACGTGCGTGGAGCTGGCATCTCCTGTGATAGCCCTGCCTTCCTCTGCAACGTCTCCTGGAACACCTGCCTGAGGCTGTTTTACACTTTACTTTTTTTTTGAGACAAAATCTTGCTCTGTTGCCCAGGCTGGAGTGCAGTGGCATGTGGCGTGATCTCGGCTTGGTGTAACCTCCGCTTCCCGGGATCACGTGATTCTCAGCCTCAGCCTCCTGAGTAGCTGGGATTACAGGCGTGCCACCGATCGTTTTTGTATTTTTAACAGAGGCTGGGTTTCTCTATGTTGGCCAGGCTGGTCTCTCTCCTGACCTCAAGTGATCCACCCGCTCTGATATCCCAAAGTGCCGGGATTACAGGTGTGAGCCGCTGCACCTGGCCCCAGTTTACTCCTATTCGATTCTTACTCTATTTCTGTTCTATTCTGTTGAGATGGAGTTTCACCGTTGTCACCCAGGCTGGAGTGAAATAGCACGATCTGAACTCACTGCAACCTCTGTCTCCCAGGTTTAAGCAATTCTCCCACCTCAGCCTCCCGAGTAGCTGGGACTTAGAGGCAGGCACCACCATGCCCTCCTAATTGTTGTATTTTCAGTAAAGATGGGAGTTCACCACATTGACCAGGCTGGTCTCAAACTCCTGACCTCAGGTCATCCTCCCACCTCAGCCTCCCAAAGTGCTGGAATTATAGGCGTGAGCCACTGTGCCCAGTCTCTCTCTTTTTTAATAAGTAGAAGACATATCCTCTAAAAGCTGTAGTAAATGAATACACCAGTAGCATCGTTTTTTCTTATCCTCATCGAGTTCTGTGTACCTCCAAAGTTGTATGTGCGAGACCTCCATTTGACTGGCACTGCAGGAAGTCTGTTGAGGGCACCGTTGTCACAGGTGCACGAGGAACGCACTGAGCTATGATGTCCCAGAGGCTGTGACCTCACTCGGTGATAAAACGTTTTCAGCTCTATTGTAATGCTATAGGACCGCCATCACATACACAGTCCCTCTCCCTCCTTGACTGAAAGTCGACAGCGACATGTGGCTGCGTTTTCAGAGTGGAGCAGTCATCGCCAAAATCAACATTAACATTTGTGAAAAGTCATCGTTTGTACATATTCCCCACCCCAAGGAAAAACCCTGCGCCCATCAGTCAGTCCCCGCTCCTGAATCCCTCTGTCAATCATCTCCAGCCCTGGGGACTGCAAATCTCCATGTCATCCCTGTGATTTGTCCATTTGGGACATTCCCATATAAAGATAATTGTGTAATATGTGACCCTCGCGTCCGTCTTCTCTCTGTCAGCATCGTGGTTTTAAGGTTTGCCCATGTTTAGTGATTCATTCCTTTTCAAGGCTAACATGGCATCATATGATACAGCATCTTTTTAATCCAATATTATGATTCTCAAATGCTGGACATTTGGGTGGTTCCCACTTTTTGGCATTTACAAATAATACTGCTTCGAACGTTCTTGTAGAAGCTTTTGGGTGGACGCGGTTTCATTTCTCTGGGGTGGATTCCTAGGAGTGGAGCTGCCGGGCCATGGGGCAGCCCTGTGCTCAACCCTTTGAGAGGGAGCACTGTTTTTCAGAGCGACCCCACCGTTTGACCTCTCCTCCAGCGTTGGATGAAGGCTCCACTTCTTCCACATCCCCACCTGCTTCCGTTCCCCTCTCTCTTTTTGGTTATCTTCGTCCTGGAGGGTGGGGGGCACTGTCTCATTGTGGCTGGGAAGATTTGATTTGAGCATCAGCAGCATGCCAGGGTGGTGCTGGGTGCCGCAGAAGCCTGACTCCACTCCTTGTCCCTGCAGGGGTTGCGATCTGGCTACAGAGTGGGGGTGCTGCTTCTGGGGTGCCATGTCTGGCTTTTGCCAAATAATCGTGTTTGCAGAGGTGTGAGCTCCTGAGCAGGTGTGGCTGCACTGTGTGTCTGAGGACACGAGAAGGGCGTTGAGTGGGAGCCGCCTTGCTGCAGGGGGCTGAGTGGGGACACCTCTGCAGGGAACAGTGGGGGCTGCGGCCTTCCGCATGTGCTGGTCGGGAGAGGAGGTACGTCCTCACCAGGTCTTCCTGCTTCCTTTTCAGCTCTGACCTCACGTTCGCTCAGGGGGCCTGTCCTGGCGGGAGACCCCATCTGTAGCTCCCTGGTGCCTCCAGGACCTGAGCCCTGCTGATGGACAGCCAGGGGTGACCAGGGCAGAAGCCGCTGGAGGCGCCATGGGAGACACAAAGGCTCGAGATGACAGAGCGGCGTGTTCAGACAGGGCGAGGCAAGTCAGGGAGGCCTCAAAAGCACAGACTTGGGAGGTGAGGGGCTGGAGGGCCACAGGTCCCTTGGCTCTGTCCCTGTTGGGACCCTGGTGGACACCAAGGCTCAGGGAGAGTGTGGCCCCTGCTGCAGCTCCAGGGCAAGAACCGGGGCCTCTGGTTCTCTTTCCAGCAATGGCACAGTGTGCAGCTGCACTATCACAGGGGCTTTTGATGAAGGACATCCCGTGTCGGGGCGTGCCTGCCTGGCAGCATGAGTGTGTGGCTGTGGGAGGGTGGCCGGCGGAGGGGGCTCCATGCACCTGCAGCACAGCCAGCTCCTCTGTGGACGTGGGAACCAGGAGGAAACCGCCACGCAGCCCCATTCTGTTTTCCCTCCCTGTTGAGAGGAGGACATGTGGGCTGTGGAAGGCTGGACGCTCCATGGCCCCAGAGCCTGGAGATCAGAACCGAAGGCTGTGGCTACCCCTGGCCTCCCATCGAGCACCTGGTGGTCTAGAAGGGCCTTTTGTGACCCCCAGTTCACCGTCTTAGCAACTATACGAGGGGACAGCTGCAGCGTGACTCCAGTCAGGACCCACTGTGTGATACTCCATCCCAGAGGACAGGGCAGTCCGGGGTGGCACGTGACAAATGTTTAGGTGGGTGCTTGGGTGGGCCCAGGTCTGACAGTGATGCCCCTTGGCCTCAGTCCAGTTAGCTTCCGGCCAGCCGTGCTTAGCAGTGGGATCCTGAACCAGACCCATCGTCACATTCGAGTCTCCCAACACGGCAGGCTGAGCAGAGGTCGCTTGTTGGGAAATACGGGGTTGGGAAAGGCTGTTTTTTCAAGCAAAGCTGATGAGGCTGAATCACGATGTCTTTTGGCTACAGGAGAAAGAAGTCCCGGCTGTGTGTGTTTCCGCTGTTGGTGGAAAAGAAGGGAGGCTGTCCCTCTGGGGGCTGGGGAGCCCTGGTTTGTAGATGGGGGGTCCAGTGAGGTTCCTCACTTCATTGCTGCGTCTGTCTCATTTTTACTGCGGGATGTTAATTGATGGAGGTGACTGAGGGAAGACAGACAGATTTCCCAAAAGGTTTTATGGCTTCCATTTCCCAGGAGGAGGGGGATGTGAACCCTAAAAGTGCCAGGGTTTGGTCAGGAGGCAGGAGCTGGGAGGAAGCTGAGGCCAGAGCCTTTCCGGGGGTGTCTGAGAGAGGCAGGGCTGGGCTGGGTGAGCCGTGCAGGCCTGGCCGGTGTGAACCATTGCAGTGGGCCTGGAGCTGTAGGGGAGGCCTTTGGTTGCCTGGCACCCGGCCCTGGGGTGCCTCAGGGCAGGGGTGGTGCGTATTGGCTGGGTACACGGGAATTGAGGAAGAGGTGGTTGGCTTGTGCATGCAAGCTGTGCGTCAAGGAAGCCACTCGCTGTCTTTGGGAGTTAGCCAGCCCTGGAAGGGGCACCTCTCCCTGTGTCTGTGACATTCCCCTGCATGTCGAAGCGTCGTAAGACGGGAAATAAAAGACATGATTAGTCCAGTTTGCTTATCAGAAAGGCTGTTACTCTGTGTGGATGGAGGCAGCAGGCTGGCAGGAGCTGGAGAGGGGAATGGCACGTGTGTAGAAGGAACAGCCAGTGCTCAGGTGCCTCCGCCGGGCCCTTTCCCACAGGGAGTCATGTTTCCAGGGTGGGTGATATCAGAACGAGACCCTCAGAGTTCTGCAGTGCTATTTCGGTTAATGCCCCACGTGGCTCGTGCAGTGATTCAAAGCAATTCCAAGGCACAGAGGACAGAGTCTGCGCTCTCCTCTGTGTGGTGCTTAAACCTCTGTTTTACTGCAAAACAGGTCTTAATTCAAAAACCTTGCCCCTGGGGATCTATCCAGAGCGAAGAGTGAAGTGAAACTGTGAGCCTAAAGGTGTTCAACTTGGCACTGTTTAGGAAAGTGAAGGGTTGGAGCAAACTGTCTTTTCCAGAATAGAGGGATGAGAGGACCCCGGCAGCTTGGCGTCCACACGGAGCAGCGGGCAGCTGTCGCAGGCACACCTGTGCCGGCTGCTGGTCGTGCGGGCAATATCTGCCTCTGTTCTAAGAGCCACCCTGTCCCGTGCCTGGCCCCTCAGCTGCTCCCTTTTCACCTTTGCTCTCTCTCTAAAGAACCTCAGTCCCCGAGCCCCCAGACCTACCTGGGAGGCAGCGGCAGTCCTGGGCCCTGCAGAAGTGACCGTGGGTATCTTTGGTTCCTTTGCCTCTCCCTGTGCCTCCACCACTGTTTAAAACTGGTTTCCCAGTGAGGGAAATGGGGGTAGAAACATCTCCTGCCAGAGCAGGGATTCCTGGTGGCGAGAACATCCTAAAGCTTTGCAAAGCTCTGGTGTTTGACGCTGAGGAAGTGGACTCATGGAAACTGCTGGAACCCTTTGAGGACTTGGATGGAGTTGCTGCCTCCAGGGAAGAGGATTGTGTTCAGCCCACTCATTGATAGAAATCTTTCGATCTCGGCGAAAGATGGTCTCATCGTCTTAGAGCAAGGGCAGCCCTCTCGCGTGGAATGGACGCGTTTGCCGTGTTCGCTGCAGCGCCTGCAAACAGGCGTGTGATGTGTATGAATGCTCACTGGGTGAGGACGAAGATGACGCAAGAGGAGGAACTCGACTTTCCCCCAGAATGTCTTCTGAGTCCTAGGAAAAGGGCTGTGACATTTTACTTTGAGTTTAAAGCCAGATCTGAGAACATTTTTGGGCATGTGATTTAAATTGCAGATTTTAATAGGACATCAGATGCAGTGGGAATCTTTTTAGCTGGTTTCCCAAATGACTGCTGCATGCCACACTGGTAAAACTCAACTTGAAGCATGAAGAGACTCTAGGACCCACCTGTACGATAGAGCATTTGTACAGTTACATCTGGTTTTTAACCTCTGAGCTTCCTGGCAGCCAGGGCAAGAAGGGAAAGATGGGATAACAGAATTCTTTTGTCTGGTATCAGATCATCTGGAAAGATTCTTCTTGGTGTTCTCATCCAGGAAGAATATTTTTTTCATGCGACATGGTGTTTGCAGGAGGGGTTTTGCCGAAAACAAAATGGCTTCAAATACCTTTGGTCTCAGTGAAAGCTGAGGATGTAACGAATAGGCTTTGAGGTAGACAGACACTAAACCAGGGAGGTTCTAGTGCGTTCCCATCTCATATTCTGAAGGGATTGAAGCATATAACTTGAACAGTCATCCACAGAGGAGATCTGGACAACCGCAAAGCTGTTCTCAAGAGAGAAGTGAAAAAAGGAACGAGAGAAAATTGCCTCACCACACGTCATGTGATTCGATGAAGTGCCTCAGAGTAGCCAATGTATCGAGACAAAGGAATTAGTGGTTGGGGGGAGACGGAGGGAGAGGATGCGGAGGTTGAGGGGTGGTGGCTAAGGGACACAGGTTCCTTTTATTTTTTTTTTTTGCAAATACTCAAAAATGGATTGTGGTGATAGATACCCCACTCTGTGAACTCACTAAAACCCGCTACATTTTACATTTTATTTAAATAATTAGTTTATATTTTTGAGACAGGATCTTGCTTTGTCATCCAGGCTGGAGTGTAATGGCACAAACATGGCTGCAGCTTCGACCTCCCTAGCTGAAGTGATCCTCTCACCTTGGCCGCCCCCACCAGGTAGCTGGAATTACAGGTGCGCACTACCACGCCTGGCTAATTTTTATGTCTTTGTAGAGACGGGGTTTCTCCACGTTGCCCAGGCTGGTCTTGAACTTCTGAGCTCAAGTGATCCACCTCCTCGGGCTCCCAAAGTGCTGGGAGCACTGAGTTACACACTTTAAATGAGTGGATTCATTGGTGTGTGAATTCTATCTCAATAAAATGTTTTCTTAAAAAAAAAATTAAAAGGAAATTGACCAGTATGGCCAGAGTGTGCTGGACTGAGTACAGGGTTTGGTGCCAGGGAGTGTGGAGTAGCCCACGTGGCCTGTGGGTGTCTCAGGGAGCTGTCAGTCACTGTGAACTTGGTAAGGGGAGCAATTAGGACTGTGGCAGCCGTGGGAGCCCCCCCGAAACTCCTGGTCCCCGAGCAGTTGAATGAAACGATCCTGTCAGCGGTGCAGATGGACTGAGCAGGAATACACCCCTGCCCTCCCCTCCTGAGTCTGCGTTGGACGCTGTTTTGCGTGTCCCCGAATCTGTGAGGACAAGGGGAGGGCCCACGCTGCATCACACTCTCTTCACTGTCCCGAGATGTTTTTCTCTTCAGCTCTGGGGCTGCAGGGCTCATTCCTGGAGCAGGGGAGAGCGCTATCCAGGTGTGGAGCATGTCGCTGTCCAGGTGCGGAGCGTTTTTTTTTTTTTAGGATGGAGGGTGCTGTGTCCCCAGTTCCTTCAGCAGAAGCCTGGGTCTCTCGGCATCCACTGAGCCTCAGGCCACGTGGAGGGAAGTGGGTGGATGGAGTGATCCGCTCTCCAGCTGCAGCGGGTTTCCTGCCACGTGCAGAACAGTCTGCCGGTAGGGAAGAAGTGAGACAGGTGTGAGTATAAACAGGAGCACATGACACGAATATAAATATATACCTGTGTATTTCCAACGAAAAGGGCCAGGTGGCAAGGGCCGAGACCAGGTATGCACCACTAAATACTGGAGATGGTTTTGCAGCCCCTGGAGACCCCCTTGGACTGAGGCTGCCTTCAGAAGCTCCCTTGCAAATAATGGGAAGCTGCTGTTCCTCACGTTTTGGGGTCACGGATTCATTGGAGCATCTGAGGAGTCTTGTGAAGAGTGGACACCTAGGCACACACCCTCGTCCTCTGTGGAATCCTCGGCGGTTTATTATTATTCCCAGGAAGCCCCCATCAGGCGCCAGGCAGGCCCCTGGGATCTAGTCTGGCAGAGACCCCCCAAGTATCTCTCTCTAGGCAGCTCTCATGGCAGGCGCTCTGTTGATGAGGCCAGATGGAGACCCCCACCTCCAGCGCAGGTACACTGTTTGGTAGTCCAGGGACACATGCAGCACGGAGCGCCTCCTGCAGGAGCACCCAGCACACTGACACCAAGGCAGGACTCCTACCTGCTGCATGTTCTGCCACAAGGGACGGCAGCTGCCTGGCTTTGCACCTCTCTCGGTTCACTGATTGAAGATTGAGGAGCTGGGTCTGTGTGTGACCACGTGTGTGCCGATGGGAGGGGGCACCGTGGCTGTTCCCGATTCTGAGAGGAGGCATGGGTGAGCACTCATGTGTCCCCCAGGACAGGGAAGCTTGACTCCCTCCACACCATGCTTTGCTGGGCTTCTGTGAACCGAAGCTCCCTCCTGGGTCAGCCCTGCATGTGGGTTTTCTTGAGGCAGGACGTGGGAGGGTGTGTCTGATTAGCTGCACCAAGAGTGGCTCACTGCAAATCGCAAAGGGGATTTCTTGATGAGAATGATCATGACAGTCCTTGCAAGGCCCCGTGCTTTTCCTCAAATCCTCAGCCACAGCCACATTTGTCCTGGTCTGGGGGTGGGGCTGGCGTAGACTCCTCCTCCCAGGGTCAGCCTGGCTGGTTCCTGACCAACTCTCTCCATCTGTGGTGAGATGAGAAGAGCCAGGGCCTGAGAGGGAGTTCTGCTTGAAGCACAGTGGGTTTCACTCAGAGTACTGGGCTCTATTCTGCCTGACCTTTCCCTGACAGTGGGGCCGAGTGTCCTCACTGGTGAGGAGCAGTGGGTGACGGTGCTTCTCACTTCTGCAGACGCCTTATCCTGGAGGTGTATAATGCTGGGCATCCCGACAGGACCATGAAATTTTTCTTCATTTTCCTGACCTGTGATCTCCCAGAGTTTAGTAACCTCTGCTCTAAGCCATAGGGTGTGCATGTGTGTGCGCACGTGCACGTGTGTGTGCACATGCGCGTGTGTGCCTTAGACACCATTTATTGAGCACTTCCATCTCAGCTTTGTGCCGACTGTCTTCCTACACTGTCTTGTTAAGCCTCCAACCTGCCTTTGACAGATGAGGAAACTGAGATGTGAGATTCAGTAACTCACCAGGGATCTCACCTAGGGGAATCAGAATCAGGATTCTAAGCCAGTGTTTTGTATCCCGGAGACTGCCTGTTGGTCCCATTTGCCATCTACTCTATCCTGGGAGCTCCATTGAGGCAGGGCTGTTTTATACCCATCTGTAATGTCTATGGCACCTGCCTAGGACTCGGGAAGAACACTTGGGTGCATAGCCCTGTACTGGCAACATAACGTCCACTAGAGCTGTCTGAGGTTTGGAAAGCAGCGTTGGGCTAGGGTGTACGGGGTTGGAATTCTTTCTCCTCTTGGTCTGTAGCCTTACCCAGTCCATCCTCAGAGCCTTCTGCATGTGCTGAGCTTTGGTGCACAACCCTTGTTCTCTCTACCCCACACTTTCCCATCTCCCCGACACTTCTTCCGGGGATGCCCTCCTTTCCAGGACAGCTTCTCTCTGCCCTGGTGATGCCCACTTCAAGCTCTTGCCCCTCCAGGGCATCCTCCTGCCACACCAGGCACACAGTGGGGCCCCTGGGAATACCACTGCATGGCTTTCTGTGCCGCCCCCCCCCCCCCCGGGTTTAAATAGTGATGCTGAAATAGTTGCATGTTCAGGGCAACTGTGGACTCCTTCATGTGTGGTTTTTAGGTGTCTTAAAACCCTTAAAAGCTTTTCTTGGGAGCCTTCAGACTGCCAAACCCAGTGTAACCCTCGGACGCCAATCTTTTTTTCAGTGGAATTCATTGAAATGTAGGGAAGCCTGCCTCAGAAGCAGGCAGGAACACAGAGGAATTCTTCACCTGCATTTCGCTCTCCAGCCTGGAGAGGCAAGAGTGACCCCACGCGTGCCACCTTCCAGAGAGGCCTGGTGCAGGGTCAGCCTCCAGCGACGGTCTAGTTAGAGCCGTTCAGATTCTGGAAATGAGGACCGGAAGATCCGGCTGAGGGAGAGAGGCGGGTCGCACGGGCAGCTGGCCCTGGCACCGGTGCTGTCCTTGTCTGCGTATTTGTTTTTGCTTCCTGGTTAAACTTTATCTGCATCTCAGCAAAGTCCTGAAAACAAGCCAACAGCCCTAATGTAGGAAGCTTGGCCTATCTGAGACTGTTGGAAATAAAATTTAAAGTGGGCCAGGCGCCGTGGCTCATGCCTGTAATCCCAGCACTTTGGGAGGCTGAGGCCGGCAGATCACCTGAGGTCAGGAGTTCGAGACCAGCCTGACCAACATGGTGAAACCCTGTTTCCACTAAACATACAAAAAATTAGCTGGGTGTGTTTGTGCGCACCCATAATCCCAGCTGCTTGGGAGGCTGAGGCTGGAGAATTGCTTGAACCCGGGAGGCAGAGGTTGCAGTGAGCCGAGATTGCACCACTGCACCCCAACCTGGGTGACAGGGTGAGAGTCTGTCTCAAAAAAAAAATTGTTGGTTGAATCCAGACATTCCTGTTTTTTTCTTTCCTTCCAGAATTCTTTTTTTTTTTTTTTTTTTTTTTTTTTTTTAGGCAGGGCTTCTCTCTGTCACCCAAGCTGGAGTGAAGTGGCCCAGTCATAGCTGACTGCACCCTCGACCTGCTGGGCTCAGTGATCCTCACTCCCCAGCTTCCTGAGGAGCTGGGACTATAGGCAGGCACCACCATGCCCTGCTAATCTTTTTTTCACTATTACTTTTCATAGAGACCAGGGTCTCACTGTGTTGCCCAGGGTGGTTTCAAACTCCTGCCCTCAAGCAGTCCTCCCGAGGAGCTGGGACTGCAGATGCGTGCCACCGTGCCCATCTCATGGTTTTACTTTGATTTTTTTTGTCAGTGCTGGGTCTTGTTGTGTTGCCCAGGTGGTCTCAAACGCCTGGCCTCAAGTGGTCTCCAGCCTCGGCCTCGTAAAGTGCTGGGGTCGCAGACACGAGTCACTGCACCCAGCCTTGGCATTTTTAGTATATTACAAATTATCAGCCGTTAGCCGAGGTAGCAAGCTAGTCTTTTGGAGTTATGGTAGACGAGCTCTGTAACTCTGCTGTGGTTCCATAGCGGTGGCTGTGAGAATAGTGCGGTCTCCCTGTCTGTCTGGAGGTAGGCTGGTGGGGGGCAGGGCTGCCGGGTCGCTCTAAATGTTTACGCTCCTGTTGTTCCCGGACTCTGAGTGACGGTTGCAGATCCGTCTTTCCGTGTAAATTCTGCCTGGATGTTTTCAGAAGGAGGAGTTTGGTTTCCAAGAGCTCTTTAAAAGTCATGATATAACCTCTAAGGAATAGTTAAATGCCCAGAGGAGATCCAGGTGCTCGGATGTGGTTGATCCGTGCAGCTGCCGCAGGTTCAAGCCCGTCCTGGAGCCGCCCTGCGTGTGTGCCTGTCCAGAGAGGGAAGCAGTGGGAGGGAATTCAGAGACAGAAGGTTTTGCGCTAACAGCCACCTCCTTCCATCAGCGCAGGCAGACGTGCACTCTGGAGAGTGTGTTCGTGTACTTTTTCTCTGGGTTCACGGGGTAGTCACTTCAGGAAACATGGAGGGTTCCATGCAGGCTGGCGCCGGGCACACGCAGAGAAATTGGACCTGGCTCCTGTCTGGACGGGGACAGGGCCGATGAGAGCTCAGCCGTGATAGAAGCTTTTCTCCCCAGAGGACACCAGCCGCATTTCACCTGCTGCAGCCCTGGGAGTACACAGCGCTAAGGGGCCTTTCCTTTTTCCCAGATCCCAGCAGCCATCCAGAAAGGATGCTTGACACGGCCCCAGGGGACCAACCCTGGCCCTCTTCTCACCTTCGGAAGGGACCCTGCGGACTCTGCCACCAGCAAGCAGATACATAACACGCCTGACCCCAAATGCCCAGATGCACATTAGGAGTGGCCTGGTAGGTGTTGGGGAGGGGGTGTTAGTAGGCCCGCCCCTCTCTGGAACTTTCCTCCTGGTGAAATTTGGAAGTGTGGTGCTTCCCCCACATCTTGGAAACCTCTGGGTGGCCGACTTGGACTTCCCAAAGTTGAGTGCTAAGAAACGGCATGAGGGACTGGTGAAGGAGGCTGCAGGGGGCTCTCCCTCCTGGCACGCGGGTCTCCCGGTGCAGCCTCTGCTGGAGCCTGGCAACAGGGGCACAGGCAGGAGCTGCAGGGTGGAGGTTCTTGCAGTAGTGCCCAGCGGGGGCACCGGCGGAGCCCTGGGATGCTGCTGGATTTGCCAGAGATTGAGGGGCAGGGGTGCTGGCCTGTCAGGGTGGTCCTGGTCAGCTGCCCTCCGGCCAGAGAGAGGTGTCATCACCAGACTTTCAGATGACTCAACGCTAGGGAGAATGCGGACTGGATGCCGGGTAGAGACTGTGGGAAAAGGGGCCGCCCCGTAGGGTGGGCCCGTGCCGAGAGGCTGTGGCCTGGGTACTTCTACGGACAGACTGCGAAGGCCGCGGGAACTTGGGTCTGAGTAGCTCAGTGCACATACTGTCTTCATGGAGAAGAGGAGGGAGAGCAGGGCAGGGAGGGAGGGAGGACGGAGGCTAGGCTGACATCAGCAGAGCTGGCTGTCCCTTGCCTGCCCCACCCAGCTCCATCCGGGACCAGGTGTCTTGTCCCTGCCCAAACCTGGTCAGCATCCCATGGATGTGCCACTGGGGAGGTGGAGTGCTCCGAACCTTGCCTCCTGCCCCTGCTCCGAGCCCTGCCTCCTGCTCCTGCTCCGAGCTCCTGCCTCCTGCCCCTGCTCCGAGTTCCTGCCTCCTGCCCCTGCTCCGAGTTCCTGCCTCCTGCCCCTGCTCCAAGCTCCTGCTTCCTGCCCCTGCCCCTGCCCCTGCTCTGAGTTCCTGCCTCCTGCCCCTGCTCCAAGCTCCTGCCTCCTGCCCCTGCCCCTGTTCTGAGCCTTGCCTCCTGCCCCTGCCCCTGCTGTAAGCCCTGCCTCCTGCCCCTGTCCCTGCTCCGAGCTCCTGCCTCCTGCCCCTGCCCCTGCTCCGAGCTCCTGCCTCCTGCCCCTGCCCCTTCTCCGAGCCCTGCCTCCTGCCCCTGCCCCTGCTCCCAGCCCTACCTCCTGCCCCTGCCCCTGCTCTAAGCCCTGCCTCCTGCTCCTGCCCCTGCTCCGAGCACCTGCCTCCTGCCCCTGCCCCTGCTCCGAGCCCTGCCTCCTGCCCCTGCCCCTGCTCTGAGCCCTGCCTCCTGCCCCTGCCCCTGCTCCGAGCCCTGACTCCTGCCCCTGCCCCTGCTCCGAGCCCTGACTCCTGCCCCTGCCCCTGCTCCGAGCGCTGCCTCCTGCCCCTGCCCCTACTCTGAGCCCTGCCTCCTGCCCCTGCCCCTGCGCTGAGCCCTGCCTCCTTCCCCTTCCCAGAACTTGTTCCTCGTGGCTCCAGCGTGGTCCTCACCACTCAGCAGTCCTGGGAAAGAGAACGAGTTTGCCGCAGCGGAAAGTGCATTCCTGGTCGTCTTTTCCGTGTCTCTGGTCAGGCTTAGACTGGGGTCGTCTTGGAAGGAGACAGTGGACCCAGCCGATACCTTGAGGGGACCCTGTTCTCAGAAACCCTATTTTCCCATAAAAGTGCAAGGGCATGGCTGGCAGGGAACAGGAGCTGGGGTGTCAGGGTGGAGCGCCTGCCTGGGGAGTCCCATGCCACAGCCTTCACCTGGCGGGGGAGGTGAGCAGGCAGCACCCTGTGGTCCCTCTTCTGTCGGAGCTGTCACCTGAGAACTTGTCTGTGGAGTGCCTTCCTGGCACAGGCTCAGCTAGCAGCGCAGATGGGAGGTGCGCCGGGTCCTGTTACCTGCCCGTGGGACGCTCTGGCAAAGCCGCACTGTCAGCCCGGCAGGGGCCTCTGCCTGCACCCTGAGCGGGGGGCCTGGTGCTGCGGTTACTGTGTGAGCACACCCCTTCCAGGTCACTTCCCTGTGGTTTGTGTTTTTTATTTTACTTTTTAAAATTTACATCTTTGGCTTTTATAAGCCTAACTTATACTCTTGTAAATCCAGTGAGATCTCAGTTTCCCCACCCGTGGCCTGTAATTCTCAGAACAGGACAGCTGTGGTCAAGCGTCCCAAGGCCACCCACAGCCCTCACCAGGCTCACTGATTCGCCAGGAGGATTTGCAGAGTCCTTAGTGAAGCTGTTTTAGTGACAGGCAGAGTTCATGACAGTGAAGGGTGGAATCGGCAAAGGCCTGTGGGGCAGAGTCCAGGAGAGACTAGGCGCCCGCTTCCTGCGTCCTCTTCTGGGGAGGCACGTGGACGGCTCCCAGCGAAGATGTGTGACGGCACACGTGGAGTCCGGCCCCCCGCAGAGTGCTCCAGAGTCTCGGAGCCAGGCCTTTCCTTGGGGTTTCTTCGCATAGGTATGCCTGGCCTTAGTCCCCAGGGCCCCCAGAGATCACACTGCTACCACGTGGCGTGGGGTCCCCACTGTAGCGGGTGTTGCTAGCACAGGCCATCTGATGTGGCTCAAGGGCCCAGGTAAACTCAGGCACTCTTACCACACTGGGTGTTCCCGGGGCTCAGAGGTGATCTCCCATGAGCCCGGGAAGGGCCCAGTCTTTCTCTGGAGTGTGTGGAGTTTGGACAGCCCAGGCCTGCTGAGTTAACCCTTTATTGCACTACAGTATTTAAATGTCCGGCATCTGGTCCAAGCTGCAACTGGATCACATCCTGCTGTGACCATTTATTAGCTCTCTGATTTAGATACTCTACATCTCTTTGTTTGCTTGTTGGTGAAATAGGGGATGTCACAGTGCCTGCCTCCTGGGCGTGTGGGAGATGGATGGGTTGGCAAATGCTGACCACTGAGGTCTGGGCAAAGGTTGGTTGCCTCCTCACCATCTCCAGAAGACAGAGGGGTACATCTCCCTAGACCCGCGCCTCCCCCTCATGGATACTCATTGCACCGTGTGACCCTTGATTCCAAAAGCTGACCCCGCCCTTGCAGGTGGTGCCTGAGGTCACCGGAACCCCACAGGCCCACCTGCTCTGTGAGTGTGCCTGTGTGTGCCATCCTGTGGACACATGATGTTTTCCATATCTAGATTTACTTCTTATTTTGCTGCCTCACGGAAAATTTGGCAAGCAGAGAAAAGGGTTAAAGTCACCCAGCCCCAGCGCCAACTGTCTGGTGGCATCTGGCTCCATTTCCTCCGGGGCAGTTTCCCATGGCTGTGACCGTGGGTCAGTGCCATGCCCTTTGTGGCCGCTTGCATGCTCATGGTCTCTACCGGGAAGGGTGAGCTTTGGCACAGCAGGCAGTGGAGCTGGCCGGGTGGATGGAGGCAGCCTTGCTGTGCCCTTCAGATGGGACCTGGTCAGGAATCCCACGTGGACAAGAGGATTGTCTGTGGTGTGCTCTGGCTGGCCTATGACTCAGAAACTTCGTTTTTTTTTTTTTGGAGACAGAGTCTCGCTCTGTCACCAGGCTGGAGTGTAGAGGCACGATCTTGGCACACTGCAGCCTCCACCTCCCAGGTTCAAGCGATTCTCCTGGCTCAGCATCCTGAGTAGCTGGGATTACAGGTGTGCACCACCATGCCTGGCTAATTTTTTTGTGTTTTTAGTAGAGACGGGGTTTCATTGTGTTGGCCAGGCTGTCTTGAACTCTGAACCTTGTGATCCGCCTACCTTGGCTTCCCAAAGTGCTGGGATTATAGGCGTGAGCCACCATCCCTGGCTGACTCAGGGACTTCCAAAGGTCACCCTTCGTGACTCTGAGTGCTGGCTGCTTTCCTGGTAGGTCATTCTGGCCAACATCGACCCCCTTTGACACCTGGGTAGAGCAACTTGGCAGCCAGCTCCTGAGGTGGGGTTACCTGAGGTGTGATGCTGAGCATGGAGTTGGAGGACCCGGCTTCTAGCTCTGCCTTTTCTGGCCGAGGGGCTGGGAGTACCCTCACCTCTCTGACCTCAGTCTATGGACCTCTGAAATGGGTTCAGTCACCTGCCCACCTGCCAGGTGTTCTTAAGGTACAAGGCCTTGAGCTGCAGAGAGTGGCTTGTCTTGTGCCCTCTGTGCTTCTGGGCACGTTCTGAGATGTTCCGTGACCTGTCTGGGGCCTGAGGGGAGGAATGAGACAGGGATGGGGCTGGGGAACCAGGGCCTGATCCGAGCTGCCACCAGTCAGAAGGGTGTGTCCGCCAGCCCCATGCAGATGCCTTAAAGGCAACGAGTTCTTTGTGCGACTTGCACCCGCATAGTCAAGCAGCTGTTCATTCACTTCGCACATGGTGATTAGGCACCTACTATGTACCCATGAGCCACATGCTCCACACAGCTGTGAAGAGTCAGAGAATCAGATGAACCAGGACTTGTACAAATAACAGCAATCTGTCAGCATCCCATAGAACAGGGGACTCTAATCGATTTGTGGGCAGGGCTCATGGCTGTGCAATGAAATTTGGCATTGACAGAAGCCACGGGGCAGGTTCCTGGAGGCGGGTTCGTTACTTCGGTCATAGCGACTGGAGGAACTGGAGGAGGTGCCTGGTCCCTGCCTCCCTCTCACAGATTCACTCCTCCCAGCGGGGGGTAGACCATGCTTCTGGACTTCAAAGCCGGCTCCACCACCCTCAGAGTCTGTGTGCTGGGCAGGGACAAGTCTGCTTTGTACCCATTCTGTGGCCGTGAACCCACTTATACTTCTCAGCCTTGCTTTTCTTATCTGCAAAATGGAAACAGCCACTGGATTTATCTTAAAACTTAGGTCATCAGTGTCTCGGCTTGAAAGAGAACCGGCTCACAGTGGCCCTTGCAGACAAGCTCTGCTATGCAGGCGACCGCCATCTGCTGCCAGGTGCCAGGTGAACAGCAGCAGCTCTGACCATCGTGGCGACCACCCTTCATGGCACACGCCAGCTCGGCGCAATCTCTGGGCAGGCAGTGGCGACACAGCTCTCCTGAGGCATGGAAAGACGCGCTCGTCCCTGGGATCGCAGTGTATCTTATGTATTCAGGATCTCCTGTATCCGGGATCTCATGTATCCGTGAGAGCAGCGGTGCTTCCTGCAGCTGAGGCCTCTCTCTTTGAAGTGCCTCAGATTTCCAGCTTTGTCCAGTTGGAATACCAGGGGAGGGCCCATGGTTGCTGTGGAGAAGGTACAGTTGGGGGAGGTGAAGGCGTCTCATCTGCAGGGACGCCACACAGCCTGATTGGAAGAGTAACGCTCCATCTTGGGAGAAACTTTTGGGCGCTGCTAGTTGTCTTTAACTATCATGTCTGTCTCTCTGATGGCTCCGGGGAGGTCGGGGAGCCTTTTATGCTGTTCACTGATACATCCTCAGGGTCTGTGGCAGGCCCTGCCTCTTTGCAGGTGCCCAGTATTTGTTGAATGCCCCACTGAACAAAGCTTTGAGCACACACCTTTATTTACAAGTAGGGTTTTCCCCATATGACAGTCACTAAAAGATCTGTGTGTGTGCTTGTGTGTGTGTATTAACTGAGGCTTGATATCTCTCTGTGGTTTGGTGACTGAGGACAAATACCTCTGACCACGTATGAAATTCCTGACTGAGCATGCAGATAAAGGCTTGAAGACAAAAATGACAGCAGTGGGAAGAGAATCATTGTCTGAGCCATACCCATGGTCCTGGTTAACATGTGGCTGCCACTGGGGAAATTGGTCTGGCAGGTCCTAAAAAGTTAAATGTAGAGTCACATTAAATGTAGAGTGAAGTTATATGTAGAGTGAAGTTATATGTAGAATGAAGTTAAATGTAGAGTGAAGTTAAACGTAGACTGAAGTTAAACGTAGAGCGAAGTTAAACGTAGAGCGAAGTTAAACGTAGAGCGAAGTTAAACGTAGAGCGAAGTTAAACGTAGAGCGAAGTTAAACGTAGAGCGAAGTTAAACGTAGAGCGAAGTTAAACGTAGAGCGAAGTTAAATGTAGAGCGAAGTTAAACGTAGAGTAGGCGTATGAGCCAGCATTTCCACTCCTGGGTGTGTCTCCAAGAGAAATGGAATCGTAAGTACGAGTGAAGACGTTTTCACAGGTGCTTATGGCAGCATTGTTTATAATAGCCAAGAACTGGAATCAGTCATGTTTGTCAGCTGAGTAATAAATAAACTGTGGGGTGCCCATATGATAGGGTGTGACTCAGCCTGAAATGGAATGGATTACAGACGTGGGCTCCCGCGTGGATGCACCTTGAGGACATTACCCCAGGTGAAAGGAGTCAGATGCAGAGGCCACGTGTGATGGGACCCCATTTACACGTGGTGTCCAGAAAGGGCAAATCCACACAGGCAGAACACAGACCTGTGGTTGCCAGAGGCCAGGGGTGGCTGTGAATGGGGTTGGGGTTTCCGTGTGGGGTGCTGAGAATGTCCTGGCATTAGATAGTGGTGATAGTGACACAACATGGGTAAAAACCAGTAAATACTTCAAAGTGGTAAATTCTATGTTAGGTGAATTTTATCTATCTGAAAAATTGCTAAGGAAACAAACACCCCAAAAGATTTCTGTTGATTTTGTTCAACGTGAAATCTCAAGCACTGAGGGAGAGAACTAGGCACATGCGGGCATTCATCAAGTAAATGATGAGAGCAGGGATGGGTCTTTTTTTTTTTTAAAGACAGAGTTTCACTCTGTCACCCAGGCTGAAGTGCAGTGGTACAATCTCAGCTCACTGCAACGTCTGCCTCCTGGGTTCAAGCGATTCTCATTCCTCAGCCTCCCGAATAGCAGAGATTATAGGTGCCCACCACCATGCCAGATTAATTTTTGTATCTTTAGTAGAGAAGGGGGTTTCACCATGTTGGCCAGGCTCGTCTCAAACTCCTGACCTCAAGTGATCCACCCACCTTGGCCTCCCAGAGTGCTGGGATTACAGGCATAAGCCACTGAGCCGGGCAGGGATGGGTCTTTCTGAGCCATTGAGGGGAAGGGGTGCAGGGAGACCCCGGCTTGCTGTGCCAGAGAGCCTTTGACATTTTTAGAACCTTGCTAGTCTCTCCCTTTTCAGCAGAAAGAACAAGAGACGAGGCCAGGTGTGATGGCTCACTCTGTAATCCCAGCACTTTGGGAGGCTGAGACGGGTAGATTACAAGGTTAGGAGTTCGAGACCAGCCTGGCCAACATGGTGAAACCCTGTCTTTAATAAAAATAGGAAAATTAGCTGGGCATGGTGGTGCATGCCTGTAATCCCAGCTACTCGGGAGGCTGAGGCAGGAGAATTGCTCCACCTCCAGGAGGTGGAGGTTGCAGTGAGCTGAGGTCATGCCATTGCACTCCAGTCGGGGCAACAGAGCAAGACTCCATCTTGGGGGGGGTGAAAAAAGAAGCAGAGGCAGGCTGAGAGCCTTGGGTAGATGAAAGCATGGAGCTCGAATTTAAGGACCATCACATTCATTTGCTTATGTATTAATTTATTTGAGATAGGGTCTTGCTCTGTTGCCCAGGCTGGAGTGCAGTGGTGTGATCATGGCTCACTGCAGCTGCAACCTCAAACTTCTGGGCTCAAGGAACCCTCCTGCCTCAGCCTCCCCAGTAACTGTGACCCCAGGCATGCATCACCATGCTTGGCTAATTGTAAAATATTTTGTAGAGACAGGGTCTCACTGTGTTGCCCAGTTTGGTCTTGAATTCCTTGGCTCAAGCAATCCTCCCTCCTCAGCCTCCCAAAGTGCCGGGATTTCAGGAGTGAGCCACGGCACCCGGCCCACCACATTTATTTTTGTGGCTGACTCTCCTCTACGGTAGGCGGTGCCCATGCCAGGCTCACTCTTCTTCCTCAAGGGAAGCTTTCCCCTCAGAAAGAATATTTTTGTTCTGTGTGATTTGAGCATTAAAATTTTAATTTATTAGAGTGATACATTCAACAACTTTTCTTTCTTTTTTTAAAACTGTATTTGGGCTCTGGGGAACATGTGCACATCCTGCAGGTTTGTTGCACAGGTGCATACGTGCCGTGGTGGTTTGCTGTCTCCGTCCCCCCGCGTTGCCTACATCAGGCATTTCTCCCGGTGTTATCCCTCCCCCTCCTCCCTGTCAAAAACTTTTCTTCAAGCTTGTAAGTTTCATTTTACAATGATTTCTCTATTTATGTCTAGTTGATTTTATGATCCTTGAAGAGTGGGCCTCTGATTACAGTGTGATCTCATGTACAAACCTGAATTCCGGTTTTGGGTATGTAAGTAAGTGACCCTTATCAATCTCAGTATACTGAAAATAGGGGAAATCCTAAATTCTCTGAAACATCCAAGAAATGTTTTCCCTTTTCTAAAATTATGCTTTCGGTATAAAGTCTCATGTCTCCATCAGTCAGTCACTCACCTGCTTATTTTGGCTGTGATGAGAAGATGAATTGGTTTGGTACCTTTAATCCTAAAAGTAAACAGGTGCTCTGCGTAAAGGTGAGGCCTATTTCTGGATTTCACTTACAGTGAGTGTCGGGCAGCTTTGGTTTCTCTCTTCATCTCTGTCCTCAGGTTTAAGCCTTCTTGGGATTGTAAACCATTGACCCACGAAGGAAGCAGCCTGGACCTTCTGTGTAAGTCGCTGGAGTTGACCTTGGACGAGGGTTGGTGTAACGCTGGGACCCAGGAGCTGCCTCTTCCTCACAGTTCTTGCCCCCAGGAAGGGCCCTCTGCAGCCGTAGCAGGTCTTCTGTGACTTGTAGAGGGCTGGGTCCTGCTGTCCACCCCCTGCTCGAGTCCGCTGGTACTCTGTTCTCTGCATCTGTCTGTCTGGGCCTGCCTGCTCCCATCGGCACCTGCCCTTTGGATCCAGCTGCTAACATCCTGCTTCATGGCTTAATTCTCAGTTAACACAGAGTGAGGTGATTGAGGAATGCAAGTGAGTGACGTTGGGATTTGAGGCCACCGAGAGAGCAGGGCTGAGGCAGCGTCAGTCTCCTGGGTCTCACGCCCAGTCTCCTGGGTCTCAGCCTCACGCATGCTGGGGTCTGTTCGTGACATCGGCTCCAGCAAGCGCCCACTGCTTAGCTGTCCCTGAGAGTAACTGTGGTCCCATCAGAGCAGCCACCTACAGACCAGCATCCCTAGATGGGGCCTCAGTGGCCACTCTGAACACAAAACGTTTTTGGGGGTCGCTGCCTGAGTACCTGCCTGTCCGCCCCATCCTGGAGCGGGTGGTGATGTGTTTGGTGTCCATAAGGCGTGCGGGTCTCTCTGTGCCTTGTTTTCCCTGGAAAGTGGGACTGATCTTGCTCCTGGCCCAGCCTTTCCTGCCAGCGGCACTGCCGTGTGCTGATCCGTGCCTGTGCGAGTTTGCAGGTTGAAGCTCTCGCCCCAGCACTCAGTGTGACCTCACTGGAGCAAGGCTCTTTAAAGAGGTCATCAAGTTAAATGAGGCTGGTAGGGTGGGCCTGATCCACTGTCACTGGTGTCCTTAGAAGGAGACAGCTGTATAAAGACACAGGGAAATGGCAGTGCCCTGCCCAGGCGAAGGAGAGGACCCTGGAACGATCTGTGCCTGCGGAGGGACCCACGCTGCCTGGATCTGGGACTCCTGGCCTCTGGGGACGCGGGACAGTGTGTTTCTGTGGTCACAGCTGTCTAGTCTGCATACTTTGCTGCCACAGTCCTGGCTGACTCATGCAGGTGCCCAGGGCCAGAACAGGCTACAGAGCCCTGGATGGGGATCAGGCAGTGGCTGGGGGCAGGTGGGAGGGGGACTCTGGTCCTAACAGTCATGCCAGTGCCCTTTGACCTCATTCTCATGTTACAATGGAGACCCCAACCCCTCCTCTGGATGGGGTCCCTGAGATATGTCTGCTAATTATCGGGGAGCCCAGGAAATGAGTTATTGCTGGAGTGTTTGTGACACACACACACACACACACACACACACACACACACACACACGGTGTCCCCTTGACTTGGAATTGCTACAAGGCTCTGATGAGATGGCTCCAGAACCCATGGGCTGTGATTCCAGACCGGCCGCAGAAGCCCTCTCTGCCTGTGGTTTGAGTTGATTTATGAATATAATTTGTGGGGGACCCTGGCTTTTCAGTAGAGCTGTGTGTCTGCATCCCTGGAGGCCGTCTGTCTCTGTGTGTCTTACATGGCAGTAAAGAGAGGAAGGACTTTCTTTTCGGGTACTCGGTTTTGGTTTGCAGGCTTCTTTAGGAAGAGCAAGCTATGCTGGCTCTTGTTTGAATTGGATATTTGCCTTTGACGAGGAAGCTCGCCCGGTTAAAGGCGCTTCATCTTTTCCTCTCGCCCTGCCTGCGACGTAATTAAGGAGGCATGATTGCATCCTCTGGGTCTCACCTTTTCCTTTCACCTTTACGAGCCGATCGCCTCCGATGGCTTGATCACATCTCTGGGAAGAAGAAAGCCTTGATGAATGTAGATCTCTTTGCAATTTGCTTTTGTAATGAATATTCCAGTAATGAGTGAAGACGGAAAGTATGAAATTGGATTGATTAAGTCGCTTCCCTGGTAGAGGCGACGCTTTTCCACCCAGAGTGGTACACATTGCTCCTTTCACTCTTACCTTGTGTTTCTTTACATTTAAAATCTCTTCATGAAGGCTCAGGCCCTGGTCTTTTTTTTTAGAAACGGATTTTCTCTCTTGCTGCCCAGGCTGGAATGCAATGGTGCAATCTTGGCTCACTGCCACCTCCGCCTCCCGGGTTCAAGCGATTCTCCTGCTTCAGCCTCCCAAATAGCTGGAATTACAGGCAAGCACCCCCAGGCCTGGCTGATACTTTATATCTTTAGTAGAGACGGGGTTTCTCCCTGTTGGTCAGACTAGTCTTGAACTCCTAACCTCAGGTGATCCACCCACCTTGGCCTCCCAAAGTGCTGGGATTACAGGCTTGAGCCACCGCGCCCGGCCGGTTCTGGTCTTTCTAGTTACAGTGGAGACAGCGTGGGACCTTCCAACGTTATCCTGCCCCATTCAGGAAACAGGATTCCTACAAGCATCACGAGTGTGGATTCTGACAGAAGATAGCAGGTTTATTTGATGTACTGGTAAATGACTGCTCATAGTCACAGCCTAATAGACTTCAAGGACCGCAGGTCACAAAGAACGGAGTGGAGAGTCATCGTGGGCTGCACTGTGTCCCCTCCCCGGATTCCTAAGTTGAATCTCTAAGCCCCAGGACCACAGAGTGTGACAGTATTTGGAGACAAGTAATCTGGGGTCATATGGATGACCCTACTCCAGAGGGTGGGTGTCATAGGAGGGAGAGATGAAGCCAGGCACGGCGGCTCGCACCCGTAATCCCAGCCCTTTGGGAGGCTAAGGTGGGTGGATCACTTAAGGCCAAGAGTTTGAGACCAGCCTGGTCAACACGGTGAAACCCCATCTCTACTAAAATTACAAAAATTAGCCAGGCGCCGTAGTACGTGTCTGTAATCTCAGCTACTTGGGAGGTTGAGGCAGGAGAATCACTTGAACCTGGGAGGCAGAGGTTACAGTGAGCTGAGACCACGCCACCACACTCTAAGCCGGAACAACAGAGCGAGACTCCGTCTTAAAAAAAAAATAAAAAAATAAAATAAAGTTAAGGGCTGGGCGCGGTGGCTCACACCTATAATCCCAGCACTTTGGGAGGCTGAGGCGAGCACTTGAGGCCAGGAGTTTAAGACCAGCCCGGCCAACATGGTGAAACCCCGTCTCTACTTGAAATACAAAAATCAGGCAGGCATGGTGGTGCACGCCAGTAGTCCCAGCTACTGGGAGACTGAGGCAGGAGACTCGCTTGAACCTGGGAGGTGGAGGTTACAGTGAGCTGAGATCATTCCACTGCACTCCAGTCGGGGCAACAGAGTGAGACCCCATCTCAAAAAAAAAAAAAAAAAAAGATGAGAGAGATGAGGAGCTAGACATGCACGGAGGGACGACCCTGGTAGGGCACAGGGAGAAGGTGGTGTCTCCAAGCCAAGAAGAGAGGCCTCGGGAGGACCCAGTGCTGTGCGGACTGCAGCCTCCAGGATGTGAGATAATACATGTCTGTTGCACGAGCTGCCCTGTCTGCAGGGCTGTGTACGGCAGCCCGAGCCAAGACCTCCGAGGTGATGGGCAGCGTCCTGTCTCCCCGTAACACACAGGTGTATCAGTTCCCAATTGTGAATGAGGACATAGTGCGGAGGGGGATACAGCTGAACTGACTGTGCTGTGCGTGCTTTTGTATTTTTTTTTCTTTTTTCTTGAGACAGGGTGTTGCTCTGCCGCCCAGGCTGGAGTGCACTGGTGCTGGAGTGCATTGCGGCTTATTGCAGCCTTGACCTCCTGAGCTCAAATGGTCCTCCTGCCTCGGCCTCCCTAAAGTCCTGGGATTATAGGCATGAGCCACTGTGCCTGCTCTGTTTTTCATTTAAGGGTCACAATGGCCTTCTCCAGCACCACAGGGGCTGGACGTCTACTGTTTGGATGGAGAAAATGAGGCTGAGATAGAAAAGCCAGGTGCATGGAGGCCAGCAGCTCAGAGTGGAGACGTGGCATTGCCTGACTTGCAGAAGCCTCCCCCAAATGCCTGCATACCCCTTGTTCCCATGTCCTGGCATTCTGTCACGGCCTGCAGGGCATCAGGCACTTCTGCACATACGTTATCAGAAAGTGGAGAAGCCTAAAGAGGCGGCCGATTGCCTGCAGAGGCACCGTGCCGTGCTGGGTGGTGACATACTCTCTCTTACTCCCCATCAACCATCTGTTGGTTCTGAGGCCTCATTTTCTAGACAGCAGTGAGCCACACTGTCTCTTCTTCTGAGAAGAGGCATGGATGTCCCTTTCTCCCCACGGGCATTGCAGATGGGTGCCGAGACGTGTGAAGATCTGGGTGAGCCTCACACTGTCCCCTTGCTAAGTACTTAAGCACTGCCGCCTCGAGGGCCTGGTTATGGATTACACAGAAGAATCCATAGAGAAGCGAAAGCCTCCTGCAAATGCCCGCCTTTGCAGTTACAGAGGCATTTCCTCTGGGCCAGCCTGGACAATAACATGGACTGAAAGAATGACGGCTGTGGCCACTGGGCAGCCCGGGCAGCTGTGCCTCTGCTTGGCTGGTCTGTTTTTTCTCAGTCGTGGGCTAGGGGCCCTGCAGGTGGTCGTCTCTGCTGTTGGTTGACCTACATGTGGGTGACTTGGAGCTTCCTCACAGATGAGGGCTGTGCTGTGGGAAGCAAGTCAGCTGTGCTCTTCCCCGTCCTGCTGGAGGCTTGCGCTGGACCCTTGCACTCAGCTCCCTCCCTGGGCCCCTCTTGTCCTTGCAAGGAGGTGAACTTTCCCCCAGGCACTGGGGCTTTGAAACCTGGTTGGCAGAAGAGCACCCCGAGGCCTCAGCTTTGGGCTTTTCTGTATTCATTTACCCCTGGGAGAAGCAGCACAGGTTTTGGAAGGGAACGCTCTGGACATGAGACCTGCTGGCTGTGTGGCTTGGCCACATCCTCTCTGAGGGCCACTGGGCTTATGTGTAAAGTTGGGGCCATGGCCAGGCATGGTGGCTCATGCCCAGTACTTTGGGAGGCCAAGGTGGGTCAATTGCTTGAGGCCAGGAGTTTGAGACCAGCCTGGGTAACATGGAGAAACTCTGAGTCTACAAAAAATTTAAAAAAAAAAACTTAGCTGGGGCGTGCTCCTGTAGTCTCAGCTACTTGGAAGGCTGAGATGCAAGGATTGCTTGAGCCTGGGAGGTTGAGGCTGTAGTGAGCTGTGATTGTGCTCCTGCACTTCAGCCTGTGCAACAGGGTGAGACTCAATCTCAAAAAAAAAAGCGGATCACGAGGTCAGGAGTTTGAGACCAGCCTGAACAATATGGTGTAACCCGGTATCTACTAAAAACACAAAAATTAGCTGGTCATGGTGGCGAGCACATATAAACCCAGCTAGCTACTCAGAAGGCTGAGGCAGGAGAATTGCTTGAACCCAGGAAGCAGAGGTTGCAGTGAGCTGAGATTGTGCCATTGTACTCCAGCCTGGGCAACAGAGCGAGACTCTGACTTAAAAAAAAAAAAGAATAAAGTTGGGGCGATGCTGTGTACTGAGAAACTCTCTGAGGTTTGGTAGAGTTTGTCAATTACATGGGCACTGATTGGTCACTGGCAAGGTGCCAGCGACTGGGATAAGCCCTGAATGCCACCACTGAGCATGGACATGGAACAGAATGGGGCCTGGGAGCCCCTGGGGGGATCACACACCTGCTGGTGGACGGCGGAAGCCAGGAGGAGGATCAGGTATGAGAACCTGAAACAAGGGGAGGGACAGCGAGTGAGTGGTCAGGGTTTCAGCCCAGAATGGCAGATGCATGTGGCTATTTCACAGCCCAACCCAGGGACCTGGTCACTGGGAGCCGGGAGCTCTGTCTTCACTGGCCATCTGTGGTCGCTGTGTCCTGGCTGTTGGTATGGGTGGGGGCAGCTTCCTGGGACTCCATCCAGGTTGATGTGGGAGCTGTGGAGTTGGCGCCCACTCCTGCTCTGTGAGAGAACCCCAGGCTTTGCTCCCACCCACTTGGACCCATCACTTGCCTGTGTGAGGGGTGACTCCCTGCTAGGGAGAGCATCAGGGCCCCCGAGAGACTGTGTAGGCCCCAGCTCCATTTGAAGGTGGTCATAGTCACTTCAGTGAGGCCAGCACCCAGCACAGTGCAGGGACATGGCAGGCCATCAGCAGATGAGAAGGGATGTGGTGGGTGACAGATGAGTGAGCCGGGCACCCTGGCACCAGCATGACGCATTTGGGCCCACACCTCAGTTTCATCTTGACTTTGGGTTATAGGCGCGGTGAATTTCACTGTCTTCACTGCTGTGCCTGCTTGCCAGGGTAATTCATGGGGCCTGTTTATTTCTGCCTTTCAATTACTCAGTATCCCTGCGCCTTTTCGTACATCAGCTATAAATGTTCACCGTGTTTTCCTGTTCCCTTGCCCTCGAGTCCTCCTCCCCAGAGGGAGGGCATCCTGTTTCCGGAGAGACCCCAGCAGCACTTGGTTGGGAATGCTCGGCTTGCTGACAGATGGTGTGTACTGAGGCCTGGGTGCAGGCTGCTGAGGGAGTTTGGGGCTGACCCTCTTAGGCGTACGTGGGGAGGGGCTGGACAGATGCGGGTAGGATGATGAGAAGGTGGTTCCGGTGGGCCATGATTGGAGTGATGGTGGTAGGGGCGCCAAGGAGGGGTGGCAGGATGAGAGAGATGGAGGGGGCAAGATTGCCAGGTCTCGGGAGTGGCTAGGATAATGGGCAGAGGCAGAGGGAAACATCTCGGGTGATGTCTCAGTTTCTATTGGGAGCAAATGGGTGGTGTCAAGGACTGTGTGGGGTCTGACCTTTGCCCTCCAAGTTAGCCTACCTCAGTTTCCCAATACCAACAGGAGACACGAGGCTCCTGGATCAGAGATACAGGTCAGTACCTTCCTCACAGCAACACCAACAGGAAGAACATTGGCCCTGTGGAGCCCCCAGGGAAGGCCACGTGGCACCACATGCACAGCAAGTTGTGTTATGGGAGGGAAGCGCTGAGTTTAGGGAAAGGGACTCCTTTATAAAGGATGACCTCAGCACGCCTGTCCTTTGCTCCAGAAGGGGACAGTGTCTCTAAGTTCCAAGGCTGCTCTCTGTACAAATGTAACAGAGGATGGGCCAGAAAAAGGCAGTCAGAGCCTCTGCTCATGCAACACACAGAAAAAGAGAAATCCACCAAGTACGGCCTCCTAACAACGCTTCTGCTTGGGTCTCTGCATTCCTAACATAGAAACCCATGAAGAATGATTCCTGGGCAAACGCGAGAAACCCACGAACTCCCCCAAATAAAATATGAGCAACCCATGAGGAGCTGTCCTGAGTAAAACACGAGAAAGCCATGAAGAGCTGTCCCCAAACAAAATGAGAAACCTGTGAAGAGCTGTCCCCCCAAAAAACATGAGAAACATATGAAGGCCTGTCCCCCAAAACACATGAGAAAACTGTGAAGTGCTGTCCCCCCAAAAAACATGAGAAACATATGAAGACCTGTCTCCCCAAAACACATGAGAAACCTGTGAAGAGCTGTCCCCCCAAAAAACAGAAACATGAAGGCCTGTCCCCCCAAACACATGAGAAACCAGTGAAGAGCTGTCCCCCCAAAAAAAACAAACATATGAAGGCCTGTCCCCGCAAACACATGAGAAACCTGTGAAGAGTTGTCCCCCCAAAAAACAAACATAAGAAGGCCTGTCCCCCCAAAACACATGAGAAACCAGTGAAGAGCTGTCCCCCCAAAAAAACAAACATATGAAGGCCTGTCCCCCCAAACACATAAGAAACCTGTGAAGAGTTGTCCCCCCAAAAAACAAACATAAGGCCTGTCCCCCCAAAACACATGAGAAACCAGTGAAGAGCTGTCCCCCCAAAAAAACAAACATATGAAGGCCTGTCCCCCCAAACACATAAGAAACCTGTGAAGAGTTGTCCCCCCAAAAAACAAACATAAGGCCTGTCCCCCCAAAACACATGAGAAACCAGTGAAGAGCTGTCCCCCCAAAAAAACAAACATATGAAGGCCTGTCCCCCCAAACACATAAGAAACCTGTGAAGAGTTGTCCCCCCAAAAAACAAACATAAGGCCTGTCCCCCCAAAACACATGAGAAACCAGTGAAGAGCTGTCCCCCCAAAAAAACAAACATATGAAGGCCTGTCCCCCCAAACACATGAGAAACCTGTGAAGAGCTGTCCTGAATAAAAGATGAGAAACCCATGAAGCACTACCCTGAACAGAACACGGGGAACCCATGAAGCACTGCCCTGAACAGAACATGGGGAACCCATGAAGTACTGCCCTGAACAGAACATGGGGAACCCATGAGGAACCGCCCTGAACAGAACACGGGGAACCCATGAGGAACCGCCCTGAACAGAACACGGGGAACCCATGAGGAACTATCCTGAACAGAACACGGGGAACCCATGAGGAACTATCCTGAACAGAACACGGGGAACCCATTAAGCACTGCCCTGAACAGAACACGGGGAACCCATGAGGAACCGCCCTGAACAGAACACGGGGAACCCATGAGGAACTGCCCTGAACAGAACATGGGGAACCCATGAGGAACTATCCTGAACAGGACACGGGGAACCCATGAGGAACTGCCCTGAACAGAACATGGGGAACCCATGAGGAACTATCCTGAACAGAACACGGGGAACCCATGAGGAACTATCCTGAACAGAACACGGGGAACCCATGAGGAACTATCCTGAACAGGACACGGGGAACCCATGAGGAACTGCCCTGAACAGAACACGGGGAACCCATGAGGAACTGCCCTGAACAGAACACGGGGAACCCATGAGGAACTATCCTGAACAGAACACGGGGAACCCATGAGGAACCGCCCTGAACAGGACACGGGGAACCCATGAGGAACTATCCTGAACAGGACACGGGGAACCCATGAGGAACTGCCCTGAACAGAACACGGGGAACCCATGAGGAACTGCCCTGAACAGAACACGGGGAACCCATGAGGAACTATCCTGAACAGAACACGGGGAACCCATGAGGAACTGCCCTGAACAGAACACGGGGAACCCATGAGGAACTGCCCTGAACAGAACACGGGGAACCCATGAGGAACTGCCCTGAACAGAACACGGGGAACCCATGAGGAACCGCCCTGAACAGGACACGGGGAACCCATGAGGAACTGCCCTGAACAGAACACGGGGAACCCATGAGGAACTGCCCTGAACAGAACACGGGGAACCCATGAGGAACTATCCTGAACAGAACACGGGGAACCCATGAGGAACCGCCCTGAACAGGACACGGGGAACCCATGAGGAACTATCCTGAACAGGACACGGGGAACCCATGAGGAACTGCCCTGAACAGAACACGGGGAACCCATGAGGAACTGCCCTGAACAGAACACGGGGAACCCATGAGGAACTATCCTGAACAGAACACGGGGAACCCATGAGGAACTGCCCTGAACAGAACACGGGGAACCCATGAGGAACTGCCCTGAACAGAACACGGGGAACCCATGAGGAACTGCCCTGAACAGAACACGGGGAACCCATGAGGAACCGCCCTGAACAGGACACGGGGAACCCATGAGGAACTGCCCTGAACAGAACACGGGGAACCCATGAGGAACTATCCTGAACAGGACACGGGGAACCCATGAGGAACTATCCTGAACAGAACACGGGGAACCCATGAGGAACTATCCTGAACAGGACACGGGGAACCCATGAGGAACTATCCTGAACAGGACACGGGGAACCCATGAGGAACTATCCTGAACAGGACACGGGGAACCCATGAGGAACTGCCCTGAACAGAACACGGGGAACCCATGAGGAACTATCCTGAACAGAACACGGGGAACCCATGAGGAACTGCCCTGAACAGGACACGGGGAACCCATGAGGAACTATCCTGAACAGAACACGGGGAACCCATGAGGAACTATCCTGAACAGGACACGGGGAACCCATGAGGAACTGCCCTGAACAGGACACGGGGAACCCATGAGGAACTGCCCTGAACAGGACACGGGGAACCCATGAGGAACTATCCTGAACAGAACACGGGGAACCCATGAGGAACCGCCCTGAACAGGACACGGGGAACCCATGAGGAACTATCCTGAACAGAACACGGGGAACCCATGAGGAACCGCCCTGAACAGGACACGGGGAACCCATGAGGAACTATCCTGAACAGGACACGGGGAACCCATGAGGAACCGCCCTGAGCAGTATCTCCCCTCGCGTCTCCGTCACCCTTGCACATTTTCCCGAGTGTGCTGTTCTGTTGGCCGTGCTGGTTAATCTACCAGACAGGTTGGGACCAAATCCAGCCCATTTGTCTCATGCAGCCTTTCGTGAAGAGGACAGCCAGCAGGACTGCAGCAGTCACCTCAGTGGTGACCTCCGGGGTCCTGGATCTAGCCAGCCGAGCAAACCCCACAAGCCTGCAGGCTCCCCTTAGAAACCAGTCCGCTTTCCCCGTAAGTTTCCGCTGACCTTTCACTTGGCGGCATGTGTTGTTAACCCAGCTATGGCGGGATGATTGACAGTGGCACACACTTCACCTGCCAAACAAGGAACAAGCCAAGGGCAATCTTGCCATCTGTGGTGCTCTTGGATGTTGAGTTGAGGCTGGACTGAAGTTAGCCTGTGCACGTTCTTTTTCCTTTTTTTTTTCCGAGACGGAGTTTTGCTCTTGTTGCCCAGGCTGGAGTGCAATGGTGCCATCTCTGCTCACCGCAACCTCCGCCTCCTGGGTTCAGGCAATTCTCCTGCCTCAGCCTCCCGAGCAGCTGGGATTACAGGCACGCGCCACCATGCCCAGCTAATTTTTCGTATTTTTAGTAGAGACGGGGTTTCACCATGTTGACCAGGATGGTCTCGATCTCTTGACCTGGTGATCCACCCGCCTCGGCCTCCCAAAGCACTGGGATTACAGCCGTGAGCCAAGCCCGTGCATGTTCTAACGGATTTCTCAGCAAGAATAAGGTGAATGGGCATCAAACTTGGTTGGGAGGTAGTGGCATTGATCTCCTTCCCTGAATCCTGGGACACATTTCCTGCAACCTTTTCTAGTTAGACGTCTCCTATGGAGAGCTGCCTGCAGCATTCACATAAATAACGTGCCGCTGGCATGTTGACCAGGTCCCTGAGGGCAGCTCCACTTTGAAGGGGACTTCTCGGTGATCGAGGCTTTGTGACATACAGGGAATGCTTGCTTACGTACTCAGAGGTCTCTTATGACCCCTCTAAAGTGCCAGTGTCCACGTTCTCAGGAGGGAAGCACTTGGCTTCCGCACAGGAAGTAGAGAGCTGTGGGCAGACGTGCCCTGGAAAGTAAAGGTTGCTGACATTTGCTGGAGGCTCCCTGCCCCCCCCCGCCCCGTCCCCAAGAGGGACCTCCATAGGTTGGGGGATAGAGGTTGTGAATGTCTCCAACGTGGCCTCCTGGGTGACTGATAGACTTTAAATCTCCTGGTTCAGTTAGAATAATTCGCTTCAGTGCCTGTAGGTCCGACCTGTTCCATGTGTCCACGCCAGGTGGCATTGGTCCACCCTACTGAATGACTGGCCAGCGGCTCCAGGAGCGTGAGTGGGGCCGGGGGAGACATCAGCAGGTGTTGACTGGGGTTTTTCTGGGACCTGCAGGACTAGGATATCCCTTGCAGGTTCTGATGGATTTCTCAGTAAGAGTGAGGTGAATGGGCATCAGACTGGGTTCAGAGACACTGGCAGACAGTGCTAGGCCCACAGCCGGTGAAATTCACCACACCTTGGGGTGTCACCGCACCAGTGTGTTTTCCACTGTGGGGAATCCGGGGGTGACTCAGAAAGGCGAGATGGTTAACGTCCCCCTTCCTCCCCAGGCTCTGGGGTCTCTGTTCTTCCCCCACCCACCACCAACATTGGTGTCTCGTTACAATACTTGCAACTCCACCTTCTCCCTCAGTTGTCTCCTCCTTGCACCCAGGCTTTCATTCTGAAGGGTCAGGTGCAAGAGGCATTTTTATAAAACCCATCATGTCCACCCTGTGCCGTACGGGTCACTGTGGAAGGATGTGGTCAGCAGCGCACTCTACCAAGTGTGTGTTGCGACCCAGGACCATGTCAGAATCCGGGTGGCTGAACCGGAATGAGGTTTGAACCCTCCCTGGACCCCGTCTGGCTGGGTAGTCACCTGGTGGCTGCACCGACCAGACCAGCCTGGGCTCACTGCTAGAGGGGAGAAAGAAGCTTCATGCCCAAGAATGGTAAGAGTGGGACCCTGAGCTTTTACAATTGGTCTATATAACCCTTGTCCTTCTCTTCCTGGCCATTACTAAGGATGTGGCCAAGAGGAGATGATCCCTTCCTGGGGATTAGCCATATATAATGATCAGACTTCCCTTTTTTTTTAATATTTGAGATGGAATCTCACTCTGTCACCCAGGCTGTAGTGCAGTGGCATGATCTCGGCTCACCGCAACCTCTGCTGCCTGGGTTCAAGCAATTCTCCTGCCTCAGTCTCCTGAGTAGTTGGGATTACAGGCACCTGCCACCATGCCCAGCTAATTTTTACATTTTTAGTAGAGACGGGGTTTCACCATGTTGGCTAGGTTGGTCTTTGGAAGCTCTGACCCTATGATCCACCTGCCTCGGCCTCCCAAAGTGCTGGGATTACAGATGTGAGGCAGACTTTTTCTACTAAGGACCAGAAGGAGGCGAAGGTAGAGAGGGTAGGTAGTCCACAAGTGTCTCGACCCTCTGCCTGCTGCCAAGTGGCTTTTGTGATACAAGGTTAACCATGTTGAGTGTGGATGGCCTGGGAAATTGAAGACGTGCCACAGATTGGTTTCAACAGCCATAACAGTGTGGCCAGTGCTGGCTGATTGTGTTGGACAAGCATCATGGTGGCCTGTGATGGTGCCAGTGTTGGTGAGGCCCCCACGGGTACCCTGGGTGGGGAGGGCACCACATTTTGAGATGGTTGATCTGCTGAGAGGAGGCAGGAGCAATGGGGACAGAGGGGACAGCTGTGGGCAGGAGTCACAAGTCTGGCATGCAGAGGTGGCCTCTGTGTGCAGGCAGTGGTGGATGTGCTGCTGGCTGGCAGGATGGTGCATCTGGGTAATGGTGGTGGCTTCTGGGCAGTGCAGACCCAGTCATCAGCTTGGTCTTGCTCAGTCTCATCAGAGAACACATGGGCTCTTAGCACCGGCGTCTACGTGCTGACCCAGAATGGTCAATCGGCCTCCGTGACTTGCCAGTGTGCGACCCCAAAGAGCGACGTTGTGGGAGTTCAGTCATGGTGGTGGCAAAAATACTAAGGGGAAAATATTAGAGCTAGTTATAGGAAATAGTCCCAACCCCCCTTGGAAGGCCAGGCAGTTTACATAGCTTCAAATGAAAGGATGGGCCGGAAGACAGTGGGTTCTTACCCTAGGGCGTTAGAACATGGAGCAAATGCTAGGAATTGTCAAGAGGTTTCCCTGGACAAGTCTGTTTACCCCACTGCCATTAGCAAACCTTTGATCATCCTCTGTGTGTAACTGCCTTCTGCTGGGAGGGGCGTCAGCAGAAGCTGATTATCCTCTAATGGTGTTTCTCCAGAGCCCCTTGTCCTTTGATCTATACAAAATAGAAGCCCACAAGGCCTGCTGCTGTTTAACTCCTTCGGGTGAATGGCCGGGACACCCCAGCCCGCTCTTTCACTGTGTTCTGTGTCTGACTGAATGATTCATTCGTCATTGGGTCGAGGTCTGCCTGTTGGTCGGACCCTGACATGACGCCTTTAATCTGACTGTTCCAAGTGGCAGACTGGACAGTGAGGCTGCTGCCAGCAGGTGCCCATGAGTCAGTAACAACATAGCCAAGTTAGTCAAGGGGGCAGTTGGCCACAGGTGTGAGAAAGGCCCGAAGTCCTGCCTAAGTGGTGTGGCCATGAACGGCTGCAGCTCTGCAGGGCCAGCCTTGAGGCTGAGCGGCCACTGCACCCCTGTGGGTACCACTGGGCTTCAGTGTCACTGAAGCATCAGCAAACCCAATCCCGACATTCAGGGGCAGACCCTGAACCCAGGGCCCCACGGAGCCGGGGACATGGTTTCAGGTGACAGACTGGAGAGCCGCTGCTTTTCGTGGGAGCCAGAATGCCCCCGTGTTCAACCCGGCCACAGTGTGGAGTAGACCGTGGCTGTTGGACCAGCGAGGCCTGGTGGGCCGTTCCTGTCGTGTGAGCCATGGAGTCAGAGCTGGCCCACCCAAAAATGGGAAAGCACAAAGCCTCCCTCCATGGATCAGATGCTCGGTTTCAAAAAGAGCATGGTGACAGGTGGGTGCCTGGGAATTGTGCCAGCCAAGTCCAGGTGCCACCAGGGATGGGCTGTCTCCCTTTGCTCAGTCCGTCCTCTCAGAGATGGGCAGCTCAAGGGAGTTGTTAGGGTTGCAGGGCCCAGGGGCTCTAGTGTGCATGCCCCAGTCAGGAGTGTCCTTCGTGGGCCGTATGAAATGGGGAAGTAGCATAGAACACACCCCTTCCCATGTTACTTTTGGGTCTGGAGGCCACAAAACTAGCTTATTGACTTGGTCCAGTGTCTGCCCGGACGAGGTCAGGTTAGCTTCCCTCCCCTGCCGTTAGCTTCCCTCCCCTGCCGTTAGCTTCCCTCCCCTGCTGCGAACGCGGCCTCATCAGCTGGGTCCAGGCACCATCTCCCACTGTGAGATCGGGTGGGGTTGTGACTTGGGCACCTTTCTCCAGCAGAGCCCTAAAAGCTGGAACTCCTCCCCTCCATGAAGTTCCCCGGCATGCATGGGTGGGCCACGGTGGTCTTTGGGGTTCTTTGGGGACAGAGCCACCTGCCCCAGGCATCTCTCTCCTTATAGCAGCTGCAGTCAGGTAGAGGGGTGCGAGGGATCTGTGGGAGCAGAGGGCCAGTGGCCTGTGCCCGTGAGCCACAGGCATCGATGCAGTGACTTCTGGCAGCGTGGCAGTTGCTGAGGGCACAGCCAGATGAAGGGCTGCTGTGTTCTGTTCGCTTAGAGCCTTGTGTTGAAAAGCAATCGCCTCCTCGATGACACCATTCTAAAGCCTGCAGGAGTCTTGGCCCAGCAGCTGGGACAGCAGGCCATACAGCCTCTCTCAGCTCTCCTGGGGGAGACTGAGTCACACTCACAGCCCCAGTCGGGCAGCCTGTTCCTTCCTGCGTCTCATCTTCAGCCTGGAAACTCCAGCACCCTTACCCCTTGCTCCTTCCTGCTCACCGCTTGGACAAGAACATTTGCTACCCGATCCGGGGAGGCTTCTCATATCCTGGAGCCCAGCCCGCAGGGCCCCTTTCCTTCCTCTTCCAGAAAGCCATGTCTGCGGGAGTGTCCCGTCTTCCTCATCAAAACTATCAGGAATCTTGAAGGCTTTGATTTCCCCTCCTGGCTGGCTAACGAGTGAGCTCACCAGAGTTTCATGAAGACACAAGACTCCTGGGTCAGAGATGAAGGAGTTCATTACTCACACCAGTAGCAGCAGGCAGAGGCTCGGTGTTTTTGCACTGGTTTCCCGAGCCCCGATTCGCACAGCCTGATGCAGAGGGGCGTGGTTGATGCCTGCATATGGTGGGGCGCGCTGTGGGAGAGAAACGCTGAGCTTAGGGGGAGCCAAATGCTTTACACTAGACAGTGAGCCTAGCTGCCGTTTGCCCCAGAGGGAAACACCGTATCTTCTGTTACGGGTTAACTTGCATCCCCACTCCCCACCAAAGGTGTTGAAGTCCTAACGCCCCGAACCTGGGAATGAGACCTCGTTTGGAAATAGGGTATTTGGAGACGATCAGTTGAAATGAGATGGTAGGACGGGTCTGGATCCAGAATGACTGGCACCCTTATCAGAAGGAGGAACCCGGAAACAGACACGGAGGGAAGGCTGTGTGAAGACACGGGGAGAAGATGGTCACCCACCAGCCACGGAGCACCGGAGGCCACGCACCTGAAGCTGGTGGACAGGCCTGGAGCAGACATGTCCTCACAGCCCCAGAAGGAACCAAGGCTACCCACGCCATGATCTTGGACTTGCGGCCTCCAGAGCTGTGAGATGATACATTTCTGCTGTTTCTGCTTCAATTCCAGTTCGTGGTACTCTGCTGTGATAGTCCCAGGAGACGAATCCATCTTCAAGGCTGTTCATCCGCAGACACATTTGAGATCATCTGAACAAAGACAGCCCCTGTTTCTGCTCTGTGTGTAGAAGCTGAGGAGCCCCGAGAACAATCTCCCAGCAGATGGATAGCGGTGCCCTTACAGGCATGGGAACCCAGAATAAGACAAGTTTGGAGGGATTTTTCCTTTTTTTTGGTCTAAGGAAGTTGCTGCCTTGTGGAAGGAAAAGGCCCCAAGCCCTCCCTTGCTGGGAAGCAGATTTCTCTTCCTCCATAGGAGAGAACACTTGTCAATCACAGCTGTCCTCTGTGAGGAGGAGAGAGGGGTAGAGAGGGGTCTCCAGGCAGGGTTGCCACCCCTCTGGCAAGGTTGGACACACCCATGATGCTTCATCCAAGCGACCCCTTGGAGTCACAGGTTTCTTGCTAAGATACAAATTCTTCTTCCTCCTTGTCCCACTGGAGATGGATTCAGTGGATCTGGGTCAGGTGGGGCTGGGAATCCAAACATCTGTGGCTCCCCAGGTGGCTCTGACGGCATCCAGGGTTGAGTATCCCTGGGTGCGCCCCCACCCTGCTGGTTCCCTTGTGGATACGGCGTCATGGTGGCCTTGGGCGCAGGCATCCCAGTGTTTCACCGCGAGTGGCTGTCTTGTCCAGAGGTCTCTGCCGCTTCATTTTCTGTCCCTGCCCTTTCCTCTTGCCGGCAGTCACTCCAGTTGGTTTTCTCTGACACTGGGGTTGTCTCATTGTCAAGATGAGACTCTGACCTTGGCTTCATTCTTCCAGGATCCTGAATTAGCATCTGACCATTGCCTTTTTTTTTTTTTTTTTTTAGCCCCTCATCATGTTGCCTAGATTAGCCCGAACTCCTGGGCTCCGGGGATCTTCCTGTCTTGCCCTCAGAGCAGCTGGGACGGCAGGCACCTGTCACTGTGCCTAGCTGTCATCACTGTTCTTAAAGCACATGTGCCGCTTGCTAACCTGTGGCTTCTTTGCACATGAGAGTGACGAGGTGGAGAAAGAGACGCTGGGTGTATGGGGGGGGCATCCAACTGCGACCTTATTAACAAAATTTGAACCAGGCTTTCTGCCCTCAGCCCCGCAGGAGGAACCTGAAATTCAGTTCCCAGGCCTCCCTGCAGTTCTGTGGTGCAAGCCGGTCGGCCTCTCCGGGTCTCCCCTCGGCAGGTGTGGTGCTCACGGATCTTCCGCCGTCTCTGCTTTCTTTCCCAGCTTCCCCATTTCTGTGTGTCCTTCTGTTTATATGCATTAAAAATAAAACCCCTTTGCTGCTGTGTTTTGTGTGTGATTTCCAGAGGGAATAGGTGCGAGGCTGATCTGCCACATGGAAGTAGAAGGTCGCTTTATGGCCAGAAATAGACTGGACAGCCGGACAGGGCTGTGCCTCACGGGCGTTGTGGCGGGAAGGGACCGTCCGATGGTCCGACCTTGCCCCGTGAAGTTTTGCTTCCTCTCCAGTGGTGTGTTGAAGGGGCAGAGGTGGTAGCTGGTGACAATACCACCCTTCTTGGGTTGTAGCTTCAGTGCTTCCTGAAAGTTTTAAGTTCCTGAGCTGAAACTCACTTGCTCCACTTTGGCGTGTGGGCTACCGTGGTGTGGTTGACGTGGACGGACAGGTTTGTTAATCGTGCCATCCCAAATAAAAGAAGAAAACAAACATGCCATCTGTAGATGTTTTCTGGAAGCCTCTATCTACTTGTGGAAAGAAAAGGCCCCCGCCCTCCCTTGGTGGGAAGCAGATTTCTCTTCCTCCATAGGAGAGAGCACTTGTCATCACCGCTGTCCTCTGCGAGGAGGAGAGGGGGGTAGAGAGGGGTCTCCAGGCAGTTAGAAACTGAACTTTGTGTGGGGTTTTCTTTTCAACCTAGACTTTCACCGTGGCCTTCTCGTGCAAAGCGTTGTTAGATGGGCGCGGGGTAAGGTACTTGGTGTTTTCTTGCTTTCCCTCTGCTCCTACCCTGGTAGGAAAAGCTGTTTTAACTGCCCAGACCGTAAATTAACAAAGCTCGTCACCTCCTCCACATGGTTCACTGGAAACTGCTTCCTCTGTTCTCTTTCATTCCATCCTGTACCTCTTGTTAAAGAATGCCAGATAGCATGGGGAGAAATGCCAGATGTAGGTGATGGGGAGGAAGGCAGCAAATCACGCTGCCATATGTGTACCTGTGCAACAATCTTGCATGTTCTTCACATGTACCCCAAAACCTAAAATGCAGTTAAAAAATAATAAAGAAAGAAAAGAAAAAAAAAAAACGCCAGCTGGTAGACTCCATTCAAATAAAGAAAAGCTGGATGGGCGAGGTGGCTCGAGTTTGTAATCCCAGCACTTTGGATCACCTAAGGTCAGGAGTTCGAGACCAGCCTGATCAACATGGAGAAACCCCATCCCCATCTCTACTAAAAACACAAAGTTAGCTGGGTGTGGTGGCATATGCCTGTAATCCCAGCTACTTGGGAGGCTAAGGCAGGAGAATCACTTGAACCCAGGAGGCGGAGTTTGCGGTGAGTCAAGATCAAGCCATTGCACTCCAGTCTGGGCAACAAGAGTGAAACTGCATCTCACCCCCACCACCCCGCCCCACACACACACATCACAAAAGCAGATACTCTGCACCCTGTGGTTTGTTCTAATAAGTAACAAGGTGTTGGTGGGCACATCTGGAGTAAGATGGAGTCGTGGGTACGTGCAGAGTAAGGATGCCCAGAGCTGTTTGCTTCTGAGTCACGTTTTTCTGCAAGTGCAAAGTGAAGATAATGACATTTTTCCCTGGGAGATTCAGCAAGATGCTTGTCACTCCCAAGTGGCAGGCAGGTTACAGTGTGGATGCCGGTCGCCAGCTCCCGGATGTCCTGTGTCTGGAAGTCCTGCAGCCTTCATTGGCCAGCAGAGGTTCACGTGGACGTGGGCTTCGAGACCCGCCTTGAGAGGTGGCATCTCAGTTATCAAGTCGTCTTTAGCTTCTTGCAGTGGCGTTTTGTGGCTTTCAGTGTGTAAATGTTTCACAGCTTTTGCCAAGACTTTCTCCTAAGCGTGTCCTGTTTTTTGTTGGTATTTGTAAATAGCGTTGTGTTTTTTGTTGGTATTTGTAAATAGCGTTGTTTTAACATTTCAGCTTTTAATCATGCGTCGCAATTATATAGAATATAATCTTCAGTCTTGCTGAAAATCACGTGTTATAGTTTTCTCAAGGATTCCAGTGGGTTTTCAACGGGAGCGATCACGTCTGCTGCAGACAAGGATAGTTTTATTTCTTCTCTCTCACTCCGGATGCCTTTTATTAATTTTTCTCGTCTTGCTGAGGAGAAGGGTGAGAGTAGGTGCCTCGGTCTTGTCCCTGATCTTAGGGATGAGGTTCTCCATCTTCCCATATAAGTACTGTGGATGCTGTAGGTTTTTCAGAGATGCCTTTTCTCAGGCTGAGGAGGCTCCCTTCCAGTCCTGCTTTGCTGAGGTTTTTTTTTTTTTCCCCGAATCTGTGATAAATTTTATGAAACGCTTTTTCTGCTACTGTTGAGATGCTCGTGGGGTTTTTAGTTTTTGTTTGTTAGTATGGTGAATTGCTTTGATTTTCCAAATGTTAAATCAACAGTTAATTTCAAATGCTAAATTTGATCAGTTTCTGACCAAGGTCACACTTGGTTATGAAATAGGATCCTTGTCACATACTGTTGGATTGGGTTTGCTGTTTTATTTTGGCCTTTTGCGTCTGCGGTCCTGAAGGCTGTTGGCCTGTGTTTTCTTAGCAGTATTGGGCTAATACTGGCACCACAGAATGCGTTGGGATATTTCTTTTTATCCAATTTTTTGGAAAAAATCATAATCCTCCAGTTTTCTTTTGATTAATATTAACTTAGTCTTTATTTATTTATTCATTTTGGACGAAGTCTCATTCTGTCACCCAGGCTGGAGTGCAGTGGCGCAATCTCAGCTCACTGCAACCTCCGCCTCCCAGATTCAAGTGACTCTCATGCCTCAGCCTCCTGAGTAGCTGGGATTACAGGTGTGCACCACCACTCCCAACTAATTTTTGTATTTTTAGTAGAGACAGGGTTTCACCATGTTGGCCAGGCAGGTCTTGAACTCCCGTCCTGAAGTGATTTACCCTTCTCGGCCTCCCAGAGTGCTGGGATTATAGGTGTGAGTCACCGTGCCTGGCCAGATTAATATTAATTTAGTATGCTTTTTCCTATTCGGTTACTTTTTACCTGCATTTGTCTTTATTTTTAAAACGTAGTTCTTTTTAAGTTGTGGTAAAATATACGTAGCATAAGACCTATCATGTTGACCCTTCATGAATGTATGGTTCAGTGGCATGAATATATTCACGACGTTGTGTAACCTATCCAGTTAATTTTTACCTGCATTTGTCTAAGGTGTAGTTCTTTCTAAAGACTTTAAATTGTGGTAAACTGTGCCTAGCACGATATCTATCATCTTCACCATTCACAAGTAAGTAATTCAGTGGTATTAAATGTAACCTCCATGACATTGTGGAATGTCCACAACATTGTGTAACCTCCACGACATTGTATAACCATAACCTCCACGACATTGTGTAACCACCATGACATTGTGTAATCATAACCTCCACGACACTGTGTAACCTCCACGACATTGTGTAACCTCCACGACACTGTGTAACCTCCACGACACTGTGTAACCTCCACGACACTGTGTAACCTCCACGACATTGTGTAACCTCCACGACATTGTATAACCATAACCTCCACAACATTGTGGAACCACCACGACATTGTGGAACCTCCACGACATTGTGTAATCATAACCTCCACGACATTGTGTAACCTCCACGACACTGTGTAACCTCCACAACACTGTGTAACCTCCACGACACTGTGTAACCTCCACGACACTGTGTAACCTCCACGACACTGTGTAACCTCCACGACATTGTGTAACCTCCACGACATTGTATAACCATAACCTCCACGACATTGTGTAACCACCATGACATTGTGTAATCATAACCTCCACGACACTGTGTAACCTCCACGACATTGTGTAACCTCCACGACACTGTGTAACCTCCACGACACTGTGTAACCTCCACGACACTGTGTAACCTCCACGACATTGTGTAACCTCCACGACATTGTATAACCATAACCTCCACAACATTGTGGAACCACCACGACATTGTGGAACCTCCACAACATTGTATAACCATAACCTCCACGACACTGTGTAACCTTTACGACATTGTGTAACCTCCACGACATTGTGTAACCTCCACGACATTGTGTAACCTTCACGACACTGTGTAACCTTTACGACATTGTGTAACCTCCACGACATTGTGGAACCTCCACGACATTGTGTAATCATAACCTCCAAGACACTGTGTAACCTTTACGACATTGTGTAACCTCCACGACATTGTGGCACCTCCACGACATTGTATAACCATAACCTCCACAACATTGTGGAACCACCACGACATTGTATAACCATAACCTCCACAACATTGTGGAACCACCACGACATTGTATAACCATAACCTCCACAACATTGTGTAACCTCCACGACATTGTGTAACCTCCACGACATTGTATAACCATAACCTCCACAACATTGTGGAACCACCACGACATTGTGTAACCTCCACGACATTGTGGAACGTCCACAACATTGTGTAACCTCCACGACATTGTATAACCATAACCTCCACAACATTGTGGAACCACCACGACATTGTGTAACCTCCACGACATTGTGGAACCACCACGACATTGTGTAACCTCCACGACATTGTGTAACCTCCACGACATTGTGTAACCTCCACGACATTGTGGAACCTCCACAACATTGTATAACCATAACCTCCACAACATTGTGGAACCACCACGACACTGTGTAACCTCCACGACATTGTGGAACCACCACGACATTGTGGAACCTCCACAACATTGTATAACCATAACCTCCACGACATTGTATAACCATAACCTCCACAACATTGTGGAACCACCACGACATTGTGGAACCTCCACGACATTGTGTAACCTCCACGACACTGTGTAACCTCCACGACATTGTGTAACCTCCACGACATTGTGGAACGTCCACAACATTGTATAACCATAACCTCCACGACATTGTGTAACCTCCACGACATTGTGTAACCTCCACGACATTGTGTAACCTCCACGACATTGTGGAACCACCACGACATTGTGGAACCTCCACGACATTGTGGAACCTCCACGACATTGTGTAACCTCCACGACATTGTGGAACGTCCACAACATTGTATAACCATAACTTCCACAACATTGTATAACCATAACCTCCACAACATTGTGTAACCTCCACGACATTGTGTAACCTCCACAACATTGTGTAACCTCCACGACATTGTGGAACCACCACGACATTGTGGAACGTCCACAACATTGTGTAACCTCCACGACATTGTGTAACCTTTACGACATTGTGTAACCTCCACGACATTGTGGAACCTCCATGACATTGTGGCACCTCCACGACATTGTGTAACCTCCACGACATTGTGTAATCATAACCTCCAAGACACTGTGTAACCCTCCACGACACTGTGGAACCTCCACTCTGTCTAGACCCAAAACTTTTTTTGTCACCTTCACAAAGTCTCTGTGCCCATTAGATGATAGTTTCCTCTCCCGTCTTGTTCCGACCTCTCCTAAGCAGCTGTCTACTTTCTGGCTGTATGAATTTGGCCGTCCTGGGCACCGCATGTGAGTAGAGTCATATAAGATGTCCCCTAGTGTGTCTGGCTGGCTTTCTTTGGCATACTGTTTTCAAAGCGTGTGCACATTGTAGCATGTGTCAGAATTTCCTCCCCTTGTATGACTGGTGGTATTTCCACTGTATGCAGAGACCTCGTTCTGTTCATCCCTTCAGCAGCTGATGGACACATGGACGGGTGGTTTCCACCTTACGGCGCCTGCCAACAACGCTGCTGTGAATGTCAGCGTGCGGAGTTCCGTTTATGTCCCTACTCTTCACTCTGCATTCATAACTTGGAGTACAGTCTCTGGGTCAGTTGTTATTCTCTATTTAAACTTTTGGAAAACTGCTTTGCTATTTTCCGGAGTGACCATGCCGTTTACGTTTCTGCCGGCAATGCGGGAGGATGCCGGTTTCTCTACGTCCTCACCAAATGTGTCCTTTTCCTTTAGTTCATGACTGCTGTCACCCTCTTAGTAGACATACAGTGGTGTCTCATTGTTGCTTCGATCTGCACTCCCCACATGCCTAACGCTGTAGGACATTTTTTCACGTGTTTATTGGCGATTTGCATATTTTGTTTGGAGAAATGTCTGTTCAGATTATTCGCCTGTGTTTGAATTGGCGTATTGGTTTAAAGTGCATTTCTTACAGAAAGCTTAGAGTTGGGTCACATTTAATGGGAAAATCGATAATGGTTTCATTTAACTCTGTCATCTTACCATTTATTTTCTTTTTGTTACATCTGTTCTTTGTTCTCCTTTTCTTCTTTTTCTGTCTTCTTTTGGATTAGTAGGATTTTATGATTCCATTGACCTTTATTGGTTTATCTGCAGTTTCCCTGTTTCGTTCTTTCCGTGGTTAGTCAGGGTTTACAGCGTAAGTCTTTATCTTTCTGCACTCTGTCAGCAAGCAGCATTACAGCAGTTCATCAAGCGTGGGAACTTCAGCTTCCACTTTCCCATCCCAACCTTCCTGCGATGGTTTATTTTTCTTCTGTGTGTCTCGTAAACCCCATGGTACGTTTTTTTTTCTGCTTTGTTGGTTGTCTTAAAGGGTTTTTTTTTTTTGTTTTTGAGACGGAGTTTCGCTCTTGTTACCCAGGCTGGAGTGCAATGGCGCGATCTCGGCTCACTGCAACCTCCGCCTCCTGGGTTCAAGCAATTCTCCTGCCTGATTCTCCTGAGTAGCTGGGATTACAGGCACGCGCCACCATGCCCAGCTAATTTTTGTATTTTTAGTAGAGACGGGGTTTCACCTTGTTTGACCAGGATGGTCTCGATCTCTTGACCTCGTGATCCACCCATCTCGGCCTCCCAAACTGCTGGGATTACAGGCGTGAGCCACCGCGCCCGGCCCTTAAAGGGGTTTAAATAAGAAAAACACCGGTATATTTGGCCTTGTGGTTACCATTTCCGATTGTCTCCACTCTGTCTTTTGCATAATTCATATTTTTATCTGGCGTCATTTTCTGCTGCCTCAACTTTCCATTAATATTTCTTGTAGGACAGATCCCCTGGTCATGAATTCTTTCAGCCCCTGTATGTCTGAAGAGTCTTCATTTTGTCTCCATTTCTGAAAGATCATTCACTGCTTGTATAATTCTAGTTTGACTTTTTTAGTTTAGAGATACCAGTCCACGGTCTGCTCACTTGAATCATTTCCATCAAGAAATCTGCTGTCATTCTTAGGTTTCTTTTCTGGATGTAACTTGTCTCCTTTCCCTAGTCTGCTTTTAGATTTTTTCTAATCGTGGCACTTTGGGAGGCTGAGGCAGGCAGATCACAAGGTCAGGAGATTGAGACCATCCTGACTAACATGGTGAAACCCTGTTTCTACTAAAAATACTAAAAATGAGCCGGGTGTGGTGCTGGGTGCCTGTGGTCCCAGTCACTCAGGAGGCTGAGGCAGGAGAATTGCTGGAACCCAGGAGGCAGAGGTTGCAGTGAGCCGAGATCGTGCCATTGCACTCCACCCTGGGCAACAAAGCAAGACTCCATCTCAAAAAAAAAAAAAAAAAAGATTTTCTCCTTATCTTTGGTTTTGAGTCATTTTGTGATGATGTGCCTTACTGTAACTTTTTTTTTTTTATGATGCTTGTGCTTAGGTTACATTGAGTTCCTGAAGCTGTGAGTTTATGGTTTTCATCAAATTTGGGTAACTTTTGGCCAAAAATCGAAATATTTGTTCTGTTTCCTACCCCCCCCCTTTTTTTTTTTAGAAACTGCAACTATGTACTGTTAGGCTGCTGGATGTTGTCTCCTGGCTCACTGATGCTCTGTTCCTTTATGACGGTCTGTTGGTGTTACTGTGTGTGCGTGTGTTTTATGCTAGACCGTTTCTATTGCTCTGTCTTCAAGCTCACGAACCTTTGTGTGTGATGTGCAATTGCCATGAATTCTACCCGGGGTGTTTTCACCTCAGATGTTACAGTTTTTATCTTTGGAAGTTTATGTTTCTCCCACGTTGCTATAACATGATGTTGAATGCTTCGTCCGCCAATTATAACATTTGTATTTGGGCTTAGTTTAGATTGGTTCCCTATTTTCCTCATTATGGGTCATATTTCCTTCTTTGCATGTGTGCTGATTTCTTTTTTTTATTAATTGAATTTTCTATCACTAAAAATGACAAAATATGAATTTCGCCTTGTTTGGATTTCTGAACATACTGTTGAGCTTTATTTCCTGGGATTTAGCTAAGTTACTTAGAAACGGCTTGATCTTTTGGGTCTTGCTTTGAATACTTGTTTGGTGGGGATGATGGCGGTGTTCGGACTGGGCCTGATTATTTCCCACTAGTGAGGTGAAACCCTTCTGTGTGTTCGCTGCCCCGTGAGTGGCGAGATGGGAACAGCACTGCTCCTGGGCCGTGCAATTGACATGTAGTGTTTCCGCCAGTGTTTTGGGTGGTTCTTTCTCCAGCCTAAGATGGTTTGTTACGTGCTTGCGTCCACCATATTCTGAATAAGGGGACAGAGCTCCACCAGGCTCTGTTCCCTTCTCTCCTCTCCTGTTCTTTGTCCTGCACACTGGAGCTCCCTTGGCCTTCCTGTGTTCTCAGCCCCATTGCCTCCACTCTGGGAGCTCACCTGGGTGGTTCTTGCTTGCAGCGTGGCCTGGAAACCCTGGGGAGGCAGAAAGCTGGGAGTCATCACAGGGCTCGCCTTGTTCTTTCCTCTCTCCCATGCATCCTGTCTTGTAGTTTGAAAATGTATTTTTTTCCTAAACATATTTTGAATGTTTTTTGGGTGGTTTCAGGTAGGAAGCTAAATCCAGCACCCCTTCCTCCATCTCGGCTGGAAGCGTTGTCTCTCTTTCTCTGTCTCTGTTTCTGTCCCTGTGCCTTTTTTGTCCGCACTTCTCTTTCTCCAGCCTTGATCTGTTTCTCTCCCTTCTCTCCATCTCTCTTTCTTCCCTTCCTCCTGCTCTCTTTACAGACTCTCCTTCCTGCTTCAGTGTCCACAGGACCTCCCAGCAGCAGCAGCCGTGGTTTCACGTGGACGCCACCTGTGTGTCTCAGGCACCGTCAGCTCCGCACTTCCTGGAGTGACCGGTCGCGCTGAGCTGCGGGGCTCCCACGTCCATCCGGGAACCTGCTGCCACTCATTTGCTCATTTTTCACACTCGTGCTGCACTGGACCAGGTGCCGAGGAAGCACTGGCCACTGTGATGGGTTCTGTCTCCTGCTCTCCTGGGAGTGACACACAAAATAAACAAGACGCAGATTTAGCAAGATCCCTTGCTATGGTAAAGGCAGATAAGCGAGCACTGTGTGTGTGTTTTGTTGCTGGAGAAACGTAACCGGGGAAGGCTTATCTGAGAGCATGGCATGTAAACTGGGAGAGGAGGAGGAGAGACAAGGAGAGAATTCCAGGCAGAAGAAACGGCCACCGCAAAGCTGGGTGTGTTCACTGTGTCCAGGCTACTCCCCCAGGGAGCCCCAGCATCAGCATCTCATCCCGTGTGGACCCCCAAAGTCTGGTGTGTTTTTTTTTTTCTGAGATAGGGTCATACTTTGTCGTCCAAGTGGAGTGGAGTGGTGCAATCATAGCTCACTGCAGCCTCGACCGCCTGGGCTCAAGCAATTCTCCTGCCTCCCAATAGCTGGCACCACAGGCCCTCAGCACCACACTCAGCTAATCTTTGATTTTTTTATGGACATGAAGTCTCACAATGTGGCCCTGTTGTCTGACTGGCCTCGAACTCTCGGACTCAAGCAATCCTCCCACCTCGGCTTTCCAAAGTACAGGGGTTACAGGTGTGACCCACTGCTCCCGGTCCTGTGATAGTTCTAGTGGCAGGTACCGTGTCAAGTCAGTGGCTTCTAGGTGCCTTTGTTAATGGTGATTACTGCTACGATTGTGTGTGTGTGTGTGTTTGAGACAGTCTTGCTCTGTGGCCCAGGCTGGAGTGCAGTGGCATGATCTCAGCTCACCATAGCCTCTGCTCCCCAGGTTCAAGCAATTCTCCTGCCTCAGCCTCCCAAGTAGCTGGGACTACAGGCACATGCCACCATGCCTGGCTAAGTTTTGTATTTTTGGTAGAGACGGGGTTTCACCATGTTGGCCAGGATGGTCTCCATCTCTTGACCTCGTGATCCGCCCGCCTCGGCCTCCCAAAGTGCTGGGATTATAGGGGTGCACCCGGCATGATTGTTTCTTCACTCTGTGACGATACCAGGATGAGACTTAAGTGTACGTATCCTCCAAAGAGAAGTCTATTGACAGCCGTTTTTAATGGCGCTGCTTCTGTGTGAATCCTTGCTGTACTGGGGTTTTCATGGCCGCTGAAGCAGCTGGGGCAGAGTAGTGACTCACAGCAGCAGAAGCTTACTCCCACGGTTCTGGAGGTCGGAAGTCTGACATCAGGGCACCCGCAGGGCTGTGCTCAGTCCCGGGGCTCTGGAGGAGGGTCCTTTCTCCCCTCTTGAAGCCTCGGGTGTTCCTGGCTTGTGGCCGCGTCGCCCAGTCTCTGCCTCGGTCTTCACCTGGTCACTTCTCTGCCTTTGCCTCTGTATCATTTCCCCTCCTTATAAAGACACCTGGCATTGGATGTAGGACCCACAGTCCTCCTCCTATGACCACATCTTGACTGATTACATCTGCAGAGACCCTCCTGTTCCCAAGAAGACCTCATTCTGAGGTTTGGATGAACATGGGTTTTGAGAGGACACTCTTCACAACTGTACACCTGGGGAGGTTTCAGCCTGTTCTGGAAGAGTCTCTTTGGGCAGAAGTTAAAATCGTTGCAGTGGAAGTCCTCCCGGCTTGCGGATGTGAAAGAACATTTTCCTGCAGGACATTTGCCTGGCTGGTCAAAGAAGAGGGTTCAAAACACTACCAGCTTTGTGTGCTGGACAGACGGGGTATTTCCAGCAGGGTAGACTCACACCTCAACTACATCCAGTGGTGCCAATCCTGAGGCCAGCCCAGCAGCCACCCTGCCTGGACACACCCGGGAGCTTCATCCTTCACATCTGCTCCAAAAGCAAGGCAGGGTAACAGCAGATGCCTTCCCGCTGCGGACGCAGCCAGAAGGAGAAACCCATCCTGGAACCAGTTTCCCTCGTCCATTTCATCTTGTCCTCCGCGAGCAGCGACACAGATTTTCCCTTTGTGGTTATTCACTCCAGTACTCTACAAAAGACCAGTAGCTTGAAAAAATAAATGTCATAGCGTTGTAAGACACTTCATCAAGCAAGGCGTTCTGCCTCTCCCTGCTCAGAGACGACAGGGCGCAGCGACGGGGTTGGGTGCTGGCCGGGATGCCCACTTCTCAGCCTCCACCAGCCCAGTGGCCCCGGACACCAGCGCGCTTTGAAATGCAGCCCTCGGGAGTGTCTTTGAAGGAGTGCGACTTTGCTGTGCTCATGCATTTTTTATCGTGTTCTCACAGGGGCTCGGTCACTGCGTGTGCACCTGCTGCTGCCTGCCCTGGCGTGCCGGGCTAGACCGTGCACCCGCAGGAGGCAGGCGTCGCCCTGGAGTAAACTGTGCAGGTGTCCTGGGTGGCAGTCTGACCATTCTCTTGTAGGGAAGTGCCTTTAGGGGGGTGTATGTGCCCTGAGGATTGTTCCCCTCTCAGGAGCGTTTCCCGAGAAGCCATTGGAAATATGGGAAGATGCCGCTCGAGTGGTTTTTTTTTCAGGTAAATAAAGTACTGGGAGAAAGCACCTGGTCCCCTGAGGCCCCTGTGTTCTTGAGGTTGATGCCCTCTTTGGGCGCTCCTTCTCCTTGTGTGAGGTCAGGATGGGGGCATATTTTGAGGGCTTCCCTTGTGCCAGGCGGGATTCACTGTGTTGGAAATCCTGGCAGTCGTTCGCTCCTTTTGGTTATGTGGTCATCGTGCCACAGATGGGCTGAGCGGTGAAGTCTGGCACCTCGTTCCGCCCTTGGGCAGCCACGGGGCACAGTCGCATCACCCCACTGCTGCTGCCCCGAGGAGGCCTCCCAGGCCCAGGGCCTCAGGATCAGAGCCGGGCCTTCCCAGGTGTTGCGGACTAGATTGTGGCCCCTCAGGGATTCCTCTGCAGAAGCTGTAACCCCGTCTCGACTGTCTTTGAGGATGGGGCTTCTAAGGCAGTGATAGTGATGAAGGAGGTCACCGGTATTAATCTGATTAACCTGATGGGAGCGGTGTCCTTTCCACCCTACTAAGGAACACCTGGGAACCCAGTAAAGCGTTGTCGTGGGTGTGTCTGTGTGGGGTTTCCAAAGGGGATCAGCACATATGTGTGAGGGGACTGGAGGCAGGGATCTGCCCTGGTTGTGGGTGGGTCCGTCAAACCTGCTAGGGGTCCAGAGACAACAGCCACAGAGAAGGGGCGAGGGCATGGAGCCGCTGGGCTGGGCACACTCGTCCTGTCCTGTTTTTAGACGACTCCAAAGCCTTTGGACTCCAGGTCTTACATAAGTGGCCACCTGCTTCCCCTCGGGTTCTCTGGCCTTTGGCCTTGGTCTGAATTATACCATCACCTTCCCCGGTCCTGAGGACTGAGTCTCGCTCCCAGCCCCCTTGGTCTGAATTATACCATCACCTTCCCTGGTCCTGAGGCCTCTTACCCGGCCTGAGTCTCACTCCCAGCCCCCCAGACTCCGGCCTGCAGATGGCCTGGTTATAGGACTTTTCAGCCTCCCTCGTCGTGGGGACTGTCAGCCCCCTGACAAGACCACCCTCATGCGTCTGTATATATCTCCTGCTGATGCTGTCTCCCTGGAGAACCCGGACCAATACCGTGCACCTAGAAGAAGAGAAAACAGAAGGCTCACTCTCTGTACGGGTGCAAAAAGACGAGGCCATGCTGAGAGTAGCCAGAAGCTGGCTGTCTACAAGCCAGGAAGAACCCTCACCAGGAGCCGGATTGTCCTGCACCTTTATCTTGGAAGCCCAGTCCCCAGAATGTGAGCACGTATATCTCTGCTGTCATAGCCCCAGCCCTGGTTTTCTTTTTTTTGCTTTCTTTCTTTTTTTTTTGAGACGGAGTTTCGCTCTTGTTACCCAGACTGGAGTGTGCAATGGCGCAATCTCCACTCACCGCAACCTCCGCCTCCTGGGTTCAGGCAATTCTTCTGCCTCAGCCTCCCAAGTAGCTGAGATTACAGGCATGGGCCACCATGCCCAGCTAATTTTTTTTTTTTGTACTTTTAGTAGAGACGCGGTTTCACCATGCTGACCAGGATGGTCTTGATCTCTTGACCTTGTGATCCACCCGCCTTGGCCTCCCAAAGTGCTGGGATTACAGGCTTGAGCCACCGTGCCCGGCCCAGCCCTGGTGTTCTATGATGGCAGCAGAGCTGACTGATGGCCCCCTGCCAGCGACAGCAGGAACCCCGGGAGGATGAGGGCCGAAGCATTTTCTAAAGCTCTTGTGATTTGATAGGCGTGAAGGTCTGACCCTTGTCCTGGGAGAAATAGCTGTTTCTTCCTGGGACCTGGGAGCCTCCCAGCTCCTTGCCGCTCTGGAGACCCTATTGAGCATGAGCTCTGCTGTGGCCCTGGAGGTCGGGAACAGGTAATACATGCCTCAGTGCCAGCTCTCACTGGCCGGCTGCTACTATTTGGGGTCAGGGCAAGGAGCATCAGTGGAAGCCCACGTGACTTGTTTCTTCTTTGAAAGTTAGGGCCGGGCACGGTGGCTCATGCCTGTAATCTCTACACTTTGGGAGGCCAAGGTGGGCAGATCAGAAGGTTAGGGGATCAAGACCATCCTGGCCAACACGGTGAAACCCCATCTCTACTAAAATAAAATACAAGTTAAAATGAATGAGTATTATATATTTTTTAAAAAGAGATGGGGTCTTGCAGTTCTGCCCAGGCTGGAATGCAGCAGCTCTTCACAGGTGGGGTCACAGGGCTCTGCCGTCTTGAATTCCTGGCCTCAAAATTTTCATCAAAATGACTTCTATAAGATGGAAACATTTAAATTTAGTTTTCTGAAAATTTACTCTCACTAAATATTTTTATGAACATAAATAACAGTTCTGCTCAGATATGCAGAAATCAGTATCTGGTTTTACCCACATTCTTTTTTTTTTTTTTTTGAGACAGAGTCCTCCTCTTTCACCCAAGCTGGAGTGCAGTGGTGTGATCTCGGCTCATTGCAACCTCTGCCCCCTGGGTTTACGTGATTCTCCTGCCTCAGCCTCCCGAGTAGCTGAGATTCTATGCGCCCACCACCACACCTGGCTGATTTTTGTGTTTTTAGTAGAGACGGGGTTTTACCATGTTGGCCAGGCTGGTCTTGAACTGCTGACCTCAGGTGATCCGCCCACCTTAGCCTCCCAAGGTGCTAGGATTACAGCCATGAGCCAACCTGCACCTGGCCTGGTTTTGCGTAGACTTATGTGCATACATATTTTGGAGTCACATGAATTGTTTTATATTGTTAAAATACGTTAAAGAGGAAACCAGACCTAAAGAACCCTCAGCAAAGCCGGTCAGACATCATACGTGACCTCAGCCTTGCTTGGTGTGCGCCACCTGAGTGAAACCTAGCTGGAGCTATTTCTTATAATGCCTATATTTAAACAAAATGAAACTCAAGCTCAGCCGGCCAGAAGTCTTCAGTTAACTTCAATTAGGGACTTTCCAATGGGATAAGCCTGGAAGGCAACCACATCACTGTGAAGCACCGCACGTTTCCTTTGCCTCGCATCTGCGTTCACCCCGTAAATCTTGCCCCATCCATCCCTGTGGTGGAGCCCAACACCGTTAGCTTGCTGCAAAAGACAGTGTGGCGATTCCTCAAGGCCTTAGACATAGAAATTCCATTTGACCCAGCAATCCCATTACTGGGTATATATCCAAAAGGCTATAAGTCGTTCTACTATAAGGACACATGTACACGAATGTTCATTGCAGCACTGTTTACAATAGCAAAGACCTGGAATCAACCCAAATGCCCAATGATGATAGACTGGATTGGGAAAATGTGGCACATATACACCATGGAATATTATGCAGCAATCAGAAATGATGAGTTTGTGTCATTTGTAGGGACATGGATGAATCTGGAGAACATCATCCTCAGCAAACTGACACAAGAACAGAAAATGAAACACTGCATATTCTCACTCATAGGTGGGTGATGAAAAATGAGAAAGCATGGACACAGAGAGGGGAGTACTAAACACTGGGGTCTATTGGGGGGAAATGGGGAGGGCCAGTGGGAGGGGGAGGTGGGGAGGGATAGCCTGGGGAGAAATGCCAAATGTGGGTGAAGGGGAGAAAGAAAGCAAAACACACTGCCATGTGTGTACCTATGCAACTGTCTTGCATGTTCTGCACATGTACCCCAAAACCTAAAATGCAATAAAAAATTTTAAAAAAATAAAATAAAATAAAATGTCAAAACCCACAATTGCTTTTGCACCAACAAAATACCTTCAGTTTGGTGCCTCCTGATTCCATAAATCACTGTTTGCTGAAACTGACTCTTTACGGATCTCACTGTGCCTCAGTTTACCTTTTAACAGTGTCATCAAATGGTCCCGATTCTACATGTCCCTGTTGTGAATATTGATTACTATTAGAAGTATGGGCCGAGCGCGGTGGCTCACACCTGTAATCCCAGCACTTTGGGAGGCCGAGGTGGGTGGATCACAAGGTCAGGAGTTCGAGACCCGTCTGGCCAACATAGTGAAACCCTGTCTCTACTAAAAATACAAAAAATTGGCTGGGTGTGGTGGTGCGTGCCTGTAATCCCAGCTACTCGGGAGGCTGGGGCAGGACAATCGCATGAACCCAGGAGGGTTGCAGTGAGCCAAGATCACACCATTGCACTCCAGCCTGGCAGCAGAGTGAAACTCCATCTTAAAAAAAAAAACCAAAAACCGGCTGAGGCGGGTGGATCACGAGGTCAAGAGATCGAGACCATCCTGGTCAACATGGTGAAACCCCGTTTCTACTAAAAATACAAACATACAAAAAATTAGCTGGGCATGCTGGCGCGTGCCTGTAGTCCCAGCTACTCAGGAGGCTGAGGCAGGAGAATTGCCTGAACCCAGGAGGCGGAGGTTGCGGTGAGCCGAGATCGCACCATTGCACTCCAGCCTGGGTAACAAGAGCAAAACTCTATCTCAAAAACAAACAAACAAATGAACAAAAACCGTGGAAAGTGATGTCTTGTAATATTGGGGAGTACAGCATTGTTGTGCATTCTTGCTGTCTGGTTAATTCCCTGGCGTGTCCTTACCTGGATACGTCCACTGCTGAAGTTCTCTTCACACTCAGAGGTCCTGTCTGCCTGCCTCCAGCGTCTCCATGGCACAGCCCGCGGGCTGTCTGGTGCAGCTTTTGTGCCAGGACGTCTGTAAGGGGGTGAAGCGACGTGACCCAGGGCCTGGACGGTGCCTGCTTTGGTGCTTGGCCTGTGCGGTGTTGATTTGTGGACCCCCCAGTCTGTCCTATCACCCCTGCCTTTCTGTTTGGCAGGAGCCTTTTTCAAGGGAAGGGCTGACACCAGGCGAGCCCTAGTGTGTGCTTGTCGGTGCCAGTCCGGGCCAGGGGGCGTGCGGACACTCACATTCATCCGTCTGTGCAGCACGCAGGAGGTCAGAGAGTTGTCCTCCACTCGGGCTCAGCGGAGGACAGAGGAGATGGCTGTCTGCGGAGTGCTCACAGAGGGTGCTCCACAGTCTGCACCAGGTCCTGAGAAGTGGGTGGGATTAGACTGTGAGATCAGCCGGGAAGCATTACACGAGGGATGAGGGGGATGCTTGAGGTTGAGACGTGTCTCTGCTCCTGAGAAAAAAGTTGTGACAATGTAACGTAAAAGATGTCACCAGTTCTTGACCTTGGCTGAGCCCCTGTTTCATGTGGGGGCATTTCAAGGTGAATGATTCCCAGATCCCCAGGCAGCCCCTGGCATCTAAATCTCAAGGGCTCAGAAATTCCAAGGAGGAAGGTTTCTGGGATGAAGGGTCTTGTTGTAGGCTTTGCAGAGAGAAGTGAGAACAGCTTTTCTGCCTGGTGTTTGGGCTTCATTCTTCATGCTCTAGGGGCTTGAAGGCTGTGGGGCTGCTGCCGAACATAGTTTCCTAGGAGCAAGGTACACTGAGGACCAGCACACACACCTGGGGGGCACCTCTCAGGGGGGCCCCTAAGAGATTCTCTCTCCAGGGGGCCCAGAGGGGAACAATATTTCTTCTTAAGAAAGCAAGACAAGGCTGGGAACAGTGGCTCACGCCTGTAATCTCAGCCCTTTGGGAGGCCAAGGCGGGTGGATGGCTTGAGGTCAGGAGTTCAAGACCAGCCTGGCCAACATGGCGAGATCCTGTTTCTACCAAAAATACAAAATTAGCTGGACGTGGTGGCACATGCCTGTAATCCCAGCTACTTGGAAGGCTGAGGCAGGAGAATTGCTTGAACCCAGGAAGCGGAGGCTGCAGGGAACTAAGATCGCGCCACTGCACTCCAGCCTGGGTGGCAGAGTGAGACTCTGTCTCAAAAAAAAAAAAAAAAAGAAAACGACACAAAAATTAAAGTTAAGAATGCAAAAGACAGGCCGGGCGCGGTGGCTCAAGCCTGTAATCCCAGCACTTTGGGAGGCCGAGGCGGGTGGATCATGAGGTCAAGAGATCGAGACTATCTTGGTCAACATGGTGAGACCCCGTCTCTACTAAAAATACAAAAAATTAGCTGGGCATGGTGGCGCGTGCCTGTAATCCCAGCTACTCAGGAGGCTGAGGCAGGAGAATTGCCTGAACCCAGGAGGCAGAGGTTGCGGTGAGCCGAGATCGCGCCATTGCACTCCAGCCTGGGTAACAAGAGCGAAACTCCATCTCAAAAAAAAAAAAGAATGCAAAAGACAGCTGGGTTCCCACAACCAGTGCAATAATGGGAATTGAGGGAGCCCACCCCCAGCTTAAATACTGTCATTACCGACGACGGCAGGACTGGGTAGCCACAGTCCCACCCCTTATGGAGTCAAGGCCATGCCCAAGCAGGTGACTGGAAAGCTCCCTTCAGACCCAAGGACTTGGCATCTCTCCTAGGCCCCCAGCAGATGCCCAAGGCTGGCTTTTGATGGAATTGGGTGCAGGGCAGAAAGCTGTCGAGAGTTCTGACCCTTGATTTGAAATACGTTTCGTGTACAGGCACGTCTTAATTTACCTGTGACATGTCCTCTCTCCGTAGAGGTCTCAGAGTTCTGAGGTTTTACTGTGTGATGTTCCCAGACATGGCAGTTTAACGTCGCTCCTCATAACCCATAGTTGAGAAGGTGCAGCAGCTGCCCTGAGGCTCCCGTGTGAACTGGAGATGCCTTGGGTTGGTCGCCCTGCGGTCAGCCCCTCACTCTAGACATTGGGTCCTGCTGGGTTGTTCTGTGGCTGGTCTGCGTGTTGGGTCTGGAGCTGGAGTGGAACCCGGTCATGCTTCTCCCTCCTCTGCAGTGGCCTAGGTTGCTGGGTCTGTTTAATCTCAAAGCCCATCCGCCCAGACAGGACACTGCTGGGCTGCTGGGATGTTTCACATGCAAGGGACGGTTAATCCCCAGCCCTCCACTGCCAGGTACTGGGAGTTTAAGGACTCGGCTTGTACTCGGGGATGATTTTAGTGGCTTCTCCTGAGCGCCACACCCCTCCGTTGCTTTCATCACCCAGGAGCCAGAGCTCTCCGGAAGAACCCAAGCCAGCCTCGGGGAGGCTGGGCACCTGACCGTCTAGACACTGTTGCCATCTGGGAGGGCTGCATCTGGATTTTAGATCCTAAATGCAACAGGGTTGTTAGAGCAGACAGACTACGGACCAGGGACTTGATCAGACTTCAGGTCTTCATTTTCTCATCGGCCAAGGTCCCAGAGAGAGAACGCCTGAGGCGCCCCAGGATTTACCAAACGGTGTATTTTTTAACTGAGCTGGAGCCAGAGGGACTGTGTGGGAACTCTCTGTACTAGCAGCTTAGTTTCCTATAAATCTAAACCTGTTCTAGAAAAATAAAGCCTAATGGGCTGAGCATGGAGGCTCACACCTGTAATCTCAGCAGTTTGGGTGAGAGGATCACAAGGTCAAGAGATTGAGACCACCCTGGCCAACATGGTGAAACGCTGTCTCTGCTAAAAATAGAAAAATTAGTAGGACATGGTGGTGTGTGCCTGTAATCCCAGCTACCCCGGAGGCTGTGGCAGGAGAATCACTTGAACCTGGGAGGCAGAAGTTGCAGTGAGCCAAGATTGTGCCACTGCACTCCAGCCTGGTGACAGAGTGAGACTCTGTCTTAAAGAAAAAGAAAACTAAAGCCTGTTCATTTAGAAATGCACAGTAGAAGGCACACTTGTATAAGTATTTTGCATTCTGCCTTCTCTCCCCCTCCAGCCTCCCTGCTGAAGACGGTGTGTGATTTGCGTGAAAGGATGGGAGTGAATTGGTCCAAATTTCCCTCCTCCAGGACCTCACTCTGCAGTGTTTTGGGGCAGTTTCCATTGAGCTCCTTTTGTTTGTCAAAAGATAAACAGACTGTCTTTTGAAAATCGTCTGGAAAATCTTGAATTGGGGTGAGGGCGGGCTGCCTCCCTTCCTGGCTGTGATGCCTCAGGAGTGTCCTTATCTATCAGATAAGAAGTTACAACACTGTCTTATCACATTCTCGCAGGACTGACAGACACAGAAACGAAGGCCTAGCTGGCAGGCCGGCTTGTGGGAAGCCCTGAAGAAGCATCAGCTCTGCCCGTCTGCGGCAGCACGGCCCGCCATGTACTCACCCACTGGATGCCCCCGCAAGCCCATCTGTCCGGCTTCCAAAATGAATAGATTGAGGGCTCGCACGGGAAAGACCATCACAGGCAGACCCTGTGCCACAGTCATCCAATTTCTAAAGTTTTTATGTTTAATGAAAAACACTAGAAACGTAGAAAAGTAGAAAAGCACCATAATGACTCTATACCCACCATCTGAATTAAACGTTTTAAGATTTGGCCCTATTTGCATAGTTGCTTCTTTATGAATATTTTTTATTTTCAGTAACTCTCACTTGATGCCCATGAGTTCTCCCTGTTTCGAAGCAGTAACCACTGTTGTGAGGTTGGGCTGTGAATAGGTGAAGAGCCATTGCCATCCGTATTTTTAATTCATGTGTGAAAATGTTTACATAAGTTATCTTTTTTTTTTTTTTTGAGACGGAGTTTCGCTCTTGTTACCCAGGCTGGAGTGCAATGGCCCGATCTCAGCTCACTGCAACCTCTGCCTCCTGGGTTCAAGCAATTCTCCTGCCTCAGCCTCCCGAGTAGCTGGGATTACAGGCACGCGCCACCATGCCCAGCTAATTTTTTGTATTTTTAGTAGAGATGGGGTTTCACCATGTTGACCAGGATGGTCTCGTTCTCTTGACCTCGTGATCCACCCGCCTCGGCCTCCCAAAGTGCTGGGATTACAGGCGTGAGCCACCGCCTCTCTCACCCAGGCTGGAGTGCAGTGGTACAATCTCGGCCCTCTGCAACCTCTGCCTCTTGGGATCAAGTAATTCTTCTGCCTCAGCCTCCCAAGTGGCTAGGACTAGAGGCTCATGCCACCATGCCTGGTTAATTTTTTATATTTTTTTCTTTAGTAGAGACAGGGTTTTACCATGTTAGCCAGGATAGTCTCGATCTCCTGACCCTGTGATCCACCTGCTGTGGCCTCCCAAAGTGTTGGGATGACAGGCATGAGCCACCACACCCAGCCATGTCTATTCTTTTACAAGTCGACATTTCCCCATTTCATTGTCACATGTCAATGTTGTTACTTAACTTGTCTTCCCTGTTCTGTAATTTCACCTGACGTGACTATATAATCAGTTACTTCGCTTCCTGTTGGCGGCTGCTATAGTTTGAACATGTTCCTCAAATTTCATGTGTTGGAAGCTTAATCCCCAAATTCATATGTTGATTGGAGTTGGGGCCTTTAGGAGCTAACTGAGATTAAATCAGGTCATCATGATCGGGTCCACATGATGGGGCGGACGGCTTCATTACAAGAGAAGGAGAGACCTGAGCTGTCATGCATGATCTCACTGTCTTGCCATGTGATGTCCTCTGTCACCTCATGATCCAGCAGGAAGGTCCTCACTAGATGCCACGCTCTGCTCTTGGACCTCCTGACATCCAGAGCTATAACAAATACACTTCTTTTTTTTTAAATATAAATTACCCAGCCTATGGTATCTTGTTATAGAAACAAAAAGTGGAGTACGACAGTGGCATTTAAGCCGTTATCAGCTCATCAGTTAATTCACCAAGCGTTCGCCGAGATCATGTGATGCTTCAGAACAGAACACAGAAAATGCTACAGGGGTGTCTTGCTCAGTGCAGGGAGAGGCTGCTGCAGCGGCCTGGGGAGCCTCCCCGCTGTCCACCGGATTTCAGGATGCTCCCCTGTGAAGCATCCTGTGACAGACTGTGAAGACCTCTCCTCCTGTACCTAAGGAAATGCCAGTGAAAAATTGTCAAACTCTGTAAAATATTTAAAGGGGTTTACATGAGCCACATCGCAGTCACTAAGGCTCATTTTATAGCCCCAAGAGGTCTGAGAACTTGTGTCCAAGGTAGCTGGGTTACAGCTTGATTTTATACATTTCAGGGGGCAGAAGTTACAGGCAGACATCGATGAATACATGTAAGACGTATATTGGCTCAGTCCAAAAAGCTGGGACGACTTAAAAAATGAGGTCAGGGGAGGGTTTGCAGGTCATAGGTGGTTTCGGAGATTTTCTGATTGGCAGTGGGTTGAAAGAGTTGTTATTATGTAAAGACCTGGAATCAATAGAAAGCAATGTCTGGGTTACGATAAGGGCTTGTGGAGACCGAGGTTCTTCTTATGTGGAAGAAGCTTCCAGGGAGCAGGCTTGAGAGAAGAGAGGGTAGATGGCTCTTAACAGACCTGAAAAGATGCCAGTCTCTTAGTTAATCCATCCCGGGTCAGGAAGAGACCTGGACAGGGAAGGGGATTATAGACTGCAAATTTTCTCCACCAGAGACAGCTTTGCAGGGCCATTTCAAAATACGTCAAAGAAATATATTTTGCTAAAAAAATAGTTTGATTTCTTTTAGGGCCTGCTGTCGTTCACGCGACGCTGTGCTCGAGTCAGGTTGGAATTTGGTATCTTACTGCTACAAAGAGTCCATTTTGTCCATCTTCAGATGTCTCCGTGTTCATGCCGGTCGGTTGTGCCTGAATTCCAAAGGGAGGCACGTGTAATGAGGCATGTTCTATCCCCACTTCCCATCATGGCCTGAACTCGTTTTTCAAGTTTACTTTGGAATGCCCTTGGCTGAGAGTAGGGTGGGGGATCCAGCCAGTTTGTTGTGGACTTAGAATTTTATTTCTGGTTAACAAAAGCCATCTTCTTAAAGAAGGCTGTCTGCACACTTAGTTTTCAGTTTTGAAGCAACTGGTTTCTATTGGAAACCACCTTCTCTGGGGACAGACGTGTCTCAGGAGGCTTAGCAGCCCAAGGATGAAAGCTGCCAGTGTGGACCGTGATTTGAGGTGTCATGGCTAGGGGCTGAAATAACACAGCAGGGATTCTCCTGGTTTCTCCAGGGCTCTAGGGACAGAACTGCCTACGTCAAGGGGCCTCCCCAACCATTTTCCCCATCAGCTCTGTTTTCCCATCACCACGTTGGTCAGGCTGGTCTCGAACTTTTGACCCCAGGTGATCCACCCACCTCAGCTTCCCAAAGTGCTGGGATTCCAGGTGTGAGCCACCACGCCCAGCCCTCTGTACGTTTCTGTTGCTCTAATCCACTGAGTCTGTGCTATCTTCTGACATAGTAACAAAGCAGCATTTATTGAGCAGCCAGAATCCCGTCTTCGGTAAAGAGACCTTACGTGCAAGTGTTGCCTCTTATCTTTTCTTCTAGAGCTTTGTTGTGCTGCTTTTCATGTTGCTGTAGTCATTGCATCCGGAATGGATTTATGTGTGTGGAGTGGCATGTGGGTCTATATCTCAACTTTTCCATATAAATACCCACTAACGTCAGCCTCGTATGTTATTAATTCCCTTTTCCCCAACACATACGGGAGTCACATATCTACAAGCCCAGTCTAAGGTTCTGTGCTTTTTTAATCCCTCTGTTTGTCTTTGTCTGATACCATACTGTTTTCTTATAGGGACATTAGTCCTATGGGATCAGGACCCTACTCTTTTTTTTTATTGCATTTTAGGTTTTGGGGTACATGTGAAGAACATGCAAGATAGTTGCATAGGTACACACGTGGCAGTGTGATTTGTTGCCTTCCTCCCCTTCACCTATATCTGGCATTTCTCCCCATGCTATCTCTCCCCAACTCCCCACCCCCCCGCTGTCCCTCCCCTATTCCCCGCAACAGACCCCAGTGTGTAGTGCTCCCCTCCCTGTGTCCATGTGTTCTCATTGTTCAGCACCCGCCTATGAGTGAGAATATGTGGTGTTTCATTTTCTGTTCTTGTGTCAGTTTGCTGAGAATGATGTTCTCCAGGTTCATCCATGTCCCTACAAAGGACACGAACTCATCGTTTTTGATTGCTGCATAATATTCCATGGTGTATATGTGCCACATTTTCCCAGTCCAGTCTATCATCGATGGGCATTTGGGTTGGTCCCAGGTCTTTGCTATTGTAAACTGTGCTGCAATGAACATTCGTGTGCATGTGTCCTTATAGTAGAATGATTTATAATCCTTTGGATATATAGCCAGTAATGGGATTGCTGGGTCAAATGGAATTTCTATTTCTAGGTCCTTGAGGAATCGCCACATTGTCTTCCACAAAGGTTGAACTAATTTACACTCCCACCAACAGTGTAAAAGTGTTCCTATTTCTCCACATCCTCTCCAGCATCTGTTGTCTCCAGATTTTTTAATGATCGCCATTCTAACTGGCGTGAGATGGTATCTCAATGTGGTTTTGATTTGCATTTCTCTGATGACCAGTGACGATGAGCATTTTTTCATATGATTGTTGGCCACATATATGTCTTCTTTCGTAAAGTGTCTGTTCATATCCTTTGCCCACTTTTGAATGGGCTTGTTTGTTTTTTTCTTGTAAATCTGTTTGAGTTCTTTGTAGATTCTGGATATCAGCCCTTTGTCAGATGGGTAAACTGCAAAAATTTTTTCCCATTCTGTTGGTTGCCGATTCACTCTAATGACTGTTTCTTTTGCTGTGCAGAAGCTGTGGAGTTTCATTAGGTCCCATTTGTCTATTTTGGCTTTTGTTGCCAATGCTTTTGGTGTTTTGGTAATGAAGTCCTTGCCTGCTCGTATGTCCTGAATGGTTTTGCCTAGATTTCCTTCTAGGGTTTTTATGGTGCCAGGTCTTATGTTTAAGTCTTTAATCCATCTGGAGTTAATTTTAGTGTAAGGTGTCAGGAAGGGGTCCAGTTTCTGCTTTCTGCACATAGCTAGCCAGTTTTCCCAACACCATTTATTAAACAGGGAATCCTTTCCCCATTGCTTGTTTTCGTCAGGTTTATCAAAGATTGTATGGTTGTAGATATGTTGTGTTGCCTCCAATGCCTCTGTTCCATTGGTCTATATCTCTGTTTTGGTACAAGTACCATGCCGTTTTGATTACTGTAGCCTTGTAGTATGGTTTGAAGTCCGGTAGTGTGATGCCTCCCGCTGTGTTCTTTTTGCGTAGAATTAACTTGGCTATGCGGGCTCTCTTTTGGCTCCATATGAAGTTTAAAGTGGTTTTTTCCAGTTCTGTGAAGAACGTCATTGGTAGCTTGATGGGGATAGCGTTGAATCTGTAAATTACTTTGGGCAATATCATAACCTTATATGATTTCATACTGTAATTTTTTTTGGTAAGCCCTGGCATCTGGTAAAGTGAGTCTCCTCTTAGTCTCAAGAACTATCTTGGTTTTATCTGGCTCTCTCTCTCCTTCGAGCTTTATGATCAGAGTGTTAAGTTCTATGAACGGTCCTATCAGGGTTTTTTTAGAAGTTACATCAAGTGGTGGACTATTCTCATCTTGAAGATACTAAAGCCGAATCTCCATGATCATTGTATAACTCTTCATTCATTTGGGTCTTCCTTCATTTATTTCTTTTATTCAAAAAGATAATGCTATATAGTATTACTTTTTCCATAAAGGTCTCACGCATATTGTGTTAAGATTTTTTTTTAGTTAACTTTGGTTATTGTTGGTGGTATTATATGTTTTTGAATGTTTTTCAATCATTTATTGCTAATGTAACAATTCAGTTAATTTTTCTTTTTTACTAGTTTTATAGTTACACATTATTTGATTTGTCCCTAGATTTTCTTGGATTTTCTATTGATAGATGCATATTATCTGAAGATAATGAGTTCCCTCCTTTTAATCCATGAACAGTGTATTCAATTATATGCTTACTTATTTTTGATTTTCACTACAATATTTGAGTAGATGCTCTGTTCAAGTTTAGGAAATTCTTTTCTTATTCCCAGTTTTCCAAGAGTTTGATCATGACTGGGGGTGCTTTGTGTCCCCCACAGGCTGTCTGGGGCTGGTCCTCTGGTCCCTGCTGGACACAGGACCTTGTTGGACTCACACTTGAGAGCTGCACAGTGGGGTGGGTTTCCCAGGAGGGGCCTGTTGACCTGTTGTCTTGATTAGTTTCCTTCCTCTGTAGGTTGTCTCCCAGGAAGCCTTTTTTTTTTTTTTTTTTTAAGACAGAGTTTTCGCTCTTGTCGCCCAGGCTGGAGTGCAATGGCGCGATCTCGGTTCACTGCAACCTCCACCTCCTGGGTTCAAGCAATTCTCCTGCCTCAGCTTCCTGAGTTGCTGGGATTATAGGCGTATGCCACCATGCCTGGCTATTTTTTGTAGTTTTAGTAGAGACAGGGTTTCACCATGTTGGCCAGGCTGGTCTCGAGCTCCTGACCTCCTGACCTAGGGGATCCACCCACCTAGGCCTCCCAAAGTGTTGGGATTACAGGCATGAGCCACCGCGCCCAGCCCCAGGAAGCCTTTTACCTTGGGCAAGTGGTTCCTTCCTGGTCATGGTGAGTGGTTTCTACGGAATTGTTAGCCGGGTAGGCCAGCATATCACAAACAGGTTAAGAGCGGGTTCACGCTGGCTGGCTAGAACCCCTTGAGTTCTGCTGTAAGAGCACTGAAATGGAAACCTGTCATAAAATGAAGACTTCTGTAGACATCATGTGGTCTCTACAGCAGCCTGGACAGAAATCCACTGAGGCCCAATTAGAAAGCCAGACAGACTGTTCTCTCTGGCTTTTCTAGCAGAAGCTGAGAGACTGTTGGAGACTGCCTTGAGTCTGGCCAAAGAAAGATGGTGCAGACCACATTTGTGGTACGGTTACCGGTACCACTGAGAAATGGCACACTGCCACGTGAATGCTGAGGCGTGGAAGAGAAATAAGCTTACCTAATGAGTATACCTTCTCACCAGTCCTCCTCTAGATGTGGACACCCCAATGTCTTAATAGAACACACTGGCAAGGCGTAGCAGTTCATCTGAGGCAGGGCTCTTGCGTGGACATACTGTTTAAATTCAGGCATCTGATTTATTGGTAGCTCGTTTTCTGATTTGGGGATATAGGTTTTGGCATTAAGAAGAATGTGCGGAGAGGCTGTTATATCCCTAGAGCCACTCCAACTTTTTTTATTTTTTTTGAGATGGAGTCTCGCTCTGTCACCAGGCTAGAGTGCAGTGGCACCATCTCAGCTCTCTGCAACCTCCGCCTCCTGGATTCAAGCAATTCTCCTGCCTTAGCCTCAGGAGTAGCTGGGACTACAGGTACACACCATTACGCCCGGCTAATTTTTGTAGTTTAGTAGAGATGGGGTTTCACCATGTTGGCCAGGATGGTCTTGATCTCTTGATCCCGTGATCCCCCCACCTTGGCCTCAGCCTCCCAAAGTGTTGGGATTACAGGGGTGAGCCACCGCTCCCGGCCCCTAGAGCCTCTATCTTTTAGCTAGAGAACCCCTGTTGAGTTCCTGCTGTCAGCTTCTTTCAGGTAGTAATGCTTGGCAGGGTGCTGGCCTCAGTGGGCCGTGCTTTGTAGGTACGTGATTGGCTCCTGTTCCTAAGATCTTGAGTCTAACAAGGAAGGGCCCACAGGGAGTTCAGACCACAGCTTCTCTTCCTGGAGTGGGAGGCTGCTCATCAGCTCCAGGGGAGAACGTGTCTGGGGCAGGTGCGCTTGGGAAATGCTGCCTTTGCCTCTCTCTGAGACACTGCCATATAAAGCCCTCTTAGGAATTCAGCAGCAAAGTGGCCTGTGTATTTTTGTTCTATCCAGTTGCGTTTCCCAAATGTATTTGCCCAGAGGAGGGCTGGAGGGTGTGTGTGTAATGGAATTAGTTCTCAGAGCTATAGTCGGGAGGCGCAGCTGAGGAGGGAATTAGATGTTAAGAGCCAGGCATGGCCTCCAGGCCTCCGAGGGGAGAGGAAGGAAGCCAGGCATGGCCTCCAGGCCTCCGAGGGGAGAGGAAGGAAGCCAGGCATGGCCTCCAGCCCTCCGAGGGGAGAGGAAGGGGAGCTTGTGTACCGTAGGCAGTCGGTTCTGACCTGGGGTAGAGAGATCCCAGGAGGGGTAGTGGCAGAGTTTTTGTTTGATGGTGGTGAGGGAAATCCCAGGAAACCTGTATAGATGGAGAGTCTTCTCAGAAGTAAGTTTGTTCCGTGCATCTGTTTCACAAGCCCATCAGGAGGGTTTCGGGGACGGGAAGAGTTGGCTCAGGCTGCCATCATAGAGTGCCACAGACCCGGCAGCCTGAACAGCAGACACTGATGGTCTCACGTTCCTGGAGGCTGTTCGTCCGAGATGAAGCTGTTGCAGGGCTGGGTCCCCCCGAGGTCTCGCTCCCTGGGTGCCCAAGGCTGCCTCCTGGCTGTCTCCCCTGTGCCCACGCACCCCCGGCTGCTCCTCCTGTGCCCAGAGCCCCTCTTCTGACAAGGACACCGTCCTTGGATTAAGGCCCACCTGTAAAACCTTGTGGACCCCTAACTGCCTTTCCAAAGGCCCTGTCTCCAGTACTGTCTCTTTTCCAGCTCCTGGGGCTTTGGACTTCCACACAGGGATTTGAGCAGGGGATACAGCTCAGCTCACAGTGGGACTAGTGCCATGTTGGTGTCCAGAAGCCTCGTTGCAGAGGAAACAGCCATGACATGGGGTGGCCACATGGCTCTGTGTGGCTCTACTTGGAGCAGGTGGGACAGGCCACCTCTCCGGGGGGCTTTGAGGGGTAGTAGGGCAGGGCGGGTTTGGGGGGCAGCTTCTAGGCAAGACCCCTAGAAGAAGTGCTAGACTGAATCCCAAGCATCGATGTGGTCGGATCCCCAGACCCCCCCGGCCAGGTTCTGCTTCAGTTACTGGGGGCCAGAGTCTTCTCTGTGTTGAGAGTGTGGCAAAGGGGTAGGTCCAAGCCTTCCTCTGAGAGTGTGAGGGGATAGGTCCACCCCTCCGGGAGTGTAGGTGGAGTAGTTCCACTCCTCCTCTGCGACCGTTGGGGGAGTAGGTCCACTCCTCCTCTGGGAGCATGGGTGGGGGTGAGTTCACTCTTCCTCTGGGACCATGGAGGGGTAGGTCCACCCCTCCTTTGGAAGTGTAGGGGGTTAGGGCCACCCCTCTGTGAGCGTGGAGGGGGTAGGTCCTCCCCTCCTCTGGGAGCAGGGAGGGGTAGGTCCACTCCTCTGGGAGCATGGGTGGGTAGGTCTGCCCCTCCTCTGGGAGCAGGGAGGGGTAGGTCCACTCCTCTGGGAGCATGGGTGGGTAGGTCTGCCCCTCCAGTATTTGGGGCACTGTGTCAGAAGGTCTGCTTTTGCAGAAGCTTCAGAGCAGTCCGCCCCCTTGGCCAGGGCCCATGTGATGTGCTCTAGTCCCTTCTTAGCTGATGGGTTTTGCAGGTGCAGGGAGGAGAACGGCAGGTTAAACGAACAGGTCACCAGGTATGCCTTCCTCTCCCTCCCTGGCCAGCCTCCCCGTCCCTCACATCTGGCCCACCCTTTCCCGAAGCCCACCCCCTCGAGCTTGCTCTTAGCCCTATGTTTATGTCAGCTCATAGAATGGCAATTTTCTAACATTGTGATGGAACCTGGATTCCTCGAATATGCGATTCCAGTCCACAGGTTCCCACGGAGTGCGGACAATCCTGCAGCCGGGACCTTGACCCCAAGTTTAAATGTCTATATAAGGCAGCAGGGTGCCCTGAGGAGGAGCACATTTTATGCACAAAGTAAATGAAATGTGCAGTCACAAAATTTCGGTTTCCATATGTCTCTCAGAGATTCCACATAAATAAAAACCTTTTTTTCTTTGGCGAAAAAGTATCTTAAACCAGAGTTCGGCTGAGGAAACTCTTGGTTCTTTTTTTTTTTTTTTTTTTGAGACAGGGTCTCATTCTGTTGGCCAAGCTGGAGTGCAGTGGCACGATCTTGCCTCACTGCAGCCTCCGCTTCCCAGGTTCAAGTGATTCTCCTGCCTCAGCCTCCTGAGTACCTGGGAATGTAGGTGCCTGCCACCATGCCGGGCTGATTTTCGTATTTTTAGTAGAGACGGGGTTTTGTCGTGTTACGCAGGCTGGTTTCGAACTTCTCACCTCACATGACCCGCCCACCTTCGCCACCCAAAGTGCTGGGATTGTAGGTGTGAGCCACCACGCCCGGCTGAACTCTTGCACTTTTAAAGGTGTTTCTGAAGCTTTTGCAGCTCTAACCTTGACAAAGTCAGCTCTGGCCATGAGGGTTTTTGTTTCTTTTTAATATGGGTCTTCTCTCCCGGGTCAGCTTCCATATTTTCACAGTGGCTGAAATAACTAGTCGAAAGTCTGTTTACCTTTTCGTCAGAGGCATGAGAGGATGGATGAGCCAGCTGAGGATTTTAGGTTTTCTTGGAACAGGTTAGCAGCGAAATGCTGAGGCTTCCTTGACCTTGCTTTTTGACTGTGAGGATTTTCTCTTCTCATTAGTAGCTACCCTAGGAGGGCCAAGGAGAGGAAAACGCACTCAGCGTCGTGGAAGTTCACCCACCTGGGGTTTAGAGCCTCCCCCCACCCCACCCCACCCACCTGAGAGATTAGTTACACAGAAAACAGTTGCCCGGGGTGGTGAGTAACCTTCCCCTCCTCTGACCTGGCACTGACTTTTCCTGGGGAAGCCAGGACCTCAGATTGTGCCTTGGTCTTTGCTTTCATTCTCTCTGCGGAGCCTCCAGACCAAGCTGGTCTTCAGCAGGTTAGAGAACCCAACACAGCTCCCCCCGGCTCTCCCGTGGTGTTGCTAGGTAAAATACAGCACACCCAGTTCTGCCTGAATTTCTGATGAACACAGAGTTTTTTAGTATCAGAGTGCCCCGTGCAGTTACTTGGGACATGCGGTAAAGCATCCTGGTTGTTTGTCTGAGATGCAGATGGGACCTGTGTCCTCTGTGTGGCCCGGTGGCTCTCCTGGGAGTTAATAATTAAATGCTGTCAGGCAGTGATCGAGTGTCTGCTCTTCCCGGGGAGCTGCTGATCAGGTCACCCAAGCCCCTTACGAAGGTCAGGGCCCTCCAGGTCAGGTCTCTGGCCTTGAGCTCACAGGATGGTTCTGGAAAGAGCCCAGGTGCTATGACCCGGCCATCTCCTCTCTGCTCCCCTGCTTCTGCAGGAAACCCCGGTTCCTCTTTGGACCCAAACCCGGTTCTTCTTTGGCCCTTCTGCACCATGGTTTGGGAGCAGATGCGCCCAGGTGTGACCATCACTCCCGGAGCCAGCACCAGGGTGACACAGGGGTCCTAGTGGGTGAAGATGGATGCTGGCAGCAGCAGGGGCTGGGATCCAGGAGCCCCTCCTTGCTCTCCTTGGTGCTGTGGGCCATTGGTTTTGTTCCTGAACTCAGGTCTAGCAGTAGATGTGTGCTATGTGGCCTGCAAGGTAATCTGTTTAAAAACTGAATTTCTGGCTGGGTGTGGTGGCTCACGCCTGTAACTCTAGCACTTTGGGAGGCTGAGGCAGGTGGATCACTGGAGGTCAGGAGTTTGAAACCAGCCTGGCCAACATGGTGAAACCATCTCTCTCTCTCTCTATTTATTTATATGTGTATTTATATTTATATATGTACACACACAAATATATATAATATATAAAAATGTATATATCATATATATATATTTACATAAATATGTATATATATTTATATAAAAATATGTGTATATAGACATATATATTTAAATATTTTATATATTTTTATACATATATAAATATACATATATACATATATATTTATACATATATATTTATGTTTATATATACATATATATTTATATAAATATTTTATACATATACATGTTCTCATATTTATATATGTATATACACGTATATATTTATATATATACACAGTCATATATTTATATACATATATACATGTATATATATATAATACATGTATTACGTATATAAATATACATGTATATACGTATATAAATATATGACTGTGTATATATATCTATGTATATATAAATATATCTATTTATGTGTGTGTGTGTGTGTGTGTGTGTGTGTGTATAAATTAGCCGGGCGTGGTGGCAGGCATCTATAATCCCAGCCACTTTTGAGGCTGAGGCAGGAGAATGGCTTGAACCCAGGAGGCGGAGGCCACAGTGAGCCGAGATTGCACCACTGCACTCTAGCTTGGGTGACAGAGTGAGACTGTCTCAGCAAAAACCAAAAAATCGGTGAATTTGTAAGGTTTATATATTTCATGTTTTTGCCTGAAATCCGACATAGCTACCTGATATCTATAGATATCTTGGTGTTTGATTCTCCACGAAGCCTCCAGACCATGCTGGTCTTCACCAGGCTAGAGAATCCAACACAGCCCCCTCCCCGCCACCCCGCATGGGCTCTCCCGTGTTGTTGCCAGATAAAACGTGGCGCACCCAGTTCTGCCTGAATTTCAGATGAACAGCAGAGTTTGTTAGTATAAGTATGTCCCGGGCAGTTATTTAGGACATGGAAATAATTAGGGCATCTCTCCCACCCTCCCTCCCTTTCCCTCTCTCCCTCCCTCCCTCCCTTTCCCTCTCTCCCACTCTCCCTCCCTTTCCCTCTCTCCCACCCTCCCTCCCTTTCCCTCTCTCCCACCCTCCCTCCCTTTCCCTCTCTCCCTCCCTCCCTCCCTTTCCCTCTCTCCCTCCCTCCCTCCCTTTCCCTCTCTCCCACCCTCCCTCCCTTTCCCTCTCTCCCACCCTCCCTCCCTTTCCCTCTCTCCCACCCTCCCTCCCTTTCCCTCTCTCCCTCCCTCCCTTTCCCTCTACCTCCCTCTCTTCCTCTCTTCTCTCCCTCCCCTCCTCTCCCTCCCTCTCTCCTTCTGTTTCTCTCCTTCTCCCCCCTCCCTTCTCCATCTCTCCCTTCCTCTTGCTCCCTTCTTTCTTTTTCTTCCTTTCCTTCCTTCTTCCCTTCTTTTCTCCCTCCCTCCCTACTTTTTTCCTGCCCTCCCTTCTTTCCTCACTCTCGCCTACCCACACAGTCAGCCGTCCGTCTGCCATCCATCCATCCATCCATCCATCCATCCATCCATCCATCTCCCTCCCCTCCTCCCTTTCTTCCAATCCCTTCCCCCTGCAGAGGAGAAATTCCTTTTCCTACCACCCTCCTAGGTTCTCTATCTGGGGCCCTGAAATTGAGTTGACGTGAGACGGAGTTGCAAGAGGAAGACGGTCTGTGAGCTGATGGAGCACCAGTCTGCAAAGGGGTCTCAAAAGGTGGCTAGAGTTTGGCTTGGGTAGCCCCTCAGCGCAGGAGGAGAACCTCTGTGGGGAAGGGACAAGACAAAGGGCAAGGACTGAGTTCCTGGAGGGCAAGTTGTGGGGCGGCCAGGCCGCAGGAAGGAAGTGCAGCGGAAGGCTGGTCCGTCGGTAAAGTCGGCTCCACAGGTTCCTCCAGGGCGGGGCTGACAAGGGTCTAAAGCTGTCTCCAGTGATGAAGGTTTGTCCTTCCTGGCGTGGTGGGGGTGGGCACTCCCTCTGAGTTTACGTCTTGCTTTGAGGCACACAAGCGGCGGGGAAGGCAGTGGCTGTTCTCACACCTGCTTCTCTGTCATCTTCAGCTCAGGATGGTCCTTATGCCCAAGTGGCGTATTTTGGGGCGGCCTCTTCTGCCCCCTGCACTCCTGCCCTCCTTTCTTGCTCCTTGTGAACGATTTCCAACCGAGAGAATAAGACGGCGAACTTCTGTGTCCTCAGCTGTATCGAGTTTGACATTGTACCGCAGTTGCTGGAGGGGCTTTCAGGAAGTGTGTGGCTCCAGGCGTAGCGTGGCCCGCGCCGCCCACCCCGTCTTCCTCCGAGAGGGAACTGCTCCCCTGCGTTGGGAACTGTGAACTGCTTCGGCGCCATTCACAGGGTGAAAACACCCGTGTTCCACGTTCCATCTGGAGGACGGTGTGGCATCTTCCCAGCCTTTATCTGGAAATGACGGTCTGCCGTTTGGCTGCTTGTGCAAAGTGCCTACCTTCTGCACAGTGTTGTTTTGGGGTCATCCACATGTGGCTTGGGTTCATTCATTGTCACAGCTGTGGATCGCATAGGAATGAAGAGGCCACAGCTTGATCAAGTGGTCCGTGGGTAACTGTGCATTTTCATTGGCTGCTTTGGTAGGGAACGATCTTAACGTGTCTTTCCGTGGGCCCGTGGCCTTGCCCTTCTCGACAGAATGTGCCTGGAAGTAGAACTGCTGGCTCAGCATGGCACCTCCTCCACCAGGTCCCCACGTCCCCGGTTCAAGCCAACTTTTATCCAACCCTGTCTGCACTCCTGCCCTGCAGAGGTGGGGGGTGTCATAGATCCAGTCACCAAATAGTGGATGGCTGCTCCCAGAGTTCAGTCTGTGTCCTTGTTAAAGGCCTTGGTTGGCCGGGTATGGTGGCTCACACCTGTAATCCCAGCACTTTGGGAGGCCGACGAAGGCGGATCACGAGGTCAAGAGATCAAGACCATCCTGGCAACACGGTGAAACCCTGTCTCTACTAAAAATACAAAAACTAGCTGGGCATGGTGGCATGCACCTGTAGTCCCAGCTACTCAGGAGGCTGAGGCAGGAGAATTGCCTGAACCCAGGAGGCAGAGGTTGCAGTGAGCCGAGATTGTGCCATTGCACTCCAGGCTAGCAGCAGAGTGAGACTCTGTCTCAAAAAAGCCTTGGTCCAAGATGGTCATTGGCAACCTGACCTGGGCCTTTGTGGGGTAATTTCTATTGCACTTGGCCTTGAAGAAGCTGCACTCTCAGCTGCCCTGCCTCTTGAGGACCCCCGAGTCTGCTGGCTGCAGTCTGCCCGTGACTTTGGGTTCTGCTCCCGTCCTGGTCCGGGAGATTCTCTCATCTGTGAGCCTGGCTCTGGCTTTTTGTTCTATTTTTACACAGTACCTATCATTGCTCTGTGTTTGAAGCAGAGGGGATTATTACAGCGCGAACTTGCTGCCGTTCTGACCTGAAGCCGGGGTTTCTTCCTCTCCTGCAGCGCTGTCCTCAAAGGGAAACAAAAGGCAGCCCTTTTTCTTACCTGGGGCAGCTCGGACAGCCCCGTGACCCTCTGCTGCGTCTTTGTAAGCTGCGGTCATCCCCACGGCTAGCCCAGGTTCCTTTTGAAAGAGATTGTGGGGTTTTCCTGGGTCCTGGCCGCCGCCTCTAGCTCAGGCTCCCAGGAGGAGCTGGTGGTGCCGACTCCTGGCCGCCCTCTGGGATCGGTGTGTGTCTGCCCATGGAGCCCTCGCCGGCAGTCGCACTGGCAAACAGACTGTGACACCCAGCCCACGCGCGTCCCAGTGCTGGCACCCACCGTGCCTCTAGGTTTTCTCTCATTTTCACATTTCCTCTTCTTCGTCTTCCTTCTCCCCACCTTGAAGACACAGGCAGCCATGCCGCGCAGTCCGACATCCAGTGAGGACGAGATGGCCCAGAGCTTCTCCGACTACTCCGTGGGGTCGGAGTCAGACAGCTCCAAAGAAGAGACCATCTACGACACGATCCGGGCCACTGCGGAGAAGCCGGGCGGCACCAGGCTGGAAGAGAGCCAGGGCAACACGCTGGTGATCCGCGTCGTCATCCATGACCTGCAGCAGACGGTGAGCCCTGTGGTCTGCCCCTTGGTTCACATCTGGACGATGTCACCTGTGGCTAGAACGCCAGAGCGCTGCTCCAGTCCTTCCTGGACCCACGGTCCCAATTGCTCCGGGCACACTGTGTTCCTTCCTTGCTCCAAACTTCTGCCCCCATCCCCCCAGGCTCCCTGCTGGGCCTGCCTCCCCTCCTTATTGCCACTGTCACTGTCCCCACCTCCACCCACAAACATTCACTGAGCACCTACTGTGTGCCAGACATTCAGGCCAGGGGCCCAGAGATGGAAAGGGGTGTTTCACAACCTCGCAGAGGAAACCTGGCTTCTAGCACGAAGTGCAGGAGGCTCTCAGGCCTGGCCCTGCTTTTCCCTGGTGTCTGACTCCACCCTGCCGAGGCCCAGTGTCCCATGCTCCCCGACTTCCAGGGTGTGCAGCTCTGAGCACCCCTCCCCGCATGGCTGCTGTCTTCCTCCTCCTGTCCCTCCAGCCCTGGGCCCAGTGCTGTTCCTGTGGCCCCCAGAGCCCTCAGGCTGTCCTGGCCCATGCTGGCTGTGCCCTGAATGTCTGTCCTTATGCCTGCGGGTCCCTGTGGTTGGGTTTGCCTCCCGCTAGGAGGTTGGCCCCTGGGGACTGGGCTTTGTCTACAGGGGACCTCCGTGTGCAGAGGATGGGGTGTGGCTTCATCTGCTGTCCAATCCACTAGAGCATGCTGGAGGCCAGTTGCCCAGCCCCGTTCCCTCTTGCTCATGGTGGGGACTGTGCCGTGTGTGGTCTCAAATCGGAGGCATGGGACAGAACTGGAAGCGTGGAGCAGACATTGTGATTGTGGACAGGAACCTCATCACGTTGGCCTGAGACCATTTCACACACCGTCTGTCCACTGGGGAGTGCAGGTGGGGGTGGCAGTAGTAGGGGTGGGTGGTTCAAAGCCCTTTCGCTGTGGAGTAGACATGTTGGACACCGAAGAGTTAGGACTCAGAGGGGCATCTAGGGGAGGCCCCTGATGGGCTTCACCTGTGCTTTCTAGAAGGCTCTCCTGGGACCCCAGTGAGCTGAGAGGACCCTTCTCATTTTAGCTGTGGGTGAAAGGAATGGGGAGAGGTGGGCTGCAGGTGACAGCTGCTGCAGGTGATTGAGGATGTGAGCCCCGTGCTCTGCGTCCACCCCGACTTCTGAGGATGGTCTCCGGGCCCCAGCCACGATGGGAAAGGGGGGTCCACGTGCTGGTGGTTGAGAAACCTTGTGCTGCCCACTGGCTGAGTGTTGCTGGTGCCTCACTCGGTGCACACCCAGGTCCTCGCTCCTGGCGCTGTGGAGGGGCTGAGATGCCCTGGGTTTAGCACCTCCCAGGGCTTGGTCCTCAGCGAGGGCTAAATGTATGTCTCCTCTTTCCCCATTGCCAGCAGCTTGTGGCCCAGCAGGGACCCTCTGCTCAGCCCATCCCCAGCCCTGCTCCCTCTGGGAGAGACGTGAGCCGGGCTGAGGGGCTGACGTGCTGACACATTCCCTCTAGGAATGAGATCAGCCACGTGGCTTCACCATCCGGGTCAAGCGTGTCCAACCCAAGGCCCGTGGGCCACATGTAGCCCGGGACAGCTTTGACTACAGCCTAACACGAGTGCGTAAACTCTCTTAAAACATTCTGAGGGTTTTCTCGCAACTTTTTTTTTCTCTTTAGGTCATTTCTCTTAGTGTATTTCATGTGTAGCCGAAGACAGTTATTCTTCCAGTGTGACCCAGGGAAGCCAAAAGATTCGACACGCGTGGAGGGGAAGCTCAGGGTGGCCTGATGCCCAGCCCCATGCCATGGGCCCAGGGCTGCCCTGGCAGTGAAAGGCTGTCGGGAGGATAAGTGTGGGGTTTTGGGGTTCCTTCTTCTGTGTTATTTAATGCCTCTCATAACAGCTATAAATTCTGGTTATAAAAAGTTCAAGTAAGGCAGGAAAGCACGAATGCTGGGCTCAGCAGTGGGGGTCCCATCATCGACACTTGCTGACCCCATTCCGACACGCCCCTCCGCAGGATTACAGGCCATGGGTAGATGTGCATACGGGTAGAAATACCGGGGTAAGTGTCGGGTCAGAACACACAGTATTAAGAAACGAGCATCGTCCATGTTTATTTGACTATAAGAGGAGAGAAAGGTGGTGAAGGGAGTGCTGTCTTTGTCACAGGAGACTTTTTCCCTCCAAATCTGTGAGGTTGGAAGAAGCATGCCTGACCTCCTCTGTGTTTTTGAGTCACAGTTTCCCCTCTGTTGGGATGTTGTTTGATTGTCTTCTTGCCCTGAACATTGCTTTGGATACACCTGAGGCCCCCAGATTTTCTTCCATCTCATAGGGGACATTGGTTTTTTTTTTGGGGACTAGATTCCTAAAGAAGTGGCCCCCGCTGGTAGACCAGGAAGTGTTAGGTGTTGGGCATTCTTGCTTTTTCCTAGAAAAACTTCAGATTCTGTTTAAGGATGTTTTTCTGTATTTTGTTATTTTTTCTGTGTTATTGGTTGGGTCCTTTATTTTAGAAATAGTAATTATTCCTATGATGGGTTTTCCTTGTTCTTATCTGTTATCTTTTCCTCTAATTACTTCAATTACGTGGCATTTTTCTGTTTGCTAGTGGTGATTTTCTATTTATTTATTTATTTATTTATTTATTTATTTTTGAGACAGTCTCCCTCTGTCACCTGGGCTGGAGTGCAGTGGTGCGATCTCGGCTCACTGCAACCTCCACTTCCCGGGTTCAAGTGATTCTCCTGCCTCAGCTTCCCGAGTAGCTGGGATTACAGGCGTGCACCACCAAGCCTGGTTAATTTTTTGTATTTTTAATAGAGATGGGGTTTTGCCTTGTTGGCCAGGCTGGTCTTGAACTCCCAGCCTCAGGTGATCCACCTCCCACAGTGCTAGGATTACAGGCGTGAGCTACCGCGCCTGGCCTGCCATGAGTTTCTTGAGCCTTTGATTGTTGTGTTTTTGGTGGACCCGTTCAATTCTTTGTAATTTCTAATTTACTCTAGTCAGGCTCTTTCGACTTTTTGCTTGTCCCCATAGCCCCACACTCTCTCCTTTTGAAGATACTCCTTTATTTGTTTGGTAGGTGTTCTGTCTTGTTTCTGTCCTCCCCGGCGTAAAGCATTCTTGGGGGCATTCCTTCTTTTAATTGTGGTGTGTTTTCGTGCAGCTCGGAGACCGTCTGAGGCTTGCGGGCCGCCCTGCTTCCTCGGGTTCATTTCGTGTCTGTGCTGGGTCCCCGTTGCTTCCCTGATGTTTCTCCCGGTCTCGTCCCGGCCGGCTGTCAGCTTGCGCTTTCTGTTGGTTGGCATAGCACATGGGTGGGTTTCGCTGGCTCCGTCGTGTGGTTAGATTTGGCCGTCTGTTTGGCTTTGCAGATGAACAGAGCTTGGGCTGGGAGGGTGGAGTCCACGTGCAGGGCCTGGCTCCCTGTCTCTCCTGAGACGTTGCAGTAGCCCATTCTCAGGCTGCTAATAACGACACTGCTGATTACCCGACTGAGTTATTTATTTATTTTGAGACAGAGTTTCACTGTTGTTGCCCAGGCGGGAGTGCAATGATGCTATCTTGGCTCACTGCAACCTCTGCCTCTCGGGTTCAAGAGATTCACCTGCCTCAGCCTCCCGAGTAGCTGGGATTACAGGCGTGCACCACCACGCCCAGCTGGTTTTATATTTTTAGTAGAGACTGAGTTCTTCATGTTGGTTAGGCTGGTCTCGAACTCCTGACCTCAGGTGATCTGCCCACCACGGCCTCCCGAAGTACTGGGATTACAGGTGTGAGCCACCGCGCCTGGCGTAATTGATAATGAAAAGCAGGTTTAATTGACTCACAGTTCCACATGGCTTGGGAGATCTCACAATTGTGGTGGAAAGCCATTGAGGGGCAGAGTCCCATCTTGTTGTTGTTTGTTTGAGAAGGATTCTCACTCTGTCACCCAGGCTGGAGTGCAATGGTGCAGTCTTAGCTCACTGCATGCAACCTCTGCCTCCCACCTCCAGATTCAAGTGATTCTCCTGCCTCAACCTCCTGAGCAGCTGGGATTACAGGCGCCTGCCACCATGCCCAGATAATGTGTGTGTGTGTGTGTGTGTGTGTGTGTGTGTGTGTGTGTGTGTGTATTTTTAATAGAGATGGGATTTCGCCATGTTGGCCAGGCTGGTCTTGAACTCCTGACCTCAGGTGATCCACCTGCCTCAACCTCCCAAAGTGCTGGGATTACAGGTGTGAGTTACTGTGCCCCACCTACACTGGGTATTTTCTGGGGTGGCTTTTCTATTTTGGGTCCCTTGGCCTGGGCCTCTGAGCCCCTGGGCGCAGCATTTCTCAGTGTTTACCTCTCAATGGTGGAGAACCCCGTAACCACTGCCAGTGGACCCACGCTCAGGCTGTGGGGTTTTAGCCATTCGATCCCTTTACTTGCTGTTCTTGCTTATTGATACTAGAGGGAGGGCAGTGGGGACTGGGAGAGCACCCTGTGTGCGTTTCAGACCCCAGGCCTAAGGGTCTGAATCAGGAAGTCAGAGGAAATGGCTCATGTCGGGCACTGACCCTCACGTGATGCGTGTCTAAGGACACCTCCCGCCCATGGGGAAGCCCAGCACTCTGGAGCCACACCGGGGGGTATTTTATGACTTCCCAACGTTACCATGTGCCGGGCACTGTGTTACAGTCTCTAGGTGAGTTTCCTGTAGTTCTCTTGCAGCCTTGCAGCAGACAGCACTGGGAGCATCTCGGTTGATGGATGGCACACCTGTCCAGAGGGCATGTGTCCCATGCGCTCACACGGAACGCAGAGTGGAACCTGCAGGTGGAGGAGGTGGAGGGCACCAGCCACCCTGGAAGCCCCACTGCTCCCTCCTAGTCATGACGAGGGTTTACAGATGAGAACTGGAGGGTCGGCCTCCAGAGCCAGGGAGGGGCAGAGCCAGTGTCCTGCGGGCGCCCAGCCTTCTGCCTTGGAACCTGCTGGATGGAAGCCCTGGGATGCTGGCGTTGGGTATGCCACCAACTGCCTGGTACTGTGCTGATTTGCACCTGCACATCAAATTTGCGGCGGGCAGTCAGCCAGCAGGTAGTGCTGCGTGGGAGCAGCCTGGCCACATTCTTCCTGGCATGGGTCAGAATCACGTCCCCCCCCCCATTCACTCTGTGCTTTTGAGCAAGGGTCTGAAGGTCTGAGCCTCGGGGTCCCACCTGTCAGGGGCACAAACACCACTTGTGAAGTGAGCCATTGTGGGCTGGTCTCCAGCCCAGGAGGTGCCCACAAGGAGTCCATTTCTGTTTCCTTTCTCCCTGGTCCACCCTCCTGCCGGTGCTGCCCGTATTTGGAGGCTCTCATCAGCCGCATAGGAGGAAGGTCCTGACCATCCCAGCCAGCGAGCTGCTTCCTTGGCAGTGGGGCAAGGGTGTCGGGAGATCAGGGGCCTCCTGCACCTGGCCAGACCCTGCCTCCCTGCCTGTGTGACGCCTTCCTTGGCGGGTGACCATCCCCATGCAGGGTGGGTGCTCCCTCCCCAGCAGCTGTTCTGCCCACTTTGCTGGAGGCATTGGAGACCGGTTGGAGTGACGGATGGAGCCACAGCCCTGCTCCAGGCTGGACTTAACCCACAGCACCTCCTCGTGAAAGCCAGAGCCTCCTCAGGGTTTAGTCTTCTCGTGGGAGCCTGGTTGTTTCTGGAACCTTCCAAAGACCACTTTTCTTCACTCTGTTCAAGACAAACAAAGCCCCTGGAGGCTGAAATCAGAAATCCCACGGGTGTGAGCTCTCAGCAACAAAGCAGACATTGTTCCCGCGTGAAATCCCTTGTGGGGCTGAGTCCTCTGTGTAGCCAGGGACACGAGATGGTTCCTGGAACCCTGCCCGGAGGAGCCAGCCAGGAGCTGCCGAGTGAGTCTGTGCCGAGGCCCCAGTGCCCGCCCGCTGGGAGTTGGTGCCGGAGAAGCACCTGGGCTGCCCTCTTCCCCCCACGTGCAGCCCCTCATCTGCTGCTGTCGGGGCCCACTGCTGCTTCTGAGTGAGTGCTCTTTCTGAGCCTCACCTTCCAGTGGAGCTGAAGCTTTAAGTCTCTGAGCGAGAGCCTCTCGCAGTGCCCATGACCCTTCAGGCACAATGAGCCCTCACTTGACTCCTCTTGTGTGGGTGGGTTCCCGGCCAGGCAGGGAGTGGTGGGGTGAGCTCTGGGCACAGGGAGGGTGCCGTCTCTGCATTCTCTCAAGCGCCTGGTGGTGGAGTGCTGGCACCGGACATTCAGCGTGGCCTTTGAAAAAGTGGCATGTGCCAAAATCGATATGGGCTACAGTGAGCTCTGTGATTTCTGGGGGAGCGTGAATGAGGAAGAGGGAAGCAAACTGGCCCCGTGGCCCAAAGCGGTTTATCGTTTAAGCCACAGTGAATGCCATGTTGCAAGTACAGCGGAGAAGAAAATAGGGTGAGGCTGTGGTGGCCTTTCCCGGGCTCTCCTCGGGTGTGGATGGCGGCACCCCCGTCCGCCTCTCCCCGAGGGCTGGCTCCAAGTAGCTCAGCTGATGCCGTCATCCCGAAGGCTGATCCCTGCCACCTGGCCCACCTCCCAGCAGACACCCCGGGAAAATGAATCCCGTTCTGTGCGTGAATCAGTACTTCCATTTATAAAGCACATGCATGTTCAAGTGGGGCACTCCATTTAGGAAAAAGCGTTCCCGCCACCGTCCTGACCCCCTCAAACACCATGCACTGCCATCCACCTGTCCTCCCCAGACCAAGTACAGTCACTCCAAATCCCCACTTCCTGTGCCATGCTGGGAGGGCCTGCCCTCTCATCCCACTGTGCCTGCCTCACCCTGTGCCACACACCTGCTGACGGGGATGTCCTCTCGTCTGTCAGCTGCTTCCAAATGGACTCTCAGATTTCTTTTGTTTTTAGTTTTTAGTTTATTTTCTTTGAGATGGAGTCTCACTCTGTCACTCGGGCTGGAGTCCACCGCAGCCTTGGGGCATGGGATGCTCCTGGCTCGGCTTCCCGAGTGCACGTCACCACACTGGGGTATTTTTTCCCTTTTAGTAGAGACAGGGTCTCACTATATTGCCCAGACAGGTCTCAAACACCTGGACTCAAGTCATCCTCCCACCTCAGCCTCCCAAAGTGCTGGGATTACAGGCCTGAGCCACCACACCCTGTCAGGTATGCTTGATTCCAGCGTGACCTTGGCCCGCCTGCTTATCATTGCGGATTAAAATAGAACCCCAAGAGCAGGAAGGTTTCACCTCCTCCTCCTCCGGGATTTAACCCCTCCTCCTCCTCCTCCTCCTCCTCCTCCAGGATTTAACCCCTCCTCCTCCTCCTCCTCCTCCTCCCCCAGGATTTAACCCCTCCTCCTCCTCCTCCTCCTCCTCCTCCAGGATTTAACCCCTCCTCCTCCTCCTCCTCCTCCTCCGCCTCCCCCTCCTCCTCCCCCAGGATTTAGCCCCCTCTTTCCTCCTCCAGGATTTAACCCCCTCCTTCCTCCTCCAGGATTTAACCCCCTCTTTCCTCCTCCTCCTCCAGGATTTAACCCCCTCTTCTCCTCCTCCTCCTCTAGGATTTAAACCCCTCTTTCCTCCTCCTCCCCCAGAATTTAATCCCCTCCTCCCTCCTCCTCCTCCTCCAGGATTTAGCCCCCTCTTCTCCTCCTCCTCCTCCAGGATTTAACCCCCTCCTTCCTCCTCCAGGATTTAACCCCCTCCTTCCTCCTCCAGGATTTAACCCCCTCTTTCCTCCTCCAGGATTTAACCCCCTCCTTCCTCCTCCAGGATTTAACCCCCTCTTTCCTCCTCCAGGATTTAACCCCCTCCTTCCTCCTCCAGGATTTAACCCCCTCTTTCCTCCTCCTCCTCCAGGATTTAACCCCCTCTTCTCCTCCTCCTCCTCTAGGATTTAAACCCCTCTTTCCTCCTCCTTCCCCAGAATTTAATCCCCTCCTTCCTCCTCCTCCTCCTCCAGGATTTAACCCCCTCTTCTCCTCCTCCTACAGGATTTAACTCCCTCTTCTCCTCCTCCTCCTCCAGAATTTAACCCCCTCCTTCCTCCTCCTCCAGGATTTAACACCCTCCTTCCTCCTCCTCCTCCTCCTCCACCTCCAGGATTTAACCCCCTCTTTTCTCCTCCTCCTCCAGGATTTAACCCCCTCCTTCCTCCTCCAGGATTTAACCCCCTCTTCTCCTCCTCCTCCTCCTCCAGGATTTAACCTCCTCTTTCCTCCTCCTCCTTCAGGATTTAACCCCCTCTTTCCTCCTCCTCCAGGATTTAACCCCCTCTTTTTGGTCACAGGCACATAATTACCACATTTGCATTTTGTATTTGAGGGTTCCTCTGCTTTTGAATATTAGGAGGACTCTACCTGTCCTGGCAGCGTCTGAGTCCATGTCCCCCTCCTGTACCTGAGTCACACCCCTGGGGCTGGCTCCTCATCCTGCAGAGACCATGAGGTGCCCCCCCATTGTGAGAGAGTGCTCTGGATGGCTGGTGCAGGGGTGGTTCATTACCTCAGGAAGCTGCGTTTGGGTGCTTTGCTGTGTGTCTGACTTCTGGTTCCTGGCCATTGTGAGGTGAGAGCTGGCGTCATCTTCTAAGGAGTTAATGGAGTCCCCGTGTCCGGGAGATGGGTGGCTGGGCAGCCGTGACCCTGAGCGGCAGCCTCTTCATTCCGCTTTAGGAAGGTTTGTCCTTGACTCCCTTGGGTGGATTTTTCTGGATAGAAAGCCGGCTCTGGTCAGGTTTACCTTCTGCTGCCTTCTTTTCAACACCTGGGCTTGCCAGGGAGTGGGTGGCAGGTGGGCTCCTCGGTGGGGCCTGGCTCCCTGCAGCCAGCACCCTGGGGCTGATAGAACCTGTGTTAGCACAGCCCACGGCCCACATCTCCCACCGCAGCCTCCCTTTGGCGGCCAGGCCTTGTTTCTCCCTCGACACCTTCTCAGTTGAAAGCCCAGGTGCCCCTCAACTCAGGCTGTGCCACACCAGTGCCATGACCCTTACCTCTCAGAACTCCAGAACTGGCCCCTCTGGTGTTTGCTCTCTTAGATAACGGTGACTTTTTTTTTTTCTTTTTTAAAAAAGACTAAAAACAAAAAAGCTTTCTTTCTTTTTTTTTTTTTTTCAGAAAGCTTTCTTGAGTTACAGTTTACAAACTATAAGATTCACTTACTTTAAGAATACAATTCAGGGCTGGGCGTGGAGGCTCACACTGTAATCACAGCACTTTGGGAGGCCGAAGCAGGTGGATCACCTGAAGTCAGGAGTTTGAGACCAGCCTGGCCCACATGGTGAAACACTGTCTCTACAAAAAACACAAAAATTAGCTGGGTATAGTGGCTCACGGCTGTAATCCCAGCTACTCAGGAGGCTGAGGCAGGAGAATCGCTTGAACCTGGGAGGTGGAGGTCATGCCACTGTACTTCAGCCTGGGCAACAAGAGCGAAACTCCATCTTAAAAAATAGAATAAAATGTGATGATTCCCGGTGGGTGGATTTGCTGAGTGTGCACCTGTCACCACCAGCCAGGTGTGGGAAGTCTCTATCCCCCCAAAGCTCCCTTGTGCTGGGTGCTAGTGGGTCCCTGTCCCCACTTCCAGCCCCTGACGACCAGGAAGCCACTTTCTGTCTGTGTGGATTTGGTTATTCCAGACGCTTCATAGACATGGAGTCAACCATCATGTGGCCTCTTGTGCCTGGCTGCTTTTCCTCAGCACGGTCGGCTTTTCTGGGTATGAATGTAATGGGTACAAGTGCAGTTTTATTACATGGGAACATGAAAAAGAGGTGAAGTGTGGGCTTTCCGTGTGACCATCACGAATGATGTACATTGTACCTATTAAGAAATTGCTCAGCCCTCACCCCCCACCACCCATCCAAGTCTCCCGTGCCCATCATTCCATGCTGTGTTTTTGTGCACACATTATTTAGCTTCCACTTATAAGTCAAAACATGCAGGATTTGAGTCCTTTCACATAAAGTAGTGGCCTCCAGTTCTATCCCTGTTGCTGCAAATGACATGACCTCCTTTTTCATGGCTGAGTAGTATTCCATCGTACATATACACCACGTTTTCTTGACCCGGTCTTGGTGCACGCTGATGCTGAGGCATGACGGATTTGATTCGCACTGTCCTGCATTCCCACGTACTGTGAGTCCATTCTTATTCGATGGTCAGCTGGGTTCTTTCCACTTTTGGGCTGTGGAAAGCTGTCGCAGCCATAGTGCAGGCGTCCTCCTGAGCTTCCATCTCCACTACTCCCACAGCCAGTCCCTCCCCAAGTACCTTCTAGACCCCTGCAAGCCTGTGCCACTCCCTCAGCCTTCACCACCACCCCACCCTTCCTCTTGGGCAACCAGAACAGCTTCAAGACCAGACTCTCAGAAGTTTTCCAGACGACGCCTCAGGTGGTTGTGTACATGTGAACGCCCTGACCACCGAGCCATGCACAGCCCTCCTATGACTGCTTCCCAGTCTGAGGATAAAAAGCAGGTCCTCCTCCGCTGGGTGTGGTGGCTCACACTGGGAATCCCAACGCTTTGGGAAGCCAAAGTGGGCAGATCACTGAGGTCAGGAGTTCGAGATTATCCTGGCCAACATGATGAAACCCCGCCTCTACTAAAAATACAAAAATTAACTGGTTGTGGTGGTGCACGCCTGTGATCTCAGCTACTCAGGAGGCTGAGGAGAATCCCTTGAACCTGGAAGGAGGAGGTTGCAGTGAGCCGAGATCATGCCACTGCACTCCAGCCTGGGCAACAAGAGGGAGACTCCATCTCAAAAAGCAAAGTCAGGTCCTCCCTAGCCTGGCGCACACCAGTTGGTGGTGTTTGGGTCAGTGGATTTCCTCTGAGGTTTCTGCGGCTTTGTGGCTTCTCCTCCGGCTGTCTTCACAGGGCGATTTCACGGCTAAGGGCCTGTGGGGGCAGCCGGGCAGCATTCCTTTCCACAGGAGCACCTGGTGCAGGCTCTGCTCATCCTTGTACCCAGTCAGCCAGTACAGCCAAGTGAATGCTGAGTGTCTGGCATGGAGTGAGCGAATTCATTGAAACCCTTGCCTCTGTAGGGTGAGGGGTCCATGGCTGCACTGAGCCCGAGGTGATGGGTAGGGTTCTTCGGGGGCAGCCAGCCTGCGGTATGCATAAACTTGGTGCATTGACTCAGCAGAGAAGGCCGAGGGCCACAGGAGCAGTGTGCGTGAGGCAGTGGAGGTGGGCAGTGGGCGCTGAGGCGTAGGGTCATGGCAAGGAGCCTTGGTTTTCCTTGATGGGCAGAGGTTTGGTACAGAGCATGGGACATCATTTATATTTTAAAAGGGTGATCTTGGCCTTTCTGGCAAGGGGAGAAGAATAAGAAGAGATGAGGGAGCAGGGCATCATGACTCACGCCTGTAATCCCAGCACTTTGGGAGGCTGAGGTAGGCGGATCATGAAGTCAGGAGTTCGAGATCAGCCTGACCAACATGGTGAAACCCCATCTCTACTAACAATACACAGATTAGCCAGGCGTGGTGGTGGACACCTGTAATCCCAGCTACTCGGGAGGCTGAGGCAGGAGAATTGCTTGAACCCAGGAGGCAGAGGTTGCAGTGAGCAGAGATCATGCTGCCGCGCTCCACCTGGGGTGACAGAGTGAGACTGTCTCAAAAAAAAGAAGAGAAGACGGGGACTCCAGTGAAATGGTGCTGGAGGCTGGGACCCTGCGGAGGGGGGCAATGTAGGGAAAGGTAGAGACGTGAAGACACTTTCCTATGACTAAGCTGGGGGGATGTCCTGGAGAGAAGGGTTAAGATGTGAGGACTGCATCTTTGCAGTTTCTCAGCTCATGCCTGTAGTCCCAACACTTTGGAAAGCCGAGGTGGGTGGATCATTTGAGGTCAGGGGTTCATGAGCAGCCTGGTCAACATGGTGAAACTCCGTCTCTACTAAAAATACAAAAATTAGCTGGGTGTGGTGGTGTGTGCCTGTAATCCCTGCTACTCAGAAGGCTGAGGCAGGAGAATTGCTTGAACTCAGGAGGCGGAGGTTGCAGCGAGCCGAGATCACGCCATTGCACTCCAGCCTGGGTGAAAGAGTGAGACTGTCTCAAAAAAAAAAAAAAAACACAAAATGTAATTTACATAGGAAGTGTGAGAGCCAGTGGATTTTAGCAAATTCACAGATGAGTGAGCCCATCACCACTGTCAATCTCAGAAAGCTTTCATCCCCGCAAGAGGAAACTCCACCCCTGTTGGCAGTTGCTCCCCCTTCCCGGATGCCTGTTCTGGCCATCGCCAGTGATGGAGTGGCCTGGCGCATGGACTGAGAGGGAAACCCTTTCTCGGTTCTTTGCCTCTCTTGCTGGAGGTGAGCCTCTCCCCTCCCGCCTGTGCTGCGTCCGGTGCCCGTCCCGGGCCTCCTGCCACTGAGGGGCTATCCGTGCCATCAGGCCACCCAGTCCACTGAGAAACACAAAAGCTTTCTTATCAGTGAATACAGTCGTAGCTGGGTGCAGTGGTGCACACCTGTCGTCCCGGCTACTCGGAAGGCTCGGGCAGGGGGATCACCTGGGCAATGTAATGAGACCCCTTCTCAAAAAAAAAAAAAAAAAAAAAAAATATGTAATTTTCCTTTGGGCTGCTCTTCCATTTTCAGATGTTTTGTTCCAGAATGTTCTCTCCCAGCTCCCTTTTGCTAAATGAAAGGAAATTCTTCTGGGATTATAGACTTAATTAGAAGTTTAGGTGTACGTGGCCTTGACATGAGCACATTTTCTGCCCTAAGAGAAAAGTCATCAAAAAGGTCTTGGGCAGAAGTTGGTAACATGATAATGGTCTTTACTCAAAGACTTTGAGTCCATGGAGTGTGGCCTGACACCGACTCCAGCCTAACCAGGGAGGCCCCCCTCAGAGGACTCCTCCACTCCTCTACCCTTCCACCTACCTACACCCCATCCCCTGACCCTCCAACCTGTCCACATCCACCCGTCCACGTACCCCTTCCACTCACTCATCCTCCATCCATTCATCCACCCATCTATCTATCCATTCATTCATCCACCCATCCACCCACCCATCTATCCATTCATCCATCCATCCATCCATCCATCCATCCATCCATCATCCATCCACTCACCCACCCACCCACCCATCCATCCATCCATCCATCCATTCATCCATTCATTCATCCACCCACCCATCCACTCAGCCATCCATTCATCCATTCATCCACCCACTCACCCGCCCATCCATCCATCCACCCATCCATCCATCCATCCATCCATCCATCCATTCATTCATCTACCCACCCATCTACTCAGCCATCCATTCATCCATCTATCCATCCATTCATCCACCCACCCATCCACTTAGCCATCCATCCATCCATCCATCCATCCATTCATTCATCCATGCATGCATCTACCCAGCCACCCACCTACTTAGACACCCATCCACCCACCCACGCATCCTCCTGCCCATCCCATCCCTCCCTCCCTCTATTCGTTCACCATCAATCCACGCTTTTGATGATAGAAATCCATGGTTAGGATATTTGGTCTCCACCTTGAGTAGCCCCTTCACATCCTTCGTAGTATGCATTTGGATCACCTTTTGGGGAAGCAGAAGGCACAGAATCTGATTTCCTTTGTGGTTCTATAAACTGGTTGCCAAGACCATAGAGAGTGCCGCTCCCCAGCCCTGCAGCCTTCCCTCTGCCTCCACCGTCTCTGTGACACAGCAATGGGAACCAGCCTCCCTGCCTTAAGATGAGTGGTTTACACTTGACTATTTTAATCAAGAAATCGGTGAGTTACAAATTGTTTAAAGCAACAGGGAAGGTCCTGGGGCCCTCAGGGAAAGTTGCCCTGGCGAGTCAAGCCTTGACCTTACCAGTTTTTATTCATGTCACACGGCACCCTCAAGAAGGGCGGAGCAGGGCTTCATTTTCTTACTCGTCATGTAAAGAAAATATTGTAAGGGCCGTATGTGGCCCTTTCTCTGTGACGTTTTGGGTTCGTGCTTTGTATGTGGGAGAGCCCCCCCAGTTTGCAGGGGGCTCCATAGTCTGCACATAAAGCGTCTGACTTGAGGTGCTCTTCTGCCTCAGCTTAGAGCTAAGACCTGCTTAAATCCCTTGGAGAAAATAACGTATGGGAAAAGTGGCTTTGGTCTGGAATTACTACCCTTTGCGGCAGAGCTTTGTGGGGGAGTATTGTGGTTCAGAACCACGTTGGTGAGAAGCAGCCATCTCCCCACTGCTGGCATCCCAAGCTGGTGAGCCTTATCCAGAGGGTGGCAACGCCAGGGCCCCAGATCATCAGTTTTTACTTTTCTGTGTTAAATCCAAGGGTGGGGCTTTTTTCCAGCACCTTTGCTCTGAGGTTGGACTTGGGCGATTCCTCCAGCCTGGCTCCGACTCTGCCTCCCTGCCAACCTCCGCCCTTCCCTCGCCGCCCTCCGTCCTGGGCGGATGAGGCCTCCTGCACCACAGCTTCCGAGCAGCCTCCACGTCCCGGCAGCGGCCTCACCCACCTCTGTTGCCTCGTCTCTAATCCATTTTCTGACCTGCTGGCTTAATCTTCCTGACTCACGGCTCTGTCCGAGTGCTGCCAGGATCAAGTTGAATTCATTAGCTCGGCCCCCGGGCCCCCCTTAATCCCCGCTCCCCCTCTTGCAGCTGTGCAGCCCTGGGAACGCTCTGGAGTTTTCGGAGCATTCCTCTTTGGGCGCGGGGCTAGTGCTGGCTCCTGGAGAAACAAGAGACGATGTGTTTAGCGCGCTTACGAGCCGGGCCGTGGGTGCACAGTGTTTTCTGTCTGCAGTCAGGCTTTTTAATGATAATTTCTCCTCCATGGCTGCCTATTACTTCTCTTCAATTTATTGCTCCTAGAGGAGCTTCTCTGGCCAGCATCTGATCTCTGTTTTACGGTGGCTCTGCCTGAAATCATGGCTGTGATAACAGGAGGATTAACTCACCCCCGAGGAGGCCATGGGCCGCTGGCAGAACCAAGCCCTGTCTCCAGTTCAGCATCTCCTTGCCAATAGCGGAGACAGACACGCAGCCTCTTACGAATCACCAGGAGAGACAGTCTGCCCACCACCTCTCCACAGCGTCCAGGGCCTGCCAGGAAGCTTTCACGGTGTGAAAAATGTTCTAATTGGAAAAACGGATCCGTAGCCACATTATCCTTGATTGGCATTTAAACGCAGAAGCGCTAAGCCTGACTCGTGGGCTTTCAAGCACCCACCTCCAGCCTGTCCTTCTGACTCAGCGTCACCCCACATTTCCCGATCCGTGGACGTCTCTGATTTCTGCTTTGCGTGTTACCTGTCCCAGGGTTTTAGTGTTTGCCACCACGCATACCGCCAGCCCGATGGGCCTCTGTCCGCAGCAGGAAGTGTGATTTCATTTGGATAATTGCATCTGGAAACAAAATCAATTGTAGTGTGGGTTGACCTTGCTGTTGGCTATTCTTCAGAGGGGGCAGGTACACACCAACTGCATGTGAACAGCTGTCAGAGGCCCGGAGACGCATGTGTGTACCTTTCCACGGCCCCTTCTGAGCGTGTATTGATGACGGGCCCTTAAAAATGCGTCATGCAGAAATTGGCGATGACGGAACCACAGCTGCAGAGGGAACTTTGAATGTGACACTCGCTTCTTTGCCATGAACGACGTGCTCGGGAACTCGGACTCCTTCCAGGCTTTCCCGAGTCGTTGCTGAATGCTGCTTACAGGTGTTTGCTGCCATCTGGACTGTCCCCGGGATCTGTGTTTCTGACTCCAGATCCTGAATAGGGAATGTCCCCGTGGGCTACGAGCTGAGACGCCCCGGCCATATCTCACCTCTTGGCTTTTCCTGGGCTCCCTGGGTAGCAGTCAGGAGGACGGTAGATGTAAGTCTCACCTGAGGAAGGTGAGTTGGAGGTCCCTGAATCCGTCTGTGATCTGAGTCTCGTGTTGCAGATGGCCCTTGCCACGGCCTTCGGATAACCCACGGCAATAAGACCTACTTTATATGGTATAACGTGGACCATTTTCTCAAGCTTTGTCTAGACTCCCTCGCCCTCACCACAGTCTTCCAAAATCACCTGTCATCGTCTCCATCTCACAGGGCCCAAAACAGATTGGGAAAGCAATCTAGTCTCTCACCTGAAACTCTCTTGCTACCTTGCTGTGCATGAAACAGCCTTGCCCAAGAAGCTCCCGTAACCCTGGCAGGCCGGACGCATTGTGGCGTTGGTTTGCTGATCCATCCTCCTTGGTGTGACTTACTCGTCAATGCGAACGTGTCCCGCCGCAGGCACGTGGTGGCCCTCAGTGGGCTGCAGACACTCACCCATGACCGTTCAGTGTCGTGGGCTAAGTCTGCCCCCAACCAAGATTCCTGTATTGAATGGAGTCCTAACCCAGGACCGCAGAATGAGACTTTACTTGGAGATTGATTCCTTACAGAGGCAATCAAGGTAAAAGAAGTTGTTAGAGTGGGCAGAGTCCTCATCAGAAGAGGAGGTGAGGACACAGACACGCACGGAGGGACGACCACCTGAGGACACGGAGAGAAGGCGGCTGTCGGCAAGCCAGGCCGAGGGGCCTCCGGAGGAACCAGCCCTGCAGACTTCTTGATCTCAGACTTACGGCTTCCAGAATAGGAGACAACAAATGTCTGTCTGTGGTTGACACGGCCTGGTCTGTGGCGCTTTGCCACGGCAGCTGAGCGACTCATAACTCAGCGTACGTGGCAGACTCAGGCCCAGCACCGCTGCCTCTGTCTGTGTCCAGTGCCCGCATTCTGCCCACCCACGTCTGTGTGACTTTCCCTCACGCGCTCCGTTTTTTTCTTTTGTTCTGTTCTGAGTCAGGGTCCTGCTCCATCACCCAGGCTGGAGAGCAGCGGTACAATCACCTCCCAGCTCCAGGGATCCTTCCACCTCAGCCTCCAGAGTAGCTGGGCCTGCAGGCACGTCCCACCACCCCTGGCTGATTTTTGGAAATTTTCGTTTTTTGTAGAGACAGTTTTTCTGTGTTGCCCAGGCTGCTCTTTAGTTTTGATTGGAGCTTGACCGTGAATTGTACTAAGGGTGGGGGGAGGGGGCAGGTGTGTCATTCTGTTCAACAGCGTGGCCACCCCTAGCTCTGTGACTCACAGCTCTGCGGACCCTGGTGGCACAGCCTTCCCTCACAGGGTCGTTGCTACAGTTCACGGTTGCTCAGTCCGCTGAGCGCAAGCAAGGCTCGGGAGGCAGAAGCTCCCGTCAGCAGCACTGTGAAGTCCAGACCTTTCTTGACCGTTGGATTATATCACCCAGAAGAGCTTCATGCCCGGAATGTGGATCCGAAGTGTTCAATTCCACCTACATTTACGAGCTTTGATTATGCAGAGAAAAAGAAACCCCTGTCCTCAGGCGGCTTTGTCTGGGGCAGGGAGGAGAGCTTTACTGGTCGTATGGGGCAGCAGTGCTGAGATAGATGTGTGAGGGGAGAGATGGGGAGGAGTAAGGAGGAGGGGCAGGGAGATGTGGATGGTCCATCTGTGCTGGGACACAGCTCCCTTTTGGGGCTGAGGGCTTTTGTGGTATGAAGGGAAATTGAGGAGAACCGCAGCTGCCTTTAGAAGTCAGGAGAACTTCCCTGGATTGGCGTGTGTATCATCACAAGGCTGGTATCAGCCCCCTTCTCCACAGCTCCTGACCACGCCAGCCCCGTCCCACGGAAGGCATGCTGCATACGCTGCCTTTCTGGAGGTGAGGGAGAAGCCGGCCTGGTTTGGGTCTCGGAGATCTCATGACATCTGTGTCTTGAGCCACACCACTCAGGCCAGGCAGGTGGCTGTTTTCGTAAGGATCCGGACATCACAGCCTTGAGGAGACTGAGTGACAGAGTGACCAACTCCTGCCTGCCTGTTAGGACAGAGCGAGGAGAAACATCCTAAGGCAAAATATGAAACTCAGCCCTGCTCCTCCGCCCACACTACCCTCCTGGAAGACAGGAAGTGCAGCGTGGAGAGGCTGAGACCCACAGGCTGGACAGGAAAGGGAGCAGGGCTGAGCAGATCAGCTCCCCGTATTCATGCTGATGGTGCCCAGTTGTCAGCTCAGCCTGCAGGAGGCCAGGGGGGTGGTGTCACGAGACCGCAGCCCCTGTCAAATGATGAGTGGGGCTCCAGCCAGCATGCAGGGAGAGGACGGCTGGGTCACCAGAGGCTGGGGTATGGGATTGTACACAGCCTTGCACTGGTACCTGGAAAGTCTGAACAGAGGGAGTATTTCTTCTAATCCAGAGATAACCTGAACATCAACATCCTCTTCAGTATTCTCAGTGACTCACACAGCGGGCGTATCTCAGAGGTAGGGAGTGTGTTTCGAGACCACCGCAGTAAAAGGGCTCTTGCAATAAACGAGGCATTGGGTTCCCAGTGCATATACAAGTTAGATTTATGTTCTACGGAGTCTGTTGAGTATCTAATAGCGTCATGTCTGAAAAAGCAATGTATATATCTTAATTAAAAAATGCACTGTTGTTAAATACACTTGAGGAATCACCTGCATCTTCAGTGGGCCACAGTCTTTTTGCTGGTGGGAGATCTTGCCTCAGTATTGATGGCTGCAGACTGACCGGAGTGGCTGTTGCTGAAGGTTGGGGTGGCTGAGGCAACGTGAAATAAGACAGCAGTGAGGTTTGTGCATTAATTGACTCATGAAAGATCTGTCTGCAGCATGCAATGCTGTTTGATAGCATTTTACCTAGAGTAAAACTTATTTCAGAATTGGATGGAATCTTCTCGAACCCTGCACTGCTTTGTCCACTCACTTTCTGGAATATTCTACCTCCTGGGTTGTCATTTCAGCAGTGTTCACAGCATCTTCCCCAGGAGCAGATTCCGTCTGGAGAAGCCACTGTCTCTGCACATCCCTAAGAGGCAACTCCTCAGCCATTCAAGTTTTCTCATGAGATGGCAGCAATTCAGACCCCTCTTCAGCTCCCTTTCTAATTCCAGTTTGCTTACTGTTTCCACAAGATCCGCAGTTCCTTCCCCCACGGAGGGCCTGAGTCCCTCAGTCATCCATGAGGGTTAGCATCGGCTTCTTCCAAACTTCACGTTGCTATTTTCACCTCTTCTTATGAGTCGTGAATAGTCTTATTTTATTTTTATTTTTTGAGATGGAGTTTTGCTCTTACTGCCCAGGCTGCAGTGCAGTGGTGCGATCTCGGCTCACCACAACCTCTGCCTCGCGGGTTCAAGCAATTCTCCTGCGTCAGCCTCCTAAGTAGCTGGATTACAGGCATGTACCACCATGCCCGGCTAAATCTGTATTTTCAGTAGAGACGGGGTTTCTCCATGTTGTTCAGGCTGGTCTCCTGAACTCAGGTGATCGGCCCACCTCAGCCTCCCAAAGTGGTGGGATTACAGGTGTGAGCCACCACGCCCGGCCAGGTATTCTTAATGGCATTTGAAATGCCAAATTCTTTCCAGAAAGTTTCAGTTGACTTTGCCCAGATGCTCTGAGGAATCGATGGCAGCTATTGTCTTACAAAATATGTTGTTAAGTAATAAGACTTGAGAGTCAGAATTCCTCCTTAGTCCATGGACTGCAGAATGGATATTGTACATGCAGGCATGAAAACGTTTTTCTCCTTGTACGTCTCCGTCAGAGCTCTTGAGTGACCAGGTGCATTGTCAAGGACAGGTCATATTTGGAAAAGAATCTCTTTCTGAGCGTTCGGTTTCAACAGTGGGGCTTACAGTATTCAGTAACATGTGACGTAAACAAACATGCTGTCATCCACGCTCTGTTGTTCTCTTTCTAGAGCACAGACAGAGTTCATTTAGCACCATTCTTCAGGACCCTGGGTTTTTTTAATGATGTGTGAGCAGCATAGGCTTCCACTTAAAAGTCACCAGCTGCATTAGCCCCTAACAAGACAGCCTGTCCATGGAAGCTTTGAAGCCAGGCACTGACTTCTCGTCTCTAGCCGTGAAAGTTCCAGATGCCATCTTCTTTCACTAGAAGGCTGTCTTGGCTACTCCGGAAATCTGTGTAGTGTGGCCACCTTCATCTATGGTCTCAGCTAGATCTTCTGGAGAACCTGCTGCTGCTTCTCCATCGGCACTTGCTGCTTCACCTCGTACTTTTCTGTTGCGGAGGTGGCCTCTTTCCTTCAGCCTCATGAATAACCCTCTGCTGGTTCCCAGCCTTTCCTGCAGCTTCCTCCCGTCTCTCAGCCCTCATAGAATCAAAGAGAGTCAGGGCCTTCCTCTGGATGAGGCTTTGGTTTAAGTGAATGTTGCGACCCGCTTGATCCTCAAAGTCTGACGACTCAGACCTCCTCCCTCTCAGCCCCAAGGCCTGTGTCGCTTGTTTGTGTGTTCACGGGAGTGGCGCTTCTCATGTCCTTCAGGATCACTGCGTTTGCGTTCAGATCCTGGCTTGGCGTTTGGCGCAGGGACCCTCGCTTTCGACTCAGCTTTCAATGTGTCTTCCTTGCTAAGCTTAATCATCTCTAGCTTTTGGTTTAAAATGAGAGATGTGTGACTCCTCTCCTTTCACGTGGACACGTAGGGGCCACTGTAGGGTGATTACTTGACCTGATTGCAATATTATTGTGTCTGAGGGTGTAGGGAGGCCCAAGGAGAGGGAGCCAGGTGGGAGAAAAGCCGGTCAGTGGCGCCGTCAGAACACACAGAATGTTTGTCGGTTAAGTTCCCTAACTCAGATGGGGTGTGGCTCCTAACACCCCGGAACAACGGCAAACTGACTGCGGATCATCCTGACAGATACCGCAGTTGTGAAAAACCTGACCTGGTGCAGGAGTTACCCACACGTGGCAGGGAGAGATGAGTGAGCACGTGCTGTTGGAGAAATCGTGCCGATGCATTTGCTCCTTACGGACTTGCCACAAACCTCCAGTTTGTAAAACACGTTCTCTGTGAAGCTCCGTAAAGCTGAGTGCAATAGAACGGGGGACGCCTCTAATTTAAGTTTCTATTTTGCCTGCACTGAGGTTGGCAGTGGGTGTGTATAGAGAGGAACATAATCTATCGCTTACACAGCAAGGACTCGGGAGACGGGCAGACTTGACTGGGGTGTAAATCAAACTTCTACCGCTTTCTAGAAATGTGACCTTGGGGTTGTTACTTGGAGTCTCTGAGCTCAGTTTCCTCATCTGGTGGACGAGAATAAGAAGACACTGTTGTCTTGGCCATCCTTTCTCTGCTATCTGTGGGTCATCTAACAAATCACTCGCTCAGAACACGTCTGACAAATTATAAGGGAAAAAGCACCTCACAGGGCTGCAGGGAGACCGGGATCATATACCGTGCTCCTCAAGGAGAAATTTACACGACCAAGCTCGCATTGGTAGCGGTGGGACCAGGAGGGTCGCTTAAGGCAGAAACTGTCTTGGGCCATCCACCTGCCAGTCTCATCGCTATTCCTTTGCCTCCCTTCGTCTCCTTATGCTGGGCCCTCAGCCTGGAAGCCCCACCCCAGCCTCGCAGATGCCTCTGTGTTCCTGGGCAGCGGCCTCTGACAGGCACTCCTTACCAAGCAGCGCCACTTACCCCTTCCTCTGGGTCCTGAAGGGAGCGTGTGTTAGCATGGATTTGTACGTTTCCCATGTAGCATGGGAGTCAGTGTCTTTCCTGACTACAAATGGTGGCCTTAGGCTGGTTTGCTTATTGGTGGCTCCCACGTCATCCATTTGGCCAGTATCAGTCACCTGTACTGTGTCAGGACTGCTCTTGGACCTGGGGTTTGCCTGATCGGGCAGTGAATTGCTAATGGGTAAGTGAGGAATTGAAGCAGGATTCAGCCAAATGTCTTCCGACATCATGGGCTTGCCTGGGGCTGGTGTGAACATGCAGACGGCTCCCATCACATATGCGGGAGGGGAGCTCCCTGAGAGCAGGGAATGCTCCACCGTGGAGTTCCGAGGGAGGGGAGCTCCCTGAGAGCAGGGAATGCTCCACCGTGGAGTTCCGATCTCGGAGATGATGGTGCCGCTGCTTTTGGCTGCCACAGTAAGTGGCAGGTGAGCCACACGTTTAAAAGTTCCCATGGCTGCCATAACCAACCACAGACTGCTGGCTTATATAACAGACATGTATTGTCACATTCTGGAGGCCGGAAGTCCAGGGTCAAGGGGAGGCAAGGTTGGTTCCTTCCGAGGTTTGAGGGAGAATCTGTCCCTGGCTTCTCCCCTGGCTGCTGGAGGTTTAGCAGCCATCTTAGCTGGGTTTCCAGTTGCGACACACCGGTCTCTTTCTTCCCATTCGTGCGGTCTTCTCCCTGTGTGCGTGACGCTGTGTCCAGATTTTCTTACTTTTAAAGGACACAGTCAGTGTATTAGGGCCCACCCTGCTCCCGTGTGACCTCATCTTAACTTAATTTCTAGGGTATGGGCGTTGGGACTTCAACATTAATTCAGAGGCGCACAGTTCAGCCCATAACAACACGTGTTATTTATGTTCCATTTGATGCTGACCACAGCCCTGAGGTTAAGTAGGGGCTCTGATTTTCATGGGGGAATCAGAGGACTGCTGGGTAGGTAGGTTTCCCTAGGAATCAAGGTTGGTGTGCGCTACCGGGTTGCAAACGCAGGCCTTTCCAACAGTGGAGCTCCTGCTCCTTCTAGACGATTCTCAAGGGGGTGCTCTTGGCATTTTCTGGAGCAGATGGCTGTTGCGTCGTTGGGTTGGCCCACGTGCTGCATGGACGCAGCATCCCTGCCGTGCCCACAAATGAAGATGGACACCCATCTTGGCAATCACCTGCAGTGGCACAGACGTCTCCTGAGAGGTGATTCGGAGCCCTGTGCGCCACCAGGGAATTTTGCCTTGGCTGAATCTTCTCTGCAGGTGGCAGAGATGGAGCCAAGGGCTCTGTGGATGTTGGAGCTTTGAGTTGGAGGGGCCGAGAAGGATTCCTGAGGCTGAAGGCTGAGCAGCGAGCGGCCCCGCCTGGTCGTACCCGATACAGCTTGCTTCTTGTGCCAGGAGTTTCCAGAGACGTCTTGCTCAGCCAAGGATGGTGAAGGGTGCAGGTCTGGAAATCTTCCTGGAATAAACAGGTGCCCCACCCAGCCTTACAGCCCTGCTGGGGAGCTTTGAGAGCCACACCAAGCTCAGCCTTTGACATTGGAAGGGAGAAACTGGAGCTTTTGTGCACAGGGTGTTGGGTTTCCTGGCACGGAGGACTCTGGCCGCCTGCTGAACCCCGGCTCCTGTTGGCCCTCCCAGGATCATCTTCCCAGCGAAGAGGAGCTTCCCCTGGGGCTGTCTTGGGAAGATGGGAGGGCCTTTTGCTTTCTGGGGCACGAACCCCCAGAATCCCCAGAGAGAGGATGGGTTTGAGCCTCACGTTCAGTCCGACCTCCTTTCGTTCTGAACGCTCTGACAGTGACAAAGTGAATTACTGAGCCCCTGCTGACAGCTATTCAGTAGAATATAATTTTAATTCAACAAAAATCAGAAGCCATGGTTAGAAGTGGGTCTGCCTGGCTTTTTGCCTGTCCTGGCTCACTGGCGAGTCTCCCAGAAGGGACCTGGGAGTGGGACCAAGCTGTCGTTATTCCAGTTCTCAGAGGTGCTGTTGTGCGTTTGCGGGGTTGTGATTGGTATGCAGGCCCCGGTGACATTATTTAACGTTGCGGAAATGACCTCAGGTGGCAACCGATTGGATTTTCTATCAAGTCGTGTTTTCGTAATTGCTTTCCCGTGTCCTTCGGGAGCGGCGATGTCTGTCTTTTTAAAGCTTTTTGTTCAGAGTCAGCGTGGGTCGCATGAAGACTTTCCCACCGGCGTGGTTGTAAGACAAGGCTTCCATTGAGTCTGAAACGCTAAAGAACGATCCGTGTCAAATTGAAGTCACGTTGTAATACGCGCTGGCTGTGGTCCTCAACGTGTGTTCCCCAGGACGGCAGCAGCAGTGGCACCTTGGGATTTGTCAGAGATGGAGGTTCTCAGGTCCCCTGTGTTTCTGGAAGCGCTGGAGTTTGGAAGTGCTGTGCAAATGAGAGAGTGTCCCGGGGTGGCAGGTGGTCCTTGGTAACCAAAAAGATGCTGTCAGTGCCGGAGAATTGAGTCCATGGTGAGATCAAGGCCAAAGAGACCCTTTTATATTTACCAAATGTCTCTGTCGAAGCGACCAGCAGGCTTTATTTTTCAGCCTGAAAAGCCATGGGTTCACCACTCCGAGGACGCGTCAGGAAGGGGTGGAAACAGCTTTGCCGTCTCTGACCACGTGCTCCAAGTGGGTGAGTCAGGTAGCGTCCTCTGTCACTCATCAGCTGTCTTTGCCCTTCCCTGCAGAAATGCATCCGATTTAACCCAGACGCCACGGTGTGGGTTGCAAAGCAGCGGATCCTGTGTACGTTAACCCAGAGTCTGAAAGACGTCCTCAACTACGGCCTGTTCCAGCCGGCCAGCAACGGGCGTGACGGCAAGTTCCTGGATGAGGAGCGGCTCCTGCGGGAGTACCCGCAGCCCGCGGGCGAGGGCGTTCCTTCCCTGGAGGTATCTTGTGGTTGTGTCACAGCCCGGACGCTGTGGTGGGTGCGGGGGAGACGTGCTGGGGAGGACACCGATTCCATTTGCATTGGGAAATTATCCCCATGTTTAAAATTCAGTCTGGGGTCTTTGGGGTTTGATATGGCTTGGCTCTGTGTCCCCATCAAGATTTCACCTCTAATTGTAATCCCCACCTGTAGAGGGAGGGACCTGTAATGCCCGTGTACTGAGGGAGGGAGGAGATTGGATCACAGGGGTGGTTTCCCCATGCTGTTCTCATGACAGTGAGGAGTCTCACGAGATCTGATAGTTTATTGTAAGTGTCTGAAAGCTCCTCCTTCGCCCTTCTCTCTCCTGCTGCCTTGTGAAGAAGGTCCTTGCTTTCCCTACACCTTCTGCCATGATTGTAAGGTTCCTGAGGCCTCCCCTGCCATGTGGAACTCTGAGTCAGTTCAATCTCTTTCCTTTGTAAGTTACCCATTCTCAGGTATTTCTGTATAGCAGCGTGAAAATGGACTAATACAAGGTTGCATCTGATTTTGCTGTGAATCGCACACTGCTGTACAACTTTTATACGTTTTTTTTCACTGCAGATTCAAAGAATCCCTGGAGACAAATCTTGCTGGGTAATAAACCATGGGACTGATTCAGGTTGACATAACCAGGACTGTGGTGTAGAGTGGGGCTCCCCGTGCATCTCTGAGGGGTTTTAAGTTTCTCCCTCCCAGGGCCTAACGGATGGAGTGTTTCCCTTCTCCACCTCTCCAGACAGTTCTGACACTAACTACAAGTATAAGGGCTCGGTCCCACAGACTGCCTTCCCTTCAGATGCCAGTCATATGTGTCAGGTTGCCCACACTTCTGTCCCGTTTGGCTGTGAACTACGGGTTCCCACCACCTCATTCTCGGGCTCGATCACTTGCTGGAGCAGTGCAGAGAACTTGAGAAGGCGTTTTAGCTACTACCCCTGGCTTATTACGAAGTGTCCAAATGCACAGCTGATGAAGAGGCGCACGGGGCAATGTTGGGAGGGCCTCTTCTTAACTGGACCTCTTCCAGGGATGAGCTTCCATCCCTGTGAAGTTGGGGGTGCACCGCCCTCCCAGCACATGGATGTGTTTGCCAGCTCAGAGGCCCGCAGGCCCCGTCGTTTAGGGGTGTTTGCGGAAGTTTCATTACGTAGGCATGATGGATGAAGTCACTGACCCCGGTGATCGGACTCCATCCCGCCAGTCAGCAGGGAGGTGGAGAGTCCTGACCCTCGAGTCACCGTCTGATGCTTCCAGCTAGCAGCCCCCATCCTGGAGGCTACGTTGGAGTTGAGAGTCATCTCATTTATGCCCCAAAGATACTCTTATCACCGAGGACATTCCAAGGGTTTTGGGAGCTCTGCCAGGAATCAGCCGCAAAGAAGGAATTTTTAAATGACATCATATTCCTTGAAATAGTCTGTTCTCACATTGCTGTAAAGAAATAACTGAGGCCGGCTAAAAGTAGAGGGGTTTTGCAGGCTGTATAGAAAGCATGGTGCTGGCATCCGCTCGGCGTTGATGCCTCAGGGAGCTTGTGCTCACGGCAGAAGGCCAAGTGGAAGCAGGTGGCAGGTGGCAAGAGGGGTGCAAGAGAGAGCAGGGAGGAGTCGTTCCTGGCTCTCCCGTGAACTAACAGATCAAGAACTGACTTACTACCATGTGGAGGGCACCAGGCCATTCAGGAGGGGTCCAAAGACCTCCCACCAGCCCCAGCTGCAACACTGGGGATCACATTTGAACATGAGATTTGGAGGGGGCACATCCAAACCATACCATTCCCGAATTGGTCTCTGTGTTTTTGGGTAACAGGGTGGCTGTGGCCGTCTGGCTGTTCTCTGCTTCCTTCCTGGGTGACTGGGGCTCTTGGAGTTGCTGTCAGAAGCCACAGGCTCCCGGGCCTCCCTCCAGAAGTGGCTGATCCATAAGATGGGTCAGGCCGGTGCATTTCCACATGACACACGACCCCTGCGCCTGCTTTTCTGACCCAGGCTTGCTGCACCCCAAGTTTACAGGCAGTGTTTCCTGCAGTGTAGACGTGTTGGGTTACGTCACTTAAGAGAAGCCGTAAAGGGGTGATTTCTGATCCTGCATGACACGTTGGTGTCATCTGGTGACTGTGCTCATTTTAGCTTAGTCACCAGCAAGAGGTTGCCATTGTGTCATTGCAGCTGGCATGCCAGCAACCTAACTGGTCCTCTCCTCAGTGACTAGAGAGTCCCCTGAAGCCCAAGATGTCATGGACACCAACCCAGGGCTGAGGTGGTGCCTCATCTACACATTTCTCGGTTCCGTTGTGATGTTTAGGCTGAGGTGACTGGGATCCCCAGTGTGGACCATGCGTCAGATTGGGGGAGGGGTTTCGATGGGGAAGAAGATGAGATGCCACTCGGAAGTGGTGTGGTTTACAGCAGATCACTCAACTGTCCTGGCCTCAGTTTGCTTGTCTGTAAAATGGGTATCCATTGGGAAAAAATAATCATTGAGGTCCAACGAAGGGCCAGACAGTTTGCAGGCACAGAAAAGTCAAGGTTCTGATCCCACGGACCTTACACTCCAGTGGGAGATGATGGACCAGGAAGAGTAAATACACAGTTTACTTCAGTGGCTGATCATTTCCGTAACGGCAGTAAAACTGGACAAGAAGACCAGAGAATTTGGGAGGCTCCTCTGCATCTGCGCCCAGTACCTGTACCCGTGCAACCTCGAGCCAGCCACCCAAGATTCTGGGGCTCCTCTGAGCCGCAGATTCCCAGTAATGATACTGAGGGAATGTTTGCAGTGACTTCGGACGTGGTCATGAGGCCCAGAGGAAGTATTCAGGGATTCACGGAGCAGTGCAGTATGCGTGGAATGAGCCTGACCATCCCCAAATGGACGTTGCCGCTGATGCTCTGGTTTCACTGTCATAAAATTGTCGCTGATACTTTTTGTGTGTTTTTTGTTGTTTTGTTTTTGAGACTGAGTCTTGCTCTGTTGCCCAGGCTGGCATGCAGTGGTGCGATCTCAGCTCACTGCAGCCTCCGCCTCCTGGATTCAAGCGATTCTCGTGCCTCAGCATCTTGAGTAGCTGGGACTACAGGCGCCCGTGACCATACCTGGCTAATTTTTGTATTTTTAGTAGAGATGGGGTTTTACCATGTTGGCCAGGCTGGTCTCAAACTCCTGACCTCAAGTGATCCGCCCACCTCTGCCTCCCAAAGTGCTGTGATTGCAGGCATGAGCCACCGCACCAGGCCTGAATTGTTGTTGATACTTAGGTTTATTAATTTCCCCAGGCCACTGTCCCACCAGGTGACCCGCTGCAAAGGCTGAGATTGGTGCAGGGATTGTATATGTTAGGGGCAGGTATCATTCTGGGCTCTTTGCCTCAGATAATTTCAGTACAATATGGTGGGCTGCTTAGGAAAGGTTGGGGAAATAGCAAGAGAAAGGATTTGTGGTGCTGACGCAGAGTCCTCTGGAGCCACGGGCTGTAAATGTTTATGGCTCTGGAATAAACACTCTGTTGTGTACTTTACCCTCCTGCCCAGAGACGCTATGGGCCTGAGCGGATTATTTTGTATCTGGAAAGGGGACCCATGGAATTGCATTCCCGGAGAGTTTTAGGCTTAGCCATGTGATCGTGAGCCTGAGAAGGCACCTGGCATCATTTTCAGTGGCTTGCGAAATCTGGACCGGAGGTATGATTGGTCCCAGAGCACAGAACCTGCTGTCCGGGAATCTGGAATCAGAGGTGGAAATTCTGGAACGGGCCTGGAGCCCCAGCTGCCTGCCCTGTTCTGGGAAATGAGCAGGTGCTCTTCTGGCCGTCACACTTTCTCCCCAAACTCTGTGCACCCTGAGTTTCACAGAACTTTCTCACTTCACAGCTGGTTTTGAAAACAGAACCCCACCAGTGTCCATCTGCAAAATAATTTTGCCTTTTGTCAGATGCCCATTTTGTTTGACGTGGAGGAGAAGGGAGAATGGGGTGTTTATTTGGATGCTTTCTGTGAGACGAGACTTTCAGTTTCAGGGTGAGCTCGCCCACCCACTGCCCCGCACTGTCATTTTACCCAGGCGCAGTTTTTGCCAGCCCTGAGCACATGTGTAACGGTGGAGGGTGATGGCATCAAGGGCAGTGGGGAGTGAGGGATAAAGCGGACTCGTCTAGTGCCAGGTCTGCCAGGAAGCTCACACGCAATGCCCAGGCCACCCTGGGAGGTGGGTGCTATTATCCCCATGCGGCAGATCAGGAAACTGAGGTGAGACGGGGAAGAGCCCAGCTCCAAACTCTAGTGACTCCCAAATGCTCAGCGCCCTTCCCAGACCTTCTGCAGCATCTGCAGCCAAGCGGGGGACTGGGGGAGGGAGACCCACCAAGCCCACTCGGCAACGTTGCTTGCTCCTTGGTGCATGCAGTGATGTCATTTCCAGTTTTGGGAGGGAAACAGTACGCCCAAAGGTTGTGGGAGTACAAGGAGGTGGGGCCTTTCCCAGGCCGGGCTTCTAAGGTGTGTTTTAAAAGGTGGACCATGTGGGAGAAAGACCTGGTGTTGAGGCAGCATCCTCATTTACTAAAAATGCCGTACCAAGGGCAGATCGGTTCCCCCGGGAGGAGCCGTGAGCACCCAGTCAGCCAGGGAGCCCCTCATGGGGTGGGAGGCCTCCCAGCTTCTCACCTGCTGGATCTTCTCTTCCACTTGCTCACGCTTCTTTTTATGGCTTTTTAGCTGAACTGCCATAGAATCTTGGCACAAGTGACGCTTGGGATGTCGCAGGCTCCGCGGTGCACAGACGCGTCGCTTATTTAAAACTGGAAGAGTCTGCTGTGGGGTTCCCCGTCTTCAGTGACGTCGCCGAGGACGAGGCCCGTGTTTCCTCTGCACAGCCGTGGGAAGTATTGACTTGTTTTCCCTTTTGTTTCTGTGCCAGTTTCGATACAAGAAGCGGGTGTATAAACAAGCCAGTCTGGATGAGAAGCAGTTGGCCAAGCTCCACTCGAAGGTATGTGGGGGACGGGCTGTTACGCGCACTGTGTTCCCCTTGTTATCTTGACATATTATCTATAGCCGCCCCTCTTCCAGGGCACCTGCTGTGCACCTGTCGTGGTGTGTGGCCGGGCTGGGAGGTCCAGGTGGACCGGCCCTCATGGTGCACGCTGCGGAGACCTACCTGGGAGGCAGCAGGGGCTGCTCGGCATGCCCGTGGGGTCTCGGGGAAGCGGGGCAGATCCCACTGGCTGCTGCAGAGAGGTTCAAAAGCAGTGGCTCTGAAGACAGTGGGATTTGGACGCACGGCACGGCGGAGGGGAGAGCGTCCACACTGACCGCTGGGTTTGTTTTCTGCTGTGCTTGCTTTAGGATAAACTTGTTCAAGTGCTGTTGACATAAACTGCACTGAAGTTAGGCTGCAGGCGAGCAGCAGGGGCGTGGCGGGGAGTCCTCAGGCCCCGGCTGAAAGCGCTGTGCCTCGAGCTGAGTTCCAGATGAGACATCACACCGCAGACACCCCGCTCTTTCTCAGGGTGCTGTGCACGTCAAGGAGGAGGCCTGGAGACGGGGGGCTGAGGCCTAGGGTGTGTGGGCAGGGCGCTTTGCTTAATCCACACGAGGAGGAACCTGTAATCCCAGGAGGCTTTGGTCGCGGCCCCTGGTGCTGTTCCAAAGCAGGGCCCCATAGGAGTCCATGCGGAGCACGGGGTGCAGAGTCGTGGCTGCTCCCCTTCCGGGGCCCTGATGCTCTCCAGGTGAGCTTACCTGCAGCTGCCGGCTCACCAACGGCTTTCTCAGCCAGCAGGACACTCGGGTTTTGTTTTGCTGTCCCCTCTTCTTTTATTAGATGGATGCAAGGATTCCCGTTTTTTTATTTGCCTCAGACAGTCTTGCTCTGTTGCCCAGGCTGGGTGACTTATAGACAACAAAAGTGTGTCTCTCACCATTCCGGAGGCTGGAAGTCTGAGATCGTGGCATCAGCAGGGTCAGTGTTTGGTCTAGACCCAGTTCCTGGTTTGGGCGGCCATTGTCTTGCTGTGTCCTCACATGGAAGGGGGGGTGAGGGAGCTCTCTGGGACCTCTTTTGTAGGGACGTTAATCCCATTCACGAGGGCTCACCCCCCTGACTTCATCACCTCCCAAAGGCCTCACCTCTCAATGCTATTATTGGAGATTATTATGAATTTTGGGGACACACACACAGTAAGTCCATAGCACAAGGGAGTTGAACAGTGAGGGGATTTTAAACATTCATGCAGGACAAGCCGATTGCACTTGCTATGTGCAAGGCACTGTGCTCAGCCTTCAGTTCCAAAAGCCACAGCTCTAGGAGCCTCGGGCTCTGCAGTGGGCCCTGGCGAGGGTGGGTCTCCCGGATCACCAGTCAGGAACCTTCCCAGAGCCTGGAAAGAGATTTCTTTTTCTTTTTCTTTTTTTTTTGGAGACAGGTTTTGCTCTGTTGCCCAGGCTGGAGTACAGTGGCATGAACACAGCTCACTGCAGCCTCCGCTCGGGTGATCCTCCTGCCTCAGCCTCCCAAGTAGCTGGAATCACAGGCCTGTGCCACCGTGTCTAATGTTTTTATTTTTTTTGTAGAGATGGGGTCTCACTTGTTGCTCAGGTTGGGATGTTTCTCATGCAGATGTTTCCACTGTATTATTTTTCCTTTCAGACCAATCTGAAGAAATGCATGGACCACATTCAGCATCGCTCGGTGGAGAAGATCACCAAGATGCTGGACCGAGGCCTGGATCCCAATTTCCACGACCTGGAGACTGGAGGTGGGCGCTCGCTAGAGGGGACCTTACCCGGCTTTACGGAAGCATTGAAAGGGCCACCCAGCTGCTCAGGCTGCCTCTGAATAATGTGGCAGTTGTGTGAGTGAGTGAAGGAATGTGCAGATGGCAGGCCTGTGCTGTGCTGCTGGGGGCCAGCCTCGGGCACACGGATCTTTGGAGACACGTACGTTTGTAAAGGCGGAGGATGTGCGTTTCCGCCTCCCGCTGGGCACGGGCAACCCAGCAGCCAGGCATCTGCACACACACATCTTGTTCACCTGTGGGAAACTACGTTCCTCATGCGTGTGGGCCTCTAAGCATCGGTTGGGAAAGACAGCCCAGGCCCTTGGTGGCTCCTCATCTTGGCGGTCTTGACCGCCCAGGGCACCATGGGGTCAGCGGCAGCCCCTGCCTGCACTCAGCATCAAGAGCAGCCCCTAGCTGTGACAGCCAACAGTTGATCTCCAGCCATTCCCACTGTCCTGGGTGGGGGCACCGTCAGCCCAGGTGACAGTCCCTTGCCAGCAGGGCACCACCAGCTGGAGTGGGCAGGCAGAGGTTAGGTCCTTATGGAGAACCAAGAGCAGCAGAGGGGAGGGTCTCCATGGCAACTTAGAGTGTGCCCGCTCAGGAGGGCTAAGCTGGCCCTGGGCTTCGAACTCTCCTCCTGGACTCTGGGCAGTGGGGACCTCCCTTCCCTCTTGTCTTGGGTGTGCCAGCCCTGCTCCCGGCCCCTGCACGGTGTAGTGCCGTTGTCCCATACTGGTGTCACACCTCAAAAATACTGAGTACACGACAAATGTGTTTGTTAACTGAGGAATCCGCTTTCTTGTCATTTGTGGGAGCCTCCTGGGACCTCTGAACACTGGCCGTGGAGCCCACTGGGCGTGGATCCAGCCTGCACAGCTCGGGCTGAGCACTGCTGGGGTACCATCCTTGCCTCTTTGCAATTGTCTGCGTCTCTTAGGTTTCACTGTGAGCAGCAGGAGAAGCCGGCCCGGGCTTGTAGCTGCTGGCAGCTTTGATGCCTGTAACATTGGGAGGTGGGACTGCATGAGCGCAGCTCAGAGGGGACAGAGTGCACCCAGGGGTGGGGAAGGGAAGGGAGGTGAGTGCCTGGCTACAGCTGAGCACGCCCCAGGCCCTGCGCTGATCCTCCATGAGGCAGGAAAGCTTGGGGGTCTGCGTGCAGGGGAGTGACGTGGACAAGGCCAGGCTTTTGCTGAAGGCGTGGGCGGTCCTGGCCAGTGGTACAGAGTGGAGGCTGAGCTGGGATGGTGTTGGTGGGGACTCTGGAAAGGAGGAGGGGGAAAGGGAGTGACGGGGACAGGGGCCTGTGGCGGGTGGGGGTGGTGGAGTCCCTATGCCTGAGGGCATATGGCAGGGGCCCTGCAGGGCTTGATCTTTTGTGGGCAGTGGCCCTCGGCTGTGGAGCTGGCAGGAGGAGGAGGAGAGGAGCTGAGCTGGGAGCAGAGAGGCCTGAGTCCAGCCATGGTGGTGCCCCAGAGGGCGTGCAGGTCCGGAGGAGGCTCAGGAGGGCCCGGGCCAGCCGCTTCCCTGGTGCGGATGCGTTTCATGCTGTGCTGATGTGGCGGCTTCTCTTTGGTGATGGCCTCTGTGCCAGCTTCCAGCTCTGTGAGGGCACAAGCCCTTTCCATCTGAGGCTGTGGAAGTAAGCGGACCCAGGGGCTCCTGAGCATGACCTTGAGCCTCCGGGCTCATCCCCGGGCGCATCCCTGGGCAGCCTGCATCCCGAGCTCCTGACCCGGCTTCTCCCTGGAGACAGCCTTTGGCGTGGCTCCCACCACCCCGGCAGAGCCGCTTATGTCTTCATCCTGGCTTCGTCCAGGGGGCTGTTTCTGATGCCACTGTCGGGGACTGGACAGCCTGGTCTCGCCTTGACCTGGCCAGCAGTAGGGGGGTGCTGGGGAGCTCCCCTCTGAGTGCTCTACTCCTCTTCCAATATGTGTCCACTGTAACTGGCCCCCGTCCTGAGCCGGTCCTCCCCATCCCCCTGGCTTCCTTCACCTGACTGTTGGTGTTCTCGACTTTGAGGGTTCTCCAGGATAGACTCCCAATTCATGGCTAAAAACACACAATGCAGACTCTGAAACAGGTAAGCAGCCGTTGCTCTGGGCCCTGCCCGGAGGAAAAAGTGCTGCCGGAGTTCTGATCAGGCCGATGCGGAAGCAGAAAGTGCACAGTTGTGAGCAGCTGTGGAGCAGCGAAATTAGAGGAGAGAAAGGCCTGACCGCTTTCCCCAGAACTGAGCAGAAGCGGCTCGGGAGCCTGATCCATGGAGATGGGGCATGGAGGTACCTTATGAACGTTCTGAAATACTCCCATGACGACAAGCCTCTGGGCTGGGTTACTGATGCGAATGACCAAACCCTCCTGTCATCAGCTCCCTGTTAAGTGGCTCATGGAAAAAAGCACATGGTGAAGGACAGGCATTCTAGGGTCTCCAGCAAAGGCAGAGACCAGCGGGACCAGGGCCTTGGACAGGGCCCCAGTGGGTCTGGTGCGTAAGGACGGAATGCGTGGGGGGCAGAATGCGCGCATGCTGTCTTACGGGACACTCCCCTGCCCCACCCAGGGAGACGGGGACCACACATAGGGAGACGGGGACCACGCATAGGGAGACGGGGACCACGCATAGTGAGACGGGGACCACGCATAGTGAGACGGGGACCACGCATAGGGAGACGGGGACCACGCATAGGGAGACGGTGACCACGCATAGTGAGACGGGGACCACGCATAGTGAGACGGGGACCACGCATAGGGAGACGGGGACCACGCATAGGGAGACGGGGACCACGCATAGTGAGACGGGGGCCACACATAGGTGGGGGGTTTATTCAGTTTTCGTTTTGGCCTTCACAGATACCATTACTTCTTTCCTTTTCTTTCCTTTCTTTCCCTCCCTCCCTCCCTCCCTCTCTCTCTCTCTTTCCCTCCCTCCCTCCCTCTCTCTCTCTCTCCCTCTCTCTCTCTCTCTCTTTCCCTCCCTCCCTCCCTCCCTGTCTCTCTTTCCCTCCCTCCCTCCCTCTCTCTCTTTCCCTCCCTCCCTCTCTCTCTCTCTTTCCCTCCTTCCCTCCCTCCCTCCCTCTCTCTCTTTCCCTCCCTCCCTCCCTCTCTCTCTCTTTCCCTCCCTCCCTCCCTCTCTCTCTCTTTCCCTCCCTCCCTCCCTCTCTCTCTCTTTCCCTCCCTCCCTTCCTCTCTCTCTCTCTTTCCCTCCCTCCCTCCCTCTCTCTCTTTCCCTCCCTCCCTCCCTCTCTCTCTCTTTCCCTCCCTCCCTCCCTCTCTCTCTTTCTTTCCCTCCCTCCCTCCCTCCCTCTCTTTCTTTCCCTCCCTCCCTTTCTCTCTCTCTCTCTTTCCCTCCCTCCCTCCTTCCCTTCCTTGCATTTTCTTTCTTTTGACAGGGTCTCCCTCTGACACCCAGGCTGGAGTGTACTGGTGCAATCTTAGCTCACTGCAGCCTGAGCCTCCCAGGTTCAAGTGATTCTCCCATGTCAGCCCCCCAAGTAGCTGGGACGGCAGGGATGTACCGTCCACGCCAAGCTATTGTTTGTAGAGACTGGGTTTTGCCATGTTGCGCGGGCCTGTCTCAAACTCCTGAGCTGAAGCGATCACCAGCCTCGGCCTCCCAAAGTGCTGGGATTACCGGTGTGAGCCACGGCACCTGGCCTGTGCCCTCCCCTTCCCGCTCCCCTCCACCTCTTGAGACAGGGTCTCCCTCTGTCACCCAGCCTGGCCCGATCACAGCTCACTGCAGCCTTGACCTTTTGAACTCAGTTGATCCTCCCACCTCAGCCCCTGCATAGCTGGGACTACAGGCATGTGCCATCATACCTGGCTGATTTTTGTATGTTTTGTAGAAATAGGCGTCTCCCTAGGTGACCCAGGCTGGTCTTGAACTCCTGGGCTCAAGCGGTCCTTCCACCTCAGCCTCCTGAAGTGTTTGGATTACAGGCATGAGCACCTGAGCCCGGCCTCTTTATTTTCGGTCTTAGAATGTAAAGCAGAATTCTGGGATCAGTTCTCCCCCCTGGTTGCCAGACGGCAATTTCATGAATCCGTTGTTCTTGTAGTAGCAGATATTCCTTTATCAAGCAGAACGTTCTCTTCCCCTGCCTCTTCTGTGAAATGAGCACAGCTGATTTTTTAGAGCAGTTTTAGGCTGACAGAAAATCGAATACAAGTACTGCGAGTTCCCATATTGACCCCTTCCCCAGTTTCCCCTGTTAGACGTCACACACTAAAGCAAGATATTACTATTACAATCAGTGAACCAGTAGTGATCCTACAGTCCAGAGCTCACATGGGGGTCCACGCTTGGTGTTGACCCCAATAGCGATCCTAAGGTCTGGGTTTACATGGGGTCCACACTTGGTGTTGACCCCAATAGCAATCCTAAGGTCTGGGTTTACATGGGGGTCCACACTTGCTGTTGACTCCAACAGCGATCCTAAAGTCTGGGTTTACGTGAGGGTCCACGCTTGCTGTTGACCCCAATAGCAATCCTAAAGTCTGGGTTTACATGAGGGTCCACGCTTGGTGTTGACCCCAATAGCAATCCTAAAGTCTGGGTTTACATGGGGGTCCACGCTTGGTGTTGACCCCAATAGCAATCCTAAAGTCTGGGTTTACATGAGGGTCCACGCTTGCTGTTGACCCCAATAGCAATCCTAAAGTCTGGGTTTACGTGAGGGTCCACGCTTGCTGTTGACCCCAATAGCAATCCTAAAGTCTGGGTTTACATGGGGGTCCACGCTTGGTGTTGACCCCAACAGCGATCCTAAAGTCTGGGTTTACGTGAGGGTCCACGCTTGCTGTTGACCCCAATAGCAATCCTAAAGTCTGGGTTTACATGAGGGTCCACGCTTGCTGTTGACCCCAACAGCGATCCTAAAGTCTGGGTTTACATGGGGGTCCACGCTTGCTGTTGACCCCAATAGCAATCCTAAAGTCTGGGTTTACGTGAGGGTCCACGCTTGGTGTTGACCCCAACAGCGATCCTAAAGTCTGGGTTTACGTGAGGGTCCACGCTTGCTGTTGACCCCAATAGCAATCCTAAAGTCTGGGTTTACATGAGGGTCCACGCTTGCTGTTGACCCCAACAGCGATCCTAAAGTCTGGGTTTACATGGGGGTCCACGCTTGCTGTTGACCCCAATAGCAATCCTAAAGTCTGGGTTTACGTGAGGGTCCACGCTTGGTGTTGACCCCAACAGCGATCCTAAAGTCTGGGTTTACATGGGGGTCCATGCTTGGTGTTGACCCCAACAGCGATCCTAAAGTCTGGGTTTACATGGGGGTCCACGCTTGCTGTTGACCCCAACAGCGATCCTAAAGTCTGGGTTTACATGAGGGTCCACGCTTGCTGTTGACCCCAATAGCAATCCTAAAGTCTGGGTTTACGTGAGGGTCCACGCTTGGTGTTGACCCCAACAGCGATCCTAAAGTCTGGGTTTACATGGGGGTCCACGCTTGGTGTTGACCCCAACAGCGATCCTAAAGTCTGGGTTTACATGGGGGTCCACGCTTGGTGTTGACCCCAACAGCGATCCTAAAGTCTGGGTTTACATGGGGGTCCACGCTTGGTGTTGTACGTTCTGTCAGTTTTGCCAGATGCCCTGTATCCAGCATCACAGTCTCATAAAGACCAGCTTCGCTCCCTGAGGACTCCTCTGTGCCCCTGTTCATCCCTCACTCCCCTGAGCCCCTGGCAGCCACGGACCCTTTCTTTTCTTTCTTTCTTTTTTGAGACAGAGTCTCACTCCATCTCCCGGGCTGGAGTGCAGTGGCACAGTCTCAGCTCACTGCAACCTCTGCCTCCCAGGTTCAAGCGATTCTCCTGCCTCAGCCTCCCTAGTAGCTGGGATTACAGACGTGCACCACCACGCCTGGCTAATTTTTCTATTTTTAGTAGAGACAGGGTTTCACTATGTTCGCCAGGCTGGTCTCGAACTCCTGACCTCAGGTGATCTGCTGGCCTCGGCCTCCCAAAGTGCTGGGTGAACTGCCGCATTCATCCTTGCCGACCTTTTCACTGTCTCTATAGTTTGGCCTTTTCCAGAATGTCCCAGAGCTGGAATCTTCAAATCCCCTAGTGCATTTCAGATTGGCTTTGCTCCCTTGGTAGCACGCACGGAAGGGGCCTGCAGGCCTTTTCACGGCTTGGAAGCACGTTTCCTTTTGGCACTGGATAACGTTCTGTTTCCGACACCCCGGTTTGCTTGTCTAGTCGCCTCCTGAGGGGCATCTACGCTGCTTCCAGCTTTTGGCGATTATGAGGAAAGCTGCCATAGACACCGTGTGCAGGCTTTTGTGCAGATAACACTGACAGTGATTATACACAGTGGTATTTTTTATAAGGCCAAAAAAATTATTTATGTAAAAGGGGGAAGGAGTAACTAAGGTGGAAAGTTCTGGAACGGAAGGCCGAGTGCAGACCCGTGGCTCGGCTCCAGACAGCAGAGGCGGCCCTGGCCTCCACCGCCTGCCCCCCTACTTCTGCACCTGCCCCCAGTGTCTCAGGAATTCTCAATTGTTTTTCTACATCAGGAGGGAAAGCAGTCGTGCTGATGGAGGGGCCCGGAAGTGGGGATCCAGGGTGAGGAGTGAAAAGAGAAAAGTGAGCCGTGGTGGGTGTTCTCAGAAACGAAGGCAGCTGTGGGCAATCCCAGGACAAGGCCCGTAGCAACGTCAGGCACACGCGGAGTGAGCACCCGGGAGACCAGCTCAGCACTCACTCCGGTGAGAGCCCAGAGCCCGGCGTTGCCAGGGAAGACAGCACCTTCACTTCGCGCCTGTCGAGGCAGAGTGGGAGGGACACCAGTGCATCCTCCTGAGTGACACGCAGACACCACCCGGCCACATGGCTGACTGTTGGAGGCACAGGGCTCCAGAGATGCGGGACTGCAGACGTGACCCTCCTGATGCCCAGCTCCGTGCCAGGCCATGGAGAGCCCCCAGAGAGCAGACTCTAACCCCTGCCTCTCCGCAGGTGGCTGTGTGGAGACCAGGTTAATGAACCTCTCTCAGCTTCTTGTCTCCTAAATTGGATGATAACACGTAGGGGGTGGGAAAACTTGAGCATCAGATGAGCCATGTGGTGGCGTTAGGCCATTTCCACGTTGCTATAAAGGAATAGCCGAGGCTGGGTAGGTTGTGAAGAGCAGAGGTTTCATTGGCTCTCAGTTCTGCAGGCTGTACAGGAAGCTGGGGGCTTCTGCCTCTGGGGGGCCTCAGGGAGCTTTTACCCATGGTGGAAGGCAAAGGAAGAGCAGGTGGATTGCAGGGCAAAGGCGGGGGGGGAGTGGGGGGGGAGCAGGTGCATTGCGTGGCAAAGGCGGGGGGGGAGCAGGTGCATTGCATGGCAAAGGCGGGGGGGGAGAGAGAGAGGGGGGAGCAGGTGCATTGCATGGCAAAGGCGGGGGGGGAGAGAGAGAGGGGGGAGCAGGTGCATTGCATGGCAAAGGCAGGGGGGAGAGAGAGAGAGAGGGGGGAGCCGGTGGATTGTGGGGCAAAGGCAGGGGGGGAGAGAGAGAGAGGGGGGGAGCAGGTGCATTGCGTGGCAAAGGCAGCGGGGAGAGAGAGGGGGGAGCAGGTGCATTGCATGGCAAAGGCGGGGGGGAGAGAGAGGGGGGAGCAGGTGCATTGCATGGCAAAGGCAGGGGGGAGAGAGAGGGGGGGGGGAGCCGGTGGATTGCGGGGCAAAGGCAGGGGGGGAGAGAGAGAGGGGGGGAGCAGGTGCATTGCATGGCATAGGCAGGGGGGAGAGGGGGGGAGCAGGTGCATTGCATGGCAAAGGCAGCGGGGAGAGAGGGGGGGAGCAGGTGCATTGCATAGCAAAGGCAGGGGGGAGAGAGAGAGAGAGAGGGGGGGAGCAGGTGCATTGCATGGCATAGGCAGGGGGGAGAGGGGGGGAGCAGGTGCATTGCATGGCAAAGGCAGGGGGGAGAGAGAGGGGGGGAGCAGGTGCATTGCATGGCAAAGGCGGGGGGGGAGAGAGAGGGGGGAGCAGGTGCATTGCATGGCAAAGGCAGGGGGGAGAGAGAGAGAGAGGGGGGAGCTGGTGGATTGCGGGGCAAAGGCAGGGGGGGAGAGAGAGGGGGGGGAGCAGGTGCATTGCATGGCAAAGGCGGGGGGGGAGAGAGAGGGGGGAGCAGGTGCATTGCATGGCAAAGGCAGGGGGGAGAGAGAGAGAGAGAGAGGGGGGAGCCGGTGGATTGCGGGGCAAAGGCAGGGGGGGAGAGAGAGGGGGGGGAGCAGGTGCATTGCATGGCAAAGGCGGGGGGGAGAGGGGGGAGCAGGTGCATTGCATGGCAAAGGCAGGGGGGAGAGAGAGAGAGAGAGGGGGGAGCAGGTGCATTGCATGGCAAAGGCAGGGGGGAGAGAGAGAGAGAGGGGGGAGCCGGTGGATTGCGGGGCAAAGGCAGGGGGGGAGAGAGAGAGAGAGGGGGGGAGCAGGTGCATTGCATGGCATAGGCAGGGGGGAGAGGGGGGGAGCAGGTGCATTGCATGGCAAAGGCAGTGGGGAGAGAGGGGGGGGGAGCCGGTGGATTGCGTGGCAAAGGCAGGGAGGAGAGAGAGGGAGAGAGAGAGAGAGAGGGGGGAGCAGGTGCATTGCATGGCAAAAGCAGGAGAGAGAAAGAGAGAGAGGGGGAAGCAGGTGCATTGCATGGCAAAGGCAGGGGGGAGGGGGGAACAGGTACATCGCATGGCGAAGGCGGGGGGGGAGGTGCCACACACTTTTAAACAATCAGATCTTGCAAGAATTCCCTCCCTGTTGCCAGGGTAGTACTGGGAAGGGGATGGTGCTAAGCCAGTCACGACAAATCCACCCTGTGATCCAGTCACCTCCCTCCAGGCCCCACCTCCAACCCCGAGATCACAGTTCCACATGAGGTTTGCGCAGGACACCCATCCAAACTATCTGTGATTAAGCCTGTGGGGTATGCGTCATGCTTAAGAGAGTTTCCAGAATGTTCCCGTCATCAGCATCAACTATGGCACCTGCTGTGCAGCTCGGACAAGGTTGTTTTCTCCTGGTTTTGGACGCGGAGGGAGAGACACAGGGTTGGCTTTGGCGGGCTTGCTCCAGGAAGCAGGCATGCTGACCGGTGTGTCTGGTTTTCCTGGGATGGCCCTGGTTTTAGCACTGAATGCCCCATATCCTGGGATGCCTCTTGGTCCCAGGGAGACTGGCACTGTCACCCACCCTTCCACTAATAAGGGCATTTCAGAGTGACAGCTGCAGTCTACTGGTGACCCGCTGTGCTCCAGGAGCACACAGGACCTTGCAGGCCTCAGCTCTGTAATCAAGTGGGGTCCCCTGCGGGCACCACTGTCCTGGGAGGAACCAGAAGTTCTGAGAGCCCAGCTGGGCGGCTGCTAGGGCTGATGGCAGCGTCCCCCATACTGTTGAACCCTAACTTCCTAGGTGATGGCGTTAGGAGGGTGGGGCCTTCAAGAGATGGTGGGCTCCTGGGGGCCGAGCCCTCATGAATGGCGTTAGTGCCCTTATAAAAGCGGCTGAGGAGCCCCCTTGCCGCTTCCACCCTGTGGGGCCACACCAAGAAGGGACCATCTGTGAACCAGGTAGCTGGACACCAAATCTGACAGTGCCTTCATCTTGGACTTCCGGCCTCCAGAACCGTGAGCAGTGCACGTCTGTCACTTCTAAGCCACCTAGACCTCGAGATCTTGTTACCACAGCCCAGTCTAGGCCAGTTGCTGAGTCACCAGGGAGGGCAGAGGCAGAGCTGGGCTCCACTTGCCCTCGGGAGTCCCTGCTCTCAACTCCTGGGGGGAAAGGCAGTGGGACGAACAGGGGTCTCTTCGCCTGAGCCAGCCTGGCTGGACATGGACGCCACAGGCGGGCCCAGGTGGGGGACAAGCTGCCCACATTCCCACCTTCCTCTTGGGTGTTGGTGGCAGCCTGGGCATGTTCCCATCCCATATTTTAGCCTCTCCACAGTGAGTTTGGTGACTTCTCAAAGCCACTGGGGAGCAGCAGAGTCTGTGCTTAGAGTTGAAAGCAGCCTTTTTGCTGAGCTCAGGGAATGCCGCCATGCTCAGACCGGTCCCCTGTGTCCCAGCAGGAGCAGAGGGAAGCAGCCCCTCCAGACTGAGATCATTAACCCCGGTGGAACGAGCCGTCAATCACAGCAAATCAGCCTGTGTTACTGCGGGCCACTGTCTGGTACCTGTTCCAAATGTAAATTTTATTAAGTAATGATACCGAAAGTAGTCTAGAAAAAATGAAGACTTCCCCCACCGGCATCTCAGGGCCCCTCTCCTGCTGCGGTTGGAACCTCTGAGATGAGACGAGCTTTGTTTCCAAGCCCCGAACGGGAAGCAAAGCTGACAGTTTGAACACAATTCAGGCTGGCGCTTTTATCTTGTCTCCAAATTTGAGAGAAGCCTCGGGCACCACCAAAGAGGTCTGACTGATAAAGCTAGAAATGCCGTTCGACTTGTTAGGTAGCACCTGGATGAGCAGTGGAGAAGCGATGGTTCTTTTATGCAGCCAGATTCCACGGAGCGCCTGTGGTGTGTCTGGACCTCACTGATGAGATCTGCTTACTGAGCACTTTCCGGGGCCGTGGTGCCCACATTGCCTGTCAGGCTGCGCTCTGCCAGTTCAGCCACCCCCAACCCCGGCTCCCCATCTTGCTGCTGTAGCTGTGTCATGGGGAGCCCCCTCCCAGCTCCCACCCCACCCAGTTAGGCCCCCAAGGACGTTCTGGGTCCTGGTGCACTGAGCACCTTCAGGCTTGTTTGACGCGTACGACGTCTGAGCAGTCTCACCTTGGCCCCTGAATGAGTCACGGAATGCAATTCCCCAGAACTAACAGCGCCGGGGAATGTGAGGCAATTCAGGAGAATATGGTTCTGGAACCTTATAAACCTCCGTCTGCAGAGGGTGAGAGGTGCCCAGATTACCCAGTGCTGACGAAGGCGGCTGGAAGACTCCGGGTAAATAACTCCCTTTGCTACCCTTTGAATGTATGTGGCGCCTTTGGTTTGTCTGGTGCAGTTTCCTGTAAAAAGAGACCTGTTTTTAAGAGTCCAATTATTTCAAACACAGCATCTCATTATTTCGGCATTTCTCTTAGGTATACTCGCTGTGTTCCAAAAGGGAAACTCAGCGGCTCCTAGACGAGCAAGCTGCTGTGCCTCCGGTAAGGAAAATGCAGCAGAGTGAGCGGTGAGGGCAGGGGTGACAGAGGCAGGGGCCGGGTCTGCAGGAGCCTGTCTCGGGGTCCTAGTTTTAGGTTGACAGAAAAAACAGGCGGAAGGCACAGAGATGTCCCCCGATGCACGTGACCTTCCAGTTCCCCTGTTAGGGACAGCACGCACTGGTTCAGGGCATTTGTTGCAGTGGCTGGAGTCCGTGGTCTAGATGAGGGTCTGTTCTTGGTGCTGCTCTTGTGGGTTTGGGCAGATGCATGCTGTGCTGTACTCAGCATTACAGAATCGTGCCGCGTAGCTTCCTTACCCCAAAACTGTTCTGTGCTCCACCCGTCCATCCCTCCCTTGCCCTCTAACCCCTCACAACCACTGATCTTTTTATGTATGTATTTTTTTTTTTTTTTGAGACGGAGTCTCGCTCTTGTTACCCAGGCTGGAGTGCAATGGCGCAATCTCGGCTCACTGCAACCTCCGCCTCCTGGGTTCAGGCAATTCTCCTGCCTCAGCCTCCTGAGTAACTGGGACTATAGGCACGCGCCACCACGCCCAGCTAATTTTTGTATTTTTAGTAGAGATGGGGTTTCACCATGTTGACCAGGATGGTCTCGATCTCTTGACCTCGTGATTCACCCTCCTCAGCCTCCCAAAGTGCTGGGATTACAGGCTTGAGCCACCACGCCTGGCCCCTATGTATGTATTTTAAATTATTTTTTTCTTTTTCACCTTTTTACAAACCCTTGTGTCAAGGGCCGAGTTTCAGGAGATGGCAGCAAGGGAGCTGCTCTGCTGTGCTTGAAACCCTGACCCAGAGCCAGGTCATGTACGAATGGTTTAGCACCACGTTCCCCACGAACGTGCGTTGTGTGACGGACGAGGGGGCAGCCGCCTTTCCAGCCACACCGTTTCCCAGGATAAGGGGCACTCTGCACCGACCACGGATCTTTTCACTGGCTCTGTAACTTTGCCTTTTCTAGAATGTCATCGAGTTGGAATCTCACGGCACGCAGCCGTTTCAGCTCAGCTTCGTTCATCTGGGGATACGCATTTCAGTTTCCTTCATATCACGTCGAGGGTTGACTGCCAGTCTCTCTTTAGTGTTGTATGACATTTCGCTGTCTGCAGGTACCACAGTTTATGTATCCATCCAGCTACTGAAGGACCTCTGGATTGTTCGCTGTTTTCGGCAATGATGAATAAAGCAGCTCTGAACACTTAACATTCAGATTTCCGTGTGGACATCAGTTTTCAACTCATTCAGGGAGACACCTAGGACTGGGTTGCTGGATCATAGGGGAAGGGCATGTCTAGCTTTCTGGCAGCATGCCAAACCGTCTTCCAAAGTGACTGCACCATTTTGCACTTCTCCTGGCAGTCACGAGAGTTCCAGTTGCTCCACATCCTCACCAGCATTTGATGATGTCAGTGTTCTAGATTTTCATTATTCTGGAAATTGTGATTTTCATCATTCTGGAAATACTTTTTTTCTTTTTGAGACAGGGTCTTACTCTGTCTCCCAGGTTGGAGTGCAGTGCTGTGATCATGGTTCATTGCAATCTTGGCCTCCTGGGCTCAAGTGATCCTTCTGCCTCAGCCTCCTGCATACCTGGGACTTACAGGCGTGTGCCACTGTGCCAGCCAAATTTTAAAACTTTTAGCAGAGAAAAGGTCTCATGTTGCCCAGGCACGTCTTGAACTCCCGGACTCAAATGATCTCCTGCTTTGGCTTCCAAAGTGCTGCAATTGCAGACATGAGCCACCATGCACGGCTTCTAATTGTTGTTTTAATTCACGGTTCCCTAATGACATACGATGTGGAGCATCTCCTGTGTCTGTTTGCCATCTGAATATCTTCTGTTGTGAGGTATCCTTTTGTTTGCTTGTTTGTTTTTGAGGCAGAGTCTCGCCCTGTTGCCCAGGCTGGAGTACAGTCGTGTGATCTTAGCTCATTGCAACCTCCGCCTCCTGGGTTCAAGCGATTCTCCTGCCTTAGCTTCAGCCTCCCGAGTAGCTGGGATTACAGGTGCCTGCCACCACACCCAGCTAATTTTTGTATTTTTAGTAGAGACGGGGTTTCACTATGTTGGTCAGGCTGGTCTCAAACTCCTGACCTCGTGATCTTGCCACTTCAGCCTCCCAGCGTACTGGGATTACAGGCATGAGCCACCCCGCCCAGCTGTGAGGTGTCCTTTTAAATCTTTTGTCCACTTTTTAATTGGGTGGTTTGCTTTTTTGTTGAGTTTTAAGGGTTCTCTGTATTTTGGCTACAAGTACTTTATATGCTTTAAACAGATTTTTTTCTGCCAGTCTGTGAGTAGCAGAGTTTTTTTCTGTTAAATCTATTACTCTACACAAAAGCCAGGAGGCATTTTTAAACAGACTTTTCATTTTAGAACGGTTGTAGATTTACAGGATAAGTGCAAAGACCGTACATAGAGTCTGTATTTATCTGATACCAGCTTTTCCCCTTAGCCCCTCACTCTAGTATGGTGCACTTCTCACAATCAGGGAACTAATATTGATCATTATTATTCACCAAAGTCCACACGTTTCTCTTCTCCCCTTAGCATTTACCTGCTAGTCCTTTTCTGTCCCCGGGCCCCATCCAGGGTCCCATGCAGCATTCCCTGGTCCATCTCCCTGGGCTCCTCTGGATGGTGACTGTTTCTCAGGTGACCTGTTTCTCATTGGTGGTGACCTGGATGGTTCAGAAGAGGACCAGTCAGGGGTTTGTAGGCTTCTGCAGCCCATTGGTCTTTGACACCAGGATACACCTAGGAACACACACACAGGCATGCACACAGGCATAAAGGCATATGCACATAGTATGCACACACATAGGCATGCATATGCATACACAGGCATGCACACACAGGCATGTACACACATATAGGCACACACAGGCATGCACACACACAGCATGCACACACAGGCATGCACACAGGCTTACATACACACAGGCATGCACACACACAGGCATGCACACACACAGGCATGTACACATACATAGGCATGCACACACACAGCATGCACACACATATAGGCCATGCACACACAGCATGCACACACATATAGGCATGCACACAGGCTTACATACAGGCATGCACACATGTACAAGCGTGCACACAAAGACATGCACACAGGCTTACAGATGCACACATGCATGTGCACACATAGGCATACATGTGTACACGCACAGGCATGCACACAATTGTACACAGAGGCATGCAGGCGTGCGCACACACATAGTCATGCTCATGCTCCAGCCTGCAGTGCCCTGTGCCCACTGGGTGGCAGCAGCTCTCTTACACACTCACACTCCTCCTGCCTCTCCCCCACCCCCGTTGCTTTGCCACCTCTCAGTGTCAGGACCGGCGGCCATGGCCAGTGCCCTCCTGCTGCGCTCCAGGAGCCCCCACTTCTCGCCCTTTCAAAGTGCATCGTGCTCATCCCTGGAGCCAACTGGCTGCTGGGCAGCTTCTAGCTGGGGGCTCTGCATGTCTCTGCAGTTATCTCAGAATATTATAGGTGTTCCTACTCCTACCCGTTGTTCACGTTGAGGGAGACTGGGGCCACTTCTGAGGTGGTGCTTCTTAAGGTTCCAGTCTATTTTTAAAGAAATTTCAAAATGCACAACCTGAGGAATATGCTCGAGGATTATGGTGCCAGACGACAGTGTGGGTCCCGAGCTCATAAGGGGAGTGACAGTGCGGTCCCTGGGTGTGCAGACAGGGCAGCGCCATTACATCTGTCACTAGTTTATTGCTGATCAACCAGCATCTTCTTGGGGGTGATTCCATCAGCCCCAGATGTGGAACCTCAGTGGATGCGTTCTTTGCAAATGTGGTGGCTAAGCCAGGGAGGAAAGGAGGGGGGCCTCCTGACCTCCCCAGGGTGGGTCCCAGCCAGAGGTGGACATGCAGTTCTGGAGCATCATTTGAGGAGGGATCACGGAACCCGGGAGAAGTCTGCTGCTTGTCATTGTGTGGCCCTGGAAGTCACCAAGGACCAAAGCTTCCCATCCTGCATGGGAGGCACAGCCATTAACAGGGTGGGATCGTCGTCTCGACTGGCATGTTTCTGCAGCCTCCTGTAATTGCCCAGCACCAACCAGCAGGGCGTGCAGCTGCAGTCATCTGTAATTCCCAGTCAAAAGTCAGGGTTCAAGCCTCCCATCTGTTTTACCTCTTGCCACCAGCTCTCTCTGAGACAGCGTTCTCATTGATAAAATGGCACAAGCTGAGGTTGTCAACTGTGAAAATTACAGGTTAATTTAAAATATCTTTTTTTAAAAATCTGCTTTGGAATGCCTAACTTTTTGCACTGGGCATGTGGGAACAGTCAGATGGAAAGAAAACCGTAACTATTTTGAAGGCTAACCTTGCCCCGAACATGCATCACACACTCGTTAAGTAAGAGCTGAATCTCTGGCGTCAGTGCTGGTGGCTCCAGACAGCCCAGTCTTCTCATGCCCCTTCCCTGACTGTCCTCTCTCCCACAGTGGCCTTTTTGGTCCAAGGAATAAACCCCTCAGATGCCTCCGATACTTGTGCTTCAGCCTGGATGCCTCCAGGGAAGAGGCAGAGAACGAGGGGCTGACCGCTCCTCTCTCTAGCAGACAGGGTCACCCCTTGAGTTTGTTTCTCTCTGGCGTCTGCCCCATTTCTCCCCTCTGTGCCCACATGAGGAACTCTGGCCATGTTCCAACTGGTCTCAAGCCCCGCACCCTTTCTGGGCCTTCCTTGCCTTGTAGCTGTTTTCTGTGCAAGAAACATCCCCCACCGCCACTGTAGTCCCTTCGTTGGCCCAGAAAATTCCAAGAAAATATTATTCTTGGCTGGGTGGGCACTGGTTCACGTCTGTAATCTCAGCACTTTGGAAGGCCGAGGTGGGTGGATCCTGGCCAATATGGTGAAACTTTGTCTCTACTAAAAATACAAAATCAGCCGGACAGGGTGGGAGGCACCTGTAGTCCCAGCAACTCGGGAGGCTGAGGCAGGAGAATCGCTTGAACCTGGGACGCGGAGGTTGCAGTGAGCCGAGATTGCGCCACTGCACTCTGGCCTGGGTGACAGTGAGACTCTGTCCCTACCCCCCAAAAAAGAGAGAAAATTCCTATTTTTCTTTAAAACTTCTGTGTCAGAAGGGGTATACAACAGAGTCACATGCAACGACATTCATTCACAAGAGCGTTGTTCCTGGTTGGGGGAGGCAGGAATCCTGCTTTCCACCCTGGGAGAGGATGAATGAGGCTGGTGTGTGTACCAACGGCACACTCCTGACACGGAGAGGTTAAGCCTGTGCGACTCGCCACGAAGCGCCAAGTTGCAGGGTGGTTCCCGGGGTGAACGTTAGAAGTACTCAGAAGGGTACTCATTTATGGATAAATAAGCGTCAGAATTTAAATCAGATGGGATGGTCAGTGTGCACCCACGAGGCCGTTGCCCTTTCCGGGATGGAGGGGGATAGGATGGGGAGAGAGCTCAGCAAGGCCCCGCCCCATGGAAGCCGTCCCGTCTTCCATCACTGGGATGTGCTTCAAGACCCAGTGACTATTCACGGTTGGTGCTTCTGAGTCACGGAAACTTGCGGGTTGTCACGGTACTCTGCACTTCTCTGGAATGTCACGAGCCTCTCAGATGAACCACAGCAAACTCATCCCCCTTGCTAAGCAGCGGCCACGGTGGGCATATAAGGAAGACGAAGAGTGACCAGAAAGATTCGCTGTAGTAGATACTGACATCCTTAGCCGTGGTCAGCTGCAGACTGGTCCAGGGTCATCTGCATGGGACCCTTGTCCCTGCAAAGGCAGACGACATCCTTCCATCTGCTGGGCTCCTGCCCTGCCCCCAGGTCATCCTGCACTGCATTGGTGAAGGAAGGTTTCTGCTTGCTCAGATTGGGAGATCCGGGGTGGGGGGCACAGTCTCCGTGTCTCATTTGTGTTTGTGCCCTGGCAGCCCATTGCTGGCGTCTCCCAAGGTGCCCGTAAATGTGACGTTGAATGAGGAAAGGCGGGGTGTGCGCTTTTCCCGTCTCTCGTGAGGGGTTGAGTCCGTCACTCCTTCTATAAGGGAAGCCCCCAGATGGCACCACAGGATTCTGTGTATTCAGAGGGAAGGGCACAGGGGGAGCCTTTCGGACTTGTGGCCCCCACAGCAGTCCTTTGGGGTCCCTGCCTCTGCCACTGCTGTGATCTGCGCATGGCCCTGCATGCCACAGCATTCCACAGGAGTGCCTGAGCCACACGGTCCGCCTGGACTCTCCGGGTTCCCGGGTGGTGGGAGCTGTAAACATCCTTGGAGGTGGAGGGGGGTCAGTTCTTTCAGCTTCATTTTGGGCCTTCGAAGATGGCTGTGTGAGCAACGTGACAAATGTTGGTTCTAAAGCGTGTGTGTTTCGGTTCCTCAGAGACCCCCCTGACCTTAGCCGCGCAGCTGGACCACTCCATGGAGGTCATCAAAGCTCTCAGAAATGGCGGGGCTCACCTGGACTTCCGCGCCAAAGATGGGATGACCGCCCTGCACAAAGCTGCCCGAGCGAGGAACCAGGTTGCCCTGAAGGTAAACCTGGGGCCCATCTGATGTGGGTGCCACCCCCTGCCCTGTCTGATCCCACAGCGCCCACCCTAGGGGTCTGTGCACGGTGTTGTGGCCAGAGCTTGGAACTGCAACCAGGCTCAGGTTTTCCTGCCCCGCCTCCCGGGTGTCATTGCTTTGAGAATTTATGGTTCATAAAAACTCATCTTTTACCAAGAACCAGCTCGGTCAGGAGACCCTCACGCAGGCAGGCTGAAGGTATAGAGAGGCAAACACCCAGATAACACAACAGAGTGGTTCTATCCTGGGGACCAACAGCCTGAGAACCTGCGCGGCTGACACCTCTCCAGGACTGAGCAGAGATTCATCCATGCATTGATTTGCTCTTTGATAGGTGATTCTTATTAATACATGGGTGTTCTACATATACATATAATTCAGGAATATACCAGGTAGGCAGCTGTTACCTGCCTACCACTAATTGCAAACTAAAAGTAACTTCCAAAAGGGAGCCATGAGGAGAGGGTGAACTTAATGTTTCTCAACAGTTTTTCACCTTCTGTTCAGTCAAGGGACTTGTGTTTTCAACCCATAAGGCCACTGCTGAATCCCGACCCCATCCACAGCGGGAGATGGCAGGTCCCAGGGAGCCTGTCCTGTTGCAGGTTCCATGCCTCCCCTTGCCCTGCTGCTGTCTTTGTGCCATGTCCCTACCTCATGCTGCACCCATGTCGGTGCCTCTGAACAGGGTGGTGCATGCCCAGGCATTCTCCACCAGAGCCCATGCCAGCAGGGAAGAGATGTGCCACTGCAGGGTGACTGCCAAGATGGGGGCCTCTCTCTCCATAAACTCAGACTTTCACTTTATTTCAGCTGCACCCCTTCCATTAATGTATGAGTTCATTCCCGTATTGCAGTGAAGAAACACCTGAGACTGGAGTGATTGATAAGAAGAGGTTTCATTGGCTGGTGATTCTGCAGGCTGTTTAGGAGGCTTCCAGTCATGGTGGAAGGCAAAGGGGGAGCAGGCAGTTCATGTGGCCAGTGTGGGAGGAAGACAGAGAGGAAGGAGGTGCCACGCTTTTATCAGTGGATCTCATGAGCACTTGCTCACTCACTCTCACAAGAGCAGCACCAAGCAGGGGGTGTCAAGCCATTCATGAGAATCCACCCCCGTGACCCATCACCTCCCACCAGGCCCCACCTCCAGCATTGGGGGTTACAATTCGAATTGAGATTTGGGTGGGGATGAGAGTCTGTTGGCTTCCTCAGAAATCAGGAGTGTTCTTGAAGGTGCGATGCTTGCTGGGTTCACCACCCTCCATGCGTGTTGAGGTGTTCTTTCAGATTGAGGAGGTCTTCTGGATTGAGGTGGTCTCCCGGGTTGAGGTGGTTTTCTGGGTTGAGGTGGTCTCCCGGGTTGAGATGGTTTTCTGGGTTGAGGTGGTCTCCTGGGTTGAGGCAGTCTCCAGGTTGAGGTGGTCACCCGGGTTGAGGTGGTTTTCTGGGTTGAGGTGGTCACCCGGGTTGAGATGGTTTTCTGGGTTGAGGCAGTCTCCGGGTTGAGGTAGTCTCCGGGTTGAGGTAGTCTCCGGGTTGAGGTGGTCTCCGGGTTGAGATGGTTTTCTGGGTTGAGGCAGTCTCCGGGTTGAGGTGGTCTCCAGGTTGAGGTGGTCTCCAGGTTGAGGTGGTCTCCGGGTTGAGGCGGTCTCCGGGTTGAGGTGGTCTCCGGGTTGAGATGGTTTTCTGGGTTGAGGCAGTCTCCGGGTTGAGGTGGTCTCCGGGTTGAGGTGGTCTCCAGGTTGAGGTGGTCTCCCGGGTTGAGGTGGTCTCCTGGGTTGAGGCAGTCTCCGGGTTGAGGTGGTCACCCGGGTTGAGATGGTTTTCTGGGTTGAGGCAGTCTCCGGGTTGAGGTGGTCTCCGGGTTGAGGCGGTCTCCGGGTTGAGGCGGTCTCCGGGTTGAGGTGGTCTCCGGGTTGAGGTGGTCTCCGGGTTGAGGTGGTCTCCCGGGTTGAGGTGGTTTCCTGGGTTGAGGCGGTCTCCGGGTTGAGGTGGTCTCCCGGGTTGAGGTGGTTTCCTGGGTTGAGGTGGTCTCCCGGGTTGAGGTGGTCTCCGGGTTGAGGTGGTCTCCAGGTTGAGGTGGTCTCCGGGTTGAGGCGGTCTCCGGGTTGAGGTGGTCTCCCGGGTTGAGGTGGTCTCCTGGTTGAGGCGGTCTCCCGGGTTGAGGTGGTCTCCGGGTTGAGGTGGTTTCCTGGGTTGAGGTGGTCTCCGGGTTGAGGTGGTTTCCTGGGTTGAGGTGGTCTCCGGGTTGAGGTGGTCTCCCGGGTTGAGGTGGTCTCCTGGGTTGAGGCAGTCTCCGGGTTGAGGTGGTCACCCGGGTTGAGATGGTTTTCTGGGTTGAGGCAGTCTCCGGGTTGAGGTGGTCTCCGGGTTGAGGCGGTCTCCGGGTTGAGGCGGTCTCCGGGTTGAGGTGGTCTCCGGGTTGAGGTGGTCTCCGGGTTGAGGTGGTCTCCCGGGTTGAGGTGGTTTCCTGGGTTGAGGCGGTCTCCGGGTTGAGGTGGTCTCCCGGGTTGAGGTGGTTTCCTGGGTTGAGGTGGTCTCCCGGGTTGAGGTGGTCTCCGGGTTGAGGTGGTCTCCAGGTTGAGGTGGTCTCCGGGTTGAGGCGGTCTCCGGGTTGAGGTGGTCTCCCGGGTTGAGGTGGTCTCCTGGTTGAGGCGGTCTCTGGGTTGAGGTGGTCTCCGGGTTGAGGTGGTTTCCTGGGTTGAGGTGGTCTCCGGGTTGAGGTGGTTTCCTGGGTTGAGGTGGTCTCCGGGTTGAGGTGGTCTCCCGGGTTGAGTTGGTTTCCTGGGTTGAGGTGGTCTCCCGGGTTGAGGTGGTCTCCCGGGTTGAGGTGGTTTCCTGGGTTGAGGCGGTCTCCGGGTTGAGGTGGTCTCCCGGGTTGAGGTGGTCTCCGGGTTGAGGCGGACTCCGGGTTGAGGTGGTCTCCCGGGTTGAGGTGGTTTCCTGGGTTGAGGTGGTCTCCCGGGTTGAGGTGGTTTCCTGGGTTGAGGTGGTCTCCCGGGTTGAGGTGGTCTCCGGGTTGAGGTGGTCTCCAGGTTGAGGTGGTCTCCGGGTTGAGGCGGTCTCCGGGTTGAGGTGGTCTCCCGGGTTGAGGTGGTCTCCTGGTTGAGGCGGTCTCCGGGTTGAGGTGGCCTCCCGGGTTGAAGTGGTCTCCGGGTTGAGGCGGACTCCGGGTTGAGGCGGACTCCGGGTTGAGGCGGACTCCGGGTTGAGGCGGTCTCCGGGTTGAGGTGGTCTCCGGGTTGAGGTGGTCTCCCGGGTTGAGGTGGTTTCCTGGGTTGAGGCGGTCTCCGGGTTGAGGTGGTCTCCCGGGTTGAGGTGGTCTCCGGGTTGAGGCGGACTCCGGGTTGAGGTGGTTTCCGGGTTGAGGCGGACTCCGGGTTGAGGCGGACTCCGGGTTGAGGCGGTTTCCTGGGTTGAGGCGGTCTCCGGGTTGAGGTGGTCTCCCGGGTTGACATGGTTTTCTGAGTTGAGGCGGTCTACTGGGTGGAGGTGGTCTTCCACTGGGCGTGTAGGTTACACAGTGCATCTTTTCTCTCTGGGGCAAATGTTGTCATCACTGTATTGCTGCCTGTGCCACACCATGGGCACACAGGACTGACCAGGCTGCGGACCGGTCTGTCTGAGTTCTGCAGGTCTCCTCGTCTGTCCTGCCTTTCTAGGCACTGTTTGGTGTGTCAGAACTAGAAACCTTGCTGTCTAAAGTTATACCCTTCTTAATTCTGGGGAGTCCTGGAGAAGCACTGGGAACTCAGGGTGTGGGTTGCCTCGGCCCGGAAGAGGGGGGTCCTGGGGAAGTGCTGGGAACTCAGGGTGTGGGTTGCCTCGGCCCGGGAGAGGAGGGGGGTCCTGGAGAAGTGCTGGGAACTCAGGGTGTGGGTTGCCTCGGCCCAGGAGAGGGATAGGGGGGTCCTGGAGCTTCTTTCTTGATCGCCTCACTCTGTGCAAAAGGGGTCATGAGACCAATGATGACAGCTTCCGATTTCATTTTTCCTAGACGCTTTTAGAGCTTGGCGCATCCCCAGATTATAAAGACAGTTACGGCCTCACCCCGCTGTATCACACGGCCATCGTCGGGGGTGATCCCCACTGCTGCGAGCTTCTCCTACACGAACACGCCATGGTGTGCTGCAAGGATGAGAACGGCTGGCACGAGATCCACCAGGTGCGTGGGCCGCCCCTCTGTGCTGTGTCCCCAGGAGCCAACCTCCCCCTCTGCTCCCATCCCCTGACCAGCAGGGTAGCCTGAGGGTTAGATCGTGCCTTGCGGTCTTTTGTTTGGCCTGCCCAGAATTCCTAAAAATATTGGCATTAAACATGCTTTTAAAATGTGAATGTTAGGGTTTGAAAACAGACACATTTGCATAGAAATAGACATTTCTGACTTCTATGGAGAAACTCATTAGGCAAGGCTGATGAGTTTCTGCCCAGCAGGAGTGCCTGGTAGCTGTGGGGTGGGCAACCCCTTTCCTAGGAGCTCTGGCCTTTCCAGGTTCCCACCATCCTGGCAGGGCAGGATACCAGAAAGCCTGGTGTTTTCTGAGCTCAGGGGAGCCCCAAAAGGCCTGATTTCCATGCACAAGGGGCATGTTTTTCAGGCCCCACCTTGCAGTCAACAGTTGGGTTAGGACATAGGTCAGCTGTGGTGTTGGCAAGAAACAGACTTCACCTGCTATGTTCAGTGAAAAGTCTTTAACTGATCAGGTAGATGTGTGGACACGGTTAAAGGCTGAGGTACCCACAGACGAGCAGTCTTGGGGAGCCATTCGCACCCTTGAGCTGACAGGCAGGGAGAGGAGATGGTGCTTCTGGGAGCAGGAGAGCTGGGCAGAGGAGGGAGCCTACAGGCCCATGTTGGGGAGGACTCGGGGAAGGAGCACCTGCCTTTCTTTGCTTGGCCAAGCCCTGCCAGAGTGGGAGGTCGGCGAGGGAGCCCAGAGGTGCAGGCTGGAGGCGAGGGTCTCCAGGCAGAGGGGTGAGGTGGGTCTGGGAGAGCTGATGGGCCTGTCCACCCAGGAGGTCCAGAGGAAACTCTGGCACAGCAAGGGGAGGGTCAAGGACAGAGGGCCCTGAGCTGGTTTCTCGCTTGGTCCTCTGCACAGTGACTGCCGTGGCTTTTCAGGCTACCTGTGTGTTTTCCTCTGCCTTTGCCACCTTATGCACCTGTAAGGGGGATTATGCACCCCGCCCACTGTGGTCAGAGTGGGCAGCGGGGGCGCCAGCAGGCCCCACCCTCCCTGGCCTTTCTTGTGCTAGGTCAGTTCTAGTTTGTTGTTGGCCCTGCAGCCTAGAGAAGCCCCTGTTCCTGCTGAGGTGTGAGTAGGGATCGGTGCAGCTGCCCAGGGCAGCCCCCAGGCCCACACCCAGGCAGAGCCCTCAAGAGAGGGAGCAGTAATGACCAGTCTTCGGAAGCCCTCCTCCCTGTACCTGTCATGAGATTTCTTGTGATTCTTGTGCTTTACCTTGTGAAAAAGGAAAATAACTTTCCCCTGTGATCATTAATTTTATGTGTCAACTTGGCTAGGCCAAAGCTCCTAATTGATCAAACAGTATTCTAGATGTTGCTGAGAAGGTGTTTTTTTTTTTTTTTTAAACATGGGATTAACATTTTAAATCAGTGGACTCTGAGTTAAGCAGATGATCCTCCATAATGTGGGTGGGCCCAATCCAGTCAGTTGAAGGCCTTAAGAGAAAAGAGACTGAGATCCCAAGGAAGAAAAAAATTCTGCCAGAAAAAGACTTCAGATTCCTGCTGAACTCTCCCCTGGGTCTTCAGCCTGCCCTGCAGATTTCAGAATTACAGCCTCCACGATTGCACGAGCCCACTCTTTAAAATACTTCTATCTTAAATTTTATGTGTCTATTTTAAACTTTAAATTTTTAAAAATTCTCTGTATATATGCATATATAACATATAAGTATATATATTTGTGTGCGTGCACACACACACACACACACACACACACTTGCGTGCGCACGCATACGTTCTGTTTCTCTGGAGAACCCTGGCTAATACACCCCTGAATGTAGAAGCCACAGGGTGAGTTCTTGCAGACCATTGGGGAGGTTTCCAGGTTGGGGAGCTGGCCCCTCCCTCAGTCTCCTGCCCTGCCCTCGCTTTGTCTCTGGTGGAAACTGGCCGATGTGTCTGCTCTCTGTCCTTGTTTCCTCTTCCTTCCTCCCCGACCTCTTCTCCCTTCATCAGCCAATGGTTCCAGCCCCAGATGCCCCTGCCTTCTCGAGTCTCACAGGGTCTCTGCCTAACAGCTGCCGGCCCCAGGGATAAGACTGAGTTGTGAGTCTCTAAGAGAGGTGGACACTGGGGATGTCCCTCTTGCCTGGTCAAATGGAGAATGAGTTATGTGTCTTGTTCTCAATCAACTCTCAGTTGGTGATTTCACATGGACAGAACTGTCATTTGATGTCACTTGATGATCCGTAGAAGCAGCTCACCAATGTTTCTGTATTCAGGGCTGATAGGGTTCTCCAGAGAAACAGAACCCATGGGGTGTGCACATGTGTGCGTGTGTGTGCACATGTGTGCGTGTATGTGTGTGTCCACAGATATAGATATAGACCCAGGGAAAAGTTGATGGCACTGTGTGGATCCCCTTTGTCTCTGGCAGAATCTCTTCCTCTTCGGGGGACCCCAGTCTTCTTTCTCTTAAAGTGTTTAACTGATTGACTGGGACCTGCTCGCGTTATGGAGAATCACCGACTTGACTTAGAGTCTCCTGATTTTGTGAGCAGTCACTGACCTCATGAAGACAGGAGCACCCCTGGAAGAGGAGCATTAAGTTCAGGTTTCCTTTCGTGAATCAGCTCCTCTGGGCACATGAAAGAGGCTCCTCTTTGTAAAAATAGTCAAATGTGGCCAGGTGTGGCATCTCACACCTGTAATCCCAGCACTTTGGGAGACCGAGGCAGGTGGATCACCTGAGGCCAGGAGTTCAAGAGCAGCCTGGCCAACATGGTGAAACCCTGTCTCTACTAAAAATACAAAAACATTAGCCAAGCGTGGTGGCATACACCTGTAACCTCAGCTACTCAGGAAGCTGAGCAGGAGAATCGCTTGAACCCCAGAGGCAGAGGTTGCAGTGAGCCGAGATTGCACCACTGCACTCCAGCCTGGGCGACAAGAGTGAAACTCCTTCTCAATGCATATGTAAATGCCTCTTGAATTAGCGTTTTCCAGACGTCTTCTCCCTTGAGGCATTGCTGCCCTGGTTGCTTTGCTGACTTTTTCTTTTGAGCTCTGAAGTGTGAGTGAGCACAGCTGAAAACCTCCCAAAATGTGGAGTAGTTCACTGAGCCCCACGTGCGGCCACCAGCCCTTTTGCCAGAATAGCTGCTGTGTTTCAACCTTGGGGATTCCTGGAGCTCCGTCCTTGCCCCTCCCCTTCCCCTCCCTCTTTCCTTTTTGCTGCCCTCTCCCAACCAGGCAAATATCTTTGTCTCTGGGTCTATATCTCCAGCCAGCCCTGGGATGGAGGTGACGGTGGAGGCTGCCGGGAGCCCTGGCTGTCACTCACTGCAGCTCTCAGCTGTGACTCCTGCCTGAGGCCCTGTGCTTGCATTCAGAGCCTCGCTGACCCCATGCCACCCAGCCACCTTGGTCCCGAGGCCTAAGCCTGTACCACTGCACTGGGACCTCGGAGGCATGAGCCCCTGGGCAGTGCACCTGCTCCTGCCTCGGCTTGGAAAATGCAGAGCAGGGTCTGGAAACCCAGCTGGTGCGTTCACTGCCCGCTGCTGGTCCACCCCCTGTTCAGGAAAGGCCTGGAAAGCCATTTTCTCCCCTGCTGAAGAACCTCAGTGATGCGTGGGAAGCAGCTTTGCCTTCACAAGCCTCGTCCCCTTCATCTGCAGGGTCCTCGTGCCTATCAGAGCAGACAAGGGATGGGCTCGGGTGCCCTGCACAGGCCTGCAGGGCTGCACAGGAGCAGCGGGCAGCACCGCCCGCCTCCCAGATCATCCTCAGCAGCGCTCACATTCCCCGCCAAGTGGCTGGGTAAATGGCACAGCGAGGGTCCCACGTCTGTCTCTGGCAGAATCTCTTCTTCCCTGGCGACCTCAGTCCTAAGGCCTTCAAGTCACTGGATGGGGCCCAGTCCACATTATGGAGAATCATCTGCTTAACTCAAAGTCTACTGACACACACACACACACACACACACACACACACACACACACACGTATGTACGTATATATGTATATATTTGAGATGGAGTCTCGCTCTGTTGCCCAGGCTGGAGTGCAGTGGTGCAGTCTCAGCTCACTGCAACCTCCACCTCCTGGGTTCAAGTGATTCTCTTGCCTCAGCCTCCCAAGTAGCTGGGATTACAGGCACGTGTCACCATGCCTGGCTAATGTTGTACTTTTAGCAGATACTGGGTCTCATTTCGTTTTCTTTTCTTTCTTTCTTTTTTTTTTTTTGAGAAGGAATTTCGCTCTTACTGCCTAGGCTGTAGTGTAATGGCGTGATCTCAACTCACCACAACCTCTACCTCCCAGGTTTCTCCTGCTTCTCCTGAAGCGATTCTCCTGCCTCAGCCTCACGAGTAGCTGGGATTGCAAGCATGCACTACCATGCCCTGCTAACTTTTTATTTTTAGTAGATACGGGGTTTCTCCATGTTGGTCATGCTGGTCTCGAACTCCTGACCTCAGGTGATCCATCTGCCTCCCAAAGTGCTGGGATTACAGGCACCCACCCCCATGCCTGGCTAATTTTCTATTTTTAGTAGAGATGGGGCCTCATGTTGGCCAGGGTGGTCTCGAACTCTTGATCTCAAGTAATTTGCCTGCCTCAACCTCCCAAAGTGCTGGGATTACAGGAGTGAGATACCATGCCCAGCCCAAAGTCTACTGATTTTGAGAGCTGTCCCTGACAGTATTAAGACAGCAGTGCTCCTGGAAGAGGAACATTTAATTTCAGATTTCCTTTAATGAACGAGCCCTTCCAAGCACATGACAGAGGCTTCTCTGTAAAAATGGCCAAATGTGTGGAGGACCCACAGCAATTTGGGGGTACCCATTGTCCTGAGCTGCTTTCATTGCATGATGACTCTATATCCTCAGAGCAGCCCTAACTGGTTACATCTTCTATGAGTTAACAGGCCCAGAGAGGGCAGGCAACTTGCCCAGGGCCACGGAGCAAGCAGTTGGCTGAGCTGGGTTCACTCCTGGCCTGTGTCATCCCTAAGCCCTGTTCTCTGTGCCGCCTGTAAGACTCTCACATCCAAACCACTCACACCGTGTTGGTGGGAGCAGAAGTTGCAGGGGCAGGTGGGTTTCCCTGGACCTCACTGGGCTGGGCCTGGGTCTGCCCTCTGGGGAGAAGCACCTCCGAGCCCTCGGCCTGCTGGGCTCGGCATAAGTCTGTGCCTCCCTTCTAGCACCTGGAGAGTGGACAGCTCTGTTTCGGGGTGCTGGCTGCTCATGGTGGAGAGAGCCTGGGAGGCCACAGCCAGGACTGATCACACATGCTGCAGGTGTACTCCAGCGTGCTGCAGGCCGCTGCTTTCCCGTCATTGTCTCAGGCCGGGTGCAGGTGGCCGAAGGACGCATTTCAGATCCACCCTCCACTTCAAGCCTTGGGGAGATGCCCCAGCCCCACTGAATGATATTAGAAGAGCCCTGTTGGAGCTCAGGTTATCTGCAAATTGTCTTAAAAATTTTAATTCAAATTACCCTTTTTCCTTATTACCAAAAAGTACCTATGCATTGTGGTAATCTTGGAAAAATACAGAGAAGTATAAAGAAGCAAGTTAGGGAGTACCCCAATGCATTCCCACAACCCGGGGTCATCAGGAGTCAGATTTGGGGGTATCCGTTCTGTATTTTTAATTGCTGAAGACTTTTACACCCACCGTGCAGCTTCACGGCACGCCGGCTCTGGTCCGAGTAGGTGCGCTTCTAGAGAGGATGGCGCTTGGCGACGGATCCAGGCCCTGCGTTTCCGTGGGCTGAGCCCTGGTGCCTGCCTAGGGGTGGAGCCTGGCTCCCTTCCTTCCTCTTCTTTGGGATGAGAGACTCTTCTCCTCGTGCTGTCTGTTGGCCATATTCTGTCCTAGGTGTTATGCAGCCTACGGTTGCAAACCCACCTCAGCGCTTGCTGGGTCACCTGAGCAAGTGCCCTGCCCTCTCTCAGCTTGTGTGCTAATCTCTCAGGTTGGCTGAGCCATAATTTGTAGAGCTCTGGAGACAGCTAGTGACAGAATTCACGTGACGCACTTTCCGCAATGCCCGGTATAGAGCAGGTGCTTAATAAATGTCCCCGTCATCATCGTCATCATCTGTCCCCCCGTCGTCATCGTCACTGTCATCATCATGTGTCTGCACCTGACATCGTCACTAGAAGTAATACATTAGGCTGGTCAGCATTAGAAATAATATGTTAGGCTGGGCACAGGGGCTCACACCTATAGTCCCAGCGTTTGGGAGGCCGTGGCAGGCAGACCACTTAACGCAGGAGTTCAAGACCAGCCCAGCCAACATGGCAAAACTTGTTTCTACCAAAAATACAAAAAGTAATGGGGTGTGGTGGTACATGCTTGTAATCGCAGCCACTCAGGAGGCTGAGGTGGGAGGATCACCTGGGCCTGGAGCTGGAGGCTGCAGTGAGCGGAGATCACACCACTGCACCACAGCTTGGGCCGCCAGAGAGAGACACTGTTTCAGAAGGAAATAAAAGAAACGATCCATTCTATTCAAAGAGCGCCGACTGCATCTGCTTCCGGCTCCTCCTCTGATTTTGCCGCCACTGTCACGGCTGTGGCATCAGTCAGTCTGAATGTTGTTACTGGCTGCTGTTTGTTATGTATTATATTTACATAAAGAGTGTCAGTCTTTTTATTTTTTAATTTTTTATTGCATTTTAGGTTTTGGGGTCCATGTGCAGAACGTGCAAGACAGTTGCATAGGTACACACATGGCAGTGTGTTTTGTTTCCTTTCTCCCCTTCACCCACATTTGGCATTTCTCCCCAGGCTATCCCTCCCCAGCTCCCTGGCCCCCACTGTCCCTCCCCTTTTCCCCCCAATAGACCCCAGTGTGTGATGCTCCCCTCCCTGTGTCCATGTGTTCTCATTGTTCATCACCCACTTATGAGTGAGAATATGCGGTGTTTCATTTTCTGTTCTTGTGTCAGTTTGCTGAGAATGATGTTCTCCAGATTCATCCATGTCCCTACAAACGACACAAACTCATCATTTCTGATTGCTGCATAATATTCCATGGTGTATATGTGCCACATTTTCCCAATCCAGTCTATCATCGATGGGCATTTGGGTTGGTTCCAGGTCTTTGCTATTGTAAACAGTGCTGCAGTGAACATTCATGTGCATGTGTCCTTATAGTAGAACGATTTATAGTCCTTTGGGTATATACCCAGTAGTGGGATTGCTGGGTCAAATGTCAGTCTTAAATACTTTCAGGCCACAGTGACTTCTCCCCTCCTCCTGCTGCAGCTGCCCCCTGCCCACCCCGGCCAGACGCCCTCAGCTCTCCAGCCTTCCCAGACCCCGTGGCGAGGGCACATGCCCCCGATCCTCCCCGCCTGTCGGAGGTTCTCTACTGGAGCCCCACGTTAAGTCATTCTGGGTCCAAGCATTCTGGTTACCATCCTCCCTGGGTGCGGCTGTGGGCACCCCGGCCGTGAGCTCCATGGTGGAGATGGCAGCCAGCGTTTGCCTGGAAGGTTAGCATTTAGAGTGGCATGGGGCCACACGGGGTGTGGTCTTCTTCACTTTGAGGTTTTTCTAGTATACCGTGGTGCCCACCATGCCTAGGTGCTGAGGTGACCACTGTTTAGGTATTGAGGTGATTGCTGTGTCCAGGCCCCAAGATAACCACTGTCCAGGCACTGCAGCGACCACTGTGCCCGAGCCTGGGCTTGGTCACAGACAGCACAATGCCAGGTGGCACAGGCAGGGCCGGTCTGAGCAGCAGTCGTGTAGAGAGCTGGGTAGTGCCACGGTGCCAGCTGGGAGTGGCTCATTCTGGCCAGGGGAGGTGGGGGCAGTGCTGGACCCAGGCCGCGGTGCTGGCAGGTGACCCTCAGATGTGGGCAGGTGGCATGCGCTGGCCCTGGGGGTGTTGTGAACCGAGTTCTGGAGGTGGCAGCCCTCAGTGCTGAAAAGTGCTTAGTCTTGGAGCTGTGGCCAAGCCTCATGGTGGGATGTGGATGGTGACAGTTACTGCAGCTTTACAGGTGAGCACCTCCAGGGTGTGAGAGTCTGGGGTTCCCCACAGGTGGCAGGACCGGAGTGTGGGAGCCCCTCCCTGTGTCACTTTGCACGCAGGGCTCAGTGTCTTCCCCTGGGTGCAGGTGACTGAGCCTCTGTGGCCCCAGTGTCTGGAGCTGTGGCAGTGAGCCAGCCTTTTGGGGGATCTGCTCTGAATTGACCTAGGAGGTCAGCTCTGTATTCTGAGCCCCTCTCGCCTGGCAAGGTTCTGTATGCAGAAGGAAGAGAAGCATCCTCCCTCTGTGAGCCTCCGGAGGGAATGGGGACCCCTGAGTACCTGTCTTCCCAGTCAGCCCTGACTCCTCAGGGACGGGCAGGGAGCAGAGGAGAGGGCGTGGATAAAGACGCCGGCACCAGCCACCCACCCTCTGCACTTTGGCAGGTCCTCTGTCCTGCCCTCATAACACAGGTGACTTCATCTTTCCAAACATCATGTTATGAGAGCAGTGGGCTCCCTGGGGAAGTGGGCAAGGGCCGCAGGTGTGTGCAGGTGTATGCAGGTGTGTGCAGGTGTATGCAGGTGTGTGCAGGCGTGTGCAGGTGTGTGCAGGTATGTGCAGGCATGTGCAGGTATGTGCAGGTGTGTGCAGGTGTGTACAGGCGTGTGCAGGTATATGCAGGTGTGTGCAGGCATGTGCAGGCGTGTGCAGGTATATGCAGGTGTGTGCAGGTATATGCAGGCGTGTGCAGGTGTGTGCGGGTATGTGCAGGTGTGTGCAGGTGTGTGCAGGCGTGTGCAGGCGTGTGCAGGTATGTGCAGGTATATGCAGGCGTGTGCAGGTATGTGCAGGCGTGTGCAGGTATGTGCAGGCGTGCGCAGGTATATGCAGGTGTGTGCAGGCGTGTGCAGGTGTGTGCAGGTATGTGCAGGTGTGTGCAGGCGTGTACAGGTATGTGCAGGCGTGTGCAGGTATATGCAGGCGTGTGCAGGCGTGTGCAGGTATATGCAGGCATGTGCAGATATGTGCAGGTGTGTGCAGGTATATGCAGGCGTGTGCAGGTATATGCAGGTGTGTGCAGGCGTGTGCAGGTGTGTACAGGTGTGTGCAGGTATATGCAGGTGTGTGCAGGCGTGTGCAGGCATGTGCAGGTGTGTGCAGGCGTGTGCAGGTATGTGCAGGTATATGCAGGTGTGTGCAGGTATGTGCGGGTATATGCAGGCGTGTGCAGGTGTGTGCAGGCGTGTGCAGGTGTGTGCAGGCGTGTGCAGGCGTGTGCAGGTGGGTGCAGGCGTGTGCAGGTATATGCAGGTGTGTGCAGGCGTGTGCAGATATGTGCAGGTGTGTGCAGGTATATGCAGGCGTGTGCAGGTATATGCAGGTGTGTGCAGGCGTGTGCAGGTGTGTACAGGTGTGTGCAGGTATATGCAGGTGTGTGCAGGCGTGTGCAGGCATGTGCAGGTGTGTGCAGGCGTGTGCAGGTATGTGCAGGTGTGTGCAGGCGTGTGCAGGTGTGTGCAGGCGTGTACAGGTATGTGCAGGTATATGCAGGTGTGTGCAGGCGTGTGCAGGTGTGTGCAGGTATATGCAGGCGTGTGCAGGCGTGTGCAGGCATGTGCAGGTGTGTGCAGGCGTGTGCACGTGTGTGCAGGTATATGCAGGCGTGTGCAGGTATGTGCAGGCGTGTGCAGGCATGTGCAGGTATATGCAGGCGTGTGCAGTTATGTGCAGGTGTGTGCAGGTGTATGCAGGCGTGTGCAGGTATATGCAGGTGTGTGCAGGCGTGTGCGGGTGTGTGCAGGTATATGCGGGTGTGTGCAGGTATATGCAGGTATGTGCAGGCGTGTGCGGGTGTGTGCAGGTATATGTGGGTGTGTGCAGGCGTGTGCGGGTGTGTGCAGGCGTGTTTGGGTGTGTGCAGGCGTGTGCGGGTGTGTGCAGGTATATGTGGGTGTGTGCAGGTATATGGAGGTGTGTGCAGGCGTGTGCGGGTGTGTGCAGGTATATGCGGGTGTGTGCAGGCATGTGCGGGCGTGTGCGGGCATATGCGGGCGTGTGCGGGCGTGTGCGGGCATATGCGGGCGTGTGCGGGCGTGTGCGGGCGTGTGCGGGTGTGTGCATGTATGTGCGGGTGTGTGCGGGCGTGTGCGGGTGTGTGCATGTATATGCGGGTGTGTGCGGGCGTGTGCATGTATATGCAGGTGTGTGCGGGTATATGCAGGTGTGTGCAGGCGTGTGCGGGTGTGTGCAGGTATATGCAGGTGTGTGCAGGCATGTACAGGTACATGTGGGAATGCCGGCCCCTTTCCTTGCGGAATGGTAGCCTGGCATCTGTGTGTGGTCGTTTCAGGCTGGACGGCACACTTCAGTAGACCCAGAGTGATTGTGTTCTCTGCATAGGGCTGTTGTGACAAGTTCCTCACACAGACATTCGTCACCTCACAGTTCTGGAGGCTGGAGTCTGAGTGCTGCATGGCCGGTTCCTCCTGAGGCCTCTCTGGGTTCGCCGAGGCCGCCTTTTCCCTGCGTCCTCACGGGCTCAGCCCTGTGCGTGTCTGTGTCCTCAGCTTTTCTCATATAAGTACACCAGTCAGATGGGGATAGGGGCCTCCTAATGGCCTTTTTTCTTTTTTTTTCTTTTGTGAGATGGAGTCTTGCTCTGTTGCCAGGCTGGAGTGCAGTGGTGCAATCTCGGCTTATTGCAACCTCCACTTCCTGGGTTCAAGCGATTCTCCTGCGTCAGCCTCCCAAGTAGCTGGGATTACAGATGCCCGTCACCATGCCCAGCTAATTTTTGTTTTCGTGTTTTAGTAGAGGTGGGGTTTCACCATGTTGGCCTGGATGGTCTTGAACTCCTGACCTCATGGTCCACCTGCCTCTGCCTCCCAAAGTGCTGCTATTACAGGCATGAGCCACCGCGTCCGGCTTGGCCTTGTTTTAACTTTCCTCGGGAAAGACACTCTTCACATAAGTCCCATGGTGAGGTCCTGGGGGTTGGGATCTCAACACCTGAATGCTGTAGGGAGGGCCATGGTTCCTGGGGGTTGGGATTTCAACACCTGAATGCTGTAGGGAGGGCCGTGGTTCAGCCTGCAGCACCAACCCAAACCCAGCCCCTCCGCCACCTGTGTGCCTGGGTTCACTCGGGTGCTTGGCCTGCCCTCACTGCTGGGCCTGCGGGAAGACCACAGCCAGCCTTTGAAAACCATGGTATGCGGGGCCACGGAGCAGCCGGTGGCTCAGACCATGTGAGGGGGCTTTGCCTGTGTTTGGACAAGACACTGCTCCTCCACTGATGGGCAGCCCGCTTCCTGACCCAGTGACTCTTTGTTGTGTGAGCAGTGGTGTCTCCACCTCTTGCTGCAAGGCATGTGCTTTAGGAGAAATGCCTAAGTGTGGTTGGGAATGATTTTAGGGGGGCACAGAGCTGAGCAGAATTGGTAGGGGGTTCATCTCTGCGGCTCCCCTGCAGTGAAATGACCCCTTTGCCCCCCCCCCCCCCACTTCCCGCCGCGCTCTGGTTGCTGTTCTGAGCATTGCACAACCCAGGGGGCGCTGTTCCTCTTGCCAAAGTTTTAGGTCCTGTAGCTGTATCACCAGTGTCCAGCAGGTGGCAGTAAAGGGCTTGAAAGAAGGAGCACCCTCTTTCCGAATTCATACAGAGTCTGGTGGTTGCTCAAGTTTGGGTGGGATTCTAAACACAGAGTTTCAAGGGGAGCCATCTCCATGTGCCCCCACCCAGGCCTCAGCAGAAGACTCAGAGGCAGCAGATGTGGGTGCAGTGCCCCACACATGCATTTTCCAAAAAGCACCTCGGGAGAGGGGGTACAGGGTGCAGGTGTCAAGGGCCGTGTGCTGCCTTCCATCCCGTTACTCTCCACCCTCCTGTCACCCTCCCTGCTGTCTCTCAACAGAGACCAGGCACCCCTTCAAAAATAAGAGAAGGGGGTTAGTGCTGCTTCCCGTGGGGGAGGATCAGTTTCTTCCCTGAACACTCTGGTAGCTATCAGTCTCTTCGTGCAGAGCGGTCACTACTTCGTTTTAAAATTGTAAATGACTGTTTCCATTTCCAGCTTGCAAGAGTAGGGCAAGGAACTCCTCCCATAGGCCCTTCATGCGGAGAGCACATTTGGGTTGTGCCCATGTCCCAGTCATGTCCCTGATAGATGAGGATGCAGTCTGGGACCCTGCATGGAGCCCTTCCGCCTGGGAGACTAACTCAGGCTTCCCTTGGTTCTCATGGCCGTGACCGTTTTGAAGATTTTGGGGTGGTCATTTTGCTGGGTGTGCTTGGTGTTTGCTCGTGACGGCGTCCAGCATATGCATGTGGCAGGAATGTCTAAGGGACGATGATGTGCTCTCAGCACATGTCCTCATGGGGGCACGTGAGGACCATTTACCTGGTACTCATGGAGGTCATGTGGCCCACCTGCTTGGGTGGGGTCTACTGGGTGTCTCCTCTTTTTTTTTTTTTTTGAGATGGAGTCTCACTCTGTCGCCATGCTGGAGTGCAACGGTGAGATCTCGGCTCACTGCGACTTCCACCACCTGGGTTCAAGCAATTCTCCTGCCTCAGCCTCCATAGTAGCTGGGACTACAGGCACATGCCACCATGCCACCACGCCTGGCTAATTTTTGTATTTTTAGTAGAGATGGGGTTTCACCATGTTAGCCAGGATGCCCTTGATCTCTCGACCTTGTGATCTGCCTACCTCGGTCTCCCAAAGTACTGGGATTACAGGCGTGAGCCACCGTGTCTGGCCAGTTTCTTCTCTTTTGATGCAGGGCAGGGAAGCCCCAAAATGGGGGCTTAGCCTGGGAGGGTTCTAGGCTTCCCCCAGGAATGAATTCAAGGGCAGGCTGGCGTATTGGATAGCAACCGTTTGAAGCCGCTGTCAACAGCAGCAGCAGAGGTACTGCTTCTAGCAGAGCGGGGCTGCCTCATAGGCAGCGTGCCCAGAGCTGCAGCTCAGAGGCCCTGCTGCACTCACATTTATACCCACTTTTAATTACATGCAAATTATGGGGCAGGTTTTGTGGAAATTTCTAGGAAAAGGGTGGTCACTTCTGGGTCATCAGGTCATTGCTAGGGAAAGGGGCGGGAACTTCTGGGCGTTGCCATGGCAACAGTGGCACGTTGGTGGGTGTGGCTTAGGGAAAGCTGCTTCTGCCCCGCCCTGTTTTAGCTAGTTCTCAGGTCCCACCTCCTGCCTCACTTTGTAATTCATAGATCTTTTGTGGTGATCTTTGAGACTGTGCAAAAATCCGTTTCTTCATACCCCTTTCACCTGCGAGTTTTGGCATCCATCGGCATTTCTCGCCAGAATGATTGCTATCACAGTTGCCAAATGGAGATTTCTAAATCCTACCATTGCTTCTACATTAGTCGAGTTTCTGTTGTGAAGAAAAGGTTTCTCTTCTCGTTTATTTTTTTGTATATTTACAACAAGGCAGACTTGCAGAGTTCTGTTTATCTAGGGGGTCATAATCTGTTATTATTGTCCCAGTTTTAGCCAGTGGGTGCCCCTTCAGGATGGCTCCTGTGTCCTCAGGACACAGCCCCAATGATTTTTTACCATTTCCCTTATTTCCGGCACAACAAGGTATTTCAAGCTCACCTAAGCTTTTTTCCTGCCTCAAGAATCAGCCGTTTCTCCAAGGAGCCTGGTTCTTTTTAGTGTGGGGTGGTATTTAGGAGCCAAGGTGCAGGTGCTTGGGGTGCTCATGGCTGCTGGGCTATTGCTGTCCTGCATCCTCTCAGTAGCCAGAGTTAGGGATGGGTAGACACGTGGGCATGTACATTTTCAGTTTTATTTGTCTCTATATTAAGAACTGTGAGTTTCTCATGACACTCCCATTCCAAGCCGACGCCACAAGGCATGTTCTAGTTTTCTCCTGTACTGTATTCATAACTTCCTTCTTTGACAGCGAGACCTGGGCTCCCGTTCTCCTTCCAGAGCGTCCTTGTGTGTGCAGTGCCCTCCGTGCACGTCTGTGGATCTGTGTGCCCGCCTCCTGGCTGGGATCCCCCTTACTCATCTGTATGGCAGCTGCATCTTCCTCAGCAGGCACAAGCTCTGTGCCTCCACAACCAGGGGTTAGAACAGAAAGAAGACACTAGCTGAAATGCCACTTGAAAAAAAAAATCACTGCTAGCGCTAAGACTGTGGGATTCTGGGTGATTGTTGGGTTTTGTTCACACTTTTCTGTATTTCCTGGGTTTGTGTGTTATAAAGCCACGGACACGGGTGAAGCGGAAAATGGAAGAATGCTCTTGGGAATGCCTCTACGACATACCCGCCTGGAGTCAGCGGCTCCGTTTTCTCTCTTTCCGTGGAGCCTATTTTGCCCTTGCAAGGAAAGAGTGCCCTGGCTCCATCTGACTGATGGGGCTTACAAGCTCATAAATTCAGATTAACTGGGGCAAGGGGAATAATGAGTGTGGATTAATTGTTCCGTGTTTTTCTGCTAAGATTAGTTGTCTCTATTGACCAAAGAGCAATTAAATTAAGCTGTAACAAAGTGTTGCCTCCCAGAAGTCCTTTGGGGAGTTCCAAATAGCCAGGGATCCTTCCGTTTAAGGAACACAAATCCCAATGCAAACTAGTGGGTATAGGGGAGGGAACTCTGCCTAATCTTTCAGTCCCTGAAATTCCAGAGTCAGTTGTAGCATGGAGGGGCTCGTACAGTGTCAGCTTGGCTATGTGCATGACTCTTCCCGTCTCTTCTCTTTGTCTCTCTTTCTTTCCTTTTTCCTTTCTTCCCCTCCCCGCACCTGCCACACTTCCCTTCTGTGTTGAGGGTGCCAGCAGCTCTAGGGCTCTTCACTTTTCTGCTCTCCACTCTGGAAGGAAGAAAGCATTTTTCCTAGTAGTTCTGACAAATGTTCTAGCTTGGGACTTGGCATCTTCTCTGAGGTCACACGGGCGTCCCTCACTGCGCCTGGCAGATGAACCCGATTGCTCCTGCCTGTGTCTTCTGCCTCTGCAGGAGTTGGGTGGGGAGGCCTTCCATGGACCTCTGAGGGTGGAGTTGGAGTGGCTCCCCAAAGGCAGACACAGGTGCAGTTCTCAGAGGAAGGGGCCATGGGGGCCAGGCAGGTGACAGCAGGGAGATCTGCAGCAGGGGTCTACTTTATAAATTAATGAGATTTGTGGGGGGCACAGTGATGGTAAATGGATATTTCTTGGGTTTCTTTTTTTTTTTTTTTTGAGACAGAGTTTCGCTCTTGTTACCCAGGCTGGAGTGCAATGGCGCGATCTCGGCTCACCGCAACCTCCGACTCCTGGGTTCAGGCAATTCTCCTGCCTCAGCCTCCTGAGTAGCTGGGATTACAGGCACGCGCCACCGTGCCCAGCTAATTTTTTGTATTTTTAGTAGAGACGGGGTTTCACCGTGTTGATCACGATGGTCTCGATGTCTTGACCTCATGATCCACCCGCCTCGGCCTCCCAAAGTGCTGGGATTACAGGCCAGGTTTCTTTTGTTACCAGCTCATCCAATTAATAGTTTCAGTATCTCCCCTGTCATCTTTCCTCATTATTAATCGCTGAGGTGTGGCTTATTCTCATGGACCATGAGAAGTTCACCTCTATCTGTCTCATTTAGCAGAAAAGCAGGATTCGTGAGAACCCCTTCCTGGGCTGCCACGGCACCCACTGCTCTCAACACCCCTCAGCTGCCTGCCCTTGGCAGGGGTTACCTCTTTTCCTCCCGACCTTGAGGGTGAGACGTGTTGGGTCAGGACTGACATTTCTCCAAGTCCAAGGTTGTGGCTTCATGTGGAGCAGTGTGTGGCTGGATGGACGCCCTTACCACCTGTGCAGGGACCTCCATGGCCCCTGTGGGTTTGGGCGGGGAGGGGCTGTGCCGGCTTACTGAGTGCTGACTGAGCGCCCAGCCTCTTGTGACGCCCTGTGGGGCTCTTTGTCCCACGTGATTCTCATCTGAACCCTGTGAGGGTTGAGGGTTGTTCCTGCCCACAGATGAGGCTGCTCATAGGTGCCAACGTGAAAGTTCTGATACATGGTTCATGCCTGGGTCTGTCTGACCCCTGAGCCCTGATGGTTCACAAACCACATGTGTTGCCCGCTAGAAGGTCTCCGAGAGGAGTTGATCGTATGTGGGTCTGATGTGCCCCTGCAGCCTGCGGCCTGCTTTGGAGCTGGACTGCATTAAAGCAATCGCGGGGCTGTCCCTCGCACGGAGAAGGACCGGACTCACTCCTGTGGATGCGGCGGAGGGAAGAGGCTGAGAGGGCCTCTCCTGGCCATTTCATGCCGCCTCCCTGGAAGGAGGAGCTTGGGTAACTGAGGCCAGGGCTAAGCATTCTGGTTTGCATCTTGTGCAGCTGGGCGCTGAGGTGGGGAGAAAGATGTCCTGTGCCTCTGGGCTCTAGGCCTCCAGATAGGGCTGGAAGGAATTTTGTGGCCCCTTCCCAGACCCCCTGTCTCACAGCTGAGCATCAGTCCCCAGTCCCAACATGAATGTCCTTCTCCCTGATCCACAGCCAGGGACCTGGCAGGAAGGCTGATATATTTGGAGCCCTTGCCCAGATGGTGGGTGGGTGGTTGGGGTCCGCAGAGGCCCTGCCCTGCCCTGCCTTGGAGTTCTGGTAGAGCAGCCGAGGGGCCGCTGTACTTTGTGTGTGCATGTGGCTGTTGTGTGGAGGGTTCCCGACTCACAGCCTGGGTTCTGTGTTTCAGGCCTGCAGGTACGGGCACGTGCAGCACCTGGAGCACCTGCTGTTCTACGGGGCAGACATGAGCGCCCAGAATGCCTCCGGGAACACGGCCTTGCACATCTGCGCCCTCTACAACCAGGTGAGCGGTGAGCATCCTGGCAGGAAATGATGAATACCGTGGTCCATTTCCAAAACAAAGTGCCTTAAATCGGCTTGGGTCAGCAAACTACAGAAGAAAATATAGGAAGCCCTTGCTTACATACCCGACGTCTGCCTCAGCGCCTGCTTGCCCGCCCCTGCCTCCTTCTTTCCCTCACCCAAACCACAAACGTTCAGTCTAAGGTGAAGGTTGACTAGCCTGCAAAATTGCTCGATTTGTCTGTTCTTATCAGCCTGCCCAGATAGTTGGATCCTAAGTCAGGAACTTAAAAAGCCGCGAAGCTACTAAAATTGCAGTGCATTGTGGGCTGCAGCAAAATGCAGCAAAGGACCCCTTAAAAACCACCTGAAGCCCCAACTCAACAACCAACAGGCAACGTCCGGATAACCTGTGACCCCATAGTGCTCAGCCTATGAGGATCCAGGGCAGGGACCTGCACCCTGGGGAATCAGTTCCTTGTTGAGACTGTGCTGGCTGTGCCTGCCCATCAGACACCTGATCTTGCAAAACCGTCATTAAGAGTCTCATTTTCAGGGCCGGGCGCGGTGGCTCACGCCTGTAATCTCAGCACTTTGGGAGGCCGAGGCAGGTGAATCACGAGGTCAGGAGATCCAGACCATCCTGGCTAACACAGTGAAACCCTGTCTCTACTAAAAATTCAAAAGATTATCCGGGCATGGTGGCGTGTGGCTGTAGTCCCAGCTACTTGGGAGGCTGAGGCAGGAAAATTGCTTAAACCCGGGAGGGGGGGAGGTTGCAGTGAGCCAAGATCACGCCACTGCACTCCAGCCTGGGCGGCAGAGTGAGACTAGGTATCAAAAAAAAAAAAAAGGGGGGGAGCCTCGTTTTCGCTGGTCTCTGAGTCAGTTCTTTAGGTTTAAATGGGTAAGTTCGTTTTTCACATGCTGCAGCAGCATGCACCCCAGCCAGCCCTAACCCCAGGGGGCACCGGGAAGGCCTTGAAGGGGGTATCTCAGGTCATCCCCCTCCGCTGCCTGGGTAGAAACTGTTACCCTATTGTAGAAGAGAGGAAGTAGAGCCCCAGGAAGGTGAGGCGAGCTGCCTGCTCACACAGCTGGTGCCAGAACTGGGCTCAAGGCTCAGGTCTGGTCACGGCCGTGCCTCGATGCCATCCGTGCCCCAGCAGATGCGTGAGGAGCCAGGCTCTCTTGTCCACCCTCCGTAGCTGGGATGCAAATCCTGCTCAGTTCTGGGGTTGGCCATCTACCCCGTTTGCAGGCCTCTATGTGGGACGTGGAGACGGGCAGATCAGAGTCATGAGAAGGGGAAGGACGTGGCGAACAAAGCCCCAGGATAGTTCTGGTACCCCCGCCAGGCACGCGTGGCCCCATCACATGACAAAAGCAAGCCTTCTGGCCAGGTGCAACGACTCACTCCTATAATCCCAGTGCTTTGGGTGACCGAGGGGAACGGATTGATTGGTCCATTTTGAGACTAGCCTGCGCAACATGGTGAGACCCCATCTCTACAAAAAATTAAAAAATTAGCCTGGTATGGTGGCATGTGCTTGTGGTCCCAGCTACTTGGGAGGCTGACGTGGGAGGATCACTTGAGCCTGGGGTTTTAAGGCTATAGGAAACTGAGATCATGCCACTGCACTCCAGCCTGGGTGACAGATCGAAACCTTGTCTCCAAAATAAAAATTAAAAAAGTAAGCCTGGGCTGGGCTTGGTGGCTCATGCCTGTAATCCCAGCAATTTGGGAGGCCGAGGCAGGCAGATCATGAGGTCAGGAGTTTGAGACCAGCCTGACCAACATGGTGAAACCCATCTGTACTAAAAATACAAAAAGTAGCTGGGCGTGGTGGGTGCCTGTAATCCCAGCTACTCAGGAGGCTGAGGCAGGAGAATCACTTGGACCTGGGAGGTGGAGGTTGCACTGAGATGAGATTGTGCCACTGCTCTCCAGCCTGGGTGACAGAGTGAGACCCTCAAAAAAATAGAATATAATTTAAAAAAGCAAGCCTGGCCAGGTGCAGTGGCTCACACCTGTAATCCCAGTGCTCTCTCTGGGAGGCACAGGTTACAGATCATGCCAACGTACTCCAGCCTGGGCAACACAGCTAGACTCTTACAAACGAATACATAAATAACGTAAGCCTTCCACCACTGCATGGGACAGATACGCCCCAATGTGCTTTTTCTGTAAGTGGCAAAATACACCATTTTAACCACTTTTAAGTGTGCTGTTCCATAGCATTAAGCCCATTCACATGGCTGTGGAATCGCCATGTGATTCATCTCCGAGACTCTCTTAATCCTGCAAACCTGAAATTCTGTCCCCAACAAATGATAACCCCCGCTCCCCAGCCCCTGGCAACTCCGTTCTGCTCTCTGTGTCCGTAGATTTTCCTGTCACAGGGACTCCATGTGAGTGGAGGCAATAAGCGTGAGTCCTTCGTGTCTGGCTTGTTTCACTGAGCGCGATGTTTTTTTGTTTTTGTTTTTTTTTTTTTGAGACAGAGTTTCGCTCTTGTCACCCAGGCTGGAGTGCAATGGCGCCATCTTGGCTCACTGCAACCTCCACCTCCTGGGTTCAGGCAATTCTTCTGCCTCAGCCTCCTGAGTAGCTGGGATTACAGGCACGCGCCACCACGGCCAGCTAATTTTTGTATTTTAGTAGAGGCAGGGTTTCACCATGTTGACCAGGATGGTCTCGATCTCTTGACCTCGTGATCCACCCGCCTCGGCCTCCCAAAGTGCTGGGATTACAGGCGTGAGCCACCGGAGTGCGATGTTTTCAAGGTTCATCCATGCTGTAGCCTGTGTCGGGATTTTTTTGTGTTTCCTTTTTAAGCCGAACGATATTTTCAAGCTAAATGATACTCAGCTGTGTGGTCCGTATGCACGGGCATCTGGCAGCGGGCCCGGCTTGCGTCCGCCTTTTGCGTGTTGTGGATGATGCAGCTGTGAACATAGGTCCTCAAAGATTTGTTCAAGACCCCGTTTTCATTTCTTTCGGGGAAAAACACCCACAAGTGGAACCTTGATGTGAAAAAGCGAATAATAATCTTCGCACTCTTCCCCGTAAGACCAAGTGGAAGAGCCGAGAATAGCAGGAAATGTATGTGTCTGGAAAGCACTGAAGGCTTGTAGGACGTGAGCCCTGCCCTCTGTGAGGCTGAATTCTAAATGACAAGGCCAAGTGACACCCCATCTAGTGTGTGCACCGTGGCCTCACGAGAGGCGAAGCAGGGTGTGGGGGCTGCTGGTTCCGCGGGAGGCGGGAAGTCATGAGGGTTTAGGCAGTGGGGGCAGCCTGTGGAGTGGAGCTGGTGAGAAGGGGCCCGGGGCTCGTGGGGCATAGGTGGGGTGCAAGCACTGCTTCAGGAGGACAGGGGCTGTTTCTCTGTTTCCTGGGTGCTCAAAGTCAGCGTAATTCCTGGACATCACTATTGAAGAACATTTCTGTCCTTTGCTTCTTTTTTCTCTTTCTCTGATTTCAGGGAACTTCAGATCTGGAGGGTGGCGAGATAGGGTGCTTCACTAAGTGACAGAGTGGCGTGGGGTGGGAGGGTGTGGCTCTTCCTCCTGGACGAACAGAGGGAGATCTCAGAGGAGGAGCCCTGCTGGAGGGCCAGGGCTCTTTGTGCCTGAGTCCATCCCCCGCAGGCCGTCAGCATTATCTTCCTGACCCAAAGCAGGGTTTCCATCCTGTGGACCTGCTGTGGCCTCCAGGGTGAAATCTCAAGCCTCACCCTTTACCCAAGCCATTCCCCAGCCCTTCCATGGCTACTCTCCAGCCCAAGCCTCCAGCCCCTCTGCTGGAGTCCCACTTTGCTTCTAGCTGTTAAATATTCTTTGATTCTTTGCCCTGGAAAACTCCTGTGCATCCTTCAAGACCTAATTCAGACTTCCTGCCCCTCAGTCAAGCCTTCTGGTAATGACTCCCTCACATAGTTGTACATTTTACTCTGCAGCCTTTTGCAAGACATAGCCAGGGTGAAATGTCCAGGACCAAGCAGTTATTATACCTTCCCTGTTTTCTCTGCTGATAACTCCCTTCCCCTTGGGTCCACCCGAGAGGAAGCACATGTGGATGCCGTCAGAGGCATAGGTGCCATCTTTCATACCTGGCACAAGGGAGCAGCCAGGCTGGCTGGGCTGGGTAGTGTTTCACCTGGGCTGTGAGCAGTGCTTGGCAGAGCTGCTGGCTTCCCCCCTCAAGGAAAGCACACTGATGTGGTTTGTATGCAGCTGTGTCCCTAGGCATGCCACAGCATGTGGATGCTGAAATATCTGCCTGAGTGTGGAGATACGTGTCTCCGCTGCATTAGGAAAACACATCATGAGTCTTGGCTGTGGCTGGGAAACACATCTGCACCAACATCTGCTTCCTAATTACTGCTTTAGATGGGAAAAACATCCCTTAATTTTCCCGTAGATTGCAAGCACATTTTATCTTGAAAAATCAAGAAAAGCCTATTTTTTTGTCATTTGAAATAATTGTGGACAAGATGGTATTTGAAAGTGTTGATGTTTCTTTCCTATTAGAAACGCCTAACACATCGTGATGATCTGTATTGAGCTCAACTCAATATCACTCCACACACCCCGTGCTCCTATGTGCCCTACACTTCAGCTGCTGGCTCCAGAAGGGTTCCAAGCTGACCAGGGCTCCAGGACATCCTCTCCCCACCTTGGGCCTCAGGTTAGCACAGGAGCCAGCTGCTTTTGCTATAAAGAGCCGGTTGGTGAATATTTTAGGCTTTGCATATCACACGGACTCTGTCATAGCAACTGAACTGCCATCGTAATGCAAAAGCAGCCACAGACAGTATGTAAATCAGAGTGTAGCTGTGTTCCAATAAAACTTTATTTACAAAACCGGCAGTGGGCCGATTTGGCTTGCAGGCCATCGTTTGCTAAGCCTTGGAATAGAAGGCTGCATCTGCTCCTCTCCCCCACCTGTCTGATTGATGGATCCCCCTCCCCGGGGCTGGATGGCTTCTCCTGCAGCCTGGGGGCCTCTGGAGGCAGTGTGGAGAGCTGTCCAACTCCCGCCTGTGTGTGCCCCGTCTTCTGCCTGGGTGGAAGTACCTTAGCTGGCTCCCCTGGTTTTGACTCCTGGCCTTGCATGACCTCCAGGAACCAGTGGGCAGGTCACAGGCTCTGGGCTTGGTTGCCCCTTGACCTCTGGCTACAGTGCGAGTCGGAATGTCAGCGAGTGGTCTAGGATCCAGCTTCGTGAATCCCTCTTACTCTTCTTGGGGTTCAGCGTATCTTCAGTCTCCTCCCTCGTTCCCTTTCCAAAATCTTTGGAGTGTCTTACTAATGTAGTTAAAGAAGCTGGTCCAAACCGCGCCTCGTGTGACTCCAAGAGAGGCCCAGCTTCGTGTCTGCATCTTCAGTCAGCGCCTGGGAGGAATGTGGAACCTTCACCTCTGTCCCACAGGCACTGCGTGTTGTACTTGACCCAAGCTTCTCCCCTTCCTGTGTCAGCAGCCGGGCACCTTGCTGTACTCACTCCCCGTCGTCTACACATGTGTGAGGCGTGTGGTTGCATGAGAGCAGGCACTGTGCAGGCAGCAGAAACCACTCTGGCAACTGTAAGCAGAAGGGGTGCCTTACAGGGCACACACAGGGCGTACAGGGAGTAGAGTTGAACAGTAGGCTGTCCAGGGGTGGGACAATCAGGACAGGGTTCAAGGAAGGGAGTTGGGAGGCAGCCTTGGGGGAGTGGCACAGTCACGCAAGAAGCATGGAGGTCTGGGTTCCATCGGCTAAACCATTGCCTTGCTGTGCTGTGCTGGACAGCCTGTCGCCTCTCCAGGGCCCTGAATGCCTCATCTGCAATGTGGGGATGATTCTACTGAATTCACAGCGTTGCTAAGAGGCTAAAAATAGAACACAAATCTATGCTAATATGGGATTCGTGGCACATAGTGGATGCTCAGCAAATCGTGGCTGTGATGATAGTAGTGGTGGTGGTGGTGATGAAGGTGGTGATGGTGACGGTGCTGACGATAGTGGTGGTGATGAGGGAGGTGGTGATAATGATGAAGGCAGTGATGGTGGTGGTGGTGATGGAGGTACTGATGAAGGTGGTGATGATGGTGGTGATGATGGTGACGGTGCTGATGATAGTGGTGACGATGAGGGTAGTGGTGAAAATGATGGAGGTGTTCATGATGAAGGCAGTGATGGTGGTGGTGGTGATGGAGGTACTGATTAAGGTGGTGATGATGGTGGTCTTGGTGATGGTGATGGTGCTGATGGTGGTCATGGTGACAATGATGGTGGTTGATGGTTGTGATGGTGGTGATGGTGGTCATGGTGACTGATGGTGCTGATGGTGGTGATGATGGTGCTTGTGGTGGTGGTTGATGGTTGTGATGGTGATGGTAATCAAGGTGATGGTGCTGATGGTAGTGATGGTAATCAAGGTGATGGTGCTGATGGTAGTGATGGTAATCAAGGTGATGGTGCTGATGGTGGCCATGGTGACAGTGATGGTGCTGATGGTAGTGATGGTAATCAAGGTGATGGTGCTGATGGTAGTGATGGTAATCAAGGTGATGGTGCTGATGGTAGTGATGGTAATCAAGGTGATGGTGCTGATGGTGGCCATGGTGACAGTGATGGTGCTGATGGTAGTGATGGTAATCAAGGTGATGGTGCTGATGGTAGTGATGGTAATCAAGGTGATGGTGCTGATGGTAGTGATGGTAATCAAGGTGATGGTGCTGATGGTGGCCATGGTGACAGTGATGGTGCTGATGGTAGTGATGGCAATCAAGGTGATGGTGCTGATGGTAGTGATGGTAATCAAGGTGATGGTGCTGATGGTAGTGATGGTAATCAAGGTGATGGTGCTGATGGTGGCCATGGTGACAGTGATGGTGCTGATGGTAGTGATGGTAATCAAGGTGATGGTGCTGATGGTCATGGTGGTCATGGCGATGGTGGTTGGGGTGATGGTAATTATGGTGATGGTGATGATGGTGATGGTGAAGATGGTGGTGACAGTGGTGGTGATGGTAATCACAGTGATGGTGATGATGGTAATCAAGGTGATGGTGGTTGATAGTGATGGCACTGATGGTGGTGGTGAGGTTGGTCATGGTGATAGTGATGGTTGTGATGATGGTGGTGGTTGATAGTGATGATGGTGATGGTGATGGCAATGTACCAGAATAAATGAGGTTTGTAACTGAGCTGTAACCTCCATATTGGAATTACCCCAATAACCTGTGCATAGCACAGATGCTAGGCTTCCAACCCATAACTCAGAATTCCAGTGATGCTGAGAAATCTGCAGAGCAGCAGCTGGCTCTACTGTGAGACAGCACTGGCATACCAGACTCCATGCTCACTAAGGTCTCTTTCCTTTCTGCCTCCACAGAGCATGGCCAAAGTCACTATGGCATCTAATGGTGGCTTGACAAGTCTCCTCCCTGAACGTGGCCTGTAGTCACCAAATACAGTCATGGTGGCAGTGGGGGTGTTCCCTTGTGGAGCTGGGGAACTTGCCACACAAAGGCATTCTATTTGTCTTGCCTAGATTTTCAGATTCTTCCAGTCTCCTTGGATGAGTCTTATAGCCCTTGAGCTTTTCTGCTACAGACACTGGGGGGGGGTGGTCAAAGTGGAGTCTTCTGTTGTCTCGGACTGTGTCATGCATGGCTGGGTATTTAAGGTTCACAGCTTCTGGGTGCTAAATACCAGGAGTGTCTGTCACTCAGTGTGCCACGGAGAGTACTTTTGTACATCACCCCTCCCTCTTTCTACTTGTAGATTAGGTCACATTACTAATGATGATGGCAATGCTGCTGATGATAGTGACAGTGATCATGTTGATGGTGAGTGATGGCAGGTGATGACGGTGGTGATGATTGTGATGGTGGTGATGTTGCTGGTGGTGATAGGGATGGTGATGGTGGTGACAGTGGTAGTGGTGGTGGTGATGGTGGTGAGGATGGTGGTCATAGTGGTAGTGATGATGGTCATATTGATGGTGAGTGCTGCTGGTGATGGTGATATGGATGGTGATAGTGGTGATGGTCATGTAGATGGTGAGTGATGGTGGTAGTGGTGACATTGATGATGGTCGTATTGATGGTGAGTCATGCAGCATCACCATGATGGTGATGATGATGGTGGTGAGGATGATGGTGATTGGATGATAGGGATGGTGATGATAGTGGCAGTGGTAGTGGTGGTGGTGATGGTGGTGAGGATGGTGGTCATAGTGGTAGTGATGATGGCCATATTGATGGTGAATGATGCTGGTGATGGTGATATGGATGGTGATGGTGGTGACAGTGGTAGTGGTGGTGGTGATGGTGGTGAGGATGGTGGTCATAGTGGTAGTGACGATGGCCATATTGATGGTGAATGATGCTGGTGATGGTGATATGGATGGTGATAGTGATGATGGTCATGTAGATGGTGAGTGATGGTGGTAGTGGTGATATTGATGATGGTCATATTGATGGTGAGTCATGCAGATGATGGTGATGATGATGGTGGTGATGATGATAGTGATTGGATGATAGGGATGGTGATGATAGTGGCAGTGGTGGTGGTGGTGGTGATGGTGGTGAGGATGGTGGTCATAGTGGTAGTGATGATGGTCATATTGATGGTGAGTGATGCTGGTGATGGTGATATGGATGGTGATAGTGGTGATGGTCATGTAGATGGTGAGTGATGGTGGTAGTGGTGACATTGATGATGGTCATATTGATGGTGAGTCATGCAGCATCACCATGATGGTGATGATGATGGTGGTGAGGATGGTGGTAATGATGATAGTGATTGGATAATAGGGATGGTGATGATAGTGGCAGTGGTGGTGGTGGTGAGGATGGTGGTGATGGTGGTAGTGACGATGGTCATATTGATGGTGAGTGATGCAGGTGATGGTGATGATGATGGTGATGATGATGGTGGTGATGATAGTGATTGGATGATATGGATGGTGATGATAGTGGCAGTGGTGGTGGTGGTGATGGTGGTGATGATGGTGATGATAGTGATGGTGGTAGTGGTGGTGGTGATGGTGATAGTGACGATGGTCATATTGATGGTGAGTGATGCAGGTGATGGTGATGGTGGTGATGATGATGGTGATTGGATGATATGGATGGTGATGATAGTGATGGTGGTGGTGGTAGTGGTGATGGTGGTGAGGATGGTGGTGATGGTGGTAGTGACGATGGTCATATTGATGGTGAGTGATGCAGGTGATGGTGATGATGATGGTGGTGATGATGATAGTGATTGGATGATATGGATGGTGATGATAGTGGCAGTGGTGGTGGTGGTGATGGTGGTGATGATGGTGATGATAGTGATGGTGGTAGTGGTGGTGGTGATGGTGATAGTGACAATGGTCATATTGATGGTGAGTGATGCAGGTGATGGTGATGGTGTTGCTGGTGATGGTGATGATGATGGTGATTGGATGATAGGGATGGTGATGATAGTGATGGTGGTAGTGGTGGTGGTGATGGTGATAGTGACAATGGTCATATTGATGGTGAGTGATGCAGGTGATGGTGATGATGGTGGTGATGATGATGGTGATTGGATGATAGGGATGGTGATGATAGTGGCAGTGGTGGTGGTGGTGGTGATGGTGAGGATGGTGGTGATAGTGGTAGTGATGATGGTCATATTGATGGTGAGTGATGCAGGTGATGGTGTTGCTGGTGATGGTGATGGTGGTGGTGGTGGCAATGGTGATGGTGATAGTGACAGTGGTCATACTGATGGTGAGTGATGGTGGTGGTGTTGGTGCTGTGATACTGGTGGTGTGATTGTGGTTGTGATGATGGCGATGGTGACAGTGATGATGGTCATACTGATGGTGACTGATGTGGATGTCAGTGATGGTGGTGATGATGATGATATTGATGATGTTAATGATATTTCTGTAACAAGCCTCTCCTTATTAAATCTAGAAGCACCCAGGTGTATGGATTGTTACATGTGTTTATCAGTTTTAGGCAGGCCTTACCACCTCCACACTTGAAATAAAATACACTGTGATCAGAATATTCTCTCTTGTTTTATGAAATCACCTACTTAGGGCTTTGAGTGTAAGCATCAAATTGTGTCTAATCTGTCAGCCATTCACCTCATCCAGGCTTTCTGGGAGCTCCAGAGGGAGGGGAGCAGCCTGGGGTTCATTTTTCTGCCCTGGATGATGAAGGAGTAAAGACAGTTTTAAATATCAGAGGTGACTAGGCTAGGCAAATTTGTCTGGAAGATAAAAAATAACATAAAATAGAAAACAGCCTGCCTCTCTTTGGTTCCAGCCCGAGCCAAGGTAGGAAGACACGGTGTTTTCTGTTTGCATCTGTGCCCTTGCTGGTGTCTCGTGGAGCACCTCTCTGCTCTGCGGGAGCTCCCGCAGGGCCATCGTGGGGTGATGGCCCCCTGAGCATTGGGCATTGTGGGTGTGGGTCTTGCTGAATGTAGTTGGCATCCACACGCCCTTTCCTTCGCCTCCCCCAACTCTGGTGGGTGGCTTGGTTGGCTTTCCCATTACATAGGTCAGAAGACCCAGGAGTGGTCAAAGGCTGCCCTGTTAGTGAATGGGGAAACCAGGCTTCCAACCCACATCCTGTGGATGCATGCCCATAACCCTCTGATTGGGGAAGAGGACCTCTGCAGGGCACAGGCCAGGCAGAAGCACCCCTGCCCTTGGTACTGAGGGGCATACTCTTACTTACCCTGGCCCTTACTTAGCGGCACAGCTCTTCAAGGGGAAGGCTGGTCTGGGGACAGGCTCCAGCCCCACCCCGATGACACCACTGGTCTGGGGACAGACTCCAGCCCCGCCCCGATGACACCGCTGGTCTGGGGACAGGCTCCAGCCCCGCCCCATGACACCAGCATCCCAGCCCCTCCCCATTTTCCTCACGCAGACAGCTTAGTAGTTCTTACATTTATGGTGATGATGGTGGTGGTTGATAGATTGATGGCTACCCAAACCGCCTTATTTCAAAAGATAATTTAGCGTGAACACAAACTCGTGACTACAATTTGGAGGATGCAATAATTGTGTCTATGACATTTAAGTGAAAAAAGTGTTGGTGCTGTTGGAAGGAAGGGGCCTCATGGGGCCTGGAGTTCCCCGGTTAACATCCTTACTGCAGAGTTGTCTGTGTGCCCATGGACACATCTGCCACCAGGTTTCTGCTTCTAGCCTACACCTTCTCTGTCTCCATGCCCATTTGCTTATGGAGACATCCACTTCTGTGTCCAGACGCACCCTTGTATTGACGTGCCCCCCACTTTCCCCCTCACTGCACACCTTCCCGGGAGAGTTCTGCACCCCCCTCCCACCTTTCCCCTCACTGCACACCTTCCTGGGAGAGTGCTACACCCCTCCCACCTTCCCCCTCACTGCACACCTTCCAGGGAGAGTTCTGCACCCCCTCCCACCTTCCCCCTCACTGCACACATTCCCTGGAGAGTTCTACACCCCCCTCCCACCTTCCCCTTCACTGCACACCTTCCTGGGAGAGTTCTACACCCATCCCAGCTTCCCCCTCACTGCACACCTTCCTGGGAGAGTTCTACACCCATCCCAGCTTCCCCCTCACTGCACACCTTCCTGGGAGAGTTCTGCACCCCCCTCCCACCTTCCCCCTCACTGCTCATCTCCCCGATAGAGTTCTACACCCCTCCCACCTTTCCCCTCACTGCACACATTCCCCGGAGAGTTCTACACCCCTCCCACCTTCCCCCTCACTGCACACCTTCCTGGGAGAGTTCTACACCCCTCCCACCTTCCTCCTCACTGCACACCTTCCCGGGAGAGTTCTACACCCCTCCCACCTTCCCCCTCACTGCACACCTTCCCGGGAGAGTTCTACACCCCTCCCACCTTCCCCCTCACTGCACACCTTCCCGGGAGAGTTCTACACCCCTCCCACCTTCCCCCTCACTGCACACCTTCCTGGGAGAGTTCTACACCCCTCCCACCTTCCCCCTCACTGCACACCTTCCTGGGAGAGTTCTACACCCCTCCCACCTTCCCCCTCACTGCACACATTCCCTGGGAGAGTTCTGCACCCCCCTCCCACCTTCCCCCTCACTGCACACCTTCCTGGGAGAGTTCTACACCCCTCCCACCTTCCCCCTCACTGCACACCTTCCTGGGAGAGTTCTACACCCCTCCCACCTTCCCCCTCACTGCACACCTTCCTGGGAGAGTTCTACACCCCTCCCACCTTCCCCCTCACTGCACACCTTCCTGGGAGAGTTCTACACCCCTCCCACCTTCCCCCTCACTGCACACCTTCCTGGGAGAGTTCTACACCCCCCTCCCACCTTCCCCCTCACTGCACACATTCCCTGGGAGAGTTCTACACCCCCTCCCACCTTTCCCCTCACTGCACACCTTCCCGGGAGAGTTCTGCACCCCTCCCACCTTCCCCCTCACTGCACACATTCCCCGGAGAGTTCTACACCCCCTCCCACCTTTCCCCTCACTGCACACCTTCCTGGGAGAGTGCTGCACCCCTCCCACCTTCCCCCTCACTGCACACATTCCTGGGAGAGTTCTACACCCCTCCCACCTTCCCCCTCACTGCACACCTTCCTGGGAGAGTTCTACACCCCTCCCACCTTCCCCCTCACTGCACACCTTCCTGGGAGAGTTCTACACCCCTCCCACCTTCCCCCTCACTGCACACCTTCCTGGGAGAGTTCTACACCCCTCCCACCTTCCCCCTCACTGCACACCTTCCTGGGAGAGTTCTACACCCCTCCCACCTTCCCCCTCACTGCACACCTTCCCGGGAGAGTTCTACACCCCCCTCCCACCTTCCCCCTCACTGCACACATTCCCTGGGAGAGTTCTACACCCCCTCCCACCTTTCCCCTCACTGCACACCTTCCCGGGAGAGTTCTGCACCCCTCCCACCTTCCCCCTCACTGCACACATTCCCCGGAGAGTTCTACACCCCCTCCCACCTTTCCCCTCACTGCACACCTTCCTGGGAGAGTGCTGCACCCCTCCCACCTTCCCCCTCACTGCACACATTCCTGGGAGAGTTCTACACCCCTCCCACCTTCCCCCTCACTGCACACCTTCCTGGGAGAGTTCTACACCCCCCTCCCACCTTCCCCTTCACTGCACACCTTCCCGGGAGAGTGCTACACCCCTCCCACCTTCCCCCTCACTGCACACCTTCCCGGGAGAGTTCTACACCCCCCTCCCACCTTCCCCTTCACTGCACACCTTCCCGGGAGAGTGCTACACCCCTCCCACCTTCCCCCTCACTGCACACCTTCCCGGGAGAGTTCTGCACCCCTCCCACCTTCCCCCTCACTGCACACCTTCCCGGGAGAGTTCTACACCCCTCCCACCTTTCCCCTCACTGCACACATTCCCGGGAGAGTTCTGCACCCCTCCCACCTTCCCCCTCACTGCACACATTCCCCGGAGAGTTCTACACCCCCTCCCACCTTTCCCCTCACTGCACACCTTCCTGGGAGAGTTCTGCACCCCTCCCACCTTCCCCCTCACTGCATACCTTCCTGGGAGAGTGCTACACCCCTCCCACCTTCCCCCTCACTGCACACCTTCCTGGGAGAGTTCTGCACCCCTCCCACCTTCCCCCTCACTGCATACCTTCCTGGGAGAGTGCTACACCCCCCTCCCACCTTTCCCCTCACTGCACACCTTCCCGGGAGAGTTCTGCACCCCTCCCACCTTTCCCCTCACTGCACACCTTCCTGGGAGAGTTCTGCACCCCCGTCCCACCTTCCCCCTCACTGCTCATCTCCCCGGTAGAGTTCTACACCCCTCCCAACTTCCCCCTCACTGCACACCTCCCTGGGAGAGTTCTACACCCATCCCAGCTTCCCCCTCACTGCACACCTTCCTGGGAGAGTTCTACACCCATCCCAGCTTCCCCCTCACTGCTCATCTCCCCGGTAGAGTTCTACACCCCTCCCACCTTCCCCCTCACTGCACACCTCCCAGAGAGATTTCTGTACACCCCCCCTCCCACCTTCCCCCTCACTGCAAATCTTGGTACAGTTCTACACCCGCCAACCTTCCCCCCTCACTGCTCATCTCCCCAGGAGAGTTCTGCACACATACTCCCCCACCTTCCTTACTCACTACTCATCTCCCCTCCACTCCCCTCCACTCCCCTCCTCTCCCCTCCTCTCCCCTTCTCTCCCCTTCTTGCTCTGTCACCCAGGCTAGAGTGCAGTGGCACAATCACAGCTTACTGTAGCCTCAACCTCTTGGGCTCAAGGGATCCTCCCACCTCAGCCTCCTTAGTACCTGGGACTATAGGCATGCACCACCACCCCTGGCTAATTTTTTATTTTCTGAGATGGAATCTTGCTCTGTCGCCCAGGCTGGAGTGCACTGGCGTGGTCTTGACTCACTGCAACCTCCACCTCCCGGGCTCAAGTGATTTTCCTGCCTCAGCTTCCCAAGTAGCTTGGATTATAGGTGCACACCACTACGCCCAGCTAATTTTTGTATCTTTAGTAGAGATGGGATTTCACCATGTTGGCCAGGATGGTCTCAATCCCTTCACCTCGTGATCCACCCGCCTCAGCCTCCCAAAGCGCTGGGATTACAGGTGTGAGCCACCGCGCCCGGCCTAATTGTTTTTTCATTTTATGTAGGGATGGGGTCTTGCCTTGTTGCCCAGGCTGGTCTCAAACTCCTGGACTCAAGCGATCCTCCCACCTCAGCCTCCCCAAGTGTGAAATTGTGAGCCACCATGCCCAATCTATAATAGGGAATTGTCAGGAAAAGTTCTTGATGAGAAGTAAGAGGAGTTGGGAAGAGCATCCCCAGGCTCTTCCCTTCTGAACTCCGATTCGCCAGGCCGCTCTCAGCCATCTGGGTTTTGTGGGTGCCGGGTCGTTCTTCCAGACTACGGGGCCAGCCCTCATGTCTCCACTGATGCCTACTCCCTGGGGTCCCTCCGCCCTTGCTGCTTTCTTTCCTGTCTCCAGATGGGAACTGGCGGAAAGGCATCATCCCACCCTCCTGGCTTATGGTCTCGGAGACTCTTCCTCCTTTCCTTTTTCTCTCTTACCAAAGCAAAAAGCAAACTGGTTGCTCACTGTAGTCTGATAATACTGTGATTTAAACGAAGACTCTGGGCTGGGTACAGTGACTCACACCTGTAATCTCGGTACTCTGGGAGGCCAAGGTGGACAGATCACTTGAGCCTGGGAGATCAAGACCAGCCCGGGCAACATGGTGAAACCCTGTCTCTACAGAAAATACAAAAATTAGCCAGGCGTAGTGGTGCGCGCCTGTAGTCCCAGCTACCTGAGAGGCTGAGGTGGAGGAACACTTGAGACTGGGAGGTGGAGGTTGCCGTGAGCCCCACAGCAAGACCATGTCTCAAGGGAAAAGGAAAAGACTCTCTGGGTTGGAACTAACAGGACCCCACTGGGGGTGATTTGAAGGGAAATTTTGGACTCACGGTCAGGATGCAGGCAAGTCTTACAGCTGGGCAGAGGGAGGAAGGGCTAGATAGGGACTGGAAAAGCCAGGGGCTGGGCCGGTACTCTCCACTCTCTGCCACATCCCAGTGGAGAAGGCCGCGTTCTGTGCACCTCTCTAAATGCTGGTCACCCTCAGAAACGGACCATTCCCAGTTTCTCGGTGATACCCCAAAGGAGCCATGTGGCTGGGATCCGGAGGGGCTGTCCACATGGGTGGGCCCCTCCCCTGGGGGTCAGGGGTTACTTTCCAGGGAAAGGACATTGCTGGGGGTGGAAGGAGGGAGACCCCCACCTGTGTCAGTGACAGTGCATCAGGCTCTTTAGGCTGCCGCCAAGCCCGGTGCCCCCACTTTACAAAGGAGACTGAGGCTCAGAAGACAAGAGGCAGAACCGCTCAAAAGCTGCTCTCTGAGTGCTGGAGCTGGTTGTCACCCCGCGCTCCCTGTCACCCGCCTACCTGGGGCTGGAGGATCCTTGTTAACATGTCCACTGTGAGGGCATCCTGCCAGCCTGGTCGTGTCTATGAACGTGTTACTGCGTTGGGGAGATGCAGGTCTACTATATGAAAACCGGGGTGGGCACCCTTTTTTCTGTAAAGACCCAGAGAATCAATACTTCAGGCTCTGTAGCCACAGAAGGCATGCAGGGGAGCGGATGTGGTCGCATCCCCATGAGACGTTATTCACAAATGAGATGTGCAGGATTCAGCCAAGGGCCATCGTTTGCAACCCTAGAATGGATAACGAGGCCCGGAGGCTTGACCTGCGCCTCCCACGGTGTGGACCCTGGATGCAGCAGAACCGATGCCTGGCCTTTCTGGTGTGTGTGTGTTTTGAGACGGAGTCTCTGTCTGACACCAGGCTGGAGTGCAGTGGCGTGATCTCGGCTCACTGCAAACTCCGCCTCCCAGGTTCAGGCAATTCCCCTGCCTCAGCCTCCTCAGTGGCTGGGAGGCTACTGTACAGGTGCACGCCACCATGCCCGGCTAATTTTTTGTATTTTAGTAGAGACGAGGTTTCACCATGTTTGCCAAGATGGTGTCAAACTCCTGACCTCAGGTGATCTGCCCGCCTCGGCCTCCCTAAATGCTGGGATTACAGGCATGAGCCACTGCACCTGGCCAGTGTTTCTGTTTTTTAAACACTGGATTTAATTGTACCCCAAACATGAAAGGTTTGTTTGCTGATCCTAGTTACGTCTTTGAAAATTCCCCTGAATATGTTTTCCTGTACTCAAAGCAACACACGTTTATGGCAGTGATTAGGAGAGTTTATCCCAGCGTAAAACCTGGAATCCACATTTGTGTTTTGCCAGGCCTTTCCCACCCCAAAACCCCGCGCGGAGCGTCACCCCGAACTGGTTGCCGCAGGGTCTTGTAGACTCACACGTGGTTTGGAAACACCATGGGCTGCTAGCGGCTCCTTTCCTTGCACTGGCTTTTCCTCAGCTCAGCCTCCATCTGCACTGTTCTTCGAGCCTCACACACGGCTTTGCTGGCTCTCCTTTCCCCGCTGCCCCGTGGGCCTCAGGCTGACAGCTTCATGGGCATCTGTCCCTCCCCTTCTGACATGTGTGGTCCTCATACTGAGAGGCGACAGAGGCTGCCCCAACTTCCTGCTTCCCGGGAGTGGGCGAGCATCTTTATCGAAACCTGCTGGGCTGTCCCTGAGTCCGAGGACACCTTCCAGGGACGAGACCCTGAATAGCATAGGGCTTGGTGTCCCCTAGAGGCCCGAAGGGCTGGGGATAGGGGCCGGTGGGCTTGGGGAGTGGAGTGTGATTCATATGGGAAGCTCAGGCCTAGAATCCAAGTGTTTTGGGAGGCTGAGCCTTGCAGATCTCTTGAGCCCAGGAGTTTGAGACTAGCCTGGGCAATATAGTGAGAACCTGTCTCTACAAAAAAATTAACTGGGTATGGTGGCACATGCATGTCGTACCAGCTACTCAGGAGGCTGAGGTGGGGAGAATCGCTTGAGCCCAAGAGACAAAGGTTGCAATGAGCCAAGATTGCACCACTGCACTCTAGCCTTGGCAAGAGAGCGAGACTAGGTCTCAAAAAATAAAAATAAAATGACAAAAGATTCCGTCTGTTCTCTCTCTAATCCCTTTTCCTTTCGCGAAAGTAAATACTGTTAACTGGTGCATATCCTTCCAGATTTAGTCTCAGCTTTTTTATAATAGAGACTTTAAGCCTTTATTAGTTTTTCCTGAAGCCTTTAACATGTAAATGAAATTAGGCAATATTATTGGTTTCTTTTTGTTTTGACACGAAGTCTTACTCTGCTGCCCAGGCTGGAGTGCAATGGTGTGATCTCGGCTCACTGCAACCTCTGCCTCCTGGGTTCAACTGATTCTCCAGCCTCAGCCTCCTGAGTAGCTGGGATTACAGGCACCCGCCATCATGCCTGGCTGATTTTTGTAGAGATGGGATTTCACCAGGCTGGTCTTGAACTCCTAACCTCAGGTGATTTGCCCCTCTTGGCCTCTCAAAGTGCTGGGATTATAGGTGTGAGCCATCGCACCCAGCCAATATTATTGTTTTGAGACTTGCCTTTTTTATTCAGAAGTTTCTGGATATGTTCCTTGTTTCTGGCCATCTGCCTTGTTTTGTCCTGAGACTGCCAGGGTAAAGAACGTTCTAGAATATGTCTGCACTTTCCCCTATTTTAGAACATATATGCTATCTGCAGATTTTCTTTTCTTCTCTTCTTTTTTCTTCCTTCCTTTCTTTCTTTCTGTATTTTACTGAAGATATTTCACTTGTTACATATTTTATGCACATGTGCAAGACTTTCTATAGAATACGGTCTGTAAAAGTGAGATTGTTCGGCTATAGGGTTTTTTTTTTTATAATTTATGTGAGTTTATGTTTCCCTGGTTTTCCGTGGGCTTGAGCCTCTGGACAGGTTTCTTTGGAGAGTATCTGTGCTAGGATTCACAAGCAGGTTTCTCCTTTCTGTCTGCAGGACAGCTGTGCAAGAGTGCTTCTGTTTCGGGGCGGAAATAAGGAACTGAAAAACTACAACAGCCAGACTCCATTTCAGGTAACCGTGTTCTCAACGTCAGAATCCACGTGTGGGTCACCGTGGGTGAGGGCTGTGCGTCTCCGCGGTCCCATTTGTATGTGTGACAGGAGGCCGGCTGGCTTTGTTGCAGATGTTTTCTTATTCAGAGGCTGCCCCGGGCGCCTCCCGCTCCTAGTGAGAAGCTGCTGCCCTGTGTCAGTGTGCCTGCTCGCACTGGCTCCTTCCTGTTAGAGCACGTGGCATGAAGAACGTGGACATGGGTGTGGCAGTCAGCATCAGAAAGGCAGCGAAGATCTAAGTGCCTCCAGCCGTCCAGCTGCTGCGAGATGCTGGCTCTGCTGCCCGTCCATCCAGTGGGGCAAACTTCTGAGGATTGCACAGGAGGGGCCTGCCTTCCACTGGCACCCCCACGGGGTCGGCTGTCCCAGAATAGGGGGAGAACAACCCCAGCCAAGCGTGGGCCAGGGTGTTCTGTGGTGGAATGCACAAACCCAGGTCCTAAACTTTTATTTATTTATTTGTTTTTTATTTTGTATTGCGTTTTAGGTTTTGGGGTACATGTGCAGAACATGCAAGATAGTTGCATAGGTACTTTTATAAAAAATTGTGGTAAAATACATAAAACACCACATTTAACATTTGAAGCGTTTTAAAGTGTACACTTCAGTGGCATTAAGTATATTCCTGATGCTGTGCAAAACCATCCCCACTGTCCAGCTAACGCCTTTCCACCCCCAAAAGGAAATTCTATACCCACCAACCGGCCACTCCCCACTCCCCCTCCCCCGGCCCCAGGAAACCACACATGACTTTCCATCTCTATGAGTTTGCCTATTCTGGACGTGCGATATGAATGCAGTCATACAATAGATGACATTTTGCGTCTGTCTTGCTTCTGTCATCAGCCTCATGTCCTCGTGGCTCGCCTGCACTGTAGCCTGTGTCCACGCTCCACTCCTGTCCGTGGCTGGGTAATATGCTGTTGCACAGATACGGAGCTTGTCTACTTTTGATGCAACCGTCCAGGGTGAAAATAAAATCCTTTAAGCTAAATGCTCATTCTGATTTAGCTAAAGGGGTTGTAGAAATGCTTTCTGATGTTACACACCATCACGTCCACTTGAACTGAAAATGGACATTTCCACGATTGTCCTCATTTGGAAATACTTTGTGTATCTTACTGCCCTGAGATAACTTTAGTTTAGAATTGGCTTCCACGAATGATTTTACTAATGCTCTTTCTTAGACATTCCTAATATATACAGGCTTGTGGTAAAAATGAAGGAGTTCAGTCCAGCGGCTGAACCCAGATATTTCATAGGCACTATAGAATGAGTCCTTTCTCATGCTGTTAATAAAAGCATATCTGAAACTGGGTAGTTTACAGAGGAAACAGGTTTAACTGACTCACAGTTCAGGATGACTCAGGAGACCTCAGGAATCTTATAATCATGGCAGAATGGAAAGCAGGCACTTTGCATTAGACATTTGTTACATTAGACATCTTCACATGGTGGCATTGAGGATAAGCGCCAAGCAAAAGGGAGAAAAGTCTTTTAGAAAACCACCAGATCGCATGAGAACTCACTCGCTATCATGAGAAGAGCAGCTTGGGGGTAACTGCCTCCATGATTCAGTTACCTCGCACTGGGTCCCTCCTCAACACAGGATTATGGGAACTACAAGATGAGATTTGGGTAGGGACACATTCAAACCATATCAGCCATTAGGGAGTTTACTTAACTCTTCAGTCATGGTGGGCCTGGATTTTGCTCTTGAATCTGGCAGTTCGCAAATGTCTAATGTAAAGTGGGTTGTTGAAAGGGGTCCCTGGTTTGCTGATGGATCCGCAGAGATTACAGTTACACTCCAGGAAAGTGTCCCCTTTCCAGTGGTGAATATGAGGAGGCTGTGGGCTTCTCTGATTTCATGTTGTGACTGTGTCTGCCTCTTTGGGGTTAACCGTGCATTAGTGGGCTTGGTTTAAAAATTATCTCTTGGGTTGGGCGTGGTAGCTCATGCCTGTAATCTCAGCACTTTGGGAGGCTGAGGCAGGTGGATCATGAGGTCAGGAGTTCAAGACCAGCCTGGCAAAGATGGGGAAACCCTGTCTCTACTAAAACTACAAAAATTAGCCAGTGCAGTGGCTGACACCTGCAATCCCAGCTACTTGGGAGGCTGAGGCAGGAGAATTGCTTGAACCTGGGAGTTGGTGAGCCGAGATCGCACCACTGCACTCTAGCTTGGGCCATGGAGGAAGACTCTGTCTCAAAAACAAAAGAAAATTGTTTTTGGTCATTAAATAATTTAGTTTGTTTGTCCTTTATTTTCAAAAAGACCAGAAAACTATTTCTGACTCTCCTCCGTGGTGGCTTATAACTGCCACATGGAGCTCCAGGGAAACAAGTCTTCCATGGCACCCAGGACAAAAGGTCCATGTGGGTGGCCTGCCCCTCCCTGTCAGTCACCATTAGTGCCCTGTCACCACTGGCAGTGACCACCTGAGATGGGGATGCCCTTGTTACGTGAGTCCTGGTGGGATGCTTCGTCCACCCTCATGGCAGCAAAACTGCACCAGCACAAATCTGTGCCATCTGTCTCTATTTTGCCAAGGACAATCAGTCAGTGCCACAGATGATTCCTAAAGGAAGTGATGCACACTGCCACGGAACCGATGAGACTCCGAGCACATAGACGTTGCTCAGGTAACTGGCGGAATGAGGTCTCCGCCAATTTACGTGTCCAGTGTGGGCCCTGGCAATGCCGGTCAGGAGCCGGCTTCCTCCTCCTCACCTTCTTGCCTTGTGTTTTACTAATACAAAGAGACTGGATTTACTCTGTGGATCTTTGCCCATAAAATATCCCCAGCTTTTATTTTCATTCACAGTTGTTCTCCCAATTATGATAAATGAATCATTTAATATTGAGTTTGTGGGAGAAATGATGGCTGGCTGCTCCATTTAAAAGGTATCAAATATGTTCATCTGGAAAGCGCTGATGATTTAAAAAGTACTCACAAAGGCAGGTTTTTCTTTTTGTTTCTGGCTTTTCAGACACTTTGAACTAGAGTTTTGTTTTTTTTTAAATTGTACTTTAAGTTCTGGGGTGCATGTGCAGATCTTTCAGGATTGTTGCATAGGTACACACATGCCCTGGTGGTTTGCTGCCTCCATCCCCCGTCACCTACATCAGGCATTTCTCCCAGTGTTATCCCTCCCCACCCCCCACTGTCCCTCCCCTAGCCCCCATCCCCCAACAGACCCCAGTGTGCGATATTCCCCTCCCTGTGCCCATGTGTTCTCATTGTTCAACACTTGCCTATGAGTGAGAACATATGTCATCTGGTTTTCTGTTTTTGTGTTAGTTTGCTGAGAATGATGGTTTCCAGATTCATCCACGTTCCTACAAAGGACATAAACCCATCATTTTTTATGGCTGCATAGTATTCCATGGTGTATATGTGCCACATTTTCTTTGTCCAGTCTATCATTGATGGGCATTTGGGTTGGTTCCAGGTCTTTGCTACTATAAACAGTGCTGCAATGAACATATGCATGCATACGTCTTTATAATAGAGTCATTTATAATCCTTTGGATATATACCCAGTGATGGTAATGACAATGGTAATGTTGATGGTGATGGTGGTCATGATGGTGGTAATGTTGATGGTGATGATGGTGGTCATGATGATGGTAATGTTGATGGTGATGGTGGTGGCCATGATGATGGTAATGTTGATGGTGATGGTGGTGGTCATGATGGTAATGATGGTCGTTATGATGATGGTAATATTGATGTGATGATGGTGGTCATGATGATGGTAATGTTGATGGTGATAGTGGTTATGATGATGGTAATATTGATAGTGATGGTGGTGGTCATGATGATGGTAATGATGGTGGTTATGATGGTAATGTTGATGGTGATGGTGGAGGTCATGATGATGGTAATGATGATGGTTATGATGGTAATGTTGATGGTGATGGTGGTGGTCATGATGGTAATGATGGTCGTTATGATGATGGTAATATTGATGTGATGGTGGTGGCCATGATGATGATAATGTTGATGGTGATGGTGGTTATGATGATGGTAATATTGATGTGGTGATGGTGGTTACGATGATGGTAATATTGATGGTGGTGGTCATGATGGTAATGATGGTCGTTATGATGATGGTAATATTGATAGTGATGGTGGAGGTCATGATGATGGTAATGTTGATGGTGATGGTGGAGGTCATGATGGTGGTAATGTTGATGGTGATGATGGTGGTCATGATGATGGTAATGTTGATGGTGATGGTGGTGGTCATGATGATGGTAATATTGATGTGATGATGGTGGTCATGATGATGGTAATGTTGATGGTGATGGTGGTTATGATGATAGTAATATTGATAGTGATGGTGGTGGTCATGATGATGGTAATGATGGTGGCTATGATGATAATGTTGATGGTGATGGTGGTGGTCATGATGATGGTAATGTTGATGGTGATGATGGTGGTCATGATGGTGGTAATGTTGATGGTGATGGTGGTTATGATGATGGTAATATTGGTAGCGGTGGTGGTCATGATGGTGATGATGGTGGTTATGATGAAGATAATGTTGATGGTGATGATGGTTACGATGATGGTAATATTGATAGTGGTGGTGGTCATGATGGTAATGATGGTGGTTATGATGATGATAATGATGGTAATGATGGTCATGATGATGGTAGTGTTGATGGTGATGGTGGTCATTATGATGATGGTGGTAATGATGGTGATGGTGGTTATGATGATGGTAATGTTGATGGTGATGGTGGTCATGATGATGGTAGTGTTGATGGTGATGATGGTCATGATGATGGTAGTGTTGATGGTGATGGTGGTCATTATGATGATGGTGGTAATGTTGATGGTGATGGTGGTTATGATGATGGTAATATTGATAGTGGTGGTGGTCATGATGGTAATGATGGTGGTCATGATGATGGTAGTGTTGATGGTGATGGTGGTTATGATGATGGTAATTTTTTAGTGATGGTGGTAGTGATGGTGATAATAGTGATGATTATGATGATGGCCATGATTATGGTGATTAAGATACTGAAAATGATAGTGATGAATTTTCCATTTGCACAGAGTTTTAAAGTTCACAAATGCTTTTCTATATGTTCTTGTTTAATGTTCAACCCAATGAGGTAGACTTTTTAAATCTCCAATATATGGGATAAATGGAAATCTACAGAGACAGATGGTGAGAATTCCAAAATTAGTGATAAGTCAGCAGTCCCCAGGCCTTCTGACTTCCAGTCCAGGGCTCTGAGATCTACTGTGAGGAAGAGCCTTCTTTCTGACAGGCACTTCTCCTGCAACCAGCTGTGAAAAGAAGACCATCAGGGACCCTTTGCTTTTCGGATTGCTCTGTCCAGGATAGCAAGCTTCCTGACTCTGAAGGCAAAGAGAAACAGAATGGGTAGAGGTCTAAACAGTAGAAGGTCCAAACCAAGGAGGGTGCAGCAAGGGAGAGAGGCAGAAATGGGCTCTGTGTGATGGATAATTTGATATGTCAGCTTGGATACACTTTAGCACCCAGTTAACTATTCAAATGCTGATGTAAGGTTGCCGTGAAGGTGTCCTGTGGTGTGATTAACATCAGCGGTCACTCGACGTTAAGTAAAGGTATAGCCTCATTGGTGGGCCTCATCCAATTTGCTGGAGCCCTAAGAGCAAAACCCAAAGTTTCTCAGAGAAAGAGGAATTCTGCCCTAATACTGCAGCATCATCTCCCGCCTGAGTTTCCAGCCTGCTGCCCTGTCCTGTGGATTTGGGGCTTGTCAGCCTCCACAGTCATTTAAACCAATTCTTAAACTAAATCTCTTTACAGACTACATACATACACATATGTAAAGTATACACCTACACAATGTATATATGTACACATGTTACAAATACATGTGTAAGTATATATCTATTTGCGCGTGTGTGTATAACACACACACACACACACACACACACACACACCCTGGGTCTGTGTCTCGAGAGCCCTGGCTGATGCATGGGAGGACTGATTGGAGGAGTTATTCCTGCCTCCCCGCAGCTGCATTCTGAAAGGGGCTTATACTGTTTTTTGGATGCAGGGACTTGGGCACCTGGCATTGTAATTTTGGAGAGGGCAGCCTTTTCCCCACATGCTGCCATTCTGTTGGTCTCCAGGCTGTATCCAGCACTTGCCAACCAGACATCTAGAAGCAAAGAAAGGGTGGAGAAAATCAGGAAAAAAAGCAGTGGCAATGAGATGTTCAGAACAGCTCAATTTTAAAATGGCCCAATTTTAATGCGGGCAGAGAAGGACGAGGACGAAACCAGAGGGAAAAGACAAAGAAGACCTTGACATGGATGTCTTTCTGATGAACGACAGGGTGCCTGGTGGCTTTGGTACCTTTTGGTGCCCGGCATTACCCTGTCCAGTCCTGTGCTGAGCCCTTGCCCTGTGGTCCCACAAAGCAGGGTCTCCTGTAGGTGAACAGCCCAGGTCACACACTCCTAAAGGGACGGTGAATGGGGTGCAGGCTGCTGGATGCCAGGCCCTGTATTCTTCCTTAACCCTTAACACTGCACACAGGAGGAGGAGGACAAAAGCCAAAACCAGGAACGAGGGGCTGGATTTCCACTTCTCTGGCAATTAGGTGATGGATCCCAGTGTCGCCACAGGCCAAGCTGGTGATGGCAGGTGTCGTCTTGCTCTCTTCACTCGAGGACTCTGGGCAAAGCGTTTTTGGACATGGCCTGTCCCCAGTGCATTCACCTGGGGAGGACCTAGCCCATGAAAGTGAGTTCACATCTCCCAGCACGCCAGAGCCTGGCTTTTGCCCTCCAGCCCCTTCGTCTGATTTCCTCTGGCATGGAGCTCCACATTGAGTTCCCACGGTTAGCAATTTAGCCAGAGCGGGATGAGTAAATTTTCTCGTGCCACGTGTGGCAGTGGCTGCCAGAGAACTTTGCCAGTGGCTGTGCACTCTGCAGTTCCTCTGAGGGTGCTGTTGGAGGCAGCTGTGTGGGGGAGGGACGGCCACTGATGAAGGCCACCTGACCCCATGGGTAACACGGTTCTTGGCGTTAAACACTTCTCAGAAACCAACATAATCTACTCAGAGAACCCTTCTTTTTTCCATTCCCTCCAGCTGGCTTTTGGAATTTCTCTCCTTAAATGAGCCCCAAACAAGACTGTTTGGTTACGCCTTCCTTATTTTGTGGAAATCCACGTGGACGTGGGAACAAGGTCATGGCGTTTCCTCACAGGACCATCCTCTTCCCTGATGAACGCCATGGGCAGGGTCCCAGGACACCCCCGCTGTGATTGCAACTGCTATGAGCTGATGTTGGTAAATTGTAAAGTTCATGTAAGATTATTAGACGTGTGTGCACGCACACACACACGCGCACACATACATGCACACACATACACACGCACACATACAAACACGCACACACACACACATGCACGGTGCTTCTGGAGGTGCGAGTTCCTGTCCACAGGTGGGAGCTGGCCGAGCCTCATCACCACCAGCAGCATCGTGGCCTGCGGACCCCTCATTGACTGAGGTCAGTTGGGGGGTCCTCCCTGTCTGTCACCACCGTGTAGACCCCGCTGCGTCCCACCCATGAGCAGTTGGACTATGATGGGCCTTTGATCCAAAGCCTACTCTCTACTGGCCCGTCAGCTCTCCTGGCCCCAAGCTGCCTGACTCTGTTCCCAAACCAAATGCCTATTCTGTGTCTTGGAGGGTGTGCCGACAGGGAGGGGAGAAGCAGGAGCAGCAGCCACAGGTGTGCCGGCTCCTGAGACAGAAGAAGGGGGCCAGCGTGGGAAGCTGTGCCCTGGCTGGAGGTTGGGAGCAGGGCTGCCATGCAGCTATTCAGGAAGGTGGCCACTTACAGCTCCGCTGAGCCTGGCCAGCCTCAGCCCCAGGATGGATGCAGCCTTGAGCAAGAAGATAAAATCCCACTCCCGGGGAGGGCGGGTGGTAAACATGGCCACAAGCAAGAAGGATGGTGGCAGAGCCCCCAGCCTCAAAGAAGTGAAGCAGGGTAAATCAAGAAAAGGCCAAGGGCAAGGGAGGGCAGGAGGTGGGGGCCTGAGTGGAGATGGGGCCGCTGCAGGGGAGCTGTGCACAAGCGTCCCAGGGAGAGGGGCCCAGAAGGAAAACTCATTTCCTCACCTCTGCCAGACCTCTCCAGCTCACCCCGACACCAGGTGTGTGGAGGTTTCCTCACCAACAACCAACTCTGGCACCACATGGGTGTCCTTCGACTCAGCTCAGTTCTGGGGCAGTCTACCCAGGACTAGCATCAGACCCCACAGGTCAAAGGCTCAGGTTCACCAGACTGCCCCCCGCCCCCACCACCGCTGATCACAGACGCCTGTCAGAAGCCCAGCTTCTCACCTGGGCTTCTGACCAGCTGTACACTATAAACTGAGAGTTCGTGCAACCCCTTCCTTGGATTCAAAAATGTGCTAGAATGGCTCTTAGAACCCAGGAGAAGGTGACCTGCCACTGCCAGGTTGTTAAGAAAGGCACAACCCAGGAACAGCCAAATGGAAGAGAAGCTCCAGGGAAGGAGGTGGGGAGGGGTGGCGAGGCCTCCACATCCTCTGGGAGCTCTGGCCTCCCAGCCTCTTCCCTGTGTTCACCACCCTGGGGGCTCATTGAACGCTGTCTCTGTTGGGTTTGTAGAGAGGTTTCTTTTCCCTCCAGTCACGTGGTAATCAGGCCTGTCCTTGGACTGTCCAAGTCAGTTCACTGTCGACACTCCCCCCCACCTTTACTGCATTGATCATGGGGAAATGCCAAGGATTCTTGGAGCTCTGTGCCAGAAACAGTTTCAGCTCACTGCAGCCTCCCCATCCTGGGTTCAAGCAATTCTCCTGCCTTGGCCTCCTGAGTAGTTAGGATTACAGGTGTCTGCCACCATGCCCGGCTGTTTTATTTTTTTGTTTATTTCCATTTTTTGGTAGAGACAGGGTTTCACCATATTGGCCAGGCTGTTCTCGAACTCTTGACCTCATGAGCTGCCTGCCCTCAGCCTCCCAAAGTGCTGGGATTACAGGTGTGATCCGCTGCACCCAGCCCAAATTGTATACATATATATATGTGATTGTAAATTACAGTAACATGAGTCACAGCAAAGGCTGTTAGTCTGGAAAGAACGTGGTGTGTCTTCGGGAAAGGAGGTGGTACCCATGGGGGGGCTCGTGACCAGGCTTCCATCAGACACTACCTGGCAGGGCAAGGGGAGGAGCGTTGCATGGATGTGCTAGGCTAAACAGGGGTCCCCAGAAATGTCAGGTCCTGATCCCTGTAACTCACAAATGGGACCTTGTGTGGCAGAGGCTTTGATACAGTGAAGGGTCTAGACGTGGAGGCGTTACTCTGGATCATCAGGGGGTTTAGTCTGCTTGTGTGTGTCGAGACCACATGGGGAGAGGAAGCGGGGTGGGGAGGGGCCAGGCCCTTCCTAACAACCAGCTCACAGTGGGAACGCACAGAGCCAGAACCGGCTCACTGTGATGGTTGGATTGCCGGCAGGGCATTGGTTCTGGGTGTGTCTGTGAGGGTGTTGGCATGGGAGATGAGTGAGTGAATCAGCGGGCCGGGAGAGAAGGATCCACCCTCTTGTGGGCAGGCACCATCCAGTTGGCTGCTAGCGCGGCGGGAACAAAGCAGGTGGAGGCAGGAGAGGTGGCCTTGCCTGCTGGGTCTCCCGGGTCTCCCGGCTTCCTTCTTCCTCTCCTGCTGGATGCTTCCATCCACGGCTGACCTCGGACATCACACTCCAAGTCGTTTGGCCTCTGGACTCTGGGACCTACACCAGTGTCTTGCTGAAGACTCTTGGTCCTTCGGCCGCAGACTGAAGGCTGCACTGACGGCTTCTCTGTTTTTGCTTTTTTGTTTTTTATTTTGAGACGGAGTTTCGCTCTTGTTACCCAGGCTGGAGTGCAATGGCGCGATCTCGGCTCACCGCCTCCTGGGTTCAGGCAATTCTCCTGCCTCAGCCTCCCGAGTAGCTGGGATTACAGGCACACGCCACCATGCCCAGCTAATTTTTTGTATTTTTAGTAGAGACGGGGTTTCACCATGTTGACCAGGATGGTCTCGATCTCCCAACCTCGTGATCCACCCGCCTCGGCCTCCCAAAGTGCTGGGATTACAGGTGTGAGCTACCGCGCCTGGCTGCTTCCCTGGTTTTGAGGCTTTCGGACTTGAACTGGACCACTACCTGCTCCCGTTTCCCAGCTTTAGACGGCCTGTTGTGGGACTTCGCCTTGTGATCGTGTGAGCTGGTTCTCACTAACAAAACTCCCTTTCCTGTGTAAATAGATCCTGTTAGATGTGTTCCTCTGGAGAGCCCTGATTTAGTGCACTCACCTTGGAGGAAGGGCATTGATCTGTTCGTGAGGGATTCACCCCCATGACCCAGACACCTTCCGCTCACCCCCACTCCCGACACCACCATACTGGGGACTACATTTCAGCATGAGGTTTAGAAGGTGCCAACGTCCAAGCTGGGTGAGCCATCCTCATCACCAAGGTCCTCCTCGGAGGACACACACAGGGAACAGGGCTGTGTGAAGGTGGAGATGGTGGGGGTGGGACAGGGGTTGGGGGCAGAGATCAGCTGGTGTGGCCCAGAGTCAGGAGGCTGGGAAGGACCCTCCCCCGGAGCCTTCCCGGGGAGCGTGGATCTGATGATGCCTCAGGATGAAGTGATGCTGTTTTGGACTCTGGCTTCTAGGACCTCAGGGAAGGTTGTTGCTCGAAGTCACCTCGTCTGTGATCATTTGTTCCTGCAGCCACAGAAAGCAGCTCCTAGAGACCACTGGTGGGTGTCAGTGGCGAGCTCCCACACTCCTGCTGCTCAGGCCCCCCAGCCCACATGAAGCCAGGGTCGCCCTGCCATCTGTGTCCCCCCGAGTGCCACCCTGAAGCAGCCTCACCTTTCCATGAAAATCGTCAGCAGCTTGGGCGTGTCTCTGCTGTTTACCACCAATGAAAGCCACACAGAAAAGCCACGGCGTAGGCGCCAACACGAGAATGTTTTCTGCGCTGAGACGGGCGGTAGCTCCGTAGCCACCCAGAGACAGCATTTTGCACTTGCTCGGTGATTTGATGAAATCCCATTTATTTGAACAAGACAGCCGAGTAGCTAGACAGCTTGCGTCTATGCACTTTACGAGCGGAGGGAGCACATCAGCGGAGAGTTGGCAAAGGACTGCGGTTTCTACCGTGCGTCCTTGGATGGGTTTTGTGTTGTGTCCAACACCATTTCTATGAACAAGATGGGATGCGTTTCCAGAATTCTCTTCCTCGTTCTCAGTCACCCAAGAAGATGGGTTATTTTGGGTCTGCATTTACTGAGGCACAAGGCCTCGGCCCAGAGGAAACCAGCACGTGCTCAGCCACAGATCTGGCCAGAGGGCGCAGCAGGGCCCTGGCATTCCTGTCCATGGAACCTGGGTTCAAATCCAGCCTGGGTTTCTTCTCAGCTGGTGCCCTTGGTCAGGCCACTTAGGATTTACTCAGAAGTTTCCGAAGCGTTTGCCCCATAAATTCATGTCTATCTAGGACCCATGAACGTGACATTGTTTGGAACAAGGGCCTTTGCAGATGTCTCTGAGTTAAGGTGAGGTCACACTGGATTGGAGAGGCCCTAATCTTGAAAGAAAAGAGAGACAGATGCACACGGGTTAGAACACCGTGTGAAGATGGAGGCTGAGATTGGGGGGGTGTGGCCTCAAGCCAAGGAATGCGCTTGAAGCTGGAAGAGCCTTTGGGGCGGGCAGCCCTGCCAACACCTGGAATGCAGACTTCTGGCCTCCAGAACTGTGAGAGGATAAACTTCCGTTGGTTCAGCCCCTGCTTTATGATGGCGCAGTGCAGCAGCCATGGGAAATGAATGCAGCTCTTCTCCGCTTCTTGGAAACGGGGCTAACTACTATAGTGAGAGGAGTGTCCAGAGGTCTGAGTGGCATCACGTAGGTGCTGTGGTCTTAATGTGCCCTCAGATTCATGTGTTGGCTGGGTGAGGTGTCTCGTGCCTATAATTCAAGCACTTTGGGAGGCCCAGGTGGGCAGATCACTTGAGGCCAGGAGTTCAAGACCAGCCTGGCCAACATGGCAAAACCTTATCTCTACTAAACACACACACACACACACACACACACATAAATTAGCTGGGATTACAAGGTGGCATGCACTTGTAATCCCAGCTACTTGGGAGGCTGAGGCATAAGAATCACTTGAACCTGGGAGGCAGAGGTGTCAGTGAGTAGAGATTGCACCACTGCACTCCAGCCTGGCAACAGAGTGAGATCCTGTCTGAAAAAAAAAAAAAAGGTTGTGTTGAGATTGAATTTCTGGTGTGGCAGCACAAAGAGGTGGGGCCTTTTGGAGGTGATTACATCATGAGGGTGGGGCCCCCTCGATGGGATTTGTGCCCTTGTAGTACAAAAGGCTGAAGGCAGGAAGGGCACGGTGGCTCACGCCTGTAATCCCAGCACTTTGGGAGGCTGAGGCGGGTGGATCATCTGAGGTTGGGAGTTCGAGACCAGCCTGGCCAACATAGTGAAATCCTTATCTACTAAAAATACAAAAATTAGCTGGGCATGGTCCTGCACACCTGTAATCCCAGCTACTTGGGGGGCTGAGGCAGGAGAGTCACTTGAACCCAGGTGGCAGAGGTTGCACTGAGCTGAGTTTGGTGCCATTGCCTTCCAGTCTGGGCAAGAAGAGTGAAACTCCATCTCAAAAAAGACTGAAAGCAACTGCCTTGACTTTCTGCCCATGAGGACACAGCAAGAGCCCCCATCTGTGCAGCAGGGAGCAGCCCTCCTCAGGGACTGCACCTGCCAGCTCCTAGACCTTGGACTCTAGAAACCAGAGCTGTGAGCCATAGATTTCTGCCATTTATAATCCGCCCAGCCTCAGGCGTTTTGGCATAGAGGTCCGAACTCACTAAGACACACGCATGGAGGGGTCAGACAGTGCCTCACGTCTGTGGGTGCTGTCATCAGCCTCAACCGTACCATAGAAACAGGCCAAATTTGGAAGCCCAGAGACGGTGGCCCAGGGAGGCCTGCAGCATGGGCCAGGGCAGTGACGGCGAGGGTGCGGGACAGGGACTTCCGTCCATGGCAGGAGGAGGTGGCCGTGTCCAGCTGGCTCTCCATGTTCCCTGCAAACACTCCAACCAAGAGGCTCGGTGCCCTGGTCTGGAGCCTGGGTCACCTCGTGAGCTCCCAGTGGCTATGCAGCTGGCAGAACCAGAAAACCTGGCTGGTGCCAACTCTGGGATTCTGGTCCGTCTCACATTTCCTTCTCTTGATGTGAAGGGAGGGTGAGCAGTGGAGCCCGAGAGCGAGGATGTCTCCCCACATGCCAGGCGGAGTCTCTGAGCTCATGCAGCTCAGGGTCCGGGGAGAGTTTGCCAAGATGATGGTCCCCGGAAGAGCTGCTTGCCTGGCGGAGCGCCAGGCCTGGGGACACTGCTGTGTGCACGGGTTCTTCCCCCACTTTCACCCCCAATGCCCGTGTTCTGTGGGCGGAGCCGGGGGGGCAGTGCTGCAGCGCTTGCTGACTGGAGGAGGGAGAATCGGCCTCGAATTTAGCCTTTTCTATCCCACATGTGAGAGACCATGCAAATCCATATTTTTATTTCTTTTCCCTTCTTTTGGAGTGATAATCTGGTGTATTTAGAAGCAGCTGGTTGACAGTGAACCGGGCACTGGCTTGTACCTGCCATGCGTCTTGTGATCCGTCAACCTTCTGCAGGGTAGGTAGTGAGTCCAGGGCAGGCCCAGCTCTCATCCGGTAGCTAGGATGAGCCACAGTGGAAGGTCACTGCCGGCCATCTGGAGGGTGGATCTGACCCAAGAGAGCTGGACCGTAACCTGCCTAGATGTTAATTTTTTTTTTTTTTTTTTGAGGGATGGAGTTTTGTTCTTGTTGCCCCAGGCCGGAGTGCAGTAGCAAGATCTCAGCTCACTGCAACCTCCGCCCCCCAGGTTCAGGTGACTCTCCTGGCTCAGCCTCCCCAGTAGTAGCTGGGATTGCAGGTATGTGCCACTTTGCTCAGCTAATTTTGTATTCTGGGGTTTCTCCATGTTGGCCAGGCTGGTCTCGAACTCCCGACCTCAGGTGATCTGCCTGCCTCAGCTTCCCAAAGTGCTGGGATTACAGGCATGAGCCACCGCACCCAGCCCCAGGTGTTAAAATTTAAATTATTTTTAACTTAAAAAAATGAAATGCACTGCTGCTGTTTAAACCTCCAGGAATTTCATTTAAAAATTCAGCCTTCCAGCTGCTCTAGAACAATTAGGAAACATGGCCCCACCCAGACAGCCTCTGTGTGTGTGGACATCTGGCGGGGGTCAGGAATGTGGTCCCTCTGGGAAGGCCGTGCTCTCTCTCTGCCACTCCCTGTAGCCCTCCCTGGCCCACCTCCTCCACATGGCAGCGCTGTGGCCTGCTGAGGGCATGCAGTTGGCGGAGTCAGTCATTTGGAAGTAGCTTCTTTTAAAAGTTCTTCTGAGTCTTACTTGGGATTCAGACTGTGTGTTCCCATAGAAACAGGGAAGTGGAAGCTGTATTTCTAGATTAGGGCGTAGAAACCTGGGGAACCCACACTGTGGCTGATGCTCTGTGCATATCTATGATGAAAAGTCACCCGGGATCACACTCGTTATGTCCACCAGGACACACACAGTTTCACATGAGAGCCACACGGTCTTCTAGGTGCGGGGACACCTCAGTGAGCCACAGCACACTCTGCTCTCTGGGAGTGCACGTTAGATCATGAACAAGTACGCAGAGGAATGTGCAACATGCGGGGGTCGGTAAGGGACAGGAAGGAAAACAAAGCACCATGGGGGTGGAGTGACACGGGGCTGGCCACGCGCAAGTCAGGCTCCTTCCCACTGGGAGCCGAGGGCCGCCTCTGCGACGTATGGGGCAGAGACCAGGCAAAGAGGAAGGAAGGAGCGGGCCCTCGGGATGTCTGAGGGAAGGGCATCTCAGAGAGTAGGGCTGGCACGTGCCAAGGCCCTGGGGTGAGCACCTGCCTGGGGTGTGTGGCAAGCCGGCCTGCTGCAGAGGTGGAGGTGGGATGGGGCCCACACTGGCGGTGGGAAATGAGACCACAGAGGGCCACGTTGCTGGGCGAGGACTTTGGATTTTACTCTCAGGGAGATGTGCAGTGCCAGTAGTGCAGAAGAGAACTCTAAAGTGGAATTCAGTCTGTGCATCCATCACCCACCCAGATGCCAAGCTGGATGGGGAGCAACGGCGAAGCCTCCTGAAGATGCCGAGTGAGGCATCTGGATTCAGCAGAATGTTCTAGAGCTCCCTGTCCAGTCCAGTAACCACAGAAGGCATGTGGCTCTCTACACGTAACTCTAATTTTTAAAAATGTAGAGTTCAGGCCGGGCACAGTGGCCCATGCCTGTAATCCCAGCATTTTGAGAGGCCGATGTAGGCAGATCACCTGATGTCAAGAGGTCAAGACCAGCCTAGCCAACCTGGTGAAATCCCATCTCTACTAACCATACAAAACTTAGCCAGGCATGGTGGTGGTGGGTGCCTGTAATTCCAGCTACTTGGGAGGCTAAGACAGGAGAATTGCTTGAAATCTGGAAGTGGAGGCTGCAGTGAGCCAAGATTGTGCCAATGCACTCCAGCCTGGGTGACAGAGTGAGACTTCATCTCAAAAAAAAAAAAAAAAAAAAGTAGAGTTCAGTTCCTCAGCCACATTTTCCATGTTTCAGACACTCAGCAGCCAGACCCTGCTGCCCGGTGTTCTGGAAGTTGATGGGTCCTTAGTTCAGAATGCTGGCCTTGTCCCCTTACATCTGGGTGCTGCAGGGCTGTTCTCTAACCTTTGAACAGCGTGAGTGTGTGGGGGGAGAACAGGCGGTGGGGATGGATAGATGGTGTATGTATGCTGGAGCAGTCTACAAATCTCATGCATGATCTGTACCAGATTGGGGTCAGCACTGGGAGGTTTTCCAAGTCAGTTGGTGAATTGAGCAAGCCTGGGGAAGGTTGGCTGCGCAGGAGATGACTTCAGGTCACCCTCATTCCCCCCAAGAGCTGAAGATGGAAGAAGCAGGAGAGCAGCTGTGCGGGCTCCTTGTGGGAGGGAGGCAGGGTGAGTCTCCAAGCTCTTCCCCCATAACTTCCCGCTGCTGCAGCCCCAGGCACCTGCAGCTTGGTAACCAGTGTCTCAGGAGTCTAAAGTGATTCTGTAGTCTCCCTAAGCAAAGCCAGCCAAGGCCAGCCCCGTCCACGTGCCTGACGCACCCGGGCAGGTCTGGCCGGAAGGTACCTGCTGGTGGAGGCGCCCCACAGCTTAGTGGTGCTAAAGCCCTGGCAGGCACACAGCCCTGGGTTCCCCTGTGTGAAAATGAAGATGTGGTTGTGGTGACGTGGCGGCCTGGAGGAAACCATCCCTGACGGCAGCAGGAAAGGCTGGAAGCCATTGGAGCCCAGGGTATCGGAGGCTTGGCCCTTCCGCTTGAGGCCGTCGGCCTGGCTGTAAACAGGGTCTTGGAGGAACCCCGACTAGGCTGGAGGGGTGGCTCTCTGATCTCAGCAGCCTGCTCCCTTCACCTCCCTCTTCTCCAGCCACTGAGGCCTCCGCTTTTGCTGTTAATTGAGCACAGGAAGCACCCCCTGGCCCCAGGGCCTTTGCACTGCTGTGGACTCTGACTAGAACACTTCCTCCAAGGATCTTAGAGTTCATCTCCCCAGCGAAGCGCCCCGAGGGATGTCCTCCTGTTGACAAAAGCCACCGGCCCACAATGTCCATTCCCGGTTCAAGTGCCTCGAGAAGAAGATGGAGTCGGGAGGCTGAGGGTCACCTGCCCTTAAAGGAAAGCTGTCATCTCAGAGGCAGACACGAGACCAGCAGAACTGAAAACTCCGGGCAGAAACCAAGGCAGTTTGGGGAACAGAGAGAATTTCCGAAGGAGATACTGTGCCTAATATCTGTTAGGCGCGTCACTCGTGTAAAGAAACCACCAGGCAGGTTTTGTGTGAGCAACATGGCTGTTTATTCACCCAGGTGCTGGCGGGCTGAGTCCGAAAAGAGAGCCAGCAGAGGGCGGTGGGATAGGAGTTAGTTTTATAGGTTGGGCAAGTGGTCAGTTAAAGGTGGTTATCTATTTTAGGGAGGGAAGGGTGTCACGGGGTGCATGATCACAAGGGTGGGGGTCATCTATTACAAACAGGCATGAGCATAGGGTGGGGGTTATCAGTTGCAAGCAGAGGGGAGGGTGAGGGAAATTACATAGACACAAGGGTGGAGGCCTTGAGAAACCAATGTCCAGGGGGAGAAATTCCGCAAGGCTGAGCAGTGATCTTGGTTGAAGGTTGCTGGCTGCAGGGGGAGGGCGATTCCTTGAGGCAGGAACAAGTTGTTTCACTTCTTTCTGTGGCCACCTGGTTACCTGTGGTCACTTCACAACTTTCTGGCTCCTGGGGACCATCCAGAGGTGTGCGTGGGGGTCAACCAAGGCTGTAATGGCCAGGCTTGGACTTGGAGACCTGCCAGTATCCTCAGTGCAATCAGAGAAGATGACAGCACCTGTGAAGCAAAGCGCATCGGCGAGACTCTGGAAGATCAGTGACGATCACCTAAAGCAGGACAGTGGCCACGCTGAGGATGAAGGTGAGGAGGCGGAAGAGAGCCTGGAACGCAGGTGGACCGCAGGAGTCGTCGCGCACGGTCCGCATCCGGGTGGTGAGGGGGAAATGAACAGAGATTATCCGAGGCAAAGCCGCCGGGCAGATGGATGTGACACTCCCTGCTGAGAGGGACCTGGTGTGAGAAGACACCCCCGGCCAGGATGGGGGCCCTAAGAGCTCAGAACTCGGGGGATACAAACAGAAATAGAACCCTAACAGTTTCCAGAGAGAAAAGTGACGTTGTGAGCAGAGTATCTGGGGTCTGACATCTCAGCAGCCGTGTGGGAAGCCCAGTGGGAAAAGCCTTTCAAACCAGTGTTCTCGCAAATCGGGGAGAGGGTCCCGGAGGCGTCTCAGATGCACGTGCTCTCGAATCGCCCTCTCCTGTGCTGCCTTCTCAGGAAGCTGCTGGAGAGGAGCTTCACCCAGAGAGCGAGTGAGCCAGGGGACAGGAAGACCTGGAGGGGGGGCCCTGGCGGTGGGCAGAAGCCGGGCCGGGCCTGAGATGAGTGCGGAGCATTGGCCTAGGTGGGCACAGGAGGGCGGACGGCTCTTGGAGGACGTGGCCTGGAAACCCGGGCCACAGAGATCGCCGTTGCTGAAAGTGTTTGCACCTCACAGGAGGAGACCTGCGCTCTGCAATTGATGTCTCTGTCAGAACTTGGTGATAAATGCATTGCATGTAAATAGGCTGATTTGAAAATGCGGGGGTTACATACTCGAGAGAATAGACTTGCAGTTGACTGCCTCCCTTGCTGTGCAGGAGATGTAGCTGGCCACAATAGCATAAACACAGGAACCAGGATTTAGCCACCGCGGGGCCATGGCTGTCTTGAGCTACGTGATAAATGAGTGAAACTCTCATCCTCCCTGGCAGGAAGTCAGTAAGGAATATTTAAACAGAAGGAGATCAAGATGGATGAGCAAATGTGTGCTATTTACAAATAGGTAGCAAACACCTGAAAAAGCATTGCTGGGGGGGTGTGGGGTGTGGGCTGTGGGGTGTGGGGTGTGGTTGGCCCTGCGGTGAGGAAGGGGTTGGGTGGGAGGGGAGCAGCTCGTACCCGGCGTAGAACAACTGGACATTTTAAAAACAATTGTCCATCCAGACAGAACATTGTTACTTTAAAAGTTAGAGTTCAGCCAGGCACTGTGGCTCATGCCTGTAATCCCAACACTCTGGGAAGCCGAGGCCGGCAGATCACAAGGTCAGGAGTTAGAGACCAGACTGGCCAACATGGCGAAACCCCATCTCTACTAAAAAATCCAAAAATTTAGCCAGGCGTGGTGGCACATGCCTGTAATCCCAGCTACTTGGGAGGCTGAGGCAGCAAAATCACTTGAACCCAGGTAGTGGAGGTTGCAGTGAGCTGAGATCGTGCCATTGCACTCCAGCCTGGGTGACAGAGCAAGACCCCGTCTCAGGGGAAAAAAAAAAAGTTAGATTTCATTTGTTTAGAGAAAATCTTTAGGCTGGGCGCGGTGGCTCAAGCCTGTAATCCCAGCACTTTGGGAGGCTGAGGTGGGTGGATCACAAGGTCAAGAGATCAAGACCATCCTGGTCAACATCGTGCAACCCCGTCTCTACTAAAAATACAAAAATTAGTGGCACGTGCCTGTAATCCCAGCTAGTCAGGAGGCTGAGGCAGGAGAATTGCCTGAACCCAGGAGGCAGAGGTTGCGGTGAGCCGAGATCGTGCCATTGCACTCCAGCCTGGGTAAACAAGAGCGAAACTCCGTCTCAAAAAAAAAAAAAAAAAAAAATCAAAACAAAACAAAAGAAAATCTTCAATGCTACGTCTTCTCCTTCTCCCGATCTGGTACTGGGTATTTCGAATAAGATTGCCTTTCAGGGTCAGTGCTCCACAGCAGCCACAGCTTGCTGTCCTTCCAGCCCAGACTCCTGTCCTGCCTCCTCAGCCCCTGTCCCTGCCACCCAGGGGTATCGCCACCTGCTCATCCCACAAGGGTCTGCTGTGCCCTAAATCTGGACCCACTGCCATCTCTCCTTGCGTGAGAACAGCTCCTCTTTCCTCCTGGGTTTGCCTGCTTTGCGGCCTGGCCAGAGCCCCAGTTTCCAGGTGCTTCAAGCCTCGCCATCCAATGCAGTTTTCACCTAAGGACACCAGAGTGGGTTGTAGTCCTTGCCAGTTTCATGTGCATGGGCTGCATAGGTGCCCTCCCCAGCACAGCCACGCCGTCCTGGTTGAGTTTATCTCTCTCAGAGCCGAAGTGCTGCTTCTACAGGAAGCTTTTCTTTTGATTCCCACTGTACCTCATGGGTACATTTTATGTATTGTATTACACTAAATGGTTCATGCATAAATCTCCCAAGCTAAACTTTAAAGTGTGTTGAGAGGGACGCACCTTCCCAGCTATCTGTGTTCTCCTGGCATCCAGCACCAGACCCAGAACCCTCAGTAACAAATGTAAGTGAATGAATGGGCAGGGGGCCTGTCTGGTCTTACAGCTCCATGTAATTTCTCGAGCTCACCACTAAGTGGCAGTGTTAACCCGGGACAGCTTGGTGCAGAGTTACAGGAGAAAGGCTTGTGAAATGCAAAAAGTGAGGGCAGGGTGCAACTGATAGTTGGTGAGATCTTTATAATCCGTTGTTTCTATCCTGAAGAAGTGTCTGCCCCTGGATGTAAACCCTCAAGTTCATCAGCTAGAAGTGAAGTGGAAAGGACGCTGTGCTAGTCTGCTAGGGCTGTGCTGTGGTTTGGATATGGCTGGCTTGTCCCAACCAAATCTCATGTTGAAGTTTGGTTCCTCAAGGTGGGGGTGTTGGGAGGTGGAGTGGGAGGTGTTTGGGTTCTGGGGCAGATCCCTCATGGATGGCTTGGTGTCGTTCTCCCAGTAGCGCGTGAGATTTCACTCTCTAGATGGGATTAGTCCTCACAGGAATGGGTTTGTTCCCATAAGAATGGCTTGTTATAAAGCCAGGACACCCCTCAGGTTTGGCTCCTCTTCGCGTGTGTCTGCCCCCCCTTTGACCTTCTCTACCATGTTGATTGCAGCACGGAAACCCCACCAGAAGCCAAGGTGATGCCCTCGAACTTCCCACACCACAGAGCCATGAGCTAAATAAACCTCTTTTCTTTTGGAATTACCCAGTCTCCAGTTTTTGGGTTTTTTTTTTGAGAGGGAGTCTCACTCTGTTGCCCAGGCTGAAGTGCGGTGGCACAATCTCGGCTCACTGCAGCCTCTGCCTCCCAGGTTCAAGTGATTCTCCTGCCTCAGCTCCCCAAGTAGCTCGAACTACAGGCATACATCACCGTGCCTGGCTAATTTTTTTGTATTTTTAGTAGAGATGGGGTTTCACTGTGTTACCCAGGCTGGTCTCGAACTCCTGACCTCATGATCCACCCACCTCAGCCTCCCAAAGGGCTGGGATTACAGACATAAGCCACCACACCTGGCCTCCAGTATTCTTTTATAACAACACAAAACAGACCAAGACAGGCTGCTATAACAGAGTGCTGCAGGCTGGGAGGTGTTGAACAACAGACATTTATTACTCACATTTCTGGAGGCTGGAAGTCCAAGCAAGGTTGTGGCTGATTTGGTTTCTCATGAAGGCTGGCCTCCTCCTTACTGTGTCCTCATGTGGCAAAGAAAGACTGAGCCAGCTCCCTGGTACCTCTTCTTAAAAGGGCACAAATCCTATTGTTGGGGCCCCACCCTCGTGACCTCACCTAACCGTAACCACCCCCAAAAGGTCCCGATCCAAATGCCATCCTGTTGGGAGTTAGAGCTCCTACATATGAATTTGGGAAGGTGTGTGTGGGGTGGACGACATGCAGTTTAGTCCATAGTGACTAAATCACAAGTTTAGGAGATACGTTTCAGACCGAGAATATTAAATAGTTTTCTCTGTTTACTGTAACACTTAGGTTATCTGTAGTTCTGCAGTATTTCACTCTCAACATGTGGCCCGCTGGCATCGTTCCCATGTAGTTCTGGGAGGCATCGTGTGTATGAGTGTGTCAGCCTCCATGTTAGTACAGTGTGTGGAGTCAGATAAGTCTAGTTCATGAATAGATAGAACTCGGGGGCAGGGGAGAGGGGACTACGTGTATTGAGTATCCACTCTGTACATATAGGGGCCAGATGCTTTATTGGTGTGACATGGTCCTTGAATGCTCTGCATGCTTAAAATATTATGAACTAGCCGGGTGCGGTGGCTCAAGCCTGTAATCCCAGGACTTTGGGAGGCCGAGGCGGGTGGATCACAAGGTCAACAGATCGAGACCATCCTGGTCAACATGGTGAAACCCCGTCTCTACTAAAAATACAAAAAATTAGCTGGGCGTGGTGGCGCGTGCCTGTAATCCCAGCTACTCAGGAGGCTGAGGCAGGAGAATTGCCTGATCCCAGGAGGCGGAGGTTGCGGTGAGCCGAGATCACGCCATTGCACTCCAGCCTGGGGAACGAGAGAAACTCTGTCTCAGGGAAAAAAAAAATATGAACCAATCAGCTCATGAGGCAGAATTGAAATTGGGAACCATGAGACCCCAAACTTGTTTTCCATCAGCTCTTCTGCCTCCTGAAAGGGATTCGAACCGATAACTCTCTGTCTTCGTCTCCCACCGGAATGAATGCTCCGGAAGGGCAGAGACCAGTCCCGTGGGCATCATCTCCCCACCACGTAGCACAGGTGGGTACTCAGCAGATATTTTATGAGTAAAGGAAGGAAGCTCCTGTGACCCCTGTGCTAATTCATTGAAGTTGGTACTTTCTCAGCTGTTTTCTCCTTTTTTCCTGTACCCTCTGTTTGAATGCTCACCTGGGCTGTAAATCTTTTCTGTTATCACTACATTGCTGTGCTTTGTGCATAAAAAGTAAAACAAGCCCCCTCCAGCCACCAGTGCTCACCCTCCTGTCGGGGGCTTGCTGTCACCCCCTTTGAGAATGGTCCACGGTATTTATGATTTCTCCTCTTAGAAAAATGGACTTGGTTCTGGGGGTGGATTTTCAGAGGAAGAGGTGACACTGGGGAACAGAAAGGATGCCTTTGTGCCCTGGGCCTGCTGTGACCAGTGACCGCTGCCTTGGTGGTCAGAAATGGTAGAAATTGGTTCTCCCCCAGTTTTGAGGGCCAGAAGTCTGAAATCAAGCTATGGGTGGGGCTGCCTTCCTTCTGGAATCCCTGGGGGAGAAACCGTTCTTCCCCGGCTCTGGGTGGCGACAGGTCGTCTTGGTGTTCCTTGGCTTGTGGCCGCATCACACGAATCTCTCTTCCCCTCCACTCCCCCCCCGCACCCCCCAGCTCAACCCCTGCAGTCACATCACCTTCTCTTCTGTGTCAAATCACCCTCTTAGAAGGACACTTGGGGTTACATTTGGGGCCCACCGGATGATCCAGGATCGTCTCTGACCTTTAACTTCATGGCGTCAGCGAAGACGAGCGTCACATGTTTATAGGCTCCAGGGACTGGGACTCGATCTCCTCTAGGGCTGTTGTTCTGCCTATGTCCAAAGAGGGGGCCACGCAGAGGGAGGGCCCCAGGGAGCACAGGGCCTTTCCCGGCCCATCATGGGGAAGGCAGTGAGGTGTGAAGGTAGGATCAGGGTGACCACCGGGAGGGCCCAGGTCAGTAAACCCCAAAGTTGTTGAGCCGTTGGATGGAGAACCAAGCTCAGGAAAGGCCTTGGTGAGTGAGCAGGCTGCCCCAGGCACGGAGCACATTGCTAGAACCTTGCTAGCCTCTGCTTTACAGAGTCTCACTCTGTTGCCCAGGCTGGAGTACAGTGGCGCGATCTCGGCTCTCTGTAATCTCTGCTGCTGAGGTATGAGTGAGTCTCATGCCTCAGCCTCCCAAGTAGCTGGGACTACAGGCCCGCACTGCCACATCCGGCAATTTTTTTTTATTTTTGTATTTTTAGTAGTGATGGGCTTTCACCATGTTGGTCAGGCTGGTCTCGAGCTCCTGACCTCATGTGATCCACCCTCCTCGGCCTCCCAAAGTCCATAGTGCTGGGATTACAGGAGTGAGTCACTGCACCTGGCCGGAGCTAGCCTCTTTTTAAGCTGAAGTACATGAGATCCCGAGAATCTCCCAGCAAAACGCAAAGCCCAGGAGGGAAAGTCGGAAAGAACAGCCTGGTCCTCATCATCTTGTTGATGAGAAAGAAAGTCACCCCGGTCCTGTTAGGTCTGTCAGCTCCCTGTGGCAGGTCTTTCCAGCCCATCTGCCTGCTTCTGTCCCTGCTGTTACCCTGTAGTTCTGGTGCCCCAGGGTCTCTCCTAGATTAGCTGCTGGTGACCCTGACCCTTCTCTTTTCTGTGGCCAGGCACCTCACCTTGCTAGATTACACATGGGCTCCTGTACTCCCTGCAGCTGCCCTGCCGGTAAAGGCCCTCCGAGTATGGCCATTCTCATATCACCTCGCTTCTCTGCCATGTGCTCCCTGCACTCCATGCTCCAGGCGTGTGGACCTGGAGTCCACTGGCCTCACTCTGACCTCTGGCATTTTGCATGTGCTGTTCCTCTGCCTGGAACTCTCCTCCTCCTCCTCCTCCTCCTCGGCTCCTGGGCTTCCCTCTCCATGTCCTTGCCTGGCTGCCCAGAGGAGAAGCCCCCACTGTGCTGCCGTTGCCTCCTGGGATCTTTATGATCTCTACCAGATACCGAGTTTCCAAAGGGCAGGGACCCCCATGCTCAGCACCTTCCTCAGGACTGACCTGCGCAGGTGGCTCTCAGTAACGACTGTTTCTCTGGCTAAATCTTAGTGAGCAAAAGGACACATATATGTATTTGTGTAAGTCCCCTAATGGCTCTGTGCCTCCCATGCTTTGTTTCAATAATCCCTTGGCTGGAACTGCACGTATGTTTTCAGGACGCGCCTTTCCTTGTTGGCGAGGAAGTCCTGTAATCAGCAGTATCCCAGGGAATTAACTGAATGGATAATACTCACGAAGCACGTCTACCTTGCGTCTTCTGTGTCATTTCATCCCAGTAAATCTCCGCGAGGCTCAGAGGGGTTAAAGCTATGCCCAGGACACCCCTCGCACCATACCCTCACTTAAAGTGATGCTGGTCCCGCCTGAAAACCCTCTCTGGGTTCTGTTCTGACCTTCACCCCACTTTGTCCCCAGCTGCTTGGCTAATTTTGAGCCAATATGAGTTGTCCCTGGGGAAACTGGGATTGGGGCGGAGACTGGATCGCCAGGATTGTAGAGAGGCCTCTGCTCCTAGGGAAGCAGAAGCCAGGGAAGGATATGCCAGAAGAAAATAGTCCCAGAAGGTGATATAGACCCAGAGAGAATTAAGATGGACAGATCGTGCACACACATGCACACAGGCATATACATGCACAGGTATACGCACACACACATGCACAGGCATGCACGTGCACACAGGCATACATACACAGGCATGCACACACACATAGGCATACACACATGCACACAGGCATACACACACACGCAAACAGGCAAACACAGACATGCACAGGCATACACACATGCACACAGGCATACACACAGGTGTGTGCACACAGGAATACATGTATGCACACACACAGGCATACACACACATGTGCACACATGCACACAGGCATATAAACGCACAGGTATACGCACACACACACGCACAGGCATGCACGTGCACACAGGCATACATACACAGGCATGCACACACACATAGGCATACACACATGCACACAGGCATACACACGCAAACAGGCATACACAGACACATGCACAGGCATACACACATGCACACACACATGCACACAGGCATACACACGTGCGCACACATGCACACAGGCATGCACACAGGCATGCACACATGCGCACATGCATAGGCATACACACAGGCATACACACACACGCATACACACGCACACACGTGCACACACATACACGCACATAGGCATGCACACACACGCATACACACACGTGCACACACATGCATACACACCACACGCACACAGGCATGCACACACACGTGCACACACACATGCATACACACACACAGGCATGCACACACATGCAAATGAAGAGAGTGGCCTCAAAGGCCCTCTGGCTTCTGAGAGGTCACACATCCTGCTCTAATCTTCTGTGAGGTTCTGCCTCTGGGACTGAGCCCACCTGAGTGGATCTGTGTTCCTCAAAAATTAGCGGTTCTGAGTAAACAGGACAACACCAGGACTTGACTGCCACCTTTATTCTCCAAGTGCTGCCATTTAAAAAACCTTCTGCTGGGCACGGTGGCTCACGCCTGTGATCCCAGCACTTTGGGAGGCCAAGGTGGACAGATCAGCTGAGGTCATGGGTTCAAGACCAGCCTGACCAACATGGTGAAACCCCACCTGTACTAAAAATCCAAAATTTAGCTGGGCGTGGTAGCGCATGCCTGTGATCCCGGCTACCTGGGAGGCTGAGGCAGGAGAATCACTTGAACTTGGGTGGCGGAGTTTGCAGTGAGCCAAGATCGCACCATCGCACTCCAGCCTGGGCGACAGAGCAAGACTCCCCCTCTACCTCCAAAAAAAAGTTCTATTGCCCCTCAAGAAAAAAAAGATGCACACACATGCACATGCACGCACACACATGCACACGCACACACCCACACATACATGCTCACACACACATGCTGTCAAGTGCTCAAAAGACAGGAGTAGCCAGTGTTGCTGTGACCTTCGATAAGAGAATGCACATGGTGCGATGGTGCCCACTCCCAACTTTTGCACCTTTGCCAAGGCCGAGCCCTTTGAGCACTCCGGACGTGTTGGCCCTCAGGAAGTTGTTGGGTCTGGGAGACACCAGGGGGCTGACGATGACAGACTCACTCGTCCGCCATCCGAAGGTCACCTAGGAGGGGCCTCCCTGCGCTCTCAGTGGTCGGTGAAGTCGTTTGGGGCTTTTGTTTTGGAGGTTTCCCTGTTACCACATGACTTGAGGAGTTTCAAAAGATTTTTGTGCTCCCATTACCGTTCTTCCCCAAGGGACGTTTTCTTCCATCTCCTTTGAGCTGTGAGAGCATGTGTGCATCGTGACTCTTAAACTCCTCTAGACGCAGGCAGTATCGATCCTGAGGAACCCGGAGTCCCCCTGCACAGCGTCTTAGCTTGTCCGGGGCTGGTAAGTGACATATTCTGACTCCACGCAGAGAACTGGGGTTTGTCAGGACGGAAGTACGTGACTGATGCTGCACATGTCGGTCTTCCAGCTTAAAAGCGACAGTTAGCAGTGACATTTCAAAAAAGGTCAGGCCAATCAAGACATCTGAGGGAGGGAAAGGAAGGTGGAAGGGCCAGTTCCGAGGAGAAGTGAAGGTTCCTTGGAACTGGAAACCCAGCGCTGGCTGACTCACCCTGAGGACTCTACCTGCCATCAGAGGCGTTCGGGTGTTTTCCTGCCCACGGTCTGTGGCTGTAGTTTAGGGAGGGCTGTTGGCAACCCTGAGGGCACACACAGGCTGGGGTCTGGGAGGCGAGGAGGCCAGAGCCCACCCGCCCTGCACCATCTCTCTCTGAACCTGTTCCTTAGTGGAGAACTGTTTCAGCTGTGGCTTTGGGTTGCTAACGTGGTCTCCAAAATGATTGTCAACAAGAGAGAAATAAACAGCCAAGATGAACACGTGGTCTGGCTTCCGTTGCCTGTGGCCTTGTTTGTTTTATTTTTATTTTTACTTTTTTATATAATTTTTTTTTTTTTTTTGAGAGAGAGAGTTTCACTCTGTCGCCCAGGCTAGAATGCAGTGAGGTGATTTTGCCTCACTGAAACCTCCACCTCCTGGGTTCAAGGGATTCTCCTGCCTCAGCCTCCCGGGTAGCTGGGATCACAGGCGTGTACCACCACACCTGGCTAATTTTTGTATTTTTAGTAGAGGTGAGGTTTCACCATGTTGGTCAGGCTGGTCTTGAACTCCTGACCTCAGCTGATCTGCCTGCCTTGGTCTCCCAAAGTTCCGGGATCACAGGCGTGAGCCACCACGCCCAGCAGGTTTTTTAAATGGCAGCACTTGGAGAAAAAAGGTGGCAGTCAAGTCCTGGTGTTGTCCTGTTTACTCAGAACCGCTAATTTTTGAGGAACACAGATCCACTCAGATGGGCTCAGTCCCAGAGGCAGAACCTCACAGAAGATTAGAGCAGGATGTGTGACCTCTCAGAAGCCAGAGGGCCTTTGAGGCCACTCTCTTCATTTGCATGTGTATGCATGCCTGTGTGTGTGTGTGTATATGTATGCATGTGTGTGCACATGTGTGTGCGTGTGTGTATGCCTGTGTGCATGCATGTGTGTGTGTGCGCGCCTGTGTGCATGTGTGTATGCCTGTGTGTGTGTGTATGCCTGTATGCCTGTGTGTATGCATGTGTGTGTGCACGTGTGTGTTCGTGTGTGTATGCCTGTATGCCTGTGTGCATGTGTGTGTGCGCACGTGTGTATGCCTGTGTGCATGTGTGTATGCATGTGTGCATGTGTGTATGCATGTATGTGCATGTGTGTACATGTGTGTACGTGTATGTATGCCTGTGTGCATGCATGTGTGTGTGCATGTGCATGTACGTGTGTGTGTGTGTGTGTGTATGCCTGTGCATGTTGGCCAGGCTGGTCTCAAACTCATGACCTCAGGTGATCCTCCCACCTTGGCCTCCCAGAATGCTGGGGTTACAGGCGTGATCCACGGCACCTGGCCTTGCCTGTTGCTTTAAAGGTTTCTGAAAACTCTAGAATTGGTTTTAGTGCTGTGATTCTTCTTTCTGGTCTTTTTTCTTCATTTGAACATGTTGAGAATATGCTCCACAGAGTTGGCATTTAAGAAATGGTGTTTACTTGAGAGAGAGAAATCTCAGCCAGCTGAGACATGAATGTGGCCAAATTCCTTTCAATCCGTGTGAGACCTCAGCTGTGGGCCTCCGGGAATGGTGCCTGCTTCAGCCGGTGCAGCTGGGACAGGCGGGGGAAGGAGATGGTCCCTGGTGGGTGTGAACCCACGGCTGTTCGTGACGGGCACCTCCAAATCCCTGCCTTACCTGGAACGGCTCACCATTGCGGGGCCGGGGGTAGTATGACAGGCCTGTTAGCATGACGAGGAACTCAGGGCAAAAACTCGCTGTGCTTTTCATAACATGGGGTTTTAAAACATTCCCAAGCCACTGTCTCTTGGAAGAGGCCTTTCAGATCTTGGAAAGTGTCTGTTTAGGACAGAATCTGTGTTTTCTTCATGTCTTCATTCATGTCAGCTGTCCGGCTCGGGGACACACTTCATGTGTGTTTGCTGATTACATAAATAAATAACAAACTAGCATCTCAGGTTCGGAAAAGACCTCCTGTCCAGACCAGAAGAGAAGAGGTTGTGGTTTGAGGTTTCAGGATGTCGGAAAGGCCCGCATGAGCCACGGGGAGGGGCCTCCTGAGATGATTCCGGATGGCTCCGAGGCATCCCTCTCGCTTTCACTCCCAGCTAACCATGTCATGGGGGTGAATTACTAATGGAGAACTCAGTTCTTCCATCTGCAAAGTGAGAGCAGAGCAGACCCCTCTCGCCCGTGCGGGCTGTGTGCCAGGACCTGTGGGTGATGCTGAAACAGAGGATGGCACAGATCGCCACGTGCGTGCCACTGTTTTCAATCTGAGAACCGAGGGAGCGCCTGAGTGGTGAACGGGTGGGTGGCCTACACAGCCTGGGCACGCTGGACAAAGGGATGATTCACATCTTGGGCAGGACAGAGCAACAGGAGGAGAGATTTCAGCACGCCGCTCTGCACGGCACACACTTGAAAATGTGTTTATTTCCACACTTTTCCGTCTCCTATTTTCATATTGCATTTGACTGCAGGTAACTGAACCCACAGGTCAGGAGGGCTTGTGTTGTAGATACGGCTCTTTACCTGTGGAGAGAGGACGCGGGGCCGCTAGCTCCGGGCCTGCCCCACCCCTTGTGTCCGTCAATGCATCCACACTGCCACTGCGTCCCTTTGGCTGGCATCGCAGTTTCCGGTAAAATGCAGGCAGTTCCAGAATGGAGTCAGTTCTGTAAGTGAAGCTCCGTCATGAAAACGGCTGACCCTGCTAAGCTGGAACAGCTCGTCTCCTTGGTAACTTCCCTCCAAGTGCCAGGTCCTATGTCTTACGTGGTGACAGTCCTGCTCGTCTTGGGTGCCCCTGTGACCATCAGGATCATTGGCTCATTAGCAGTGTGGATGAATGTCTGTGGCACTGGCCCAGCCCACGGGTGAGGGGACACATTTTAGCTCCCACATTCCCACAGAACATGGAAAGTTTAAAGCTTCATGTTCTGAAAAGCACAGTGAGTCTTTGCCCTGAGTTCCTTGTCATAGCCACACAGTTCTCAAGAGTCAGTGGGCTCTCAGGAGACCCCTGTTGGAGCTCTAGAAAGGCCACGTGACCTTTCGGCACCCGCCTCTGCCCAGCACACCGGCAAGCGTGCTGTGTCCGGGGGCAGGAGGACTCACTCTGAGATTCTGATTCCTGGGGAACCCATCCTGTTTCTGGCTGCTACACCCTGGGAGGTTTTCGCCCCTGTCCAGCTGGCCCCTGACTATTACCTAATGTTCCTGGTTTGTCCATCATCGCACCCCCATTTACTGAAAACCTGGGACAGGACATTCTCCAGTGAGGAGGTCCTCCTCTCGGAACGGCCATCCCCGGCCTCAGGGAGGAAAAAATCACGCCGGTCATGATTTACCCGCACGCGGCGTTTCAGCTGTGCTAAGGGGTTCCCTTTCACCTCTTCCACATCGCAGTCAATAGTATTTGAAGTATTCAGTGGCAGCATTTTCTCTCTCATTGCGACATGAAATAAGGAGCCTCCCTCAGTGACGGTGGCTTCCATTTGATGGAAGGTAGTCTTATGATTGTGATGAATGCCGGGAGTGGATATTTGGGGGTGACTTAGTCTGAGACCAGCAGCCTTCCTGGTGCGGGGGTGGCATGGCTTTGGAAAGCTTACCCTGTGGCAGGGTGGGGACGGCCAAGGACTGCTCCCCAGGCAGAGCCCCAGAGTTTGGGTCTGGGTCCTGCGCAGGGCTGGGCTGTTAGGGAAGCAGAGGTGGCCTGAGAAGCAGGAGGGAGGCCGGCCGGCTGCACGGGCCTCCGTTACCTGGGGTGAGGAACCTGAGTGTGCAACACGCAGTGACCACCTGGTTTTTATGTGCAGCGGGCGTTGTTGTTGCTGCTTTCTGTTGTCGTTGAGATAGAGTCTCGCTCTCTTGCCCAGGCTGGAGGGCACTGACTCACTCATGGTTCGCGGCAGCCTCCACCTCCCAGGCTTAAGTGATCCTCCCTGCCTCTGCCTATGGAGTAGCTGGGACTACAGGCGTGTGCCACCACGCACCACTAATGTCTTTGAGAGTTTGTAGAGATGAGTTTTGCCATGTTGCCCAGGCTCGTCTCAGTCTCCTGGGCTCAAGTGATGCTCCCACTTCGGCCTCCCAAAGCGCTGGGATAACAGGTGTGAGGCACCGCGCCCAGCTGTTGTGGTCACTTTTTCAAAAAATTACGATAAACACACATACCCATTGTTGCCAGATCTTCCTGCTTTTCAAGAGAATTTAGAAATTTATGTTTTTCTCAACTGTGGTCAAATACACATAACCTAAAAGGCATCATGTTGTTCATTTCTCCACGTGTCCTTCAGTGGCACTAGGTACATTCATGTGGCCAGGCAGCCATGATGACTAGAACTTTTTCATTTTCCTAAACCGAAACGCTGTTCCCACACCACTCCTTCCTCCCCCAGCCCCTGGTAACCATTATTCTTTCTACTTTCCATCTCTGAGAATCTCACAACTCTAGGGACCTCCTTGAAGTTCAGTCCTACAGTATCCGTCTTTCTGTGGCGGGTTTATTTCACTCAGCACAGCATCCTCAGGGTTCCTCCATGTTGTGTCAGAATCCCACTGCTTTTTCATGGCTGAATAATATTCCACTGCACAGACAGACCACACTCTGCTTGTTCGTTCATCTGCCAGTGGACATTGAGCTGCTCCTACCTTCCAGCTAGAGTGAATCATGCTGCTGCGGACACGGATGTGCAAATACCTGTTGAGTCTCTGGGTTGAAATCTTTGGGGTGTTGACCCAGAAGTAGAATTGCTGGCTCACATGGGAATTCCATTTTTGATTTTTCCAGGACGCCGCATGGCTTTCCGTCGGAGCTGTATCATTTTACATCCCAGCCACAGTGCACAAGGGTTCCAGTCTCTGCATCCTCACCAGCACTTGCGATTTTCTGTTTTTTCCCCTATGTAGTAGCCATGCTAATCCGTGTGAGGTAGTATGCTGTGATTTCCAGTAGTGTCTGTTTTCTGTGGCAGCCACCAGGACCATATTGTAAGGAAGGCATGAACCTAGGCAGGGGGTGGCGTGAGGAGAGCCGGGCACGGCCAGGCGGTCCCCGCGTGAGGTCTCTGAGGCCTGGCTGCTTCCCGGCTTCCTTTCTGCCCTGCTTGCAGGAGACCGATGCTTGAGGACGGATCTCTGCTCACCCCGGGGGAAGGAGTTCCCCATATACTTGGAAACTGGCTTTCATCTTTGCAAGCAGAGACAGTTTCTGGGAATTGGTCCGAAGTCTTGAGGCTTGGATCTGCCTTGGTGGACAATTTCCATGGCTCCACTTCCCCTGGTGGGGCCTCACGGACCCAGCGGAGCCCTGCCGCTTCTGCTGCTGAGGGAGTCTGAAGATCCCTGATTCCTTCTGCCTCCCGGCGTGTCTAAGATGAGGCCTTGCTTTGTGTAGGACAAGATTTTAAGATAAAAATGAATGCGTCTGGAAATTAATATGTCCCGGGCTCTTATCAGCGGCACCATCTTTGTTTCAGCCGTTCAGATTTCCCCCAAGTGCTGGATTTCCCTGGCAAAGGCAGAAGCAACGCTTTTGTCCAGAACCAGATGTCTGCAGAGTGTTTTCCTTTCTTCCTGAACGTCACAGTTCCAGCTTGAAAAAGACATTCCCACCCATTTCCGACGGACGATAGGGTGTCGTAGAGATTATGGTAATTCTAAGAAGTTTGGAGTGGGCTTATGGAAATCGGTAATAAATATCACACATCGAGACGCTTTCAGAGTTTCTTAATACAATATTTGTTATGCTAACTTCGAATTGCTAGGATTTCTACAGGCTTGAAAATGGATGATTTTTTTTTCTTTATAAAAAATGTTAGGATGATTTTCCCTTTGGAAGAATAATAGGCGTTGTTGAGCGGTGTGTCTGCTCGAAAGAGATGGGTCCTCCAGCAGCAGACGGTGGCTTTTCTGGACACGAGGCCTCGTTGCTGTGATAGACGCTGGTGCCAGCACCTTGCTGCTGCCCTGCGCGCCACTAAGTGGTCTCTAATTATAGCTGTGTCCTTGGCATCCAGACACCTCCTCCCCCTTTCAGAGGGGTGGGTGAGGGCTTAGAGGTGACCTACAAAGGACTGGCCCTGGTGACCGGTGGACGGCATCTCCACTGGGAAGAACACAAGGGCAGACGATTCCGCAACCTCTTCAGTTTCCCTTTCCTGACTTGCTGTGCCCAGCCCAGCAGCTCTGACTTGTGATCCAGGGTGCCCCAGCACTGCCGTCCTCCGAGGGCTGTGCCAATGGGGACAGACATGCCTGGCGCTGGTTTCCCAGTGTTTCATGCTGTTCTTTTAAAAAACTGCATTATTGAGATGTAATTCTCAGACCATGCAATTCACCTGTCTCATATGTGCAGTCCAGGGGTTCCTGCTTTGTTCATAGTTGTGTAACTGTCACCAAGGTCCATTTTAGGACATTTTCATCACCTCAAAAAGAAACCCGTTCGCCAGCCTCCCCCTCACCTCCCTCCCTGCAGCCCCTGGCACCACACATCTACTTTCCATCTCTATGGATCTGCCTCTTCCGGACATGTCATGTGAATGACATCATATAACATGCGGCTGTGTGTGGCTGCTTTCACTGAGCACGGCGTGGCCACAGCTCATCCGTGGGTAATGTGTCAGGGCTTCATTCATTTCATTGCTGAATTGTGTGCATCCACTGAAGGCTTCTGTGCCCATACCCAGAAAATGCATTTATGGATGGGCATGGTAACTCCTGCCTGTAGTTCCAGCACTTTTGGAGGCCAAGGCCGGAGGATTGCTTGAGCCTAGCAGCCTCAGACCACCCTGGGTGACATAGTGAGACCCTATCTCTAAAAAAAAAAAAATTAGCTGCATGTGGTGGGGCATGCCTGTAGTCTCAGCTAAATGGGAGGCTGAGGAAGGAGGATTGCTTGATCCTGGGGGATCAAGGCAGCCATGAGTTGTGATTCTGCCACTGTACTCCAGCCTGGGAAACAGAGTGAGACACCAAAGAAAGAAAGAGAAAGAGGGAGTGGGGGAGGGAGTGAAGGAGGAAGGGAATGCATTTATGTTTGATCAGCCTCTGAGACCAATGACCTCTACCCAGACCTGGTGGTGACTTGAGGGTGGCTTAGGTTCAGCATCTCACATTGGGCGGGTGAGAGAACAGAGAAGGTGCTGGAATAGCATTAAAACAATGAAAACAATACTATTAACTAACACTTACTCTGTGTATTGGTCAGTTTGGACTAGGCTATGCCTCATAACAAACATCCCCCCATTCCTGGTGGCTTCCAACCGTCTAAAGGTTAACTGCATCTAAAGGTTGACTGTGGATTTGCCCCAGTTTATTCTGTGTCCCAGGGTCCAGAAAAGGAGATGTTGCTGTTCTCTGGGCAAAGGGAGCAGAGCACCCACTGAACCTGACATCCATGGGGTGGGAAGGACATACTTCCTTCCATAGGGAGGCAGAGGACAGGGCTTTCTGATCCTTACCCAGGGAGAGACTTGAATGATTGGAACCAAGATAAGGCCCTGCATTAAGGTTGACAAAATGGGTCCTGCACTTGGCCCGTCACCTTTTCTTTGTAAGTAAACATTTTCTAGAGCATCGTCTTGCCTGTTTGTTGAAATGTGACCTGTGGTTCCCGCCGTGCGAGAAGGGTGGAGTCAGGCTGTGAGAGAGACCGCGTGGTCCTCAAAGCTGACGGTGTTGACTCTCTGGCTTTCTGCAGAGCTTGCACATTAGGACCAAGGGAGAAAAAGTTGCAAGACTGGCAAGACAGCCCGGGCATCTTCCTGCCTCCTTCTCTGGTGTAGGCTTGGTGTGCTGGTTTGAAGGCAGCCCTACCACCTGTCCAGGTTCGTGGTTGTAGGTGGGCTCCTGGCTCCCGGCCCTAGGCACCTTGGTCAGTGCTCACGTCTTGCCAGTCTTGCAAGTTTTTCTACCTTGGCATTCTGCCCCACGGATCTCACTGGAGGGGCTGGTCCTTCCTCCTGGGGAGCACCCCTGAAATCCCCACCCAGCCTTCCTCTCCCCATGGAAATCAACTTTGAAGCAAATGCCTTTTTCTGTTGCCATATGCTTTCCCTCCGCTCTGAGGCCCTGTGATCCCAGCTCGTGGTCCACATAAAACCAAGTGGTAGATCCCTGCCACATCTTCTGGGGGTGAGGTTGTCCTGGCAACCATGCTGTTTTTCATATCAACAAATGTACCTTAGGCCTATCCTGGGCAGCCCTTGGTCCATGCCCGATGTGCCACATGAGCCTGTTCTGCACTGAATTAGGCTTTGTAGCGAGTTGACCAGCTGTCTTAGATCTCTGGCTTCAAGTTTTCCCCCTTCAAGCACACAAGCCTTTCTCTCCTCCTAGATGCCTTTGAAATGCACGGTGGCGGGGGCAGCATCATGGCTGTGGTCTCCATCGATGGGAACAGGTATCAGTGACAATGCCCTTGTCCCTCTGTGTTTCAGGGCATGCATTTCGTGGTGTCAACAGGCCTTGTATGAGGCAGGGTTCTCTAGAAAAGTGGAACCAATAAGATACATGCATATTTGTGTACATATCTAAATGTATACATATATATAGAAAGAGAATGAGGAGAGATTGATTATAAGGAATTGGCGCATGTGATCACGGAGGCTGAGAAGTCCCACAATCTGCCATCTGCAGGCTGAAGACCCAGGAGAGCCGGTGGTGTAAACGTCAGAACAAGCTGAACCCATGTTCAGCTGCAGGAGTTGGTTGAGAGCTGATGCCCCCTTCCTCTGCCTTTTGTTCTATTCAGACCCTCAACGGATTGGATGAGGCCCACCCACTTTGGGGAGAGCGTCTGCTTTTCTGAGTCTACCGATTCAAATGGTGCTCCAGAAACATTCTCCCAAATATATCCAGAAACAGCCTCCCAGATAGACCCAGAAATAACAGTTCACTCTGAGCGCCCTGGAGCTCAGTCAAGGTGACACATAAAATGAACTATCACAGGCCTCGAAGGTCACCAGGACCCTGCCTGTGTCTTGATGGGAATTTCCATCATCTCCTTATGATCTTGCCTGCCTTTGCTCGAACCCCTGCAGAGATGGGGAACTCACTCCTTGCGGAGATAGCCTGCTGTCTGGGGTTGTTCTCTTTGTATTGCCTTGCCTGCCCCCTCCCCGTGTCAGGCCTCATCAGCCCCAACATGGCCAAACTTCAGTGGTCACGTAGAACAAGCTCAGTCCGACAGCTCACAAGTCCGTCACGCCAGGCGGTGAAATGACCCTGGGAGCACAGCAAGAGGGACGGCATAAATGGAATATCTCATTGTAAAGTCTTTTCTGGAGATCGAGTTTAGAATCTTCATGAATATTTCAGTGGCATTCAGAGTCAGCGTTCAGAGGCTCTTATTTATTTTAACACTATGAGAAGCGTTATTGTTTATAAAATAGCTACAAAGAATCTTTTGTCTCCATGTGTTGCATTGGAATCGATTTCTTATTATGTAGGCCCTTATTTTTTTTTTTAAACAAAGAAGCTAACATATTGAGATGCCTTGGCAGGCATCTGATGTGTGCCTGCCTGCTATTCTTTTTTCCCTGCCCCGTCATGCAGCAGAGACTCTGATCACTGGCTTTTGCCTGTTCTAAGCAGGTGGGAAGGGACCCACCAGGGGGCAGAAGAGAGATGAGTGGTATTGGTAGAAAGTAAGGATCGGATGCCTCCTCCATCTAGAGTGGCTCAGACCGGGGACGCCGCGCACATCTGCACAGTTCACAGATTCCATATTTGTGATTTTGCCTACTCACTAAAATTTATTTGTAACGCTGAAATATAAAAGCTCATGCGCCTTCACGGTTATTCGCGGCTACGCAGAGCGGTGGAGAGTCTGAGTCCTCCAGCCCGCAGGTGCCCAGCTGGGGCTGAACAGGGCCAGGCTCTGCCTTCTGGCCTCAGCTCTTGTTCCCTAAACCATTGTCCTTTGTGTCTTCTCTTTTGTACCATGGCTTTCGAAATTGTGTGCTGTTTCTTGGTGATCTTGCTGTATGGAAGGGTCCCCTATTCTGGTGCCGTAGCGCCGTCTGGGGTTCCCAAATGCGAGAGGCTGTGATGGGTCCGTGAAGAAAACACACGTGTTAGAGGAACTTCATTCATGTCTGAGTCATGGTGCCATAGGCCGTGAATGTAACGTTTTTGTTTTGGAAACAGAGTCTGGCCCTGTCACCCAGGCTGGAGTGCAGTGGTGCCATCTCGGCTTACTGCAGCTTCTACCGCCTGAGTTCAAGTGATCCTCCTACCTCAACCTCCCACATTGCTGGGACTATAGACACGTGCCACCATGCCCAGCTAATATTTTAATCTTTTGTAGAGATGGAGTCTCACTCTGTTGCCCAGACTGGCCTTGAACTCCTGAGCTCAAGGGATCTGCTGGCCTTGGCCTCCCAAACTACTGTTACTACAGACACGTACCACCACACCCAGCTAATTTTTGTACTTTTGGTAGAGAGCAGTTTTCACCATGTTGCCCAGGCTGGTCTCAAACTCCTGGGCTCAAACGATCCATCTGCCTCAACCTCCCAAATTGCTGGATTATGGGTGCGAGCCACCACACCCAGCCAATGCCATGTTAACAAATCAACAATGTGTATAAATAACTTGTCTTTAATCAGGATATATATATAACTAGGAGATACGTATGTATGCTATATATTGACAGGTTGATGAAAGTGTGACCAGAGGCCCTTAGGAACCTAACCCTGTGTTTCTTGTAGGAGGAACAGCTCAGTATGGCTAATTTTGTATTTGTGGCAGGTTTATGGCATGTTAGCACCGCAGACCATGAGCATCACGTCTCTATGCATCCGGGACAGTAAGAAGTTGATGCTGTCTGCACACAGCAAGACAAGCAGGTCAAGCACCTCTCAAGTTCCTGTTCATGTAACATCCGGTAGGCACACCCTGTGCCAAACCAGCTTTTCTTCCCGCTAGGGAACTCCTCCCAGTCATTTAGAGTGGATTTGCTTTGATATTTCAACCCAGCACAAGCATGAAGCTCTCCAGTAGGAACAATTTGATTCACACGTTTACCTTGTACCAGTTTTTAAGTGTCTGACTTTTGCACAGGTGCATTTCTGCTCGGTGTTGATTATAGGCGCGTGGGGTGGGGCAGGGCAGCAGGCGCTGGAAGAGACATGTTCTGTGAGCATGCTATTTCCTTATTACACAGCTTGGTTTCCAGGTGGTACCTGCTGCTATCGGGTACCTAATCTTCAAGAATTAACAGGGCTTTCTTCACTAGGGTGGGTCGTCTTTAATAAAAATGCTTGTTTTTCTTAGCACAGAGTCAACATAGCAGGGTATCGTTGAAATGTTTATTCCGTAACGTTGCTGATGAAATAGGGCATATATTTAACCATTGCTTTCTTAAACATACAGGAACTGCTTAAGCTTTCAGAAACAGTCTAAGGCTGCTGATTCATGCAGATATAAATAGTGGCCCACTGTGAAACCCCCACACACACTCCCCTCTGCAGTGCCAACCGCCATGGAGAGTTGTATCTGGTTTTGTCTATTTCCTGACCGCTCGGTGGAAGGAAGCTCAGAGTGTGCATCTCTGCTGGGCAGGTGGGCGCCCAGTCTGCCTTCCTGTGAGCCGGGATGGTGATGGGAAGTGAGGGTCCCAGTGAACGCTTCTGACACAAAGTTAGCAGCTCCAGCCTTGCCTGGTTGCAGGCGTGGACCTCGTCTGTGCTGTTGAGTGTCTTTTCCTTTATCTATTCTCTGAAATAAGCCCCATTTCTCTTATGAGGTTTTGTGGTTCCTAATGAAAGAATTAAAGTGTAAAACCCTTATCAAGTATCAGGCAAGGGGCTGGGCATGGTGGCTCATGCCTGTAGTCCCAGCACTTTGGGAGGTCAAGGTGGGAGGATCACTTGAGGTCAGGCATTTGAGACCACCAGCCTGACCAACATGGTGAAACCCTATCTCTACTAAAAATACAAAAATTAGCTGGACGTGGTAATGGGGGCTTGTCATCCCAGCTACTCGGGAGGCTGAGGCAGGAGAATCACTTGGACCTGGGAGGCAGAGGTTGCAGTGAGCTGAGATAGTGCCACTGCACTCCAGCCTGGGCGACAGAGTGAGACTTCATCTTAAAAATAAAATAAAAAGTATCAGGCAAAGGCACGGCTTTCCTTCAGCTCCACCATTTCACTGGCTGTTGGACAGAGCCCCAGGTGTGCATTTGACTCACACACCTGAGCCCAGCCCTGTCTCCTAGGAGCAGCGTGTCCCAGGTGAGACTGGGATGCAGCATCCTACCCAGGAGCCTTAGACTGGGCTGTCCATGGAGAGACCTGCTCTGGGGTGTGTCCTCAATACAGCAGGTCGGGCCAATTGGATCTGTGCCATCAGGAGGAATCCCTGGGAACTCTGGTAATGGTACAGGGTGGTGGGGAGTGTGTCAGAAGGGAACTGAGTCTAGTGCATTTGAAAGCAAATGTTTAGTGATGGCACCTAGGACCTGGCATTGCTTTCCTTGTGATGGTGTTGGTTTCTGATAGTTGGCCAGCCTCCTGCCCCTGCCTGCCACCTCCTGCCTCCTGACCCCTGAGCAGACACGGGGCTCACTGCAGTGTCACAAAGGCATTGAGAACCATCACTGGGCAGTGGTTCACGGTCTGCATTCTCATAGGCTGGAAGGGAAGGGGAGCTGCCTAATTAGGCTAATCGGGGTTAAGAAAATGATGCTTGGCCTGGCCAAGTGTGTTGGCTCATGCCTGTCATCCCAGTACCTTGGGAGGCCAAGGAGGGACCATCACTTGAGCCCAGGAGTTCAAGAGCAGCCAGGGCACCATAGTGAGACCCTGTCTCTATGGAAAAGTGTGTAAAAACAAACTGGGTATGGTGGTGCATGCTTGTAGTCCCAGCTACTTGGGAGGCTGAGATGGGAGGATTGCTTGAGCCTGGGAAGTGGAGGTATCAGTGAATCAAGGTCATGTCGTGCCTCTGCACTCCAGCCTGGGGTGATAGAGTAAGACCCTGTCACTCAAAAAAAAGATGAAAGCAGCTGGGTGCAGTGGCTCATGCCTGCCAGCCCAACACTTTGGGAGACAGAGGCGGGCATATCACTTGTCAGGAGTTTGAGACCATCCTGGCCAACATGGTGAAACCCCATCTCTACTAAAAATACAAATATTTCTTGAGTGTGGTGGCACATGCCTGTAATCCCAGCTACCCAGGAGGCTGAGGCAGGAGAATCACTTGAACCCGGGAGGTAGAGGTTGCGTTGAGCCAAGATCCCACCACTGCACTCCAGCTTGGGTGACAGAGCAAGACTCCATCTCAAAACCAAAACCAAAAGATGAAAGCTGAGGATCAGGGCAGTCCTATTGGAGGGGAACAGTGGGGACCCATCATCTCGTACACCCTCCCGACCACACAACCGCAAACTTCTTTCTTCCTCCTTACAGTTGATTGTTTTTTGTTTGTTTGTTTTTGTTTTTGCCCTCAATGACTTCCTGTCATAAAATTTGTCGGTTGGATTGTGCCCGTTTGGGTTTTGGGTTTGGATTTCTGTCTTATAGATTTATAATAGCACAGTGGGTATTTTAACTTGTATTAATCGTAAGTTACAAATGCGTGGATTTTTTGTTTCCAGATTTATCTCCTTTTAACTTTGCTTATGAGTTCTTTTGTTTTGACTTTTTTAAAGCATAGGGGATTTTTTCTTTTTTTGAGACGGAGTTTCGCTGTTGTTACCCAGGCTGGAGTGCAATGGCGCGATCTTGGCTCACCTCAACCTCCGCCCCCTGGGTTCAGGTGATTCTCCTGCCTCAGCCGCCTGAGTAGCTGGGATTACAGGCATGCACCACCATGCCCAGCTAATTTTTTGTATCTTTAGTAGAGACAGGGTTTCACCATGTTGACCAGGATGGTCTCGATCTCTTGACCTGGTGATCCACCCGCCTCAGCCTCCCAAAGTGCTGGGATTACAGGCATGAGCCACCGCGCCCGGCCAGGGGATGTTACTGTATTTTGTTTATGTCACCAGGTCAGCTGCTTCCCCACGTAGCTTTGGTAACACTCTTAGAAACTCACCACTTCTACATTTTCATGTTCTTTGTTATTTGCCCACGTATTTTCCATTCGCTTTTTATTCCTTCCTGAATTTTTTTTAATGGGATCATCTTTCTTTTGCTAAAAGAAGTCCTTTTAAGAATTCACACTGGTGATGCAGTGTCTGCTTTGATTTTGCCCAAAATGTCACTGATTAGCCTTATTGCTAGAAGGGTATTTTTGCGAGGTACAGATTCTAGATTGGTAGTTATTTTTTTCTTTGTCACATTCCCTTTTCTTTTGAAAGGCTGCTGTCAATGTCATTGTAGATAATGGCCATTTACTATGGTTGCTTTAGAAATTTTCTTTGTCCTTGGCTTTCAGTATTTGTGCACCTCACGGTGGTTTTTTCCCTATGTTTATCTTGTTTGAGATTCATAGAGATCCTTGAGTCTGTCAGTTTACGTGTTGTCAGTTTAGGCTTAGTGTGTATAGTTCTTTTGCTCTGTTTTTCATCTTCTCTCCTTCTAAGATTCGATTCACATACACATCAGAGCCTTTTGGTGTGTCTTATATGTGTCCTTTCTGTGTTTTCCATTCATCCTTCTCTCTATGCTTCAGTTTGTGCATTTTTTATTGATCAATTTTCCAATTTCCTTATGCATCTCCTACATGTAATCTGACCTTAAACCTCCCTTTGAGGTCCTTAATTGTAGATGTTGGATTTTTAAGGTCTAAAGTTTACGATTGATTCTCGTCTGCATTCAGTTGTTTCTTGAAAGTCTCCATCTTTTCAGCTGCTTTCTCCAGTTTTCCTTTTCCCTTCTTGATTGTACTAATCATTTCTCAAGTTCTTTGCTGCTGACTCCAGTATCTGGATCATGCATGGGTCTTTTTTTGTTGACTGTATTTTCTCTTTGTTTTCCAACACATGGTACAATCTCGGGGAATGACTAGTAATTGTTTATAGAATGTCAGGCATTGCACATGTATACAAAATTATGGAGACTCTAGACAGTGTTATTTTCTTTCAGAGAGGATTCTCCTTTCTTCTGTTAGGCATTGAGAGAAGCCTTGTCACCTTAATGCAGTCAGAGACTGAGCTGAGTCAAGGCTGGGTTGTAGTTTTGAGAGGACTCATTCTAACTCCAGTTCTCCTTTCCTTCTAGAATGTAGCCCCTCAGCACTTTCAACTGAGAGCCTGGTGTGCTTACCAGCATCCCCCTTCCAGAGGGCCCTGCCCTCCAGTTTTTATGCCCTGCTTTTTCACCTTGCTCCTCCCGATTGCAGAATTCAGCAAACATCGAAAGGAAAAGTAGCTGAATGCCTCATTCATTTATCCACTCCTTCCTCTCACCCAGGTTTTGCCTCAGGAGTCCTACTTTACTGCTAAAAACTCCAGTGACTTCTCTACACCTAGCAGGAATCGGCTCTTGGCCCAAGGACCAATTCTCAGCTCATTTTCAGAATCTGGGATGTACAAATGATCCCAGGGGAGAAGCGGCTTTAGCATGTCTGCTCACCCCTCGACAGCTGCCCCCTTTCCGAACCTTGGCACCTGCATGTGGTCTTTGTAGCTTCAGCAGCTCCCTGAGGCTTTAAAAGATACATTTGCTGTTGTCTTTTGTTGTTTATTCACTTTCTGGTGGGAGCATTTATCTGCCTCTGGCCACTTCATCATATCTGTCTGTGCCCAGTGGAGGCTGATTCAGACCATTTCCTGAGTCTTTTGGACATGACCTCTTAGTCATTGATAGCTTCCTGATATTCTGGTATGGCGAGACATTTCAGATTTCATGTCTCAGACGTGGAGTCAGCCATTTTTCCAGGGAAGGCTGGTTTCTTTCATTGGAAACTGGCGGTTAGGGGCCACATCTAAGTTAAGGGGGGCTTACGTTCTAGGTAATATGCATCGTGAGTCATATTGATACTGCCCGTTGTGATTCAGGGCAAGGACTGACTTAACCTCCTTGATCTTAACATCTGTATCTCCTTTCAGCTGTGTTAAACGCGTTAACCATTAATGAGCCACACCACTCTTTTGGTTTATTCTACCATGCACAAACAGTTCTCACGTAATGCTGCCAACACTTACCCAGCAGTACGTTGCTGTAGTGGTTTCAGATTCTCCCTCGCAGTGACTTGTTGTCCCTCTGTTAGGGATCTCATGCTTGACAGATGTTTGGAATCATTTCTCTCTGGTTTTGTTTGTGTGTGTGTGTGTGTGTGTGTGTGTGTGTGTGTGTGTGTTTGCCAGCAGCTATGTACAGATTTAGGTCCATTTGTTTAATTTTATTTTTGATTTTGAATGACTTGCTTTTAAAATTTTTAATGTTGACTTGTAATTCTATAGACTATTTGCATTTTAAAGTCAAATCTATAAGCCAAGTATATGCAAAGAGGTTCCACCTTCCCCCGCTCCTGTCTACTCTATTCTGTTCCTTCACTGTAGAGAATAATTTTTAAAAATAGGGTGGGTGGGGCAGCTCATACCTGTAAACCCAGCACTTTGGGAGGCCAAGGTAGGTGGCTGACTTGACCTTAGGGTTTGAGACCAGCCTGAGCAACATAGCAAGACTCTATCTCTACTTAAATAAAAAAATAATTCTATTGTTTATAGAGGGTGCTTTTTAAATTCTTACAATTATAGTTGTAGCTATTATTTATTAAGTCCTTGTGTATTGGGTAGTACTGATAATTATACACTATCTCATTTAAATTGACGAACTGCCTTATGAGATACAGTCTGTTATTCCCTCTGTTTACGGTTGAAAACACTGAGCCTTAGAGATATTAAGTAACTTGGCCAGAATGCTACAGCTGGTAAACTTGAACTTGAGACTAGAAGCCAGGTCTAGTTTATGTCTAGACATGACTGTCTCTGTGGCTTTGGAAGCTACCGGTTACCAAGCTTGGGTTGGCTTCTCTTGATTGATTATTTAAAAGACATCCGCAAATGAGCTGGAGGACATAACATTAAAGGCCACAAGCCAGGCACAAGCTCAGCGTGATCTCACCTGCAGAATCTTAACAAGTTGAACTCTTCTTGGAAGCAGAGAATAGAATCGTGGCCACCGGAAGCTGGGAGGTTGGGGAGGGGGCCGGGGAGGTGTTGGTCAAAGGATACGTCATTTTGCTGAGACAGGAGAAGTAAGTTACGATATTGGCCGGGCATGGTGGTGACCCCAGCCTTTTGGGAGGCTGAGGCACATGGATTACCTGAGGTCAGGAGTTCAAGACCAGTCTTGCCAACATGGCAAAACCCCATCTCTACTAAACGCAAAATTAGCCAGGCACGGTGGCACGCACCTATAGTCCCAGCTACTTGGGAGGCTGAGGAAGGAGAATCGCCTGGAACCTGGGAGGCGGAGGTTGTCGTGAGCCAAGATCATGCCACTACATTCCAGCCTGGGTGACACAGTGAGACTCAGTCTCAAAAAAAAAAAAAAAAAAAAGGGAGAAGTGAGTTTTGAGTTCTGTTAGCCACAATGCACTGTATACTTGAATCGCTGAGAGTTGAACCTAAGTGTTGTCACCACGAAAAGATGGTGTATGAGGCAGTGCGCACGTTCATCAGCTCGATTTAGCTGTTCCACGTTGTTTGCATGTTTCTCTTTCTGTTTGTTTTTTACTGTTTGAGACAGGGTCTTGCTCTCTGTCGTTGCCCATGCTGGAGTATAGTGGGGTGATCATGGCTCACTGCAGCCTCCATCTCCTGGGCTCCAGAGTGATCCTCTCACCTCGGCTTCCCGAGTGGCTTGGACCGCAGGTGTGTGCTACCACACCTGCTATGTTTTTAAATTTTTTGTAGAGATGGGGTCTCACTATGCTGCCCAGCCTGGTCTCAAGCTCCTGGGCTCAAGTAATTCAACCGCCTTGGCCTCTCAGAGTGCTGGGATTATAGGTGTGAGGCACTGTGTCTAGCCTGTATGCATTTTTCAAAACATCATGTTGTATACCATCAGCGTATACTATTTTTATTTGTCAATTTAAAAAATCAATTAAGGCCTGAGTGTGGGATTACACCTGTAATCCCAGCATTTTTGGAGGCCGAGGCAGGCAGATCACTTGAGGTCAGGAGTTCAAGACCAGTCTGGCCAACATGTTGAAACCCGTCTCTACTAAAAATATGAAAATTAGCCAGGTATGGTGGCGGGCACCTCTAGTCCCAGCTGTTTGGGAGGCTGAGGCAGGAGAACTGCTTGAACCCGGGAGGCAGAGGCTGCAGTGAGCCAAGTGTTCTCATCATTTCTCTCCCACTGATAGATGAGAACATGCTATATTTGGTTTTCTGTTTCTGCATTAGTTCTCCAAGGATAATGGCCTCCAGCTTCCTCCATGTCCCTGCAAAGGGCATGATCTTGTTCCTTTTCTATGGCTGCATAGTATTCCGTGGTGTGTGTGTACCACATTTTCTTCACCTAGCCTATCATTGATGGGTGCATAGGATGACTCCCTGCCCTTGCTATTGTGCATAGTGCTGCAGTGAACACATGTGTGTATGTGTCTGTGTAATAGAATGGTTTATGTTCCTTTGTGTATATACCCAGAAGTAGGATTGCTGGGTCGAATGGTATTTCTGTCTTTAGGTCTTTGAAGAATCTCCACGCTGTCTTCCACAATGGCTGAACTGATCGACACTCCTACCAACAGTGTAAAAGGGTTCCTTTTCCTCCTCACCAGCATTTGTTTTCTGACTTTTTAGTAATTGCCATTCTGACTGGTGTGAGATGGTGTCTCATTCTGGTTTGGATTTGCATTTCTCTAATGATCAGTGACGTGGAGCATGTTTTTCATGTGATTGTTGGCTGCATGTGTGTCTTCCTTTGAAAAGTGTCTGCCCATGTCCTTTACCCCCTTTTTTAAGGGGGTTGTTGTTTGTTTCTTGCATCCTTAACAGCTTGTGACGTGTGGAGTAGGCCGGGGTGTTCAGCCGTCTGCGGGGCTGAGGCCTGCCTTGCATCTCCCTTCGAAGCAGCTCCCTGCCCTGCTGCGCGGTGGCTTCTCCTAGTTGCTTTCCCTCTCCTCATGCTGACTTTTCATTTTCTGTTTCCTAATAAAAATTAAGCGAAGCATCCAAGAGCAGTGGTTTCCTAGCCCCCCCACCCCCTCCCCACATGCACCTGGTGCTCAAGGCCTCAGGTGCCGTGGAGATGGAGAAGTGATCCATTTGCTTGTCGGAGGAGGAGGTTTGTGCATTAAGACAGCGGAGCCTGCGGGGCTCAGTGTCTTCCTGGACTCCATGTGGTCCTGAATTCCCTTTCCTGGGCTGCTTGGAAAACTGTGAGCTTTCGGGGGGACCCTGGAGTCACATTAGCATTTTGAAAGTCTGTCTTCAGACAGCAGGAAGGTGCCGAACGCTGCACCGGGCAGAGGGAGGGCCAGGGGCTTCTTGCCATTGAACTGACACAGGCAGATAATTAGGTCATCGTCCTCTTGCTGGTGAATCATGCTCCATTAGAATTTTGGAGACAATTCCTGAAGCTTACTGTGCTGCTACCTGAAAGGGTGACAGGGCGCATACACGCGCGTGCACACACACACACACACACACACGCGCGCACACACACGAGTGACTGATGCTAGGATTTAGCTTTTCTGCTGTCTGCCAGCCTTGCATTTCAGAAGTGCCAAGAGCTTTCCACACTGCCATCCACTGTGTGACCATGTGACGGCCAGCAGGGTTGGCAAGGGGCACTGTTCTCTGCTGCCTCCCACCCTGCTGCTTCTGGGTCATTTCCATGTCCCCCGACCCTGCTCCCAGACAGTGCTCGTGAGTATTAAACCATGACACGGGGCACAGGCTCAGCTTATCTGAACTCTCCTCTCTCGCCAAAGTGGGAGGAATGGCCAAGCCTGTCCTTTATCCCTTAGGATTCGCAGGTAGACACAGTGCCCAATGTATAACGGCTTTGGGAAAACCACTGAAAGAGGGTGATCGTCGCCCTTCATTCTTCTCTAATCCTTTTCTGCGGAAAATACCTAGGCCTCCCTCGACATGTCTGGCTCCCGAAGTGAAGAGCAAGGTGATGTGGATGTGGGGAGACCATGCCAGGGCAGAGGGTGCAGCGTCCGGAAACCCACATCCGTGTCTGCCGACAGCCAGGCTTATGCTCTGAAGAGGAGCCCGGAGAACACACACGGAGTTTAGAAAAAGGCGATGTTGTGCCTGAATGTCACGAGTCATGTCATCCAGGAGTCTGTAAAGCATGGCCTTCATTTTATGACGGAGCAATGCATCTTTCTCCTTGGCAGGCTTAAGTGAGACTCGAGGGCATCCCCCTTCTCACAGCCGCAGCCCCTCTATCATCCCACCGTCCAGTGGGGCGGGTGGGCCTTTGGAGGAGTGGGCTCCTGTGGATCCTCTTATATCTGCTGCCTCGAACTCTCTCCTGGACCTTGCCGCCATGCTCTCGGTGTTCTCAGGAGTTTGGGGACAGCCGAGGGCATGATGTCACTCGGGTGGGCTCCACGGCCAGCCCTGCTGATCTGATTCACCGAGGCCCATTTTAGCCGTGGGAGTGGCTAGGCACTCCCGGGGTGGCACCGTCCCTTCCCATACTTGGATGCTGCCGATGCTAAAACTCGGCTGAACAAATGCCCACTAGCTATTCTGGGATTATTGTCTCTCATTATCTGTCCACAGATGGCACCATGAATCATAACTGAAAGAATTAAAATGTGAGGCGCCAGCGTGGAGTTGCTAAGGGATTTTTCGGGGGTGTGTGTACAGTCTGCTAACATGTGCTGGCGGATTTGGGAACAGCAGCCCTGCACATTTGAGATGAGATTCCCAGTGGCAGCAAAGTGTCTCCAAGGGCTCAACTTCTGTGTTTGAAGAAGGCATCCCGGTCAAGGGATGCCTTTTTGACAGGTCACATCAGGATCTGAGGACGAACTCGTCCCGCAAGCCAGCAGTGCCCAGAAATCATCTGGAAGGTCATTGGCAGCCAGCAGCAGTCGGCTTCACCCACAGATCGTATCACTAACATTAGGGAAGAGAAGCGAAGGTGCAGCTTGAGGAGAGGAAAGGGCGTCTCAAAAGCAGAGGGCGTCGCGGCCGACACGATTCCTCCTGGGGCTTCCAGTTACATGCTTCTAACAACTGAATTTTCCTCCTCTTCTTTCTTTTTTCTGTTTTTTTTGAGACAGAGTCTTGCTTTGTCAGGCTGTAGTGCAGTGCTGCGATTACAGCTCACTGCAACCTCCAATTCTCAAATTCCTGGGCTCAGGGGATCCTCCCACCATAGTCTCCCAAATATCTGGCTTCAAGTAATCCTCCCAGCTTGGCCCCCCAAAGCACTGGGATTGCAGGTGTGAGCTTGTGCCCAACCTTCCTTTTCATATACTCAGCCTCTCGCGTTGGCCTGCAAGGGAGTTGTGTTTTCAAAAGACCTTTCTGTGCCAAGCTGGGATTTGAGGCTTCTCCTGTAGAAGGCCCGGGAAGGCCCCAGCATGGACAGCTGGGAGCTGTGGTGGGGATGACCTTTTTCTAGCCCCTGGTTTGGGGACATGCCAGCCTCGCAGAAAGCCCGGGTGTTGCTCATTCTCTCCTGGTGCCAGGTGGACTGTACCTGAAAGGGGGGGCCAAGAGGGTCGAAGGAGTCTGTGTCTCGGTTGAACCCCGAGACATGCCTGTTCTGCGGCTCTGTGCGGGACCCGGAGCCTGATTTCCAGAAACAGTGGAATACTGCTGAGCGGGGAGTGCCTTCTCTGAGCCCTGAAACAAGAGGCTGCAGAGGCAGTGTGGCTGGGCGAGGCTCTGCACCTGCTCTAGGGCCCGACAACTCCTTACAGCAGCGCCCCCCCCCCCCACCGCCACCACCCTGTTCTCTGCTTGTGCCCGGGTGTAACTGTGATCAATCCGAAAGTGGATTAATTGAAAAGCAATAAACACTCAGCTGCTTTCCCTAATGAAGTGTGGAGGATTGCCTGAACGATGAGGTGCCCGTGTGGTTCAACAGGAGTGTGGTGGCTCTGACTGAACCCAGGCGCAGGGAACCTGCCGGCCGGCAGAGGCACCACATGGGGTCCTCATGCCGGCGGCTCCTCGTCTCTGGAGATGATACCTTTTTAGGGTATGTTTCTGCATGAAGTCTGGGGCAGGTTTTAGAGCCAATGTCTAAACTCAGAATCTTCTCTTTTAGCCCCCAGATCCCAAAGTGGGAGCTCTGAGGCCGTGGCTTGTATTTTTAGTGCTTTTTAAATTATTTGCAAGGATCTTAAAAACACGTTGAGGAAAAGCATTCCCTGCTCTTTGCTGTTTCTTTCCCTCTCTCCTCCCTCCCTCCTCCTGCCTGTTTCTTTCTCCTCAGCTTTTACCTGCCAGTTATAAGGAACCTCATCACAGTCCCCAGATTTTTCCTCATGCGGTGAATGCCTTTCGAATCTTTTTATTCCTGGAGGTATTGAAGTGCAATTTTATGTGATTTAACTGTGTTGGATTTAATTCTCGTACCTCCCTTCCATTTCAGCACTAGAGCCCCCTGAGTATTCCGTATGCCCCCCGGAGGGTCCAAGGTGTAATAATAGGGTCTGTCAGGCGGGACAGATGAAGGAAAACAAATCTCTTTATATAATACGTTTCTTCTTTGTCACTGGGATTCATTATAAGTTTCATGCCTTTTCTTTTAAAGGACGTGACCTAACCTGAATTTATTTATAAACACACCAGGAGGGTGCGAGAGGATGGGAGGGTAGGTTTGTCTGTTTGTTTGCTTTTTAACTTCATTTCCTTTTCTTTGCTGGAGAAGTGGGGGCCGGAAAGGAAATGAATCAGGAACTGGCTTAGAATCTATCGTTCAGTTCCCTGAGGCTGTAAATTGGTGAAGAACTGAAGGAAAAAAGACAGTTTTCCCAGGCCATCCTTTCGTTGGTGTCTCGGAAGCTGTTCTCCAGTGTGACACATGACAGTGATGTTAATGAAACCGTTCATGGGGGCTTCTATAGAAGCTGACCAAATAAAAGCCCGTATAAACACCTGTGTTGGTGCGTTTTCACGCTGCTGATAAACACACACCTGAAACTGGGAACCCAGAGGTTTCAGTGGTCTCGGAGGAGGTCTGGGGGTGAATGCTGATCTTCCAGGTGCGACGTCATTCGCAGGAGCAGCCCGTTCGTTTCCGCAAACGCTGAGGTGTTTAAAGACGGATACACCGTCACGGTTTAGCCTGTGGACTTCCAGTTCCTCATGGCTGGGGAGGCCTCGGAATCATGGCGGGAGGCAAAAGGCACTTCTTACATGGCAGCAGCAAGGGAAAACATGAGGAAGAAGCAAATCGGAAACCCCTGATAAACGGACCCATCACATCTCGTGAGACTTACTCACTAACATGAGAACACCACCCCATGGGCCCATTACCTCCCTCCAGGTCCCTCCGACAACACGTGGATTCAGCAATTCAGGTTGACATTTGGATGGGAACACAGCCAGGCCTTATCAACACCCAACTAGTCTGTTTTTAAAAAATGTACTTGGTACCCTGTAAGCATGATTTTAGCTTATATAATTTATTTGTTAAATCCCCTTCATATCACTGACTGAAGTAAAATATTTCCTGCATGCGAAAAGTCACCTGGTGAGTGTCACCACCACCTTCATAAGCTGACCGTTTTTTCTTGTTTGTTTTTTTGAGACAGAGTCTCGCTCCATCACCCAGGCTGGAGTGTAGAGGCAACCTCTGCCTCCCAGGTTCAAGCGATTCTCCTGCCTCAGCCTCCCCAGTAGCTGGGATTACAGGTGCGCACCACCATGCTCAGCTAATGTTTGTATTTTTAGTAGAGGTGGGGTTTTACCATGTTGGCCAGGCTGGTTCAAACCCCTGACCTCAGGTGATCCACCCGCCTTTGCTTCCCAAAGTGCTGGGATTCCAGGCAGGAGCCACCAAGCCTGGCCACAGACCGCTTCTACCACCCTTCTCACTCTTGTCATTTCGGAGTAGGAGGTGACATTCCTGAGCAGGTGACAACAGCTCTGAGTGTCACTCCAAGCCGTGAGGCCTGTAGAAGCAGCAGGGGCACTCAGAGCTTCTGTGAGTCCAGTGTCTCTACTTCTTGGTCTGAGTCCTGGCATCATTGCCTTTTTCTACCCTCAGAGAAAATAGATAATGAGTTTTATTCTAATGATAGCAACGTGAGGTTGCAGAAAAGGAGAAGGGGGCAAATAGAATTGAAAACCACCCACTTCACACACACACAAATAGCCAACACTAAGAAGACGGGCAGCACTGAGTGTTGTCAGTGAGAATGTGGAGAAACTCGGGCATGCAATGGTGACCCCCACTCTGAAAAGGAAGCAGTTTTGTATACAGTGTGATATGCTACGCTCATTCCCAGCCATTCCGTATCCAGGCACTCAGTCAGGGCCGAGGAAACAAAGGCCTGTGTCCCTAAAGCGCCCGCTTGAGAATGCTTCGGTCCAGGTCTCCCAGGATGGGGGACAGCTCAGCGTCCAGGCAAGTGCCCGTTGCCTGTGGTACATTTGTACAACAGAGTCTCACTCTTCAATGAAGACAGACTTCAACACCCACCGCAGCCTAGTGAATCTCAGCCATACATATGTAACATGTCATTTCACGGCTGTGACATTCATGCGACAGACATGATTGGCTCATGGTGAGATAAGTCAGGTCGTTTGTGGTCCTGGTTGGTGGGAGGAGAGAAGTGGACTGGATGGGGCATGGGGGGTATTTGGGGTGATGGAAGTGTTCAGTTCCCAATGGGTTGGTGTGCATGCTCATCAAAACTCATCCAGCGTGGCCGGGCGCAGTGGCTCACTCCTGTAATCTCAGCACGTCGGGAGGCTGAGGCAGGCAGATCGTTTGAGGTCTGGAATTTGAGGCCAGCCTGACCAACATGGTGAAACCCCGTCTCTACTAAAAATGTGTGGGGGACAGGTCAGAGGGCTGGGAAAAGCTACAGGGAAAGGATGCAGACCTTTTCTGCAGAGCCCTGGGAGAGAGTAGCTGAAGGCAGCCATTCTATAACTCTGAGGCAGAGGGCAGGGAATTGGTACAAGGGAGTGTGGGAGAATTTAAACGGGTTTGATTGCTTTTGCTGCCCAGGAACTGACCTTTGATCATCCTTGCCTGACATTCCCTGAAAGGGGAACAATAAATGCTAATTGCTACAGGCTGTGTGGGCTCCAGGTTTTCAGCATTGTGCCTGCGTGGCTCCAGCTTGTCGGGGCTGCTCTCTGGTTGCTGGAGCCAGGCAGTCCCCTCGCTGCTCTTACGCTGCATACCTGTGTCTGAGAACTCATTTCATCCGTTGGTTGGCCAGGGTCTCCAGGACACACCCTGGTGGTGTGTCCAGGGTGTGTCCTGGTGGTGTGGCCAGGGTCTCTAGGACACGCCCGACAGGTGGTGCCCCCTGTGAAGAATAATGAACTCACAACCTTCAGATTATGAGACCCGTCAAAAATGCAGAAAAAATTAGCCGGGCCTGGTGGTGCATGCCTGTAGTCGCAGCTGCTGGGGAGGCGGAGGCAGGAGAATCACTGAAACCCGGGAGGCAGGGGCAGGAGAATCACTGAAACCCGGGAGGCAGGGGCAGGAGAATCACTGAAACCCGGGAGGCAGGGGCAGGAGAATCACTGAAACCCGGGAGGCAGGGGCAGGAGAATCGCTGAAACCCGGGAGGCAGGGGCAGGAGAATTGCTGAAACCCGGGAGGCAGGGGCAGGAGAATCGCTGAGACCCGGGAGGCAGGGGCAGGAGAATCGCTGAAACCTGGGAGGCAGGGGCAGGAGAATCGCTGAGACCCGGGAGGCAGGGGCAGGAGAATCGCTGAAACCCGGGAGGCAGGGGCAGGAGGATCACTGAGACCCGGGAGGCAGAGGCAGGAGAATCGCTGAGACCCGGGAGGCAGGGGCAGGAGAATCGCTGAAACCCGGGAGGCAGGGGCAGGAGAATCGCTGAAACCCGGGAGGCAGGGGCAGGAGAATCGCTGAAACCCGGGAGGCAGGGGCAGGAGAATCGCTGAGACCCGGGAAAAAAAAAAAGACACCTCATCCGACTCCATGCTTAAGGCCTGTGCATTTCATGGCATGTAGTTTTAGCTGAGTTAAAAACAATACAGAAAATTAGGGGAAAGAGACGTGGGGAGCTGTGCATGCAGAGGGGTTTTGGAGGAGGTCTGGGGGTGAACGCCGATCTGCGTATGATGTTACCTGTAGGAGCGCCCCCCTTGGTTTCTGGATGCTGAGGTGTCTAGAGAGGGATGCATCATCATGGCTTAGCAGAAATTGAGGTATGTGCACATGTGTTTACACGGACACATCCATACCCACCACACCAAGCAACACGTAAACAGTTGTGCATTCCAGTTCGGCAGTGTATTGATTTTCATTGCTGTATTCTTTCAACTTTTTTCTTTTTGAGATGGAGTCTCACTCTGTTGCCCAGGCTGGAGTGCAGTGGCATGATCTCGGCTCACTGCAACCTCTGCATCCCGGGTTCAAGTGATTCTCCTTCCTCATCCTCCCAAGAGGGTGGGATTATAGGTGTCTGCCACCACGCCCGGCTAACTTTGTATTTTTAGTAGAGATGGGATTTCGCCATTTTGGCCAGGCTGTTTTTGAATTCCTGACCTCAAGTGATCTGTCTGCCTTGGCCTCCCGAAGTGCTGGGATGACAGGTGTGAGCCACCACACCCAGCCTGTTCTTTCAGCTTTCTTGGTAAGTGTGACACTTTATAACCGAATCTTGGGGACGGGAGAGGCAGTGACTGCTTCTGCTCCTGCGTGTCCATCTGTGAAGTCACGTGTGCAGTCACCTCTTCCCACCCTCTGCTCCCTGAGAACAGATCACCGTGAGGGGAGAGATTCTCAAGCCTTGTGCAGGATCGAGGCCCCTCTGCGATGGGTGTTTGCTGGGGACCCTGGGTGTCCCTGAGGAAGGGAAAGAGATTCTATATACTCTTGTGCTAAGCAGGTTATTCTGGGTTGAGTGTTCCCCTAAATTCCTACGTGGAAACCCTGAACCGCAGCAGCTCCGAATGTAACTACATTTGGAGATGGGGCCTTTGAAGAGGTCATGAAGTTGAAATGAGGTCACTAGGCTGGGCCCTAAGCCGGTATGACCAGTGTCCCTATGAGAGGAGGTGAGGACACAGACGCGCAAAGAGGGACCACAGTGTGGGGACACGGAGAGAAGGCAGCCCAATGCAAGCCAGGGAGAGAGGCCTCAGGAGGACCAGCCCTGCGACGCCTTGGCCTCAGACTCCAGTGTCCAGGACGGCGAGATGCTAAGGGTCTGTGGCTTAAGCTGCCCTGGTCAGACTCACACACATGACTTCTTTCTTTGGTGACTGACCTGCAGAAAATGGTGTTTAATTTTTTCTTTGGAACCAAATCTCATTGTTAATCTCCGTTTTGCCTTTTCTTTTCTTTTTTGAGATGGAGTTTTGCTCTTGTTGCCCAGGCTGGAGTGCAATGGCACAATCTCGGCTCACTGCAACCTCCCCCTCCCAGGTTCAAGTGATTCTCCTGCCTCAGCCTCCCCAGTAGCTGGAATTACAGGTGCCCACCACGACGCCCAGCTAATTTTTTTATTTTTTATATAGATGGGGTTTCTCCATGTTGGCCAGGCTTATTTTGAACTCCTGACCTCATGATCTGCCTGCCTCAGCCTCCCAAGTGCTGGGATTACAGGTGTGAGACACTGCGCGTGGCCCTCTTGTCTTTTTAACGCGGGAGGCTGTGCCTGGGCTGTTGTGTAAGAGGACTTCCTGTAGTTAGAGGCACATGAGGCCGTGTGTATCACACAGGGCTTCCCCTGGGTTTTGGACTCGAAGGGACAGGACCTTCCTTTATGCAGTGGAGAAATCTCACTCACTTGAGCTCTCGAAGCCTGTTTTCTGGTCTGCAGAGCAAGGATCACAGCCGCTCAGTTCCTCAAGGGGTGCGGTGACGGTGGAACTCAGAGACTGTATTTAGATGCTGGGCTGCGCGTCCTGTTGGGTAAACATGGGTAGTTACCATCATGATCAGCTTGATCACTCTCATGATTACAGCGCGGGAAAGCCAGGCTGGCAACATCTGTCATCCCGGCAGTCTCCTCTTCGCACAGCAGACTCCGCCTCCCTCATTCTGTGCCAGGAGTTTAGGGTTCCTGGAGGCCAAGTGGAAAAATCTATCTGCCCTGTGGCTTCACGTCTCTCTAGCCTCAGGCTCCTACCAGAGCTACTCTCTTGAAAACCAGTCCTCTGCAAACATCAAAGAACTGTTGCTTTTCTATCATGATTTCGGGGAGCAAATGATGTCCTTCAGTGCCATTGCAATTTCAAAGGAGAAATTTACATTTTATTGGCAAATCCATCAGGGAGAGGGAGGATGCATTTGGTCCACATGAAATAATTATTTCTCATTTTTTGTGTGTGTTTGTTAAGCTCTCAGGCGGATGTTTTCCAAGGTTTTTATTCCCTTGACTGCCGTACGTATTTTGTGGGACAGAGCACTGGATAATACTGTCCCGAAGGCCTCTGCTAGCTAAGAGGGGTAAGGGAAGGTGGCCTCCTCCAGGGAGGTGGCTGGGTTTTCACCTGGCCAGCATCTTCACATCTTAGCTGGAAGCAGAACGACTAATGGAGGTGGCCCAGTTGGGTTGTGGTTGGACTTTGATGTTGATTAGGTCAGAAACTTCCAAATGCTGAAGAGGGTTTTCCTCCCCACATATGATCTCCCAAGGCCAACCCCTGGTAATCAGGGTCACCTTGGTGCTGAAGCCCAGCCTCCCTGGGAGGTGACCTGCCAATATCGGTGCTGCTTGCCTCAGCCCTGGCTCTGTTTGGTGGGCTCTGTCAAGGTAGGTGTAAGGTCCCAGAGCAACCAGGAGCTCTGGGGAATACACATGCCTTTGCGAAGGCTGTGGCCCCATGTGGGGTTTTGGCAAAGCCCCAGGGAGCTGTTACAGAACCACAGAGGCCTCCACTGCCTCTCCAAACTCTGGGCTTTAGCCTGGAGATGAGCAGAGACTCCCTAGGAGTTTGCAGGGGAACTCAGTGACCCCTGACCTTGGTGAGCCAGGGGCTCAGGCCCCCTCCCTGCCATGCTTGGAGGAGGCTTGGAATGAAAACATCCTTACCAGGCCTGGGGTGTCCGGATATCAGTTGCCTTCCTTTGCTTCTGTGGAAGGAAACAAAGATGGGAACATCCCAAGCCTCGGTTTCCCTCGTGCCTTTCCAAGGAGCCATTTTCCAATTACCGCGAGGAGGAGTTGGGATCACAGAGTCACTTATAAATAGCTCTCTGTGTTGGGAGGCACATTTCGTCTTGGCAAGAGGAGGCTTCGCCAGGGCTGGGGGAGTGGCTTTCCTCTGAGTTCTGGCTGCAGATCCCAGGAGCTTACTGAGTGAGTGATGGGGAGACAGGCGGCCTCCACCCTCACCCAGACTCTGCCTCCTGGCATCAGGGAGCACTGCAGCAAGGCCACAGCCTCTCCAGGGTCCTGGCCACCCGAGTGCCACCCTCAAAGGCAATGGTCCCGCTCCATGGCGTCCTTATCACTGTGAAGAGCATTCCCATGCGCTGCCCATGTCCTGCCCCTGAGCAGGAAGGCAGGGCTTTGTGGCACCTTGTCAGAGCCAGGTGCTGCCTTGGGTGACAGGTGCAATGAGTTGGATGCCATCTTAGTCTGTTCATGCTGCTGTCACAAAATACCATGAACTGACCTGGGTGTGGTGACTGACGCCTGTAATCCCAGCACTTTGGGAGGCTGAGGCCAGTGGATCACTTGAGGTCAGGAGTTTGAGACCAACCTGGGCAACATGGTGAAACCCCATCTCTATTAAAAATACAACAAATTAGCTGGGCATGGTTGCATGGGCCTGTAATCCCAGCTACTTGGGAGGCTGCGGCAGGAGAATCACTTGAACTCAGAAAGCAGAGGCTGCACTGAGCACAGATCGTCAGTGCAGTCCGTTAAGTTTTATCATCGATCTATGTCATATCTGGTGTGTTTTGATAAATAGTTATGAAAAACCCAATTCTGCAGCTGTTGAAAATGAATATGTAGGTTTCCCCTGCTTATCTGCTTGTGCGATGAATTATATGGGGCAATAAATTATATGTACACTCAAGCCTGGGCGACAAGAGAGAAACTACATCTCAAAACAAAAAACAAAGAAAAAAACCATAAACTGGTAGCTTTTAAACAATAGGCGTGATCTGTTATCACTCTAGAGGTTGCAAGTTCAAGATCAAGGGCCAGCAGATGGACTGCGTGGTGAGGGCCCCCTTCCGGGACGGCGGTCTTCTTGCTGTGTCCTCACATGGCAGAAGGGGTGAGGTGCTCCCTGGGGCCTCTTCTCCAAGGGCACTAATCCCATGTATGAGGGCTCCAACCTCATGACATTATCACCTCCCAGGGGCTCTAGCTCCTAACACCCTCACACTGGGGCTTCCACTTCAACACATGAATTTGGGCGAGGGCTCTCAGACATCCAGACCATGGCAGAAATCCTGGAATTGCCTTGCCTGGAATTGCCTGTCCTTGCCTTGCCTGGAATTTCCTTGTCTGCAATTGCCTTGCCTTGTCTTGTTTGCCTTGCCTGGAATTGCCTGAAATCGCCTTTTCTGGAATTGCCCTTTTTTTTACTTGCCTTGCCTTGCCTCGAATTGCCTTGCTTGGAATTTCATCGTTCGAAATGCAGACTTACACGAAGCAGGAAGAGCATCACAGCAGACCAAGTTCGGTGCTAGGTGGTACAACATGCGGACCTTTGTGGTGTTGAGTGAAGGGTGGATGGTATTTTGCACACAGCGCTGGAGCCATCCAGGGAGCTGTCTTGAAAGGGGCTGCCTGATTTAATAGGTACAGTGGAATTCAGATCCTCGGAGAGCTGTGTCACGGACCAACCAGACAATCCCAGGTCCCCCTCGCCTGCCTGCCTGTCTGTCCAGTTTATTCCCGCCATCAAGCCTGTCCAGCTCCCAAGTCCCTGTGGAGCTCTCCTTGCTCTTGGTACCACCCCACTGTACCTTCCATCATCTTAACACCATGCCACGCCTAAGAGCACCCAGGCTGTTCCTCCCATTTCCCCACTGTATTAGTCCATTTTCATGCTGCTGATGAGAGCAGAGGAGTTTTCAGGCCCCCACTATGTGGTGGTCTGATCCTTCTCACCACTAATCCTTCTGGCCTTTGATCTCATGCCACCTGAGGCTGGGAAGAAAAATGTTTAATGGGCTTACAGGTCCACATGGATGGGGAGGCCTCACAATCATGGTGGAAAGCAAGGAGGAACAAGTCACATCTTACATGGATGGCAGCAGGCAAAGAGAGAGCTTGTGCAGGGAAACTCCCTTTTTTAAAACCATCACATTGGCTGGGCATGATGGCTCACACCTGTAATCCCAGCACTTTGGGAGGCCAAGGTGAGTGGATCACTTGAGGTCAAGAGTTTAAGACCAGCCTGACCAACATGGTGAAACCCCATCTCTACTAAAAATACAAAAATTAGCCAGGTATGGTGGCGGGTGCTTGTAATCCCAGCTATTTGAGAGGCTGAGACAGGAGAATTGCTTGAACCTGGGAGGTAGAGGTTGCGGTGAGCCAAGATTGCACCGCTGCACTCCAGCCTGGGTAAAAACGTTAAACTCAGTTTAAAAAAAAGTAATCATATCTCGTGAGACTTATTCACTGTCACAAGAACAGCACATGAAAGACCCACCCCCATGATTCAGTCATCTCCCACCAAGTCCCTCCCCCAACACGTGGGAATTAGGGGAGCCACAAAATGAGATTTGGGTGGGGATACAAAGCCAAGCCATGTCACCCATGTTGGTCTTTATGCTCCTCAGAGGCAGAGGCCAAGGGTGCAGCTTTTTAGTTGACAGCGTGCAATTATAGTGCACACCACCTGTGGAACCTGAGCAGGTAGCTTCACCTGCTCCCTTCCCTACCCCCCCCCCCCGCCTGCCTGCACCTCCTGAACATGCTCAGGCCCCGTGTGCACCCAACACTGTCCTTTGGCATGAGACTCAGATAATTTTCAGGCACCCACCTTGCGGTCTGATCCTTCTTACCACCTATCATTCAAGTTGTTTCTTTTTGGCTTTGTGGAACCGCCACCAGCAAGCGAGGAACAGGTGCCCCATGAAGCCTACGGGTGTCCTTGATGGGGTGAGGGGCAAGGACTGGGTGGAAGGCAGGGTCTGCCTAATTTAATACAGATAGGGGATTGAAAGAAGTGCCAGATACGAGGGGCTGTGCTGGGAATTTGGGGTGCTGCTCCTGGAATGGGATTGACCTGCTTACACAGCATTGAAATGCTGCATTTCAGGGAGAGGCGGGTTTGGCACCCTGCAGTGCTCAGGGCTCTGGGAAGATGTGCAGGCGCCATTTTCACAGGCTCTGCAGTGCTCAGGGCTCTGGGCGGATGTGCAGGCGGCATTTTCACAGGCTCTGCAGTGCTCAGGGCTCTGGGCGGATGTGCAGGCGGCATTTTCACAGGCTCTGCAGTGCTCAGGGCTCTGGGAAGTTGTGCAGGTGGCATTTTCACAGGCTCTGCGGTGCTCAGTGCTCTGGGAAGATGTGCAGGCGCCATTTTCACAGGCTCTGCGGTGCTCAGGGCTCTGGGCGGATGTGCAGGCGGCATTTTCACAGGCTCTGCAGTGCTCAGGGCTCTGGGCGGATGTGCAGGCGGCATTTTCACAGGCTCTGCAGTGCTCAGGGCTCTGGGCAGATGTGCAGGCGGCATTTTCCCAGGCTCTGCAGTGCTCAGGACTCTGGGAAGATGTGCAGGCGGCATTTTCACAGGCTCTGCAGTGCTCAGGGCTCTGGGCGGATGTGCAGGCGGCCTTTTCACAGGCTCTGCAGTGCTCAGGGCTCTGGGCAGATGTGCAGGCGGCATTTTCACAGGCTCTGCAGTGCTCAGGGCTCTGGGCAGATGTGCAGGCGGCATTTTCACAGGCTCTGCAGTGCTCAGGGCTCTGGGCAGATGTGCAGGCGGCATTTTCACAGGCTCTGCAGTGCTCAGGACTCTGGGAAGATGTGCAGGCGGCATTTTCACAGGCTCTGCAGTGCTCAGGGCTCTGGGCAGATGTGCAGGCGGCATTTTCACAGGCTCTGCAGTGCTCAGGGCTCTGGGCAGATGTGCAGGCGGCATTTTCACAGGCTCTGCAGTGCTCAGGGCTCTGGGCAGATGTGCAGGCGGCATTTTCACAGGCTCTGCAGTGCTCAGGACTCTGGGAAGATGTGCAGGCGGCATTTTCACAGGCAGTGCTCAGGGCTCTGGGCAGATGTGCAGGAGGTATTTTCACAGGCTCTGCAGTGCTCAGGGCTCTGGGCAGATGTGCAGGCGGCATTTTCACAGGCTCTGCAGTGCTCAGTGCTCTGGGCGGATGTGCAGGCAGCATTTTCACAGGCTCTGCAGTGCTTTTCATTCGCTCACAGCGCCTTCTCCAGTACTCCAAAGCTATGTATGATGGCTTAGGAAGAGAGGGGACGGGACTTCTCTTTGCATCTGACACATTGCTATGCTGTAGGATGTGGCAATGGACATGACAGGAGAGGAGTCAGGGCTTCCAGCCAGTGGTCATGCACAGCATGTGAGGTAGGGATCTGGACCAATGTCGAGCCCTGGGGCCCCAGACCCTCATGGACGAGCCGTGGGTGCCTCTGCTGTCTTTCCCAGCGACCCCTACCCATGACGATTGTGGTGGAGACTTGGGTCCCCTGCCTTTCTATGATCCTAACTCCTAGTGGGCTGTGGTTGTCATATTATAAGTTTTGAAGATGTGCTTCAAAGCTTGAGTCTAAGTTTATGTTATTTTATTTTATTTTATTTTATAAGACTCCAGAGATGGAGTCTTGCTCTGTCACCCACGCTGGAGTGCAATGGCGTGATCTCGGCTCACTGCAACCTCTGCCTCCCAGATTCAAATGATTCTCCTGCCTCGGCCTCCTGAGGAGCTGGGATTACAGGCATCTGCCACCATACTCAGCTCATTTTTGTATTTTTAGTAGAGACAGGGTTTCACCATGTCGCCCAGGCTAGTCTCGAACTCCTGACCTCAGATGGAACATCCACCTCGGTCCCGCAGAGTGCTGGGATTACAGGCGTGAGCCACTGCTCCCGGCTGGCTAAGTTAATGTTAGGTGTAAGCATTTGAGGTGCTAAGGAGGAAATGGTTGTCAGTTTTTGAGTTAGGAGAACAGATGGAAACTCCCCCTTCTTCCCCAGCTGGTAGAATCAGTGGAGGGGGCCATGCTCTCTCCTGGGCTTGGTTCCCGGATGCACTGCCCCGCGGAGTGGCTCTGTTGAAAAGAAATGTGACCTCCCTCCCGACATTCCTGCATCCTTAGGGGTCCCTGTGGCCCTGAGTGCCAAGGGCAGAGCCCCCAGGGCCCCTGACAGGGTGTGCATCTACTTTCTTCTGCTTGCTAATTCCAGTGCTGCCTCTCAGGGCGGGGCAGAGGGGGGTTTTGTCAGCACCAGCGACAGCTCCCGTCTCAGAGAGGATTGCTTCATTCCCGGAAAACCCAACATCAGCACAGAGTTCTGGGGTGATTCCCGCAAGAACTCATCCTGTGATGAGCCATCGACACTGCTTGGAACTGCAGATGGCACTTCAAATGCAGGATGTCAGTCACAGGATCATAGCAAAGGCTCTGGAAAGTGCTGCTAACTCTGTCTCGGGGCAGGAGCTGAGGGGAGTCCCCCCAGAGGCCGCCCTTACGGGCACAGCAAGAAAGCCCAGCTTTGAAGGAGACAGTTAGGGAGGTGGCAGGTGCCGGGACCTCGGTCCCACACTGGGCTGAGAGAGGCCGGTAAGGAAGGTGGGAGGATGCCCTCTGCCTCTTCCCTGGAGGCCCCGCCCCGCCCTTTCCTTTGAGGTGCGCAGAAGAGAATGACAGACTCTTGCTTCGTGTTACATAACTCTTGTTTCAATGTCCATAAAAGGCCTTCCTCCTTCCCAGCCAGCAGATACGGAAGTGAGAATGAGCATGATTTAGAATGCCAGTGAGGCGGCTCATACAAATGCCAAGTGTGGTGCAGCGGCCATTCCCCGGGTGGCCACCTGCTGCTCTGCTGTCCGGTGGCATGGCACAGAACAGGCTGCCCACCATCCACATTCTCCCAGCCTCCTGTCTGTCCGAAGGTGCCAGCCATGCCCCGGCCTTGGAGACATCTTGCCTGTTGCTGTTCTCGGGGCGTCCCGGTATTGTCCATCCCCAGATGCTTCCTAGGGCCGTGGTTTCTTGTCCCGTCCTCTCTGCAGAAGCCAGGGTTCCCTTTGCTTCACGTGGGGGATTCTTCCCATCAGCTGCCAGTCTTGCCTTCTGCACTGACGTCTGAGCTTCCTCCCTGTGCATGTCCATCTTGCCTGTCTTGCTGGCACTTCACCATGTCTCCCATTCATCCTCCAAACCCTTGCCTGGGCTGTGACCTCAGCCAGGAGCACCTTCTCCAGGTACTCCAAAGCTGGCAATAACTTACAAGGGAGGCGACAGGAAGCCTCTTTGCACCCTGTGGCTTTGGGAGGCTCCTTTCTGCTCCGGGTTCCCTTACATCCTAACATTCCCCGCTCAAGGTTGCATTATGGCCATGCCTTGCAGGCAGGCATCTGTCTGTATTACCAGAATGTTATTTGAAACAAGGAAGGAGGAGGATGGCTGAATTAATGGGAGAGAAAGCAGGTGAGCTGTAGAGAGCTCAGTTCTCATTTCTTCCCTAGCTCCTTTCCAGGCCTTTAGGGTGCGGGCAAACCTGGACAAAGCAGTGTCAGTTTTCACGGGACACATCCTTCCCCTGCGCGGGGCACTTTTCACCATAGAAGATTCTGTGGGTGCCCAGCCTGAGTGTGGAGTGTGGCTTGTCATAAACCCTCAAGAATAATTCATCATTTGTTGTTTCTTGCACTGCTATATCTTACAAAGGTGTCTGACCTGTGATTACATCATAACTTTTTAAAAATGCCATCATCCACGAAAGTGACAGCCATCCTCTATGCCAAGGTGACTCGATGAAAATTATGGATCCGAACACCTTGCGTGAATGTCGTGGCTTCAGTGTTGACTGTGATGTGGATCAAGTTTCTTAATCTTTCTGTGCCTCAGTTTCCCCCCTCTGTCAAGTAGAATGATGGTGCTCACTTCCTAGAGCCGTTAGGACCAAAGGAGGCGGCCCCAGGAACTCAGAACATCATGTGGTGCCCGAGCCCCGGCTGTGTCTTCGCTGTTGGTGTTCTTGTCACTGCTGTGTACACCTGCAGCCAGAGACAGACCCCACACTCTGCCTTTCTCATGCACCCAGACCAGCAGCCTCTTGCCAGATGCACACACTGAGCAGTGCTGAGATGTCACATCCGAGCTGGCTCCCTCTTCCTCCTCCCAGAAGACTTTTACTGGGAACCCGTGATAAGCCGAGCATAGGGCACGCAGCGCCAGAGGACAGGCGGGAGGCTGATTTCTGCCAAGAGGATTTTCTAGGCCTTGAAATCATCAAGGGGAGAAATAGTCAGGCAATTATCACAAGTAAATGTTTGCATTGTTCTCATTTGCATTGTGAGCTGAGTCCTTTAGACCAGCAGGGAGGTGCCTGGGCTTAAGCTCCTAGGGCTTTTCTTTCTTCGGAAGGAGAATCCCGGAACCACTAGGGGATGGTCCACGTGCATGTTATTTTGGCAGCTGTCCTAGGTGCGCATTCAAGTGCAGACGTGGGTGTGCACCTGTGTCTATCTGTGCGTTTCTGTGGGGTGCCAGGTGACCTGGGAGCTTGGGTGACCTTTACAGTCAGCAGTCTGCAGTATTCGAAGACCTTGTCAGTCATTATTTTTCTAACCACAGAAACTTTTGTAGGGGTGACCACGTGCCAGTCACTGCTCTAAACCTTTACTTATATTGTAACCAAGTGAGCGTGAAATCACCACTGAGACAAAGACCAGGCCACATTGCAGGGTTTTCATTGCTGGCGGCCACGGAGAACACATGTGTCTCTATCCCATGGCCCCAAAAGGAGGGTGTGAAGACCTTTTATACCCATAAACCACCTCCTGGGCGGGGGTGGGGGCGAGGGGCTTCGGGCATTCCAAGAGCCAGTGGACTTTGGACGTTCCGTAAACCACCTCCTGAGCGGGGGTGGGGGCTAGGGGCTTTGGACTTTCCGATTGTTACTTGAGCGGTTCACAGAAGTCAAGATAAGCGTTAGTTTACACATTGCCTGGGTAGGGTGGAAATTACAGACCTTAGTTACTTACTACAAGTCTTAAAATGGCGCAAGGGCCAAAATGGCATTGGTGTGGACCACTTGCCTGTCACATTAGGGTTACAGAGAGCACTTTCAACGGAAAGCCAAGGTATGCAGTTTATGGGGCGTTTACCATGTCACACTTATGAGATCTCAATAAACCCACACACCAAGTCCATTTCACAGATGAGAAAACCATGGGTTATGGATCACACATAATGCCCAGTGGCACATCTTACAAATCTGTATTTGCACCCAGGCAGCCGGAGCCTGATCCAATGCCCTCTGCCTCCATGGCAGCATCCCCCTGCCAGTCCGCCAATTCCACCTCAGGCATTCAGCAAGGGCTGGCCTGTAGGAATGCAAGAGAGATGCCCTCGCCTTAGGGGCAGAGATGCCTAGTGCCATATTGCAGCCAGCACAACCCTCAGGGGCCTGGAGAAGGAAGTGCTGGCTTAGCCTGAGCAGGCCAGGGCATGGGTCCACCTCGCCTGAGTCAATATCCAAAGGCTGAGTTGGAGGTGGGCTATAGGAAGAGGTGCTCTCCCTTAGGGAGGAGGGCACCTCAGCTTGTGTTGCTCTGATTGAGTGTGTCCTGGAGACATGCTTATCTCTAAAGCTTCCTTTTCTACCTTCATGCCCATGGGAAGCCACCACTCAGGAGGCTTCCCCCATGTATTAGTCCATGCTCACGCTGCTGTGAAGAAGTACCCCAAACTGGGTGATTTATAAAGAAAAGAGGTTTAATTGACACACAGTTCCACGTGTCTGGGGAGGCCTCGGGAAATTTACAATGGTGGCGGAAGGCATCTCTTCACAGGGTGGCAGGAGAGAGAATGAGTGTCAGCAGGGGAAATGCCAGATGCTTATGAAACCATCAGATCTCATGAGAACTCACTATCACCAGAACAGCACGGGGAAACCACGCCCATGATTCAGCTGTCTCCCACTGGGTCCCTCCTGTGGCATGTGGGGATTGGGGGATTGTATTTCAAGGTGAGATTTGGGTGGGGACGTAGCCAGATCACATCACCCTACAACTCTGCCCTGTGGTCCTGCCCACAAGGCTTTGGGCAGAGATCATCTAACTGTTGAAACCAATGGGTGAATCTGATGATCTCTGAATTCCCTTCAGGGATAATTTGCCTTCTTCCTGAAGAGTAGCACACATTTGCGGCCAGATAGCTCTATTACCCTCTTCTGTCAAATCCACAAAGTCTGACAGTCTTCCTTCCTTTGTCCCATCTCCATCCCTTTTCCATTTAGACTGACAGGGTTCCTGCTCTTGTAATCCCATAAGGTATCAAGTGATGTTCCAGCCACACCCTTGGTGTTTGTTTTGTTACAATGTGGCTTTTCACTTTTTGCCATATGGATAGACTGAGAATCTTCCAAATCTTCAAGCTCTGGTTCCTTTTTTCTTAACAATTCCTTCTTTGATTCCCCTCTCTCCTTTCGCATTTTACTGTAAGCAGTCAGGAGGATCCAGCTGCTCCTTCAACACTTTGCTTAGAAATCTCCTCAGCTAACTATCTGATTTTATCACTCACACAGTGTACCTTCCACAAAAACACTAGAACGCAGTTGAGCCAAGTTCTTTGCCACTTTAGAGCAAGCATCGCTTTTCCTCCAGTTTCAAGTAACATGTTCCTCGTCTCCATCTGATATCTCAGCAGAATCACTCTAGCATTCATATTTCTAGCATGCACCTTAAAGCTCTTCCAGCCTGTAATTATTACCCAGTTCCAAAGCATTTCCATAATATTTTTAGATATTTGGTTTTCTTCACCAATACTATCGTGTGTGGGTGGGCGTGGGTGTATATAGGTATACGTACCTGGCCAGGCATGGTGGCTCATGCCTGTAATCTCAGGACTTTGCAAGTCAGGCGGATCACTTGAGGCCAAGAGTTTGAGACCATACTGGCCAACATGGCAAAACCCTGTCTCTACTAAAATATATATATACAAAAATTAGCCAGATGTGGTGGCGCATGTCTGTAATCCCAGATACTTGGGAGGCTGAGGCACAAAAATCACTTGAGTCTGGGAAGCAGAGTTTGCAGTGAGCCGAGATCATGCCACTGTGCTCCAGCCTGGCTGACAGAGCAAGACCCTGCCTCAAAAAAAAAATTTGTGTGTGTGTGTGCACGTGCATGCATGTGTGTGTGCATGCACATGTGAGACATTTCAGAATAGATTTCTGCTCCCAACAGCCAATACTTCTAAATAAAGTCCTCAATTAATATACAAATTTAAGTTTTAAAAATATTCTTTAAGAAAAACAAAAATGAAAGAAGAATGAAGACTTTCTGAGGAATATGACCTAAAGGAAAGGTCCTTTGAGGCCTACAGGTGCCCTAAGTAAGGAAGAAAAAACACAAACCCAAAAATCACCTACCCTCCTGTACCAGGTCACCTCATCCACACAAGGAGAAGGGTTGATTTAAATTAAACAAATGAAGTAAGCCCACTTTGGGAAGATGTTATAGATGTTTGTTACAGCCACACCCCACTCCTGGTACCAAAGTCAGCATCTGTTTATAATTTATTGTAAAGAATCAGCTCACATGATTATGAGGTTGGCCAGTTTGAAATCGGTAAGACTGGAAACCCAGGCAGGAGTTGATGCCTCAGTCATGAGGAAAAACTTCTTCCATAGGAAACCTCACTTTCTGCCCATAAGGCCCGCAGCTGATTGGATAAGGTCTACTTACACGATGACTTACCACCTGCTCATTGTAGAGGTGTGTGTATGTCTCCAGGCTGGTATTTGAATGCCTGGCTCTTTTGTGGTTGTGAATGCATTGGCCCTGAGCCTATGATCTCCCCTTCTGAGGCACTATGAGCCTTGCCCATGTGGTTCTGGCCTTCCTTACAGGTCTCCAGGGCCATCCTAGGAGACTTGGCTTTACCTGCCTGTCTGCTCTCCTATATCAAGGACCATGCATCTTTAGGCAACTGATCTGTAGGGCCTGATTTGGAACAGTTTCCTGTAGCTGATGGTTTTGGTGCCACCCATCTGGCTGTGCATTCATCTGTGGGTAGAATTTTTCCTAGAGAACTGAGATCTGATGAGAATGTTTAATGCTTTTTTTGAGGTTTCCCCCTCTCTCCAGTTATGTACACTGGCGTGCATCTAATCAGATAAACAGGACTCTTGGGTGTGAGAGCTGGAACCAATCAATCCCCATGGGAACACAGGACATAGTCAACAGGGAGATTTCCAGACTCAGCAGTGGTTGAATCTCCTGCTGCTGTATGGGCAATTTGTTCCAAATGCCTTCTGGACAGACGCCCTCCACTCATATAGGCTGCAGACTCGTGTCAAACTTATCACCATAAAATAGCCAACCGCTTTGAGAGAAGGAAGTGTGGTGGTTGGCAAAGTGAGAGGATGAGTATTGATGGATACTGTGGCTGCCATTTTAAGAGCTCTGATTGGACTCCCTTCGGTGTCAGGCTTCCGATGATATAACAGTGTGTGTAGAAATCATTGTTCTGCAGGTGACACTTAACTTACTGTGATTTTCACTTCACAGGTGGCCATCATCGCAGGCAACTTCGAGCTGGCAGAATACATCAAGAACCACAAGGAGACAGACGTCGGTGAGTAGGCGCGTGGAGAGACTGTGGCGGGATTTGGTTTGGAGATGCTCTGAGGAGTCATGCACTAGCTTTTTAAAAATGCTCCTGGGGCCGGGCGCGGTGGCTCACGCCTGTAATCCCAGCACTTTGGGAGGCGGAAGCGGGCGGATCACGAGGTCAAGAGATCGAGACCATCCTGGTCAACATGGTGAAACCCCGTCTCTATTAAAAATACAAAAATTTAGCTGGGCATGGTGGCACGTGCCTGTAATCCCAGCTACTCAGGAGGCTGAGGCAGGAGAATTGCCTGAACCCAGGAGGCGGAGGTTGCGGTGAGCCGAGATTGCGCCATTGCACTCCAGCCTGGGTAACAAGAGTGAGACTCTGTCTCAAAAAAAAAAAAAAAATGCTTCTAATATTGGTTTAGAGCCTACATTTAGCAAAACTTAACATAGGATTTGGCTATTTTCTGTCTCTGGTCTTACTTTTTTTTAACTTATGGTGGGGATGGAGCTAAGGAGGGCTTTAGAGGTCAGGCCGTCTGAAACGTTCCTCTCTAGAAGGATGATGTTCTCCACTCTTCTGACAGTCCCCATCGCAAGGTTGCTTTCCATGGGAACATCATCCATGCAGTAAAATGTGAAAAGGAACAGAAAGTGTTTGATTTATGCTAAGGGTTGGCTCTAGGCGTCCCTAGCTGATGTGTGTATCCGATTTTCCCAATGAGTGATAAAAATGGATACATGTCTTTATGCATGTGTCCACACTGGTAGAATGTACAAGCCAAAAGTGAACCCTAATGTAAGCTATGGACTTGGGGTGACACCATGGGCTCTCGATTGTAACAAACGGCCCACTCTAGGGGGATTTTGATGATGGGAGACTTCATGTGAGGGGCGGGGGCTCTGTGGGTCAGCTCTGTTCCTTCTGCTCGGTTTTACTGTGAACCTAAAACTGCTCTGAAAACATGACATCTTCTTGAAAAAATCTAAATTAAAGAGAAATCAGACTGGAGAACGTGCTAAATGTCAAGCGATGGATGTAGGGCATGGCTTTCGATTGGTGAAACAAAGTAATTTACAGCTGATTTAGATGTGTTTATTGGAAGGTGTCATAACATTCACACTTCTGTTTAGGCAAAGAGCCGGCGACCCGGTGAGGGTGGAGAGAGAGCCAGTGGCGTCCTCTCGGCTCCCCCTGGTTGCCTCTGCTTCCCTTCCTCTGCGGTTGTGCTGACGGCCCTTCCCCTTTTTAGTACCCCTTGTGCCAACCAGGAGGATGGTCTCTGGGGCTCCTCCTCTCTCCCGTCACCCTGCCATCGGCTGGGCCCAGTCTTGCACCTTGGACGAGCCCAGTGGCCGGTTCCCTCCAGCCCCGGGCTTCCGCAGGACCTGCAGCAGGGAGCAGTCCCATTGGACCAGCAGTGGTGAGCTTGCGAAGATGACGCCACTCCATAGAGAGGGTCGGGGGGTGCTCCCGGGTGTCTTTTGTTGCCTGTGCCCTGCACCCTGTTTTTGGTATCAGGGCGAGCAGAACGGTGTGTTTGGCTGTCGAGGCTTTTCCATGTGTCATGTGTGCCCTGTGTCAACCATGGCCGGTACCTACCCCACCTTGAGCACCGCACGGGGATGCAGAGCCGGATGCTTGGCTCGCATCATGGAACACACGTGCCGAGCCGCGGGGCCTCCCCACAGCTGCGCCCGACGCTGATGCGCATGTCCCTCCCGTGAGCGAGGGCAGATCACTTAATTGCTCTGAGATCCAGAGTTCCGCCAGGGCTGCCTCAGCACCTCCGCGAGTGCATTACAGAGATGGATGAGTTAATGTCTGCAAGGTGATTTAGGAAATGAACGGAGCCCTCCGAATGCCAGAGACCGTCTCCCTGCTACCTCCCTGATAAGAGAGAGCAGCACACGGGATAGCTTTGGTCTGAGATCTAAAAATATCGGCTGCTATGAAGGGAGTGGGACTGTCTTGGGGAGGAACATGCAGCAAAGAAGGGAGGTGAGGGAGCCTGGGCACAGGACCCAGCACGACTGCAGGGGTTGTTGCTGGGACCCCTGGAGCAGAGCCCGGCCAGCTCCACAGATCCTGAGTTGTCTGGGGTAGTAACAAGCTCTGGGCTACCCTCGTTATGGGTTTTAAGTGCCCACCTTGACTTTGGCCTGCATTGCAAAGAGGAAGGTGTGAAGTGGCTTCCTCATCCCGGCTCTCCACACGGAGCTGGGAGACACGAGGGCTGCTAGACCTGCCCCTAACATTGCCCCATGGAATCACAGCTGCCCAGCCCCCTTTCAGAGAAGGTAAGGGTCAGCCACCAAACCCTCCTACTCAAAAACAGGATGGGCCGGGTGCGGTGGCTCACACCTGTAATCCTAGCACTTTGGGAGGCCGAGGCATGCAGATCACCTGAGGTCAGGAGTTCGAGACCAGCCTGGCCAACATGGTGAAACCCCGTCTCTACTAAAAATACAAAAACTAGCTGGGCGTGGTGGTGTGCACCTGTAATCCCAGCTACTCAGGAGGCTGAGGCAGGAGAATCGCTTGAACCCAGGAGGCAGAGGTTGCAGTGAGCCGAGGTGGTGCCACTGTACTCCAGCCTGGGCAACAAGAGCGAAACTCCATGTTAAAAACAAACAAAAAAAAAAACAGGATGTCTTGCCAAGTCCTTTGACGCACTGAGTTGATTTCACAGCCCAGCTTGGGGGACATTTGTGGTCTTTTCAGTTTTCAGATATAATTATTATTAATGTCTTCCCTATTTATGATGCAGACACCTCTCTACAAACAGGGTTTTTCATTATTATAAAAGGAACACCCATTTGTTGGGTGAATACATTTTAATTACCCCTTACCTGTTCTGATCTGCTATTAACTAGAAACGGCAGCCCCCGTTGAGAGCGGGAGGCACTCAGCACAGGCTCACGTGGCTAACATAGTCTGAGTTCCCTTGTCTCTGTATGTTTACAAACTACCCCGTTTCCGCAGGCGAGAAGCAGGACTGGCTTTTACAGTCAGCTGACGCAGCGAGTCAGTGTCTATTCTCCGCTTTCTGGGCTTTCCCAGGGCCCCAAAGGGAAAGGATAGTTTAGAAAATCTGTATTTGCCCACAGGGTTCCTTGGGCAGATGCAAAGAAGAAGAAAAACCTCTTGTTTCATCTGAGTCGACTAAGGGTTCATGATTATGGACTAGCAAACTGGTGTCAACGCGAACTGTGACTTTAAATCGATCGTGTTGAAAGTTTCCAGGGGAGAGGGCGGAAGGGTGGGGAGGCTGTGACGTGTAGGAAGCTGACGTCCCAGTGTGCTGATTGATCCCAGCACAGGGAATCTGCTGTGAAATGCTGATCTAGTGCCTTCCTAAGGAAACCTGTAGGTTTGAACTCAGTTGCTTCTCCCCTCCCCTGTGGTCACCCCATTTTGCATCTCCTCTCTGGTGGGGGGTCAGATGCTGGGCAGGTGGTAGGGAGGGTCTTCGTGCTGTCTTCCCCAGTAGCCTCCATGTTTTCTGCCTGCATGGGTCTTGCTAACTCCTGCATGAGGGCCTTTGACCGTGGTCTAAGAAAGCTGCCCTACTTCTGAGTGAAGGAATAACCACCGAGAAACCAGCTAGCACTTACCAGGTACTGCAGGCCAGCCCTTCTCACACGTCACCACAACCATGCAGGCCTCCACGTCCAGGGACAGTTGCGGTCTCCATGTGAAGAGCAGCCTAAGCCACCTGGCATTTGGGGTGGGGCTCCCCTGGAAGCTGGCCTTGAGGTGAGGATTCGAGGGCAGTTTTCATATTGCGGAGGTGACACAGGAAGCACCAGCAGGGGCTTAGGGAAGGAAGTCAGGGGAGGGCAGGGTGCCAGCAGTACCTGTGTGCTCATGAGCAGTTGACTCTGTGTGCCCCTGAGGCTTAGGCCGCTGGGGTCCTCTGGGAAACTGCAGAGGTCACGCCTGGGCGTTGTGAAGCAGTTCATTTATTTACCCACCAGTTCCAGCTCCTGCGCGTGCTCCCTCTGGGTACCAAGACCCTCATCAGGGAATGGGGGAGTTGCAGGTGCCGTGGGGGTAGGCAGCACACATACCTGGGAGCAGGGAGTGCCAAGGGGAAGCAAGCAGGGCATCGATGGCATCTTACACTCAGGACTTTTCCAGAGCCACATGCTGGAGGAATTGAGCAAACCAGATTCCAACCCCTCATCCATCTGATGCTGGAGTACTTACCTGGAGAGCCTGTCCTCAACCACCAACCCCCACTGCCTCCCCGGTGAGGCCAAGGAGAACCTTCCTCCATACAGAGAGCTGCGGGCATCAGTGTGGGTGGGGACAGGGCAGGCCGGGGAGTCTTCACACAGGCAGGGCCTAGAACCAGAGCTGGGCAGGTGGGCAGGGGGACGAGGAGGCTTCCTGGGCCACGGACCACCAACAGGGTGGTCCCTATTTAGAGGGGTCTGTCTTCTCTGCTTCCTCATCCAGACTCCCTCGCTCTGCGATTACCACAGGGATTACCCTGGCAGCTCCCGGCCAGCTCCCCAGCTGTGCTTAGAAGGCAGGGGTGGGGCTGGAGAAACGTGCTGCAGTGCATGGAGTGGAGCCTGGCGGCTGGAGAGAGCCATCTGAGAACCGAAGGGAAGAAGGACTAAGGGCCCGGCCTCATGGCAGTGCCGGCTGGCAGCCCCGAGGGAAGCCTTTGCGGCTCAGCGGCCTCGCACCAGGGAGGCTCGAGTTGACCATCTTCTGAGCTTTCAGGAAACGTCATGCTTTAGGCAGAACTGGTCCTGGCCACCCCCGTCCTTACCTGGACCAGAGTAACTTCTCACCCACAGAATCAGTTGTTTCCTCTGCAAATCCTGGATTCCTCTCCATCTTCTGTGGGTGATATTTCTCACCCACTACGAAATAATTCAATTAGCACTGGGAATGCTCCTTCCCAGAATGCCCTTAGCAGCGTCAGGGTCCATCAGGGTCACCCAGGAGACCTTCAGAGGGGAGGGAGATGCAGCCTGGTCCTCTGCCCTAGCGGACAGAGACCAAGACAGGGAGGGAGGAGGAGGACACGCTTTCAGAGTCGTGGAGTCAAAGAAGGGGAGAATTCTGACTGTGAGCCCTTGGAGGCTGTCCACGCAGAATGCCAGCAGAAGGGACCAGCCCTGCCGAACGTTGATTCTGGACTTCTGGCCCTAAGAGATAGTAAATTCGGGTTGTTTTAAGCCACTTTGTTGGTGGTTGTTCCCATCAATGGAGCGGAAAGATATGGCCCCGGTATCTTGCAGTCTAGAGAGGAAGCCGTGTGCGCTGAGGACGGCAGACTGCCTGTGGCAGTGGACAAGCATCCTTTCTTCCAGGCTACACTCACTCATGTCAGGTACCTGGAATAGCAGGTCCTGAAGACGCCTGCACTCCCGCCAGCTCACACACCTGTGTGGTCACCACCTTCCCGTGACAACTCCTGTTTTGTTTTGGAGACAGAGTCTATCACTCTGTGGTCCAGGCTGGAGTTCAGTGGCACGATCCTGGCCCACTGCAACCTTTGCCTCCTGGCTTCAAGCGATTCTCATGCCTCAGCCTCTCGAGTAGCTGAGACTATAGGCACATACCACCACGCCCGGCTGTTTTCTGTATTTTTAGTAGACAGAGTTTCACCATGTTGGCCAGGCTGGTCTTGAACTCCTGACCTCAGGTGCTCCGCCCACCTCTGCCTTCCAAAGTTCTGGGATTACAGGTGTGAGCCACTAAGCCTGGCCTGGTGGCACCTCTTCACTGAGCACCTTCTGCACAGACCCTGTGCTAATTTGGAGATTCAGAAACATTTGCGTGTCCCAGGCCCTTTGGGAGGGGATGTCCACGGAAGATAACATCCCTCTGTCTCCTGTCCCCCAGATCTAAAAGTGATGTTTGAAGGACCCTGTGCACCTTTCTGAGGTGGAGTGAGCTACTGATCATTTGCTGTGTGATGGGAGGACACGCCGCGGCTGCTCGGGAAAACAGGCCTTTCCACACATGTGGCTTCTCTGGCTGTTGCAGCTCCTACTCCTCTGTGTCCTGGCCCATCTTCCAGCTGCGTCTCCCTCCTCTGCCCTCTCTCCATCTTCCATTCCCAGGAGCCCTCTCTGTTGCTGGAAGCTGTCCCCAAGACAGCTTCTGAGCCACCCCACCCCTGCTCCTGGTCCTGACTGTCTTCTTGGCTTGCCTTCCCTAACCTCTCCTAACCCTGAGGGCCCTGGTGCCTAGTGGCCTCTCCAATTTGGGTGCATCTGAGTCCCTTGGGGAGCTTGTGTGGAATGCAGATGCCCAGTGCCACCCCAGAGTCTGACTCAGTAGGTGGAGGGGCCTCTGAAATTGTGGTTTCAAACCCCTCCAGCGGTTCTGATGCTGGACGGCCAGATTCTGGCTCTTCCTTTGCTTCCCAGGACTTGCCAGGTGTTTCTGCTCATCCCATCTTCTGAGGACCTGCTCGGACACGGGGATGGGCCGTGCACTCGGATCCCCGGCCTGCCGCAACAAATGACCACCGACTGAGTGGCTTCAGACAGTGGAATTCACCGTCTCGCTGTCTTGAAGGCCGGGAGTCCGAAATCAAGGTGTCGGCAGGCTGCTTCCCTCTGCAGGGGCAGGGGAAGGATCCTTCTTTGCCTGGAAGTTCATATGCTTGTGGATGCTTCACCCCGGCTTCCCCTCTGCATGTTTCTCAGAGGTCCTACGCCTCCCCCTTATGTAGACTCCAGTCGGATTAGGACTTGGGCCTATCCTTTTTTTCTTGAGATGGAGTTTCGCTCTTGTTGCTCAGGCTGGAGTGCAGTGGTGCGATCTTGGCTCACTGCAACCTTCGACTCCCAGGTTCAAGCAATTCTCCTGCCTCAGCCTCCTAAGTAGCTGGGATTACAGGCACGCACCACCACACCCAGCTATTTTTTTGTATTTTTAGCAGAGACGAGGTTTCACCATGTTGGCCAGGCTGGTCTCGAACTCCTGACCTCCTCATCTGCCCACCTCAGCCTCCCAAAGTGCTGGGATTACAGGTGTGAACCCTTGTGTCCAGCCGAGCGTATATTTTTGAGGACCACCATTTCAGCCACTCTAGGGGACTCACATTGCTTCATGGCTCTTGGCTCTCCAGGCTGTTACCTCTTCAACGGCAGGTGGTGTCTGATTCTGCCGTCCCCACCGTGCGGGACATGGTGGGGCCTCAGGCAATGTGCGTTGGATGAATGGCTCCTGCCCAGCTCCTCTTGTTCACTCCAAGTCAGTCCTCCTCTTTTCTCTTCTTTTTTCTTTCTGGAGATGGAGTCTCCCTCTGTCACCCAGGCTGGAGTGCAGTGGGCCAGTCTCGGTTCACTGCAACCTCTGCCTCGCAGGTTCCAGCAATTCTCCTGCCTCAGCCTCCCAAGTAGCTGGGACTACAGGCGCCCACCACCACAACCAGCTAATTTTTGCATTTTAGTAGAGATGGGCTTTCACCATGTTGGTCAGGCTGATCTTGAACTCCTGACCTCAGGAGATCCACCCATCTCAGCCTCATCCAAAGTCCTGGGATTACAGGGGTGAGCCACCACGCCCGCCCCCACCCTCTGTTCTTGACATCAAACCCACTTTCCCTGGTACTCGGTCTTGAGTGTCAAGGGTGGGACACTTACTGGCAAATGAGTTGCTGGATTGAGTGTGTTTGTGAGAGGCCAACGTCTTATCCATCTCAAACATTTTCAGAGACCAGGAGCAGACGGGCTCAGAGGCACAGGGGAGAGGAGGCAGTTGCAGGAAGTAGACTGTGTGGGGTGCAGTGTCGGGGGTCCTCAAGCCACGGATTTCCGGGTTTCTGTGTTAGATTGTGGGTGATTACGTGGCCTCCTGATTCTCAGTTCTGTGGCTTGGCTTCCTCCACCCTGAATCCTCCATAACCTTCAAGAATGCTGCTGCAGTCCTCCTCCTTCTGGGCAAATCTTTTGTCCATTCCTCCTGGGTTGGGATGGGCGGTGTCAGATGGTCACTGGAGGACTCTGTGTTCTCTGCCTGTCATTTGTCCATCACTGTCAGCCTCAGGAATAGCGGCATTTCTGCATTATGGTCTTCAACAAGACTTGTTTTATACAACGTAGATCAGGAGAAATGTGGATGAAGACACACCTGTCCCTTAAACCTGAGGCTGCTGGCTCTTGCTTTGGTGTCAGGGCAAACCCTTGGTGCTCACAGACAGAGCTCTCTCCTCCCGGGAAGTGCAGGCGAGACTGGCCTTTGCCTCCATGGGGTTGGGTCGTATTTCTCAGTGTGGGAAGGGGAAGCAGATCCCAGCTGGATGTGGGTGTGGGGTGGACGCTGGTGCTTCACCATGGGTTAGTTAAATACCAAACATTTCCCTGACTTGCTAGGCACAACCTGGTCACTGAGATGTTCTCCTTTAAAAAGTCCCTTTAAAGGATCCAATGGCCTCCCCACTACTGAGCAAGGGGTCCTTTGTCTCCCAAGCACGGAAGCAGTCAGTGTGAGGAAATCAGCACCCTTCTGAGGACGCTGGAATGTGGCTGTACGGGAGAAGGCAGCAAGCACTGTGAGGTGGTGACTGGCTGCTCTGAGGTCTGTAGAATCCAGAAATGGATTCGAGTCTATCCCTTTAAAAGAGAGGGGTCAGCCTGCCTCGAAGCGTTTTATTCACAATCTGGCCAGCATGTATGTTGCTGTTGTCTGATGCTGTGATGCTCTTTCTGTCCCCTTCCCCTTAAAAAAAAAAAAATCAAAAAAACTAAATGTGACCCGTTTGGTGATTTTACTTGCCAGCTCGAAGAAAGTGACGGTTTAAATGCAGACGCGAATCCCGAAGTTAATCCCTGCTCGCCGTCCAGTGTTTAGCCAGCCGAGTCAATGAGCCCAGCAGGGTTGAAAGGCTTTGCCAAAGAGCCCCTGACGATGGCTTGCATAGGACGGGGATTCCAAACTGCAAGGCGGTCCGGGTGCCGGGGAGCCCGCGTCCGAGACGGCCCCGCACACACGTTAAGCATGTTGCCAGCTGATAAGCTTTGGACTGGGATGGCCTATTTTTTTTACGGTCTCTGTTGTTTTTGCTTGTGCCTGGCTTTGCGGGGAGACGCCACTGTCAGATGGATTAAATGACATGGGTTGTTCTTCCTCAGCCGAACAAGGTTTGTTTTCCTACCTCTTGTCCTTCCGCAGCGATGGAGAGAGAAGCGAGGGGTTTCTGTTTTTTAAAAGGAAGCACATTGAGCTGACGTGTGAGTTTGGGTGCCTGATTAGCCGGCAGAGGGGTGCTTGGATACTGTTGCTAGGTTTCAGGACCGGGTGCCTGCAGGATGATGCTTAGATATGTATAGATGATGAATAGAGGGTGCTGTTTTCAAACAGATTGCTTAATGTAATATGTTAGTGGTGTGTGTGTGTGTGTGTGTGTGTGCGCGCGCGTGTGTGTGGTGTGCGCGTGTGTGTGGTGTGCGCGTGTGTGTGGTGTGCGTGTGTGTGTGGTGTGCGTGTGTGTGTGGTGTGCGCGTGTGTGTGGTGTGCGCGTGTGTGTGGTGTGCGTGTGTAAGTCAAATTCAGGCTGATGTTGAGCATGATCCTTTAAAAAATACCTGTTTGCTAGATACTACCTGCTGTAAAATAAAATAGATCAGACTTGAAAAATTTCAGTTTACCTGCCATCCTGACTGTGAAACACCGGTGATGGTAAGCAGTAAACAGGAAAACCCCACATCCTCCCGTTTGATTTAACGAGATCAGAGCGGTCGGGGGTCCCGCGGCTGAGTCCCCTCCTATGCAGGGCAAAAATAAACCCTCCCAAGGAAAGTCCAGATTGCGTTTCTACTTAGCATTCCGCAGCAGCCACACAGCTGTTGACCAGATTCCCACAGACTGTTTTCAAAACAAATGGCTGGAGAGGGAGGACAGAAAACCCCCAACAGACCCAGCAGTTTCTAGGCATATGGGAGCAGCCGGCCGCCTCCGTGACCTGCCTGTTGGGACTGGCCTGAGTCTTGTCTCGTCCCCCTCCGCGGGACTGTGTGAGCTGTGTGAGTCTGCGTGTGTGTTTGCGGCGCTGACTCCGCAAGCCGGGCTGCTGGATCTCTCCGGACGTTGCCAGCTGTGTTGTTTGTCTGCCCCTCTGGGGTCTTGCTTGGTCTCATTTCCGTGTCTGCTGAAGGGATCGATCACGTGCGTGTTGCTGTGGCTCTACTCTCTCCGTGAGTATCTGTCTAGAAGTTTTGTTCCGAATTGTAAAGCGGAGTTCACTTGCGGGGAGGCGATCCAAGCCTTTGTGTAAGGGCCGCAGGTGGCCGGCGTGTGGGATTAGGAGGGTGTTTTTACATGTAGCCAATTTCCAGCACTGATACCCAGGAAGCGTCCGCTGGGGGATCAGCCGTCTTGCATGGCCTGCCACGAATGCTGTGTACACGGTGCCCATGGGGCAATGGCGGTTTTTGACCTGATGGGATGCCTCAGTGACTGTGAGGTCGGGGGTCCTGTCCAGCGTGCGTCTCCGTGTGCTTTGTCCGAGTTGCTGTGTCCTGTCCATGCCCCTGTCCCAGCCTCTGCCCCTTGCCTCCTGCTCAGCCCCTTCACACGATGGAGCCTGCCTCGTGGCCCATCCCCTCTTCAGCCAAATGGAGTGCTGTTGGGGGACTGGGCAGAGGACATGAAGTCCCTGGCTGCCATGACTCCCGTGCAGTGGACACATGGCTGCTGGGAAGTGTGTCCCACTGCAGATTCCCCGTGGTGTGCACAGAGCTCGACTCCCGTCTTCTGGGTTGCACTGTTCCCCAACCTGAGCTTCTCCAGCTCTTTACTCGCTGGTCCTGGGTAGTTAGGGCCCCTAGAGAAGAGCCTGTCACACCCCGTCTCCCCCACGGAAGGGCAGAAGCTCAGAGGGCTTCCGTTGTGCCCTCGCCTGACCCTCAGCGGTCCCTGCAGCTCCCCTCTGTACATTGCTCCGGGGCAGTTGTGGGAGGCGACATTGTTCCCTGGTTCCCAAACATGCGAGACCCCAGCTTCTCTTAGAAGAAACATTATATAACATCTCTTTCATTATCTTTAAATGAAACTCTTAGATAACATACCCCGACTTACACACATTACTTAGAAAAGATGCCCAGCTGGGCACAGTGGCTCACACCTGTAATCCCAGCACTTTGGGAGGCCAAGGTGAGCAGATCACCTGAGGTCGGGAGTTTGAGACCAGCCTGGCCAACATAGTAAAACCCTGTCTCTACTAAAAATACAAAACTTAGCCGAGCATGCTGGTGGGTGCCTGTAATCCCGGCTACTCAGGACGCTGAGACAGGAGAATCACTTGAATCCAGGTGGCAAAGGTTGCGGTGAGCCCAGATGGTGCATTGCACTCCAGCCTGCGTGACAAGAGCAAGACTCCGTCTCAAGAAAAGATGCCCATCGTGTCCTGCCATAAAAAGGCAGGGGACTGGATGTGCAGGTGCCCTGTGCTGCCAGGGAGGGGTCTGCCCCGGAAGACCCAGTGCTGTTTTGATAGTCATTCCCTTCCCATCCATCCCCATGAACCCCAGAGCTCCTCCAGCGGCGTCTCCCAGCATAGGTGGGGTGTGGTCTGAGGCAGGGCTGGCTTCCAACATGGTCCACAGCTCTTAGGAAAACTCCAAACCAAACAAACCCCATGCTGTCTTTCATTACGTTCCTATAAAATTCAGGGAATATTAAAACTGTGCAGATGTGTGCCACGTTTCTAAGTCACATGCAGGAGGCCATGCGGATAAACAGTTTTGCATCTGTCTGAACGTCCGGCGGGTCACTCAGGATCCACAGGGGCCCGTCCCACACATTGCAGGACATTAGCCTGTCTGGCCCCCGCCCACCACATGTGAGAAGCACCCCCTGCCCTATTATCATCACAGCCCCAAGCCCCCTCTGGTGGGGTGGGTGCCAGCCTGGTGGGAAATGCTCCTCAGGCACTCGCAGGGTTTGCCCCGGCACACTGGCCTGAGCCACGCATGGGCTGGTGCATTCTACTCTCCCCAGCTGCGTCCGTTCTCCCAGAATGTTCCTCCTTTGCCCCTGAGCACCACCAGCCCCTGCTCCTGGCTCGCTGTAGAGCTCTGTTCTCGCCCCTCTGAGACTGAGGACGCTGTGGGCCTGCAGGTCAGCCTCTGGTTCCTCAGCTTCAACTCCTGCAGAGGGCTGAAGACCACCAAGGTCAAGACCAAGGCAGATTGTCCCTTCCTGGTCCCGGCTGTAAGGCGTCCCTCCCACCCTGCCAGTGTCCTCTGCACCTTCTTTCTTTGCCTGGGCCGCCTCGTCCTTCCCAGCCACACCCACCTTACAGGGCACATGTCCTAGCCCAGGTGGAGGCTGGTTCTTGTTTCCACATGGTCTCGTCCACCCTTTCTCTGTGCCTCCGGCATGAGTCCGAGAGGGCAGTGGGGTGCACCCTCAAGGCTTTCCAGGGCCCCCTGTCCTACTCCACACCATGGCGCACCATCTCAGGTGGGCTCCCGGAGTCCCGTGCGGCTTCTGCCCCCTTTCCCGGCCTCCTCTGTTCTCTTGGTCTGGTTCTGCCTGCTCCCATCAGGTTCTGGATTCTGCCTGCCCTGTGTAATTTTTCTTCTCCTGGTGGAGGCCCTTGGCCAGGTCTGGGGGTCAGTGCGGACCTGGACTTCATGCCATAGCTGAGGAGCTGGACTTTGCGTGGCTGGTTTCCTACAGATGGAGGACATTTATGACACACCTACTGTAGGTATCAAGGTGGGAAGGCTGAGGCCTGCGTTAGGGGGTGCTAGATCCCAAAGGGATGTAGAGTCAGGATGGCTTCCCAGAGGAGGAAGCAACAGCTGCCTTGGTCTGAGCAGTAAAAATAGCTCCTGTGCTTTCCGCCCTTTCAGAGCCGGGCTTGGGCTCAGTGCTCAGTCCTAACGTCAGCCCTGTTAGGGAGGCGCCCTCACTGCCCCGTGTTTAGTCCAGGAGAATGAGGCTCCTGAGTTCACACACTTGACCGGGGCCCCAGAGTGGGGAGGGAGCTGGGGCTGGAGCCAACAGCCCTGACCCCAGAGCCGCCCCTTCCCCGCTGCTAAGGCTGCCCATGGCACGCTTCTCTCTGCCACCGTGGCTTCGGGGACCCTGGCTCCGGCCCTCCCCTCCCCTCCACTTGCCTCCCACCTGCTGTTCACCTGCAGCTGTTTCCTAGGGACTTCCCTTCACTCCTGCGAATCCACACAGTTCTGCCCTTCCAGAGGATCAGGCCGGCCGCTTGGCTTCCTGTGCTCATGGATGCTGGGCCAGCGTGGACAGATGGCACCGAGGTGGCCTTTCCCATGGACGTAAGGATAAGCCACTGCCGCCTTTCAGCAAAGCCATGGGGATCACTGCCCTCTCCCCGCACCACCACCCCTCACCCCGGTGCTCTTGGCTGATTTTGCAAGCAAGTTTTGGGGTCTGCCCTACCTGACCTCAGCCTGCCTTTGCACAGACAAGCCCAGCTGGCCCCTGCTCCTGTTCTGTGTCCTGTTAATGACAAGGTCACACTCAGCCTGCGGCAGTGAGCAGACACTGCCTTAGCTGCTTCTGTCATGATCCTTTCCATTTTATCAAGAAAATCAATTTCCCCCTTGCTCTGAGATATATATTAAATCCCTTGCTGGTAGACTGCGGAACTGTTTCCCACTCCTCAGCACAGGCACACCGCAGGGGGCTGTCTGCCTGCCTTCCCCGCTATGGTGGCCTCTCTCTTGTCCCATCCCAGAGCTCACCAGGCCTGGAAACACATGGTGGATGGGCCGAGCTGAGCCACTGAGTCTTCCCTCCTCCCCTCCTTCTCCCCTGCTCATTCCTCTCCTTTCCCCACTCCCCTCCCTCCCCCTCCTTCATGCTGTTTGTCTCACCTGCCAGCTCCATGCCAGTGACTAATTCTTTAACCCTGCTCTGCAGTGTATCCTTCTGGGGGCTCAGGGAGTTCACATGGATGATTTCCACTTCTCTAGCAAGGGTTCCCTCTCCACAAGTGAATTAAGTGTGAATTAAAGGATCTGGGCTGGGCATGGTGGCTCACACCTATAATCTCAGCACCTTGGGAGGCTGGGCTGGGAGGATCCCTTGAGGCCAGGAGTTTGAGACCAGCCTGGACAACATAGCAAGACCCTGTCTCTAAAAAATAAATGAGTAATTAGCTGGGCACAAGAGTCTGAGGTGGGAACATCACTTGAGACGGGGAGTTTGAGGCGGCAGTGAGCGGCCACTGCTGTGATGCCCTGCCCTGCACTGCAGCCTGGGCACCAGAGCAAGACCTGGTCTCTTAAAAAAAAAAAAGAAGAAGAAGAAGAAGACAATTAAAATTAAAGCCATGAGTCAAAGATGACTGCCCCCCAAAAATAAATAAATAATAAAATTAAATTAAAACCCAAGGATCTAGTATAGTCAAAAGAGTTCTGGAATTCTAGAACTCTGTGTCCACCCGCCCACCTGGGGAGAAGGGTTATTGGGATCTACCAGGAAGAGGACAGTCCAAGCCCCCCGGAGGTTTATTATTATTATTATTATTATTATTATTATTTATGATTATTTGGATTCAGACAGCATCTCCCTCTATTGCCCAGGCTGGTCTCAAACTCCTGGTCTCAAGTGATCCTCCTACCTCAGTCTCCCAAAGTGCAGGAATTACAGTTGTGAGGCGCTGCAGCTAACCCTGTTAGCCACTATTTTAAGATGTGTGTCTCTCTTGTTCCCCCTCCTCACCCACCTGCTTCATGGTAATGCTGTAGAAAGACTCTTGACCGGGCAAGGTGGCTCGCACCTGTAATCCCTGTACTTTGGGAGGCCAAAGCTGGAGGAATCCTTGAGCCCAGGAGTTCAAGATCAGCCTGGGTAAGATGGTGAGACTTCATCTGTACACAAAAAGTAGAAAATAAATTAATTAGCCAAGCCTGGTGGTGCATGCCTGTCATCCCAGCTACTCAGCAGGCGGAAATGAAAGACGGTTCAAGGCTGCAATGAGCTGTGATCCGGCCGCTGTGCTCCAGCCTGGATGACAGAGAGGGGTTCTGTTTCTATTAACAAAAAGAAAGACTCTGAAGGTGCTTTCAGAAGTAATTGTCTTTCAGGGTTGGGACCCCCAAAAGTTGGTGACCCCAGGGAACCCAGACTCATAATGTGAAAGGGCCCTGGGAATCTTGGGAACCCCCGCTCAGTCTCATGACTCACAGACCTGGTGAGAAACCAGCCTTGGAGATCCTGCACCTAGGCACATGTGGCTGATGGCCCTGGGATCTCTGTCCTAGCAGGATCCTGGTCCTCGGGTGGCAGCCAGGACACTGGCCCCTTCAGTCCTCCTCGTTCTATGGATAGAAAATCCACACTTCAGTGGGGCAGGGGCTCTAGTGAGGTGCAAAGACTGATGAGAGCAGACATCGAGTTCCCCACTCCTGGCCCAGGGTCCTCCCCCGCCCCCCGGGATAAGGGACACACCCAGGGGTGGGTGAGGGGCAGAGAAGAGACTTGGCGTCTGTGTCCCCATGGACATGCGCCCCTGGCCTCACAGAGCCGGGCGTGCCTGCTTCCAGGTGACTGGAATGGAAGTCTCTGAAGCTCCTGATCCCGAGTGGCTCTACCTGCCTGTCCGGCCTTCTCTTTTCCCCGCCCCTTCCAGGCAGCTCACACGCAGGAGCGGGCTCTGCCCCACCTTTCGGTGCTCTGTTCGGGTGTCCTTTTTCTCAGCGTGGCTCCGTCCATCTCCCCAAGTTTCTTCCATCGGTCCCCCAAGCCCGGTCTCCTTCCCAGCCAACTACAGCCCTTCTTCCGACTGGGATGCCCGATTAGCACACCTCCCTTTTCACATTCAGAGTCGCAACTGGCTTCACAGACATTGGGGTTCACAGGTTATCTATCCGCAGGCTAGCTGGGGAGCTCGGAGTAGATATCGGGCTGTATGGGCTGCCTATGCCCGGGCTAGCTGGGGAGCTCAGAGCCCGGCCTCTGGCCCCTCACTGTCCCTGGCAGCCACAGCGCCGGCCCCTGGGCCTCTTGCTGGCGAGCTCTACAGCACCCCGCCACGGAGCGGGCCACAGCGCCGTTGCAGTGTCAGGGTCCTGAAACCCCGGCGAACATCCGGCTACCCTCACAAGCCAGGAAGCTCTGTCACTATTCCTGGGGGAAGTCTGGGGTCCCTGTGGACTCTGCTCTTCCTGATTCCTCACTTGTACCCTCCCCTGGGTCATCCTGACTCTCCAGGCCTGGAAGCAACTGTGGGAATCCAGCCAAGGCTCCACTCAGCTGGTGCCAGGAGAGAGGGTCCCACCCCTGCGTGCTGCTGTCAGAGCGCATTGGTCCTTCGCAAGCCTTGGGGAATTCACATGGATGGTTTCCACTTCTCTAGCAAGGGTTCCCTTCCTGCGAGTGCATTAAGTGTGAATTAATTCGAGTGGGGAAAGGCACTCCACCCCTGAATGTGTAGCCCCCAGTGCTGGAGTCAGGAAATAGTCACAGACGTCTTAATTTCTGTTAATATGCGAAGTCACCTGGGTGGCGGAGCCCAAGAACAAGCATTTGACCAAATCCCAGAGGGACCAGGGTTCCAGTCCGGAATCTTCCATGTGGTCTTGGACCAGCCGCGTCGTCTCTCAGAGCCTCAGCAGCCACCACAGATAACAGTCCCTCTCCTTCCCTGCTACCTGCATTGGAGACCCTCTTTGGGGCTGAGCGCAAATTCAGACACAGAATCGAGGGTCCTTCCTTGAAGTGCCTTTTGTGATTGCAAATATTGGAGCCTCATAAGATGGGAAGAATACGTGAGGTAGAATTAAATAGCACAGAGGAAAGGTTTCTAATTCTGGTTCTAATAAGCATGAGCGAAAAGACGGTATGGAGGTTTCAGACAGAAAAGGAAGAATTTGTGCACGTGTGCGCCTAAGTGCCGCTGCTTTTAGCCAAGCCAGAAGGGACAAATTAAACAGCTAATGAAGCAGCGGCATTTGTTCATGGGACGCTGGTCCCCGGTTCTCTGTGGATGCAGGTGCCAGATGGAGGTATCCGTAAACCCTGGTCCTTGGGGCCACCGGGCACATGGGCTGCCCTGACCAAGTAGGCCACCAAGATGGGAGTGGCTTCAGGAAGATAAGTAGCCTCAGGAAACATTTTCCTTCCCCGGGACCAGGCTTCAGATCGTCCATGGTGGGAGAGCTGGTAAACGAGAAGTCACATGTCCTAGAGGGGCAGAGAATCCAGCTGGAGCTGGAGGTGGGGCAGGGCGTGGCTTCAGCATTCATTGATGGCCCTGGACCAAACTTGTAGGAGCCGGTGAGAAGGGAGCTGCTTCAAGCCCTGGGCAGGACAGCAGAGACCTTGGCAGGTTCCCTTCTGACGCAGCAGAAGGAAATCCACCTCTCCTGGCAAACTCGTGGACTCGTTTATCAAGTCGAGGCTGAAAAATAAGAACAGATCCCATTCCAGTCCTCTGCCACTCCCCTGATCAAGACCATCCCCTAGGAAGGCCGTCATGGTGGTCCCATGAGATGGGCAAGACCATTGGCTTGATAGGTGGGGTCCAAACCCACCATGCAGCCCAAGGGAGGTGCCTGGATTCCTGTGGGTTCACACGTGGCTTTCCATGATTTCCTGTGTGTCAGCCACAGCCAATGAATATGGTAAATGGCTGCAGAAAGCAGGATGGGGAACTCCATGTGATGATGCCCTGTATGTTTGCTCCGAATTTTCTCCCTTCTGCATGAAGGGAAAGAGGTGTGGCCCCGTGTTAGGGTCTAGACCTGGTCACAGCCCTCCCAGGGACCTGCCTTTGGAATGACTTGGCCATTAGCCCCCAACTCCGAGTTCTCCATGAGCATTCGTCTGCCTCCTGGCTCAGCATGAGGTAGCTGCGACTTGGTTTTCTAAGAGAGATGTAGGCTGGGTGGCCTCCTGTGGTGCCGACTTCATCCACAGAGTGAAGGCCATAAAGCTGACACCTCCTTCCTGTGCTTGGGACCCCCAGTGCCCTGCTCCTGAGGTAGAGTCATTGCCGGCCGAGCCATGCCCAGAACCGCTGACTCTCCCTCTTGCTTCTCCGCGTTCTTCGCTAGACTCGCGGCTGCATGAAAGCGGGGGTTCCCTGCCTTCTCCTTTCCCCAGTGCACCCAACCAGTATGGCTCCCGGCACCTGGTAGGTGCTTGACAAATATTTGTTGAGTCAATTGCTGACTATTCAGACCTGTTCTTTCCCCGTGCCGGAGAGAAAAAGCTACTTTCTCCGCAGGGAATATTTACAGAATGTTCCAGTCTCAGATCATGAGGTCAGGAGATTGAGACCATCCTGTCTAATATGGTGAAACCCCATTACTACTAAAAATACAAAAAAATAGCCGAGCATGGTGGTGCACACCTGTAGTCCCAGCTACTCGGGAGGCTGAGGCAGGAGAATTGCTTGAACCTGGGAAGCGGAGCTTGCAGTGAGCCGAGATCGCACCACTGCACTCCAGCCTGGGCGACAGAGCAAGACTCTATCTCAAAGAAAAAAAAGAAAAAGAATAAAATAGAACATGCCAGTCTCTCCATGTTTGCACTTGGCTCCCCTCTGCTTGAGTGAGTAAGCCTCTTCCTCCTTCCTGCTCTGGCCAGAGCTTCAGGAGTCCAGCTAGTGACACGGCTTTGGGCATCAACAGACACCAATCACAGTGGCCAGAGGTGTTCACCTTCTACACCCTCTATCAGGCCCTTGGGAGAGAGTCCCAGGGGTCCATGAAGGACACAACCAGAGCTGGTGAAGTAAGGAAAGGAAATGCGGGACCCAAGAGGGCAGAGTTCTGCTGAAGTTGGTGGGGAGGGCAGGAGCCGGAGTCTCTCTTGGAAATCACAGTGGTTTCATTCAGGTCCAGGCAGCCAGCAGTCAGGGGAAGGGTATTCTGCCAGCAAATAGAGCAGCAGAAAGTCAGGCGATGGATTCCACCAGACCCAGCGGCCGGTTACTTAGGAATCCGGACCAGGAAGCCTCGTGGCTTCTGCAAGGTCACAGGCTGGCCGTCGGCGTCAGGTGAGGGCTCTGCCCAGCCCCCTGGTCCTGACCCTGGCTGGGACCCTCGGAGCACCTTCTGCCTTCTCTGAGAGTTATCCAGGTAGCAGGGGACGAATTAGATGGTGGCATACTCTAAAACATGGGAAAAATAAGAAGACCATTGTTGCTCCTTTAGTTATGAGTGATCAGTATTCTTCTGTGTCCTGAAGAGAAATGAAAATATCACTGAGGAAGAGATGAGAGGAGATTGTGTGAAACTGTGTGGCTGGGACAGGAAGCAATATTTACCCGTTTCTCACCAGGGCCATGCGTGTGTTCCCAATCTTAGAATCTCACTGGATCTCTGTCCCTTCTGGAATTCTCCGAGGTCCGGGGGGTCCCTTTGTCATCCAGTGTCCAGATGGCCCAGGCTGAGAGGCAGTCACTGGACCAGAGTGTTGGAGTGGCCACTGGACGGGGCGCTTTGCCTCAGAATGCCAGCCCCTTCTGATGGAACGTCCCCATCCCCACCGCCGCCCAGAGCACTTCACGGGACCCGACTATGCACTCAGCAGCAGCCCCATTATTTCCTGCTTCACGTGCACAGTCTCTAGAGGCAATGTCACCTGCTGGAGCCCACGTGGATGAAACGCTCCTCTGAACCTCAGCTTCCCCGTTAATGAATCAACACGTAATATATGCATATGTGTGTGTATGCATATATAACTTGTCCCCAAAACATATATATACACACACACATTATATATGTTTTATATGTATATAAAATACATACATATTATATATATGTAAAATACATATATATGTTTTATATATATAATACATTTTATATATATAATACATACATATATGTTTTATATATATATAATACATTTTATATATATAATACATATATATGTTTTATATATATATAATTTATATAATAAAATGTATATGTATTATATATATAAAATGTATTATATATATAAAACATGTATGTATTATATATTATATGTATATAAAATGTATTATATATAAAACATATATGTATTATATGTATATAAAATGTATTATATATAAAACATATATTTATTATATGCATATAAAATGTATTATATATAAAACATATATATGTATGTATTATATGTATATAAAATGTATTATATATAAAACATGTATGTATTATATATATAAAACATATATGTATGTATTATATATAAAACATATGTATGTTTTATATATGTAACATGTATGTTTTATATTATGTATTATATATAACATATATGTTTTATATTATGTATTATATATAACATATGTTTCATATTATGTATTATATATAACATATATGTTTCATATTATGTATTATATAACATATGTTTTATATATATAATACATTTTATATACATATACATACATATATATGTTTTATGTATAATATATTTTATATACATATAATACATATATATGTTTTATATATATAATACATTTTATATACATGCTACATATATATGTTTTATATATAATACATTTTATATGCATATAATACATATATATGTTTTACATATATAATACATTTTATATGCATATAATACATACATATATATGTTTTATATATAATACATTTTATATACATATAATACATATATGTTTTATATATATAATACATTTTATATACATATAATACATATATATGTTTTATATATAATACATTTTATATACATATAATACATACATATATACGTTTTATACATATAATACATTTTATATACATATAATACATATATATGTTTTATACATATAATACATTTTATATCCATATAATACATACATATGTTTTATATATAATACATTTTATATACATATACATATATACGTTTTATACATATAATACATTTTATATACATATAATACATACATATATGTGTTTTATATATAATACATTTTATATCCATATAATACACACATATATACGTTTTACACATATAATACATTTTATATCCATATAACACACACATATATACGTTTTACACATATAATACATTTTATATACATATAACACACACATATATACGTTTTACACATATAATACATTTTATATCCATATAATACACACATATATACGTTTTACACATATACATTTTATATACATATAATACATATATACGTTTTACACATATGATACATTTTATATCCATATAATACACACATATGTACGTTTTACACATATGATACATTTTATATCCATATAATACACACACATGTATGTTTTACACATATACATTTTATATACATATAATACATATATACGTTTTACACATATGATACATTTTATATCCATATAATACACATATATACGTTTTACACATGATACATTTTATATACATATAATACATATATACGTTTTACACATATGATACATTTTATATCCATATAACACATATATACGTTTTACACACACATATGTACGTTTTACACATATACATTTTATATCCATATAACACGTATGTACGTTTTACACATATACATTTTATATCCATATAACACACACATATATACGTTTTACACACACATATGTACGTTTTACACATATGATACATTTTATATCCATATAACACACACATATGTACGTTTTACACATACATTTTATATCCATATAACACACACATATGTACGTTTTACACATATACATTTTATATCCATATAACACACACATATGTACGTTTTACACATATACATTTTATATCCATATAACACACACATATGTACGTTTTACACATATGATACATTTTATATCCATATAACACACACATATGTACGTTTTACACATATGATACATTTTATATCCATATAACACACACATATGTACGTTTTACACATATACATTTTATATCCATATAACACACACATATGTACGTTTTACACATATGATACATTTTATATCCATATAACACACATATGTACGTTTTACACATATACATTTTATATCCATATAACACACACATATGTACGTTTTACACATATACATTTTATATCCATATAACACACACATATGTACGTTTTACACATATGATACATTTTATATCCATATAACACACACATATATACGTTTTACACACACATATATACGTTTTACACATATGATACATTTTATATCCATATAACACACACATATATACGTTTTACACATATGATACATTTTATATGCATATAATACATATATACGTTTTACACATATGATACATTTTATATCCATATAACACACACATATATACGTTTTACACATATGATACATTTTATATCCATATAACACACACATATATACGTTTTACACATATGATACATTTTATATCCATATAACACACACATATATACGTTTTACACATATGATACATTTTATATCCATATAACACATATATACGTTTTACACATATGATACATTTTATATCCATATAACACATATATACGTTTTATACATATGATACATTTTATATCCATATAATACATATATACGTTTTACACATATAATACATTTTATATCCATATAATGCACACATATATACGTTTTACACATATAGTACATTTTATATCCATATAACACACATATGTACGTTTTACACATATGATACATTTTATATCATATGTACAGTACGTATGTTTTGGAGCCGGGTTCTCGCCGTCACCCCAGCTGGTGCAGCGGTGCCATCACAGCTAACTGCGGCCTCGACCTCCCAGGACTCCAGCGATCCCCCCGCCTCAGCACGCCCCCGGCCCCGGTAGCTGGGCGCAGACACGCATCATCACACTTAGCCAAGTTTTGTACTTTTCTGTAGAGTCAGGGTTTTCATGGTATTGCCCAGGCTGGTCTCAAACTCCCAGGCTCAAGTGATCCCCCCACCTCGGCCTCCCAGAGTGTTGGGATTGCTGGCCTGTGTCACCATGCTCAGCACCCAAACATACAATATTAACATTTTATCATAGTGTTTCAAAAGCAGAGCTTTACTGGCAGGGGGAGTGAGTGATGCCATCTGCCCCATTACACGTGCTGGGAGGGAGCTTTGTCTGGAGAGAATATTCCAATAACACTCAAGCCAGCTAAATGTCCCTTCCCTTTTTAAATTTTTATTTATTTATTTATTTATTTTTTTTGAGAAAGTCTTACTCTGTCACCCAGGCTGGAGTGCAGTGGTTCGATCTTGGCTCACTGCAACCTCTGCCTCCCGGTTCCAAGTAATTCTCCTGTCTCAGCCTCCCGAGTAGCTGGGATCACAGGCACATGCCACCACGACTGGCTGTTTTGTATTTTTAGTAGAGATAAGGTTTCACTATGTTGGCCAGGCTGGTCTCGAACTCCTGACCTCCAGCAATCCACCTGCCTTGGCTTCCCAAAGTGCCGGGATAACAGGCATGAGCCATCATGCCCGGCCTTTCTCCTCCCTTTTAATCATCACCATGACCCCCAGTTCTAAAAATCGCCAGCGACGCAATGCTCCTTCCCCTAGTTGTTGGTCCAGGATTGAAGCCATTGCCGCAGTTGCTGTTGAAATGTGTCTGTGAACCTCAGCTCCCTCGTTCTAAAGGAGTAGAATGAGTGAGTTCATTTGGAACAAGTAAGTTGAGTTCACAGAACCTCACTGAGAAATGAGGCTGACTCACTTCCGTTTGCCCGGAATGTGGTCTGCAGGGTCCGGAATGGCCTGAGCTGGCTTTTGCCATAGTTCTGGTCTCTCTGCCCCGCGATGACCGTTCCTGCCGTTACACAGTGGATTTGAAACAGACATGAGGGCACAGTAACGATGAAGGCGAAGTGAACCTGGCGGCTTCGGTGCTGCCGTTCCGACTGGCTGCTGTAGTTTGGTCTGTGTTTAAAATTGGAAGCAGCAGTGCATGTGAACTACAGGGAGGATTGGTTTTTTTAGTAAATGCAGATTTCAATGCTTATATGTTTGATATTACCATTGGATATGGGTAATAACTTTGAAATTGATATTCATTCTTTCAAAACGTTTGGTTTTAAAACTGATGCCCACGTCAAGAAAATGGTGGCCATGGCATGACCGCTAATGAAAATCCTTTTGCCATACAGAGGATGGCTTGTGCCTGTAGTCCCAGCTTCTCAGGAGGCTGAGGCAGGAGGGTCACTTGAGACCAGGCGTTGGAGGCTGCAGTGAGCTATGACTGGGCCGCTGCACTCCAGAGATCCTGTCTCAGTAGAGAGGTTAGACAGACAAATAGTAGACAGATTCTATATAAATGGACTAGCTAGATGGATAGGTGGATGGATGGATAGAGTACATAGAGATGGGTGGGTGGATTAGGTAGGTAGGTAGGTAGGTAGATGAGATAGTTGGATTGGATGGATAGATTAGACAGATGATTGATTGGTTAGATAGATAACATGGATGGTTGGATGGCTGCATGGATGGATGGATGGATAGATGGATAGATGGCTAGACAGAGGAATTTCTGTGTACCGTTCACAATTCTTTAGTCTGTTCAAAACATACTTGTGCATGGGGGCGCTGCCGCCAGCCTGCCCACATCATGTCTCCTTTCTGATCACCTGTTCCTGTCACTGATGCCCGGGGGCTGTTTTGAGGACTGCTTGCCCACCGTGCTAGTGACAGGAGGCTGGTGCTGGGAAAGAAGGTTATTTGTTCTCATTGGCATCACCGTTCGGTATTCTGATCCCATGAGATAAACAATAGCCAAGTTGTTCATGAACTGGCAAAAAAAAAGATTGGTAAATGGAGAAAGCAGTGGCCGGGACTGTGGGCAGGGGTGCCCTTGGTGTCCTTTGCAGAGTGAGCAGGGTGGGGTAAGTGGTTGCTTCGGGCTCTGCCCTGTGCCGCCATCTTTGCAGTGACCCTGAAGACCAGACCTGCCCCAGGTGGGAGGGCCGAGCACCTCTCCTGAAGAAGCCCTGAGAGGGTGGGGACAACACGTCCTCCTGCTGGGAAGGCAGGGTCCTGCCTGCCTCACCTCTGCTGTTTCCGATTTCCTGTTTGCCTGTTGAAAGCGTCGGGGGCTGCCGGGCCCTCCTACCTCATGACCCAGCGTGATTCCTGGGAGCCCCACAAGTCTCGGCCTTGTCAGCTCTCCCCTGCCCTCCTCTTGCTCCGGGGTTTTGTCAGAGGATGCTAATGCTCTCCGGGCAAATGGTATCAAATGCATTTGAAAGGCAGAACTCATCGTTCAGCATCTGAGAATAGCCTCTGAGGTTGCCGTGGCAACGGCTCTTTGTTTTAGGGAACCACAAACATATGATCCTATAAACCGCAGGGCCCAAGCGGCAGGTTTCACCTTCCTGAGGGAGGCCACCCAGGAGGCAGAGGCACCAGCATGGGCATGGGAACTATCTCCTCTCTCCCTCTCTTGCCGGCGTCCAGGATGTCATTAGCCTTTGTCATGTTTGGAGCTGAGGGATGTGGAGGTCGTGAGTGTGGGGAGTGTGCAGACAGCGGGAATGTTCTCCTCCTGCCCCGAGGAGCTGGGCTCTACATGGTGTTGTGGGGTCCCTGCCTCTTAACAAGCAATGCCAGGCTCCAGCACCAAGCAAAGCAGCCCCCAGGACCCTTAAGACAGTGAGGGGTGAGAATTGCCTCCAATGAGTTTTTCGTCAGCCAGCGTGGAGGAGAACGGGGACCCGCAGCTGGCCAGGATGTGGAGGAGGTACTCCAAGGAGCCAGGGTGGATGTGATCCAGGGACCAGCCTCTCCTTCCACGTGGCTCACGGACCTGTGTGCCCCTGACTCTGGTCCGTGAAGGGCCTCTGTCTGGGAGCCCCTCTTCCCTCCATCTGAGGGTCTCTCTTCCCCCCATCCAGCCACTTTGTCATTTGCACCCACTGTGTCCACCAGGTGCTTCGAGGGAAGGGTCTTGCCCTTCTTCCTCCCTGTCCCACCAAGCGTCCACCTCAAAGCCTGTGTCCTACTTATCTTTCCTCTTCATGTATGTGGGGTTTTTTTTCCTCCTTTCCACTGTACACCCCGTCTCCTCTGTAAACTTGAAGGTAGGGAAGTCTGTCTTCACTCCCAAGTGTCCTCCAGCATGAGCCTTCAGGAGTGAAGACCGTTCCCTACCTTCAGCTTGGATCCACACCCCTCAGTCTGCAAAAGTGTCTGGAAAGGGAATGCTTTCTCCACACCTCACTGGCAGGAGGACTTGACCTGAACTGATTCGAAGCTATTTATAGCTTTTATTTATCCTACTTAGCGTGATTATTCATCCGTGCCCTGAAGGACTCCTCCTGCTTTGGCAGTGGGACGCCGCCCAGACCCACTGGCAGTGTGATGTCACCGCCACACACGCCTCGTCCTCCTGCCACAGAGCGGGCAGCGAGCACACGCCCCGGCCCCTCTGGCCCTGGTTTTCAGGGTGTCGCCGTGGGGCTGTATTTGTTGAATGAACAGCGGAGTTCTTAATCCTGGAAGAATGCTGGGTCTACCTTCTCGGCCGTTCAAAGGCGCCTCTCATGACAGCGTCGTCACGGAGGATGGGATGCTTCTTGCTATAAATATTAATAGAAACCGTATATGGGAATCTCAGATGGCTTCAAAGAGTCTCTCAGTCACATTCAGATGGGGACTGTGCCTCTTCCCTGGCTGTCCCCTCCCAGCCCCGACATGGCCACAGTTTGCTGGAAAACCCTTCTGGGCCCCGTGAGCACCAGGTGGGTCCGGCCGCGCTGCCTTTCAGTGTGAACTCTTCCTCGCCTTTCTTCTCCTTCAGGGATATGGTCATATTTATAATATTTGTCTCGACCTCAATTTCCTTTCTCTCCCTGTCCTGCGTGTTCAGCAGACGTGTTGGGGAATCTGCAGGGTCCCGGGCACAGCCTCTCCCTCAGGAGCTCACAGGCTCCGTGGCACACAGATATGGCCTCAGCACGTGGAGGAGGCCCAGGGCCAGGCTCTGTGGCTCATCTCAGTGGGTGGGGTGGCCCTGGGTCCTGTGGTTACCCTTGCCCTGCTCTCTGGGTCCCCCACATCCCGCCCCTCTCCCCTGGTGCCAGTGACCCTCAGAGTTGGCGGCCTGAAGAGCCTCTCCAGGACCTCTGCTTGGACCCTTAGACTCATTTCCTGCAGGGCCTGCTGCCAGGCGAGCCCAGACCCCCGACTCCCATTTGAAGTGTGTTCCTACAAATGCATATCTTGGAGTATCATGCCGAGGATCCCAGAATGTGACCTTGTTTAGAGGTAGGGTCTTGGCAGAAGTCATTGACTGGAAATGAGGTCATTAGACTGGGCCTTAATCCAGTCCGACTGATATTCTTATAAAAAGAGGAGATGGGGTCGGGTGCAGTGGTCCATGCCTGCAATCCCAGCACTTTGAGAGGCCGAGGTGGGCAGATCACCTGAAGTCAGGAGTTCGAGACCAGCCTGACCAACACAGACAGAGGAAATGTGGCCACAGCTGTGTGCTGGGGCAAACCTCATGAGAAGATGAAGGTAGAGCCCTGGGGGATGCTTCTGTCAGTCAAGGAATGCCAAAGATTTGCCAACAGGCTGGCGGGAGCAAGAGAGAGGCCTGGAACAGAGTCTCCCGATAGTCCCCAGCGGGCACCCACCCTGCCGACACCTTGACCTCAGACTTCCCGCCTCCAGAACGATGAGATGGTACATCCCTGTGGTCAGTCATCCAGGCTGTGGTTGCAACAGCTCCAGCGAACACACCCCACCTTTCCTGGCCAGCTGGCCCTTCTTCCTGGGCGCCCCATCTCAGTTATGGCCCAGGATCCGAAAACTTAAAAATCTTCCTGGATCTTTCCTGGCCCTCACCTGCTCCTTCCCCATCCATCCAGGACCAGTCCCTTCCACTTTTCCTCTTTCCTGAATCTGCCCCTCCCTCCCCGCTGGTTGGACTCTCTCATTTTGGCTCAGCTGAACTGAAGGAGGAGACAGTGCTGAGTCTTGCCCCGGGTTCATTTTGGAGCACACTCTGCCTGGGTCAGCTTCCAGCACTCAGGTTCTGCTGCTGTGCTGTCCTCAGACCCTTACGTGGTGCCCCAGGGACACACTCTCCTTATAAGGACATCAGACGTAGGGCCTCCCTAACCCAGGGTGACCTCATCTCAACCTCACTGATCACATCTGCAAGGAGGCAGTGACCCTATTTCCAGTTAAGGCCCATTCATAGGTCCTGGGTGGACATGATTTTGGGAGGACACTCTTGTGGACGTTTGTGGGGGTTTCTGGGTATGTGCGAAGGCAGAGCTTGGGGAGCTTCAGGCAGAGGGGAGCGTTCACATAATTAGCGGTGAGATCCCCGCACTGACCCAGCAGCAACTGAGTACCCAGCGCAGCAGTAAGTGGCCACAGTGACGATTCTCATTCCCTCTTCCAACACCACCGCGAGACTCCCCATCGATCCCCTGTCTGGGCGAGGACAATCAAGGAGATGACAGGGATGTGCCAAGATGACATGGTGGTCACTGAGTCCAGGGTGCCCACCCCAAGGAAGGCTCTGTTGGTAACTAGGTTTCTAGCCCGGGACGCAGAGCAAACAGTGCTGGGCTGTCAGGAGCTCCACGCCCGAACCTGGCTTGATGGCAAGGCCGTGGGCAGCAAGGCGGGACAGGCAGCCTGCCATGAGCTGAATGGTCTGCACGCACTTTGCTGTGAAATATTAAAGCCGCCTCCAGCACAGGCTGAGATCGGAAGCGTCCATCACTCTGGTACGGGATACGTGGTATCCTATTGGCGCATCCCGGCCATTCTGTGGCCTGTGGACCGATGCGTTCTCATCCCTCTGAAACCTGCTGGTCTGGGGGCCTCTAGGATAGATTGTCGGGGTCTGTGGTGTGTGAGTTTGCTCCAGCTGCCATCACAAAGCGCCACAGACAGGGAGGCTTACCTCCCAGGCCATTTATCGTTTCACAGTGCTGGGCGCTGGAAGGCCTAGATCAAGGGGTCTCTGGACCGGCTCCTCCTCAGACCCCTCTCCTCGGCCTGTAGACTTTGCCTTCTCCCTGTGTCCTCGTGGGGTCGTCCCTCTGCACATCTGTGTCCTGATCTCTCCTTGTAATGACACCAGTGGATTGGATTTAGGACTGCCCCGTCTGGCCACATTTTAATTTAGTCGCCTCTTTAAAGCCCTTGTCTCCCCCAGTACCGTCACCTGCTGAGATCCTGGGGGTTAAGGCTGCGTCACATGAATTTTGTGGGTGACACAGTTCAGCCTCTAGCACTCAGCACCCACCTGGACGTGGCCTCTGACCACGGGATCACCCTCCCCCGACATCCTCTGGACTTTAGCACCCTGGGTGAGAATTGGGCAGGTTTGTGGAAGAGAATGTCTGAGGTTGAGGAGGGCCACACGACGCATCCCTCCAAGGCTTTCCACTCCAGAGCTCCTTCCCGGACAGGACTTAGGGCTGGCAGCGGCAGCTCCTGTCACTGTGCTCCAGGTGTGGGCGGGGCCCTGGGCTGCCCCCGAGGGGTATGGGGCTGACTGTGTCAGGTGTGGACACAGCCCCGCTCAGTCCACAGGCCGTGAGCCTGGACTCTGGAACCCACCTTCCTGGCTTGTGTCGACCCTGCCCTTCTCAGGCTGTGTGACTTTGGACAAGTTACTTAACCTCTCTGTGCCACGGTTGCCTCCTCTGTATCACGGGGATAGTCAGTAGCCTCATGCCCAGCTAGTAGCAGTGGTGAAAGAGGGACGCTTGACTGTTGTCATTGCTTATTATAGTGTTATTTCCATTTGACACATGGAGGAACCGAGGCCTGAGAGTTTATCCAACTTGGCCGAGCTTATCATGGCAGGCACAGGTTATGAACCTGGGGTTGTCCAAGAGCAGATTGCACCGTCCCAGGTCCGTGGACAGTGTCTGTGTGCCCCATCTCCCCTCCCGGCCCCATCAGCCTCTGCATCCACGCGACCCACCGTATTCACCTGCACCCTCTGGGCCAAGGTGTTGAAAGTGAGAAGGAGGGAGTCTTCCTCGAGAAAACTGAACTCCTCGTTAGGCTTCCTATTTGTGTCTTCAATTATGCTGTCAAATGCTAAGGAGTTTAGACACTTCAAGCCAGCGCTGGGCCCTTGGTGACGGTGTGCACCATTTGCGTAATCAGCGTGGATGGACGTGCCGGTAATTCCACCCCAGTGTTTGCCCAGCACTGACACTGATCAGTTTACAGGGAGGCACAGTCAGTGATGGAATTAAGTGGTAGCAAACACACTGTCAGTACATGAAATCCAGACAGAGGAAGACGGACGGGCAGGCAGGACACGGGGGCCAGCAGGTGCAGGAGCAGTGGAGGCCGTGGACCTGGGACCTGTGTGCCGCTAAAATGCTTCCTTGGAAATTTCAGAGAGTTAGAGGCAATAAAGGTCAGCAGTGGAATACTGTCACAGAATAATGACTCTGTGCCGCTGGGTAAATGTTAAAGCGTTTATTGGGGTGAGACGTGGATGTGTAGCTAGCTCTGAATTCAGTGCGTAATGAATACAAATCTATAGCATCTGTTCTCAAGAGGGAACATGGCCGAGCTGACCCCGCAGTCACGAGCCAGGGACCTGGGCAGGCTTTTCTGGCTTCGGGCAGTGTGTCCATGAAGGCAGCCCTGACTCAGGCAGCCCCAGCCGTCAGCCCTCGTGCCCATGCTGTCCTCCCCATAGGGACAAAGCTGTTTGCTGTCAGCTGAGGTTCTTGCCTCTCATCCTGACCTGGTCCTTGGCCTCCGGACCTGCTCTCTGCCCTGCACCCCATGTAGAGTCAAGCCATGTGCAGTCTCCTCATTGGTCCTCCCCCGTGTTCAGGATTTACTGAGGACTCAGAGCAGAGAATCCTTCCATCAGCACCTCCACTCACCCCTGCCCGAATAGGAGACAGCTGACCTCAGGACCCTATCTTCGTATTCCAGAATGTGAGAGAGTCAGAGTGGGAATCGCCTTCCCCAAGGGACTTCACTCTCTTTTTTTTTTTTTTTTTTAAATATACCTAATTTGATTGAAATCCCTCTGCGCTCCAAGGTCCTGTTTCTCCACTGTGGTTCAACGACACATCATTCGTTTGGCCCCTGGCTTCATGGAATGTCAGCCCCAGGCCTTGTCTGTTGGGGTGAGAGCCGGCGAGGGGGTGAAGGAAGAGGCCGGTGGGGTTGTTGGTCTATCCTCCTCTGTTACCTAGAGATGCTCTGAACGCCAGCAAGGGCCGCTATGAAGCCCCATCGCCGGCAGACAGCAGCTGGCTCTAGACGACCCCTTAAGAAATGTTTCCTTGGGGAAGGGTCACCTGAGCTCCAGAGTGCTGGCAGACCAGCTTTGGGAGCACAGGTCCTCAGATTCTAGGCATCTTGACATCACTGGCAAGAAGGCCGGTTTTATTCCCCAAGGAGCATGACCTTCACCCTGGAAACAAGTCTCTGGGGATGGGGAGGTGTGAAGGCTGCCCATGTGTGTCTGGGTGGTCCCATGGAGGAGGAACTCCAGGAAGAGGTGTTTTTCGGGAAGGAGGGCATTGGGTGGAGGCTGATGAATGAAAGTAGAAGGCCTCGCCCCTTTGCTTCTCTCCCAGTGGCCCGGAGCTGCCGGCCCCATGTGGCGTGAGAGCTGCCTTGGGGCTTTGTTCTCCGTTTGTGTCTGGATTCTGCCTTTGCAGAAACTGTGTGGTGCTGGTGGTAGGGACTGGGGAGATGAAAATTTTTCCAGTAGACGCAGGAAATCTCCAGCCAAAAGGGACCTTTAGAAATCATTAAATCTCCCGTTTGTTGGCTGATGTGTCTCTGGGCCACTGCATGAACTGATAAGAAAAGTCCATCTTGGCTCCTTGTAAATTGCTGTCCTCGGATGCTGAGCGCAAGCGGCATGAACCATGGGCACTGGCATCACTGGCGTCTGCAGCAAATGGCAATTTTGACTTTCTGGAGCATAACACAAAAGAACACTTGGACTCTCTCTTTGTAGCCAAATGTTACATCTGGATGTTTCTTGGTCTTATCTGTTCCCTTCTTGTTTCAGCGGCCTCTTCTCAGAATCCTAATTAGCCAGGTGTGGTTCCTATGACCATTTCTCTCAAAAATGGGTCTCGGTTCCAACTTCCCTTCTCTGCAGATCCCTCCCACACGGTTTCCCCCGGTTTGGTGCCACAGGACGTGATGGGCTGTGGCTCCTCTGAGCTGTACTCTCTGCCCCTGCCTTCTGATGCCAGGGGAACCCCTCGGGTGAGGTCTGGAGTGGTGCCTAACTCACCAGGAGGGCATGCACTGCAGCAGACCACTCCCTGGTGGCCTGTGAGTTAGTCTAATCCAGAAAGTGGAGACCACCCCAGACCTTTCTGACAGAGGCCTCTGTGAAGGGAATTAATGACCAAGATGCTGGACAGGCCATGGACCCTGGAGAACAGCCAGGCAGCCCCCAATAGAAACTGCAGAAAGCAGCTGGGAGGAGAAGGCCCAGGGGAGCAGCAGCTGCCTTGCTCCTGGGTGAGGCTTGCCTGAGGCTGGGACTGCCAGGGAGGGGCTCCCACCCAAGAAAGCCAGGCATTTGAAGCTGAGGAAGGGCAGCACTGTGAGCAGCTTCCTCAATGCTGGATGCTGGGGTAGAGCAGTACCTAGCACCGCATAGGTGCTTGGTTTCTGCAGGGTGAATGGAGGAATGAGTGAGTGAGTGAATGAATGAATCTGAGGCTCATTTTGAGAGACAGGATCTGATTCACTGCTGGAAGAAGAACACACTTGTCTGGCTACATCAGAAGGCGGCGCCAGGCAGCGTCTTGTGGCTCCTTGCTAGCAGGCTCGAGGGTGCTTCTGGAGATGAGTGATTGTGGCCGCATCCTCTGCTGCTGAGCCAGCCCAGCCACCCACTGCACCCCAAGGCGCGCCTCCATCCGATGGGCTGTTGGGGAATGAAGCGCACGCAGCCACATCTCTGCCTGGTGCTCCTGTTGCCTGATGTCTGCCCCTCGCCCATCCCCACCCCCATGGTGCGCCTCTGTCCAGTGGGCTGTTAGGGAGTGAGGCGCACACGGCCGCATCTCTGCCTGATCCTTCTGTTGCCTGATATCTGCCCCTCGCCCATCCCCGCCCCCACGGTGCGCCTCTGTCCAGTGGGCTGTTAGGGAGCGAGGGGCACATGGCCGCATCTCGGCCTGTTCCTTCCGTCACCTGACTTCTGCCCCAGCCCCAGCCCGCGTTCCCTTACTCATGGTGAATTTGGTCTCCTCGGTCCATTGTATTTTCTGTGTCCCTTCAGAATAGTATTTCCATGCTCCCGTGCTCTAGATTCTTTGTGAGGCTAAATTTAGACATTGCCTAGTTCTGCAGTGTCTTTGCTTTTCTCTGTAATGGTTCATCCTGCCAGAGCAGTCAAGCGCCTGCCAGCCAGACCCTAGAAGTCGAGTCTCTCCTTGGAGCGTGTGGTGGGTGCAGGTCTGACTCGAATCCTCACACGGGCGTCGTAAGAACCACGAATTCCACTCTCTGGGCTCTCCAAGGAAGAAGGTCTTAGCCCACTCAGGCCCCTGCCACAGAGTACCATGAACTGGATGGCTCATGAACTACAGATATTTATTTCTCACCGTTCGGGAGGCTGGAAGTGTGAAATCAGGGTGCCAGAGAACTCTCTAGCCACCCCCTTTTTAAAAACATTCTCACTCCATTCTCCAGGCTGGAGTTCAGTGGTGCAGTCATGGCTCACTGCAACCTCCATCTCCTGGGCTCAAGCAATCCTCCCACCTCAGCCTCCTGGGCAGCTGGGAATACGGGTGTGCACTACCACGTCGAGCTCATTTTTGTATTTTCTGTATTGATGGCGTCTTGTCATGTTGCCCAGGCTAGTCTTGAACTTGTGGCCTCAAGGGATCCTCCCACCTCAGCCTCCCAAAGCGCTGGGATTAGGGGTTCACACCACCATGCCCAGGTCCTGGGGGTCCCTTTTATAAGGATGCTAATCCTGTGTATGAAGGTTCTACCCCTATGACTTGATTACCTCCCAGTGACACCACCTCATAAACTATCACACTGGGGGTTAGGGTTTCAACATATGAATCTGGGGGCTTGGCTCAAACGTGTGGCTCATTACAAGAAGAGGAGCCCTCATCCAGTGTGGCCGCTGTAACCCGGAGAATCCTCCAAGTCACAGGGTCACCTTGTGCAGGCCACTTCTCGTCTTTGAGCCTCTGTTTCCTCTCTGACAGGGAGGGACCTGGGCTGCCATCTGGCCGGAGCCACCACGACTTAGTGGGGACATCCCTGAGCCCCCGAGATTCATGTGAGCTCAGTAGGCACTGTCAGGATCCTCCATTCAGAGCCGGATTTTTCCAAAACTTTACTTGCTTTTCCATCTCCTTTCTCTTGCTCTGGATATCCCCATCTCCCTCAATTTTCCTTTCCTTTCTCCCTTCTCACTACCCACCTCCAATTTCAAAATGTGCAAATAGCAGAGCGTCCCAGTGGAGTTGCCACGGCAACGGAAGCTGGTTTCCCCTTTCCAAATGACGGGCCCCTTGGAAGCCTCTCTCCCCTTTGCCTCCTTGGTGACCAGAGCTCAGGGAAGAAAGCGGGGTGTGTGGGCATGTCCCAGACCTGGAGGGTCCCTTCCTTGTGCTTGCAAGGTGCTCAGGTCGTAGGACTGAGGGGCCAAGACCGGGAAACCCTGAAGTTTTAGTTTGCTGGTGCTGCCATAACAAAGTCTCACAAACCGGGTGGTTTCATCAGAAACGTTCCCACCCCCCCGTCGTGGTGTCCGGGGGGCTCCTTTTCCGGAGGCCTCTCCTCCTGGCTTGCAGGTAGCTCTTGTCATCCTCACTCAGATTCTTCCTGTGTGTCCAGGTTCCGTCTTCTTACAGCACACCTCTCCTGTTGGATGAGGACCTACCTGAGTGACTGCACTTTAAAGACTCCATGTAGCTGTAAAGATCTCATTTCCAGCTGGGCATGTGGCTCACACCTGTAATCCCAGCACTTTGGGAGGCCAAGGCAGGTGGATCACAAGGTCAGGAGATCAAGACCATCTTTGCCAACATGGTAAAACCCATCTCTACTAAAAATACAAAAAAAGTAGCCGGGTACAGTGGTGTGCACCTGTAGTCCCAGCTATTCAGGAGGCAGGAGAATCGCCTGAACCTGGGAGGCGGAGGTTGCAGTGAGCTGAGATCATGCCATTGTACTCCAGCCTCGGTGATAGAGCGAGACTCTGTCTCAAAAAAAAAGATCTCATCCCCAAATAAAGTCATATTTCATATTCTGAGGTCCAAGAGACCAAAAAGGGGTGCCGGTGCCTCTTCCCCCCATCCCCAGCCCGGATGCCAGGGAGAGTGGACCAGGTGTAGTCTGAAAGGAGGCGCCAGGCCTCACCAGAGCTGTTCGCACCAGCCTGAGTTATCTTAGACTCTGAATCGTACCTTCATTGGGACCCAGAGTTAAGATGAGGATTTGCCATGGGAGCAGGTGGATGAGTCCTGGAGATAAGGAAAACCTCCCAAGGAATGTGTGTCTTCCACCGCCAAGCCGTGGCCGGGAGTTCACAGGCGTCCCAGGACACCAAGCAGAGGACGCTTGGGGCTCGTCCAGACCTGGCCAGCACTGGATGAGCCACGATGAGGCCAGACTATGTTCGTGGGGTGACTGCACCTGGGCACTGGGCTCAGGGTCTGGTGTATAGATCAGCTGAAACAGAGACAGGCATTTATGAGGAGAGGTGTCACCTCATGGAGCCTATCCCAGTGGACCGCCCAACCCAGGCCAAGCCTCCTGACCAGGGGCCTCTCTCACCTGCTGTCTGGCCTACAAATCATTTTCGAGATTTGTCCCTGGAATGTGACGGTGTTCAGGGTTTCTCTAAACCTGCCCAGGTGTAGAAACCCCTCAATCCCCACCATCTAAGGTGGATGCTACCCCAGTCCCCGAGTCCTGCAGAGCCGCCTCTGCCCAGCCCACACCTGTTTAGCCCGTGTCCCTGAGTCACTGAGGTAAGGTGGCTTGTCTCCTGCTGAGACCAAGAGCTCCAAGACTTCAGCAAAGTCAGCCCCATGTCCGTGTCTCCTCCTCCCAAATTCCCACCTCCAGTTCACTAGACTCTAGACTGTGCCTCACTGCCCAGTTGACCAGTCCCGTGGGGGATCCCAAAGGTCTCCTCCAATGCAGTGTCCAAAACCAAGCTCCCCCCACCCCAAGCACATGGATTTCCCTCTTTGTCCATGGTCCATCCACCCAAGCCGGAAGCCTGAGCATCATCCCCAGTTTGTTACGCCTTGTCCAGTCCATCAGGTAGTCCAGGCCTGTCTCCAGGCTCCGAATTCCAGATGCCACACACGCCAGTGCAGTAGCCTGCCAGCCGGGCTCCATGTTCTCCTCCCTTCACCTCCAACCCAGGCTCTACCCCAGGAGCTGGGAGAGGGATCTTTCAACAAAGACCATCAATCAGATTCTGTCACACACCCTCCCCCTTGAGATACTTCATCCCAGCAGGTTTAGTATCAACGTCAGACCCCCACCCCTGGCCTGGGAGACCCAGTGCTCCAGGACCCTTCCCAGGTCTTCACTTGTTTCTTGGCCCCTGCTCTCTGCATACTGGCCGCACCTGTGTCCCTCTGCTCCTAGCCCCCGCTGTCCAAATCGGTCTCTGCTCCCGTCCCCACTGATCGCAGCTCTGCCTCAGTCTTTTGGTCCTCCTCCCGGTTGGATCGCTGGTTTATTCTCGTGCTGACTTATTGTCAGCTCCAAGTTCCCTGAAGTCTGGCTTATTCCGGCCTTGCCCTTTTGGCCTGGGGTTGGCATCTGCTGGGATAGTCTCAAGGCACAAAGCCTGTAGCCCGCAGAGGCTGTGTGGATTTGCACCTGCCTGGAGTCTTCAGCGAACCAACCCCATGCCCTGAGCAGAGTTAACCGGCTTGTCGAGGAGGCCGATCCAGTGCAGTTCACTCTGGCGTGGACGTTTGCAGGGTTCGTTCACATGGACACAGGGAGGGGAGCACTACACACTGGGGTCTATTGGGTGGAATAGGGGAAGGACAGCGGGTGGGGGGGAGTTGGGGAGGGATAGCATGGGGAGAAATGCCAGATGTGGGTGAAGGGGAGGAACGTAGCAAATCACACCGCCACGTGTGTGCCTATGCAACTATCTTTTCATGTTCTACACATGTACCCCAAAACCTAAAATGCAAGTAAAAAACAAAAACAACAATTTAACCCTAAAAAGCCCGCTTTCCACCAAATAAAACCTGTGATGGGCATTTTGATGGAAATCATGTTTTGATGCAGGTTCAGGTCTGGGAGGGCTGGGAATTTTTTTTGTCAGAACACACAGGAACTCTGCCTCTTTCTTCAGAGCTTGTATTTCCACGCCGTATGGCGTATGAAAACATAAATTTTCATCTTAATACGCTTCTGCGGCATCAGAGCCGTTCCAGACCTTGTTTTATAGTAGTCCTTCACGACCCGTTCTTAAGAGGACGGACTGCAGGAGCAAAACCGTTAGTAGGCTGGGGACTCATTTATTTTCACATGCAAGCACAGGCTTAACAGCATGCCTTGCTGTTAAACAGGATCTGCCAGCAGCGGGGTTGAAGCCCGCAGGGAAGTGGCAGGATTTACTAACCTAGGGCCTCATTAAAACTCCCGGCGGTGGCTGCCAGCGTGGACTGACAGTGCCTGCAGAGGGGGCAGGTCAGCACTCTTCCCTACCACGAGGGGACCTGGAGAGCTGTGTTCACCTTGGTCTGGGGCAGGGGCTTCTGAGAGAAAGGGACCCCTGACCGTGTGAAGGGAGCCAGGGACAGGGTCAGATGTAGAGGGAGGTGGGAGGTGGGGATGTTTGCTCTGCAGGGAGGGAGGGTCTTTTGAAGAACACCACAGGAGGATGACTGCCGAGCCTGGGTGCTGGGGAGTTTCTGCCAAAGCTGAATTTGGAAGAGCCATTGGCATTCCACTGATCAATCCCGACTGCGAGCTGGACCCGGAGGACTCGGTTCCTAGACTGTGCCTGGAGGTGTAGTGCTCCAGAGTCCAGTCATCTGTCCTTGTGTTTAGCCCTGACAGGGAAAGAGGGCTTAGTGCATCTCTGCAGCTGCGCTGACACCCACCTCGAGGGTAGAACGAATCTGGGTGACAAGCTTCCTGGCACGCTTCCTACTTCATGGAGATCAAACCAGGTTCAAGGGCAGGAACTTGGCCTGGTTTCGCCACTTGCTGGCTCTACGTCTTGTTTCTCAACTTCTCTGATGAGGTTTCCCTGAGTCTGTTGTGGAGGTGATGGCATCTATCATCTACCCATGATTCCATTCATCCACCCACTCACCCATCCATCTACCCATCTTTCCATCCATTCGTTCATCTGCCTACCCACTTCATCCATTTATCCATCCATCTATCCATCCATCCATCCATCCGCCCAGACACTCACCCAGCCACCCACCCGCACACTCATCCATCTGCCCATATATTGATCCGTCTGTCTACCCACCTGTCATCCATCCATCCACCTACACACTCATCCCTCTACCCATCTATCAATCCATATGTCCACCCACCCATTGACCTGTCATCATCCATTAATCTGTCCACCTACTCAACCATCCATCCATTTATCTTTCCATCCATCCTCTTGTCTGCCTACCAACTTCTCCATCCATTCACCCCTCTGTTCATCCGTGCATTCATCAGTTCATCCACCTGCCTACCCATCCACCTGCCCATCTATCATTTATTCATTCATCTATCCACTATCCATCCATCCATTCACCTATCTATTCATCTGTTCGTCCACTTGCGTGCTTATCCACCTCCGCCCGTCCATCCAGACATCTGTTCATCTATCCATTATCCGTACATTCATTCACCTGTCCATCCAATTCATCCACCCACCTATCCATTTATCGACTCAACCACACACCCACCCACCATGTTGTTTATCCATTCACCCATCCATTCATCCACCCACCCATCCAGATTAGTGCTGTTTTCAGCATTTTATGACGCTAGGCTCAACACCAGTGCTGCAGTGCAGAAAGGACAGCGTGATCCTCGGGGCAAGGTGGACTGCCCCAGTAATAAGAGCAAAATGCTCAGGAATGCCTTTGGGAAGGATGAGCGCATACAGATGTGTGGAAAGCACCTTCCTGAAAACAGCTTCGGGCAAGACCCTGCCGTGGGAAGGAACTTGCTTGGGATCTCGCAGATGCCAGAGGTAGCCAGATGGAGGTGTGAGTGGGAGGTACATAGTCCAGAAGAAGAGGTAGTAAGTTAGGCTGGAGATAGGAGCCTGGTCCCTTGAACCTCATGTTTTCTAAATCAGGGGTCTAAGTTCTTTTCTAAACGTGGAGAATCTTTTAGGAGTTTTAGCGAAGAAGTTACCATGATTTCTGTTGTTAAGAAGAATCCTTTATCTGTTACATGGATACTGTCTTTCGCAAGGAAGGAAGGAAGCGGGGCTCACAATGGGAGGCTGCTGCCGTGTCCGTGGGAGAAGCAGCCGTGGCCAGGTTGCAATCTGCCCTGTGGCTGGGTGTGGGGTGTGCAGTCATGCCCGGGTTTCCAGTCTGGCCTGCTGAGTGGATAGCAAAGACTGCAGGAGGGCATGGGCTTTTGCACGGCACACTGCCATGCCTGTAGCTTCAGACGTGGGTATCACAAGCCCCCTGCCTACCCGGCGTGGCCGTGAGTAATAGAAGAGCAGCCTGGCCTTACAGTGCAATATGAATTTAGTTTGCAGTTGCTGCCGTTACTTTATATGAGCGTGGCAGTGAATGTTGCTGAGTCCATTTGAAATGGATTATGAACAGGGGGCAGGAAGCACATTCCTCTGGGTGGCTTCACAGCAGCATTCAGCTCTTCCTTGAGAGAGCACAGGCTGGGTACAACCCTCACCCTAAATTTAGCTCCTGGCACATTTGGGCTGGGATGAAAGCTGAGAAGCATAGGTCATGGGTGTGCTATGCTCTGAATAATTCCCTCTCCAAATGGCGTCTTGCAGCTTGCCACAGTCCCTGAGAAGCCATCATGCTACCGTACAAGGATTCCTAGGTGTGGTGGGTGGAGGCTGCAGTCAAGCACCCACACGCTAGGTCAGACGCGGCCCCGTCCTGGGTCCCAGGCTCTTGAGATGATGTGTGTGAACTGTGGAACGTGATGTGTGACTCATGGAACTGCCCCATCGCTGTGATCTGCTGTTGCCGCCATTTTTGGGTTTCAAGGGTCGTGGTGGCTTCGTGATACCATGTGCTAAAGGCTGCCGTAGTTCCTGCTGGAGAGTTGCAGGTCTTGTGGGCTTAGATCTTCCCTTGGCTCTGTGCTGCCCCTAATAGCAAGAGGTAGGCTATTATCACATTGACTAAGTGCTGGGGATGACGGGGTGGGCAGCAGAACCCATCTCAACTGCTTGTGCTCTCTTGGGCACTGACCAAGGGCTTGGCCCTCCCAAGTCCTGAGAAAGACACCAGGGTGAAGCCACTTGAGGAAAAGGCAATAGGGTATCCCAGCCCCAGTAGTCATCTCTTGGACACGTGACCAAGCCCTGTGTTAGGGAAGGCCGGACTCAGCCTGCGAGGGGCTCAGCTTCCAGGCTGCTTCTGGCTATGTCAAGAAGGCTTTGCGGAGCAGGCATTTGAAAAGGGGGTGACCATATATTGAGTGTTTGCTGAGTGCTAAGTCTTGTGTATTATCCAATTTGATTCCTGAAATAACCCTGTGTAGCTGTTACTCGCATTATTCCCATTCTGTAGGTTGGGAGCTGAGGCCCCTTTACTGGTCCAGTGTCAGTCATCCCGTGGCCTGATTGGGCTCTCAGGCCCCAACCCTTGGAGTCTGCCAAAGTTCATGCAGAGCCTGGAAACCAGCTCTGGTGGCTGCGTCCTGGCTGCTGGGGCCATCGTCAGGGAAATGCTTGCTTTATCCCCGTTGCAGGGACATTTGCACACAGAGACAGTTTGTTGCAGAGAGCGTAAGATAGCAGGGAGAGCTGTAAGTTCAAAACAGGTACCACCAACCCTGTCAGACCAAGGACAGAGACGAGGTAGACAGAATTTAAGGGTAGGCCAGGGGTGTCCATCTGGTGGGTATCCAGTTCCAGGTGATGCTTGGGGCTGGGAACAGCAGGGAGAACCGCACTGGGCAAAGGGTCCTGGGCACTGATAGGCAGATGTGTCTGTGTTTGAATTCCAGCTCTGCCACCAACTTATTGAGTGGGACTTTGTGTAAGATCCTTGAAACTCTCCGATTCAATAAAGCAGGAATCAGATGCCTCCCTTATAGTACTGTTGGTATTTTCAACAAAATAATGCATCAAGCATAGTTCAAATTCACACCACCCAGAAGCAAGGAAATATACATGGGCAAAATAGTCTAAGAGGGGAAGGTTTATATATACAACTAATATATCTGTCTACCCTCCCCTTCATTCATCTATCCACCCACCACCAAACCTCCATCCTGTCATCCATCTATCCACTCATCTATCCTTTCACCGACCCATTCATCTGCTCACCCATTCATCTGGCTAAATATCCATCCATTATTTTATCTACCCAATCATCTGTCTACCCATTCATCCATTTATTCATCCATCTATTCATTCATCTAGTCATTTATCCACCTGTCCATCCATCCATCCATCCATCTGCCCATCCAACCACCCACCCACTCATCTGTGTATTTATTTACCTACTTATTCACTCACCCATCCATCTGTCCATTCATTCATCCATCTATCTACCCATTCGTCCATCTGTCCATTCATTCATCCATCCCATCAGCTATCCGTCCTTCCATCACCCATCCATCCACCCGATGAGCCACTCATCCACCCACCCACTCACTCATCTATCCATTTATCCACCCATCAATCTATCATTTATTCATTCATCTTTCCATCCATCTGTCCATTCATTCTTCCATCTCTCTACCCATTCGTCCATCTGTTCATTCATCCATCCATCCCATCAGCTATCCGTCCATCCATCACCCATCCAACCACCCAATGAGCCACTTATCCACCCACCCATCAGCTATCCAGCCATCCAACCATCCTCCCATTGATTACTTTTCTTTCCTTCCTTTCTCCCGACCTTTCTTTACTCTTTCCTTCCTCTTCTCCTGTCACTTCATGTTTTTGTGAGCATAGCGCACACCAGGCCCTGTTCCATGGAGGCAGCTTCCCTCAGGGGCTGCCAGTGTATCTTTGCTCCTTGTCTCCTGTGAGGTTCAAGACCAGGATTTGAATGCAGGAATTCCCATTCCTTCACTTTTGTTCTAGGCATGGGAGCTACTGAAGATTTTTAAAGCAGATGCCCTGGTCAGAACTGTAATTTGGGGGCTCAGGAATCAGGAAGGGGGAGCTGGCTGAAGGGGGACCTGCCAGGAGTTGTTGGAAGAGCTGAGAGGATCAGAGCTGAGCAAGGGATTGGGGGAGCAGAGAGGATGGATCTGAAACCTTCTGTGGCTGAGATGGGCCAGGCTGATGGGCAATTTGCCCAGAACCCAACATTCTAGATACGGGAGCTTCCAGAAACCTGGCTTCCTCCTTAGCTGCTGGAATGCCTGTCCCATAGGGCTTAGCATACCTTGTTAATTTCCTCTGCGCTCATTCATCACGTGACCACATTGGGTGAGGGAGGAGAATGTGCAGGGAAGTCGTTTTAATTATCCCTCATCATGAAGTCAGTGAGGGGCAGCCGAGCCTGCTGTGCAAACAGCCAGAGCCACTGGGCCGTATGCTGGCATCTGGCCAAATGGCTGTCGTTTCTTATTAACAGGTCACCGAGAGTGTCCGGATTTCCAGGACTACAGGCCAGGCCCATACCTCCTAGACTGATGGACAGTCATGAACCTCTGGGGGTGGATTTCCCGTAGCCGTGGGCGACCATGATCTGGGTTTCTGCAGAAACAAAAAGGAGCACAGCTACTGCTGCTGTCCACTCCCCATGTGCGCCGCAGGTGTCGTGGGGAGACCAGAGCCTCGGCCCTGCTCGGTGGTGGACAGAGGGCTTATCCAGGACCTGGGAGGCCAGGGGCTGGTACACTCAACACCCCAGGAGCTTCGCCCCCCCATGGTACCTGCTGCCAGCCGTGGGTCTCTCTCCCTGGGCTCCCCATTGAGAACAGAGAGGGACATTTCAGTGGCCTTCATGTGCTTGTCAGCGTTGGCAGGACCGTTCATTGTGTGGGCCTCCATCTGTCCTCCATTCGGGCCCCTCCTGTGTCTCCTTCCCCGAAGGCCCTTCCTTGCCTGTGCCTGGACAGGCATGCGGCTCACCCTCTGGGCCTTAGTGCTTCACCCTCCATCCAGCCATGCATGCACTCACTTGGGTTTCGAGCTCTAGGGCTGAATGCAGGTCCCTGGGGGTGGAATCGGAGGCATCGGCTCACCTCCCTTACTTGTTGGCTGGGCTGAGTGCTTGCAGCAACACTGGCCACAGTTCCTAGGGACCAGTTTCTTGGGCCATGAGGCAGCAGCCTTCTCTCTGCTGGACTCATCAGATTCAGTTTTATTTTTATTTTTGAGACAGAGTCTCGCTCTGTAGCCCAGGCTGGAGTACAGTGGCGTGATCTCAGCTCACTGCAACCTCCACCTCCAGGGTCCCAGTTCAAGCAATGCTCCTACCTCAGCCTCCCAAGCAGCTGGGATTACAGGCACGAGTCACCATGCCCAGCTAATTTTTTGGTATTTTTTAGTAGAGACAGGGGTTCACCATGTGGGCCAGTCTGTCTTGAACTCTTGACCTCGTGATCCGCCCACCTCGGCCTCCCAAAGTGCTGGGATTACAGGCGTGAGCCACCGCGCCCGGCCTGATCTTAGCATTTTTAGGGTTGGTAACTTTCCTACTCATGATGGTCAACAAGGACCTTTGAGATCTTAGATCATTTTTTCTTTATCAAAAATATACTTATTTGCCTCCAAGTAGAGAGGTAATGCACGGTCTTCCCAGAAATTATCCAAAAGCAAGGGGTAAACATGTGTCCATATGAAATTCATCCAAACCTCGGGTCTCCCCCACTCCCCAAGTGAATCACTGTTAATTAACACTGAGGTCAAATGCTGTCCCCTCAATTTCGTGTCTGACTTGAACCTCAGAATGTGACCTTCTTTAGAAATAGGGTCTCTGTGGGTTTAATTGGTTTGGTTAACATGAGGTGGTGCTAGATTAGTATGACCAATGACTGGTGTCTTTCTAAGAAGGAGGAGGCGGATTCAGACACAGGGACCTACAGAGGCACTGTAAGGGAGGGAGGCCACGTGCAGGCGGAAGCAGAGAAGAGTGGAAGAGGCAGGAAGGCTCCTCCGCTAAAGCCCCTGGGGGAAGGAAGCCCTGCCCCCACCCTGAGTTTGGACTCCTGACCTCTAAGATTGTGAGAGGAGGCATTTCTGTCGTCTGAAGCCACCCAGTGTGCGTTAAGTGGTCACGGCAGCTTGGGAACACAGGGTGCATCCTGCATTTTCACTGTCCCCTCCCGTTACTGAGACTGGAGGCAGATGCCCAGGCACCATCCTACACATCACATGCTCCGGGCTGGTGGTACTACTGCTGGGAGGAAACAGTTGCCTTTGTCCTGCCGAGAGGCAGCGCCCCCTGCCCCTCCCCGCCCCACCCACCCGTAAAGGGACCGGGAGAGACTTAAGGCTGCGCCAGGAACTGAGCACCAGCCCGCTTCAAGCCTCTCTGGGTCACTGGGTGACAATGGTTGAGGCAGCCTCGCTGCAGCCTCAGGGTCTCATCTGTCCCCTGGCCACCGTGACTCACATCCTCTCCCGCACTTGGGCTCTCCCAAGAAGCTGCGCTCTGAGCTCCAGGGCCCGTGGGAGGCGCCGGGATGCCTGGTCCAGGTCCACCTGGCTGGAGCTTCCAGTGTCTGCTCCCTAGAAAGAGTCTGACTCTGTTTCCAGAGCTCACGGAGTGTTTCTCATGTTTCATTTCCCCCAACTTCAGTCTCCCCACAGGCTCTAAGGAGCCCAGGAGAACCCCGCCAACGCTTGCTGCCTCCTGTAAACCTGGCGCCAGGCACTGAGGGTGTCTCAGAGTGGGCCTGACGGCTCCGCTTCCCCAGGGCAGGGCCGTGGGGCTCCGCACAACTTCCCATGTGACCCACTGGTTCCGGGAACACTGTCTGCCTCCGGTGGACAACGGTGTGGAGACTGAAGGCCTTGGCCAGGCAGCCCCTCCCTTGCTCCCCACCTTGGGCTCCTTCCTAACAGCACAGCCATCCTGGTTGTGGAATTTTTTTTTTTTTTTTTTTTTTGAGACATAGTCTCACTCTGTTGCCCAGGCTGGAGTGCAGTGGCACAATCTCGGCTCGCCACAACCTCTGACTCCTGGGTTCAGGCGAATAGCTGGGACTACAGGCATGCACCACCATGCCGAGCCAATTTTTGTATTTTCAACAGAGATGGGGTTTCACTGTATTGGCCAGGTTGATCTCAAACTCCTGACCTCGTGATCCGCCCGCCTCAGCCTCCCAAAGTGCTGGGCTTACAGGTGTGAGCCACCACGCCCAGACAATCATGGGTCATGAGGAACGCACAGTCTCCCAGAAACCTGGAGGCCTTCGTGGAGTGCATATGGTGGCACTGTCCTGGACAGCCACCCAGTTCTTCCTGCCCTTCCCCTGCAACCCTCCTGCCTGGCCCCTGCCTGCATCCCACAAACACAGCGCCCTTTGCGGGCCCCAGGGAGCCCCCACGTCTCCTTCTGAGGAAGCTTCTTCCTGAAGTGCTTCCCTGGGACGGCTTTGAAGTTGATTGGGGTTTGTATCTGCCGCTCTCCTAATATTCTTTCTTTAAAGTTTCTAAGCAGAAGCCAATTTTCTTTGTGGCCCATACAATCTGGCACTGTGCCAATGCTTTGGAAACAGCAGGACGAGGGGCTATATGCTCTCACAGGTGGAACGCACATCGTGCCTGAGTCTGAACCCTCTCACCTCTGCCGACCGTGACCCTGCCCCTCCCTGGAGGCCAGGGGACCCCTACAGTCATCCCGGGCACAGAGCAAGGTCCTGGTTTCAAAAGGAACTGTGTTTTATTTACATGGCTTCAGAAGGAGATGGGAATGGGGCAGACTGCCTGCAGAGTTTCACGGGCGGCTGATTCTTAGGAATTGGTCAGGTTCTATCGCGGTCATTTGGTTAGGAGTCTACCTCACCTCCCCAGCCTGAGGGCCAGGCAGCTCTGACCCTTGCATCGGCACAGGATGATTCTCGAGAGTTTGGACCTCCCCGCCACGGTCCAGCCGGACCCTAGGCTCTGTGTTCTCAATAACTATGCCACTGCTCACTCAAGTCTTTCTAAATGGGCACTGCCAGCCTCTAATAGTCATGGTGAGATTTGTCTGTGAGTAAGTAAAAATCCTAAGTTTTAAAAAAAGTTTGTCTCTTCCATAAAAGTCCAGCTAGGTGATCCAGAGCCGAGGCGGGGTTCTGTGGTATGTGAGATGCACGTTCTTCTGCCTCACTGCCCCACCATGTGTGGACTCCATGCACAATTGCCCTCATACTCCAAGGTGGCTGCCTCAGCTCCACCTGTTGCATCATCGTTCCAATCTGCAGAAAGGAGAAAGGGGTAGGAGAAGGGCATTATTCCCTTTTCCTGTAAGGACGCCTTCCTCAAGTGGACCCATTGCTTTTATTTATGTCCCCATTGGTCAGGAACTTACCTCACAGCTCCCTTCGTAAGTGGACAGCCATGTTCTCAAATCACCTTCTTTGTGGACAGCCGGGTGACCAGATGAAGGGCCAGGTTATATTCCAGAGGAAGACAGGAGAAGAAAAGTGGGGGACAGTTAGGAGCCCCAGCTGCAGCAGCCCCTTCTTGTGCCTTTGCTGGGGAGAAGACCTTTTCTGAAGGAAGGTCTGTCTTGTTCTGGGAGCCTCTGGCATTTGATCTGAGAGTGAAGAGCTCATCAGAGAGTGGGAGGGATCCTGGGCAGGGTTCAGGAATTCTCACCAGGGACTGGCAGTTCCGCTGCGAGCCAGAGCCATGTTTATGGGTCACTTTTGGGATACAGATGCTCCAAATCTGTGTGAACTCGCTGCACCCTGCAGCAAGAGTGAAGAGTGGGTATCTCATTTGGGTAAAGTGATCCAGTTGCTTGAAAAATGCATGAAAAACCGCCGCTCCTCTGTGGCCTTGGGGACAGGAGGTATGGCATCTGGGGTGGAAGCTTGGAGGCGGACATCTCTAGGTTCAAGTTTCAGGTGCTGCTGTGTGACTTTGGGCATGTTTCTTGACTTCTCTGATCCCATCTGGTAACCTGAGTACTCACCGCTGACACTATTGTGAAGATTAAAGGCAGACCTTCCTTCAGGTAGGAGGTTGTGACGAAGGCTGAAACGTGGAGGGACCTTAAGGGCACGGTGCTCAGTGACTATATCCTGAGTGGTCACTAAAGGATAAATCCTGTATCACTCTACTCATGTGAGGTCCCTGGAGTCGTCAGATTCACAGAGACAGAGGGTAGGATGATGAGGGCCAGGGACCAGGGGAGAGGGGAACGAAGACTGTGTGTTTCATGGGGACAGAGTTTTCAGTTTGGGAAGATGAAAAAGTTCTGGAGACAGATGGTGGTAATGGTCACCTAACATGGCGAATGCACTTGATGTCACTGACCCATGCACTTAAAAACGATGAAAATGCTGAATTTTATGTGGATTTTGCCATGAGTAAAGTCATTCCTTGAAAACATAGAGATAATGTAGAGAAATCACGGACCCCAGACCGCCATCTTGGAGACTTGATCAATGGCAGCTGTTAACAGATTTGACACACGCTTCTGCTGCATATTTTCTGCTGTGGTTTCGTTCTTTTGACATAAATGTCCTCATAAGAAAAGGCAAGGAGAGGAGGGAGTGCAGCTGCTGCATGCCGGCACGTGTCTGAGTAAGGCGTGTTCTCACACAGCGAGCCCTGTGTTCTCATTTGACGGAGGGCGGGCCCTGGCCCAGGGTTATGCTGTAGTCCAGTTGACCCCGGGGCCCACCGTAGCCCAGGTACCCACTTCCTACACTGGCCTGCCGCAGCCTGCCGGCCGCCATGCAGAGAAGGACTTCCAGCCCCATTTGTGCTCCCACAGATAGAATTCATTCAGATGTGTTCTAGGGAGAGTAGATCGTGGATTTGTGTCTTTTCTCTGCCTCACCTTTTCAGACCAGCACTGACATACATGCATATGTATATACATATTAATATGTGGAGACGGGGTCTCACCGTGTTGCCCAGGCTGGTCTCAGACTCCTGGGCTCAAACAGTGCTGCCTCAGCCTCCCTAGTAGCTGGGATTTCAGGTACACATCATCACACCTTGCCTATGGGAGTATTCATCTTGCTGGCAATTGTGCCGTGTGTCCTTTGTGGGGGAGGGGGCGGGGGGGCAGCGTGACCCGGAATGTCTGAACATTCCAGAGCGTGAGGTCCAGGCCGTTTCTACCATTCATATTTTCAGAGGCCCTGCAGCTGGCATCCCTGGGCACCACCTGCATCCTCCTCTGACTCATTCACGCAGCATCCAGCCTCAGAGCACGGTTCCCCTTCACCCACTCGGAGCCCTGGCTGTCTGTACGGTGCTCAGTTGCTCTCCCAGAAGCGTGCACTGGTTGACATTCCTGGTGCTCCCTACAAGGTAGCACAAGGCTTGCTCGGGGAGAGGACTGGTGCTCCCATTCTGTAATTAAGATCATAGCCAGAGTGCACTGTTGAGGGTGGCGGGCAGCACTGGGCGTGGCGTGTGCATCCCATGCCCAAATTCCTTGGACCCTGAACTGCACACGTGGCATTCAACTTTCAAGGCAGAGGTGCTGGATTCTAGCGAGTGCCGAGGCTGCACTGCAAAACACAGGTCTGGGGTGAAGTCGCGTTGGAAGCGCTGCCTCCGTTACTCCCTTCCTGGACCTTCAGGATGTGCTTGACGGCATTTTGGGTCCTGGTAAGGCCTGCAGTTAGAAAGCCCCGTAGCTTTGTCTGACCTGGCATCTCCCGAAGGTCACTGTAGGACCCGGTTTGCACAGTCAGCCTCAGGGGTCTCCAGGGTTCCACGGAGCTCACTTCGGGAAGCGGTGGGAAGAACGGGGAGTGGGAGGTTGATTGCCCCCACCAGGCCCTGCCACTGCCTGTCTTTCAAAGCCCCACCCCACCATTCCTGGCGGCTCACGGGCAGATTCTTTTAGCCCATGCTGTAAGGCACATTTTGATAAAATAGGAACTCGTTGCTGGTATTTAAAATCAGGAGATTTCACATAAAAATCCGGAGTTCTGGCTGCTTTTTTCGGCAGCAGTGATAAGATCGCTGTCGCTAAGCCTCCGTGGAGAGACGGCTGTCCTGAGAGGCCCTTTCCTCTTCTGTTTCATTGGCTGTAAAATGAAGCCCAGCAGACCTCAGACTCTTTTTGGGAACTGAGAATAGGTGTGGGGCCGCCCTCCCTACCGCAGGCATTGCCGTGTCTTCTAGCAAAATGAAGCCACAGCTCAGCTGGCTGGTCCCCTCCAGCCACGGTCACCTCAGCAGCCCTAGGCACCTCAAGGCTCCTGTAGCCGTGAAGCCTGGGAGGAGGTGGGCCTGCAGTGGGGACCATCTCCAAGCCCTCCATGACCCCGCTTTGATCCAGGCCTTGCTGGGCAGGTCCTGGGCTAGCTCTTGGCCCACCCCTGCAGCCAGATGATCAGGGCGCGGTGGGTGGGGGCACCCCAGGCAGAGCCAGGCCGGCCCCTCTCTCTGGCGACTGTGGGCGAGCTTGCGTGGTAGCCTCTGCTTGTGAGCTTGGAGCTGGGAGAGGAGTGAATTGAGAGAGGAGCATGGGAAATTCAGGAGCAGGGATGAGACCCTGGATGGGGCGGCTGCTGAGCACAGAGATGCTGGGGCAGGTTTTCAGGGCTGGTCCCCGCTTCAGAGCAATTAAAAATTAATTTGAAAGGCTGAGCAGGGTAGGGGGCAGCACCCTCCCTGGAGGGGGATCTGGCAGCTAGGCGCATTTCCCCCTATTTTTAACGCTGACAGTAGATCCTGGGATTGACGGCTTTGCATCCTGCCATCACTTCCTTGCTGAGAACCTCAGACAGGAGGCCCTGCTGCTGCCAACCCTGTCACTGCCCTGTGAGACGATGTGGGGTCCGCATCTCACTGGAACCTCAACAGAATTGCGGCGGTAGGAGGGGTGGACCTCGTCAAGCGCAGAGTGGGCAGGAGGGACGGCCTCCTGCGGGGTGCCCTGGTGCAGTGCGACTGCGCAGCTGAGGCCCCAGACATAGACCCAGAGCCCTGCGCTGCGGTGGGGGTCGCAGCTCCGTGGAGGGCCCTGTCGAGATTGATGATGAGCTGGTGCGGGGGTCCCCTCCTCCCGATGGGGGCCTGCACCCTCCTCTGTAAAGAGATGCTGTCCTACTGAGGGAGGGGAATGCCCAGGCCTCAGCTGCAGTCCTGCCCGTCCTCAGATCGGAGAGCAGCTACCCGGCCCCATGGAAGTGGGTTCTTTTATGAGCACAGAGAAACTCAAACAGCACCACGGGCCTCGAGCTATGCTCTGGGCCTGGGAGGCGCCAGAGGCTCTCCACTGGATGACCTCATTCATGCTAACAGCACCCAGTGCTCCTGTTCTAGCCCTCATCATTCAGAGAAGGGCATTGGAACACAGACCTCGGAGCGCTGGCTCCTTCCCAGCCTCGGGGCCGTGAGCAGGTGACTGGACTGTCTCAGTGTCGTGGGGATGATAGTCCTGCCTGCTGTGCCGGGGTGAGGTGGCTGCCCAACACCTGTCGTCCGTGGAGGGCTGAGAGTAGGGCCTGGGACACCAGCTGTTGACCTGTGCTTCCCAGCGTCACCCTTGTTACTGCATGACTGATGAGGCTGAGGACAGCAGCTCACGTCCATAATCTCAGGGCCTTGGGAGGCCGAGGTGGGAGGATCGCTTGAGGCCAGCCTGGGCAACATAGCAAGACCCCATCTCTACAGAAAACTTAAAGAATAAAAATTAGTCAGGCACGGCAGTGCACACCTGTAATCTCACTTACCTGGGAGGCTGAAGCAGGAGGATCACTTGAGCCTGGGGTTTGAGGCTGCAGTGAGCTGAGGTCTCACCACCGCACATCAGCCTAGGCAACCAAGCGAGACCCTGTTTCTAATAATAATACTGATTTACAGATAAACAACCTGAGGCATTGAAGGCTCGGATGTCCTCCTGGGAACCCCTGAGAAGGGGGTACCTCTGTTTTCTGCCCCGGTAGAAAGACCCCCCCCACCCTCTTTGGCTGACTTTGCCTGGGGTGCTGTCCCCTGGGAGCCCACTCTGGACTCTCCAGTTTGCTTTTCTCCCTCCTGCTTTCCCAGGGACCCAGTTTAGGTCTCTCTGGGCCTGGCCCCAGCCTCTGGAAACCTTCCCAGCTGCCCTTGGCCTTCTGTTTCTCCGGTGCGTGGGAGGGGGCGGGGAGCAGTGTTCTGGGGTGCTTCCCCTCCGCCGGCTCCCGTTCCTGCCCCCAGCGTGTTGCTTGTTGTTTCATTGTGGGAGGCTCGGAGACAGACCCTGGCGGTTTCTCTCCAGCACCACCTCTCCGTCGTCTATTTTCAGCCTCCGCTGCAAACAACTTGGAAGTGGGCTGTCCTTCCCCCTTTGTTCTGCACTGCTGATTTCCATGTCTCTGTAATTATGGGAAATGTGCATTCATTCACCCAGGGCTGGCCGTTTGATTCTGATTTTCCCTGGCGTGGCTCTCCTTTTCATCCATAAATCCTGGGTTTTATTGGGATCTCAGTGGCACCAGGTCGTCTCCCATGCCTGCCTCTGGTCTCTGGGAACAGTCTCAGTGGGTGGTTTGCGGGCATCCTCGCCCACATTGCCCAGCACCCCCGCTCTATCCTGGGCACTCAAGATGGCCTTGCGCTGGCCTCGGGGCCAACAAGCACGCTCCGTTGGAAGTTCATGAAGCCGAGTAGGAAAACTGTCACAGACTTGGCGATCTGGAATGGGCCTGATGTTATCAGAGTCCATTTTTCTGGGAGAAGGAGAAACTGTTCTGTTCTGATGAGTTCTTCAGTGTGAAATTACGTCTCCCCCAATCCACTCCAGTGGAAAACACTCTCGTCTTCGAAGTTTATTGTCCTCTGGTTGACACCCATTTTCTCTATACCTCATTTTAGAAAAGGATTTTGTTTTCTTAAGAGGAAATTGGGTCCCCGTGGCTTGGTCATATAAATTGGCATAACTCCGGTGAAAGCAATTGGCCAGACCTGTGCCCAGGGCCATGGGTTGCTCAGACCTTCTGACCTGGCTGGTCCCCTCCTTGGGATTACTCAGAGGGCTGTGGCAGGAGGGCCAGGCGCCCGTGTCAGCGTGGGGAGTGAAGGGCGGCAGAAGCGTGGAGACTGTTTCCAGCTCCTCCACCACGGCCTTGAACCGCACAGTTCCCGTGAGTTTGTGCCGTGTCGGAAAATGTGCCCAGTGTTTTAGATGATCCCCTTGTTAAGACGGCCGGCTGTGAGGGCCAGACCAGGGATCTAGGGAGAGAGATTTTCATGCTCCCCTTGTCCCCCAGCCCAAATGGAAAAAATGGCAGTTTCAGGTAGAAACTGAACGTCTTGAATGCTATTCAAGCTGTGCTCCGCTGACCCAATTAGGAAAATGGGGCATTCATTAGTTTGTCTTTTTAAGCAGAGCGTTAATGAGTTGAACTAATGTTGGGGGGGTGCCTGTGGCGGGGAGAGTGCTGCCGGCAGAGTCCTCCCGTCCAGAGATGTGGGCAAGGCGGGCGAGGGCTCGGTGTGTGTGTGTGGGTGGAGGCGCCCGCTCATCCCCAGGGAGCTCCTGGCCCTCAGGGACTCAGATGGCACAGGGGACAGTGGACACAGCACAGGGTGGTCCTACCCTAAGAGAACCGAGGGGTCACTGGGGAATCATCCACTATGGTTGAGTCCCTGAGCTGAGGAGGAAGGCGAAGACGGTGTGGCCACCCCAACAAGGAGATGGCCTTCACAGGCCTTCAGCAGGAGCCCCGGGAAACATCTGTGACCTCCCTGGCCTTGCGCACCGAATCCGGAGGGCAGAAGCAGTTCTGTTTTAGAGGAGTTGAATCATGTGTCCTCTAAGAATTGGTTGAGCATGTGCAGAGAGCCTGAAGGTGGGCTGGGGTGGGGGGATTACACAGCAGGCGTCTGTGTTCTTACAGCCCTAGAGGCTGGAGCCCAAGATCAAGGTGTTGCAGGGCTGGGTCCTCCTGTGGCCTCTTTCTGTGGCTTGTAGGTGCTGCCTTCTGCTTGTGACCTCACACCAACCATCCATAAACTCTTCCCAAAGGCCACCAAGTCTTGCTTCCCTTCTTCTTCCTGGGGCCCACCCAGCCCACCCATAGCAGCCCCACCCTCCCCCACTAACCCACCCCATAGCAGCCCCGCCCTCCCCCACTAACCCACCCCATAGCAGCCCCGCCCTCCCCCACTAACCCACCCCATAGCAGCCCCGTCCTCCCCCAGCAACCCACCCCATAGCAGCCCCGCCCTCCCCCAGCAAGCCACCCCATAGCAGCCCCGCCCTCCCCCACTAACCCACCCCATAGCAGCCCCGCCCTCCCCCAGCAACCCACCCCATAGCAGCCCCGCCCTCCCCCAGCAAGCCACCCCATAGCAGCCCCGCCCTCCCCCAGTAGCTGTCTTTGCTGTCTCCTGGTCACACTCACCACCTGAGCATCTCAGAGACTTTCCACTTCCACTGCCCCCTCTGCTCCCTGACCTCATGACCTGAAAACTTGTACCTTCCAGCCTCAGCCCTGGGCTCCCGCCCCAGCCTTCCACAGGCCATGAGAGCCCAGGGTCTGCCCTGCCCACTCCGTGAGTCTGAGGCCCAGGTGTGGTGTGGGCAGCTCTGTGCCCTTGAGTGAGCCTGTGGTGTGGAAGCTTCCACCAGCTGTGTCATCTCACAGGTCCCCATGCCAGCTCACATGCTGAGGGACAACCCTGTGGAGGGAGCTTCACCATGGCCATCTCTTGGGCCTCTGGGCAGGGGGACCCTGCGTGCTGCCTCCCCACCTCCCTATGAGTCTCTAGCGGTGTCTCTTTCAGCTTCAGGACAGGGCTCAGCTTCCTTGCCAAATTCCCTTTAAGCTGCTCGAGAATGCCAAGCAGCACAGCAGGGAGCGGAACCCTCTTCTGGCTGAGGGACCCAGGCTGAGGCTTGTGCTCACTCCAGGACAGCAGCTCATGGTGCAGGGCTGCTGACCCCCCAACCCCCCCATACCCAGTTCTCTTCTACTTTGAAGTTAAAGGGGCCTCTGAAAGGGACAAGTGTAGAGGAGGCCTGAGAACACCGTTTGCACATGGAGAGACGGTGGCTCAGAGAGGTTATGCGGCCTGGCCAAGGTGGCCCAGCGAAACCACAGCACGGAGTAAAGCAGGTGGGCCACAGGCCTCCGTGGCTCATAGCTTGACCACCTCGGGGTCACCACGGTGCCGTGGAAAGGTCTGGAGCCGCCCGGGCTCTCGAAGGGCAGGGAATGAACTTTATTCCCTGGAGTGTCTGTCTTTCCAGTTTGGGTTTCCGCCCCAAGTCAAGGGAAGGCAAGACCATCCTCAAATTTTACTACAAAGAAATTAGTAAAACCTTTACATGTTTTCATGACATACGCGATTTCATATTCATGTAATGCATGGTGAGTTGTCACATGTCACCAATACTGCGTTTGTTCTGTTTGTGATTTGAGCAGGTATGGGCCAAACAGCTGTGACGCCCAAGCAGGCTGCAGGGCGCGTGGGGTAGACAGAGACAAGGTCTCTTGTCCTGCAGGAGCCCAGGGTTAAGGGAGAAGAGCAGTTAGGTCCTGGGGATAAGGGCGGTGACAGCACGAGGACCGCTTGGGAGGGAGTGGGCTCCGCGGATGTCTGCCCAGGTCAATGACAGTGGCCGCCACCTGCAGGAGGTTTGGGAGCTGACGAGCAGACATGCAGTCAGGGCTGGGGTTGAGGCGTGGGAAGGTCTGTGGATGAGAAGAGGTGCTGCGTGTTTGATCCCGAAGGAGGCAGGAAGCCAGGCAGGAGGAGCAGTCTCGCCATCTGGCCTCGTGGGCTGGAGACTCACCCCAATTCCTCAGGAGCTGGCTCGCCTGTTGGCTAAGGGAGAAGCAGAGGGAGAGGGGCCTGGGACCTTTGGGCAGCTGTTGCAGGCACCCAGCCTGGGCCAGAATTCCCGAAGAACCGAGCTGGAGACCCTCCTGGGGTGCAGGGCTTGGGTTTCAGCACAGCAGCTGGGAAAACGATGGGGCCAAAGGCAGACCCCACGGGTTCAGCTCCCCTACATCACAGCCTGCTGTGTGACCTCCGTCCGGCTGCTGACCTGCTCTGAGCCTTGGACTCCTCCACTGTGCAGTGGGGGAAATGGTTGTGCCCTGGGTGGCGCTGGAGGGGAGGAGAGATGGAAGCTGCACCACTGCCCCTCCATGGCCGGCGTGCCCCAGGCATTACTGCTGCTGCTGCCCACCTCTTTCACTGCTGTGATAATTGTTATTTTTTCCCTCCCTCCCTCCTTCCTTCTTTCCTTCCTTCCTTCCCTCCCTCCCTCCCTCCCTCCCTCCCTCCCTCCCTCCCTCCCTCCCTCCCTCCCTTCCTTCCTTCCTTCCTTCCTTCCTTCTTTCATTCCTCTCACTCTGTCACCCAGACTGGAGTGCACTGGTGCAATCTCAGCTCACGACAACCTCTGCCTCCCAGGTTCAAGCGATTCTTCTTCCTCAGCCTCCCAAATCGCTGGGATTACAGGCACCTGCCACCATGCCTGGCTAGATTTTTTTTTTTTTTGTATTTTTAGTAGAGATGGGGTTTCACCATGTTGGCCAGGCTGGTCTTTAACTCCTGACCTCAAGCGATCCACCTGCTTCGCCCTCCCAAAGTGCTGGGATTACAGGCAGGATCTACTGTGCCGGCCTATTCCTATATGTTTTATACACCTCTGAAGGAGATCAGAGCCATCCAGAATGTTTCTCAGGTCAAGTCTTAACAAGCTCCAGTGAAACACAGCTTGCGTTTTGGCCCCAAGTCAAGGGAAGACAAGACCATCCTCAAATTTTACTAAAAAGGAACCAGTAACATGTTTAAATGTTTTCATGACACGATGAGATTTCATTTACATGCAAGTAAATGCTTGGTGAGTCGTCACATGTCACCAATACTGCGTTCGTTCTGTTTGTGATTTGAGCAGGTATGGGCCCAACAGCTGTGGCATCCAAGCAGAGCAAATCCTGCTGGCTGGGGGTGGCCTGACCAGCATCTCTTAGAAGTGCCGTGGTGCTGGGATGGCTGCGGCATAACCCCCACAGTAGGTCCTTGTCCCTGTCCTCAGCACCCAGGAGGGAGATCCTGAGTCTGTGGGCTCCAGCCTCCCCGTGTGGCACCCCCCAGGCTCCCGCTGCCCGGGACAGCCCCACCCTGAGGGCTGAGGTCCCAGGAGCTCTCTTGGCCACCGAGCTACAGAGCGCAGCTGCCGTTGTGTGCCCTTTCATTTGTGGCGCTCGCCCTCCCAGGTCTCCACCTTTTGTACCAGTTACTGCCCCTAGAATCCAAGGAGCCAGCCCCACGGACACTCTGCTCCTCCGAGGGGCTCCCCCCAGGCAGGGTGCTCCTTAGAGCTGAGAGGGCCCTTGGGTCTTGCAGCCTGAAGGACTTCTGAGTGGCATTCCACTCCCCTTTTGACATGTGGGGAAACTGAGCCCCCAGGCAGCAGTAGCACTGGGAACCGGCAGGCGGGTCTGTGAACATCTCTGCCTCATGCTTTGTGATGCCAGGTGAGCCCCCCTCTGGCTCCCCGAGGCACCCACCCAACCCCCTCCCTGTCCAATGGTCGGGGCACCTCTGGTTGCCTTTGACATTGAGGTCGCAATCACAGTGAGGCCTTCACTGCACTGGGAGGCTGTGACTGTGACAGTGCCTGAGTCCTCACAGCCCCTCACGCTGCTCTTCCCAGACTGCATGCCATCACCATGTGGGGAGCCAGCCGGTGGGCCCCATGCCCTTTGCCTTTTGCGGCTGCAAAGCCGCTGGCCAGCCTGGCCCACCTCGCCCTTGCCGTTCCCTCCTCTCCGCGTCCCTTCCCTTCATGGTTTGGTTCTTCCTGGACTTTGGGGTTTTCTTGATGCAGACGTGGTGCCTGATATGAGCTATGCTGCCAGCTCGGCCCTGGGAGGAACGCATTTGAAGGTTAAATCAGTCACTGAGCCTTAATTAGTTCCCAAAATATAAATGTGCATTTGGAGCCGCTAACTAGGTGAAGAACTGAGGTGGAGAACCAGCCTCACTCAGCCGCCTGGTGAGTGCTTCATTTTCCAGGGTGGCCTGGCAGCTTTACCGGGGACACTTAGATCTGAAAAGGGACCTCCCTTCAACCCGCCTTCACTTCCAGCCTCCTGGAGGTACTCAACCCTTGCAAAAGTTGGATTCTTGTATTGAAATAAACCTCCTCCAAGACCGTGGTCCTCCCCTGATGAGCTGTAAGGAAGTCCAGGTCCAGGAGCCCAGAGGCCCAGGAAGGCTGCACCTGCCGTCTGCTCCGGGCTTTTTGGCTTGTGTAGTAAGCGGTCACAGTGCGTCCTGGTCCCCTCTCTGCTTTGACCCCCTACCAGGGGGGTGTGTGTTGCCTCCAGACATGGGGAGAATGCACTGGCTGCTGGATACCATGGGCTGTGGAGCCGGATGGGGAGGGCTATGGGCACAGACCCGCCCTTTCCCTGAGGGCTTTCTAAGCTGAGTTACCTAATAAAGCAACCAAGACAGTTTCCAGCACACGGTCTCCAGCTGTGGAGGCCACAGTTTATACATTGTTCTTTATTTAGGATGGAAAGGTCGTTTGAGGGCACCTGTTGGGTGACTTACTTAACATACAAAAATGTGTTGTATTATGAATGATTATAAACGTACTGACGAGCGGGGCATGTCACAGCACACACCACCTCCTGCTAATCACAGTGGCAAGCTCTGGACATGTTCCGTAGAAACACACCAGCTGCTTGTAGGCTGGGCGAGTGGCCAAAAGCAGGCAGGACTAGAGATGCTGAGACCCTTGACACAGGGAAGCCCCACTGTGAGACCCAGATTAATTAGGGGTTCCCCTGACAGAAAGTGGAGTGTCACTGTGTTGTGGATTCCAGGGTTGGAGGTTGGGGTCAGAGTTGCCTGAGAGACCAGAAGTCAAGAGAAATCCTGGAAAGAGGGGGCCCCTGAAGTCTACACGTAAATTCCTTTTGGAATTTTGAGCCAGCATGTGCAGGGTGAGACTCCAGGGGCCTCCTGGAAAACAGTGGCTTAAATCACTAGTACTGTGGGGAGACGTCAGGAATTTCCACTGCAGGAGAGACAGTATAGAATTGAGTCCCAGCATGTTAGAGGAGCTTGGTAAACACCTTGAGCTTTCTGCTGGAGCCCCAGAGGGGCCCAGGGGTCAGGACTCCATCCCAGGACCAGGCAGACAGAGACTCCCCCAACAGAGCCTCACATCGCACCTCCACGGGGCAAGGCATTACGCTGATAGTTTCACTACCCACTTGAAAAACTAAACACGCTTCAGAGGAACGTAACAGAGCCTAGGGTCTCTCCGACGTAACAATGTCCAGTATAGAATCAGAAATTACTAGCTAGGAAGAGAAGAAGGAAAATGCAGCATGCAACCAATGGAAGCCACAGTTGTTAGAAGCAGCGTGAAACAACCCAAGTGTTGAAGCGGCAGACGAGGACTTAAAATAACCAGAACATGTACTGAGGAGCTCCCACTGTGTGTGGGGTCTTCTGTCATGCCCTGAGCGTAGAAAAGTGTGTGAAGGCCCCTCCCCTGCCCCAGGCCTTCCAGAAAGCCCCAGTTGTGGGAGGCAGTGTTCACGGTGGGAAGACACTCCACATGGTGAGACAAACATAGTGTAAGTCCCGAGTGGGAAGTAGGAATGTGCCTTCCTTTTATTTATTCATTTATTGGGTGAAGTTATTCAGCACGCATCTTTTTTTTTTTTTTGAGACAGAGTTTTGCTCTGTTGCCCAGGCTGGAGTTTAAGGGTGCCATCTTGGCTCACTGCAGTCTCCATCTCCTGGGTTCAAGCGATTCTCCTGTCTCCGCCTCCCGAGTAGCTGGGATTACAGGCATGCCACTATGTCCGGCTCATTTTTTTTTTGTATTTTTAATAGAGACGGGGTTTCACTATGTTGGCCAGGCTGGTCTCGAACTCTTGACCTCAAGTGATCTGCCCACCTCATTCTCCCAAAGTGCAGGGATTATAGGCATGAGCCACCGTGCCTGGCCTCAACACACATTTTTTGAGAGAATCTGAGCTCTGTGCTGGTGACGGAGTGGTGATTAAGTCAGACTCTGCCTTTATTTGAAGTTTGCAGACATTTTACCTGCGGAAAAAGACCATATAAGCAAACTCAAAACTGCCGTGACTTCAGTGTTCAATAAATACAGCAAAGGAAAGAGTCACAAGGGGCTAGCCTGGAGAATACAAGAGTAACTCTCTTGGACAGGATGGCCCAAGAAAGCCACCTCATGAGGTGACCATGAGCGTCCGTGCACGAACCTGGAGTTGGAAGCAGCCAGACATGGGAGGGGCAGACAGAGGAGTGCCAGATGGCGGGCAGGCACAGCCGGGGCCGAGGCCTAGAAGTGTGTCCACGGCACTGGGAGGGAGCTGCCAGAGCCCATGTGGGTGCAGGGGCATGTGGAGGAGCAGGGGCAGCAGAGGCGATGGTGTAAGTTCACTGGAGCCCTGTAAGCCTCCGTGGCCTGTAAGGGGCAGTGGCACGCTCGGTCTGCCTGGTGTCTTCATCAGCTCTGGCTGCCATAACAAAAATACCATGGACTGGTGGCTTCAGCGACAGAAATGTTTTTCTCGAAGTTCTGAGGGAAGTCCTGGTTCAAGAAGCCACCCTTGACTGGATCTTCATTCGGTGTCTGGTGAGGGCTCCCTTCCTGGCTTGTAGACGGCAGCCTTCTTGCTGTGCCCTCCCATGGCGGAGAGAGAGTGAGACACAGAAACAGAGATCGACCAACTCTCAAGTCTCTTCTTGCAAGGACGCCGCTCCCATCGTGGTGGTCCCACCTTCTTGACCTTATCCAACCCTGATTACCTCCCAGTGTCTCCAGTTTCCATCACATGGGAGGTTAGGGTTTCAACACACGAATTTGGGGGGATGTAAACCTTCAGGGCACAGGACATGGTGACTCTAGTTGGCCTCTGATGGTCTCAGGAGCTGCTTTAAGTAAGTCACTCTGTGTGGGGAGCTGCTGGGCAGGCCGAGCCCTTCAGTGAGCCTCCTGGGCACTGTGCACCTGCAGTGGTTCTCTCTGCGTGGTCCTGGCATCTGCAGTCTGGTACCAAATGCCCAGGTGCTGAGGAGCCTACCAGCAGTGAGCAGAGGCTGCAGTGGAGGCAGGCAGGGCCCCACAGGCAGCATCGACCCAACAGCGTAGAGATCCAGGCCTTGCATGAAAGTCCTTTTCCTCCAGGCCTGACACTCTGTAAACACCGACTTTCACAGATGCTGGCCTTCGAGGCGACTGCTGTTATTACCCTTTCTCCACTGTGCAGGCGCAGGCTCGGACAGGCACAGCCACGTGACCAGGTCTCAAGTAGCAAGGGGGGACGTGGGCACCGTCCTTGCCCCCGGCCTCGCCCAAGCTTTCCCTCTGTGCCCAGCAGCAGCTGTATGGACCTGGGCTGAGAATCAGGGCCAAGGGGCCATGCTGCCTCTCAGTGTGTGGCCCCTCAGACAGTGGAAGCAGCGGGCTTGTTCCCTGAGGGACTGAGAGCCGGGCCTTCCCTGCCCACCGTGGGCGAGCAGGCTGTGCTAAGGGTGTCTGTGGCCACCCGAAATGGAGCGACTCTCCTGACTATATTTTGGGAGCCCCTCTTGCGCCTTGGTGGGCCTTCCTGTAGGGGAGGGGAGGTGGTGGGAAGACCCCCCCAGAGTGGCCTGAGACAGGAGAGCTGCTGCCCTGCTCTGAGTGCCCACTCCCCTGGCCTCCACTGAGGTCCAAGAGGGAGCCCACTCTGTCCCTAGATCTCCAGCCTTCTCCTTCCTGAGTTTCTCTAGCCTGTGGGATTCTCAGAGACTTCATGAGACCTCAGCAGGATGAGGACTGGTCACCCCACTCTACAGCTGAGAAACTGAGTCCCAGAGCCCTGCCTTGAGTCAAAGACTGACCCAGGACTCATATCTTCCACCACCAAGCTCAGATTTCACTCTTTTCTAAGAAGCTGGAACAAAGGACCCCATCAAGTCCTGTGGAAAGAGGGTGGCTCACCCCAAGAGGGGTCCCCCAGCTCAGCTCTGGTTCCTCCCAGGGCTTGTGGTGCAAGATCATCCCTGCCCCCACCGGGCCTCCAGCTCCCAGCCCCCAGCCCTAGGCCACCAGCCCCCGGCCCCCGGCCCCAGACCCCCGCCCCCTGCCACCAGCCCCCAGACCCCCGCCCCCACCCCCAGGTGATCTTTCTTGGCGTCCTTTGCTACATCCAACATCTATCTTTCCTTCCTTCCTTCCTTCCTTCCTTCCTTCCTTCCTTCCTTCCTTCCTTCCTTCCTTCCTTCCTTCCTTCTTCCTTCTTTCTTCTTTCTTCTTTCTTCTTTCTTTCTCTCTCTCTCTCTCTCTCTCTCTCTCTCTCTTTCTCTCTTTCTTTCTTTCTTTCCTTTCTAGTCATGGCGCTCAGGGTTTTGCCCAGGGTTGAAGTTGGAGGTAACGCTCGAAGCCGGCCCTTGTACCTTCCTCATGTTGGAGCTCCTTCCTGGCACTGGCTCCAGGAGGGCCTGGGTCTGAGTTACACAGGAGTAGTGTCTTGGGGCGGGGGGGGCACCCTGTCCTGGCCTGGGTCAGGATGTCAGGACCCTGTCTCTTGTGGCCTGCTTGCCTTCGACCGCCTGCAGCCCCCTGAGCTGCCCGGAGAGACCGAGAGCGCCCGTCAGGACCTCCCTCGGAACAAGCTGTTGTTATCATCGCTGTGATGAGCCATCAGCAGTGATAAACCAACTTGAGGCATGGTCATGGCGGCAGCTCCGGAGCTGACCTCTGTCAAGTGCTGACTGTGAGCCGCCTGCATCTGGGCTCCGGGTTGTCATTCCTGCCTGAGTGGCCCATGTCCTTGAGAACTGGCGGAACACGTCTCAGCACATGAGTCTGAGAAGGAGGCTGAGTCTGGGAGGCCCAGGCGTCCACAGTCACTCCGCTTTCAGAGGGCCAGTACAGGGGTGGCTCACACTGCCCACCCCTTGGCTCCACCGCTGTTCCCCAGTCAGGGTGGCAGGTCCCGCACACAGTAGCATCCTGTTCGATGGCGCTGTGGCTGTGCAGGAGCCCGTGGCCAAGGTGGGAGCTGTGTGGGGGGAGGGCAGAGGAGGCCACGTCTGGAGGCTGCCGTTCTTCTAGAAGATACATTCTTGGGAAACCCTCACCTCTCTTTGTGGTCAGACCCACTTTCACCCTCCAGAGCTTCTCCCCACTGTCCCCCAAAATAACCTCATGTTCTTGGCCCTAAAGTCCAATTCAGGGTCAGGAAACTGGAGTGTCTCTTCCTGGAGTTCCGCCCCCAGCCGGGGAGAGACACCCTGCGGGAGGTTCCCATGCCCAATCCTCCCTGCCCTCACCCTGATTTTCCACGGGCCTCCGTCGATCCCGCAGGAGCAGAGCTTCCCTCAATGACTCCGAACATTACAAACTCCAGACTCCTACCTCTTTGTGCAAAGATAACCCCGCATTATTGCTGAGATGCCTTTTTATATCTTGCGTTATTTATAAAAGCATGATTCATTTAACAATTATTGTGAGATGGAGAAATGTTGCCTACTAATATTTAAATTGCAGTTATCTAAAGCTACGAGGGAAAGAACAGGAGCTGCTATTTCGGATCCGGTGGGGGAAGGGCAGGAAGAATCCTGCTCGAGCTCGTACCTGGCCGCTCCTGCCGCCCCTGCTCCTGGCTTGGCCCCCAGGGGCCGAGGCTCTTGCACACATACTTTCTCAGCACTGAGCCTTTGATTCTGCAAGCTATAGTAGAGCTCAGGACTGGTGGGCCACTGAGACCCTCTAGAGTTTCATTTCTTTCAGCTACTCATGGATCTCCAGTCTGACCTGAGTTAGAGCCGCCTCCTGTGCGTTTATTTGTGTTAAGGTGCAGACAGGCTCAGGTGCTCCCCTGCGCCTCCCTCTGACATATGGGGTGGGGCCTTAGTAAATCTCTGGGATAGTGCGGCACCCCCGGCCCCCACCCCCGGGTGATCTTTCTTGGAGTCCTTTGCTACATCCAGCATTTTCCTTTCTTCCCTTCTGGTTTGGTTGTCATGGCACTCAGTGTTTTGCTCAGGGTTTAAGTTGGAGGTAACGCTCGAAGCCGGCCCTTGTACCTTCCTCATCTTGGAGCTCCTTCCTGGCACTGGCTCCAGGAGGGCCTGGGTCTGAGTTACACAGGAGCAGTGTCTTGGGGGGGCCACCCTGTCCTGGTCAGGGTCAGGACCCTGTCTCTAGTGGCCCTTCCACCGCCTGCAGCCACCTGAGCTGCCCGCAGAGGCTGTCAGGACCTCCGTCGTCAACAAGCGATTGTCATAATCGCTGTGATGAACAACCGGCAATAATAAACCAACTTCATCCGTGGTCATGGCGGCAGCTCCGGAGCTAACCTCTGCTGAGTGCTGACTGTGCATAAGTCCTGTGCCCAGTAAGCACTTAGCTCCCCAACCAGCTCCTTGGAGTGGCCGCCATCGCTGAGCTTGCTTTACAATTGGTGATCCAGAGTCCAGGGACATTTTGTGACTTGTGGACTGTCACCTCGTGGGATTTGAACCCAGAAAGTCGAGTTGCAGACGTTGCAGAGATGCTCTCAGGGTCCCCGGACCAGAGACCTCCCTGAGAGATGTTGTGTGCCCTGCTCTCTTGCCGGCGACCCGGCCTCATGGTCTCTACCAGACAGGGTCTGGGTCACAGCAGTAGAGTCCGCTCTGGCTTGTGGATGCGGGACAGGGAAGACTCTGACAGATATCAGGCTGTCACTGTGCTCCAAGAGGGCCAGGCAGCCGGGCCTGGGAACTGCAGCTGCCGGCGTCCAGCCGCAGGTGGGCTTGTGGAGCACATGGTGCCGTGGACAGTCAGAGGCGCTGGCAGGAGCTTGACCCTGTGCTGGAGCCGGTGCCACACCTGCCGGCCTCTGTGAGTTGCTCTTCCTCAGCACTTCTCTGGCTGTCCAGGTGTCTGATCGGCTCAAACTCGAACCTCAAAAGCCAGGAAGCTGAGGGATGAGCCCTGGCTGTTTCCAGGCAGGATGTGGGGTGCAGGGAACTCCAAATGCAGTGAGGATGCTGAGGACACCAGCCTGGACACACCTGCTTGTGGGGCAAGGCGAGGTTGGCCCACGAAGCCTGTCAGGGTCTGGGCAGCTGCTAGCATGGATGTGGCTCAGCACAAGCCTCCCTTGGCCTCCACTGGGTGCCTGCAAGGTCCTGGGCAAAAGTGGGGGCAGGGGGCAGAGAAGGAAGATGGCTTCTGGCCTCAGGTGAGCAGCACAACTAGAGACCAGCCTGGTGAACCTAGTAAAGTGCTTTGGGACACTCAGAAAATAAGGTAGAACTCACCCACTCTGTTCACTCACTCATTCACTCACTCACTCACTCACTCACTCACTCATCTCCAAAGCACAAGGTGACACTCCCAGTGTGCAGCTCAGTGAGGCTGAGCACAGAACCTGCCTTCGAGGAGCTGCAAGTCTCCAGCTCCACAGCATGCCCCGAGGGCTGCCGCCTGCCACAGGAGCCCTGAGGAGGGGTCTGTCTGCTGCCTGGATCAGTCAGGGGGACTTCCTGGAGGAGGTAGCACCCAGAAAGATCATGTGACTACACTGTGACCAACAGACCAGAACTCGTTTATTACAGAGTTGGGCAGAGCAGGGGAATTGCCTTGCTGTCTGCTTAACAGATTTTTAAAAATTCAGTATATTATTCAGTGGTCACTGACACTGCCTCCAGGTACCACCGTTACAAATATTAGCTTACTTTATCCTTACGACTCTCCTGTGATGCAGCACCATTAATAGCCCCACTAAGCAGACTAGGAAACAGAGACACAGAGAGATGATGGACTTTTCCCGGGTTACAGAGCTGGGACTTGCCCCCGACGGTGTCCCCACGGTGTTGCGTGCACCAAGCCTCTCCCCTGCGCGCTTCAAACATGAGCTTGAAGTTCCACCCTGCGGACTGAGTTGTGCTAGTCCCGCTTTACAGAAGGGGAAACTGAGGGTTGGGGGTGTCCAACCAGCCCATGGCTGCAGGGGGCATGAGACAGAGTCAGCACTAAAACCTGCATCTTGGCTCCCATGTCTGGGTCTGGTTCCAGACCGCATGAGCACTGAAGCCACAGCAAGCAGAGGCAATCGCCCAATCAGTACTGAACAGGGGACGTTTCTGAGATCTGTGAGTGCCTCCGAGTCTCACCAGGCGTGTTTATAACACCTGGTACGGGCCCCCTGCCAGGACTTCAGAGCACCTTGAAATGTTCTGATGTGCAAAGAGCTTTTTTTTATGCAAGAAGTGAAATTATTTTCAGCCCGTTGTCAGGCAGTTGTCAAAAGACATGGCAAATAAAGGGATTAGTGAGTCTGAGGGTTTTGGGGGGTGGTGCCGTGTGCGGGGTGAGTCTGTGGGGTGCTCGTGGGCAGGGGCTGCAGGGAGGGAGGGAAGGAGGCATGGGGCTTTGGATGTCACTGCCTCATGAAGCACCGAGGGCCGGGCGCTGGGGCTGGGCTGAGTGCAGCTGAGCTGCTGTCTGAAGGGCCAGTGGGAGGAGGAGAGTTTGGAGTTCATTTGGGGGTGACCCTTTTCCTTCCTGGAAACTCTCTGACTTCAGAGCCTCCCTCTCCTCTTTTCTCCTGGTTTTTCATCTGTCCGTGGACAACGAACAGAGTCAGGGTGGTCACCTGCGCTTCGGTGCGGGTGGACGTGCAGACAGGCAGGCAGGTAGACAGGCAGGCAGGTAGACAGGTAGACAGGTAGACAGGTAGACAGGCAGGCAGGTAGACAGGTAGACAGGTAGACAGGTAGACAGGTTCGCCGCCAGCCACTCACGTGACTCTCCCTATTGCCCGCCTGCCCCTGACCAGCTCACAGCTGGAATCCTTCAGCTCCAATCTCTCCCTCTTCCTGAATGAAATCCATCTGAAATAAAACCTCATCTCCATTCAGTAGGAACGTGGCCACCACCAGCCTCCAGGGTTGTTTTAGGCCCTCCATGCAGGACCCGTATAGGAACAGAGGGTCTAAAGGCGGAGGGAAGGGAGGGCTCAGCCATCCTGTGGGCATTTGGGCTCCAAGGCGTGGAAGCCTGTGTGGGTGCGGCAGGGATGTCGGACCCTTCCTGGGCCCTGGGCGGCTTAGCACCTGGCCCCTCTGAACCTCATCCGTCTCAGCTGACAGCCTTGCCCCTGGTCTCAGGAACCCAGGATTGCAGTTCAATGGGGACATTCCCAAAGCCTGAGGCTTTTCTCAGAGAAAAAGATCTCTGGAAGCCTCAGGGGAAAATGGGTTTTTAAGTTTCATCTTTTATCTTTGTCTTAATTTTCATGTCAACCAGCAGCTCTCGGTCGCCCTCGGAATCCTTGCTTTAGGGATGAGAATGGTGCTAGCTAATTCCTGGAATTCCCCAGGAGGCTCTGCACCTGCCTCTGCCTCTGCTGCCCAGTGTCTCCAAGGTCACCTGGCTGGTGGCAGGTTTCTGGGTCTCTGTGGCTTGGAGGGTGACGGGCCAGGCCTGTGTGCAGATGGGAGGAGGGTGCAAACCATCTACCCCCAGGCTCAGGGTGAGCGCATCTCCCGCGATAACCCCAAGTGTGGAGTCCTATGAGTGCCCAGACCTCAAACACTCAGACCCAACATTTGTCCACGAACTTCCCTCCCAGCCAGGCAGGCAGGGCAGGCTTCAGGCCACCGACATGCTTGTAAAACGAGGGGCAGAATGAATGCTGATGTTCCCATGGCCACCTCTCAGAGCTGAAAGATAAATATTCCCCCCGGAAAAGCAGGGATGGGGACACCCAATGAAGAACGCCGTGGAGGGCGCACATGGGTTTGTCAGGGCAGAGTCTCCGCCTTCAGTGCCATGACCTCCACAGCAAATGACTAAGTGGTCTGCACCTATTAGGGAGGAAGGAGGCCAGCGGTGGGTGTGGGGAAGGAGGCTCATATAGGCAGGTGCTGCTGCCCGCAGCTGGTGGTGAGACTCCCTGCATGGAGAAAGCGAGCCCCCTCCCTGGAAGTATCCACGGAGAGCCTACCGCATGGCTGGGAGGGTGGTATCAAGAATGGCCCAGCTCCCTGGGCAGGACTTCTGTGGGGTCGACCAGAAGACCCCATGTGGCAGAGCCTGGCCCAGGGCGGGCACTCAGCAGCCCCCGCCACCCCTGGTCTTTGTGAATGCTTTGCTCCGCCTCCTCCGAGCGTGGGTGGGAAAGTTGTCTGCTTATTAAAAGAATTGAAGGTGTCTGTAAAAGGGATCCTTTAGCCTGGGGATGTTCCCTGGGCTCTTCGCTGGTGTCCAGAGCCTCGTCGCGCCCTGCCCCTGCACAGCCTGAGAAGCAGGCCTGGGTCTTCGGATCTTGCTGTCTTCTGCACATGCCCCCAAACCAGTTGGGACATGGGGTGGATGGATGGGGGTGGATGGGGAAGAGGGACCCCTGGGAGGGAAGCCAGCCATGTTCCTGGTGTCAGGGTCTTGTCTTGGGAAGGCTTCTTCCCTTCTCCCTGAGCAGCCCAGGGTTCTTGAAACCCCCAACTGGGTCCTACTTATGAGCAAATGCACCTCCAGGACCAGCTGCTGCACACACAGCTGGGGGCGGTCGCTGAGGGTCCTGTCTGGAGCAGCTGTGAGCGCTGCTGCATGGCTCCCGTCCACAGGTTCTACGTTCTGCTCTGGTTCAGTTGGGGCAGGGCCTCTTCAGGGCCGTTCAGCCTTGCTCAAAGTGTCCAAGGTGGTGCATGTCCCATGGGACACACGAACTATTTCTTAGTGCGAATCTTAGAAATGGCTTTGAGTCAGTTTTATGAGTTGGCAACGCGTGGTAGGGTGAGAATGTCACCCAGGGCAGAGTTTTGACGTGGCTGATGAGTCTTCTGACGTATCTGACAGAGGTGGCCCCTGTGAGGGGAAGAAGCTCTATCTTGTACCCTGCCTGTCCCACCAGTCAGAACAGCTGCAGGATTGTCTCACAGCCCCAGGGAAGTGGCTTCTTCCCCACACTCTCCACCCAAGGTCATCTGTGGCCAGCAAGGCAGCCAAAGATGGCGGGACACCACTGGCCTCAGGCCAAGGGCCATCCTGACTGGGCCAGCCCAGAAATGTGCAGGCTCTGCCCGCACCGCTGCTGGCCTCCAAGGCAGCAGCATGGGAGCAGCGATTGGCTCAGAAACTTGGCTCAGGATGAGGCTCTGTGCTTTTGGGAGGGAATCGATCACTGACAGATGGAGGGGGTGTTGAGCGTCACTGAGTCTCCCCGAGAGTTCCTTGAGCCTTGGTGAGTTCTCTGGGCTCACGTGGCTGAACACACGACCAGCCGGGTCCCCCAGCCTGGAGGAGCTCCCTCTACACACCAATACGAACACGGTGGCATCCCCGTCCCAGCCTCCTGGCGCTCGCCAGCCAGGGCAGGCAGCCAGGCCGGCACACGGCAGTGAACTAGACACTCACCATCTGGAAAGCTTCTGGCTCCCCTGGCTGGTCCACCCGGAGGACACATCGTCAGGCCCCCAAAAGGGGGGAGGCTTTGTGCATCTCAGGAGGGTTCTTCTGGAAGCCTTGAAGCCTTGCTCAGAGTGTCCAAGGAGGTGCACGAACCCCGTGGGACACACTGGTGGCTCTGGCCTCAGAACTGTTTGCTTGTGCGAGTCTTAGAAATGGCTTTGACTCGGTTTTACAAGTTGGCGACGCACGATGGGGTGAGAATGTCACCCGGGGCAGAGTTTTGATACGGCTGATGAGTTGTGTGAGTTAAATAAGAGATGAGGTTTATTGTTATTTCTGGGTTTTTGTGGGGTTTTTTGTTCGTTTTTAGAGGCGGAGTCTTGCTCTGCCCCCAGGCTGGTGTGCAGTGGTGCGATCATAACTCACCCAGCCTTGAAATCCTAGGCTCAGCTCAGCCTCCTGCCTCAGCCTCCTGAGTAGCTGGGGCCACAGGCTCATGACCACACCCGGCTGATATTTTTAAATTACTTTTCATGGAAACGGAGTCTCACTCTGTTGCCCAGGCTGGTCTCAAATTCCTGGGCTCAAGCAATTCACCCGCCTCTGCCTCCCGAAGCGCTGGGATTACAGGCGTGAGCCCCTGAGCCGGGCCGAGAGGTGCTGTTTTAGTGCCCAGCCGATACAGGCACACATTCGGTGATTCTGTGGGGGTCTCACTCTCCCTAAACCCAGAGGCCCTCACCGAGGCTGCCGCCATCCTGTCCGGGTGCACCTGCAGGGAAAGGCTCCTAGGAGCCCCCAGCCTTGTCCCCCTCATGCCACCATTTCTGTTTGCACAAAGTGTGTCAACCACATGGAATTAACCCTCAGTGCTCTGGTTGCTTTTTCCTTGTCTCGTCTTTCTCCGGTTTTGGGGTGTGTGTGTTTCCTCATCTTGTCTCATCTTTTCTGGTTTTGGGGTGTGTGTGTGTGTGTGTGTCTGTGTGTTTCTTAAATTTCTTAAGCAGTTCTCTTAGCAACCAGGAAAGAAAAACCGCAGCACAATAAATTACAGCCCAGCAGAGGTTTTGGGCAACAGAGCCCTGCCCTGGCTGCTCCAGGTAGCTTCAGGAAGCTCGTCCTGGCGTAGAAATAAATCACTGTCCCCCTGCCACAGGGCACCAGCATGCACACACTTCTCTGTGTGTGCTTCATAAATCGGACTTTCTCCATGTAGAATTCCCAAGGGGTAGCTTTCCTCTTTTCTCTCCCTCTGTTGGGTTGGAAATGCCTAAAGTGACCCTGAAGAGCTTGCTCTTTTCAGCCGTCTGGAATCGGGGCCATCCTTGGTAGGGTCTTGGTTTAATTGTCTTTTTATCTTTCTTTAAAAAAAAAAAGTGGGAGGGGGTGGAGTCCTGTTTTTTCCAGGGTAATTACCTCGATGGGGGGGAGCCAGAGAAGTCATGGGCACTTGTGTCTGATTCTTTTGAACAGAAATATAGGTCGTGCTCAGAAATTGCAGAATGATGGCCGTGTCTGCCCAGGGAACGTGGGTCTGCTGTGAGGCTGATCTGGTGCTTGGATGCTTCCCTCCCCCGACTGTCTTTCCACATCTGCTAGCTGACAAACAAACTTGGCTTTTTCTTTAAAAAAAAATTTTTTTTTTAAAAAAAATAGAAAAGCACAGTGCTTTATATTTAGGCACGGGCTCACGGAGCGCCCAGAACCAGCCCGAGTTTCCTTGGATAACTGGGGCTCAAGCTCACTCATGCCTCCCGGCGTCTCCCGGCTGCCAGCTCGAGGACGCCTGATCCGCGTTAACCCTCAGCAGTGCCTTTTCCTCAATGTCCTGAGCACAAAAGCAGAGTAGCCCGGCTCACATGACGCGCGCCGCGAGAGGTAGCCGGGTTTGAGAGCAGCCCGTCTACGTGCAGTTGCTTCCCAGCTGACAGGCAGAATATGGGGTGGGCTTTGTCACCAGCACGCTGGGTCTGGCATACCCAGCTATGCTCGGAAGTGCACCGTGCCCAGACGCCCGCCACCTCTCCCCGGGTCCCAGCGGCTCTAGCACCCAGGGGCCGGGCTGCGCGCCTGTCCTTCCTCCCATCCAGGAAGGTTATATAATGAGCGGACCGCTGCCAAAGTCAGAGGGAAAATGAAGTCTTTGTTAAATGCCTTCACCAAGAAGGAAGGTAAGGAAAAAGCTGTCGGGAGCCGGGTGCATGGGAATTAGCAGCTGCTGGCTGATTCTTGGGGTGGGGGAGAGGGGGACGCCAGTTCCTCCTAAAATTGCTGGTTGTTAATCCCTGGCGTGTCAGGGGATGATGACTTGGGTTAGGGACACGGTTTGGTCTGAGTTGGTCTTGAATACAGCACAGTGGAAGGTCTCGCCTTATTGTGTGCTGCCCCTGAGCCTCCAGCCCTTGTGGGGCTGCATTCCGGAACGGCCATCCGCAGGGACGGTGCCACGGAGCGTGTTAGGAACTAAGTCCTAGGGAAGACGAAGGAAGTTTTGCCTGGAGTCCTCGGTGACCAGAGGGCTGACAGACACTGGCCGAGGCAGGTCGGGGCACATGGCTGTCCGCACCGAATGGGCGGCTGCCTCCCGAGCCGCTCCCGGCTCTCCGGTCCCTGGGTTTTTAGTTGCAGGGAGTGGATGGGAAGGGAGCGTGGCCAACTTTAAAAGTGAACTCGCTCTTTGTCATACCTTGTGTGATTTTTATTGTGGGGAAAAAAAATGTATAAATAAATGCATGTAAGCCAGCTAAGAAAATATCCACCTACTTAGTGTGCAGATTGCCTGAAAGCAGGAAGCACTTGGGTGGAATATCAATCATTTTTCAGACAAAAAACAGTCATTTTTAACCCTTTTCACACAAAAAAGATCATCATTTCCATGGATGGCTCCAGTTAGAGTTTCGTCAGAGAGCTCTCGTTTTAGGGAATCAGATATCATAGGAAGACATGGCTTGGAGGAAACGAGGACACTTTCCAGCCCCGGCTCATTGTAAAATAAACCCTGAAGGAAATTCAGTGCTGAGGAAACTGATTTAATATGAATCTTGCTAATTAAGCGAGGTAATTTTCATTAAAATATTCGTGTTGATGTCACCGGTGTGATTTCCTTTGAGTGACTTGCCTGGTCTGCAGAGTAAAATGTATTTGAAAATGTCCCAGCTCTTCCTCCTTCATCCCCCCAGGGTGTGAATTCTTCCCCTCCCTAAGTCCCGACTCTTCTGACAGATTCTTAGGAGTTTGTATAAATAACAGCCTTTGTCTGTGCCCATTTTCTGACATTTTTCACCAAAATTCACCTTCTGGGACTTCAATTTTTGTAATCCATGAACAGCATGAAAATTTCAGTTGGGGGTTTTGGTGTTAGGTTAATTCTGTGTCTGTTCTGTTCTTTTAGAGACTTTTCTTTCCTAATGAGTTTGTCTTAGCAACTGGCAGGAGCCCCCCAAATGCCATCGCTTGCTGTGAAGGGTGAACATACCTTCCCCAGTTACAAGGGTCAGAAAAAGAGACCTGGCCGCGCTGTCGGGGTGGGGAGGCTGGGCATGAGGCAGTCAATTGTGGGAGGCAGCCTTTCCGTGCGTGGCTGCGGCCCTGTGATGTCTCCTCCACGTGGGTAGGGAGAGTCCTGGCCTCTCCTGGGGTGCCCCAGGAAGCCGGGGGCTCCGAGGCTTTCTGCTGGCTGTGTCTATTTGAGATTCTGGCTCCCACACCAGTGCAGTCTTCCAACCCATAATCTCTGTAAATGAAAGATAATCGCTCTCTGAGACTGTGGGCTCATCAGCCCTTTGCAAGGTCTTTTAATCCACCCGCCCAGCCCCCTCCAATGTCAGGCAGTTCCTGGATCACCCGGAAGCCCTCTGGGCCGGTCACGTCTTCCTAAGCCTCCATGTGAACACTCAGTGCTCCACAAGTTTTTTTTTTTTAGTCTCTGCCTGCCCAAAGGGAGGGGTTCCAACCTGATTTTCCCTCATGACCAGCAAAACACAGATTCAGGGACCTGTCCTGGTCATGAGGTTTTTCTCATGGGTGGTGGCTGTGGATCCCAGGTCAAGCCCCTCGAGGGGCTCTGGAGGGAGAGGGGTCCACGGAGGGTGCTGTCAGCCATTCCCATCCCTCGCCTCTCCCCGGCCAGCCTGGGTGGCGTCCATGGATCCATTTGCTTTGAGAAATGAGGAGTGGGATGGAAGTCCCGGCCGAGGAGCCCCGGCTGCTTAGTGGGGTCTTCACCGGCAGAAAGGCTTCACAGAGGAGCCAGGTAGGAGCAGGTGTGAGACCGCGAGCTCCCCAGTGTACCACCTCCACGTTCTTACCAACAGCAGGCACTGAAGTCCAACTCTGCCGAGTCTGAGTGTGGAACCTCAGGATGCTTCACGCCCCTGTGCGGCTCCCCAGGCCTGGCTATAGCTCTGTCTCCTGGGCTGCCCTGTGTACTGGGGAGGCGGGGAAGGTATGCCAGGTCACAGCTGCCTCCCATGAGCTCTGCCAGCACCACCTCGGTCCTCAGGAGCTCTGTCAATGCCACCTCTGTACCTGTGAGCTCTGCCAGTGCCACCTTTGTCCTCAGTGAAATCTAGCAGCACCACCTCTGTCCCTCATGTGCTCTGCCAGTGCCACCTCTGTCCCTCCTGAGCTCTGCTAGTGCCACCTCTTTAGTGAGCTCTGCCAGAGCCATCCCTGTGTTCATGAGCTCTGTCAGCACCACCTCAGTCCCTCATGAGCTCTGCCAGTGCCACCTCTGACCCTCATGACCACTACAGTACCACCTCTGACCCTGATGACCTCTGCCAATGCTACCTCTGACCCTCATGACCTCAGCCAACACCACCTCAGTCCCTCATGAGCTCTGTCAGCGCCACCTCGGTCCCTCATGAGCTCTGCCAGCGCCACCTCTGACCCTCATGACCTCTGCCAGTGCCACCTCTGTCCCTCATGACCTCTGCCAGCGCCACCTCTGTCCCTCATGAGCTCTGTCAACACCACCTCTGTCCCTATGACCTCTGCCACTGCCACGTCTTTCCCTCAGGAGCTCTGCCAGCACCACCTCAGTCCCTCATGAACTCTGCCAGTGCCACCTCTGTCCCCATGACCTCTGCCAGCGCCACCTCTTTCCCTCATGACCTCTGCCAGCACCACCTCAGTCCCTCATGAACTCTGCCAGCGCCATCTCTGTCCCCATGACCTCTGCCAGCGCCACCTCTGTCCCTCATGACCTCTGCCAGCACCACCTCAGTCCCTCATGAACTCTGCCAGCACCACCTCTGTCCCCATGACCTCTGCCAGCGCCACCTCTGTCCCTCATGACCTCTGCCAGTGCCACCTCTGTCCCTCATGAGCTCTGCCAGCACCACCTCTGTCCCTCAGGAGCTCTGCCAGTGCCACCTCTGTCCCCATGACCTCTGCCACTGCCACCTCTTTCCCTCATGACCTCTGCCAGAGCCACCTCTGTCCCTCATGAACTCTGCCAGCACCACCTCTGTCCCTCATGACCTCTGCCAGCGCCACCTCTGTCCCTCATGAGCTCTGCCAGCACCACCTCTGTCCCTCATGAGCTCTGCCAGCACCACCTCTGTCCCTCATGACCTCTGCCAGAGCCACCTCTGTCCCCATGACCTCTGCCAGTGCCACCTCTGTCCCTCATGACCTCTGCCAGCGCCACCTCTGTCCCTCATGAGCTCTGCCAGCGCCACCTCTGTCCCTCATGAGCTCTGCCAGCACCACCTCTGTCCCTCATGAGCTCTGCCAGTGCCACCTTTTTCCCTCAGGAGCTCTGCCAGCACCACCTCTGTCCCTCATGACCTCTGCCAGCGCCACCTCTGTCCCTCATGAGCTCTGCCAGCACCACCTCTGTCCCTCATGAGCTCTGCCAGCACCACCTCTGTCTCTCGTGAGCTCTGCCAGTGCCGCCTCTTTCCCTCAGGAGCTCTGCCAGCGCCACCTCTGTCCCTCATGACCTCTGCCAGCGCCACCTCTGTCCCTCATGAGCTCTGCCAGCACCACCTCTGTCCCTCATGAGCTCTGCCAGCACCACCTCTGTCTCTCATGAGCTCTGCCAGTGCCGCCTCTTTCCCTCAGGAGCTCTGCCAGCGCCACCTCTGTCCCTCATGAGCTCTGCCAGCGCCACCTCTGTCCCTCATGACCTCTGCCAGAGCCACCTCTGTCCCCATGACCTCTGCCACTGCCACCACTTTCCCTGATGACCTCTGCCAACACGACCTCTTTCCTTCATGACCTCTGCCAGCCACACCTCTGACCCTCATGACCTCTGCCAGTGCCACCTTTATCCCTCATGACCTCTGCCAGCGCCACCTCTGACCCTCATGAGCTCTGCCAGTGCCACCTCTTTCCCTCATGACCTCTGCCAGCACCACCTCTGACCCTCGTGAGCTCTGCCAGCACCACCTCTGACCCTCGTGAGCTCTGCCAGCACCATCTCTGTCCCCCGTGAGCTCTGCCAACATGACCTCTTTCCCTCATGTGCTCTGCCAGTGCCACCTTTGTCCCTGTGAGCTCTGCCCACGCCACTTCTATCCCTTATGAGCTCTGCCAGCACCACCTATGCCCCCTGGGAGCTTCATCACAGCCACCTGTGTCCTAAACTACTTGTGATGTTCTTCTTCTCTGAGGCATGAAGGTCGCCCCAGACCCACTTCCAGGGAGGACACGTATTTTCTCTTGCCTTGCAGTTTGTCAGATGGTAGCCCTGGTCATGTGCAATGAAAACTTTAGAGCCAAGCGTGGTTTCAGCCTAAGGGCTGAATCCTGTGGCTGATGAAAAACTGCTGCAGGCATGATCGTCCTGGGCCAGAAAGAAGCCCGTGCCTTTGGCCAGCCAGTGGTGATGGTCTCTGCTGTTTGCCCCAGAGCTTGGAGGGCTGCCTTTCAGGAGGTCCTCTGTCTTGGAAAGGACACTCGCTGTCTCAGGCTCTGGTGCTCTGGGTGACCAGGGCAGCTGGGGTACGGCTGCCACCCCTTACAGCTCTCAAGGGCTATTGCTCTCATTCTGAGCCCCTGCGCTCATTAAGTCAGGAGAGTGATGGCCTGGCCCCGTCTAGAGCTTTGTAGGATGCCAGGCAAGGGGTGCCCAGCCCCTGCCTCCTCACACGGCCCCCACTTGATGGGAGGGAGGAAGACGCCTTCTTAGTGAGCACTGAGATTGAATCATCTGGCTGGTAGATGCAGAGACTCCCTTGGTTGGCTCAGGCTGCATGGCAGAGCACCACAGACAGGTGGCTTAAACCTCAGATACCAGCCGGGTACAGTGGCTCACGCCTGGAATCTCAGCACTGTAGGAGGCTGAGGCAGGTGGATCACAAGGTCAGGAGTTCAAGACCAACTTAGCCAACATGGTGAAACCCCGTCTCTACTAAAAATAAAAAAATTAGCCGGGCATGGTGGCAGGCAACTGTAATCCCAGCTATTCGGGAGACTGAGATAGGAGAATTGCTTGAGCCTGGGAGACAGAGGCTGCAATGAGCCCAGATCACACCATTGCACTCCAGCCTGGGCAACAGGGGAAACTGTGTCTCAAAAAAAAAAAAAAAAACCAGATATTTACACCTCACAGTCCCAGGGACTGGAAGTCTGAGATCAGGGTGTCATAGGACTGGTTCCTCTTGAGACCTCTCTCGGTGGCTTGCAGATGCTGCCTTCTGTCTGTCTCCTCACGGGTCATCTCTCTGTGTGTGTCTGTGTCCTCATCACCTCTTCTTATAAGGACCCCAGTCCTATGGGATCAAGGCCCCCATTAATGCCCCTCCACCCAGATTATCTCTGTAAAGACCTTATCTGCAAATACTGGGAAATTCTGAGATATTAGGGGTTAGGATATTAACACACGAACTGGGGGGATGCAGTTCATCCCATCACAGAGGGCCAGCTTTGGCTTTAGGGAGGAGGGACGCTGTGGTAGGCAGCCTGGTGCCCTCTCTGCTTCGTGTGATGGGGTGGCCCATCCTTACACATGCCCAAGCCAGCCGGATGTCTCCCGGACCAGATGGAAGCTCGGACCCCACGTCCCTTCCATGTGAAGCACTGGCTTGAGCTCTGTGCAACAGAGATGTTCTCCGTCCCCGGCCTGTCTCTCTGCTTCCGTGTCAGGGGTGAGTTCTGGGCCTGGTGGAGTCCAGCTGGGGTCTTGGCCCGGAACTCACAGCTCCCCTCTCTTGGGCTCGCATGGGGGCTTGGACGCACGCAGCCCTGCGCCTCCCTAGGGTCCCCTCCCAGCTGACCGATACGCGGATGCAATTACCCTGCTCTCTCTCTGTTCTTCTCCCCCCAGTGCCCTTCCGAGAGGCCCCGGCGTACTCCAACCGCCGGCGGCGGCCCCCCAACACGCTGGCCGCCCCCCGGGTCCTGCTGCGCTCCAACAGTGACAACAACCTCAACGCCAGCGCTCCCGAATGGGCCGTCTGCTCCACGGGCACCTCGCACCGCAGCCTCTCACCCCAGCTGTTGCAGCAGATGCCCAGCAAGCCTGAGGGGGCCGCCAAGACCATCGGGAGCTACGTGCCTGGGCCCCGCAGCCGGTCCCCGTCGCTCAACAGGCTGGGCGGTGCAGGCGAGGATGGCAAGAGGCTGCAGCCACTCTGGCACGTCGGGTAAGGAGCGGGTGACGCCAAGTGGAGGAAGAGTGCCATGTGCTGGGGCTCCCCACTCTGTTGACTTGGGGCTGGCCTGGAGGTTGAGCAGGCAGCCCATTTTATTCCAACCCCGGTGTTGAGGAAACTTCAGTGCCTGAGTTTTGCCCACTGCCCCTGCTGACACAGTCTCCCCTGGAGCAGGGGGACTGGGCTCACCTTCCTGAGCCTCATGGAGGCCCACGATGACAGCTCAGGGCAGGTGCAGAGGCTGAGCTGAGCGTCCTGGGTGGGCTGCGGATGCAGCTGGCTTCTTAGGCCCTGTTTCCTTTCCTTGTGCACTGACTTCTGGTCCTAAAACTGAAAGGTCAAGAGGGAGAGAGGCAGGACTGCAAGCCTGGCGGATGGTGCGTGTCCTCCCAAGAGCCATGTTTGCAAGCCTGCAGACACACCTTACCCAAAGTGAGGGTGCACAGGCGAGTGGCAGGGAGAAACTCAGCCCAGAGGAGAATGCTGGGGCCGGAGAGGTGGCTCAGGACTCTGTAGTGTGGCTGCCTCCGCAGCTTCAGGGACGGTCTGCAGAAGAGCTGCCCATGGGCCACTGCGTGGGGCCAGCATGGCAGGGACACAGAGGGCACCTCCGGCAGTCTCGGAAACAGCCCCAGCTGGCAGCCACCCGTTCCGTGTTCCATTTCCTAGACAAGGACATGGGCAGCATAGGGCAGACTTTGGGACCTGCCTGTGGTCTCCTGACCAGCCCCCACGTCAGCGTCCAACTCCAGGTCTGGGTCTCTCCCCAGTCTCCTGCCTCACGAGCAGCTGGGGGAGCTGGATTTGCACTCAGAGCTCCAGCTCCCAAGCAGGTCTCAGCCTTCCTTTGCTGCCTCCCAGAATTTCCTGGCCAGGAAAGGACTTCCCCGGGGGCAACTCATTGTCAAGGCCCAGGTGCCAGGCTTGCCGTTGGTTCCAGCCGTGACAGCTGCACCTGCAGGGGCAGTGGCCGGTGCTGCGGATGCCTCCATGTTCTCCCGGGCACCTCCATGTTCTCTTGGGCGCAGCTGCCTCAGAGTTCACTGTGCTGGCGTGGCTGCAGAAGGCCTCCGTGACAAGCCCGAGGTCCCACAGCCAGAACATCGCAGGGACAGGACCTGGCACAGGCCCCTGGCTTTGGCGTCTGGTGACTTGGCACTCGCTCAGGTTTAGGCCCGGGACCTTTGCTTCCCCAGCTGTTGCTGTGTTCTTGATCGTGTCACCACTCAGCGCTGGGGCCCATGACTCTCGCCTGCATCCTGCCTGCTTCCTGTGTCCTCCCTGGCCTCAGACCGCTTAGGGTCTGGAGCCTGGCTGCAGGGAGTATTGCAGGCCTGGGTCAGGCTCTGTTGCCAACTAAGGTCAGGGATGTCAGAGGAAGACCGCTGCCACCCCTGCCTCCAGGGGCTCCACTCGGCAGGCTCCCTGTGAGTTCCAGCAGGGGTCAGTGCCTCACGTGGTCTCCAGAGGGGCTGATCACCCTGACCAAGACCAGCAGCCCAGGCTTTGGGGTCACAGCCAAGGAGGCCGGGGGGCACCGTGCCAGTGAGAGCCCACTTCTCCTGGCCCCTAGGCAGGGTCAAGTCCTGACCCTCTCGGAGCCAGCAGACCCCACGTCCTCTTAACCGCTTTGGCCTTCAGCCCTCGGATGCTTCCCACCAGAGCCAGACAAGGAGGCCCGGCTGCCTCTGGTCTAGATTCTTGCTTGGAAGGACCCCGAGGGAGGAGTCCCAGGTGCTGAGAACAGTGGGAAGCTAAATTAAAGGTCTCCCCCGAGGCAGCCAATTCCACTTCACACACTTAGCGAGACTTCTGACTACAGTTTTAAAAAGAGCATGTCCCCTTCGCCCAGTACAGAACCTAATAACATCACGGAGGCAGCGTGGCCAGGGACTAGGTGCCTGAGCTGGCTATAGAGTACTTGCTGCTTGGAAGAGAGCAAGCAGCCGGGAGCACTGCAGCCTGACCGTCCCTATTTCCCTGTTCATGTGTGGAGTGCAAATGTGTGTGCATATGTGTTTGCGTGTGCATGCCTGTGTGTGTGTGCATTTGCCTGGGTGAATGCTGATGTGTAGACATGCATGTGACTGTTAGAATCTGTGTGTGTGTGTATGTGTGTGCATTTGCCTGGGTGTATGCTGATGTGTAGACATGCATGTGATTGTTAGAATCTGTGTGTGTGTGTGTATGTGTGTGCATTTGCCTGGGTGAATGCTGATGTGTAGACATGCATGTGACTGTTAGAATCTGTGTGTGTGTGTGTATGTGTGTGCATTTGCCTGGGTGAATGCTGATGTGTAGACATGCATGTGATTGTTAGAATCTGTGTGTGTGTGTGTATGTGTGTGCATTTGCCTGGGTGAATGCTGATGTGTAGACATGCATGTGATTGTTAGAATCTGTGTGTGTGTGTGTGTGTGTGTGTGTGTGTGTGTGTGTGTGTGTGTGTTCATTACGGCGGCCAGCCTGCCTCGAATGCTGGCTGCCTGGCCTCCTGCAGACACACTCGTGGACTGTACCGTTGCGTAGCTATGTAACCTTGGACAGGTAAAACGCACTCTGCCTCATCTTTGCCAATTTTAAAACCAAGGGGCCGGCCACGGCACTTTGGGAGCCAGAGCTTTGGGAGACCAAGGCAGGCGGCTCCCTTAGGACAGAAGTTCAAAATCAGCCTGGCCAACATGGTGAAAACTCATCTCTACTAAAAATACAAAACTTAGCCAGGCATGGTGGCGGGTGCCTGTAGTCACAGCTACTCAGGAGGCTGGGGCAGGAGAATCACTTGAACCCGGGAGGTGGAGGTGGCACTGAGCTGAGATGGTGCCACTGCACTCCAGCCTGGGTGACAGAGCAAGACTCCGTCTCAAAAAAATAAATAAATAATAATAAGGGTCCCAGAAAGACCAGCTTCAGGTTTTTCTCAAGATCAGCCGGAAGCGTTCAGGGTGGCCTCCTCCCACAGCACCTTGTCCAGCCAGTGCCCATTCCACATCGGCTCTTAGAGCTCACGTCCATGTCCAACCCAAGGCCCAGAGCTTGGCCGAGACTGTCCCCTTTGTCACCCAGGACCATTGGTAGAGTGACCAACCATTCAGGTTTGCCTGTGATGCGGGACTTCCGGTGCTAAAACTGGGACAGCTGGTCCCCCTCCCTGTGAGCCGCTGCCTGTCCTGAGTCAGGGGCACTGTTCTTACCTGGTGGCCCTGACCCCAGTCCCGGCTTTCTCGGCCTTGTTTCCATCTTCTTCCCTTTTCCACCCCTTCAGCATCTACATGTCCATGCCCGTCTGTGCGGGGTTCAGCGCCCTCAATGGCAGCAATAGCTGTGCTGCAGGAGGACCCCCTGCGTGGGCGCTGATGAGCAGAGAACTCCTTCCCTTAAGACCTGTGTTCTAACTAGGACCTGCCAGTGGCACTTGCCTCCCCTCCTATGGGACAGCAGTGGTGGGCGTTTGCCTTCAAGGCGAGCAGGTGGGATGGAGAGTTGGAGGCAGGTGTGCTTCTTCTTGAGGTCCCTGGGGAGGAGGGTGGGGCCTGTGGGTGCCACCGTTGCTTTCTGTCCCTGCATAGGGCCACATGCACTCGGGGGGGTGGGTGGGGAAGAAGCATCTTCGTATGGTAAGGGGGTACAGAAGGGAGCTGGTTCATGGCACAGTGGTTGCTTATGGAGAAGCTACCCAGGCCCATGCTGGGCACAGGGACACCCAGGGGATGCCTCCCGGGTGCAAAGGCTGGTGCCCTGAACACATGCACATGGTCTGAATGTCCTGCAAGCAAGGTGCTGCCCGGGGAGGGGCGCCCAGCTGGAGCTGTCTGTGGACCGAGGCCCCAGTGTGGAAACGGCCTTTATTGAGACATTGGGTCAGCCCTGGTGATACTGGATTGTGGACCACAGGGTGATGCAGCCCAGCCCAGGGCTTTTTGGAGGCTCCAGGAGGCAGCCGAGACCCTCTTATCCTTGTTCATCCGAGAAGCTCCGAGCCCAGCCCCCTGCCTTGCGTGCCTGCCCTCCTGTTCCCTAAAAACCAGCTCTTTCCTAGGACAACGGGACCCAGCCGCTTGGCACTAACGGGGCACCTTCAGGGAAGCTGCTAGCTCCTAGCCTTTGGTGGCCCTGGGCACCCCAGAGCTCTTCCTGGTTCCCATCAGAAGCATAGGTGACTTAGCACGCTCTGCCTGCCATGGAAGGGAGAGCCCTCGCTGCTTCCTTGTGTCTTGGGGGTGGGGCAACTGCCCATCTGCCTACGCTGACCAACTGGTGCTGACTGCCAGGGCTACCTGGCTCTGCCCTACTAATGGGTGACTTTGGGCAGTCACTTGCCAATTCTATGCCCCTGTTTTCTCCTGGGTAAAGTGGAGCTGATGACTTTCACCCCCTCTCAAGTGTGCTGGGTGGATTCAGTGGAACTGAGCACCCAGCCTCTGCAGAGAGCTGCAGCTGCTTATAGAAAGTCTTCAGCTCTGGCTGGGCATGGTGGCTCACACCTCTAGTTACAGCACTTTGGGAGGCTACGGCGGGCGGAGCATGAGGTCAGGAGTTCAAGAGCAGCCTGGCCAACATGGTAAAACCCTGTCTCTACTAAAAATATAAAAATTAGCTGGGCATGGTGACACACATCTGTAATCCTGGCTACTCAGGAGGCTGAGGCAGGAGAATTGCTCAAACTGGGACCTGGGAGGCAGAGGCTGCAGTGAGCTGAGATCGTGCCACTGTACTCCAGCCTGGGCTGCAGAGCAAGACTCCACCTCAAAAGAAAGAGAGTCCTCAGCTCTGCAGATGCGTCGGTTGCTCTTAGGGTTATCTTCATCTTCATCCTCATCATGGACAGTTTAGAAAGACCCCGCTAGCTGCTATGGGGGCCGTGGGGGCCGTGGGGCAGGGAGCCGAGGGCGTCAGGTGTTACTGTCCTGGTGACAGAAGCCTGCTTAGGCTAAGAAGCAGGGGAAGCAGAGATGGGCAGGCAGGAGGAGGCTGACTGTCCTGGGCAGGGAGGGAGCTGGCCAGGCCCTGTGTACCCCTGAACATGTTCAGCACCCCGTCTTAGGCCAGGCCTATTTGCCTAGACACTGACCCAAAGCCCCAGAAACCTTGGCAAGGAATGCAGTGGGCATGGCAGTGTGGTCAGAACCAGCTTCAGGTCACACCCTCGGGTGCAGCCTTGATGCGGTTGGAGGCCTCTACTGGGACTCCTGCTGGCACCAGGCAACGCGGTGCCTCTTGGCTGGGCTCAGAGCTGTGGGGAGGGTCTGCTTCCTACACAGAGCAGCTGGCCCCAGTAAAGCCGCCCTGAGCTGCCTGCACAGGGTGAGTGCCCTGAGGAGCTCGAGGGACCTGTCCTGGGAGCTGTAACAGGATGGGGCTGCAAGGGGTACACTGGGAGGGGAGGGCTCTTGGAGGAGACATCGCAGGGTCCCTCACTGCCTGCCACTGTGCAGGCCCCTCCCAGTGAGCAGAGACTGTGGCAGGGCTGTGCCTCTGTGGCAGAGAGGAGCACGTCCCATACCTGTCCCTGCCCCCACCTCCTGGGCAGTCTCTCCTGCCCACCTGTGTTCTTCCTTCCTCCCCTCTCCTCTTTGATTTTCTTTCATGAATTTGCGTGTGTGCCTACGTGTGTGCATGTGTTCATGCATGCGTGAGTGTGTGTGTCCATGTGTGTACGTGCATGTTTGCATGTGCACGCGCATGTGTGTGCATGTGTATGTGTGCACACGTGCATGTGTGTGCATACACGTGTGTGTGCATGTGTGTGCACATGCGTATATGTGCGCATGTGTGTGTGTGTGTGTGTGTGTGTGTCTTCTTCCATCCTCCTAGAGGTGCTGGTCCGGGAGGGTGGGAGCCAGCGCACCAGCACACCTCCACTCCCACAGGTGTGGGGCTTAGCGGTCTCCACTTCTTCTAGGGGCGCCCTCTGGTGGCATCCACTGGCACTGCTAGGCCACAGTCCTAAGAACATTCCTGAGACACCCCAGTCCCCACCTTGGGAGTGCGTGGGGTGGGGGCATCCACGTTCCTTCTAGGTCCCTCCCACCTGCCAGGGGGCTGATTGGCCTGCTCAGGTTCAGAACGACTCTCGATGTATTTGTACAAAGTGGCAACCGGTGCCAAGGGCTGCCCCGGCCTCACCCACAAGGGAATGTCCTGGCCACCCCCTCCTTCAGGAAGGTTTTTTGGGTGGGGTCAGCTCAGCGGGGAAAAAAGACTCATGCTTTTGAGTTCAGTTGGTGGAGGTGAATGCTGCCGCCCTGTCCCCGCCCCGTACATTGCACATATGAATGCAGCGGCACCCAACTGGCCACCCAGGCAGGAGCTGGACTCCGGCAGAAACCGGTGGGCTCTGGGAAGCCTGTCCTTGGCCCAGTGGCCTCTGTTTGCCTGAACTTGGAATGGGAACTGAGGTGCAGCTGTGTTGAGGGTTTCAGGTGAATGAAATGGGCAGAGGGGGTCTTGGCCATCCCAGGACGCATCCCTGATACGGGCCCAGCAGAGTAGCTTCGATTCAGTGCAGGACTCTGCCTTCTGCTCACTCCCCTGTCCCCATCGTCCTGGCCCAGAAAGTGGGGGTGGCTGGCCCTGCTGGCAGAGTAGAGGTGAGGTGTGGCGTTGGAGGCTCCCCCAGGGACCCTCACATTCTTTCTTCTCTCTTTCTTTTTTTTTTGAGATGGAGTCTCACTCTGTCACCCAGGCTGGAGTGCAGTGTCGCGATCTTGACTCACTGCCACCTCTGCCTCCCAGGTTCAAGCGATTGTCTTGCTTTAGCCTCCCAGGTAGATGGGCTTATGGGCACATGCCACCACACCCAGCTAATTTTTGTATTTTTAGTCGAGATGGACTTTCACCATGTTGGTCAGGCTGGTCTCCAACTCCTGACCTCAGGTGGTCTGCCCACCTCGACCTCCCAAAGTCATGGGATTACAGGTGTGAGCCACATTGCCCAGCCTGACTTTCACCTGTGCCCAGGATTAGCCAGACAGGGAGGCAGGGCCAGGCGAAGGGGTAGCCAGAGTCCCATGCCCGTCCCTGAAGCAGGGACTGCAGCCAGCAAGGTGGGACGTTGCAGATACTCCTAAGTCCCCATCACGAATCCTCAGAGATGCTGTCACCAGAACCGCAGAGGCAGGGTGACACTCTCAGGCCCGAGGCACAGAGGGTTGGGCATGGGCTTTCACTGTCCTGGGAAGCCAGGATGGGAGGTGATGTTGACCAGACGGTCTGAGCCTTCAACCTTAAAGCAACTGTCAGCCCAGCCAATAACGTTTAGTAATGTTTGACAGACACTCAGGCTTGCGACCGCCTCGTTTGTTCTGCCGCCCTCTGTGCCAGAGACCTGAGCTGACCCCCCTCTCGATCCTCCTTCCGCCATCCTCTGCTGAGCAGTGACTGGGGAGATGCACCCGCCTGGAGTAGCTCCCAGGTGTGGGTGATTGTCCCTCTTGATACCCCCAACTCTCCCATACCTCTGTGTGTCAGGGGCTCCCCTGACTCCCCTGGGATGGGCACAGGGGCCCCTCTGTGTGGCTCCCCACCTCCACCTTCCATCTGCTCCGGTCCAGCCCTCAGGCGGCATTCAGGGTGAGCTGGTGCCCGTTCAGCTGCACCACTGCACTGTCTGGCATCCATTTCTCCCTGAATGTCCCTGCAGAGCTTTTCCCATGTCCTTGGCCTTCTCTCTGTGCCACCGACTCACCCCTCTTCTAGCCCTTTGTGGGGAGGCCCTGTGGACTCTAACCTTGACCTCGGGTCCTGGCCCTGTTCTCTGTGCCAACCCATCAGACAGGCAGAAGTGCCTCTGCCCAGTTGACCATTAGCATCCATGTCTGCCATTCATGGGGGTCTGCAGGCCCACATGGCGATGGGCTCAAGCCCACCACAGAGTACCTCCTGAATGAATGAATGAATGAATGACTGGTGAATGAATGAATGGAGAAAGGTCAGTATGTCGGCCAGTTCCGTTCAGCCAGGCTGACTGGGAAATGGCCAACTGATTTATCCAGGTCACCCCACAGAGATTACCAATTTTTTTCATTTCAAGAATTCAGTGATTTTGTCCTTAGACTAAAACAAATGGGTTAGAATCCCTCCCAGCTCTTCCTGGCCAGACCATAAGGAAAATGTGGAGGAGAGTTTGGGGTATGGGAACTTCAGACCAGTCCTCGCTGTGCAGGCAGGACAGCAGGAGAGACCCCCGGCGTGGCCCCGGTGCCGTGTCTCCTGAGCCGGGCAGCCACCCTTTCCCTTGGGCTGCAGAGGCCTGGCTTCCGCTGCTGTGTGTGGCCACGTGCCTCACCTTGCTCCCCCTGGAATCACCCTATCTGGATGCTTAGGGACTGATCATGGGGCTGGGCTGAGCTGACCTGCAGCCACTCCACCTGCTCAGGAGCATCCATGCAGCCCAGGGGCCACTGGGGCCACTTGTGACCTCAGTCCTGATGGAGTCTAATGCATCCAGCTCCTTCTAGTGCCCATATCACACCCCCAGCCAGGAGAGGGAGGTTGAGATGATGTCAGCATAGCCCTGTGTTCTGGCTGCTGCCAGTCCAGCCTGGGTGACGGTCAATGAAGAGATAGTGACTGTCCTCAGAGCTGCAGCGGGGCTGGGAACTGAGCTCATCTGCATTTTCTCATTTATTTACGGGTGGTGGGGATTCGCCCCACCCCCACCCTCTACCACCTGTTTTACAAATAAGAAAATTAAGGCTCTGAGAGGGCAAGTGACTCATGGAAGGTCACACATCTGGGGCAGATCAGCCTGGAAGTGAAGGGAGGTTCAGGCCGTCCACAGAACCCATGATGGCCGCCAGGCTTGCTGGCTTCATCACGTGGGGCAGATGTGGGCAGGTGCATTAAGAGCAGTTCAGGGAGAGGAGGAATTCTGACTCTGGAATGCTGTATTCTGAACTTTGGGTAGATGAGTGAATAGATATTCAGAAAATTGATAAAATGGATAGATGGATGGATGAATGAATGGTGGATAGATGAATGAATAGATGATGGATGAGTGGATTGTGGATGGATGGATAGACAAATAGATGACAGATGGATGATGGATGGATATATGATGGACAGATGGATGGATGATGGACGGATGGTGGATGGACGGATGGATGGATGGATTATGGAGTCCCAAGGAGTCCCCTTGGTTGCCGGGACTCTCCTCCCCACCATCCCTCCCAGCTCTCAGTCCTGTGCCAGTCCAGCCCTGAGTCAGGCCGTGTTGAGTGAATGCATCTGGGTGCTGGTACACATGCAGAGGGTTGGGCAGGCTGGCAGGGACTCCTCTCAGGTAGGGGCTGGCGGGGCACTGCTGTTGCATTTGTGCAGAGGGTTGGGCAGGCTGGCAGGGACTCCTCTCAGGTAGGGGCTGGCGGGGCACTGCTGTTGCATTTGTGCAGAGGGTTGGGCAGGCTGGCAGGGACTCCTCTCAGGTAGGGGCTGGCGGGGCGCTGCTGTTGCATTTGTGCAGAGGGTTGGGCAGGCTGGCAGGGACTCCTCTCAGGTAGGGGCTGGCGGGGCGCTGCTGTTGCATTTGTGCAGAGGGTTGGGCAGGCTGGCAGGGACTCCTCTCAGGTAGGGGCTGGCGGGGCGCTGCTGTTGCATTTGTGCAGAGGGTTGGGCAGGCTGGCAGGGACTCCTCTCAGGTAGGGGCTGCTGGGGCACTGCTGTTGCATTTGTGCAGAGGGTTGGGCAGGCTGGCAGGGACTCCTCTCAGGTAGGGGCTGCTGGGGCACTGCTGTTGCATTTGTGCAGAGGGTTGGGCAGGCTGGCAGGGACTCCTCTCAGGTAGGTGCTGGCGGGGCACTGCTGTTGCATTTGTGCAGAGGGTTAGGCAGGCTGGCAGGGACTCCTCTCAGGTAGGGGCTGGCGGGGCGCTGCTGTTGCATTTGTGCAGAGGGTTGGGCAGGCTGGCAGGGACTCCTCTCAGGTAGGGGCTGGCGGGGCACTGCTGTTGCATTTGTGCAGAGGGTTGGGCAGGCTGGCAGGGACTCCTCTCAGGTAGGGGCTGCTGGGGCACTGCTGTTGCATTTGTGCAGAGGGTTGGGCAGGCTGGCAGGGACTCCTCTCAGGTAGGGGCTGCTGGGGCACTGCTGTTGCATTTGTGCAGAGGGTTGGCCAGGCTGGCAGGGACTCCTCTCAGGTAGGGGCTGGCGGGGCACTGCTGTTGCATTTGTGCAGAGGGTTAGGCAGGCTGGCAGGGACTCCTCTCAGGTAGGTGCTGGCGGGGCGCTACTGTTGCGTTTGTGCAGAGGGTTGGGCAGGCTGGCAGGGACTCCTCTCAGGTAGGGGCTGGCGGGGCACTGCTGTTGCATTTGTGCAGAGGGTTGGGCAGGCTGGCAGGGACTCCTCTCAGGTAGGGGCTGGCGGGGCGCTGCTGTTGCATTTGTGCAGAGGGTTGGGCAGGCTGGCAGGGACTCCTCTCAGGTAGGGGCTGGCGGGGCGCTGCTGTTGCATTTGTGCAGAGGGTTGGGCAGGCTGGCAGGGACTCCTCTCAGGTAGGGGCTGGCGGGGCACTGCTGTTGCGTTTCTCAGCTCCCCTTGCAGAGTTGGTGGGGCCCAGTGTCCTTTCTCTCTGCTCCCTGGTGGCTCACTGAGTTACGCCTTTGGACAAGAGGAGGCCAGCAAACTTGGCTTTTGCAGGAGTTCCTGCTCCAGGAGCTCCTGGGGTGTTTGGGGATAAATGGTGTCCATTGATGGGCAACAGTGGTCCTTTGGAATTCTCCTGGCTGTGGACGCCGATGGGCTGCTGTGCCGCACCCTGCCCAGTGGGCTCCATCATGTGCCTAGGCTGCGTGGTCGTGACAGCTCAGAGGGACTCCTGTGCCCCCAGGAGCCTGTGACTACCACATTCGTGGCTTTGAACTTGGGGGAGGAATGGCAACCCTAGGGACAGGGGACAGGGAAGTCCTAGCTGCCTGCAGCCTCCCCCATCTCTCAGCATCCTCAGGCCAGGAAAGCATCCAAGACACCCACCTGTTCCAGAAGAGGCCACCGTCCTGTCCCGTGGTTTCAGGACAAATCTGAGATTTGGAGTCAGGGAGACAGACCGGGGATTCAGGCCCAGTCTACTCCCTACAAAGTAATGGGAGAACAAGGAGCCCTGGCTCCTCAAACACATTGACAGAGGTAGGTCCCCATGGTTAGATGTCACCATCCTAATGCTGAGAGAAGGAAGAAGCAGAACTCAAAATGGCCCCGTTGTCCTTCTGTAACTTTATATATGCACAGAGTAAACGATATAAGGCAATTATCAGGGACACGTTTCGGTTGTTACAGTAGTGAAGGTACATGATGGCGGGGGGCAGGGGGCTCACGTTAAATGCCAAAAGAGGGTGGTCACATCTACTTGTAGAACTTCCCCTGCAAGCCTGTTTTGCCTGGGTCCCTGTGCACATGGGCCCTTCCTCCCTGTCCTCAGAGAGACTGACGCTGCCTCCATGGGCTCAGAGGCCACAGCACCTAACGTTTAGGAGGGGAACCATGATCGGAGACCACTCACTTCCCTGCGGCCGGGCACCCCGTTGGAGGATGCCAGCCATAGGTGGATGCTTCTGTGTCCTGAGCGTGGTGCCTGGGAGGGCTGTCCTGAAATCCCTGCCAGCTTCCTCCCTGTGATGTGTTTGTTCCTAAGGACCCCCGTCGTGGCCATGCTGCAGGTGCATCTGAGTGTTCCTGTCGCCGGGCCCCGTTAAGGTGTGTCTCACTGTCTGGCATAGAAGTCAGGTTGAAAACATAGATTTGTGCAGAGTCAGTGACACGCAGCAGGAACGGGTGTTAGTTTCTCGTGTGTTTCACCGGGGCCACTGGGAGCTGCACTAGGAGAATGAAGTCATGAGCGATATGATGGAAGGTCCTGGGTGCTTCCTCGCCAGGCGTGGCTAGTGCTCACTGTGAAGTGGATACAAATGTGGGGCATCCAGGGCCTCCCTGGATCTCTGTCTCCACCTGAGTCTTTTTGGGTTTTTTGTTTTGTTTTGTTTTGTTTTTGAGATGGGATCTCCCTCTGTCACCCAGGCTGGAGTGCAGTGGCGCAGTCATGGCTCACTGCAGCCTTGACCTCCTGGCCACAGGTGGCCCTTCCACCTGAGCCTCCTGAGTAGTGAGAATCACAGATGCACACCACCATGGGTGGCCAGTTTCTGTATTTTTTTTTTTTTGTACAAATGGGGTTTCATCATGTTGCCCAGGCTAGTCATTTTTAAAAGAGTGGCAAAATAGGCCAGGTGTGCTGGCTCACGCCTGTATCTTCAGCACTTCGGGAGGCCAAGGCGGGCAGATCATTTGAGGCCAGAAGTTTGAGACCCGCCTGGCCAACGTGGCGAAACCCCGTCTCTACTCAAAACAAAAAAATGATCTTGGCATGGTAGCAGGCACCTGTAATCTCAGCTACTCGGGAGGCTGGGGCAGGAGAATCGCTTGAACCCAGGAGGTGAAGGTTGCAGTGAGCCGAGATCACACCACTGCACTCCAGCCTGGGCGAAAGAGTGAGACTTTGTCTCAAAAAAATAAATAAAATGAGATAAAATCGTGGCAAAATATACGTAACATCAAATTTACCACCTCAGAACCATTTGGCAGTGGCGTTACGTGGGGTGTGCAAACATCACTGCCATCCATTTCTAGAACCTTCACGTCTTGTAAAACCAAAATTCTGTCCCCACTGAAGCCTCACCCCGCATTCCCTCCACCACTCCCTGGCACCTGCCATTCTACTTTCTGTGTCCACGAATCTGATGACTCGAGGGCCCTCGCATGGCTGGGATCACACAGTCTGTGTCCTTTTGGGTCCCACGTATGTCACTAGGCAGCGTCCCCAAGGTCAACCGTGATGTAGCCTGTGTCAGAGTTTACTTCCTTTTGTTTATTTATTTATTTTTTTGGAGACAGAGTCTCGTTGAGTCACACAGGCTGGAGTAGAGTGGTGTGATCTCGGCTCACTGCAATCTCTGCTTCTGGGTTCAAGCAGTTCTCCTGCCTCAGCCTTCCGAGTAGCTAGGATTACAGGTGCCCCCACCACACCCGGCTAATTTTTAAATTTTCAGTAAAGACGGCATCTCAGGATGTTGGCCACACTGGTCCCAAACTCTGGACCTCAGGTGGTCCGCCCACCTTGGCCTCCCCAAGTGCTGGGATTACAGGCGTGAGCCGTCACCGTGCCCAGCCCCAACTTTACTTCCTGATGGAGGCTGAACGGCATTCCACTGTGTGGTTGGACCACCCCGCATCTCTCCATGCTGCTGTGGAGGGACGCTTGGGCTGCCGTGAACAGCGCCACTGTGAACGCAGGGGGGCAGGTGTCCCTTTTAGCGGCTGCAGATCCGGGAACGGCATTGTTAGGTCTGCCTGAGCCTCTGGTCTCCATGCTGCCCCGGCCCGTTCCCGTCTTCCTTGCTCTCTGGCATCAGGAGTTCTGATGTGGCCGCCCGAGGGGCAGCGTGTGTTGAATGGCCTGGCTGTGGTTCGTGGAGTGTGGCTTGTGACCTTGTGGCTCTGCTCACTCTCTCTCTCTGCCCCTCTCGCCTGGTCCAGGTCACCTTTTATTCCTGCTGCCAACAAGGACTCACCCTTGGCCTTCGAGTACCCGGGGCCCAAGCGGAAGCTCTACAGCGCCGTGCCCGGGAGGCTCTTCGTCGTCATCAAGCCATACCAACCCCAAGTCGATGGCGAGATCCCCCTTCACCGCGGCGACAGGGTCAAAGGTCAGTGTCTGCTGGTTGTCCTCTGCTCCTGGAGCAGGGTCTGGCCGGGGCTCTGCAGCTGGCCTGCTATGGAGACAGTGTCCAAGGCACTGCTTCTCATGGAAAATGCAGGGCTCTGGATAGGCAGGCATGGGGAACGGAGGGATGTTCCCAGACCCTTTCCCTCACTCCCAGGGAAACTGCTGTAGCATCAGCAGGGCTGGGTCTCAGGGATCAAAGAGGACACACTCACCGGGAATGATAGTCCACTTGGGAAGTTCAGCGGGGGCCAGATGAGAGCATCGAAGGGCAGAGCTCCTTTCCATCTGGAAACCCCTACATTGAAGTGTTAGGGCAGGCCCTGGCACGGGTCAGCTTTGGGATCTTGAGGTAGAGGGTCCGATGTGACCTGAGGCCGGAGGTCTGTGTGTTCAAAGGAAGGACGTCTACCAGGTTGGAAGGAAAGATTCTCAAAGCAGAGTCCTAGGAACCAGCATGGATAAGCCCCTGGAGGGCCATTGTCAACATTGGGCTGAGGGGTTAGACATTGTTCCTGGGGTTCTGGGAAGCCAGCGATGGTTTCTGCATGGGGGAGATCAGGTGTGTGAGGCTTTGCAAGAGGATAAAAGTAGAGACGGTTGGTGTGAAGTTGGCAGTGGTGGCATCTGAGGCATACAGCGGAAGCAACATGGCAGGTGTAGGGTACCTGGACCTCACTGGGCACAGCAGGAAAGGCCCAGCACATGTGGCCAGCATGCCTGGGCCCTGCCCTTGGAGGGCAGGCTTCCAGAAGATTCATGGCATAAGCCGGGCGTGGTGGCTTACACCTGTTATCCCAACGCTTTGGGAGGCTGAGGAGGGCGGATCACATGAGGTTGGGAGTTCAAGACCAACCTGACCAACATGGAGAAACCCCATCTCTACTGAAAATACAAAATTAGCTGGATGTGGTGGCAGGTGCCTGTAATCCCTGCTATTCAGGAGGCCAAGGCAGGAGAATTGCTTGAACCTGGGAGGCAGAGGTTATAGTGAGCCAAGATTGCATCGTTGCACTCCAGCCTGGGCAACAAAAGCGAAACTCCATCTCAAAAATAAAAAACAGATGTGCGGCCTGGGTGGAAGGCGTGTTCCCTAGAGGTCAGTAGGACCGGTTCAAATCCCACCTTCTCCAGCTTGGCTGCCACTTGGCCCCCACCAGGTAATTGACTCGGTTCCTCTCTCTGCGCTGTGCACTGACCAGGCCAGCTTGACCTGGGTTCCTGGAACATTCTAATGACGGCAGAGCCCCGCTCTCTTGCCTGTTGGCTGGTGTTCCTGTTGCACACACATTTGACCGCATCCAATAAGTCCCTAGAGCTCTATTCCTTTTCTTTTTCTTTCTTTCTTTTTTTGAGACAGAGTCTTGCACTGTCGCCCAGACTGGAGTGCAGTGGTGCCATCTCTGCTCACTGAAAACTCCGCCTCCCAGGTTTAAACTGTTCTCCTGCCTCAGCCTCCTGAGTAGCTGGGATTACAGGCATGCACCACCACTCCCAGCCAATTTTATTTTGTCCTTTTTTTTTTTTAAGTAGAGACAATGTTTCACTCTTTTGACCAGGCTGGTCTCGAACTTCTGACCTCGTGATCTGCACGCCTCAGCCTCCCAAAGTGCTGGGATTATAGGCTTGAGCCACTATGCCTGGCCTCTATTAATTTTTTTCAGTCATTTTTCTTGACATTAGATCATTTCCACTGGTTACTCACCCTTTCCTTTGAAATGTCCCTTTAGCTATTAAGTCCATCTTTTGAGTTTTATAATTTCATAAATTATGTGTGTTAGCTTTTCCATGTATCTATTTTCATTGTTGCATTTTATTTGCCAAGACCTTCTATTACCCTGTTGAGATTTTTTTCTTCATTAAAAATGTGTTTTCTGTTTTGTTTTTACAACATTGTGGATCGGTGTAACTGCCACTTTGAAATCCCTCACACTTACTCATCCACTTGGCCGTCTCTCTGAGGACCAGTGCTGAGAGCCCCTTCCCTACTTCCCGTCAGGCCAGCCCTGAGATGCTGGGCACAGGGATGTCAGGGCCCCGTGCATGGGGAGCAGGAGGGGCTGTCTGGGCAGAAGGAATCAGAGCCAATGCTGGCCTTGCTGGCAACCCCATTCTAGGAAGTGAGAGCCAGATTCCTAGTTAGAGAATGTTTTCTAACCAGTCTGCATGCTCAGGTCTGCCCCCTAGGCCCAAGTGGGAGCCAGGGAGGCTCACTGTCCCTCCAGAGCAGGAAGGGACACACAGTCCTCCAGTCCAGGCCTGTTCCCGCTATACAGGAGAGAAGCCTGGGGCTCAGGGGCCGGAGGGCAGGAGCCCCTCCCCCATGAGTCCTGCTCAGAGCTCACTGATGCCCAGGGAGGAGGCTGCAGTGCAGCTGGCAGTTCTGGCAAGGCAGCCAGGCTGATCCTGGACTTGCAAAGGGGCAGAGCATGGGGCCAGACATCTGTGGGCTCAGGTAGACTGACCCATGCTCCAGGAGGGGCCAGGGCTGCAAGCTGTGGGCTCCTTGGCACATGTCCCCAGTCCCCTAGGCAGAGCAGAGGCCTGTGAGAATGGGCATTGAATAGCCAAAGGTCTCTCAGGGGACCCTGAGTTAGCAGCGTGGATAAGCAGGAGGTCAAGGGAGAGAGGGAGCTTTTCCACACTGTAGAGAGGAGAAGCCTGGGGCTCAGAGGCCAGAGAGCAGGAGCCACTCCTCCATGAGTCCTGCTCGGAGCACACTGATGCCCAGGGAGGAGGCTGGGGTGCGGCTGGCAGTTCCTGCAGGGCAGCCAGGCTGGTCCTGGACTTGCAAAGGGGCAGAGAGGCCTGTGAGGAGGAACCTGGAGCATGGGGCTGGGCATCTGTGGACTCACTCAGACAGACTGACCCATGCTCCAGGAGGGGCAGAGCTGCCCACAGGCACCCAGGCAGTGAACTTCTTGGCACACGTACCCAGCCCCCTAGACATAGAGCAGATGCCCGTGGGAGTGGGCACTGAGAGTCCCTCAGAGGGGACTGTGAGCTTGCAGCATGGATGAGCAGGAGGTCCAGGGAGACGGGGAGCCGCCGATGAGCCCACCAGTGGGCCTGAGTCTCCCACACACAGGCCGGCAATGGTGGGCAGACTTGAGGACCCAGGGCTCACAGGGGTCCTGGGACAGGCGAGAGCACTGTGGGAGATGGCAGGGGAATCCACACCTCACGCCTTATTCCCAGCAGCTCTGGGGGCCTTCCCCTGTCCAGCTCCCCGGGTTTGATAGGAAGATCCATCAGAGGAAGGAAGGGAGGTCGTGTGACTCCTATCCAGGCGCCACACTGGGCCTTCCTCCAGCATACTGGAGTCCCGCAGCATCTCCCCAAACACGACCAGACCAGAACCTGCCCCTTGCAGGAGCGTGGTGCATTCAGGGAGCTGGGCCCGTGTCCCAGGGAGAGCAGAAATGACAGAGCTTGGTTTCAAAATTCACGGTTCAAAGGATCGATGGCCAAGGACTGCTGCTCTGAAAGGAACTTCGAGTGGGCTGTGCAGGCCGTTTGCACACAGTTGGCGTGGAGCCCCTTCCTGCTGAGCTGTCGGTGCCTCCTCCCCGTCATGGGCTGGCCCCGCATCCTTGCTGCCTGCCTGGCAGTGCTTAGAGGCAGGCGGGTCCAGCCCATCTACTCTCTGCAGCGCCAAGGCCCTTGGGAGGAATTCTGTCCCCTTGACATCAAGGGAACAACCATTGTGGGCAGGAAACCCAGCTGCCTGGCTGGCAGGGGCAGGTCTAGGAGGGTTTCCAGAGAAACCACAGAAGTCGGGCCCCAGGCAGCAGGCAGGCAGGGTGGCTGCGATGGGTCTCAGGGTGGCCCTGGGGTCCTGCTGATAACACTGTTGCCCCCAGCTCTTTCAGAAGGTTCATTTACATCTGCTTCGCTCAGCCCTACTTGGGAAGGGGTTGATGTTCCCAGGAGGCAGTTGGTTACCACGTATCTGGGAAATTAGAGCTCCATATTTTTCTCCTAAAATAAGGGGTGCCCAAGAATAGGTGTGCACATGTTCTGATTTCCCTACTCACCCTCTTTTTCTTTTTTTTTTTTAATTCAAGGGCTCTTCTTTGTCCTTCACCATGCCTGGCACATTCTTCCTTCCGCCCTCAATAGTTCTTTATGGGAGATCCGGCATCAGCCTCCTGAGCCGGAGGCTCCCATCAGAGCTGTGTACCTGGGTACGGTTTCTCAGCCTCTCTTCCCAAAGCCTCTGCATCTGAGACATGGGGGGAGTTTGTTAAATGTGCAGATTCCTGACCATCCATCCCCACATCTTCAGAATTGTGTCTCCAAGGCCACAGCCCGTAAACCTAGATAGTTAACAGACTCCTCAGGTGATTTCGCAGCGTTCTTGATTGTGATGTATTGTAGGTCCTCTGCCGGCAGGACTACGTTCTCTTCTTGTTTCTTTCCCAAGGATGTGACACAGTGGTTGGAATGGGATAGATGATGGATGGATAAAATGGTTGGATGACTGGGTGGCTGGGTGGGTGGGATGGGCAGGCAGGCAGATGGGCGGATGGATGTACAGATGGGTGGAGAGGCAGATGGATAGACAGATGGGTGGGTGGATAGGCAGATGAATTGATGAATGGGAGGGCAGGCAGATGGGTGGATGGATGGGTGGATGGTTGGACTGATGGATGGATGGGTGGATGGGTGGATGGGTATATGGGAAGATGGATAAATGGCTAGATGGATAGATGGGTAGAAGGGAGGATGGGACAGGTAGATGGATGGATGGATGGGAAATGGATGGATAGGTGGGTAGATGAGAAGATAGATGAATGGGTAGATGGATAGATGGGTGGATGGGAAGATGGATGGATGGATGGATGGATGGATGGATGGATGGATGGATGGATGGAAAAAGGGAAGAGAGATGGAATGGGTTGATGGATGGATGAATGGAAATGTGACTGAATTTGATGGGTAGATGAGTGGATGAATGGGTAGATGGGAAGATGGATGAATAGATGGATACATGGTTGAGTTTAATAGGTGGATGAATTAATAGATGGGTAGTTGGATAGGCAGTGGGTGAGTGCATGGCAGCAGGAAAGAATGACAGAGCTTCCTAAACAGCAGTGTGTGTTTTGTCCCATACTCTCACCTCCACGCTTCCATCCTGCTTTTCCTCTGCTTACACAGCAGCTATCCCTGTGTCTTTCCATCAGCAACTCCTTCAGGATTCGGTGGCCATGTCCCTTCCTCTGGGAGTGTCCCCATCCCTACCTACCATGCTCCCCCTCTACCTTTTGGCCCAGGACACACAGGCCTCTGATGCAGCACGTAGCATAGTGAGCGTGGTCATTTTAGGGGTTTATTTATTTAACAGACACACAAGGAACCCCTGAGGGTTCCTGGCCATGGGTGAGACCCAGAGAAACAGTGATGATTGACCCTGCTTGCTGGAAGCCCCCATTCTGGCAAGGGAATAACTCAGCCCATGACATAGTGTTGCCAATGGTGGGGGTTGGGGGTTCAGGGGTACCAACCTTTTTGCTCTAGAACACTAGGTGGGAGGACGATGATGCCATCCTCCTTCTCTGAAGCTCCTCCAGGTGTCTCTCGCAACTCCTGCACCATCTTTGTGACCCCAGCACAGTCCCTGGCCCAAGTAAGTCCTGGGTCAATGAAGGCAGAAGGATGGGCGTATTCAAGAACACCATGAGTGGCTTGAAATTGAAGACAGCCCAGAGGTACATCAGAAACCACCGTGTTGGGCACAGAACAGGGGAAACTCTGGGTCTCAGCTTCTCCCTCCTCCGCAGTGACCTGATGGGGTTCTGTACCCAGGCTGGGGTCTAGGGGAAGAAGGTGGAGCGGAGCGGAGGGGTTGCAGCCACCCCTGCCCCAATTCATCCAGTCCAGGGAATCACTGCTACTTTCCAGTTTGCAAGAGCTGCTGAGGCAGGAAGCAGCCCACTGTGTTGGCTGTGGGCTGGATGGTGGGGCTGGCCCTTCTCCAACTAGCTTATCCCCACTGTGGATGGATGAATGGGTAGATGGATGGGTGGGTGGCTGGGTAGATGGGAAGATGTGTGAATGGGTAGATGGATGGATGAATGGGAAGATGGGTAGATAGGACAGGCAGATGGATGGATGGATGGATGGTTAATGGATGGATAGATAGATGAGAAGACAAGTGAATGGGTAGATGGATAGATGGGTGGATGGGTGGATGGGTAGATGGGTAGATGGGAGCATGTGAGGCCCACAGAGAGATCTGCAGTTGGTTCTCATAGGTGCTTTAAAGCATCGTCTGTGTTGGAGCAGACACGGTGTCGAGGACGGATCTTCCTTCTAGCCGGGTTTCCCAGGGCCCCCAGCCGTGCCGTGTGTACCCATTCCCCGTCCTCACACCCTGGGTGCAGTGCCTTCACCTGCTCTCTACCCACTGTTCAAAGCGCTGCCTCTTCCTGCAGGGCTTGCCCCGAGTCTCACTGCACCCCCTCCTTGCTTCCGTAGTCTTCCTCCTGCCCCTTGGTTTGGCTGGGCCGATTCTCACATGATCACCTGTGGTAGCGTCAGTCCCGTCGTTACCCTGTGGGCTCCAGGAACAGGATCCTTGAAGATCCTTCCAGCTGGGGCACCCAAGAGCAAGGCAGGACCCCCGACTCCAGAATTCACCGGGTCACCCGGTCAGAATCCGCTCTCAGAATTCACCCTAGTGTTTCCCATGGAGGAAAAGGGCCACAGAGAGCACAGGAGCCCCAGGATATCTCAGCATCCCAGTGATGGGGCCACACCTCTCACCTCCCAGCCCAGTGCTCACTCTCGTACTGCTAGATGGAGGCAACTTCTCCTCCTCCACCTCTCCTTACCCCTGTGTGGATTCTTTGCTTGGGAATGAATTACATCAGCAAACAATGGGGTAGCCAAGCCCAGCTCCTTCCTCACTACACGAGGAGCACCCATTCCTACCTGGACACAGATGTTCCCGTCTGGGAAACTTTGAAAGCACAGACCCCTCCCTTGCTCCCCGCTCTCTGAAGAGGACCAGCAGCTACCATTTGCACAGCCGGAAACGCAGAAGCGGCCCCTCCTCCATTCCCTGCACCTGGTGTCGGCACAGGCCTGTTTCCACGCCCCGTGCTCCCCGTGCTGGGAGACTCCGTGTAGTACCTCACCTCTGCCTCCTCGTACGAACCCTCCGTTCTCTCGAGCCTGTTGGAAACAGCCTTCATATTTTCGATTGGTCTCATAATAACAGTAACACATCCCGAAGCGCATACTTGGTAGAGATTAAACATGGAATTTAAAGTCATGAATTCTCCCAGAGAGGGGATTTTGGAAGGAAGGGCGGGCGAGAGTGTGGAGTCCTCATTCCACCCTGGGCCCACGTGCCTCTGATTCACGCATAGCAATGCTTATGAGCTAGAGAGTACTGTCATGCTCTGATAAATAAGGAAACTGAGGCACAGAGAGACCGAGAAGTTTTCCCAAGCATCGCATAGCTGAGATGGGCCAGAGCTTCTGTGGGAGAAGATAGCAGTCTCTGCCTATGCTGTTCCCTTCTCCCCAGGCCCATATAAGACAGCAGAATGACCTCGCAGCAAGGAAGGAAGGACAGCGTGGGTATTTTGTGAGCACTAACAGCTCAGCAGCAAGTCTCCACCTCCCTTTGCAGCCTGGGGCACTGGTCCAAGATGACCCTCTCAGGTCTGAGGTTGTTCTGGGAAACCGCGGGGGTACATCCCAGTCAGCTGGGCTGAGACGAGCCCATGGGTCCTGCATTGATTTTTGGAGGAGATGCTTGAAGCAGTGATGATGGTCCTGGTCACCTGGGACGCGGCTGATCTGTTTCAGTTGGGTCATCGCCTCAGGTTATTAGGCAGGAGCTTATAAAGTGGGGTTTTCAGTTCCATTAACCTTCAAAAATTGTGGGCTGAGTGCTTCTCTGTCTGGCCTTTGAAATTAAAATGAGGGCTAGCAGAAACCACTTCTGGGGCCATGATTCCTCTTTCAGCAGGGCTGGTGCCTTTGGATCCTGAGTAATTTAAAAGAAGATAAAGATGCGAAGAGGTCAGATTGTTTTCTTCCTTGCCTAGACGCATTAGGAGGGGGAGAAGGCGCTCTGGGAGGCTGAGGCAGGCGGATTGCTTGAGTTTAGGGGTTTGAAACCAGCCTGGGCAACATAGTGAGACCCTGTCTCTACAAAGGTAATAATAATTAGTGAGGTGTGGTGGCACCTGTCCACCGTCCCAGCTACTCGGGAGGCCGAGGTGGGAGGACCGCCTAAGCCTGGGAGGTCGACACTACAGTGAGCTGTGATGGCACCACTGCACTTCAGCCTGGGCGACAAAGCAAGATGCTGTCTCTAAAATAAATGCATACATCCATAGATACACACACACATACATACATAGATGCACACATACATACAGAGATGCACACATACATACAGAGATACATACATACAGAGATGCACACATACATTCAGAGATACATACGGAGATACATACAGAGATACATACATACATAGAAGCACACATACATACAGAGATACACATACATATAGATACATACATACAGAGATACATACATACACACATGCATACATACACACATACATACAGAGATGCACACATACATACATAGATGCACACATACACACGGAGATACATACAGAGATACATACATAGATGCACACATACATACAGAGATACATACATACAGACATACAGAGATGCACACATACAGAGATGCACACATACATACAGAAATGCACACATACAGAGATACATACACACATACAGAGATACACAGATACATAGATACATACAGAGATACATACATACATACATAGATGCACACATACATACAGAGATACATACAAACACACATACAGAGATGCACACATACATACAGAAATGCACACATACACACAGAGATATACACATACAGAGATACATAGATACATACAGAGATACATACACACAGAGATATATACATACATACATAGATACACACATACATACAGAGATACATACATACATAGATACATACATACATACACACAGAGATATATACATACATAGATACATACATACAGAGATACATACACACATACATACATACAGAGATACATACAGAGATACATAGATACACACATACATACAGAGATACATACAGAGATCTGTACATACATAGATACACACATACGTAGATACATACATAGAGATACACACATATATACATACATACAGAGATACACACATACATAGATACATACATACACACATACACACAGATACATAGATACACACATACATACATACATACAGAGATACATACATAGATACATACACATACAGAGATACATACAGAGATACATAAACACATACAGAGATACATATATAGATACATACATACATAGATATACATACAGAGATACATAGAGATACACACATACATACACATATACATACAGAGCTACATACATACATAGATACATATATACATAGATACACACATACATACAGAGATACATGCATACGTAGATACATACATACAGAGATAGATACAGATACATACAGAAATACAGAGATACATACATAGATACATACATACAGAGATACATACATACAGAGATACATACACACATACATAGATACATACAGAGATACATACACACATACAGAGATACATACATACACACATACAGAGATACACACATACAGAGATACATACACACATACATACAGATACATACAGAGATACATACACACATACATACACACATACAGATACATACAGAGATACACACATACATAGATACATACACACATACATAGATACATACACACATACATAGATACATATACACATACATAGATACATACATAGATACACACATACAGCGATACATACATACATACACACATACAGAGATACGTAGATACACACATACATACATACATACAGAGATACATACACACATACATAGATACATACATACAGAGATACATACACACATACAGAGATACACACATACATAGACACACACATACATGCTAAGATATAAAGACTCTCTTTCCCCACTTTGCCACTGCAAGCTTTAACACAGAAATCATTCTCACAATGGGACCAGGGGGACAGGTGGGATCCTTGTGACCTCCCCACCCCCACCATGGTGTCCCTCACCCATGCTCAGCAGTTGAGTTTATTTTTTTTTCTCTTTTCTTTTCTTTTTGTCACAACTTACATTCTTTGATTTTCTCTCCTAATAGTTAACAACGTACAAACGGTCATGATTACTTATTGGCGTATTTGTCTATACGAGTCTCTTCTGGTAGAATGAAAGCGGCTGGAGGTAGGAGGAAGGAAGATGTTTTCCTTTTTCCCTGTATTTTCACAGCCCATAAGAATATTTTGGACAAAGTTGGTACTCAAAAGGTATCTGTGAAATGCGAGAACAACTCTATGTTGAAGATAATATTATAATCCCCATTTTATTGCTTACAAAACCGAGATGCAGACAGTATATATAATTAAATAGTTTCCCCAGGTTTCATGGAATAAAGACCTTAGTACTGAGTTAGGAAGTTGAGCAGTTGAGTTTAAAAAAACATGCTTCGTTCTTCCAGCGGAGGTTCACTGGGGGCCCTCTGTGTACGCAACGCACAGCCTGGGGAGGGATGTGTGTGCCTGGTCTCAGCAGCTTCCACCGTGCGGGCTGGGGCCGCCATGTCTGTCCAGCAATGTACGTGGTCCCCAGAACAAGGTCACTGTGTGGCCACCATGCCTTCTCTCTGGGGGAATTGGCATCTTCCAACCGAAAGTCAGAAACCCACAGCCCTTGCCAGCAACCACATAACGAATAGGTTCCTGATTAAAAGCCGGTGGGCCAGGCCTCCAAGGGGCTGCTGCTGACTGTGAGGATTTCAGTGCAGCCCCTTCTGTTTTAAGTAAGTGAAGATAATTCCACATCCACGCCATTGTCAGATGGTTCATAAGCTGCTCGCCCATCGTCTGCTGTGATTTTTTTTTTTTTTTGAGATGGAGTTTTACCGTGTCACCCAGGCTGGAGTGCAGTATTGCAATCTTGGCTCACTGCAACTTCTGCCTCCTGAGTTCAACCATTTCTCCTGCCTCAGCCTCCCGAGTAACTGGGATTTCAGATGTGCACCACCACGCCTGGGTAATTTTGGTATTGTTAATAGAGATGGGGTTTCACCATGTTGGCCAGGCTGGTCTCGAACTCCTGACCTCAGGTGATCTGCCCACCTCAGCCTCCCAAACTGCTGAAATTACAGGCATGAGCTCCTGTGCCCAGCCCGTTGCTGTGATTTCTCCTTCCCCACGCTCATTTAAAAGATCCAGACAGAGCCGGGTGGGTGGATTTTCTTCCCTGTAGGCCCTCTGCCTCTGGTTCTTGCCCAGCTTAGGAGGGGAAGGCGTGACCTCATCACTTCCTCCCCATTTTGCGGTGATGCCCCCGACTCCACTTTTATATCTGAAATCATTGGTGGCAACAACAGCCAAGCAGCAGTGTCCCGTCTCACGTGGAGCACTGAGAAATGCTCCAAGGCACATTCATTCCTGTGGTGTGTGCCAGATAACGCAAAGATGCTTTGTTCCCATCTCATCGCCTGAGGGCAGAGGATGCCTGTGGGCTGCAGTGGGGACACCTCGATGTCTGTTAGCACTGTCTGCAGCTGAAGGAAGTGCAGTCACACCACAGCCACTTGCTCCACAGGCCTGTCCGAGGATGCAAGGGTTCTCCTGCCTCCGCCCGGCCCCCGCCACCTGTTCACCCACAGGCCCCCCACGGCCCCCCACGTCCCCCCTGCTAACGCCTCTCCCTGTCTGTTGTCTCTAGTTCTGAGCATCGGCGAAGGGGGCTTCTGGGAAGGCAGCGCCCGCGGCCACATCGGATGGTTTCCGGCGGAATGTGTGGAGGAGGTCCAGTGTAAGCCCAGGGACAGCCAGGCAGGTAAGGCGGGCGCATCTCAGGCCTGTGGTCACTGTGGCCGTGGCAGGCTTCGGCCGTCGCGCCGTGGAGGAAGGCTGAGTTGCAAAGTCGGGACTTTCTGGATCTTTGGAAGCAGGTTGCTTGCTTCCGTTCCTCTGGGCCTCATCCAAACCGGCAATTCCTTACAAGATGGTGTGGAAGCTTTTAGTTAAAAGGCTGCTCAGTACACGCCCCAGAAAACTTGGACCGTATGTTCTAGCTGTCGGAGAAAGACTTTTGGAGGTTGATTAGATTTCTTTTTCCATCTCTCCTATCGGTGGCATGAAACAGGCAGCTCCCATGTGCAGGGCAGACGCTCCCGTGCCGCCCTGAGAACACACAGCGAACGCCTCCGTGAACACTGCTCGGAAGAGTTCGGTGTTCTGACGGGAAGCCATTCCAGCTTCTCTCTTAGAACCTCCAGATATAGCGCTTACTGAAAATCGTTTCAAAATTGATTGCCAAGAGACTGAATTGATTAACATGTGAAGAGGAGACCACTTATATAAAATGGTACCAAGAGAGCGTGCGTGTGTGTGTGTGTGTGAGTGTGTGTGTGTGAGTGTGTGTATGAGAGTTGGGGAAAAGTGAAGCCTTAGGTGTAACAGAAGAAGAAAAGCAGTTCCCATGTGAACAGCAACTGGCTTTTTGTAGAGTCCAAGGCCCACAACACGTGTCAGGAGCAGCCACGGATGCTACGGCCACCAACCTTCCACGCCTTCTTGTGCGGAGCCCAATGCCTCTGAGCTCTGCCCAAATGTCCCCTTTGCCCTGTTTTTGAGGTTTCCCGTCTAGGGACTCACTAGGCAGCCCCCCGCTGCCTGGTCCCATCTGCCGGGGCCTGCCAGGCCCTACAAGCAAGGAGGAGTCTGTCCTGGGCCTGGCTGGCTTTGCAGTCTCCGCAGGGAGGCTCAGTGGGTTTCTGCCTGAGATCTTGGCTTCAACAGGGGCCCAGTTCGTGCCACAGCTTTCTTGCCGGTGAGTCCCTGCTCAGGCTTAGACAGCAGACGGTGTTGAGGGGTATCGAGGTAAGACACGCTCCAAACTTAACCACGAAGGAGAAACTGGGAATGCGCTCTGCTCGGAAGGCAGCTGGGTGGGAGGGAGTGTGTTTTTCTGGATGATGGTGTGATGACAATGTTACCCACAAACCCGGTCTTCCCAAGAGTGGGGTCTTTCCCTGTCATGTGTGCAAAAGCAAAAGTGAGCCTCAAGCGGCACAGGCTCTATTTAATGGCCATGGAACCAAGAATCAGGAGCTTGGCTCACCAATCAATTTCTCAGCTCCTGAGGCAAGTCACAGAGACCGGGCTTCTGTCACGAAGAGCTGGGGCTTTAAATCAAGGGGAGGGATATTCACATCTTTTCTGGAAACGGACAGAGAACTTCTCAGAGCCGATGTGTCACCTTCCCTTTTGTCCATTTCTGGTTTCTTTCTGTTGTTGTCATGGTGATTGTCAACTGTCCTGGTGCCGGTGGGAGTGTCATTTAGCATGCAAATTAGATTGTAATGAGGTTACAGGTCTTGGGAAGCCAAGTGAGCTGCCGTCTTGGATCCCATAGTCTTAGCCTTTTTGGTCATAAAGGGGAACTTGTGACCTCAGGCATCCTAGTGCTTCAAGATAAGCAGAGTCGAGGAAGGCTGCAATAACCTAGACCACAAAGGCGTTACAATGGGCAGCAAATCACACTGAGCCCTGGCACAGGCCGGACCTCCAAGGCCTGCCAGTGCCCATCCACCCTGGTCCACACCCACCTTCTTCTGCAGGCAGCCTGCCCCTGCCTCACTTGTCTGAGAAGAGCCAGGCCCAGGAGCTCAGCTGGCCCCCGAGGTTGCTCAGTGCCTTCATTCTCCCCGTCCTCCGGTCCTCCCCTTCCTGAGCAGCTACCACCCCTCCCTCTCCCAGCACTCACCTCCAGAGCTGGCCGCCCTCCCTCCACTCTCTGGTTGGAAGGACTCAGCTGTGCCAGCACGAGCCTTTGCTGGCTAATGCCACATCTGGATGGGGCAGTGCTGGAGGGCCACACAGGCGGGTCATTTGAGCTTCCTGCTCTCTCCATCCTCCAGAGAATAGAGGCTTCCTGGATAGTGTGCAGGACGAAGCAGGGCAGCTGGAGCAACCTGCCTTCCTCCCTCCTGTGGGCTTTTGCTGCCCTCCTGCCAGCCTCGCCCTGTGTGCCCTGGGTGAGAACGGATAGCTTTCCCAGCCTCACTGGCAGGGTCCACACCCAGGGTAGGTGGGAGAGGTGGAGTATGCCAAACACGCCTGTCCCGTGGAGGCAGCTTCCAGAGGGTGGTGGTTTGTGTTTGTGTTTCCCGTGGGAGGAGGTTGCTGGGGTTTCGAGAAGCATGATCTTGCTCTGGCTCATACTCCCAGGATGGTGTCCTTGATAAAACCGTATTTTCTACCTGGGCTGATGCAGGTGTGAGTCTCCCTGGGCCAAAGTCAGGGTGTCAGCAGGGCTGTGTTCCTTTCTGGACTCTGGAGGGGAGAATTTGTTTCCTTCTCTTTCCAGCATCCTTGGCCTCATGGCCCCTTCCTCCATCTCCCAAGCCAGCAACTGTAGGTAGGGTCCTTCTTCCATTGTATCTCCCCAAACCTCCCTTCTGCCTCTTCTTCTTCCACTTTTAAGAAACTGTGTGATTATGGCCAGGCACAGTGGCTCACACCTGCAATCCCAGCCCTTTGGGAGGCCGAGCTATGTGGATCGCTTGAGGTCAGGAGTTCAAGACCAGCCTGTCCAATATGGAGAAACCACATCTCTACTAAAAATGCAGAAATTAGCCGGGCGTAGTGGCGGGCACCTATAATCCCAGCTACTCAGGAGGCTGAGGCAGGAGAATAGCTTGAACCTGGGAGGCAGAGGTTGCAGTGAGCCGAGATCGCACCACTGCATTCCAGCCTGGGTGACAGAGCAAGACTCCATCTCAAAAAGGAAAGAAAAGAACTTGTGTGATTAGATGGGCCCATCTTGCTAATCTAGGTCGAGTAAACTGATAGGCAGCCTTAATTCTGCCTGAAACCTTAATTTCCTTTTGCCTTAAAATAACATATTCATAGGTTCCAGGGATTAGGACCTGGGCATCCTTGGAAGGAGCCATCTTTCTCCCTAACACGGATGGCAAAAATGACCTCAGAGCTCTAACATAAAGGCTGTGGGTCAGGCAAGGAAGGCATCCCTGTGACCTGTGGTGGAGTGAGGTGAACCAAGATCACAGCACAGAGGAGTTGAAAAGAGTGGGGAGGATTCCACGGTGATTCCTGCTGGGTTCTGTTTGCCCTTGGGTGTTCTAAGATCGTGACTTCGCACCTTCTTCTCTATTATCTTCTTTTATAGAGGTGTGATTTACATACTGGAAAACACACAGATTACAAGAAAAATCTAGTTCAGTGCATTCTGACAAACGTATATACCCATGTCTTCAACTGCAAATGAGATATTAAACCTTCCCTTCACAGGCCAGGTGCAGGGGCTCACACCTGTCATCCTAGCACTTTTGGAGGCCGAGGCAGATGGATCACTTGAGGTCAGGGGTTCGAGACCAGCCTGGCCAACATGGTGAAACCCCATCACTACTACAAGTATAAAACATTGGCTGGGCATGGTGGCATGCACCTGTCATACCAGCTACTCAGGAGGCCGAGGCAGGAGAATCGCTTAAACCTGGGAGGTGGAGGTTGCAGTGAGCCGAGGTCACACCATTGCACTCCAGCCTAGGCGACAAGAGCAGAACTCCATCTCAAAAATATATATAAAATAATATTTTTAAAAACACCTTTCCTTCACCCCAGGAAGTGATCTCAGGCTGCCTTCCATCCCTCCCACACCAGAAGAAAGCACGGTTCTGATTTCTGTTCACCTTGGACAAGTTTTGTCTGTCACTGAATTTCACATAGATGGGAGCCTGCAACTCTTGGGCCCACTTCTTTCCCTCAGCCCAATGCCTGTGATGTCAGCTGTGTGTTGCAGAACTCCGTAGTTTATACATTTTTTTTTTTTTTTGAGACAGAGTCTTACTCTGTCGCCCAGGCTGGATTACAGTGGTAGGTACCATCTTAGCTCACTGCAACCTCCAACTCCAGGGTTCAAGTGATTCTCATGCCTCAGCCTCTCTAACAGCTGGGATTACAGGCTCCCACCATCACACCTGGCTAATTTTTGTATTTTTAGTAGGGACGGGGTTTCACTATGTTGGCCAGACTGGTCTCGAACTCCTGAGTTCAAGTGATCCACCTGCCTCGGCCTCCCAAAGTGCTGGGATTACAGGCGTGAGTCACTGTGCCCAGACAGCGGTGTATACGTGTTTATTGCTGAGTAGTGTTCTAGGATGTACTATACCACAGTTTGATCGTGCTCCTGATGATGGACATGGGGCTGTCTTCTCAGTTTTGGCTAATATGAATGAAACTGCTAAAAAAGGTTTTTGTTTGAGTCTTTCTGCAGACATATGTTTTTCTCTCTCTAGGTAGAAAACTGCTGGGTTGTATGATAATGTTGTGATTTTATAAGAAACTACCACACAGTTCTCCGAAGTGCTGTCTCATTTTATGCTCCTACCAACAGTGTATGAGAGTTTCGGTTGCTCCACTTTGTCATCAACATTTGGCAACGTCGGTCTGTTTAATGTCTGCTGTTCTAGCGGATATGAAATGATATCTTGTTATAGGTGTAACCTGCATTTTTGTGGTGATGATTAAGCATCTCTTGGTGTGCTCCTTTGCTCTGTGCATAGCTTCTTTAAGTCTTTGGTCCGTTTTTAATGGTGGTGTTCATCTTTTCCTTGTTGGTTTGTAGGGGTTATTTATATATTCTGCTTATCAGTCCGTTGTCAAATATACGTTGCACACATTTTTCCCAGTCTGTGATTTGCCTTTTCGTGTTCTAACTGCAGTCATCTCTCAATATACACGGGGATTGGTTCCAGGAGACCATGCCCTCACACCATATACCAAATCCACCTCAAGTCCCACAGGCAGCTCCACAGAATCTGTGTATGTGAAATCAGCCCTCTGTATATGCCAGTTTTATATCACACAAATATTGTGTTTTCAATCTATATTTAGTTGAAAAATCCACATGTAAGTTAAACCCATTCAGTTCAAACCCATGTTGTTCAAGGGTCAACTGTGTGTCTTTTATGAAGAGAAGGGTTTTAAAAATTTTGAATCTAGTTCAGATTATCCTTTTTTCCCTTTGCATTAATGCTTTTTGTCACTTTTATTTTTTTGATCATGGTCTTGCTGTGTCATCCAGGTAGGAATGCAGTGGTGCCATCACAGCACATTACATGCCTTGACTTCCCAGGCCCAAACGATTCTGCCGCCTCATTTTAAAATTTATTGTATTAGTATATTTTTTTTGTAGAGACAAGGCCTCACTACATTGCCCAGGCTGGTCTTGAACTCCTGGGTCCAAGCAACCCTCCTGCCTCAGTTTCCCAAAGTGCTGGGATTGCAGGTGTGAGCCACTGTGCCTGGCCCTGTTTGTAGCTTTTTTTGATGTTGAGAATTAGAAGACTTTGAATGTACATGGAATCCGGAAGGTGATACAAAATGTTTTTCAGATGTTCCCATCCAGCAGGGTCCTTCTACCCGTCAGCCTTGCCTGCACCCTCGCAAGCTGTTTCTCTTTTATGGACCACCACTGCTTTGTGTTGTAAAATGAACATTTAGCTAGTAAATCTCATTCATGAACATTAAATAGTGAGTGACTCACGAATGAACAACTCAGTGAAGAAGTGGCTGCTCAGGACCCAGTGAATTCTCGCAGCCTGATGACAGTCACCGGAGGCTGGGGATAACGAATGGCAAAATCATATGGTGGTCCCGGCTGGCTGCTTGGTTGATTGATAGGCAGGCTGGCTGGCTGGTCGATTGGTTGGTTGGTTGGTTGGTTGATTATGAGATGACTTGTTGGCTGGCTGGCTGGCTGGCTGGCTGGCTGGCTGGCTGGTTGATTGATTGGCTGGCTGGTTGATTGGTTGGTTGGTTGATTATTAGATGGCTGGCTGGCTGGTTGATTGGTTAGTTAATTGATTGGCTGGCTGGCTGGTTGATTGGTTGGTTGGTTGATTGGTTGGTTGGTTGATTATTAGATGGCTGGCTGGCTGGTTGATTGGTTAGTTAATTGATTGGCTGGCTGGCTGGTTGGTTGGTTGGTTAATTGGCTGGCTGGCTGGTTGATTGGTTGACTGGTTGGTTGGTTGATTGGTTGATTGGTTGGTTGGTTGGTTGGTTGATTATTAGATGGCTGGCTGGTTGATTGGTTAGTTAATTGATTGGCTGGCTGGCTGGTTGGTTAGTTAATTGGCTGGCTGGCTGGTTGATTGGTTGACTGATTGGTTGGTTGATTATTACATGGCTTGTTTGGCTGGCTGGCTGGCTGGCTGGCTGGTTGGCTGGTTGGCTAGCTGGTTGGTTGATTAGCTGTCTGGATGACTAATTGGTTGGTTAGTTGGTTAGCTGGCTATCTGGCTGGTTTTTGTTGGTTGGTTGATTGATTAACTGGTTGGTTGGCTGACTGATTAGATGGTTAGTTGTTTGGTTGGTTAGCTGGCTGACTGGTTGGATGGATGGATGGATGGATGGACGGACGGATGGAGGGATGCATGGATGGTTGATTGGTCAAGTGATACAAGTTCAGCTCATTTCCATGAATAGTTTTGTAGTTTTGCCTTCAAGATATGAAGGGCTTATTCACCTGAACCTTAGTTGTGATTTCTTAGGGCTGTATGTTTATGGGACTTTGTAGTTTCCAGTGGGCTTTCCTGCTTGCTGTCTCATCAACCTTGTGGAATAAGCAGGGCAGGAATCATCACTCACATTGTACACATGAGCATCCCCATCTTAGCACGTTGGAGCACACAGATAGGGAGTTACTGGGTTGGGACTGTGACCCATTATTTGTGACTTCTAATGCTTGAGCTGTGACCTGTACCTGCATCACAGCAGTGTCTCTCATACAGCAATCAGGATGGTAATCCTGGTGTGTGACTGCCAGTGATTAGTCTTCCTGCACATCCACCTGAAGCAATGGAGAAGCAGAAGCAGATCCAGGTCTCCTCAGCTCAGTCATCTCTGGCTGGCTCTGAGTAGACTTCATTATCTGAAATGTGAAGGCTGGAGATGATGAGTGTGAAGGGTTGGGGGAAAGCTTACTCGTTGTAGCTTTCTTGTTTCTGTGCATTAGAGACAGGGGCATGCCCGGATTTATAAAATCTCACCTCTCCACATGCATCAGCCCAGAGACCTGAGAGCAAAGTGCCACATATGACTATGTTATTATATGCAGGAGGAGAGGCATCTTGGGAGATTGTGCTCTGGAAAATTGCTGGTTAATTACATGCATGTCTGCACCCCATCCTGCTGGTGTTTAGGCTCCCTGAGGGCAGGGAAAGTTGCTGGTTAATTACATGCATGTCTGCACCCCATCCTGCTGGTGTTTAGGCTCCCTGAGGGCAGGGAAAGTTGCTGGTTAATTACATGCATGTCTGCACCCCATCCTGCTGGTGTTTAGGCTCCCTGAGGGCAGGGATAGCATCTTGCTGTTCTGTGCCCTGCATGGTGCCTATCCAGGACAGAGTGCATGTCAGTTGCCCCACCGTGTTTGTGGAAAGCAGGTTGCTGGTGCACTTGATTGCTCAGGAGATGGAAGGTCTGGCTTTTGTCTAGACTCTAAAGCCTTCCGCCCATATGTGGTAGGTAGCACAATGTCAGCCACTACAAGTGAACCCACAGCTTCAGTGGCTTAATGGAGTGCAGGATTTTTCATGCCCAGTAGCCACGCCAGTGTGGTGTCTTATGGTCAGCAGATGGGATGATTTTCTCCATGATGTGACCAAGCAGTCCAGGCCCTTCCATTGTATGGCCTGGTCATCCTCGAGGGTCTGAGGGTCCCCTGCCTCCCGCCTGCAGAGATGGGGAGAGAGAATGGAGAAACACTGCCCTCTTGTGTGAGGCTCTGGCACAGTATGGACACGCATCACTGCCGGTGACACCCCATGGAAGGGACCTGGTTGCTGCAGATGCTGAGCCCTGTGGTCCCAGGCAAGGAGTCACCTGCTGCTGACTATTTGAGTCAAGGTTCAGAGAAACCTCAATTTTGCTCTTGAGGACTTTTAACTGATTGGAGGAGGCCCACGCACATAACTGAGAAAAATCTTGACTTCAAGCCAACAGACTGTAAATGTTGCCCACATCCACAAAATACCCTCCCAGCAACACCTCGTTACTGCTTGGCTACCTAACTGAGTGCCATAGCCTGGTCAGGTTGGCCTGTAAAGCTGACCCTCTTGGGGCCGGACATGCACCCTGGATGGAGGGACAGTGCCCACCTCCCCCGCTGGAGGCCTTGACTGCCTTCTGCACTTCCAAGGCTTCGATTTCCTCATCTGTGAATTCAGGCTGCTGGATTGTACAGTGACTTGATCCCTCCTCCTTAGAATGCTACAGAGTTTTTTGAGACAGAGTTTCGCTCTTGTTGTCCAGGCTGGAGTGCAGTGGTGTGACCTTGACTCACTGAAACCCCTACCACCCAGGTTCAAGCGATTCTCCTGCTTCAGCCTCCCGAGTAGCTGGGATTACAGGCATGCGCCACCACGCCTGGCTAATTTTGTATTTTTAGTAGTGATGGGGTTTCTCCATGTTGGTCAGGCTGGTCTTGAACTCCCGACCTCAGGTGATCCTCCCGCCTCAGCCTCCCAAAGTGCTGGAATTACAGGCATGAGCCACTGGCCAGAATTCTACAAATTGAAATCAGGGCTGCCCTTGATGATGTATCTTGACTAAGAAACAAATAAAATATTTCCACAGTCATCCGTTGACACCCATGGATGAGGCAGTTTATGAAAAATGAATGCAATGCATGTCCATGCAATTTTCAGTGACACATCTGATGTGTACACGGAAACTGTCAGTCCAGGGCTCTCTGTTTATCCCTTAGAAAGTGACATAAGGCCAAGCAGCACTGGAGCAGATCATATTCTAGTTGCTGAAACGAAGGACCTGAGTATCAGTGAGCACCATTCATGCAGAACAAGATGAGGAAATGGGTGTGGTGAGTCAGCCCTGCTCATCCCTGTTTCCATCCTCCAGAGACAGGTAGGATCTGGTCACCCGAAAGCCACTGAGGTGGGAGTGGTGTCCTCGCCACCAGGCAGCGCAGACCAGGCTGTAAGACACCACCTTCTCCACTCCTATGTCACTGCTGGGCACCCCGGTGTAGTTTCGGTGTGTCCTGTGCCATATGCACTGCCAGAGCCTGTGTCAGCTACAGAGACCAGTGAGGAAGTGACTTGATGCGATTCTCTGCAGAATGGGCTTCCGGAATCTTCCGGCTGACTCCCTGCTGCAGGACTCTAGACTGGGTAGAGAATGTGAGTATAGGCTGCAATTAGTTGTGCCTTCCCTTGACCAGCCACTTTTGTGGGGTAAGTCTACATTCAAGAATAGTCTCCGTGGTTCTCTAGAAGTTTCTAGAAGCTAGCCATAAGCACAGGGTCTAGATGACCAGGAAACAGATGCGGTTTGTAATGTGTCCTTTCTGTTTGCTTGGTTGTTTTATTAGTATTATTATTTGTTTTGGTTTGGTTTTTTTGAGGTGGAGTTTTGCTCTTGTTGCCCAGGCTGGAGTGCAGTGGCACGATCTCGGCCCACTGCAACCCCCGCCACCCGGGTTCAAGCAATTCTCTTGCCTCAGCCTCCCTAGTAGCTGGTATTACAGGTGCCCACCACCATACCCAGCTAATTTCTCGTATTTTTAAGTAGAGGCACGGTTTCACTATGTTGGCCAGGCTAGTCTCAAACTCCTGACCTCAGGTGTCCTTGGTCTCCCAAAGTATTGGGATTACAGGCATGAACCACTGCACGTGGTCCCTTTCTACTTTTTCGTGGCACTCAACTGAGAAGAGAGAGGACCTCATTTGAACCTCCTACTCGCCCTTTATGAGCGGTGCCTTTATGATCTCCGCTTATTCATAAGTAAACACACGTTGGGTATGTGTCCAGGTAAGATGTGCGCCAGGCTGTCCGGATTCCCAAGCTCTCTTCCTGTGGACTGTTTCCATTCAGAATCCCTGCTGGGAACTCTCCTTTCCAGCCACTCTCTAATTTACCAGCATGGGGCCCCTTACCAGGAGCATCTTACCACGTAGCATTTCCGTTTGCCCTGAGAAGTGTCTCCGCACTGCCACCAGTGCCACCCCCCAGGGCTCATGGCCACAACATTCTCAGATCTCTCCTTCAGACCGTGTGGACCCGACAGGGTGGCGGTGAGGCTGGCATGGGTTTCCCCCTCCCAGAAATCATCCCGAGCACAGTGCGTTGTTCCTCTGTCATCTGAAGCCACACCTGGAGCCATTCCTCCTCATCTGAAGCCACACCTGGAGCCATTCCTCCTCATTTGAAACCACACCTGGAGCCATTCCTCCTGTCTCTTGTAGGACACCCTGTGGTGTGTTTCAGGGTTTCAGGACACACTCGGAGGTTAAATCTCTTTTTCCCAAATCCAACCCTTGGGTCAGGGCTGGGCAGGAGAAGAATGAGGACCTCGTCGTTTTGCCAACTGTTTTGTGAATGCAGCAGTCCCCCGTTATCTTTGGGGGATATGTCCCAGGACCCCCAGTGGGTGCCTAAAATGGGGATAGCACTGAACCCTGTACTGCATACACGGTGTTTCTGGTCTGATGACAGAGCCAGCTGCTAAGTAACTAACCAGTGGGTGGTGAGGGCAGCAGGAGTGCGCTGGGCAAAGGGATGAGTCGCCTCCGGGCGGACCAACATGCGATGTCACACTACTCAGAATGGCGTCCAATTGAAAACTTTTCAACTGTTTATTTCTGGACTTTTCTGTTGAATGTTTTCAGACTTCAGCTGACTGTGGGTGATTAAAACCTCAGAAAGTGAACCTTCGATAAAGGGGACTACTGAAGTTGTAAGTGACTTGGAGCCACTGTCCTTTGTTCTTGTCTGTGGCCATTGATAGGAAGAGGACATAATGAGAAGAGTCCTCATCCACGATGGCCCTGGGCGGGGAACCCGTCCTCTTGGTGGCCATGCCTCACTCTTCAACACTAGGTCAGCCTCTGGGTTCCACCTGCTCTCCCTTGGGAGCCATATCAGGTGTGGGCTGGATTCACCCATGTCCCCCATCCTGCAGGCCACGTGACGTCATCATTCCAGCCCTTTCAGAGAATACAGTTCCAAACCTTGTCCCTGTAGTTGCATCCCCTCACCTCTCATTTGATGTTTACAGGTAACTCCTGTGATCCTCAGAATAAACTTGGGAGGGGGACATGCAGTGATGTTAGTCCATTTTAGACAGGAGGTCCGAGATGGTGAGTGACTTGCTCAGAAGCATGGGTGGCCAACCCAGGACCGAAACATAGATACATCTGTGCTGACCCCTGTTCTCTTCACCCACCAGGCTGGAGCATTCCCAGGGTCAACCCTCTGAGATGTTAAGATCTTGTGGCCTTGGAGTCAGGAACCAAGAGGGGTGATGGTGGTGGTAGTGATGATAAGTGGTTGATGACAGCCCTGGTGACTGTGGCGATGGTGATGATGGTGGTGATGCTGGTGGTGGCAGTGATGACAGTGGTGATGCTGGTGGTGGCAGTGATGACAGTGGTGATGCTGTTTTCATTGCAGATGATGGTGGTGATGGTGGCTATTCTGCTGATGGTGGTGGTCATGGTGATGATGGTGGTGATGGTGGCTATTCTGCTGATGGTGGTGGTCATGGTGATGATGGTGGTGATGCTGTTTTCATTGCTGATGATGGTGGTGATGGTGGCTATTCTTCTGATGGTGGTGGTCATGGTGATGATGGTGGTGATGCTATTTTTTTGGTGGTGATGGTGATGCTGGTGATGGTGGTCATGGGGATGATAGTGGTGTTGCTCATGGTGGTCATAGTGATGACGGTGGTGATGCTGGTGATGGTAATGATGGTAGTGGTAATTATAGTGATGGTGGTGGTGGTGGTGGTCATGGTGATAATGGTGGTGATGGCCATGGTGGTGGTCATGGTGATAATGGTGGTGATACTAGTGGTGGTGGTCATTGTGATGATGCTGGTGGTGGTGATCATGGTGATGAAGGTGGTGGTAATTGGAGTGATGATGGTGGTGATGGTGGTGGTGATGGTGGTGGTGGTGGTGATGGTGGTTGTGGTGGTCATGGTGATGGTGATACTGGTGGTGGTGGTCATGGTGATGGTGGCAGTGGTGGTCATGATGATGATGGTGGTCGTGGTGATGAAGGTGGTGGTAATTGGAGTGATGATGGTGGTGATGGTGGTTGTGGTGGTCATGGTGATGCTGGTGATACTGGTGGTGGTGGTCATGGTGATGGTGGCAGTGGTGGTCATGATGATGATGGTGATCGTGGTGATGAAGGTGGTGGTAATTGGAGTGATAATGGTGGTGGTGGTGGTGATGGTGGTCATGGTGGTGGTGGTGGTCGTGGTGATGGTGATACTGGTGATGGTGGCAGTGGTGGTCATGATGATGGTGATCGTGGTGATGAAGGTGGTGGTAATTGGAGTGATGATGGTGATGATGGTGGCGATGGTGGTGGTGGTCATGATGATGGTGGCGATGGTGGTAGTGGTCATGGTGATGGTGGTGATTCTGCTGATGGTGGTAGTCATGGTGATTGATGGTGGTGGCGATGCTAGCAGCAGTAATGCTGGTGGTGATACCAATGGTGGTGATACCAATGGTGGTGATGGTGACTGAGGTTTTAAGATGACAAAGGGATGATGCCAGTGAAGTCTGATACTCCAGCTTGGTGAAAGCTACTGCGCCATCCATGGACACATATTCTTCCTCATCCCAGCCCTGTGCAGCCTTCTCTTCCTTTGGAGGAAGCGCCTGGCTTGCCCCTTCTAGTTTCTGAAATTCCATTTCATTCCTCACATCCCCTCTTGGTGTAGAGGAATCAACAGCACACTGGGTGCCCTTGAGGAAACTCATTTTACCCTCGTATGTTTCGGCTTTCTCATCTGTGAGTTGGATTTATGTGCCCTGCAGACACGCCCCACAGGGTTGTCACAAGGGCTCACAAAGAATGCCAAGGTTTCCAAGTGCAGATGCCAAGAAGAGTTGTTACCGGTGCCCTCCTCATGGTAATACCGGGAACACCGGCACCGCCAAGGCTCTGGCCACACGGGTCACCGTCACTCCTGCTCTGCCCTCGCTTCCACCCAGCCCCTGCCCATCGGCTGCCCTGCTTTGTGGGGCTTGGTCTAATAGACTGCCCCACCCCCAGGCCCACAGTAAAAGGAGGCCAGGCCAGAGACAGCCCCAGGTGGCTGCAGAGGAGAGAGGCACAGAGGCAAAGGGCAGACGCTAAGGTCATAAGTCCACTGCGTTCCCCATCACTGATGAGCCCTGGGCTGCCCAGGCCAGCTGTGTTTCCACTTGGAAGTTACTCCTGGTGTTTGCTGCGAACTCTGGCGTGATCCCACTTACTCTGAGGAGACTCAGGCTGTGGAGTGGGAACCTCTGCGTGGCTAGAGGTCGGGGCGGGGCCCATCTGCACATAGAAGGTAGAATGCCAACCCATCAGTGGGCTCAGGTGTCCACCCTCAGCTGATAGCAGAACCCCTCCTCTTTGAGCCCCTGCTTAAAATCCAAACGGTCTCTGAAGCAGACAGGGCATCCCCATGCCCACTGCCTCTGTCTGGTGCAAATTCATCTCAGCTTTGGTTGTGGCAGCCTGGTGCCTGGGGAGGCAGGCATGATGCCCAAGGCCACTGTTGCCTCTCTAGTTTTGTCACTGCAGCCCCTGTCCTGGATCACATGAAACCCCGGAAGGTGTAGCGGGGTGGAGCACCACCTGCAAGCCTGAGACCTGTGGCAGCTCAGTCCACCTGGAACGCCCTTTCGAGACCTCCCTTCACCCCACTGACAGGTCCTGCCCAGCCCCTGGGGGGGTGCTGGTGAGACAGAGGTGGTGGTGTGACAGACTCGTCTCCCTGCAACGGGCAGGCTGCCTCTGCTCCACTGAGCGGGCCATGGAGCTTGGCAGGGTTGTAGGGAGCAGGGCCAGCTGGCAAGAAAGGAGAGAAGAGACTTTGGAGAGAGGAGAGTTAGGTGAGGGGACAGGCCAGCCACCCTGGACAGGAGAGCTTTCGGGGGCATCTGGAGCATGCAGGTTTAAAGCTGAGATCTGCTCTGATGAGTGGGCATCCCTCCCCCTCGGGTCACCTCAACACTTTTAGCAGCAAACCTCATGCCTCCTCAAGCCTGGGGTACGATGGTGGGTGGACAAGAGCAGGGAGGGCCCAGGCATCCCCAGGGGTCTGTCCTGTGTAGTGTGCAGTCTCCTGTCCGCCCCCCGCGCCGCCCGGCCATGCCCATCGGGCCCATAGCCTGGGTCCTCCCAGAGGAGGCTCAAAGGCTACCCAGAGATGAGGTCTGCATGGGGTGGAGGCATCCTACAGGCCTGGCAGCTGTGGACACAGGTCCCAGGATGCCTCATGGAAACCCACACACCCTCTGCAGGTGGCCCTCCTGGAAAGCCACCACTTGTGCTGAGGACCGAAGACCAAAAGCTGTACGTGGCGCCTCGTGTCCCTGGCCCTGACAACTCAGCCTGCAGGGGGCCACCTGTGGCTTCCCGTGTCCATGGATGGGAGGCAGGACTGCAGCCCCCAACACGGGGAGGGCTCTTAGCAGTCAGGGTGGGAGCGTGGGCCCTGGCCCCAGGGCTGAAGGACTCGGGGCAGAGGCCCCGACATTCACCTAGATGGGGAAGGCAGAGGAGTCCTGACTTCGCCATCCATCCAGTGTCTCCCTGGGCCTCAGCCTCAGGCTTCTGTGGGAGCAGACACCTCTCTCAGCCCATGCCACAGAGGGGAACCGTGACTCCTGGGGGCACATTCCCTCGCTGGTCAGTGGCAAATGCATATCAGAAAACAGCGTATCTATGACCAGGCATGGTGGCTCACACCTGTAATCCCAACATTTTGGGAGGCAGAGGCTGGCAGATCACCTGAGAGATCAGGAGTTCGAGGCCAGCCTGGCTGGCACCTGTAATCCCAGCTACTCAGGAGGTTGAGGCATGAGAATCACTTGAACCCAGGAGGCAGAGGTTTCAGTGAGCTGAGATCGCGCCACTGCACTTCACCAACACGGTGAAACCCTGTCTCTACTAAAAATACAAAAACTAGCCAGGTGTGGTGGCACATACCTGTAGTCCCAGCTACTCGGAAGGCTGAGGCATGATAATCACTTGAACCCAGGAGCCAGAGGTCACAGTGAGCTGAGATCCTGCCACTTCTCTCCAGCCTGGGTGATAGAATGAGACTGTGTCTCAAAAAGAAGTCAGGGGTTTCTAGGTGTTCTCCTAAAGCCCCTTTGTGCCAAGCAAGAACCTGGCTGGGTGAACAGGGTGCCCGGCTTCTTCCTGCATGCAGCACCCAAAACGTCTCGCCTTTGCCCTGGAGACACCCCTGGGGCTTCAGGAGGTCACCGTTCCCACTTCCAGCCTGTCCCCAGTGGCCCCTGCCCTGTGTCTCCCACCCCCCGGGTCTGTCACCTCCACGGCTCACACAGCATCTCCCCGGACAGGTATCCAGGAGATGCCCTTGCAGGTCAGACCCGGAATTCAGAGTTTCCTTTACTCCTTCCTCTCTGAGCCTTCCAAATAGATGGGAGGATTCTGTTTGGTGCCTGTGTGGTGCTTTTAAGTTTTCTGTGTGGCACGTAGCAAGCATACACAGAGGTTCACAGAACAACCGCAGGTCCAGCGGGCAGTTATGAAACAAGCCCCATGGGCCAAGCGCCCCCAACCCTGCCCCACTCGCCCCCTCTGCCTCCTCAGCTTCCTCCCCAGGAGGGTGGTCTTCACCTAGGGCTAGTCTCGCACAGTCACTTCCTGATTTTATTACTAGTCCCAGACTCATTGTGCAGCTCCAAACAGTGTCGTGGGACTTTGCCCCCTCGTGAGCCATGTGAAGATGGGATTGGCTTGTGCCATGCTGTGCTGGCTTCTCCCCCAAGAGCTGTCCCTGGAATCTAGGCTATGAGAGTAGATCTACATCACCCGTTTTTGCTGTAAGGTTGTTCACTGGGGTTTTGTCCCTCTGTCCCGCCGTGGCAGTCCTAGGCCACTTGCTGTGGGAGTCCCTATGTTTGTGTCTTGGTGTAAATATGGGTACCCTTCCATACCCCAGGGGTGGCTGTGGTCAGGGCAGGCGCATCCTGTGCTTTTCTGAATTCTCCAGCCCTGCCCTGCACGGATGTCTTCGTCAGCCCAGGCTGCTGTAACAGAAGGCTGAGGGCTGGGGGGCCGAAATGCTGGTTCTGGAAGCTGGACAGTCAGAGATCAGCGTGTGGCACGGCCGGTTCTGGGAGGGCCTCTTCCTGGCTTACAGGCAGCCTCTGTCTCTCAGTGTCCTCACCTGCAGAGGGACAGAGACAAAGAGCACTGTGCTGTCTCTTCTTAGGATGGCAGGCATCCCATCTTGGGGACCCCAGCTTCATGACCTCATCTAAACCCATCACACCCTAAAGGCCCCATCACACTGGTGGGCTGTGAATTCTGGGGCATCACAGACATTGAGTCTGTAAGAGAAATGGTGCCCACATGCCATCAGCTCACTACTGACAGGCCCTTCTGCCGCTGGTGTGCCGCGTGTGCCGTGACAATGTGCTTGTGATTTCTGTTTGTGGTTTCCTTGTTAATTCTGAGGCCGGGCCCCTTTGTGTGCATTTATTGGCTGGCTGTTTGTGTGTCTTCTTTTTTTTTGAGACAGAGTCTCGCTCTTGTTACCCAGGCTGGAGTGCAATGGTGCGATCTCGGCTCACCACAACCTCCGCCTCCTGGGTTCAGGCAGTTCTCCTGCCTCAGCCTCCTGAGTAGCTGGGATTACAGGCACGCGCCACCATGCCCAGCTAATTTTTTGTATTTTTAGTAGAGACGGGGTTTCACCATGTTGACCAGGATGGTCTCGATCTCTTGACCTCGTGATCCACCCACCTCGGCCTCCCAAAGTGCTGGGATTACAGGCGTGAGCCCACACGCCCAGCCTGTGTGTCTTCTTTGGCCAAGCACCGGTTCAGGTCTTCCGCCTGCCTTTCTTTAGGCTTGCCTGCTTTGTGTTGATTGGTGGTTGCTCTTGTATACTTCAGAGGCAAGACCTTTGTCGGTGGTACGAGTGTGCAGACTTCTCCCACAGCGTGCTGGGTCTTCTTTTCGGGGGGCTGGGGACTCTTCCACACAGCTCTGGTGGTCCATGGTCCTCTTTGTAACTTGGAGAAGGTGGGGCTGGCCCAGTGCCTCCCACAGACAGCAGTGCAACTCAGCTGGGACCCCATAGCCTGCTTTCCCCCTTCTTGAATATGAAGGCTCCCTTCCCTCTATGCCAGGGAGGATGGTTTTCCACTTGAAATGGTGACTTAAAGAACTGCTTTAAGGCCGGGTGCAGCAGCTCACACCTAAAATCCTGGCACTTTGAGAGGCCAAGGTGGTAGATCATCCGGGGTCAGGAGTTTGAGACCATCCCGGCCAACGTGGTGAGACCTCGTTGCTATTAAATATTAGCCGGGCGTGGTGGCTGGCGCCTGTGACCCCAGCTACACGGGAAGCTGAAGCAGGAGAATCGCTTGAACCCGGGAGGCAGAGGTTGCAGTGAGCCGAGATTGCACCACTGCTCTCCAGCCCGAGCGACAGAGGAGACTGTCTGTAAATACACAAATAAATAAAAACTGAATAGATAGCAAGCTGCTTCTAGAAATAGTGTGTAGGAATGACTGTTTAGAGAACTCCGCCCTGTGGCTTTGAGGATGGCCACGCAGTGGTCCCTTTCCCAGACATCTCCTTATCTTCAGGCTCTCAGGGATGCCTGGGTGGGGGCAGCTGCAGAGGTTTGTGCCAGGGGGTGGGCACCCTGGGGCTCTCAGGGTCCTGGAGCACCATGACAATAATCCCGACCCCGATTCCAACAGCAGCCCCACCCTGGGAATTTCCCGTGGTTTTCCTCTAGTCCCCAAACAATCCTGCACATTCAGTATCGTCGTTCCTATTCTGCATGTAAGGCTGTGGGCTCAGGGACATTAAGCATCCCTCTCAAGATGGTCCCTGGCAGCCCCAGGGCTTATGTCCTCATAGGTCCAAGTCCTTCAGAAAGACAGTGGCTCTGTGCTAGTAGCTTCTCAGTGAGAGTCTTTCAATGTGCCCTCATGGGACCTACCTGAATGATGCTCGTGCCCACCCAGAGCCAATCACTCTGGCTAGGGGGTGGGTGCCCCAGCAAGTGTGACTGGCTGGTTCTGGGTCAGGGGTGTAGGGAAGATGGCTTGCCAAGGATGGTTGGGGTCCTGGAACCGGCAGAAGGAGGGGGCGGCAGGCAGGACCTCTGCAGGCCGTATTCAGCGAGGGAGGCCGAGCGCCTGGGCTCTTTGAAGATCAGAGGAGGACATTGCTGTGACCTACTTTCCCCGGGAGTAGGAGTGCCTTCCCAAGGACACAAAGCGGGTGGGAGCTGTCACCCACAGATCTGGGCGGCTCTGGTTGGAGCCGTGGGGCAGGGCATGGTAGAGTCCTATTAAACAGAAGTGTCATTAGTCACAGTGTGTAGAAACCCCGGCAGAACATCAGCATACCCATGCTCGGTTCTTCCAAAATAGAATATTTTTGTTATCTTTAGAGCATTTAAAAATACAGGCGAATGACTCTATTAGCACAATTGTAATCTAAAATATTAGTAAGCCACAAAAGCCAGCTTCCAAAGAAGTGACGAGCTGCTCCCTTGCAGAACACAGAATAACTGTGAGGACGCATCGTCCTGCCTGCTAATGATGATGTTTTCGTTAAACGACCGTGGCGGGCTCCTGCATCCCCCGCCCTTCCTGTCTCCTACGCCGCTTTATTAAAACTCACTCAGAGCCTCGTTGCCGTGGGGTGTGTGCCACTGTCGGTTAGCAGCTGCTCTGTGTTTTAAATACCCGTTTCCATGCTCGGGCTCACCCTCAAAATAGAGTTCTGCCAGGTCTGTGTGTTGTTTCGGGTTTCTCTGGGAGGATCCAGTTTCTGGCTTTGCTGTGAGGCCCAGCCTTCCCCGGCCCCTCCCAGCAGTGGTGGTGCCCGCGCTGGGTTACTATGGCAACGTGGTGATGCTGGGTACCAACCCTGTCCTTTCTTCCCCCGGCCCCTCCTGCCGCTACAGGACGTGGTATCTGCAGAAAGTCACCTTGTGTGCCGGCCACCGTGGGCAGAGGGCTCGGGAGGGAGGGGCAGTGGCACGGCTTGGACATTCACGGGGTTAGAAACCTTTTTAGTGCTATGCTGGGTTGTCGGTGTGAAGGGCAGTAGGCAGGGAAGAGCCTAGATTAGTCAGCTCGGGCTGCCCTCCTGAAATACCACAGAATGGGCGGCTTAAGCATTTTCTCCCAATTCTGGAGTCTGGAAGCTGCAGATCAAGGGCTAGCAGGGGAGGCTCCTGGGGAGGCCGCTCTTCCTGGCTTGCAGATGGCCGCCTTCTCGCTGTGTCCTCACAGGGCCTTGCCTTGTGCCCACACACCCCTGCTATCTCTTCGTCTTCTCGAGAACACCAGTCCCCTCCGGTCAAGGCCATACAGCCCTTATACCTTCTTTTAATCTTGATTACCTCTCTAAATACCGTCACATGTATCCTGTCCACTGTATCCTCCCGGTTCTCAGCTCTCATGGAGGCCAGTAAACCTTGATCAATTCAGCCTACAAACAGGTGTTTACAAATTAATTAACCTCCAGGTCCTTGCCTTAGGATGGGTGACTGGGTGGATGGATGCATGAGTGGGTGGGTGGGTAGATGAATGGATGGTTAAATGGACGGGTAGGTGGGTAGGTTGGAGGATAGATGGGTGGGTGAGTGGATGGATGGATGGGTTAGTAGGTGTGTGAATGGGTGGGTGGGTGTCTAAATGAATAGGTGGGTAGGTGGGAGGATGGGTGAGTGGGTGGATGGAAGGATGGGTGGGATGGATGGATGGATGGATGGATGGATGCATGGATGAGTGGGTGGGTGGGTGGGTGGGAGGATAAGGGATGGGTAGTTAGGAAGATGGATGGGTGAATGGTTGGGCGAGTGAATGGATGAGTGGATGGATAAGTAGATAAGGTAGGTAGGAGGATAGATGGAAGGGTGAGTGGATGGATGGGTAGATGAGTGACTAGATAAGGTAGGTAGGAGGATAGATGGATGGGTGGGTGAATGAGTGAGTGAGTAGGTGAATAAATGGCTGAGTGGATGGGAATCTATCCACTCAGGTGGGTAGGTAAGAGGATTGGTGAATGGGTGGGTGGATAGATGGACGGATGGATGGGCCTTGCTTGGGGATTTTGTGGATACCCACTCTACCTTTCATACACAGCTCACCGAGTTCCAGATGTGTACCCCTTCCTATTGTACACCTTTACAACGTTACCCAATGAGATGTCTTTAAAACCATAGCATTTGTGAGCAGCAGGGAAGGCGGTGAGGTATGTATGAGGCTCTTGGAAATACCAGTAGCATCACTGGCATTCCAGGCTGGGTCGTCTTTGAGTCCTTGGCCCCTCGATAGTGATAAGGTAGCAGTTACCTCCAGCCACCCCAGACGTACAGTGGCCTTCGACTCTGCATGCCTGTCCTGCCCGCCACATCCAGCTTGCAGGCCTCAGCCCTGCCCCTGTGAATCCAGGTGGGGCTTGGACATCTACCTGGGAGAGGCGCTGACCTGCCCTCCTTGCTCATGCCATCAGCGTCTTGGATTCTTGGATGTTCCAGAAGGCCGTTGTTGTGCCCTGAAAAGCTGGAAGGAATGGGCTGCTCCCAGTACATCTGTCACATGGGAACCTAGTGACGACAGACCCACAGTCTCTCGCTTGGCTCTGCGACACCAAGTCTGGGTCTGGTCAGCCAGGGCCGGGAACCCCCTTCTGGCCAAAGGCCATCCCCCCTCTCAAACATGCCATGGCTCCTTTCGGGAAATGAAAGCTGTCATATGGTGCTCTGATATTGAATGAAGATGTTGTTTTTGGCTCCTCTGAAATAGAGGATGGGAAACAGATTCAGGGATTATGAATAAACATTGGCTTATGGGGGCCGCATGCTGGTAACGATGAAAATCCACATTTGCAGATTAAATTTAAGACACGCAGATGTAGAGTGATGTGTAAAGGCCAGAATCCTGCTCACAGAAATCGTGTGACTGAGGAGAGCATCTTGGGTGACACCCTGTAGCCCCCGTCCACAGCCAGGGTGTGCAGCTCAGGAGCACCGGGTCCACGGAGGAAGCTGTTTCTAGGAGACCTGGCATGGGAAGCCAAGCGGATATGGCAGGGGTGGTGGGCTGGGCGCCGTCTGCAGATGTGGGGGTGACAGTCAACACTCATCTTCAGCAGGTGCAACCTCCAGACACTTCAAAGTGCTTAACTGAATCAAAGCAAGTTGTAAAATAACTTTTTCTGTTTTTATTTATTATATCATATTTTAATTTTTATTAGTATCTGTTTTGATTTTTATTTATATTTATTTATTTATTTATTTTTTAGAAAGAGTTTCACTCTTGTTTCCCAGGCTGGAGTGCAATGGTGCGATCTCGGCTCACCTCAACCTCCGCCTCCTGGGTTCAGGCAGTTCTCCTGTCTCAGCCTCCTGAGTAGCTGGGATTACAGGCACGCACCACCATGCCCAGCTAATTTTTGTATTTTTAGTAGAGACGGGGTTTCACCATGTTGACCAGGATGGTCTTGACCTCGTGATCCACCCGCCTCGGTCTCCCAAAGTGCTGGGATTACAGGCTTGAGCCACCGCACCCGGCCTTTTTTTTTCTTTATTTTTTTGAGAAGGAGTCTCGCTCTGTCGCCAGGCTGGAGTGCAGTGGTGTGATCTCGGCTCACTGCAACCTCCGCCTCCCAGGATCAAGCAATTCTCCTGCCTCAGCCTCCCGAGTAGCTGGGACTACAGGTGCATACCACCACGCCCTGCTGATTTTTTTTTCTTTTAGCAGAGATGAGGTTTCACCATGCTGGCCAGGATGGTCTTGATCTGACCTCATGATCAGCCCGCCTAGGCCTCCCAAAGTGCTGGAATTACAGGCGTGAGCCACCATACCCGGCCTGAATTTTTTCTCTTTTTAAGGGACAGGATTGCCTTTGTTGCCCAGACTGGAGTGCAGTGGTGCAGTCATAGCTCACTGCAGCCTCAAACTTCTGAACTTAGGTGCTCCTTCTGCCTTCGCTTCCCAAAGTTCTGGGATTATAAGTGTGTACAACCACACACAGCCGAAAATCAATGTTTATTTTTTAGAGACAGTCTCACTATCTTGCCCAGGCTGGTCTTGCATCCCTGGCCTCAAGTAATACTCCCACCTCAGCCTCCCAAAGTGCTGAGGTGACAGGTGTAGGCCACCACCCCAGCCTAAAATCAGATTTTGACAGTTAACCCTCTTCTGCTTAATTCTATATCATTCTGTGATCTAAAGGAATTTACACAGGACAACAACCTTTTTTTCTTTTCTTAAATTGATATATAATTTCCATACCATACAATTGACCCATTTTAAAGTGCACCAATAAGTGGATTTTAGCATGTTCAGAAGATTGTGCAAACATCACTACTCTCTAATCCCAGAACATCTGCATCGCCCCAAAAAGAGACTTTGTACCCATTAGAAGTCACTCCCGGCCAGGTTCAGTGGCTCATTCCTGCAATCCCAGCACTTTGGGAGGCCAAGGCGGGAGGATCACCTGAGGTCAGGAGTTTGAGACCAGCCTGGCCAACATGGCAAAACCCCCATCTCTACTAAAGATACAAAAATTAGCTGGACATGGTGGTGTGCATGTATAGTCCCAGCTACTTGGGAGGCTGAGGCAGGAGCATCGCTTGAACCCGGGAGGTGGAGGTTGCATTGAGCCAAGATTGCACCATTGCACTCCAGCCTGGGCAACAGAGTGAGGCTCTGTCTCAAAAAAAAAGAAGTCACTCCCCCACTTCCCCTTTCCCAGAGCCCTGGCAACCACGACTTCACTTTCTGAATCTAGATTTGCCTGTTCTGTCCTTTCATGTAATGGAATCATCCATGTGGGGTCCTCTATGACCGGCTTCTTTCACTCAGCACAGTGTTTTTGAGATTCACGCATGCTGTAGCATGTATGAGAATCTCACTGCTTCTCATGGCTGAGTTGTATTTCGTTGTGTGGTGATAATGCCATACTTGGTGTGTAGTAGATAACAGACACTTGGGTTTTTCCAGTTTTTGGCTGCTGTGAACATTCGTGTGCACGGTTTGCTGGAACACCTGTTTCCAGTTCTCTTGGGTACTTATCTAGGAGCGGAATTGCTGGGTCACAAGATAAATATAGGTTTAACCTTTTGAGGCCAGGCCGTCTTCCACAGCGGCTTCATCATCTGTCTTACCTTCTCTGCAGCGGTGTAGGAGGGCTCCGCTTCCCCTCACTCTCGCCAACACTTACTGTCTGGTTTGTTGTCTTTATCGGCGTCATGTGGGTATTAGACCTGTATCATTGTGGTTTTGATCTGTATTCCCCTAATAACTAATGACATGAAGCATCTTCTCATGTGTTTATTGGATATGTGTGCGTCTTCTTTGGAAAGACGTTCACTTATTAAACTAATACCTTATTATACAAGTAATATCTAGTCCTGTAGCAAATTTGGAAAATATAGAAAGGTATAAGGAAGAAAATCAAAATCACTTCCGAACCTGTTCCACGCTGATAGTCACGACCAAGGCTGTGGTCCTTCTTTGAGCATAAATGTGTATTCAGCAGCATTACGCCTGTCCACTGCGGTTATGACTGCTTTTTTCCAAGTGAAAAGGTACATCCTGAATGGAAAAGATCCTTTCAAAACAGCATTTCTTATACTCCGCTGTTTGTCACAGATGTGTGACATTGGTTGTCTGGTCCCCTCTCCCCTGCTTCCGACCTGTGATCCTGCCGTTGTCTGTATGTCTCCCTTTTGTGAATAACATGTCAGGAATGGCCTCCTCATGTCAAAGCTTTGCACCTGTCCTTAGGACACTGCCCTGTGAGCCACTGGCCCAGCTACTCTGCACAGCAACACATCACCTTGTTTCTGTTCTTGAGCAGGACACAGGTATCCATGCCAGGCAGGTGGCTGCCTCACCCCCAGCTCCTCCTAGAAGTTCTAGAAGGCCCCCCTCCGGTTCAGCTCTTGGCAGCTCAGTAAACATAAGACCTGACCACAGCCCTGGGGGTGGGCGGAGACTGGAGGGCTAGAGGAGCCAGAGGTTACCTCCAACCCCTCATTTAGCTCTTAGTGGGCTCTTCTCCTGGATCTAGAAGCCAAATTGACATCAGGTGCCTTAACAAGAGAATGGCGTACCCGTTGCATTCATTTTACATGCACGTGGGGATCTTCGGCAAGACAGTGAAATCCAAATAAGTGGCCAAAGCAAGACGCTTCTGCACTTTTTAGACAAAGAATGATAAATTTGAACAGGGCAAAGCAAATGTGGCTAGGACAGTCAGTTTTCCAGGGGAGTCCCTAGGAGACAGACGGGGTGGTATAAAGCAGTGGATGACCAGGGCGACTCATTAGGTATGTTTACTAGAGCTGTCTGCAGCCCCCAGTGCCCGGCCTCTGGTGGCAAGGGCCGTTTTCTCGCCCTGGTGCGGAGAGGGGACCCCTCCCAGAGGCACCTCTATCACTGGCTGCATGTAGGAAGGAACAGGTCAGCCCGCTGTTTCTGAAACTGCAGCTTCTCCAGTTTTTTCAACATGAAATAATATAGCAGTCAGGCATATGTGAGGATGGCTCACCCTTCACTCCTTCAGAGGCATGCAATGATAGACTTTTTTTTTTTGAGAAGGGAGTCTTGCTGTGTTGCCCAGGCTGGAGTGCAGTGGTGCAACCTCTTGCTCACCACAACCTCTGCCTCCTAGGTTAAAGCGATTCTCCTGCCTCAGCCTCCTGAGTAGCTGGGACTACAGGCGCCCACCACCACCCTTGGCTAATTTTTTTTATTTTTCATAGAGACAGAGTTTCACCATGTTGGCCAGGCTGGTCTCCAACTACTGACCTCAGGTGATCCGTCCTCCTCAGCCTCCCCAAGTGCTGGGATTACAGGCATGAGCCACTGCATCAGTACACTGCTTTTTTTTTTTTTTTTGAGACGGAGTTTCTCTCTTGTTACCCAGGCTGGAGGGCAATGACGCAATCTCGGCTCACTGCAACCTCCACCTCCTGGGTTCAGGCAATTCTCCTGCCTCAGCCTCCTGAGTATCTGGGACTACAGGCACGCGCCACCATGCCCAGCTAATTTTTGTATTTTTAGTAGAGACGGGGTTTCACCATGGTGACCAGGATGGTCTCGATGTCTTGACCTCGTGATCCACCCGCCTCGCCCTTCCAAAATGCTGGGATTATCAGTACACTTCTTAAACCAGTAGAGCTGCACCCACTGTCACCCGGTCCCCATGCTTGTGTAATTCTCTGCGGTCACCACCCTGAGATTCTGAATCATTTTTGAAAAGGGGCCCCGTTTTCATTTTGCACGCGGCCTCCCACTTGCCCGGTGGGCTCTCTGACCCGAGCATGCCGTCCTCATCCTTAGAGACCTTCATCCTTTAGACTCAGGACTTCGCTGCCTTTAAACAAAGACACCTTGTGGTGAAAAGCCCCAGGGCCAGTTGCGATTTCCTGGCTTCCTCACCTTGATGGCACAGACCAGGGGCGATTCAGGGTCCTGGCAGCTCAGCTGGGAGCAGGGATTTGGCTCCAGGAAGTGCTCATTATTTATGGAACCTCCAAATCCCAAATGCATCAGTGGCTGCGTGTGGCCACAGTGGGACAGGCTGGCCGGCAGCCCCGCTTCTCCTGGACTGGGCTTAGAGCCACCCCTCCTGGTGGAGGTAGAAGCTTGCTGGGCCCCCAGTGAGGCTCCAGGCCCCTCCTCCAGGTGGCTTGGGTGAGAGTCTGTCCAGTGAAGTAACTTCCGAAAGCTGCCAGATCCCCGGGAGCCTCTTCAGGCCTGGCCCAGCTGCTCCCTTCACCTTGTTATCCCTGAGTATGTGCCCAGAAGGTTCTGGCACTGCGGTCCACACGCAGGAAGATGAGCTGCTGCTGGGCTTCTCCATCCAGACCCTGCTTCCCAGGGCTGGGCCCCGCCTGCGTCAGGTGCCCAGGGACCAAGCTGCTCCCGACACTCTTGTGTGCCAGCCACTCGTGCATGTGGCCACAAAGCGCCTGGCCCTCCATGTCTCTGAAAGACCCCTCACTCCTTTGCGACAGTGTGCTGAGATGGCCAGGAGCTGCCTTTTATGAAAACTATCTCTGGGCCGGGTGCCGGGGGTCACACCTGTAATCCCAGCACATAGAGGGGCTAAGGGGGTAGATTCAAGACCAGGAGTTCAAGACCAGCCTGGGAAACATGATGAAACTCCATCTCTACCAAAAATACAAAAAAATCAGCCAGGTGTGGTGGCACATGCCTGTGGTCCCAGCTACTCAGGTGGCTGAGGTGAGAGGATTGCTTGAGTCTGGGAGGGAGAGGTTGCAGTGAACCAAGATCACACTACTGCACTCCAACCTGGGTGACAGAGTTGAGACCTGTCAAAAATAAGGAAGGGAGGGAGGGAGGATAGATGGAAGGGAGGACGGGAGGAAAAGGAAAGAAGGAAGGAAGGGAAGGGGAAGGGAGATGGAAGAGAGATGGAAGGAAGGGAGGACCGAAGGAAAAGGAAAGAAGGAAGGAAGGGAAGGGGAAGGGAGATGGAAGGAAAAGGAAAGAAGGAAGGGAAGGGAAGGGATATATGGAAGGAAGGGAGGACAGAAGGAAAAGGAAGGAAAGAAGGAAGGAGGGTCGGAGGTGGTAGGGAGGGAGGAAGGAAGGAAGCAATCTCTTATTGACGACCAGGTTCCTGCAGATCTGTGCAGAGATTGAGCCTGTTAACTTCTGGAGCATTGTGTGTATCAGAGGAGAAACTGAGGCCAGAGCAGGAACCGGGGAAAGGTTTCTTTTCCTCATGGAGAGGAGGCCCATACTCCAGTTGATTCTAAGAGAACCAAAATGGGTGTCACTTTCATCATCCCTGTGGAGATTTTTATTTGTAAACGGTTCCAACTTCTCAAAGTGCTCAGTCACTTTCCAGAGCCTTCCATTGCATAGAGCCAGAATTGTATCTGAGGGCCCGTTTTAGAAAGATGGCCCCTGGGGGTTAAGTAACTTCCCAGCCATCACACTGTCACCCAGGCCCATTGGCCAATCCAGGCGCAGTAGCTTCTGTCCCGGTGGGCCTTTTCAGGCCAGCTGGGGGCCTCAGCATTAACACATCTGGACAGCTGACCTCTGTGGTGCGAGTCCTCACAGGGCACAGAAAGTTCCCACCCGGGCGGATGAGCAGAGGCATGAGGACCTCAGGGCGGTGGCCATGACCCTAGTCACCCTGGAGGGCCTTCCCAAGCCTGCTGTGTATACAGAATTCCTGCTATCAGAGACCTGGGCTAGTGGTGCAGCTCTCCAGGAGGACACCAGAGGCAAAGAGCAGGAGACACCACCGAACTCCAAGTCACAAATCCGGTGGGCTGCAGCCGAGACTAGAACTTCCTCCTCTGGAGCAGAGCTTTAGATGACCCACATACTCAGCTGAAAAGGGTTTTCATCTTCCTCCCAGCTGCTTGGTGACCAGAATCGGAACCAGAGGGGCCAGGTCACACTGTCCATGGGCCACTGGGAGGGTACATGCTCACACTAGGTTGCATAAGGCCTTTCTGCATGGTCCAGGGACAGGATCAGAGATGGCAGAGGAAGATGATGGAAACCCGTCTGCTTCAGCCTTTGGCACCTGCAGGATCCAGGGTGTGCTGGCTGCTGCCTCTCTCACAGGCACATGTAGCCACAGACATCATTGAGTATCAAATGAAAGATACTCATGCACACATGCACACCCACTCCAATACATGCGCAAACATGCACACCACATATGCATGTGTGACACACACACGCACCCACACCGATACATGTGTAAACATGCCCATCGCATATGCATGTGTGATGCACACACGGACACCCACAGTATACATGCGCAAACATACACATCACATATGTGTGCGTGCTGCACACATGGACACCCACAGTATACATGCGCAAACATACACATCACATATGCATGTGTGCTGCACACACGGACACCCACGCTATACATGCGCAAACATACACATCACATATGCATGTGTGCTGCACACACGGACACCCACGCTATACATGCGCAAACATACACATCACATATGCATGTGTGCTGCACACACGGACACCCACGCTATACATGCGCAAACACACACATCACATATGCATGTGTGCTGCACACACGGACACCCACGCTACACATGCGTAAACACACACATCACATATGCATGTGTGCTGCACACACGGACACCCACACTATACATGCACAATCACATCACATATGCATGTGTGCTGCACACATGGACACGCACACTATACATGCGCAAACATGCACATCACACACATGCGTGGTGCACACATGCGCATCCTCACCGATACATGCACAAACATGCACATCACATATGCATACATACACGGACACCCACACTATATGTGCGCAAACATACACATCACACACATGCGTGGTGCACACATGCGCATCCTCACCGATACATGCACAAACATGCACATCACATATGCATGTGTGCTGCACACACGGACACCCACACTATACTTGCACAATCACATCACATATGCATGTGTGCTGCACACACGGACACCCACACTATACATGCGCAAACATACACATCACACACACATGCGCGGTGCACACATGCGCATCCTCACTGATACATGCACAAACATGCACATCACATATGCATACATGCACACAGACACATGCCCACACAGAACACAGGCACGTGTGTTCTAGAAAAGGTCCATTGCATTCAACTGTGACCTCCTTGAACGTGGGAGCTGGGTCTTGTTCATCTGTGTATCCAAAGCACCTCGCACCTCACCTGGCAAGTTTGCTGAATGGACCACAAAGGCAAAGCACTAGTTGGGGTAGGATGTTACATCAACCAAGAAGAAAGCTGGATAGGAGAGGTGTGGGTAAAATGGAGAGACTCTGAGAGGCACCGAACACAGGAGAAGAAAAGGAAGGGTGTGGCTGCATGGGACTGCAGACGCGCACCACCATGCCCGGCTAATTTTTTTATTTTTCGTAGAGATGGGGTTTCACCATGTTGGCCAGGCTGGTCTCGAACTACTGACCTCAGGTGATCCGCCCGCCTCAGCCTCCCCAAGTGCTGGGATTACAGGCGTGAGCCACTGTGCCAATACACTTCTCAAGCAGGAAGGCTTGCACCCACTGTCACCCGGACCCCATGCTTGTGTAATTCTCTGCTGTCGCCACGCTGAGACTCTGAATCATTTTTGAACAAGGGGCCCTTTTTCATTTTGCGTGGGGCCTCCCAGCTTGCACAGTGGGCTCTCTGACTTGAGCACGCCGTCCTCATCCTTAGAGACCTTCATCTTTGCTACACATGGCACACACATGCCCGGAAGCACACATGCACAGTCACGTTCACACGTGTACATGCGCGTGTGCCCACATGCCATTCCATGTGCTCTCTCAGAAGACTCAGAACCTCCCGCCACTGCCGGGCATGCACCAGTTATGCATCACGTCTGTTGCACTAGCTCAGGTCACCCCGTGGCTCCAGCATTGTTCGGGGACATGCTCTGTCCTTGGGCTCTGGCACAGATACAAAACCCCAGTGGCGACCTGACCTATTTCTTGTTCCTGAAGCTCCTGGCTTTTTTCCTGGATCCTCCTAGAAGGAGTCTGAGTGCCAGGGTGACCGCATCATTTATCATCCAAACGGGGACACGTCTAAGAGCAAAGGAGGGCACTCGGCACCTTCCCCAGGGCCACTGTGTGGAGCAAGGCTGCCCTACTTATTGCCAGGAGCACGGGCCCTCACAATGGGCCACACTCGCTCCGCTGAAGGAAACTGGAATTGGAGCTTCTCAGGCAAGTCATTCATGCAGCCACTCACCCACTCATTCATTCACCCCGCCACCCTCTTACTAGAACAAGTAGGATGCCAGGCCCTGCATTTCAGGGAATAAAGCCTCTTGGCGAATTACAACGGGGGAAGAGCAACAGCCTTGCGTGGACAGACCCTGACCAGGCAGACCCAAGATGTGGACATGAGATCAAAGGCTGGGAAGCTTTGGCTGCCTGTGCAGACACTGGGGACAGGTGAAGACACCTGCCTTCCACCCAGAGCAGGTCTCTGGACCTGACACCACCGCCAGTGCCCACCTGGCCCCTATCCCCATGTGCAGGATGAAAACCTTGGAAACCAAGAGCCAGAGCCAAGGCCTCAGCAGCCAAGTGCTCGGCCTAACCCTCACATGTTTGCAGCCACCGCTGCCCACCTCCTTTCTCCATCTCCAAGCTCCCTGTGGCCTGAGGCTTCCCCCAGCCTTGTGTCTTCAGCTGAGGGAAGCCTGTCTGGGAAACCTCCTGCAAATCGCTGCTCCCTTCCTTTGCTTGTTAAATAACTCAGGGGCACAGGCTGTGGTGTGTGCCCTGCAGACTCCTGAGATACCAGCGTGGGGAGAAATGGCCCCTCCTTCCGGCCCTCCCTCCTGTGGGAACCCCACTTTCTGCTGCAACAGGCTTTCTGGTAGGGCCAGGCCACCTACCCCCTGTGCCGCCTCTCTAGGGGTCTTCCCCGCACTGCTTCGTGGTCCCCTTCCTCACCTCGTCCTTCTCTTGGTGTGGTGGCACTCTTGTGGCCAGAATTACTCGGCTGATTTGGGGAGCTCTGTTCTTGCCTGTCTTTCAGGTGACGCTGGGGTCTCTATTCTCTCTGTTCACGACTTCCTCCGTCACTGCTTCTCTGTCTGGTGCAGAGACCTGCTCAGTCACTAGCCCTGGCAGACGTGGCCCCTGCTCTACTAGACAGGCAGCGGGGAACTCACATTGACACCACACACTGCATCATCTCTTTGATGCCACAGCTGGCCCCGGGACGTGCAGCTGTCACCGCTTTACAGAGAAGGAAACTGAGGCTCCATTCTTGTTCAGCAACATCCTCAGCCCCCCACCCCAGCCTGGGTCTGAAGGGGATTTGGGTGTTTCTAGTACCCTGCTCCGCGTTTCCACACAGATCCCTGCAGAGTTGGGCAGGGGAGACCCAGAGGACCCCCCCACCACGGAGGCCTGAGAGCAGGAAGCAGAGGGAGAGGCAGCACTGGTGTGTCTGAGCCCCAGCAGACCGTTCTGGAAGGTTGTCATGTTTTAATTCAGGTGAAATTCACATTAACCATTTTAAAGTACAAAATCTGGTAGCAACTCCTGGAGTTGTGAGTTGTCACTTCTGTTTAATTTGAGGACATTTCCATTACCCCAAAAAGAAACCCTATACTCACTAGCAGTCCCTCCTCATCCCCCTCACCCCTGGCAGCTACTCATCGGCTTCCCGTCACTGTGGATTCCCTTTCCTGTGCATTTCCTATCAATGACATCCTCCAGCGTGGTCTTGGTGACTGGCATCCTTCACTCAGTGTCATGTTCTCGAGGTTCATCCGCATTGTGGCGTTGTGCTGGTGCGTCACTCCTTTTTAAGGCTGAGTAGCTCTTCCGTTTGTGTTTGGACCGTGTTTTGTTATGTGCTCATCTGCCGAGGGACACGTGGGTTGCTTCCACCCTTCTGGCAGCATCTGTGAGCAACGCGGCTATGAGCATCCGCACATAAGGATGTGCTTACCTGTTTTTCTTTCTTTTGGATGCACCTGCCTGGGAGTGGAGTCAGAGGGTCATAAGGTAACTCTGTTTAACTTTTTGAGAAACCGCCAAACTTTCTTACATTCTGGAATCTTGATCCCAGAGAATAAGGTCAGTCTGGCTGCTGCCTGGCCCCCTCCTGGGGCTGGGCAGGACCCTGGGCTGGAAGGCAGAGGTGAGGGTCTCCCGGCTGCTTGTCCCGACATCAACTCTGCAGCCAGCCTTCAGTTCCAAAGCCCAGCCCCCGTGTCCGTCTGCCTTTCTCTCGTCTGCGTCCCCACTCTGGAGCTCCTTGGGCAGGGACCCTGCCTGATGCCTCCTTGTGTCCACACCTGGCACACAGTAGGCCTGCCATGCCAGAGCTAGCGGAGTGGACACCACATCACCCGGACAGCTAGTCAGTTTCTAAGGAGCTCTAACCAGCCTGAAATAGATTTAGATTCCTGTGTGGTTAAAAATCACCCATCTTGTGCCGTTTAAAAATTGCTGTCATTTTGTATGCCAAGAGCTCCTCCAGCAGCCTACTTTTCCAGAACGATCGCTGATTGGAACGAAAACATTGCCACTAAAATTAGAGTGACAAAATGGAGTTGTTATGAAACAAGAAGAATATCGACAGGTACGTTTTAACAAGCGAGGAGCCATCCCTCCCTACCTGTCAGAGCAGCGGGGAGCGTTCGGGGCCCGTCTGTTCCGAGGGGCATTGATAGCCACGTACTCTGCTCTGCTGTTTGATTAAACCCTTGATGCGGTTGCTTAGGAGTGGAAACTATTTTAGTGACTTAAACCGGGGCCTGGAGGTGTTCGAGGGAAACGTTCTGTAATTTGAAAGCGCCAAGTAAGATGCTTTCCGATTAACTCAAAAATCAAAATATCCCTGTCTTGAAAGAAGAGACCCCTTCCTCCCCTCTGACATCTCCTCCCTCCCAGCTGGAATATCCGAGTCGTGCTGCCGTTCAGAGTCCCATCAGCCACACGTGACAGGAAAACACTAAAGAACATGGCTTATGTGAGACAGAGGCAAATTTCCCTGTCATATTAAAGAAGACAGTGAGTAGCAGTCGAAAGCTGATATGAGGGCTTCAAACGTATAGGGACCTGGTCTCCACCTTTCTGCTGCTCCAACGTTCTTTGTAGGCTGCCTCATGGTTCAAGATGGCTGCTTAGACTCCAGCCATCGTATCTGTGTTCCAACAGAGGAAGAGGGGAAGCTTCAAAAAAATGTTCCTGCTTTTAAGGACATGCAGCTTGTCCACTCTGCTTCTGATTAGGGCTGACCAGCCATAACGTCATCTCAAAGGAGGCTGCACTGTTCTTGGCTCTATTCGAGATCACCTGCTCTGGGTGAATAAGCTGAGAACTGATGTTGGGGTAGGCAGCTGGCCATGTCTGTCACAGTCACCTCCTAGGTAATGGCTTTCCTCCCATTTCCAAGGTGCCCGCCCCATGCAGATGTCCTCTCCCCGCTCCCAGTTTCAGAGCAGTTCAGGATATAAGGCACAAATGTCTTTCCAGGAAAGCGTTGGGAAGCTTTAAGTGAGAAAACAAAACTTATTTCGTGTGTGGGAAACGAAAGCCTGAGCCGGGGAGGGACTTGTCCCAGATGCATTCATACCCACTTAATGTTATACCCGCCACCTGGGTCGTTTCAGAGCCCATGGGAGTTCTTGACTTCTCGGGAGCTCCTGGATCTCTTTGCTGAGGCTGGACCCTGCCGTATTACTAAGGACGCTTAGTTACAAATGACAGAAAACAAGCCTATCCTGGCTGAAGCCAAACAGAAATGTAATGGCTTTAAAGTTTGGGAATAACAGCTTCAGTTCTGGCTGGATCCAGGTGCTCAGAGAGCCATGGGAAGCTCTCGTTCTGTCTCTCTGGCATTCTCTGTATAAACTCCCTCATGCCACCTGAAGGTGGTCACTGGTGGCACGAGGCTAGCGTTTGACTGTTTTAGCAGTCACATAAGAGAAAGCATGCCTCTTTCCCAGTCATTGTAAAAGAAGGCTCAGGGTCGAATTTCACTGGAATTATTTGAATTGCTGCCCATCCCTGACCCAATTATGCTGGCCAAGGGAGTCGGATGAACCTTTTGACCAGACCTGAATTGCCTGTGTATCATTGGAGGGGGCTGGCAGTGCCACTTGGGGCACACAGACTGCCATGCAGACATGGGCTGTGTCCCCAGAAAATAGGAAATGGATGCCAGGCAGGCCCAACTCACTCTTCCCTTCTGCCTCAGCCCTGCACTTCCCCGCTTCCTGTCCTGAAACATCTCCCCATTCAAAACAGAACCGGCGTATTCTTCTTCCCTTGGGGTGTCACTCAGTAGCTTGTCTTTCCTTAATGGATTACTTCCCCCCAGGGCCTAAGAATCTATTGGGAGAGGAGCCATATATAACACCCTTTCTGATTCATTAGTGCCTGCCCTGCATAGAACTTGGCATAAAACAGGTAGTAATAAATATATGACCAACTGGATGGATGGATGGATAAAAGAGAGTGGGACGGAGGGATAAAGGACAGATGGATGTGTGAATGGATGGATTGGTGAGTGGGTGGATGGAGGTATGGATGTGTGGATGGATGGATGGATGGTTGGATGGATGGGTGGGTGGATGGATGGACAGATGGATAGATGGATGTGTGGATGGATGGATGAATAGATGGATGGGTAGATGTGGGTGCATGGGTGGATGGATGGATGGATTGATGGACAGATGGATGAATGGATGTTTGGGTGGATGGGTGGATGGATGATGGATGGATGGATAGATGTGTAGATGGATGGATGGGTGAATGGATGATGGATGGATGGATGGATAGACAGATGATGTGTGGATGGATGGATGGGTGAATGGATGATGGATGGATGGATAGATGCATGTGTGGATGCATGGTGGGTGGATATGTGAGTGGGTGGGTGGGTGAATGGATGGATGGGTGAATGGATGTGGATGGATGGATGGTTGGACGGATGTGTGGAGGGGTGATGGATGGATGTGTGGAGGGATAGATGGATAGATGGATATGTAGTGGATGGATGGGTGAATGGAAGGATGGATGGATGGATGAATGGATGTGGATGGAGGGATGGATGGATAGATGCATGTGTGGATGCATGAGTTGGTGGGTGGATATGTGAGTGGGTGGGTGGGTGAATGGATGGATGGAGAGAAGGGGGAAGGAGGAATAAAGGACAGACGGATGGACAGATTGGTGGGTATGTGGATGACTTAATGATCAGATAGTTGGCTTGAGTGACGGAAAAGTTTGCTTTATGATTCCCACAATGGGTTAAACACATGCAGTTTAATGTGCTGCTGCAAGTCCATGTCAGCATTTAACTTTCATACACTCCACCCTTTTAAGAAGCAGTTTAATGGTGTGGGTGCTACTGAGTCACGTGCACTCACAGTGCGACCAGAGGCCCAGGACAGCTGAGAGCTTCTCTCTCTCGAGGAAGCCTGCACTGGGGCTGTGCTCCCTTGGGGCTGGGGCCTCCCCACCTCCCTGGGTGTGGTTCTGGGGGGAACACCCTCCTGTCAAATGTGTTCTGCCTGCTGAAGACCATCATGCATCAGGCATCCATATGGCCCGGCAGGCTCAGAGCCAGGCATGCTGCACTGTCCAGGTCACGGGGCACTTTCTGTGGCTGCTGTTGGCCTCAAAGCACATGGCCCCCAGCCCTTTCATGAGGCTGGCCCCAGGAAGCAGCCTTTCACTGACCACTGTGAGCCCAGCCTGATCCCAAGTAGCCCAGAGCACAGAAGGCCATGGGAGTTGTAAGGGCGTCCAGGTTCTACTCCGCTTCCCTGAAGAGCCAGGTCCTGATGCTTCCCCCACATCGACTCAGCTAATCCTCAGGGAAGCGCAGCTATCCTGAAGCAGCTCCACCCCTGTGAGCAAACCCTCTGTGCCGCCTTGCCCCTGCTCTCCCACGGGGACAGCAGTTCCCATCCCATGGCCCTGCATCGAGGATTGTTATGTACGTGGCTACTGCGCGTGGCAGGTGCCTCATCACCGCTGTTCATTAGGATGCACCATTTGGGTTCCCTTTGTTGTAACTTAGACCCACCCTCCAAGGCTGGTTAGTTTTCGCTCTATCCTCCATATGAAGAAACAGAGGCTCAGAGAGGCTAAGTGACTTGCTCCAGGTCACACAGCCAGGGGGCTCCCTGTTACACCCTGCTCCTTCAGGTCAAACTCCTTGGCAGGGAAAGCAGGCAGTAGGGAAGGAGTTGAGTGGCTGCGAGGGGTGTGCCCACGGGGAGATGCAGTGTGGCCGGGCCTCATGGTGGTGTGCAGGTAAGCGTGCTCCCATCACATGGCCTGGCCACCAGCCATGACTTTGAAAAGTGACAGCATCTCCCCCGCCTCCATTCTGAGCTTCTCTAACAAGGCCACCACCTGTCTGTGCTTCCCTCCTCCTTCGGTGTGAAATGAGGGCACATATTTCAGGTGGCCGCTGTAGATGGCCAGGTGGCCTTCATGCCCTTCACCTCTTGCCTCTCCAGGTGAGTGTGGCTTACCTGAGAGGACCCAGGGGCACCCACCCTAAGGTAGACATAGACCCAGGTCACCCATATGGATCATACTGAGGAAGGAGCTGTGACCTTCACTGCCTGTGGGACCTATGGACCTGGGGCCTGGGGTCTGCACACCCCATCAGCCCTGTCACCCAGTGGCTGGGCTTGGACTGGAGGGGCAGCAGCCTGGGGTGGTCTCCGGACACTTGGCACCACCAAAGCCCTGGTGGAAGACCCTCACCGTGGTGCTCAGACCAGCCACTCCAGAATACAGGCTGAGGCAGGAGAATCGCTTGAACCCGGGAGGCAGAGGTTGCGGTACCCTCGCCACTGACATTCCTTCTCATTTCCTCTGCATCCTGCTGGTCTGGGGGGCCCTGGCCGCCGCTGGCCGACAGCCAGACAGTACCCACTCCGAGAACTCCCGTCTCCAGCCAGGACACTTGGGAGGTCGGTGATTAACACGGGCCTAGTTTTCCTTTGGCTTAAAAATAAGCTAATTTCAGGCCACGCTTGTAAAACCGCAGAATGTAGAGAACTAGCACGTTGGCTTCGGCTTTGCTTTGTTGCAGTTTTGCTCTATTCTGCCTGCTTCGGAGATGAAATATTCATGAGATGAGCATTGGCAGATTGAGGAGAAGAGAGCAGGAGCAGAGTCGGGGGTTCTCTGAATTCCCCCCGCGCTGTAATAAGAACCCCACAGATGCTGACACAATGGCTGGGGCCGGGGCAATGGTCATTGAGAAAAGCCACTGGGCAGCGTTTCTCCAGCTGGGTGCCCCAGACCAGCAGCAGCAGCTGGGAACTTGATAAGAATGTAGAATCCCAGGCTCCACCCTGGAATCCAAAGCCTGGAGGCCAGGCACGGTGGCTTACACCTGTAAGCCCAGTACTTTGGGAGGCTGAGGTGGGCGGATAACCTGAGGTCAGGAGTTCGACACCAGCCTGACCAACATGGAGAAACCCCATCCTACTAAAAATACAAAATTAGCCAGGTGTGGTGGCACGTGCCTGTAATTCCAGCTATTCAGGAGGCTGAGACAGGAGAATCACTTGAACCCGGGAGGCAGAGGTTGCAGTGAGCAGGGATCGTGTCTCTGCACTCCAGCCTGGGCAACAAGAGCGAAACTCAGTCTCAGAAAATAAACAAAACAAAAAGGAACCCTCTGGAGCAGCTTGGGGTTGGGGATATCAGCGCAAGGACGGTTGAGGTCAAGGGCCACTCGTGAGGATCTTGCCACTCAACATGGGCCATGGAGCGCAGCGTGGACGTGGCCACCTGGGCACTTGTTAGAAATGCAGGCTCCCAGGCCCCCAAATCTACTGAACGAGAGCCTACCTGCTGACAAGCCCCCCGGGGACTCGAACACACGGCAAAGCCAGGGAAGCCCCGCACTCCAGAATGAGGGGAACACTCGTGTGCCAGGGATGAGCCGGGAGACCCGTAGAGGCACGTTCCTCACCACACACTGTCCACCATCATTGTCATGCCACACAGACATGGCGCCTGGCTCTGGGGGTCTGGGGACCGCTGGCGTCTCAGCTCCGGCTGCTGAAACAAAACACCGTCTAGACTGGGGCTCACATACAGAGAGTGAAACTCCCAGATCAGGGAACTGCCTGGCTCATGGACACCTCCTCACTGGGCCCTCGTGTGGCAGGGAGAGAGAGAGACAGGGAGAGTGGGACTCTCATTTATCTCCTGCTAGGGGCACAAATCCCATCACGGGGGCCCAGCCTCATGACCTCATCTCACCCTAGTCACCTCCCAAAGGTCCCATCACCAGATACCATCCTGTTAGAGGTTTGGGTTTCAACGTTTGCATCTGTGAGGAGGAGACACCGTTCAGCCCACAGCGGACGGCTTTGTCTTATTTGCCCAGAGACCCAGCACACTGATTAAAGAGGGTCCCACCGTCTCATCCCACCGGGGCCTCTCCCACCTGACCTGCAGCCAGGACAGCCGGCACCTCCATCACTGCCCGTGGGTGTTGCAGCCCCTTCAGAGCATCCTTCAGGGGACTGTCACCTCCCCTTGCCACAGCCCCACGCACACAGCTCCAGACCCAACTTCCACTGTGCGCCTGGCTGCTGAGTCAGCCTCCCTTTCAAGCTGGCTCTGCTCAGCCTCCAGCCTCCGCCCCACGGGTTGCTTCTCCCAGGAGCCTTCGAAGCCTGACGACCACCCCTCCAGGTTAATCCCTTCATTTGCTCCTGGGTTCCTGCAGCCTCAGCAACTGTCTTGCCGCTGGAAGCCTCCAGGCCACCACCTGGGGACAGGTGTGCAGTGCTCAGGGGAGCAGCCACCCTGGGGCCTTGCCCACCCGCTCCCTGTGCCATGCCCTCCCGCAGCAAAGGGACTCATGGAACTGTCCCTGCTGAACGCTGGCTCCCCACGACCAGCGTGCATCCTACCACCAGGTGCTGTGAGTGTGGCCTTATTTGGGGCGGGGGAAAAGTATCTTTGCAAATGTAATTGAGGATCTTGAGGTGAGATCTTAGATTACGATGGCCTCCAAATCCAATGACAGGTGACCTTAGAAGAGAAGAGAGGGAGAGCAAAGGTGGGGAAGAGACAGTCACATGTCAGCTTAAGAACTGCATGATTTATAAATTTAAAAAGCAGACTATTTCTTAGCCGGGTGAGGTGGCTTATGTCTATAATCCCAGCACTTCGGGAAGCCAAGGTGGGTGGTACACTTGAGGTCAGGAGTTTGAGACCAGCCTGGCCAGCATGGTGAAACCCCATCTCTACTAAAAATACAAAAAATATTAGCCAGGCCTGGTGGTGGGCGCCTGTAGTCCCAGCTACCTGGGAGGCTGAAGCAGGAGAATGGCTTGAACCCAGGAGGTGGAGGTTGCAGTGATCCGAGATCGCACCACCTGGGCTACAGCCTGGGCGACAGAGCAAGACTTCATCTCAAAAAAGAAAAAAGAAAGGAGACTATTTCTCATAAAGGATTGCATCCCGCGGGCTGGGAAGTGGGCCTCTCGGCAAAACCAGAGGCAGGGGCTTGGAGGAGGAGAGGGTGGAGAGAGGCTTTGTGCGGAATTCGTTGGCTGTGGTTAAGGCAGGTTGAACGTACTCAGCAGGTTACAGGAGGAGCTGTGAACATTCACCAAGCGGGTCCTGACACAGTGCGCTGAGCACACAGGCATGTGACATGCGTCCCATGCTGACCTGGGGTGAAGGCTTAACATCTAAAGGCCTTACACTCGGGCTCCGCATGTCAAAGGTGGAGCAGAGCTTCCAAGCGCGCAGCTTCTGTAAACCGGCCAGAGCCAGTCTCTCGAGGCTGGAAGTCTGAAATCAAGGTGTCTGCAGGTCTGGGTCCTTCTGGAGGCTCTGGGCTCGAAGGCATCCCGTGCCTCTGTCTTTGGCAGCTGGTTTCTTACCAAGGGAAGGCTACCGAAATCGGTCTCTTCTCCAGTCACAGTTACAGTTACGGCTGCCAGGACGGTGTCGGTTATCAGCATCTGGTGCCACTGCGATTGTTTTAATGTCGTTCATCCCAAGGCCAGGGCTTGCTGGCTGCTAGAGGAACAGAAAAACCCTGTGGCAGCCCAGACCCGGGTTTGGTTTGCTTTGGTTTGGTTTGGTTTCATTTTTTTGAGATGGAGTCTTGCTCTGTTGCCCAGGCTGGAGTACAGTGGCCCAATCTGAGCTCCCTGCAACCTCCGCCTCCCCAATTCAAGCAATTCTCCAGCCTCAGTCTCCCAAGCAGCTGGGATTACAGGCACGCGCCACCACACCCAGCTAGTTTTTGTATTTTTAGGAGAGACGGGGTTTCACCATGTTGACCAGGATGGTCTCGATCTCCTGACCTCGTGATCCACCCTTCTCGGCCTCCCAAAGTCCTGGGATTACAGGCATGAGCCACCGCACCCCACCAGGACTCAATTTTTAAGGCTTCTCTGGTGTCCCCTTGGTCCAGTTAGTCGGGGGCCTAGGATTTTATTACTTCTCACATGTGAAGATAGAGGCAGAAGCTGGAGGGATGCAGCCACAAGCCAGGGGCTGCTGAGGGTTGCCAGCAGCCCCAGAGGCTGGGGGAGAGGCTTGGAGCCAATTCTCCCTCGAAGCATCCAGAAGGAGCCCACCCTGCAGACACCGAGATCTCAGACTTCCAGCCTCAAGAACTGACAGACTAAATGTCTGCCGTCCGCGCCTCCTGGTCTGGGGTCATTTGTGGTGGCAGCCCTGGGCCACACGTGCAGGTGTGTCGGGGGACCCCACTCACACCTTCTGGGGTCCTCTGGAAGGACTCACGGGACTCGGTACAGAGTCGTCCTCCCATCTAAGGTTTATTTATAACAGCGTCACAGGAGGGAGCAGGGGCTCAGGCAGTCTGCGGCATCCACAGACTGAATCCCCCTCCCTCTCTCCTGTGAGGGGACACAGCACAGTCCCCACCCACTAGGAAAAAATGCAGCCACATGTAGGAAATATTCCTCCCTAGAGAAGCCCATCACATAGGCCCTTTCCGCCTGGCACATGCCATGATTCCCGACTCGTAGAAGGAAAGCTGGGGTTCTACTGCATAAACCACTGTTGGCTCAACAGCCCACGGGAGCTGCTGCCACGGGGCTAGGAGTCCCAGCCTCTCCACATAGGGGACATTTCAGCTCCCAGATGCCAACTAGGGGCCAGCCCTGTGGGCAGGGCATTCTCAGGGCAGCAGCTGCAGGCCTGATAAGCTCATTCTTTTTTTTTTTTGAGACGGAGTTTCACTCTTGCTACCCAGGCTGGAGTGCAATGGCGCGATCTCGGCTCACCGCAACCTCCGCCTCCTGGGTTCAGGCAATTCTCCTGCCTCAGCCTCCTGAGTAGCTGGGACTACAGGCACGCACCACCATGCCCAGCTGATTTTTGTATTTTTAGTAGAGACGGGGTTTCACCATGTTGACCAGGATGGTCTCGATCTCTTGACCTCGTGATCCACCCGCCTCGGCCTCCCAAAGTGCTGGGATTACAGGCGTGAGCCACCGCACCCGGCCGCTCATTCTTATATGCATAGGTTGATAGATATGGTTATTACCCCTTTTTACAGGCAAGAAACTGAGACTAGAGAGTGTGAGGCCCTTGCTCAAGGTCAGCCAGCTCATAAGTGGTGAAGCTGGGCTTCAAACCCGGGGAGTCCAGCTCCCGACACTGCTATTAACCCTCACGCTCCCTGCCTCTTCTGCGCAGGGCAGGGTCTCAGTAGATATTTGTCCACCACAGGGGTACGTGGAGGAGCACAAATAAGAATAGTCACATTGATTAAGCATCTGCTGCCTGCCAGCCGTTGACCTTCGCACGGCTCCCCTCCATCATCCTGGCCAAGGTCCGCTATGATGGAAATCACTGGCGCTGCCCCAGTTTGCAGACAAGGGTGCAGGGGCGCAGGGGCGCGGGGAGGTGGACTGGTTGGCCCAGGAGGTTTAGAGCCTGGGTCTGGGCCCAGGGTCTGGTCTCTGTATCCGGCCTCTTTCGTAACACGTTGTGCTGATCTACATAAGAGCAGCTGCAGGTCTGTGTGAAGGTGAGCTCAGAGGACACATTCCCAGAAAGACAAAGCCGCTTACAAAGCGAAATTCCGTGTGTCAGAGTGTGTTCAAGGCCACGTGGCCACTGAGATGATCGGGGTGTGGGGCTGCCTGGTACCCCAGAGCGTGCAGCTGAGGCCCTGCCCTCAGCAGCTCCAAGGCTCCCTACCTTCCCCTGCTAGCAGCAGAAATCAGGGCCCAGCATGACCCCATGGAACCTGCCCGGACTCCAGAGAAGGCAACAGGGGTTGTAAGATGAGTTGGAGAGGTAGCCACAGCACCTGCCCACACAGCTGGAGGGAAGGAGCGTGCAGGAGGCGTGGCTTCAAATGCCTGTTCCTGGGAGAGGGGACAAGGACACAGTGTGTGCTCCGTGCCAGGCAGCGTGCGGGCTTTGCCTGCTCCTCAGACCCTGGGCTCTTCTCCGGTTCACCTCCCGCCTGTCTACCCCCAGGCCCAGCATAGTGCCCAGGCCCCAGGATCAGTGTGTACTCCTGGAAGCCTCATTATGCCTGTTTGAGCAAATGTGCCTTTAAGGCTCAGAGAGCCCAGGCCAGCGCTGTTTGAGCGCTTTTAGGTAATGGATCTTTCCCATCAGAGGCTGGACATCCAGGAAGAGAGCATTCCCTGGCCCAAGGCTGGAAGAGAGATGTCCAGCCTGGGGTCTGGAAGGTTCTCTGCCTCGCTCTGGGAACCTGCGTCTGAGGGAACCGAGGATGTATCCTGCGCCTGCTCACGCGGGGGCTGCAGCTGTCACCCTGGGCCTGCTGCAGCCAGTGAGGAAATGAGCTCAGAGTGGCAGGACCATCTCCCCAAGATCGCAGAGGCCCTCGGCTCCATGAAACCAGCTAAGCTCAGGCTTGGCTTTCTGCACAGGCGCACTGGGGAGGACTGGGTATTCAACAGCTGGGCAACGGCAAAGCCACCCTGTAAGATGGAAATAAACTTGTATTTCCAACAATCGGAGGGTGATGCAAAATTGGCCCCACAGTGACACCCCCCCCCCCAGCCCTGGGAGGCCCCTCAGAAGCCACAGCATTCGGGGAACCTGCTGGCCCAGAGGCCTCCCTCGCGTGGTCTGTCATTTGCCTGGTAGGAGCGGACTCGCTGCCCGGCATCCCCGCTCACGGCCACTAGATGGCAGCGGTGGGGTGTGGAGCTGAGGGTGGCCTCCAGGAGCAAGTTCCTTCTGCTCCCCTCCTCCCCCCCCACCCCCGCCCCCGGAATCTCCGCTGTGGTTCTGCTGCTGCCACTGCAGGCTGGGACTGGGACCGGAGACGCGCCCGGAAAGCCACTGGCCCTGCCCAGGTGCCAACAAGGCACCAGGGAGTCTAAGAGGTTGAACTCTCAAGGGGCAGGGGTGGGATGAGGGGCCTGAGCATGGGGCACGGGTGGGATGAGGGGCCTGGGGCGCCCCAGTCTGCACACACACTACCTGCAGGAAGCCCGTGGCCGGTGGACACTCACGGGAAGAAGGCTGCCACGTGCCAGGTGCAGCGATTTACACCTGTAATCCCAGCACTTTGGGAGGCCGAGGCGGGCGGATCACAAGGTCAAGAGTTTGAGGCCAGCCTGGCCAACGTGGTGAAACCCCATCTCTACTAAAAATCCAAAAATTAGTCAGGAGTGGTGGCCGGCACCTATAATCCCAGCTACTTGGGAGGCTGAGGTAGGAGAATCGCTTGAACCAGGGAGGTGGAGGTTGCAGTGAACCGAGATTGCACCACTGCACTTCAGCCTGGGCAACAGAGCAAGACCCCGTCTTAAAAAAAAATGATTATGAGCAGGGTTTTCCACACATGGGAATTGTCCAAGGCATTTCAAAGTACTTCAGGGATCTTGCTTGTACTATTATTATTGCTTATTATTTTGTAATCATAGCTGTTATTATTATTGCTGTATTAGTATCTTCTTAGGGACCCAGGTGCTCCTGTACTCAATGTATCTGCATCTGGGGCCATGTTATACATAAATATTTGAAGCAGCACTTCCCAGCTCTTCCGTTTCGTCAGCATTTCTTGGAAACATGTTGGGCATTGCCCAGGCACCTGGATTTCTCATCCCTGCCCTCCCTTTCCTGCCACTGAGACCCCTCCATATTTTATTTCCATATAATACTGTATAAAAATTTTAAAGCCTCAATAATTAAAATGGAAAAGTAACAAGCCAAATGATGAAAAAATTGTCAGGAAAGAAAGAGAATAAAATGTAAAGAAAACAAATAGAAAATAAGAAATAAAATGGTAGACATAAATACTAACACGTTAATAACATTAAATTTAAATAGTCTAAACACATCAAATAAAATAGATTACCAGATGGACTTTTTTTATTTTAAAATTTTACTTATCTTCTTTTTGTAGAGATGTGGTCTAGCTTTCTTATCCAGGCCGGTTTTGAACTCCTGGCCTCAAGCAATTCCTCGCCCCTCGTACTGTTATTATTATGACTAACTCTCATGGGTCCCTGGTATTCAAGTAATAGCAGAGATCATGGGAGCCAGAAAGCTCTTTATTTCCACCTCCTCTGACCTCTGCCTTTGCCAGGCTACTCCGAGCCCCAGGGTGGAAGGCATGGGACCAGGTTCCAGGCTGGACTCTGCTCAAGCTCACCACGGGTGGCTGTTCCTATGTAGAATTTCTTCAGAGTCGTTTTCTGCACCAGTTGCGGTGATCGTGTGTTTTTCTTCATGAGTCTGTTTATATGGTGGCTCACATCAGTAGATTTTTCAAATATCGAACCAGCGTGGCACTCCCGGGGTAAAACACACTTGCTTGTGGTTCCTTTTCCAATAATATATGGCTGCATTTGACTTTCTAGTAGTTTAAGGATCTGTGTGTATGTTCCTGGGGGGTGTTGGTGTATGGTTGTCTTATGCTGTCTGTGTCTGGTTCACGTATCAGAGTAATGCTGCCCTTATACATTAGTTTGGGAAGCGTTCCCTCCGCTCTGTTTTCTGGGAGGAATTGTGTAGAATTGCTGTTGCTGCTTCCTGACATGATTGGCACAGTTCACTAGTGAAACCGTTTGAGTGAAGATGTCTTTTTCACATGCTTTTTAAACTACACACTGCCGGGCGTAGTGGCTCACGCCTGTAATCCCAACCCTTTGGGAGGCTGAGGCACGGACCACCTGAGGTCAGGGGTTCCAGACCATCCTGGCCAACATGGTGAAACCCCGTCTCTACAAAATTAATACAAAAATACAAAAATTAGCTGGGCGTGATGGCAGGCACCTGTAATCCCAGCCACTCGGGAGGCTGAGGCAGGAGAAGCACTTGAACCCGGGAGGCAGAGGTTGTAGTGAGCTGAGATCACACCACTGCACTCCAGCCTGGGCAACAGAGCAAGAATTCATCTCAAAAAAAAAAAAAAAAAAAAAAAAAAACCCTACACAATCAATATCTTTAATAGATGTAAGACACTTTATCTCTTCCCAGGTGAGTTCTGGAAGTTTGCAACTTTTAAAGAATTAGGCCGGGCGTGGCGGCTCACACCTGTAATCCCAGCACTTTGGGAGGCCAAGGTGGGTGGATCATGAGGTCAAGAGATCGAGACCATCCTGGTCAACATGGTGAAAACCCGTCTCTATTAAAAATACAGAAAATTAGCTGGGCATGGTGGCACGTGCCTGTAATCCCAGCTACTCGGGAGGCTGAGGCAGGAGAATTGCCTGAACCCAGGAGGCGGAGGTTGCGGTGAGCCGAGATCGTGCCATTGCACTCCAGCCTGGGTAACAAGAGCGAAACTCCGTCTCAAAAAAAAAAAAAAGAATTAGTTCGTTTTACCCGAACTGTTCAATTTGCCTTAGTAAGGTTGTTCATAGTAGCCTCCTATGATCTTTCTCAGGTCAGCTCTGTGGTGGTATCACCTTTTTTAGTAATTTGTGTCCTCTCTTTGTCAGTCTCGCTAAACTGTGACCAACTTTATTGATCTTTTCAAAGAACTGTCTTTGAGCTTCATTAAGTTTTCTCCTTTCTTCTGTGTTTTTAGCTGATTGATCACTGTCCTGATTTGATTTCCTTCTCCATTCTTTGAGTGGATTTTGTTCTTTTTCTGTTTTTTTTTTTTTTTTGGACTCAGGCTGTGTTTTACCTTGGTGCGTATTCCATGGACACTGAAAGGAATGTGCATGATGCTCATTATTGCTGAGTGCAGTGTTCTTTCAATGTCAGTTTGGTCCTTTTCGTGGTGTTTTTAAATGTTTATGCCCTTGCTGACTTGTCCTCTATTGTCGATCGCTGAGTGTGTAGGAATGTGGAAGTTTCCAGTATCGTCGTGTGCCTGTCCACTTTATCTTTACAGTTCTGTCAGTTTCTGCTTCATGTTTTTTTTGTTTTGTTTTGTTTTTTTTGAGACAGAGTCTCACTCTGTCACCCAGACTCGAGTGCAGTGGCCTGATCTCAGCTCACTGCAACCTCCACCTCCTGGGTTCAAGCCATTCTCCTGCCTCAGCCTCCCAAGTAGCTTGAATTACAAGTACCCGCCACCGTGCCCAGCTAATTCTGTGCTTTTAGTAGAGATGGGGTTTCACCATGTTGGCCAGGCTGGTCTTGAACTTCTGACCTCAGGTGATCTGCCCACCTCAGCCTCGCAGGGTGCTGGGATTATAGCTTGATTCGCGTATTTTGAAGTCCCAGTGTTAGATTTCTGCCGGCAGTAGGTATGAATATACTGCTTAGGTTATTCAGGACTGCCACGTCTTCTTGGTGAAATGACGTTTTCTTAATCATTCTTCAGTGTTCCTCTTTAGCCCTGGCAATGTTCCTTGCACTCGAGACCACTTGGATATTAATATAGCCACTCTGGCTTTCTTTTTATTAGTCTGTATCTTTTTCTATCCCTTTGTGTTTAACCCCCTCATGTTGTTATGTGTGAATTTGATTCCTTATAGATTCCATGTCATTGGGTAGTTTTCTAAAAGTCCATCTGATTGGGAGGCCAAGGGGTGAGGGATTGCTTGAGGCCAGGAGTTCAAACCCAGCCTGGATAAGAAAGCTCGGCCAGGCATGGTGGCTCATGCCTGTAATCCCAGCACTTTGGGAGGCCGAGGTTGGTGGATCAGTTGAGGTCAGGAGTTCAAGACCAGCCTGGCCATTGTGGTGAAACCCCATCTTTAACAAAAAAAAAAAAAGCTAGACCACATCTCCACAAAAAGAAAATAAGTAAAATTTTAAAATGAAAAAAGTCCATCTGGTAATGTATTTTATTTGATGTGTTTAGACTATTTGATTTCGTGTTATTAGTGTTAGTATTTATGTCTACCATTTTACTTCTTATTTTCTATTTGTTTTCTTTACACTTTGTTCTCTTTTCTCTTTCCTGATAATTTTTTGATCATTTGGCTTCTTACTTTCCCATTTTAATTTAATTATTGAGGCTTTAACATTTTTATATAGTATTATTGTTATTATTTTAATTAAAGTGATTAGTCTGGGATGTCGGTGTGCATACTTAGTTTTCCACAGTTTACTTAACTTTTACCACCACAAGTAGAATGTGGAAACCTCAGCACCGTATAGATGGCTTTCTTCTCGCCCTTTTGTGATGCGGCTGTCATGTGTATTAAACCTGCACATACTGAAAGGCTATCACAAAATAAAATCATTTTTTCTTCAGTCACCATAAATATTTTAAAGAATGTAAGAAGTGAAGTATAGTCTGTTACAAAGTTATTGACTATTTTGGCTGTATTTCCTCTATTCCTGACTTTGAAAGAGCCTCTCTGGTTTCATTTCCATTCCATTCCAAGAATGACCTTTGGCATTGCTCTCTTGGCTTTTCTTCATCTGAGAATGTCTTGATTTAACCCTTATTCCTGAAGGATATTTTCACTGGGTATAGAATTCTGCATTTGCACGTTTAAAACCTACTTTTCCACTTCCTCCTGACCTCCGTGGGCCTTACGAGGAATCTGCAGTAATTCCCACGGTTTTTCTTCTGTATGAAATGTATGTCATGTTTATCTGCTTTCAATACAGATGTTTGTTTTTAGTCTTCAGCAATTTGATCATGACCTGTCTGGGAACGGATTTTTTGAGCTAATCCCGTTTAGGATACATTGAGCTTCTTGAATCCGTCAGTTGACGTGATTTGCTCTCTTGTTCAGGTTGGATAATTTCTATGGCTCTGTCTTCAAGGTCACTTTTTTTCTCTTCTACATTCTGCTTTTGACTCATCTAGTAATTTGTTTTCATTTGTGTTTTTTCCCTTGAGAGTTGGCGTATTTCTAGTTCTTGTTGTGTCAAGCGAGTGAAGCCTATATCGCGGACGTTTGGGATATTTTGCTAAGACGCTCTGTGTCTTCTTTAAACCCTATGGAAAAGGTTGACTTGGGCACTTGGTTGAGATCAGGTCCCAAATTCCTTTTATAGAACGTGTTTCCAACGTTGAATTAGCTTCTAAACCCTTTGCTTGTGATTCACAACTGTCCCACGTATGTACAAACACTGGCCAAGCTTGGAGATGGTGGTGGCTTTTATCTCTCAGTTGCCTCCTCAGTATCATTGATATGCCGTTTAAGGTCAGATGCACTTGTGCACAACTTGGAGCTGAGCCTAGAAGCGTATGCACTGCTTCACACGATCCCCTTCTGCTCCCTCCTCACCACAGTCTCCCTGACATTTTCCATGTCCATGGAGACCCCTTTATCAGGCTTCTGGATGAAAAGCTGGGACCTTAATTTCCACGCTTTGCCATACACTTACTACAAATGGATCTTCATCCGTGGTCAAGTGACAGAAAAAGAGGGAGAGGCCAAGGGCAGAGTGGACCACAGCTCCTCTGGCCAGAAAAAAGGATTCCCCTACTCCAGAGTTCCAGGTGCCTGCCTGACCTCCACCACCATAGGATTGCTTGAGGCTGTGGGTGGGAGAAAATGCAAATAAAGAGTGAAAGGGAAGATCCCTCGTGCTCTCTGAACCTTAGAGCTCCCTTTTCTTGAAGCTCTTTCTACCCACACTTGTTATGCACATGTGGTCTCCAGGCTACCTTTGACCCCCAGCCAGGTGGCACACCAAGGAAACACATGGGAAACTCCTGGCTTCTTTGGTGGTGCCTGGAAATCTGCTTTTCTTCTCCAATTTGCCTGCTACTCTTTATTTTTCAGAGTCCTCAGATAACTGCACCTGTGTAGGTTTAATCGTTGCATCAACTAGGGAGACAGTGTGGTGTGTGTACTCCATCTTTCCAGGAACCAGAACCCCTTGCTGAGCTTCTTGAATTGTATATTCATTTCTTTCAACAAATTGGGAAATTTCTATTTTTTCTTAAAATAATGTTTTTCTGCCTCATTCTCTGTGAGTCTGATTATCCAATCCTTAGATTTTTTTTTTTTAATACTGTCCTTTGGAACCCTGATGCCGTTCATTTTTTTTCAGTCTTTTTTTCTTTCTTCTTCAGATTAGACAAATGTCATTGATTTGTCTTCAAGTCCACTGAGTCTTTTCTTTGTCACCTTTATCTTACCAAGGCTGTCCATTGGGTTTTTTCAGATATTGTCCTTTTCAACTCCGTAATTTTCATTTAGTTCTTTTTTATGAAAATATTCACCACCTTTACCTTTCCTTGTTGAAACAGTTACAATGGCGGCATTAAAACCATTGCTTCCTAATTCCAGCATCTGCATCATCTCACCCTTACCATCTCTTGCCTTTTCCCTCGAGAGTGGCTCATATTTTCCCAGGAATTTTGGATCGTTTGCTTGATATCATGAGTATTACGTTGTGTACATTGTGGGTTCTGTTACACTCCTCTAGAGAAGGTTTATGATTTGTAAAGCTGCCAGTTACTGTGATTAGACTCAAACTGGAAGCTCCATCTTGCCTTCAGTGGCTGAAGTCTCAGATCACTCATTTAAGCTTTTGCTCCTCTCCTTCATGTCTGTCCTACACATGGATGCTTCGGGGTCAGCCTGAGACTTGCAGATGCACACCCAGAACTGGCGACTCCCTTCCTCTGGCTTTTCTCCCTCCGGGGCTCTCCTCCCACTCCCCAGTTCCCCTACAATTGCCTAAGCCTGTTCCTCTGAATCCTTCAGCCTGAAAGATGGTGGCTGTCCTGGGGTTTTAGCAGCCTGTCCCGCACCAGCAGGCCCTCAGGGCAAAGCCCCAGATGCAAACTAACGCCTGAGCCCGTCTGACTGCTCTCATTCACTCTTCAGAACCCTCAGCTCAGTGTGTGTGTGTGTGTGCGCGCGCGCGTGTGTGTGTGCGTGTGTGTGCGTGCGTGTGTGTGTGCGTGCGTGTGTGCGCACGCGTGTGTGTGCGTGTGCGTGTGTGCGTGCGTGTGTGTGCGTGCGTGTGTGTGCGTGCATGTGTGCGCACGCGTGTGTGTGCGTGTGCGCGCGTGTGTGCGTGCGTGCGTGTGTGCGCGCGTGCGTGTGTGTGCGTGCGTGTGCGTGCGCGCGTGTGTGTGCGTGCGTGTGTGCATGCATGCGTGTGTGTGCGTGCGCGCGTGTGTGTGCGTGCGTGTGTGTGCATGCGTGTGTGCGCGCGTGCGTGTGTGTGCGTGTGCGCGCGTGCACGTGTGCGTCCGTGTGTGTGCGTGCGTGTGTGTGCATGCGTGTGTGCGTGCGTGCGTGTGCATGCGTGCGTGTGTGTGCGCGCGTGTGCATGTGTGCGTGTGCGTGCGCGCGTGTGTGTGTGCGTGCGTGTGTGTGTGTGTGTGATGGGGATTCATTTTGTTTCTGTGGTGCACTGTTCTGACTGCTCTCAGTGGGGGTTGTTCTGCAGCATCCCAAGAGCAGCACTCTCCAGCGCTGGCTTTTCATTTGGAATTTTTCCAAGAGCTTTTCTCCACTTCAGTGTTAAGCAGCGGGGCTGGATGGGGGTCACCTGCTTGTTCTGCACGTTTTCACATTCATGGTCTCTCTGTAGGTACAAGCGTTTCACATGGAGGTGCAGATAGTTTTGCTGTAAGCAATGTCCTTGGTCTAGTTTGTCTGCATCTTCACAGTTAGACGGACTTATACTGGGTTTGGGTATACAGAAACTTTCTAATATCTATGAGTTTTATTTCCTGACCGTATAGGGTGGCATTGTAAAATACTTACTTTAAAGGTGGACTGTTGGATCTGAGGCCATGAGGAGCTGATGAGTTAGCTGCTGTTGACACCCCATTTGAGCACTGGCCCTCCCTGATTCTAGGGAGTAGGTCTTCCTGCCCTCCTGCCAGCAGTCCCTCCAGGGAGCACCCACCATGGTTGTGGGGGCGGGCAGGGAACAGTCCCCTGTTCTGGTTAGTGGATGTTCACCCTTGACTTGCTCACCCTTGCCAAACAGACCTTGTGCCCTGGGGATTCCATCCATGAGGGACATGTGCGCTGATGGCTTTGGGAATAGCAGTGTCTTTTGGTGAGTTATGTCTGGGTGAGGCCGCCGTAATGCACGATTTTCGATGGCGGGTATCCTGGGAGCAGGAAGAGCCTCTAGGCAGTGTGTCGCCATGGGCTGAGCAATGAACTGGCAGCCAAGACCCAGCTTCCTTTTCTGCCGTGTGACCTCGGGCAAATCATGTAACTTCTTTAGTTTTCTTGACTAGGAAGTGTACAAGGTAGACAAGATAACCCCAGTTTCAGCTCCACTATTCTGTATAGCAATGCAGTCTCCCGCCTCCTTCCCTCTTCTCTTTTTTCCTCTGACATTTATTGTCTAGTTATACACACATACATATGTGTGTGCACATATGTACTCACTTGTATGCTATATACACACACCACGTGTGCATGTGTGCACCCACAGACACACTACATACATTTAACATGAGGCACACATGCACACATGTGGGCATGCATGCACACGACATGCCCATGCGTGCATATGTGGACACTCACAAACATGCACACTGCACATGCATGTACCATGTGGCATGCATCCACAAACATGTATATTCACTCATGTGTGCACACAGGCTGTTGTCTCTGCTACTCAGGATGGTGTTGGGGCCTGGGAATGTGAAGGGAGAGCCAGGTCGGCCCCCCAAAATAGTACCATCTCCAATGCAAGCCCAGTGGCCACCAGCTGTGTCAGATCTAAAGGCTGCCCTGGAAACAGGCTCCCAAATCCAACTCTGTTCTGTAAGCCAATCTTCAATGCTGTCCTGCCAGGATGTGACAAGGAAACCCAGCCCCCATAGCTCCTGGCCCTGATTGGTTAGGGAGCCTGAGAAAGCCAGGCTGTGAAAGGACTTTTCCACCAGTAAAACACAGGACTGTGTTCTCTGGGTAGCAGGCTAGGAACTGCCCGGGTTCCTCCCATCCCCGCTGCCCAGGGCTCCGGGCCCAGCTCTGAAGAGCAGGGCAGTGCTAAGCGTGGAGCTGAGCCCCTCCTCCCCTGCCGCAAGCTCTGCCACTGTTTTCCACTTCAGTCTCCTGCCTCTGTGAACCCAGGAAGAGTCTCCCCACCTCGGGAGTGTCCCCATGCAGCCCAGTCCCCAGTCACTTGTGGGGAGTGTGGATGAGCCAGGGAAGAGACTGAGCAGTGAATGTGGGGGTGGAGGGGAGCGGACAAGCCACCCTCGTCCCCAGGGGCAGCAGCACAGGGATCTGGAGAGCCCAGACCTGAGGCTGGGATGGGAAGGGTGGGGCAGAGCCCTCCCTGCAGTATGGGGGCAGTGGGGCATAGAGGAACTGAGATGGGAGGTTGTGACATGCCTGAAGGCACAGAAGAGTCACCCAAGGCCACCTGCAAGTGCTAATGACCAAGCTGGGAGCCACAAGATGGTAGGAAGACAGGGACCAGACCCAGAGGCTCTCATCTGCTTCTCTTTGGGGTGACCCTGAATGCAGCGGGGAGATGGGGGCTGTGAGCCTGGGGCGCTCCACATCCCTAACCCTGAAGGGAGCCCCAGCCTTCCCCGTCCTGCAAAGGCTGGAGAGGGTGGTGGGAAAGGTGGCTTCTGCACTGCAGGTGTTGCTGGGCATGCTACCCAGCCCTGGGCTCTGCCCCCAGATCTGCAGGGTGAGTGCACGGCCCCTGGCCAGTGCCAGAGTCACCTCTGAAGCCTCAGCGTGAGATTCTGACCCAGCAGGTCCTCAGCCCTGTCTCGGACCAGCACCCGTGTGGTTTCCCCTTCAGTAACGCCTGTGAAAGGCCCCCCACCCAGGCTCTGATCTGGTTCATTCATTCCTATCAGGCCTTCATTCAGCACCTGCTGAGTTCAGTGAGCACCTGCTGTGTGGCAGGCACCACCATCCTAGGTGCTGCGGATGGAGCCATGAGCAATCCCAAAACTTCTGCCCCTGCCCCTGCCGGGCCCCTGGTCTAGGTAGTCATATGACTGTCCATCCATGGGTCTCAGTGACGCTTGCTTCAAGGGTGTGCTGGCCTCAACTGCAGTCATGGAAAGGCCTCCCTGGGGTCTGATCACCTAGCCCCACTTGGGAGCCCATGAGGGCAGGAGCTTCCTGGGGGAAGCCGAAGACCCCCCACCCCGAGCCTTGGACTAAAGCCTTGGCCATGGGGCAGGGACTTGCCAGATGGGTGAATGCGGCCCAGGGCTCTGTTCCTCTGCTTTCCTCCCCTAGGGTGGGAGCCGGGGGCCTGCAGCCACATGGTGGTGGCAGCTCAGGGTGGCTGCTGCACAAAGCATGGGCCAGGACGCCCAGCTGGGGTTAGACCCTGAGGGAAGGCTGAGGCCAGGTGTGGGGCTGAGGGCTCGGCCCGGGAGCCACTGAGACTCTTCGGGCAGAAGGAGGTACAGCGGACGGGGTCGAGGGTTTGGCAGCGCCTCACGGTGCCACAGAGCTATCTGGGGCTGCCACAGAGCTATCTGGGGCTGTCACAGCAGCCTGGTCAGAAAGGAGGGAAAGAGACCTGAGGGAGAAAGGTGTTTTGGAGCTGGAATCCACAGGAATTGATGGGCAGGGAATGTAGGAGCTGGGCAGAGGATCCCGCCAGGAGGTGAGGGGGACATGGAGCAGCTTGCGGGGGAGGGGGCCCCTCCGGGTAGATTAACTGCTGCTTTGGCCCTATGGAGAAGCTTTTCCACAGCTGTGTGCCAATCCCAAAAGGTCCGGTATGTATGCAGCAAATATTGATGTGTAACGTCCCAGCATGAGTCATGTCTCCTCCTGAGTTGGCTCGGGCTGCTGTGACAAGAATCCTTTAGAATGCCTGGTTCAAGCAACATAAGTGTTTCTTAACCCTCTGGAGGCTGGACAGTCCTTCACGGTCTGCCGATAGCAGCCTTTGTGCCATGTGCTCGTAGTGGGGGTGGGGGGTACTGGTGTCTCACCTCAAAGGCAGTAATCATGGGAGCCCACCCTCGTGACCTCCTCCAATCCTAATCACCTCCCAAAGCCCCCCCACCCCCAGACACCCTCACACCGGGATTCAGGCCCAATTGTGTAAACTGGGGGACACACAGATGTGCAGCTCAAGCCGCCCCGCCTCAGCATCCAGCAGCTCCGGCCCCTGCAGATCCTGCGTTCCTGGCTGTGCTGTTACCCATCGTTCTGCGGGTTTCCCCTCCAGCCCCTGCCCTGTGCATTTGTGTCCCCGCCACTCAAGACTGGGTGGATGCACGCTGGCCCCTGGGCACCTCCCCTCTCCCAGGTTCTGATCCCCTCTGGGATCCCACCAGCACTATACGCACGTGGTGTGTTCTGCAAAATATTCACAAAGCTTCTGCAGAATCACAGGTGCCAGATGTCCAAGGATGCCAGGCCAGGAGCCGGCTTATCAAATACATGCAAGTCGTCAGAGGCCGGGTTTTCTACTTCCAGCCCATGGCAAACGTTCTTTCCATTTCCTTTACGAGCGAGCACTGGTCACGCCTGTGCAGGGAGACCCCACCCCTGCCCCCGGGAGTGTGTGTGTTCCAGGCCGCCCCCCCCTTGCCTCTTTTCTCCAGCAGCCAGTGAGCCACAACGTCCAGTGGGGTGGCTGTGCATGCATAGCTGTGAATCCGCCACCTTTTGAGCCTGAACAGATTCGTCCTGGGCCTGCCTCTCTGTCATGCTGGGAAGTGCTAGATTATGGGATGGCAAAGCTGGGTGGGGGTGGCCTGAACTGGACTGTGACCTCAGTGGTTAGGATTCCCCATCCTTCTCAGTGCTTGGCCTGGGTGGTTCCTAGTAAGAGAAGCCTGCCAAGATCTGTCCTGGACCAAGGCAGAAAAATAATAGTCCTAGCTTTTGAAAAAGCATTCGAAAAGCCGTGACGTCCCAGAGTGGATGACAGTCCACCTGGGTTTTGAAGGATGAGTAGGAGATTGCCAGGAGGAGAAGGAGGAGGAAGGGGCTTTGCTTCATAGAGGACTGCAAGCCGTCGTCTTCTCTGGCCCATGAGGCCACAGGGGATGTGGGCTCAGGGACAAGACAGTGTTTCCAGGGGTTGGAAGTTGTCAGAATTTGGAGCTTCCCAGGTGGACCTAAGTGGGTTTCATTACTCCATTTTACAGATGAGGAGGTGGAGACTTGGAATAGAGCAGTCCTTTAGATGGGGCAGCAGGGTTCTGGGTGGGAATGTGGAATTCTCCGTCTATCCTTAACACTTCTCAGGGTCCACCGGCATGAGGGCTGCTTCCTGTGGGACCGCTGGGGGCAGCAGAAGGAACCCTGTATCTGGAGCTAAATATGCCTTCTGTTCTTTACTCCTTGCCAGTTGTGTCTCCTTAGAAAAGTAGGATAGTCCCTTATGGGCATGGGATGACAACTTAATGAGAAAACAGCGTGTACCCAACACATAGTAGGTTTCCTGTTAGTTTCCTTCCTTCTCCAAGAGGTAAACATCAACCACTTAAGTTATGGTGAAGTGTAGGGTGGAGAGGAGGCCAGAAACCTGGCAGGGGACACGCCAGGGCCCTGGAGAGGACACAGAGGGCACCCAGGCAACTGGGAACAATGAGTAGCCACCACCTCTAAGAAAGTGGGGTAAGGTACCTGGTAGGTGCTCAGTGAGGTACAGACAGATATGAGTGGGCAGATGGATGGGTGACTATGCGATGCTTCTGGGAAGCTCAGTGGGTCTGAAGTTGGGAGAAGATAGCTGTTGGTGCTCAATGATAGATGGATGCATGGATGATTAGATGGATGAATGCATGGATAAATGCATAAATGCCCGGATAGATGGGTGGTTAAATGCATGGATGGGTGGATGGATGGATGGATGGATGGATGGATGGATGGATAGATGGATGGATGGACGGGTGGATGGATGGATAGATGGATGGACGGACGGTTGGATGGATGGGTGGGTGGATGGATGGATGCATGGATGGATGGATGGATGAATGGATGGATGGACGGACGGATGGACAGATGAATGGATGGATGGATGGATGGATGGACAGACGGATGGACAGACAGATGGACAGACGGACGGACGGATGGACGGATGGATGGACAGACGGACAGACAGATGGACGGACAGACGGATGGGTGGATGGATGGATGGATGGATGGACGGACGGACGGACGGACGGACGGATGGATAGGTGGACAGATGGATGGATGGATAGACGGATAGACGGATAGATGGACAGATGAGATGAGTGGCAGTTGAATGAATGAACAATTAAGCAAGAGATAACACAGAGAACCTCGTCCCCTCCACATTGCTGCCCATCAAATCAGTCTCCATCATGGTTTGTCCCCTTGATCAACATACGTGGCCACCACCTGGCCAGGGGCTGCAGGTGCTCAAGGACATTCCCTCCATGAGAGACTCTGCCCTTTCCCATCTGCCTGATAGGACCAGACTGGCCTTGGACACCCAGAACTCCCTCTGGGAAGAGGCTGGCTCCGAGGACCGGCCCCCTCTGTCCACTGCCACCGGGCTGTGCCAGCTGACGCTTCTTCTAGCCACTCTGCCGTGGGAGTGCCACAGCTCCCAATTAAATTGCTTAAGTGACAAAAGACCCTGGGTAATCGTGTGATTAAAAATAAACTTGGGTTGGCTGGTGCTGCTTGCTGGGGCCTATCAAACCTGGCAGGGGGCGAGGGGAAGGAACAGGAAGACTTGAATCCCAGTTCCTCTGGTGCATCATCCCAGGGGACGAGGCTGCTTCAGCTACTCCCTGTTTATAGCCGAGGATGTGGGAGACCCAGAAAAGACCATGAAGGCTTCAGGAACTCAAGGTGGAGGGTGGGTGGTTCCAGCCTGGGGGAATCTCAGGCCACAGAACCACGGAGCAGAGGCCAGGATAAATGGGCTGGCATTTATTTATCAAGTGCACACTGCGTTCCCATCCCCGGAGGGAGCCCTTCCCGTGGGTTGTCACGGGAACCCAGCGCGGACCGCCTTTATGGCTTTCATTCATATAGATGTGGGCTACGGGGGCAGAGAAGCCCTTTCAGGCCTTCATTCAGCACCTGTTGTGTCCAGTGAGCACCTGCTGTGTGGCAGGCACCATCCTAGGTGCTGTGGACGGAGCCATGAGCAATCCCAAAACTCCTGCACCTGCCGTTGCCCCTGCCCGGCCCCTGTTGTGGCTACTCTTGTGATTGTCCAAGGTCTCCTGATGCTGAAGGAGCCAAGCGGGCATTCTGTGCCCTACCTTGTGTGCCACCGAATGCCAGGATTCAGGATCATCATCCCCTGCGGCAGCTCCGGCCGGTCTCCGCATGGCTGTCCTCCGCACGTTCCTCCCCGGTGCGTCGTGTCTGGCCTGTCTCCGCATGGCTGTCCTCCACGCGTGCCTCCCCGGTGCATCGTGTCTGGCCTGTCTCCCCGTGGCTGTCCTCCACGCGTGCCTCCCCGGTGCATCGTGTCCGGCCTGTCTCCCCGTGGCTGTCCTCCGCGCGTGCCTCCCTGGTGCATCGTGTCTGGCTCTCCTTGCCTTACAAGGACACCATCACGCCTGTCCTTGTAAGACCCGTCGCAGGACCTCATTTTAAGTAAATCACCTCTTTAAAGACCTTATCTCCAAATACAGAAACTTTCCGAGGAGCAGGGGGTTAGGCTTTTAGCGTATGAATTTGGGGGGACTCCAGCCCATCATAGCCTCCCTGGGGCCCAGCTGACCCTGGCTGGTGGTGGGACCCTCGACCCACCTCACCAGACTCAGAATCTGAAACCAGAACAAGACAAATCACATGATCTGGTGGAGCCCGGCAGCCGCGGGTCCTGATCCAGGGGTTCCCCAGACAAGGCACAGGCATACACACCCTCTGTGTGGGCACAGCGGACCACAGGGGCCAGAGGACAGGATGGGGCAGCCTGGGCATCAAGGCTGGGGTCTGTGCCTGGCCTCCCGGCGGCAGCTGCTCCACACAATTGTCTTTCTTATCCTCCAGCTCCTGCCACCTCCTGGCCTCCTCCCTTCTGTGGAGAGGTGGAGATGGGAGGAGGGAGGATGCCTGGGTCTGTGTCTGGGGTTGGTGTGCCCGCGAAGTCCACATGCCCCATCCCCACGATCAGGCCCTCCAACTGAGGTTCAGTTGGTCACTAGTAGGTCAGCTGCCCCGATGGGCCTCAGCCTCGCCACCTGTACTAACTCACTGGCCAAGAGGTAAAGTGGGGTGTGTCCTGCCCCCAGACATTGGGACCAGATGGTGGGATAGGCAGCATCTTGCCTGAAGAAACTCACCAGCCCTGGTCACTGAATCCAGAGGGGTGTCTGAACATCCCAGGCCCTTCTGTCAGGCTGTGGACCCCCTCCCTGCATGGGAAAGTGGAGTCCAGTGACTCCCCGCTATCTTTCTCCATGGGCCTGTATGTCCATTTGAGAGGGCAGCAGAGCCCTCTGGGGCCTGGGCAGGCTGATGGCAGTGCATGGAAGCTGGAAGTAGATGCTTGGTCCCGCGAAGAAAAATCAGCACTGAGATAAAGGATCTTTCAGCAGTGCGGTTTTACTTCCTGGACTGCAGGAAGGGGACCCTCGCTAGCCATCTTACCACGAGAGTACAATGAACAAAGGAAAACACACACATTTATCCCTCACGCATTTGGGGTCGTCCTTACTGCCGTGTCTGATCTCCGTTGGCCGGAGCCAGATCTCACCATCTAAACTAAAACCCGACTGGCTACAACTTAAAACTTTCCTAAAGAGGTAAAAGCCACGGACAGGCTGGAGGCAGCGAGGTGGTTTGCTTTCCACTTTCGTTGTAAACTACCACTTCCCTCCAAAAAGGAGTGTGTCTTCGGCATGGTGGGCATTCTGGCTGGTCAGCTGTGTTGTCAGGGGACACGGGCTGGAGACAGTTCAGTACTGATGGGGGTTTTAAGAACAGGTACAGCGGCCGCTGCAGGAAGACAGGAGAGGTCCAGCAGCTGGCCATGTTTCCATTGTTCCCTTGGGTAGCTGAAGCAGTAGGATCGGCTGGGGCCTAAACAGGTTAGAACACCATGGGGCAGCTCTGTAGATTCCAGGGACTTCCCTGTGGCGGCCCTGGGATTGCACTTGCTCCCTGTGCACGAGGGGTGGGGAAGGCGGCCTCTTCCCGTCAGCCTCAGCCATGCTGCGTACTGCTCGGAGGCCTGGGCGTCTGGCTGGGGACCTGCAAACTAGCACAGAGCCCTGCAGGGCTGGGTGCAGCCTCCCTCCATGGAGACTGCGTGTTTTCGTTGGGGTTGGTGCATGGAAGAGAGGGGAGCGCCTTTCCCCACACGTTGCTGATGGGCATCCGGCTTTCTGCCAGGCCATGCGAGATTCCCTAGGAAGCCCCGACGGCTGTAAGGCTTCAGCATCCACCAGGTCTCTAAGCGGTTTTGAAACTCGTGGCGTTGCTGCCAGTCCCCTCCTGGAACACGTGCTAATTCTGTTGTGTGATGCTTGGTTGCTTTGGTGTCAGGGTAGATTTTGGGGCTTTCAGCCAACCATGCGACATGCAAGGGAGCTCTTGCCACCGTCTTGCGGCCTTTGTCATGGTGCAGCCAGCTGGTGCAGTAGCAACTGAGCCCAGCACCCAACTCCTAGTGTCGTGAGGCCCGAGCCCAGCTTCTGGTATGACACCCGCGTCTCCGCAGCTCACCGCAGGGCACCTTCACACTTGTCACACACACTCACCCTGGAGCCGTATTAGCAAATATACTTAGCGTTTTTTCATGTAAGTGCCAGCTCTTGCGAATGACGGGCCTCCTTGCCATCTGTGTGCAGGGAAAACCGGCCCAAGGAGCCTGCATTCTGGAATCATTCGTCCTCAAAATGTTTGCCGTGTCAGGGTCTGTGGGAGGAGCACCACCCTGCCTTTCAGATGGGGTTCAGGCTGCACCCCTGCCCCCGGCTGGCCGTCCTGTCCTGGCTGCCCACTGGGGCCTGGGCTGCCCTCTCTGGCCAGGGAGCATGGAAGCCCTTGCAGAGAAATGGCACGTGTGGTGTGGGTTTGGACTCAGTGCGATGGAGGTGGCCAAGGCTGTCTGGAGCAAGATGCATGCAGGGCTGGGGACCTCGGCCAGAGCCTCATTCAGCCCCCTGTGCCTGGTGAGTGTTTCTGGGTAGATCCCAAAGAAGGCCAGGCCACTTGGGGGCTAACGTGTCCCCAGTGCAGAGGGCACAGAGCTGAGCCACTCATTTTCAGAGCCATTGGGGCTGCCACCTCCCAGGAAGCTGGCAGGCAGATCAGGCAGGTGAATGCATCTCCCTTGAGCTTCTCTCTATTTTAGCATTGAAACGGGAGGATGCGCCACATGGCTGGACGAATAGTGAATGCAGCTGCCCCAGAAGGTGGTCCCGTACCCCCGGGGGGCTGCACCCAGCCTGTGTGGGACCTGACTCCACCACGGGGCCGGGCAGGGCTGGCAGTCCCGGGAGTCTCTGAGGGGTGCAGCCCCCTCAGCTCGGGATTTTGGCTCAGAAAGGGTTTTGTCCCCACTTTGGCCAAAGGTGCAGGAGGGTAGAGACAGGTTCCCCAGGCCCCTGGAACCACACATGGTAAGAGAAATTCACACGGAAACTGGGATTCTGGAGGCCACGTTTCAGAGGACCCAGGTTCTTGCAAGGAAGAGGCTTAATAATTCCACTCCCAATTCTCATGCAGTCCCTGGCCCTGACCACATCTTGGCAAACCATGTGGTTCCGGAGAAGCCCCTTTACCCCCAGGGATGCTGCTGTCCTTTGCTTTGGCCCTGGGATCTGAGGGGTGTGAGGGTGGGGTAGGGGTCATGTTGGGGGATGCATGGTGGGGTGGGGGGTCATTTTGGGGTGCGTGGTGAGGTGGGGGTCGTGTCGGGGTGCATGATGGGGTGGGGGTCATGTCGGGGTGCGTGGTGGGGTGGGGGTCGTGTCAGGGTACATGGTGGGGTGGGGGTCGTGTTGGGGTGCGTGGTGGGGTGGGGGTCGTGTTGGGGTGCGTGGTGGGGTGGGGGTCGTGTCGGGGTACGTGGTGGGAAGCCACCGTGGAATGGACCTGGGTGAGTCTCCTGGGGACCACAAACTGGATGCTCAGAAGGGCAGAAATGGATGGTCTTGGTTCAGGAATCCAGAGTCCAGTATCATGGCGGCAACAGGCCTGCGCTCCCTCCACAGGTGCTAGGGAAGGTCCTTCCTGCCTCTTCCAGCTCCTGGTGGCTCCAGGTGTGCATCAGCCATGGCCGCACTGCCCCACCTCTGCCTCTGCGCTCCCCTGGCCTTCTCTGTGTCTCTGTGCCTTCTCTTCTATCTCTCAACGAAACACTCATCACTGGATTTAAGCCCCCCACTGGGAAATCCAGGATGATCTCCTCATCCTAGTATCCTGACTAAGTCACACCTACAAGGAGCTGTTTTCCAAATCTGATCACACTCGTGGGTTTCAGGAGCTGGGGTGCAGTCACACCTTTGGGGACCAAGTCACCCACCTACAGTTACACCCTCACACCTAGAGGGGGCGTGCCGAAACTATTTGCCGAATGAGTGAGTGAGCTCTGAAAGGAGCCATTGGCCACCAGGAGGCCATGCAGGGCCTGAATGTGAACACAGGTGTGTGTAGTTTCAGAGCCCAGCCAGGGGCCTTGATGGGCTCCTCTGCCACTGGGCTTGGCTGTGTCCTTGTCCCCGAGCCTCAGACCTGGGTCAGGCTTGAGGCTAGTTTGGCCGACCTCGGCTGCCCTTGTGGCTGTGGAGGAAGGCGAATGGCCTGGGTCAGGAAAACGTGGCAAGCAGCAGAATCTGAGGTCACATCATAAGGAGTGTGTGTTCAGGGTAATGGAGGTGAATGGAGCTTGTGGAGGTGAGTGGCTGGGATGGTGATGGGTGTGGGGTTTGGAGACCATGATCATGCAGTCACCTGCCTGCAGGGTAGACACACTGAAGGGAGAGCTCCAAGAACCTCAAGTTGGGCCAGTGTTTGGAGCTCTGGGCAGGTGGACCTGAAGGCCAGTAAGCACTGGGAGAAGGAGTCCTCAGCTGCCCCCTTCACTCCCTCTGTACATTGTGTGTTTGTTTGTTTGAGATGGAGTCTCACTCTGTCGCTCAGGCTGGAGTGCAGTGGTGCCATCTCAGCTCACCGCAACCTCCACCTCCCAGTTTGATTCTCCTGCCTCAGCTCCCCAAGTAGCTGGGACTGCAGGTGTGTGCCACCACGCCCTGCTAATCTTTGTATTTTTTAGTAGGAACGGGGTTTCACTATATTGGACAGGCTTGTCTCAAACTCCTGACCTTGTGATCCGCCTGCCTCAGCCTCCCAAAGTGCTGGGATTACAAGCATGAGCCACAGCGCCCACCCCCCTGCACATTTTCTATCCTGTTGGGTGAGGCCAGCCTTTGGGACCCCAGGAAGCCTCCACAGGTGTGGCTTCTTCTCTGGAGTTCTCTGGGCATCCCTCCTCCCCGAGGAAGGACCTCCTGGGAAGCTGGGCTTTCCCAAGACCCTGCCTGGTTGCCCAGCTCCACCTGGGACACGTACAGAAGACTCACAAGGCGCGTTTCTGTCCTCAGTCCCCGCCGCCTCTCTGGGGGAAGACAGTGCCTTGAACACAGGGCAGTGGGTTTTCTCACAGAGCAGGCAGAGTCCCGAAAACCTTCCCACCCTGGGTGCGGCCACGACCTCGCGCACCTTCCCACACTGAGCAGCGATGGACGGGTCCCCTTTGCCCCTGAGCGCAGACACAGGGCAGGCCCCTCTCAGAGCACAGATGTGCTGCAGCCTCGGGGCCCTGGGCCCGCTCGTCTCCAGGGCAACCCAGAATCCCCACTTTGTGCCGCTTAAAATATCCTGCTGTTCTCAGCCGCATGGGCCGTGTACTCTGTTCCTGGCAGAATTCCTCTCTCCTTCCCAGGCCTCGAGGAGGGCGGTGGCAGGAGGGCCGTCCCCAAGGGTCTTCATCACTTGGGTGGTCACTGGGAAGGCCCTGGGGGCCAGCAGCTGTCCCTGTGGCTGTGTAACACTGGCTGGTCCCCAGGCCATCCCTCAGCCTCCAGGACACCCCTCAGCCTCCAGGACGCCCCTCGGCCTCCAGGACACCCCTCAGCCTTCAGGACACCCCTCGGCCTCCAGGGCCCAGGCTATGGGCCCCCTGTTGAAGGCCTGAGCCAGGGAAGCCTCTGGCCGGGAGGAGGGTTGGTGTGGGCCTGGGGGCCCTGGCTGGGCCTGTTCCTCCCCAGTCTACCCCTTGGTCCTCGCCCACTGGATCCTTTGAAGCACACAGCAGGAGGGCTCTGTGTCCACTGAGCCCCTGGACTCTGCCTGTGGTTGGTGGGGCTCGGCTGACTTTTGCCAACCCAACCACAGGCACCCTGAGTGGGCAGCATTGGGCACATGGACTGGGCATGAGAACCAGGCTGGGCACCCTCACACTTGTCATGAGATGGGCCTCACCTTTAAAGTCACCTTCACACACCTTCCTTCAGTCTCCCTCAGATTTTAACAATTTTGTCTGTTTGACCCCTGCTCAGAAGCATCAGGCAAAACATTCTCCAACAACCCAGTTAAAGCACCTCCTCACGCAGCCAGTTCCCCCATCACTATGCCCTGGAGGGGCCTCCACACCCTCGCCCCTGCCGCACCTGCTGCCCGGGGTTTCCTCCTGCAGGCTTTGCTCTGTGACTCCATCTGCTCCTTCCGGACACAAGGCTCAGAGGGTGCCTCCCGCCCCCTCCCTGCCGGCAACCTCCCAGTCCCTGTTGACTCCTCTCTCCCCAGTCACTGCCCACCCTCACTGTCTTCTGAGTATGCACGCCCTCCTGTCTTCCATGAGTGAGCGAGTATGCACACTCTCCTGCCTTCTGTGAGTGAGTGCACACACCCTCCTGTCTTCTGTAAGTGTACACACCCACCTGCCTTCCATGAGTGACCGAGTGTGCACACCCTCCTGTCTTTTGTGAGTGAGCAAGTGTGCACACCCTCCTGCCATCCATGAGTGCACACACCCTCCTGTCTTCTGTGAGTGCACACACCCTCCTGCCTTCCGTGAGTGTGTGAGTGCGCACACGCTCCTGCCTTCCGTGAGTGCGCACACCCTCCTGCCTTCCGTGAGTGCACACACCCTCCTGCCTTCCGTGAGTGTGTGAGTGCGCACACGCTCCTGCCTTCCGTGAGTGCGCACACCCTCCTGCCTTCCGTGAGTGTGTGAGTGCGCACACGCTCCTGCCTTCCGTGAGTGCGCACACCCTCCTGCCTTCCGTGAGTGTGTGAGTGCGCACACGCTCCTGCCTTCCGTGAGTGCACACACCCTCCTGCCTTCCGTGTGTGTGAGTGCGCACATGCTCCTGCCTTCCGTGAGTGAGTGTGCACATGCTCCTGCCTTCCGTGAGTGCACACACCCTCCTGCCTTCCGTGAGTGTGTGAGTGCGCACACCCTCCTGCCTTCCGTGAGTGCGCACATGCTCCTGCCTTCCGTGAGTGCGCACACCCTCCTGCCTTCCATGAGTGCGCACACCCTCCTGCCTTCCGTGAGTGCGCACACCCTCCTGCCTTCCGTGAGTGCGCACACCCTCCTGCCTTCCGTGAGTGCGCACACCCTCCTGCCTTCCATGAGTGTGCACACGCTCCTGCCTTCCGTGAGTGCGCACATGCTCCTGCCTTCCGTGAGTGCGCACACCCTCCTGCCTTCCGTGAGTGCGCACATGCTCCTGCCTTCTGTGAGTGCACACACCCTCCTGCCTTCCGTGAGTGCGCACACCCTCCTGCCTTCCGTGAGTGCGCACATGCTCCTGCCTTCTGTGAGTGCACACACCCTCCTGCCTTCCGTGAGTGCGCACACCCTCCTGCCTTCCGTGAGTGCGCACATGCTCCTGCCTTCCGTGAGTGCGCACATGCTCCTGCCTTCTGTGAGTGCACACACCCTCCTGCCTTCCGTGAGTGAGCACATGCTCCTGCCTTCCGTGAGTGCTCACACCCTCCTGCCTTCCGTGAGCGAGTGCGCACACCCTCCTGCCTTCCGTGAGTGTGTGAGTGCGCACATGCTCCTGCCTTCTGTGAGTGCACACACCCTCCTGCCTTCCGTGAGTGCACACACCCTCCTGCCTTCCGTGAGTGCGCACACCCTCCTGCCTTCCGTGAGTGGTGAGTGCGCACATGCTCCTGCCTTCTGTGAGTGCACACACCCTCCTGCCTTCCGTGAGTGCGCACATGCTCCTGCCTTCCGTGAGTGCTCACACCCTCCTGCCTTCCGTGAGTGCGCATACCCTCCTGCCTTCCGTGAGTGCGCACACCCTCCTGCCTTCCGTGAGTGCACACATGCTCCTGCCTTCCGTGAGTGCTCCAGCCAGTGAACAGAGCCATGGCTTTGAGTTGTCTCCAGGTCCCACCTTGGCCAGGCACAAGCTGGGCCTAGGAACAAAGGCACGTGGGTGGCAAGTGCTGGGGGGCCGCCCTCTCCACCTTGGCAGCTCCAAGTCCCTGTCCTCTCTGTTCCCTGCGCCTGCACAGACACCTTGTGGGAGCTGAGCCTGCCCCTCTTCCTCGGCCTTCCTCTTCCCTAGACCTGCCAGGTCCTCCTTCCCAGGTCCCTCTCCTAGTGAGGCACAGCCCACCCTAACTTATCTGCCAGCGCCCTCTCCATGTCCTAGGCCAGGGGTCCAGACTTTATCCTGAAAGGCCAGAGAGTAAATATTTTAGCCTTTGCCACCACACACTCCCTGTAGCAGCCTCTCAGCTCTGCCTTTGTAACAAGGAGCAGCCAGACAGTACACCTACTAATGGAGTGGTGGTGTGCCAATAAAACTTTATTGACAAAAGCAGGCAGCAGCCCTGGGTTCCAATCACGGCTCAGTCACTCATAGCTGTAAAGCCTCCAGAAAGGGATGGAGCCTCTCCAAGTCTGTTTTCAGATCCTAAAATGGCGATGGTCACTGCGCCCACCACACAGTGCTAACGCGTGCATTGAATGAGACATTCCACATCACACATAAGTTGTAATATGAGTCGAGTTAATTCCTTGCTTCTGTGTAAACATACCAAGCTTTTTCCACACCTCGGGGCCTTTGCTTATGTTCTTCCTCCTTCTGGGATGCCCTTCCCTCACGTGTCCATCTGCCCAACTCCTACTCATCCTGCAAAACCCAGCTGTGACAGTCCCTCCTCTCCACGCCTCCAACGACGCCCTTCACACTCCTGGCACTCTCAGTGGCTCCGGTAGCACGTGACGTGTCTTTCTGTCGTGGACGATCCCACTCAGTTGTGATGATCCGCTCCGCGTCTGTCTCGCCACCGGCCTGCACCCTCGTCACTGTTAGTCACCACTCCGTCGGCAGCATCTGACATGCAGAAGACGCTCAGAGCTCATTCATTCCGCAGGGAGCTGTTCACGCGGGCTGGGTGTGCCGGATACCGTTTCCAGAGCTGAGTTCCTGGGGAGCAAAGCAGAGAGGCCCTGCCCTCGCAGAGTCAGCAGGCCTGTCGCCTGCAGGGAAATGGCAGCTGCTGGGGATATGAAGCCACTGCAGGGCTGGAGAGTGCTGGGGAGGGGAGGGCAGGCTTCCTAGGCGGGACAGAGACAGCTTCCTAGAGGTGGGGTGTTTCAGCAGAGGCTGGACAGAAGCGTGGGCAAGGGCCGCATGGGCATGGGCTAGAGCACTGCTGGCAGTGGGGACATCAGGTGTGAAGGCCCCGTGGCAGGAACGGACCTGTGCTTGGGAAACAGCAAGAAGGCAGCACAGGTGTAGCTTCTAGGGAAGGGGGTGGGGGTGTGGTCAGAGAGGCTGAGCCCACATCAGTGAGGCCTGGGGAACACAGAGAAATCCCTGGGCCATGGAAGGGTCTTGAGCAGGCAAGAGGTGTGATGGGTTTAGCTTTCTAAAGATGGCTCTGGGGCCAGGTGGAGAAGGGACAGAGCAGTAGAGAACTGAGGAGACTGGGCCAGAGCCAGGCACAGGGCTCAGGAGAGAGGGGAAGGTGGCTCAGGCCAGAGCAGAGACCATGGGTGGGCAGCGAGAAGGGGCCAGAGTCGGCTGTGACCTGCAGGCACTTGCCAACTGATTGGCTGTGGAGGGTGAGAGCAGGGGCAAGGCTTGTGGCCCCCAGCAACTGGACAAGGTGCCAGAGGAGAGACGGGGTGATGTTCCATGTGATGCTGGGCAAGTTACATTTGAGCAGCCTGTTGGGTGTCAGGGTAGAGCCTGCATGGGTTGGGCTGGAGAGTGAGTCTGGGGCCACAGCCCCAGTCTGATGGCGTCTGAAGCCAAGACTTGATCAGGTCACCCTGGGGGTGTGTGTGGCCTGAGAGGAAGACACAGAGGACTGAACTTAGAGGATGGGGAGCTGAGGAGGAGGCCACAGCAGGGGCCGGAGGCATCCAGCGGGTGAGAAGGGGACATCTGGAGAGCCTGGCCCAGCCCAGCCCAGCAGAGCACATGCCAAGAGGCATTGGCTGTGTCATCTGAGATGAGGGTTGCATATTGGCCCTTCCCCTCACAGCATGGAGGCCACGGGCACCTTGCTGATAGCTGATATGAATCTGGTTTTGTGGGCTCAAGAAAGAAGAGAGCCCCAGAGAATTAAAAACAGGTGCCCAGACAAGTCCCTGTGCAGATGTTCACAGCAGCACTATCCACAATACCCAGAAAGCAAAGCAGCCCGGATGCCCCTGGCAGGTGGATGGATGGACAGACCAGTCCAGAGAATGGAATATTATTCAGCCCTTAAAAGGAATGAGGGACTGACACAGCAGGCTTGTGTGGGAAACAGGATGCTGAGTAAAAGGAGCCAGACACAAAAGGCCACACATTGTGTACTGTTTGATTCCATTTCTGTGAAATGCCCAGAGTTAGCAAATCTGTAGAGACAGAAAATAGATGAGTGGTTGCCAGGAGATGGGGGAGGAGGAGTGGGGAGTATGTCAGTCAGCCTGGGCTTTCATAACCAGACGCCGCAGACTGTTTCCTAAACAACACACGCTTACTTTTTCACCGTTCTGGAGGCTGGAAGTCAGAGGCCAAGGTGCCATCAAATTCAGTTCCCAAGGACGCCTCGCTCCTTGGCTTGCAGACGGCCTCTTCTGTGTCCTCACACAGCCTGTCTCTGCTGTGCCGAGAGAGAGAAGGTGCACAGGTGTTTCTTTCTCTTCCTATAAGGACTCTCATCCTAAGGATCAGGGCCCCACCTTCCCCACGTCATGTGACCTTCGTCATCTTAAAGGTTCTGTCTCCAAATACAGTCAGATTAGGCATTGGGACTTCAGCCTGTGTGACGGGGATGCAGTTTGGTTCCTACAGGGAGTGACTGCTTCCTGGCTGTGGGTTTCTTTTCGGGTGACTTAAAGTTTCCGAAAGTAGATAGCAGTGCAGTTGCACAGCATTGCAAATGTGTTAACTGCCACCAAATTGGACTTTTTTTAATGATTTTTTTAGTTTTGTAAATTTCACCTCAATTACAAAAATAACTGGAGGAGAAGAGAGGACCTGGGCACAGTGAGCAGAGGCCACTTTGGGGAGGAGAGTTGCTGAAATGGAGACATGGGGTCTGGAGAGAGTGTCATCCAAGTCATCCGTGTCTCTGATGATTTGGGAGGTGGGGTCCCTGCCGTGGCAGCCTCATCCTTCAGCAGGGAGAGGAGGAGATGCTGGCCTGGCCAGGAGCCCGGCTGCTCATCTGCAGGGACCAGGCGGACAGGGAAGGAATGGATGTGGGGAGGCATCAGCTCTTCGAAGGACAGTGCTAGAAGGGCTGAGAGATACCATCCAGTTAGGGGCACACACAGCCTTACAGGGGTGGGGTTTGGGGGTGAGCCCTGAGCATCTTGTTATGAGATCATGGGGACAGTCAGGCATGAGTGGGCAGGTCTCAGTCTCAGGGCCTGTTGCACTAGGCGGGTGCAAGGGCAGGAGCGGAGAGGGCAAGGAATGGACAAGCCAGGAACTCACAGTCTTAGGTGTGTTTGTTGAACCAATGCACACATCCTGCTTCCGAGAGCTTGGGGAACCCCAACAAGGGGGATTCACCTGCCCCAGCTCCTGGGGCCTCATGCTGCAAATAGTGGCCACGGCAAGATTAAAGCATGTAACAGCAGCTGGTGCAGATGTCCCACTTCCTCTCTCCAAGGCCCTTCTAAGAGCCTCACACGCACTGCCACATCCGGGCCAACACGTCTGCAATGGTAGGTATCAGGACAAGGGAGAAAACGGAGGCAGGGAGAGGCAGTTTTGCTCGCCCCACATCATGAAGCTGTAGGTGGTGGAGCAGGCTTGGGACTTAGACCTTCTGACTCGAGCATCTACCTGCCTTTTTGGTTTGCTTTGCTTTGCTTTGGTCTGGTTTGTTTTTATGAGACAGATTCTCACTCTGTTGCCCAGGCTAGAGTGCAGTGGCGAGATCTCAGCTCGCTGCAACCTCCGCCTCCCATGTTCAAGCAACTCTTTGCCTCAGCCTCCTGAGTAGCTGGGATCACAGCCGCCCGCTACCATGCCCAGCTAATTTTTTGTATTTTTAGTTGAGATGGGGTTTCACCGTCTTGGCCAGACTGGTCTTGAACTCCTGACCTTGTGATCCACCTGCCTCAGCCTCCTAAAGTGCCGGGATTACAGGCATGAGCCACCACAGCCAGCCTTTGATACCTCAACAAAGTGTTATTAAAAAACCATTCTCAAACATCATAACTGTCCCCATTTTTCAAGTACACAGTGCAGTGGCATGCGTACCTTCACAGGATCATACCACCGCCATCTCTCTCTTGCTCCAGAACACTTTTAGATGCCAAAAGGAAGCCCTGTGCCCTTTAAGCAGTCATTGCCTCCCTGTTTCCCCATCCCCGGTCCCTGGTACCCACCAGTCTGTTTCCTGCCTCTATGGACGTGTTGTCCCTTGGCGTCTGGCTTCATCCACTGAGCAGGGAGCTTCTGAGCTGCGTCTGTGTGGCCACATCTGTCAGAACTTCCACTTCATTCCTTCTTTTTTTTTTTTTTTGAGAACAAGTCTCACTCTATCACCCAGGCTGGAGTGTAATGGCATGATCTTGGCTCACTGCAACCTCCATCTCCCAGGTTCAAGCGATTCTCCTGCCTCAGCTTCCTGAATAGCTGGGATTATAGGCACCAGCCACCATGCCCAGCTAATTTTGTATTTATAGTAGTGACAGGGTTTTGCCGTGTTGGCCATGCTGGTCTCGAACTCCTGACCTCAGGTGATCCACCTGCCTCGGCCTCCCAAAGTGCTCGGATTACAAGCGTGAGCTGCCATACCTGTCATTCCTTCTTAGGTGCCAACACCAGTCAGCCCATGCTGTGCCATCTGCCACCAGGAGAATCATTTTCCCAAACCCCTTATGAATATGTTTAGCCATAGGCCTCCTTATGTGATCAGAGGGCATGTGCAGGAGAAGGTGTGAGTGTCACTGAAAGTGTTTGGAACTGTTTTGTTTTTTGTTTTTCTTTAAAGCAAGCCTCAATTTAGGGTAACACAGTCATTCACACATAGCACCCTGGGCAGAAAAAGACCACACGTGGTCAGCGTTCCGGGAAACCACGCGTGGTCAGCGTTCCGGGAAACCACGCGTGATCAGCGTTCCGGGAAACCACACGTGGTCAGTGTTCTGGGAAACCACACGTGGTCAGTGTTCCGGGGAAACCACGCGTGGTCAGTGTTCCGGGGAAACCACGCGTGGTCAGTATTCTGGAAAACCACGCGTGGTCAGCGTTCTGGGAAACCACACGTGGTCAGCGTTCTGGGAAACCACACGTGGTCAGCGTTCTGGAAAACCACGCGTGGTCAGCGTTCTGGGAAACCACGCGTGGTCAGCGTTCTGGAAAACCACACGTGGTCAGCGTTCTGGAAAACCACACGTGGTCAGTGTTCTGGGAAACCACACGTGGTCAGTGTTCTGGAAAACCACACGTGGTCAGTGTTCCGGGGAAACCACGCGTGGTCAGTATTCTGGAAAACCACGCGTGGTCAGCGTTCCTGGGAAACCACGCGTGGTCAGTATTCTGGAAAACCACGCGTGGTCAGCGTTCTGGGAAACCACACGTGGTCAGCGTTCTGGGAAACCACGCGTGGTCAGTGTTCTGGGTGTGTGCATCTGTTTGTGCCTTGCTTGTTTCCAGGCAGATACGCTGTTTGGGTAGGAACCCATTATCTCTGTCCATCGGGCTCAGCAAGCCCAGCCCAGCTCCACTCAGAAGCCCCGGAGCTGTGCCTTTCATCTGGGGCTCCTGGGAGTCCTGGGATGGCTTTGCTCTCACTCATGGTGCTTCCTGAGCCTGCGTGGTGGACCAGGTCAGCTGCCAGTCTGACTTGAGTTAATTGGCAGTAAGGGGACTGCCTTCTACAAAAGGAACTGAGTGTGACCATTCCCAAGTGGCAGTGCCTCGGATCCGCCCTCTGGCTGTAGACAAACTGCTGTCCTTTCTCACTCATCCCAGAGGGAGGCTGGGGGCAGCCTCTTTGTATCCCTCAAGGCCCCACCTGCGTCTGGGGAGGCACGGGACACTCTCATTTGTTGGGTTCCAACGGGGGAGTATATTTCCCTGTGTTCCTAAGCAATCCCTGCCCTCTGTGAGTCGGTTTAACCCCACGGCTCCGTCTCTATGGTAATAGTTAACAGGGAGCCAGCAGGGAGGCTGTGGGCTGCGCATACACCTGCCTGTTCTTCCCCCGACACTGGGTGCTTGCGTATTCATTTATGCTCCTTTTACAAAGCGTGGATAGCATAGAACTCTAAACAAAATAAAGGCCTTCGCTGAGCCCCGTAAATAACTTCTGGAAAATGTCAGCCAACAAAAGTCGTCAGAACACCTCTCACCTCCTTTGCATGAGGAGAATCACCTTGCGGCTCTGGGAGTTTTCTTTTGTTGATATAAATGTTTGTGCATAGAAGCTGAAAACAGCCCACAGCCCCCATCCAGCGTCGTGGGGGAACAGGTTGTGTTGCTGACAACACCATCTGAATGCTTGCAGGTAGGGCTGGGGCCCTCAAACCAGGACCTTGGGAGGTCACTTATCCTGAGTCTTAACCCAGGGTGGTGGCATGGGCCACCTCATTTCCACCTTGTGCTTGTCCCATGTGGGATGCAGAGCAGGGGTAGCAGCATCCATTTACCCACAAGGAAACCTCCCAGCGAGAGGAACAGCCTTGGCCTAGAATATAAGCCACAAAGCGATGGGGCCAGAATACCAACACTTTGCCTGGGATGCCAGCTCCTAGGATATCCCCCCCTCTACCATGGTGCCTCTTACATCAGGAAGCAGACTACCTACCACCTTCATCACCAGAAAGCCCTGAAAACTACACAGGTGTTAGTGGAGACTCAGCATCCCCTAAAGAACCCCTAAGGGAACTCTGCTGTTCTCTGGAAAAAGACCCTGAATGTAGCAGTTCCTATGGGAAGTATTGGCCAACCTCCCACAGTTTGTCTTCCAGGCTGTTCTTCTAATAGTAATACTTCCACCACAGCTACCTGGCACTTTAAAATTTGCAATGCATTTTGACATAGTTTCCCATGTGACTCTTAAAACTGCTCCATGCCAGAGCTAAGAGTTGTCATCTCCATTTTGTAGGTGGTAAAACTGTTGCTAAGTTATCAAGTGGCTTTCCCAGAGTCATCATGTATTAGTCAGCAGTTGCTGCATAACAAATTATCCCAAAATTTAGTGACTTAAACCAATGGATTCTGTAAGTCAAATTAGGGTGGGCTCTGCAGGGAGGTTCTTCTGTTCCCAGGTAGACTCTCAGCAAGTTGGCAAGGATGACCAGGGCATCTGAGTCTCATCCTCCAGCAGGCAAGCCCGGGCTTGCTGACGTAGCAGCTGTGCAGCCTTCCGAGAGTAAACGGAAGCGTGTGAGGTCTTTTGTAGTCTAGACTCAGAACTGGCATAGGGTCACTTGCACCACATGCTGTTGGCCAGTATCACAGGGCCAGACCAAGTTTAAGGTCTGGGCAGATAGGGTTTGTCTCTTGATAAGAGGAGCTGCAAAGTCACATTGCATATGGGTGTGGGTTCAGGGACGGGAATGATTTTAGGTCTTATTGCCGTCTACCACAGCCAGCCCCCACCTGCCTTCCCAAGTGAGCTTCATTTCTCCTTCTCTGAAAATCTTTGATCCCCACAGACAGAGACACTTGCCCCTGCCTTTTGCTTTCCACCAGTTTTGTCCAGCTGTGTTCCAGCCCTGATCCCAGGGAAATTAATTTGTCTGCCCACCCTACCCACCCACACCAGATTCAGAGTAGCTTCAGGGCAAAGGCCTCACATCTCTAGCCTCCTGACCAGAGCCTGGCACGTGGGCTCCATAAGGCATTGGTGAATGGGCAAAGTGCAGCTTGACCACAGGTTTCTGGTGCCCCTTTTAGTGGACAGACCTCTGCACTCCCTGCTTTCGGTGCGGGTAAGAGCTCTTTATCCCCAGCTTCCAAACCCAGCCCCAACGGAGCCTGGTTCTCTCCAAGATGCTAATGGGAGGTGAGGGGGCAGGGTCTCTGCACTCACTGCTTCTGTGTTAGGTGCTTGGTTATATTTCACTGAAAAAGAGGCACCCATCATTAACGCGGGGAAAGAGGTGTAAAAGCCCTCTACCCACTTACCAAGTACAGCTCTGGAAAACACGGCTGAGCACAGAGAAACTCACGTGGAGCTCAGAGCCAGTGCTCCGAGTTGAGCTCTGTCCCTGCCACTGCCTGTGTGTGTGAGTTCACGCATCCCGCTGCTTGGACATGCTTTTACGGACTGTCAGCCCAGTTATAACGACAGGTCTGCCTTCCTTGGTCTAGGTGCTTGCGAGGTACAGAGAGGATGCAGCTTAGAAGGCGGCCGTTCTTCCCCTATGAGGTACAGAGAGGATGCAGCTTAGAAGGCGGCCGTTCTTCCCCTATGAGGTACAGAGAGGATGCGGCTTAGAAGGCGGCCGTTCTTCCCCTATGAGGTACAGAGAGGATGCGGCTTAGAAGGCGGCCGTTCTTCCCCTATGAGGTACAGAGAGGATGCAGCTTAGAAGGCGGCCGTTCTTCCCCTATGAGGTACAGAGAGGATGCGGCTTATAAGGTGGCCGTTCTTCCCCTATGAGGTACAGAGAGGATGCAGCTTAGAAGGCGGCCGTTCTTCCCCTATGAGGTACAGAGAGGATGCAGCTTAGAAGGCGGCCGTTCTTCCCCTATGAGGTACAGAGAGGATGCGGCTTAGAAGGCGGCCATTCTTCCCCTATGAGGTACAGAGAGGATGCAGCTTAGAAGGCGGCCATTCTTCCCCTATGAGGTACAGAGAGGATGCGGCTTAGAAGGCGGCCATTCTTCCCCTATGCTTCTGCACACATTTTTTCATTCATTGCACACCGTCTTTCAGTCGTCCATTGCACAGAACTGGGTCGTCCATGAAGAGAGGGAATAAAGTATGCAGAGTACCGACAATGTGCTGACAAGAAGTGGGCCTTTGACAAATGACAGTCTCAGAGTTGCTGTGGATAGCGAGGTTTCTGTGTTGATATGGATGCATCTTTTCTCCTCGCATCCTCTCGTGATGGGGCGGCATTGGGGTGAAGTTCGTCTTGGGGTGAGGCTCATCTGAACAATGCCCACCGGTCCAAGTGATTCAGTCCACAGTGAGCCTCTTTGGGGATCAGGCCCTTGCTCTGACCTCATTAGCCCAGGGCTTCAGCCAGCAGTCACAGCTGACATGCAGCTGTTGAAAGCCCCAGGCCCTTTGGGAGGAGTGGGTCTGGGCCACCGCACCCCGGCAAGCCCTCGGTGCCACAAGCCTTCCTATCCCAGTACCCAAGGAAATTCTTCCTGCCACAATCAGCTTTTAAGATTCCCCAATGCTGAAAAATGATTCAGTTTAAATATGACACAGAACCAGCTGCAAATAAGTTAAATGCTGCTGCTTAGGGTGTTAGTGGCATTTATGAATATTGTAGGGAAATATTTACTCACTAAAATTCCACATGGTACAAAAACATCCCTCCCTTAGTACATGGTACGGTGCTTATTCTTGCCCACATTATTCAGGCTAATGATAGTCTTGTAATGGACTTAGCTTAAGTACTTTCCCCCAGAGAATCAAGCTGTGGAATGCTCTTTTTTTAAAAACACACTTTCAAAACTATTTTCTTACCTACAAAAGCTTATGGCACATAGTAGGCATTTAGCAAATGTTGCTTTCCTTCCTTTTAGACCAACATCCGGTTGGGACTGGTTTTAACTACCTTGAGGACTTCTCTCGTCTCCCCCACCTCGAACGTCTCCTCCCCTGCGGGTGTATGGGGAGCTGCGGCAAGTCGCTTCTTCTGGTTAGAGTCTGCTGGCTGATCACCCTGTTAGATCCTGAAAGGTTTCCATTCCCAATCACTGAGAAGGTAGCATTCCCAGAACTCAGAGTTAGTGTCTTCCTGCCGCCTTTGAGCTGGTGTTTGGACACAAAGCTGCCTAGACGGCCTGGCCACAGGTGTTGGCACAGCAGGCCATGGTTGACAGCAGTCATCTGCTAGCCACACCTCTCCTAAGCTTCCCGGCTTCGGAATCCCAGACCTTTTGCATCCTCCGAATCGGATGCTGTCTGATACTTCCAAAAGGACATCGTGCTATGAGAGCTGAGGAGAAAAATGACTCAGAAAAGGCCCAGAGGAGCTGACAGTGCTCTGAGCAGGACATTCAGTGACATGGAGTCCTCTGACGGCAGTAGTTCTTGGAGACATTTTTATACATATGGCCACATGCATGTGCAAACACACACCCCCCACTACCACAGCAAAGCCTGCTGCACAGAGGGGTTCTTTCTTAGCTGAGCAAAGTATAAGAACTTTGAGACAGGTGCGGTGGCTCACGCCTGTAATCCCAGCACTTTGGGAGGCCGAGGCAGGCAGATCGTTTGAGGTCAGGAGTCTCCTACCCTGCGGGTGTATGGGGATCTGCTGCAAGTCGCTTCTTTTAGTAGAAACCCAACCCTGTCTCTACTAAAAATATAAAGATCAGCTGGGAGTGGTGGTTCGCACCTGTGATCCCAGCTACTCAGGAGGCTGAGGCAGGAGAGTTGCTGGAACCCATGAGGTGTAGATTGCATTGAGCCAAGATCACTTCACTGTACTTCAGCCTGGGTGACAGAGCAAGAGTCCATCTCAAAAAAAAAAAAGAACTTTGGGGCCTCCAGAACACACCCCCTCTTGAGGAGTCAGGTTTGATGTGGGATTTGTTTTTTTTGTTTTTTTTTTTGAGACAGAGTTTCGCTCTTGTTACCCAGGCTGGAGTGCAATGGCGCGATCTCGGCTCACCGCAACCTCTGCCTCCTGGGTTCAGGCAATTCTCCTGCCTCAACCTCCTGAGTAGCTGCGATTACAGGCACACGCCACCGTGCCCAACTAATTTTTTGTATTTTTAGTAGAGACGGGGTTTCACCATGTTGACCAGGATGGTCTCGATCTCTTGACCTCGTGATCCACCCGCCTCGGCCTCCCAAAGTGCTGGGATTACAGGCTTGAGCCACTGCGCCCGGCCCCTGTTTTGTTTTTTTTTTAGTGGGTTCAGCCAGCTTTGGAAAGGAACCTGCTCTTACTTCTGTCCCTGGAGTACTCAGAAGAACACCGAGGAGAGTGCTGGCTCCTGGGAGCTGCTTTGTCGCCGTCTGAGAACACCTGGTCTTGCTTCTTTCCTTAGTTTGCTTCTCCCACATCGTCTCTCTCCATCCTCTTCCTCGGGTCCAGGAGACACAGTTTCACCCACAGAGTGTTTGTATAATGTTACACCAAGTGAGGCTGTGTGGCGTGGCTCATAAGGCTAAACAGTATGAGACTTGATTAGTCACCTATTACGCATGGCGGTATGGTTTATGGTTTACCATAAAACCAGTGGCTCCACCAGCATGCACTTACTCTCTCGTGGTGCCTTTGGGTTAGGAGAGAGGCATGCTTTAGCTGGGTCTTCTGCAAGCCTTCACTCAGCCTGTGGGCTGGGCTGCGTTCTCATCTGGAGGCTGACTGGGGAGGGAACCACTTCTGAGCTCTCAAAGGTTGTTGGCAGAATTCAGTTCCTTGCATTTTTAGGATTAAGGGCTTCATTACCGGCTGGAGGCTGGAGGCTGCTCTCAGCAACCAGAGGCCACCTGTGTCCCCTTGCAGTGGGGTTCCCTGAGGTGACTGCTTGCTTCAAGAGGCCAGAGAGACAGAGAGACTCCAGCAAGAAAATCGGTACCATCTAATACGATCATGTAATCATGTGCATGAAGTCACATACATCTTGTCCCCTTTGCTGTATTCTACTTGGAAGAAGCACATCTCAGACCCAGCAGACGCTCAGTGGGAGAGAATCACATCAGGTCCTGAGGACCAGAAGGTAGAATCCAGGCCCACCTTAGCGGTTTGTCTACCACAAGGACCATAAGCATGTTTCCAGCCCCACATGGGGTCCAACAGTGCTTTATAAAAATGTCCCATAAAGGTAAGGAGACAAGGGACCAAGCAGAAAAGTTAAAACTGTGACTGATTCATTATTAGCAGTGAGATTTTTATCTAACAACATAGGCTTCCTCTGAAAGCTTTTGGTTATTTAAAACCTCTTTTTCAGGAGGCTTAGAACCTTTCTGAGCACACTATTCTCCAGCCACTCCTCATAAGTTGTAATTCCTGCTTTTAAGCTAAGAGATTCCTTTCCTAAGCCTCCAACCAGCAGCCTTCGAGGCACACTAGGTTCTGCCATCCTCAGCCCTTGAAGAAACCGTCTCTCATTTTTGTTCTGTGGTTCTCACCTTTACTACACTCATTGTACCCATTTTTTCAAACAATTGTGTACAAGGATTCCCCTTAATATCTCTCTCTCTCTTTTTTTTTTTTTTGAGATGGAGTCTCACTCTGTTGTTCAGGCTGGAGTGCAATGGCGCGATCACGGCTCACTGCAACCTCCACCTCCTGGGTTCAAGCAATTCTCCTGCCTCAGCCTGCCAAGTAGCTGGGACTACAGGTGCCCGCTGCCACACCCAGCTAAATTTTTTTGTATTTTTAGTAGAGACATGTTTTTACAATGTAAGCCAGGATGATCTCGATCTCCTGACCTCATGATCCGCCCACCTCAGCCTCCCAAAGTGCTGGGATTACAGGCGTGAGCCACTGAGCCCGGTCTGATTCCCATTATCTTTAAATGAAATTCTGACAGAAAAAAATTCACAATATAATAATTTCAAAAACATCAAGAGAATAACTTTTATGAATCAATACACAGTCAGAAGAAAGAAATCCCCTGGTAGGTATTTCAAATGGAGGGGATTGAATGCAGGAAATTGTTTTCAGAAGTATTGGAAAGGCTGGAGGAGCATAAAGGGGTAGGTGATGTCACCCAGAGATTGGTCACTACAGGAAGCCGTGATGGCCCTTAGGGTTACAGTAGTAAAAAGAACTAAGAGGTATTGCTGAGAGCATGAGGAGCACACCATTGACATTCCTCAGGTGCCACCCATGCCAGCCACTAAGTCCAGCTCTGCACGAATGCCTCCCATCATCAGAGCCTGACTGCTGCCCTGGCAAGAGAGTGGGAAATGCAGTGTGTGTACGTAGCCCCTGAGAGCACAGAAGGGCAGGAATGGGGCTGAGTACCAAAAGACAGCACACATCCCAGAGGTGAGAGTGGAGACAGACGAGAGGATGGCATGACAGAGCAGGACGATGATTCCCAGGTGCACACAGTTAGGCGCCCTGGCCTGGAGAACAAAGGACGGGGCGGATGACCCTGCAGTCACCTTTAGTGCCACGACGGGTCACTGCTGCACTCACACCCCTAGGGGCCCTGCGGCTGATGGTGCAGTTTGGGGAACGGGTAAGCAGTTCTTTCAAAGCCCCAGCTAAACAAAGGACATTCTTCCCTTGATGTTGAAGTCACTGGCATTTCTGAAGAATTCCGTGTGTATTCAAGCCATGCCCCAAACACTCGGTGCCGCTGGTGGAAAGAATTTAGTATCTGAGCTCAGATGGTTAGAAAAAGACGCTTCCGTTGTGTAGGGTTGGGTGGGACCTTTGGAAGTCATGCAGGCAGGGTAATTGGCTGCTGACTGTCCACATTCCAGCCGTGCCCACGGCATGCCAGTGGTACCTCCATAGCACCTGGACAGTCGTAGCTGACCCACGAACCTCCAGACCACATCCAGGGGGCAGAACTGCCTCAGTGAGAACTCCGCTCACAGAGTGGCGCCCTGAGCCCAGCCCCACCCACCTCAGAAAGAACAGGCCTTCCCCAGCAGTTGGGTGAGCACACCTCCAAGACTCAGGGGAGCCCAGTGCCCACAATTCCCCATGGTGGTACATCGGCTCCTTGACACACAGCCTGCCTGGAGAGGTTGGCATCTCTGACTCCTGCATGTAACCTTGACATCCAGATGGCTAAAAGTTCATTGAGAACCGACCTCCAGGCGTGCCCGTCTGAGACTGGGGAGGAAGCCTCAGAGTGTGTGCCCGGGAGCAGCGGCAGTCACTGAGAGAAACCCTCACAGCCCCGCCAGGTGTGATGCACGTGGAACAAATTGAGAGCTGCTCCCTTCGTCCTGGAAGGAGCCAGGGAGTCCCTTGTCTCCAGGCGTGAGTGGAGAGGGGTCCAGGTGTTAACTGGGGGAATCGGAGGGGCACAGAGAGAAGGTGCCCACGCTGGCAGTGAGCTGGGAGTCTCGCCTCAGGCCTGCCTGGCACACGGAAGCTTGGGCTCAGGTCGTTGGGGAATGAGGACTGGACTCCTTTGGGTTCCAGAAAAGAGAAGGCATAGAGGTCATTTTTCCAAAGAAAAGAATTCCCCATTTCCGGTCTCTCCTCTATTCCTCCTCACCAGGTGTGCACAGACGTGTGTGTGTGCGTGCGTGTGTGCATTCATGTACACGCATGTGTGTGAGTATGTGTGTGTGTGTGCATGAATCTGCACATGTGTTCACATGTGTCAGCACACGCGTACCTCAGGAGCGTACAGCTGTAAGTCTCGCCTGTCATTCGTGCATGTTTCTGGGTAATTGGAGGCTGCTGTGGGCCAAGAACAGCATGAACTCCTCTCCCTGTCTCCTGGCACCTTCCCCATCCCCACTTTTTCACCACCGAAGGAATCACAGGACTAAGATTCTAGGGGACATTCCTGTAGTCCCATCGCCCATGGCATCAGGGAGCAGACTGACTCCCAGGGGGCTGTGGATGCCAGACACCAGGCTCCTTGTCTGTAGCCTTGGGAGGTATCCCTGGGTGCCATCCACTTTGTGCTAAACCAGCTGAAGAAGGCGATGAGTCCGACATTAGAATTGGCCATGGCACTTTGCACAAGACTTTACAGTTTATGAGCATGTATGTGCAGGGAGTCGGTATTTATGGGCATCTCCCCAGTGCCAGGCCCTGGGGATTCAGTGGCATCCAGGGACAGTGTGGACCTTGCCTGCATGGAGCTGCTTCCAGCGGTCCATTGATTCCCCTCCATCTTCCGGCAGGAGCCTATTCCTGATGCAGAAGCTGAATCTCAGCGAGATTAGGAACCTGCTGGGGGTCACCCATGGGGAGGGGGCCAACCCCTTTTGCTCTGAAGCTCCACCCTCACCCACTTCTGGCCTTCCTAGTCAGCCTGATGTAGGGGATTTAAGGACTTCGGGGAAGGTGGAACCTCTGCTGTGTGCAGCTGCAAGCTCCTCACCTTCCTGGCAAGACGGGCTGTCTCCAAGGATGGGAACCTTTAAGATTCCAGCACAGCGGGACGAAAGGATCTCATGTGCTGCCATGTCAGGCGCTGGAGCAGGGTGCACAGGGCTGTTGTGGAAACCCTTGCTATTTTTACCTGCTGTCTCTGTAGCTTCTGCCTCCCACTGAAATCCCAGCGCGCAGCAGCAGCCCCCTGGGTCCCTCGAGTGCCAGGCAGGGCTATTTTTAGGACCCTCTGAGTTGCTCATAGATCACATCGGACCACAGGCAGAAAGAAAGGGCTGCAGGAACCAGGAGCCCACGTGCGTTGGAGTTCCACGGCCCTCCACCATGCTGCATGTGGGCAGGATTCATGTTAGGTTCAGGATCCCCCAGGCCACCCTAAGAATGACCCCACCTCCCCCAGTGCCCCGCTGCATGCCCTCCATGACAACCATGTCCCCAGGAGGGCTGGGGCAGCAGGCATGGACAGTGGGCAGGCACAGCCCCGGCTCCAGCCCCGGCTTCACCCTTACCTGGTTGTGTGACTTCGAGCCAGTCACTGACCTTCCCTGGGTCCACTCTTCTCATTTTTGAATCTTTACAGAGCGTCTATTCCAAGGTGGATGGACTAATGGGAATCAAAGGAGTGAGTTACACCACAGACTCTCCAAAACGCTAGGCAGGGAAGCGCCACAGCCAGCGTGCAGGTGACAGTGCCTGGCGTGCTTTTCACGTCTGCCGTGAACGTGAGAACAGGGACAAAGCCCATCTTGTTGCGTGCGCACTGTGTGGCAGGCGCTCTCCTTTCATTCATCATATTCTCGTGACCCTGGCTTCTATCTTATGGATAATTCGTGATTATCCCCAGCTGACAAATCAAGAGCACTGGAAGCAAGCCCAAGGTCATAGAGCCAGTGACCAGCAAAGCTGGGATTGAGTCCAGGCTGCCTCCCTGCCACACCTCCCTGCTCAGGAAGGTGAGGGCTTTTGTCTCAGGCCCTGACAGATGTTCAGGGCAGCAATTCAAAAAAAAGGAACGAACCCCATCAGAAAGGGAGGAGCGCTCCCTCTCTGCCCGGCTGTGGCTTTCCCCGGCTCATGGGACGTACTGATTGGGAAGTGTTTCAAGGCCAAGAAGTCCTTGCAGGTATTTGGAAGGAGGCTCATCCCCCAGCCCTGTGCCCTGACCCTGGTACGGGGCGGACAGTTGGCTGTGACCTTGCAGATGGAATTGGCAGCATGTCAGTGGATTTTCCCCAAATCTCTCCTTGCCTCCTGCTGCCCCAAGCCCCGCTAAAAATGCACTGCCCGGAGGAAAGTACAGTGCACACCTTGGGCCAAAGCCACCTCCACCGAGGTGCAGCGCCTTCCCTCTGGGGTTGGCTCAGGGCATCTGTGTAGCCAAAACAGGCTTCACTGCCTGGCTGCCCCCCTCCCAGAAAGCAGGGCTCTGAACTGCTGAGACGGAGGGAACACCACGCCTTGCAAAATGAGAAAGCAATTACGGGGGATGAGGACAGCAGAGGCCTCTGAGTGGCACCTCCGGCCCGTCCTAATAGCTGGGTTGAATCACTGCCTCTCCCTGCTAATGGCATGCGTAATTGCACTGGGTTTTCAGGCGTCCTTCACCCGTACTTATTTAGACTAGTGACTGATGCATTGCCATGGAAACCGGCACTAGAAAAAAAAAAGTCCCTGGTACGGTGGGAAGTGGAAGGACGCGGCTCCAGTCTGGAGCTTACAACTTGTGTGGAAGAACCGAATTTTCAGCCGATGTGGATGTTCGGTCCCCAGAAGTCCAATTTGTGAACTTCCTCCTCATGGAAGAAACACTCCCGGAGCCATCTTTCATCTTCGTGTGATTGTTTTCTTTCTTCCTTCTTCCATTCAGCCCCCAGAGGGCTGCAACTTTTTTTTCCCCTGTTGGATTAACAGGCGGTAGTAGATGAGGCCGCCCCGTGGACTCAGTCTCCGCGGAGACCCTGAGGAGCAGCAGCGGTCTGAGTGAGATGGTCACACCCAGGTTAGAAAGGATGGCCGAGAATTCACGGTTTAAGAAGAAAGTTCATTTTGGAGGTACGGTGCCACCTCCCGAACCTGCCGTGGGCTGGTGCGCGAAGCCTTTGTTCTTTACGAGAGCCGTGGGGACGGGAGGACCGCGGGACTCGGGCAGTCCTGCCAGCGCTTGGTGAGACGGGGTGGCCGTGGCTTTGCTCTTCATGTGTTTCAGAGGGTCTGTGTTCTGCTTGCCGGGCGCCCCGGGGCTATTGTTTCCATCACGGCTTTCGCCTGCTTCTGATTTAGAATGGAAATAAAGATAGCCTCAGATCTCCCGGGAGGAAACAGGCTTCTCAGCTGCAGCCAGAATCCCAAGGGTCCTGTTTATATTCCCGAGGGTCCCTTTGAGCCGCTGGTGGGTTTTTAAGACAAACTGGAACATGTCTTCCTAGTAAGCACTGCGGTTAACCTGGAAGGGAGGTCGGCTGCATGATGAGGCGCTGTGGCCGCAGGAGCGGATTGTTCCTTTTGGGGTGTGTTCGTTCCTAACCGACACACTGTTATTGAAGTCCCCACACGGCTGGCCTAGGGCAGGTGCCTGCTCACACGTGCAGCCTGCCTTTCTTCAAAGACAGCATGGCTGGGCGAATTGCTGCTGTTGTTTTAACCAAGTGGACAGTGTGCTCCTTAGCATGGTAGCAGTGGAGAGAGAGAAACACCATGTGTGTTTACAGACTGCATAATGGCTTGTATCAACTTCTACATAGCTTCTCTCCAACTGCTTCCTCTTGTCTGCAAAGGCCAAGGAGAGCAGGAGCAGCCAGCCTGGGAGGGGTCCAGTGGGAGGGTGGGGGCCTCCGGGACTCGGTCCAGTGAGATGTGAGGCGCCTCCCGTGAGGGAGCCTCCCTCCCAGATGTTGCTTTGTGGTTGAAGAGATCCATGCGAGCCATGAGCCCCCAAGACTATGGTGACCCCCACCCAGTCTCCCCACTGGCCCTCACCCACCTGGCAACCCTGAGTTTTGTCAGTGGCATGTAGAATCTTTTGGGGTGCCCTGTGTTGGTGGGTGGCAGGGAACCAGCCCTGAGCATCTGGCCTTGGCTTGTTGAGGTCATGGCTGGGGAGAGAGCGGGGGTGGTCTTTGTTCTCTCGTGGCACCAGTGGGACCCACCTCATCCTCCCCAGGAAGGATTCTGATGGAGATGGGTCCCCTTGACCAAGGTCCCAGCGCTGAAACCCAAGCTATGAAGTCGCAGCTGTCTTCCCACACGATCGGGGCGGTTTCCTTGGGCTCAACAGGTCTTTTTTTCTAGATGTCCTATTTCCAAAGCCTCAGCTGCTGGCATCCTTAAAAAAGATTATAAAGCTAAAAAGAATCCTCCCGCCTCCACCCATTCCTAGATTTAAATCCAGGCTCCGCCTCGTGCCCTTGGACACGGCCCTCTCCTGGGTAAGGAGGCCTGGCCGGGAGCATCCTTGGACACCTCGTGCCAGGAGATGCTCAGGGCGTTTGCGCCAAGAATGGTGGCTCTGATTGACATCGGCTTTCTCCGAGGTGCTCTGATTGGCCAGCGAAAGAGGCCGACCACAATGAGGGTTTCCTGGGGTTAGGCACTGAGTATTAGAGGGGCAGGCATGGGGCCAGGGGCACACAGAGTAAGGCTCCTCCAGACGCCCTGCCCACAGCCAGAGGCAGGCTCTCCTCCCCTCTGGGCCCAGGCCAGGTTGGCTCAGCCATGGACAAGTCTTTTGGAGTCTGGCCACCATTCCCTACCCTTTCTCCCTACTGGTGACCCCAGCCCTGGGCTGCCTGGGCCAGGGGCATGTAGGTCACGTTTACCAGGCATTCCTTCTGGACAGAGAGAGGAGAGCGAGCCGTTCTGGAAACAGAGCCGCTTAGGCATGGACACTCCCAGCCGAGCTCATCAGCAAATGCAAATCAGGCACAGATTCATCCATTTACTCTGATTTCCATTTAAACTGTGAGTTTGGCTGGATGCATTGGTATACATGCCTCCACTGAGCTCCTGGGCTGATTTTTTTAAACATTCTAATTACTATAGAGTAGAAACCAACTCAGTGACAGCCAACAGCTTTACTCATTTGTCCAGGCAATTTGGGAGGGTGGTAATTGGAAAGCATCACCAGAAGCTGAGCGTGGACTCCCCTCTGATGGCGTCCCCAGCCTGGCTTGGCCTGAGAGCTGCAGGAAGTGCTGGTGTAGGCAGAAGAGAAGTCCACCCTGCTCTCCCCATGGGAACTGCGTGCCCAGCGCGGGAGGCGTCCACTGAGCCTGCAAAGCAGGCGAAGGAGCCCAGTGGTGGGAGGGCAACAGCGGAGAGGTGAGCACCCTCCCTTCTGGGCTGGGTAAGCCTGGGCAGAGCCCGTCCCATTCTTCAATGAGGGTCCCTCCTCCAAGAACCTAGGATCCCACATTTTTCCCATATTCCCAAATAATTCTCAAGTGTAGCATTATAAAAAAATATTATCTACAGGGCACTCTTCACCTCTAAGACTTATCCTTTAAAACATGTTATCGGTGGAACCGTACCTCACGCCTGTAATCCCAGTGCTTTGGGAGGCTGAGGTGGGAGGATTGCTTGAGGCCAGTAGTTCAAGACCAGCCTAGGCAACATAGTGAGACTTCACCTCTACAGAAAGGTAAAAAAAAAAAATAGCCATGTGTGGTGGTGCACACCTGCAGTCTCAGCTGTTCAGGTGGCTGAGGCAGGAGAACTGCTCGACCCCACAAGTTCAAGGCTGCAGTGAGCTATTATTACACTGCTGTGCTTCAGCCTGGGCAATAGAGCAAGACTCTGTATCTTAAAAAACATGCTGCAGGTAAAACCGATCTTTTTGCAGCCAGATGCCATAGGATGATCTTGACTCACAGAGCCAGGAGGACCTGGGTTTGGATCGCAGCTCTGACATTCGGTATCTGGGTGACCTGGGAAGTGAACAGATCACACCTGCTTTTCTTCTGGGTGGATTCCTCTCATGGAGTCTCTGTTTGCATTACTACAGAAATGTTAAGATACCAATCTAATCACCAGCTCTGAGTGTATTACAGGGGAACACCATTTAACCTTCCTGTGCCTCAGTTTCCCCATCTTATAAGTGATTATTTAATGACAGTGCCTGTCTCATGGGGCCGTCTGTGGCTAAAAGGCGCACATAAGGCACGGCCTCGCAGTTAGGACACTGCCTGACTGGGAAAAACAGAAGTTATTGCCTAAACACACAGGGCTTTACTCATCTCACCCAGCAAGGCAGGGGCCAGGCTGGCAGAGCCGCGCACGGTGATCTGGGCCTGTGGCTCTTTCTCTCCTCCTCCTCCGCCATGTCCTCAACGTGCTCTGGGGACAGCATGGCTGTAGAGCCTCTTCCACATTCCAGACAGGAAAGAGGGAAGGACTGAAAAGCTGCAGGCTCTGGGGAGATTTGGTTTGGGGAAAGAAGCCCCTCCTGGGAGGTGCCTGCTCTTATCTCATTGGCCAGAACCAAGGCACTCCCAGAGGGAGGCGGGGAGAAGCGCTGAGCTTCCTGGCCCTGGGGTAGCGGGAGGAGCTGCTGCTTGCAAATAGCTATAGAGTGAGCCAGAGCAGCTTGTTGGAAGGACGAAGGCGCTTAGCACGGCCACAAGGCAGTGCTCACAGCTTGGACACTGGCAAAGATCTCTGGCGTGGACCTGGGCTTAGCAGAGGCCAGTGCTGCTAGCACCTGTCTTGTAGCATTGCTGCGAGCATTCAGAAGAGAGCCTTTTACACTTAGATGGTGTGTGTGGCACATGGTGTGGTATGATGGTTGGTAGAAAAGGACAGATCAAGATCACAAGGTGGCAGCAATGGACACCTGGCGCTGTGACGGACACCAGGCACTGTGACGGACACTGGACGCTTTGACGGACAGCCAGCGGTGTGATGTACACCCAGCACTGTGACAGACACCTGGTGCTGTGATGGGCACCCGGTGCTGTGGCGGACAGACACCTGGTGCTATGACGGACACCCAGCACTGTGACAGACAGACACCCGGCGCTGTGATGGACACCTGGTGCTATGACAGACACCCAGCACTGTGACAGACGGACACCCGGTGCTGTGACAGACGGACACCCAGCACTGTGACAGCCCTGCCGCCTGGAGGCATCTCCCTCCCATCTTCTTCCTCAAACTCTTGGAGGCTGACATGTCACCCTGGCATTCTGACCATGAGTGGAACATGCAGCTGGGCCATGGCCTTGCCGGGCGCCCTCGGCCACCTTGTGAGCCTGCCCGTCTTTCCCTCGGCTCCGGACGTGAAGCCACTGCTGTGTGGGCCGTGGCTGGTCCATGCCTAAGCCCCGCTGCTATGGGGGTTCTGTGAAAGGACACACAGCTGTGCCTAGCAAAAAGGCTGCTTCGTGAAGTGGCAAGTCAGTACTGCAGCCTGGTTCTTCCTGGGGTGCCTCAGTCATCTTCCCTGAGCTGACTAAGGAAAACCAGCCGTGCCAGGAGCTGCTGGCTGTCCGATGTGGTTTCTGTTTATGGGAGGATGGAAACAGCCCAGCCCGCCGGCCCCTGCTTGCCTGGTCCATAGATCTGGCTCCTGCGTGCTGTCAGAGTGCTGGGGACCCAGCGGCATATACCCGGCAGGGCTGGTGCTGCCCCTACCCACACACACCCATGTGCATGTTAAGGGAATTCAAAGCACGTGGTTCTTTCGGCAAACTTCCCCATGCGCCTCACTGCTGGGGTCTTACCCAGGCATCCCAGCACCGGGCAAAGAGGAGGAGCAGAGCGGACAACACACGACACGCACCAGCGCGCACAGGGGAGGAACTGCAGTCCTCCGGGGAGCTGGGAACAAGTGGAACCACGGACTCGGGTGGTTGTCGGTGCTGAATTCCAGCAGATAGGCCCCTTCCACTACTGGAAGCCAGTGTGATTCCAGGGAGGGGAGCATGGCCCCCCGAGCTCATGGCACAGACCAGGGAAAGGGCTGTCGGTGCAGAGCCGCGCACTGTTAGCCGAGGGAGGAACCATCCTGCTGGCAGCTCAGTGTGAGATAAGGACCATGCCCACCCATCACACCAGGAGTCTCCAGGAATGGAGCCCTGACCTAGGGCTCCCCTTCAGTGGCAGACTATGAATTGGAACTGAGAGTTTCCTGGAAGCCGCTTTTCTTTCACCCGCGTAATTTCTGTCCTGTTGAAAGTTCTGGGCTCTGTTGTGAAGGGGAGGTGAACAGTTTTCTGAGCTCAGCCTGCTCAGCTGTGCTGTCCAACAGGGGTGGTCTCTTTGTGGTTCTGGTGGGCACAATAGTGGCCCCCAGAGACATTCACATCCTACTGCCCAGAAGCTCTGAATCGGTCTGCCTCGTGGTCACGGGGAGGGAAGGTCACAGAGGGAATGCAGGTTGCTGTCAGCTGAATTTAAGATGCTGAGAATACCCTGGGTTATCTGGGTGGGCTCAGTCCTTAAATATGGGAGAGGAGACATAGAGCTGAGAGTCAGAGGGATGCAATGTGGTGGGTACAAGGTCTCGCTCCACCTTTGCCAGCTTTGAAGGTAGAGCCAGGGGCCAGGATCCAAGGAGCACCGCGGCCTCTGGAGCCAGGCCGGGGAAGCTAGTGGACCCTCCGTGAGCCTCCAGCAGGAAGGAAGCCCCAAGGATGCTCTAACTTCAGCCTAGCAGACCTGCTCAGACATCCGGCCTGCAGCTCTGTAAGGGGAGACATTTGTGTTGAAGGCCACCGAGCCTGGTCGTCTGTGCCAGCAGCCGCAGGAGCCCAGGCCGCTGTCCCCACGAGGTCCGCTTGCTGTGACGTCTGCCCGGGCATCCTGCACAGGGACCTTATTTTCTCTTCCACTCCCCTGCAAGGTCAGTCCCAGGAGCCCAGAAAGTGCTTGATGAATGATCTGCAGCTGATCGAGCAAAGAAGTGAGTGAGCCGAGCTAGGTGGCAGCATTGGTGCCCTACGTGTTGCTTTTCAAATCAAAACTCTGTGCCCATAGGTTGAGCAACTCTGGGAGCCAAGGTCCCCGCCCTCGAGGTGGGTCCTGCACCCGACAGCTCGCCTGAGCAGAGACTACGCCCCAGGAGCAGAGTCCTGGGCCTGGAAGCCGGGCGGGCACACTGGCTCCAAGCTCCACGCACGCCCAGGGCTCTGCCTGCTCCAAGCTCCACGCACGCCCAGGGCTCTGCCTGCTCCAAGCTCCACGCACGCCCAGGGCTCTGCCTGCGTGTTTCTCTGCCTTGCAAGGAGCCCATCAGCATCTCTGGTTTTAAAAAAGGAAAGTTATTTCTGCCTTGCATCCCCATCAGTAACTTCTTCCCTCCTTGTGGTTCTGATCCCGCATTTGGCTCAGCAGCCCGGGCACAGCCTGAGCAGCGTCTGATTTAAAACTTGCAGAGACGGCAGGAGGCTACGTGGGAGGGAGGCGTGTGGGTGCAGCGCTGGGGGGATTCAGGGCTGGACAGCTCGGCCACGTTGCCACCTGGGTGACCCTGAGCACTCTAAACGGAAGGGAGGGATGCCGCCGCCCGGGGCCGGTGGGACCAGGGAAGACTCCCGGCTGCACGCAGCAGGAGCTCAGCAGTCACAAACAGGATGGCGTAGAAGTCCTGCCCCCGCGCCGCCACCCGGAGCCCACTGCTGTGATGTTTGCCTCTTTGGGATAAAGAGTCAAGAGTAGAGTTCAGAGAGGTTGGTCGATTTCAAGGGAGAGAAGAAGGAAAAATGTTCAGGGACTTCCCTTCACCCACATGCCTCTGTCCTTTCCCTCTCTCTCCATCTCAGAAAAAGAAAAAAAAAAAAAATGAAGAAACTGCTGCCCCAGTCCCCTCTGTTTTCTGTGCTGTGGAACCCACGACCACTGGTGTGGCCACTCACACCGCCTCACTGCCCGAGGCTCTGCGCGTCCACAGTCAGGCCACTGACCTGGGTTCTCTGCCCAGGCTCTCACAGGGCTCCATGGAGGGGTCTGAGGCCTGGGCTCTTGGCTGCAGGCTGGGGGAGGAGTCTGCCTCTGGGCACATCCAGGTTGTGGGCAGGATGGCGCTCCCTGAGTCTGTGGGACTGGTCTCCCCAGCCCGTGGAGTTCTGTAGTCTCTCTGACGTCCCCTCCTGCCACCAGCCAGGGAAAAATAGTTGCTTTCGAAAGGGTCATGAGACGATGAGACTAGTCTGGTCCCACCTGGTCATCTCCCTGTTGCCATTAACCCTGATGTTACCATGGGGCCAAGGCCAGGGGTAAAGGTCGAGGGGCATTATAAATTCTGCCTGCCTCACCGGCCTCGTGTATCCGGCCCAGTCCGCATTCAGCCAGGTGTCCGAAGCCCTCCATGCGTTGTAAGCTCCCCTCCTGCCCCATTCCGTGGCCTGGAGGAGTAGTGGGACACGGTCTTCTCCAGTCCCCTTTGCAGGTCAAAGCTCCTGTGTGGTTGTCACTCGCCCTTGACTTCAGAGCCTGGTCACTCGTCACGCGGCAGCCCTTAGGGCATTGTGAAGAGGGCACCAGGCCCGCCTGGGGGGACGGCGCAGCCCCCAGGTGTGGGGAGAGCCAGTAGGGTCAAGGTCCTGCCTTCTCATGGCCACCAAGGAGGCGGGCAGCAGCCCTAAAATGCGTCCATCTCAGGGATTTTGAGTGCAAAGGTGGTGGTGGTTTTGATCTGGGAAAGCGCCTAGAAAACCTCTCCAGCTGCCCCACCCGTTCCTGGCCTCTGAATTTCAAGTCTAGCAGCCAGGGAGTCCATCCTCCTTTACTGCTCTGGGGGAGCTGTTCTCACTCACCACCCATCCCCCTCGTCCCTGAAAGCATAGAATCAGCAGACTCAGCTCTCAGGGCTTCCCACCCTGGGCCCTCAAAGCCTGCCCGCCCCACCGGCGACCCCAGGCCTGCGGTTGGCTCCTCGTCTCTCCTCTCTCCCCAGCCTCTGCGCTTCGCCATCATATGTATTCACTTGCCATGGCTCCAAGTCTGTTCCCCGACCCCAAATCTCGATACTTGCGAACTTTTGCCAGCTGGCTCTGCCCATTGGCCCAACACTGAGCGTGTGTGCTAAGCCATCCCTTAACTGTGCCCTGCCTCAGCGTTTGCGTCTGTGAAATGGGTGTCCTACAGAATTCTTCTAGGGCTTGTCCTGAGCATTTACCCATGGGATGTCAGGATGGCTGTGGGCACCGAGTGGGCTCTGTCCACCTATAGCTAACATATGACATTTCCCCATCTCTGCTGTGACTTCCTCCTCCTTCCTTAGCCAGGTCAGAGCTGACCTCAACCTTCAGGGAGCTCCCCTGCTCCCCGTTCCCAGCAGTAGCCCTGGCAATCGCCACCATTAGCTAAGGTCCTGCCATGTGGCAGAGGACACAGCAAAATAACCTGCCAGGTTCATGGGGCCGTGTTCATGTGTGTTCAGGGCTTTAGCTGATGTGACTCAGCTGTCTGCACTCACCTTCTGATCTGTCCTGTTCAGAAATTCTGCCTGCATCGGAATTCTTGTGTGTTCTGTTTTGAGACAGGTTCCCGTTCTGCCACCCAGGCTGCAGTGCAGTGATGTCATCTCAGTTCACCTAGCCTCAAACACCTGGGCTCAAGTGATCTTCCCACCTCAGCCTCCCAAGTAACTGGGATCATAGGCACACACTACCATGCCCAGCTAATTTGTGTAATTTTTTTGCTGTCTTTTTGTTTTTCGCTTTTTCAAGACAGCCTCGCTCTGTCACCCAGGCTGGAGTGCAGTGGCACGATCTCAGCTCACGGCAACCTCCGCCTCCCAGGTTTAAGCAGTTCTCCTGCCTCGGCCTCCCAAGTAGTTGTGATTACAGGTGCACACCACATCTGGCTAATTTTTTGTATTTTTAGTGGAGATGGGGTTTCATCATGTTGGTCAGGCTGGTCTCAAACTCTTGACCTCATGATCCACCTGCCTCGGCCCCCCAGAGTGCTGGGATTACAGGCATGAGCCACCATGCCCAACAAAATTTGTGTAATTTTTGTAGATGGGTTTTGCCATCTTGGCCAGGCTGGTCTTGAACACCTATCCTCAAGCCATCCACCCGCCTTGGCCTCCCAGAGTGCTGGGAATATAGGCATGAGCCGCTGCTCCCCGCCCTTCCTGTGGATTTTTAAACCTGCCCTGGAAGTCAGCAGGGGGTCTACACATCAGAAGGCCTTTCAGCCCCCTCTGCACCTCTTCCCACTCTCCGTGGCGTCTGTGCTTATGGTCAATTTTACAAAAGTAAATTTGGGACGTAGCACTTGGGGGAAAGAATGAAAAAGTTTAGTATATTATTGTCTGGGACCCCTCAAAGGGCTTGGAGGAGTGGCTCCCGGCCAGCGCAGATGAACCGAGGCTGCCTGACGCAGAGGTGCTCTGTGCTCATTTGAAGTCAGCCCGAAGGTCCTTGGCCACATCTCAGGGCCTGGCTGTCTTTGTGATGGACACCAGAGACATCTGACCCCTGCATGCTCAGCAGGTGCCCTCCGTCTGGTCACTGTCACTGCCCTTTGACAAAAAGTAAGGCAGAAATGTCTGCGGCACGTGGTTCTCATGTGGGGGGAGATGTTTGGGAATGCGGAGGGGACGTTACTCGGTTGTCATGGTGAATGCCAGTGTTTAGAGACTGGAGCCCCGCAGCATCCAGGAGAGCTCACTGGGAGGAATGGGCCACCAAGCCAGGACCCCAGATGATGCCTGGGGTAACAACAGCTTCCATCCAGCATGAGACAGACTGAAAGATGCCAAAGATGGCACTCTTCTAGTTGCAAGAAATACAGAGCTTGCCTGAGCTGGGTTACAGGAAGAAATGGGCCTTGGTCTGAGGACACCAGGGCCTTTCCTGGTTGTAGGGGGCAGAAGGCATGGCCCTGCCTCCTGGGGCACTGGAAGCACATGGGTCCCTCCACTGGCATTTCACGGTGACCACCTCATTGCCCCAGCTGTGATGTCGTCGGTGCATTCGGGGAGCAGACTCTCCACCTCTACTCCACATTCCCAGGGGAGGGTCTGATGATTGGCCTGGCCTGGCACAGGTGCCGTCTCATGGTCCAGCCCTCTGTAACCAGGTCATGGAGTGAGGTGGTACAGAGGTGGTCAGGAACCAGGGCTTCCTCTCTGCAGAGGGTTAGGGGATGCTTTCAGAGAGGGTTGCAGCCCGGGAAGTCCTACCTGGGTTGGACAGACAGCAGGAGCCAGCATGACTTGGCAGCTTCCCTAGACTGGGTGTGAGGGAAGGGATCGATTTAGAAGGGCACGTTCACCTCATTCTCACCTCAGCCCTGTAAACTCTGCTCTTGGTCCAGGGCACAGATGAGAAAACTGAGGCTTGGAAGGAGGTTGTTTGCTACCTGGAGTTATGTAGCTAGTGAGAGATTTAAGCTCAAAGTTGTCTAAAGACAGACTGTCATATATCCTTCCTACCTCTGTCCACGTGTGTCTCATGAGCAGTGGGCACCATTGCCTGTGGAACATGCCTGGAGTAGAAAGGAGTCAGCATGCTCACAGGACCCTCTCCTCACCTCCTCACCTCCTGCCTTCTCTTTCTTTCTTTCCTTCCTTCCTTCCTTCCTTCCTTCCTTCCTTCCTTCCTTCCTTCCTTCCTTCCTTCCTTCTCTCTCTCTCTCTCTCTCTTTCTTTCTTTCTTTCTTTCTTTCTTTCTGAGATGGAGTTTCACTCTGTCGAGTGGAATGGCACTGTCTCAGCTCTCTGCAACCTCCACCTCCTGGGTTCAAACCATTCTCCTGCCTCAGCCCCCCAAGTAGCTGGGATTACAGGTGCCCATCACCATGCCCAGCTAATTTTTGTATTTTTAGTAGAGACAGGGTTTTGCCACATTGGCCAGGCTGGTCTTGAACTCCTGACCACAGGTGATCCACCCGTCTCGGCCTCCCAAAGTGCTGGAATTACAGGCGTGAGCCCCGCGCCTGGCCCCTCTTAGTTCCGTAGCCCACCTCCTCCCAACTGTCCTTGGAGATAGCTTTTGGCCTTTCCGAGACTGAGTGCATTTCATTGAGAATATGCCTCTCATTTCCTTTTCCAGAAACAGTCAAAGCCAAGGATCAGAGGCCGTTGGCATCTCCCTGGATGCCCCATCCTGGCTTCCTTGCCAAGCTGTATGGCATCCGCTCTCCAGCGGCTCTGCTTAAAGGGCTGTTTTAAATGCTGACAGTCTGAGGCTTGTCATGCAATCTGTCACTGCCTCTCGCGAGTCCCAAAAGGTATATGAAATGGGATTTCTAGGTTTGGCCTTTTTTATTTTTCCTTTCAGTGTAGATTTTTCTAGGCCATACTCAGAAAACAGCTTTCAGGCCCTGCACACTTAAAGGCTGCATGTGTGAGGTGCCTGGACCCATGGCCCTCTCCTGGGACATGGGGTGAGTCGCCTTACACCCAGAGGGATGTGTCAGGTTGACAAGATCAAGAGCCTAAGGAGCCGTTTTAGTTCCACTGACCCACTTCACAGCTGAGAATGGGGGGAAGACCCAGAGAGGCAAAGGGAGGCGGTCACGACCAGCCACCGCCCCGGGCAGGGCTGTGTCCACTGCCAAGGCAGTAGGGGTGTAATAATTCAGCGTCCTGTGCTGTATCTCCAACTTGCCTCTCTCAGACCCAAGGAGACGATGTAGCCAACGTGGAATAGGAGCAAAGGGTCAGAGGGCACATGGCTTTTACCCGTTCACCCACTTTCTCCAGAGTTACCGAATGCCCACTGTATGCCAGGCGATGCTGTAGGACCTGGAGAGCTAACTCGGTGGCTTTTACCCACTCACTCACTTTCTCCAGAGTTAGCGAATGCCCGCTGTATGCCAGGCGATGCTGTAGGACCTGGAGAGCTAGCTCGGTGGCTTTTACCCATTCACTCACTTTCTCCAGAGTTACCGAATGCCCGCTGTATACCAGGCAATGCTGTAGGACCTGGAGAGCTAGCACGGTGGCTTTTACCCATTCACCCACTTTCTCCAGAGTTACCGAATGCCCGCTGTATGCCAGGCAATGCTGTAGGACCTGGAGAGCTAGCTCGGTGGCTTTTACCCATTCACCCACTTTCTCCAGAGTTACTGAATGCCTGCTGTACGCCAGGCAATGCTGTAGGACCTGGAGAGCTAGCTCGGTGGCTTTTACCCGTTCACTCACTTTCTCCAGAGTTAGCGAATGCCCGCTGTACACCAGGCGATGCTGTAGGACCTGGAGAGCTAGCTCGGTGGCTTTTACCCACTCACTCACTTTCTCCAGAGTTAGCGAATGCCCACTGTATGCCAGGCGATGCTGTAGGACCTGGAGAGCTAGCTCGATTCACTCACTTTCTCCAGAGTTACCAAATGCCCGCTGTATGCCAGGCGATGCTGTAGGACCTGGAGAGCTAGCTCGGTGGCTTTTACCCACTCACTCACTTTCTCCAGAGTTAGCGAATGCCCACTGTATGCCAGGCGATGCTGTAGGACCTGGAGAGCTAGCTCGATTCACTCACTTTCTCCAGAGTTACCAAATGCCCGCTGTATGCCAGGCGATGCTGTAGGACCTGGAGAGCTAGCTCGATTCACTCACTTTCTCCAGAGTTACCAAATGCCCGCTGTATGCCAGGCGATGCTGTAGGACCTGGAGAGCTAGCTCGGTGGCTTTTACCTGCTCACTCACTTTCTCCAGAGTTAGCGAATGCCCACTGTATGCCAGGCGATGCTGTAGGACCTGGAGAGCTAGCTCGATTCACTCACTTTCTCCAGAGTTACCAAATGCCCGCTGTATGCCAGGCGATGCTGTAGGACCTGGAGAGCTAGCTCGGTGGCTTTTACCCACTCACTCACTTTCTCCAGAGTTAGCGAATGCCCACTGTATGCCAGGCGATGCTGTAGGACCTGGAGAGCTAGCTCGATTCACTCACTTTCTCCAGAGTTACCAAATGCCCGCTGTATGCCAGGCGATGCTGTAGGACCTGGAGAGCTAGCTCGATTCACTCACTTTCTCCAGAGTTACCAAATGCCCGCTGTATGCCAGGCGATGCTGTAGGACCTGGAGAGCTAGCTCGATTCACTCACTTTCTCCAGAGTTACCAAATGCCCGCTGTACGCCAGGCGATGCTGTAGGACCTGGAGAGCTAGCTCGATTCACTCACTTTCTCCGGAGTTACTGAATGCCCGCTGTATGCCAGGCGATGCTGTGGGACCTGGAGAGCTAGCTCGGTGGCTTTTACCCGCTCACTCACTTTCTCCAGAGTTACCAAATGCCCACTGTATGCCAGGCGATGCTGTGGGACCTGGAGAGCTAGCACTGTGGTGAAGTGTGAGCTGGGGAAGGAGCGTTCAGGCAGAGTGGAGCACACAAAGGCCCTGAGGCGTGAATGAGCTCGGGCTGTTCAAGGGACAAAGAGGAGGCGAACACGGCTAGGGGGACGGAGGAGGGGAGAGCGGTGGGAGATGGGAGGAGGGGCACGCAGGGCCACATGGCGTCGGGCCTGTGCCATTGAAGGCTGCACGGTCCGACCGGCAGACCCTGACCCGGCAACGGATGAACAGATGCGCTCAGATGCAGCTATTCCGTGAAACGGCAGAGTCGGGGGCCAGGCTGCTGACCGAAAGAGTCGCCGCAGCCCTGACTAGCTCGCCTCGCCGGACTTTATTCAGCTCACATTAAATGACGGAGGCTTTGAGTCAACACCACTGAGGATAATTAACCTGGTCAGCCTCCCCCCAAGAGAGGCATCCTGCCCGCAAATGATCAAAGGTAGTTTTAGGACCACATGAGTAAACGAGCTTTTTAGATAAACTCCCCCGCGTTCCTCGTCACTTGCTTTTCTGCTGTCAACTCAAGGTAAAGAGGATTAGGCTACCTTCAGCCACCCTTTTACTGAGGCCATGCAAATCCCCCAGCCTTCCGGGAAGGTTTGTGACTATTAGCTATAACTTTATCTTTAGTTTCTCCCAGAACTCTTTCCACCACCCTGACTGAACCCCTGCAGAAGGCAGCGGGAACACGCCACTGGAACATGTGAAGCAGCAGAGCTGGAAATCACCTGATTTACATTTTTTTTAAAGCTCGTTCTGTTGGCTCTGTAGAGTGTGGATCGGTGAAAGGAGGAGCAGGTGTGGAAGTGGAGAGACAAGAGGTTACTGTCCAGGCGGAAGATCCTGGTGGTTCAGACTAGAGTGGTGGCGACTGCTGGGCTCTGTGTGTGTGGAGCGCTACAGACAGCGCTGAGCCCATTACATGAAGCGCCGATCCCCGTGCTGACCAGGAGGGAGGCCTGGTTGGAAACTTGGTTTGGACGTCAGGAAGTTTCTCCATGGTGAAGGTAGCAGACGATAAGTCAGTACTTGTTTCCTTGATGTTGGTCTCTCCACCTCCGTTGTCACAGGCAGAGGGATCTCCTCTGAGGCGCGTACAGTGCGTGCTGCTGTGCGTGTTCTGGCCGTGCTTAACGGGATCCGTTTCCATTGTCTGGCAGGTGGTTTTCTCCTTTTCCCCTAGAAAGTCCAGGCATTCTCTCAGATGAGGCCAAACTCAGCCTTTGCCTTGATTTTGTCTGATCTTCCCTCCTATACTTGCTAGGACAATTTTGGTTGCTAGTGACCAAACCCAGCTAGAAACCCAGCTCTGCCCGGGATGTACTGGCCCACAGGATGGAGAGGGCCATGCCAGTATCAGTCAGCTTGCGCTACGTGAAGATGCGGTAACAAGCATTCCCCTTGGACGGTCTGAGCGCAGCAGTGTTTACAACTCCCTGAAACACAGTTACAAATTTCATTAGGTCCTTCTCCATTCCCACTGCTTCCCCTGACTAGCCCTAAAAAATAAAAAAATTCCCCCATCTCTGTGGTTTGGAACAACAAAGGTTCTTTCTCATTCACGCCCTATGCCCATCATGCATCAGCAGAGGGTTACTTGGGGACAGGGACTGATAGAACCACCAGCTTCTCAGATGTATTGGTGGCCTTGCCCAAGGTCAAAAAGACAGTGCTAGTGGGCGGGGGTCTTGCATTTGAAATTAAAACCTCCAGCCAGGAAATAACGTAAGTCACTTCGTCTCAAAATTCAATGGCCAAAAGTAATTTTAAGGGTCTACTCAACCACAGGAGAGCCAGAAGTAGTGTCTGCCACATACCCACCGGTGGAAAGCCACAGATATTTGATCAGCCTCAGTGACCACCACAAGCCACCATCTGGGGACTCCTGGCATCAAGGTCTTTTGTGCCCGCCTCTCCCTGCCCCAGCCCTTGGTTCTGCCTTCCGCCATGAGCTGGCCCCATCGCTGGACTGCCTCCCTCCCTGTGCTTTGAATGGTGGTCACAGCCCGTGTCCTTCCATGGCATCTCTGAAAGGAAGCCAAGACCATCTTCCTCACATTCAGACTCTAGAACACCTCAGAAAAAGGCCACCTGGCCTTGCGTGGGCCATGGGTCACTCGCTGCTAATGACAGGACCCAAGAGAGTCCAGCAGGATCCCCAGACCACACCCACATGTGCACCCCTGTGTGCCGGGTGCTCTCCTTGGCTCCTGAGGGGCAGCCTTGCCAGGACCTTCCTAGGGTGAAGGGAAGCAGCTGTGTCTCCAGGGAAGCCAAGCAGCCATGGCAGAGTCTCAGCCACGTGGCACAGCGACGCAAACTGTTAAATGCATCACTGCCTCGTTGCTGGCTCTTTCCATTGTAAACAGGAAGCCAAGTCTTCTTGTACCACAAAGGATGTGCATTTCATCTGTACAAGTGAAAAGTTGGACGTGGCTGTGTCTGGGGTTTCCGGCCGTGTCTCTAAGGCAGTCACCTTAGGTGTCTCCAGCTCTCTGTCCCTGCCCTCCTTCTCCCTCCTCCCTCTGTGGCCTGAGGCATGGGAACCCCAGCAGCAGGAGTAGGGCCACATTGTTTCCCCTGGGGTCCCAGGTCCCTCCCCTGAGCCTGTCACTCACTGAGATCAAAGGGACATTTCAGCTGGGCTCCCATGGCAAACTGCTGGAGCCCAGGGCTGGGCAGGCAGGTGGGGAGGGGGCTGGGTGACCTCACCTGACCACATGGTTGGAACTGGGAAAGGGCTTGTCCCACAGAAGACAGGGAGGACGTGGCCAGCAGGGTGAGCAGGTGCATGCACAGCCTCAGGTGTGGTCAGCTCTGAGGCAGCCTTGACCTTGGACGCAGGCACCTGGGAAGCTGACCTGTCTGCAGCGGTAACAGCCAGCCTCCCAGGGAGGCTGGTGTGGCCTCTGACCTGTTCCTCCCCTCGTCTGCCTCAGGGTGTTTTATTTATGACCCACATTTTGACCAGTGAGGCGCAGTGAGCCTTGGGAAGGGGCAGCCCAGCAGCCCCTGTTTTCCAGAAAAGCACATAGCAAGTCCCAGGGGCCAAGCCTGGACGTGACATGAGGTGTGCACTGTAACACCGCAGGCAGGGTCCCAAGGGCCATGTGGCCCACCCTGCTCTTTCTAGGTCAGAAACCGAGGCTGCTGAGGGCACCTCCACAGGACGCGGCAGAGTCAAGAAGGCCACCTGGACTTATGTGGGCCGTTCATGACATGCCACCTCCCAGGAACCCCATATGGAAGCTATCCCTGGAGGCTGCATGGCAGTGGTCTCTGCCACTTCCTGGCTGGGTGACCTGAGGCAACTCACTCAAACTCTCCGAGCCTCCCCCTTCTCACCCATAAAGCAGACACAGCAGCATGACTGAGCTCAGACAGGTGAAGCACACACTCCTAGCACGCTGTGGCCCCTGCTGAGTGTTCCAGAACGCTATGGCCGTTGGGTGCTGTCAGCACCGTTTGTGGAGGCACAGCGTCCGGGGTCAGGGGCCCACGCCGCTGCTTACGGACTGTGTGACCTTGAGAGGCCACCTTGGGAGGCAGAGGTTTCTAATCTGATGTACGACCATGACAGCATCGGTTACCATTAACTTTCAACGTGCCACGCGCACCGTTCTAATGTCTTACACATTTGACTCCTCAGTTGTTCCTCTGAGGAGGGACTGTTGCTACTGTCACCGTTTTAAAGATGAAATGATGAGGACTTGCAGACAGTAAGTGGCAGAGCTGGGCTCTGAATCGAGCCACCCTGGCCTCGGAGCCCACATCCCTCATCGTTGCACTCTGCCACTTCCGTCAAACAGGGACAAGAAATATGCTTACCTTGAGATGTTGTAGGAGGACCAAATAAGGATAAAGACTCGCTTTTAATGAAATGGGGTAATTTAGCAGAGCATTCCACACTTGGCAGCACATAAATGTATCTTCTGCTGCAGTGGGGATGACACTGACTACAGTGTTGATGATGATGGTGGACAAGATGATTGTGGTGCTCAGAGTGGTTGGTGATGGTGGTGATGATGGTAGTGGTGAAGAAGATGGTGTTGGTGATAATGGTGACGGGGTGATGACAGTGGTGATGATGGTGATGGTGAAGAAGATGATGGTGTTGGTGATAATGGTGATGGGGTGATGACAGTGGTGATGATGGTGATGGTGAAGAGATGATGGTGTTGGTGATAATGGTGACGGGGGTGATGACAGTGGTGGTGGTGATGGTGAAGAAGATGATGGTGGTGATGGTGGTGGTGATGATGGATGATGGTGGTGGTGATGATGGTAGTAATTATGGTGGTGGTGATGGTGAAGAAGACGATGGTGGTGATGATGGTGGTCAAGAGGTGATGTGTTGGTGATAATTGATGATGGTGGTGATGATGGATGATGCTGGTGGTGATAATGGTAGTAATTATGGTGATGATGGTGGTGATGATAGTGGTGAAGAGGTGATGGTGTTGGTGATGATGATGGGAGTGATGATAGTGGTGATGATGGTGAAGAAGACGGTGGTGGTGATGATGGTGAAGAGGTGATGGTGTTGGTGGTGATGATGGTGGTGATGGATGATGGTGGTGGTGATGATGAGAGTAGTGATGGTGATAGTGGTGATGGTAATGGTGATGATGGTGATGATGGTGAAGAAGACGGTGGTGGTGATGGTGGTGAAGAGGTGATGGTGTTGGTGATGGTGGTGGTGATGGATGGTGGTGGTGGTGATGATGAGAATAGTGATAGTGGTGATGGTGATGATGGTCATGTCCCTTAGGATCCCTTTCCTGTCCCTCAGGGCCATATCCCAGAGCCCAAGTATTAACTGTTTTTGGGAACCAGGGAACAGGGAAGGCCTGTGCAGTGGGATTCTTGCATGAAGCAGTCAGAGATAATGTCCTTTTAAAGGTTCCTTTTTCTTTTTTTTTTTTTGAGACGGAGTTTCGCTCTTGTTACCCAGACTGGAGTGCAATGGCTCGATCTTGGCTCACTGCAACCTCCGCCTCCTGGGTTCAGGCAATTCTCCTGCCTCAGCCTCCTAAAGGTTCCTTTTTCTTACGATTTTGATAGCAAAGGGGAATTTACCATTTTTAATGTCCTTACTGAGCCAGCATTAAAACTTGATAAATGTTATGTTAGTCTACACCCTTCTTCTCTTGGTTTAAAGTTTTATTGGTCCATGAAATCCTTGTCTGGGACACCCTGGCCAACTCACGTAGCCTACAAATGGTTTCTTTACCAAAATGTTCTTTTCCTCTGGTAAACACACACGCGTACACACACACTCACACACACATTCCGCCACACACTCTCCCGTCTGCTTCTGGACCCTGGCCTCTGATCTCAGCCAGGGTCCTGCACCAATCAGCTGGTAGTGCCCAGCAGTTCCCTAGACAACCAGCACAGAGCTGTCGCATGGGGTTTCGAGGAGCAGAGGCAATTAAGAGTAATAATAGCAATTAACAGCCAGTCCCTGTGGCCCTTCATTGGCATCGTGAGCTGCTCTGCTTAACCCCTTGGAAAGGTTCAAGTCTCACTTGTCCCTGCACATGCATGGCCTGACATAAATGACACAGGGATTGCCTGACCATGTGCTCCCACCTCACGGTTACCCACGATTCTTCTAATCCCTGCACCCCAGGCCTGGGCTCCCTGCCAGGCGTACTTCATCAATGGTGATTGGAATTGGAATTGGACATGTGCAAGATGCTGGATGCCAGGGAGGAGGGGACACAGGTGTCCTCCTGCACCTGGGAATATTTGTTCCAGATGCCAAGCACAGGGGAGGTGTGTGGAGCTTGACTGGCCCGGTGCCGGCTTGGTGGGGGCCCTGTGCACCCTGGCCAATCTGATGGAGTATACTGCGTTATCTAGTAATTGTGCAATGCGTCTTTTTGGTTGTGCAAGGAAGGCTCCGACGGCCCTAAGCAAGGCTTTGAGGAGTGCCATTCAACGGACTGTAGGGCAGAGGGTGCCCCTGGATGCACTGAAGGGGCCTGCAGGGCGGAGTGGGCACCACACCCTGGGTGGCCATGACAGGTTAACTGTTGAATAGCTGGGCCTGGTATTGATGTGGCTGTTCAGGGAATCCTGTTGTTTTGTAGGAGCCTCAGGTGTTTGTGGGGAGCAGTGTGGAAGGGGTGGAGACAGCTGGGAGCGTCCTGTGGAGGACCCATTCGCCCTGCACAGGCGGGACACTGCTAAGGCAGCGTTAGCCGCTGTAACATTAATCCAAGGCCGCAGCCTAATGTGGTAGAAATCTAATTCTTGCTCACGTAAGAGTACAGGGCACAGAGACCCAGCTGCTGACTCCAGAGACTCAGAGGCCTGAGCGTTGAGGCGGCAGAAGCAGGAAGAGAGTTGGGAGAGCACACTGCTTCTAAAAAGCCTAAGCTTGGAAGGGACCATTCCCACCCTGCTTGTGCTCACATTCCAGTGGTGACACCTAGTCAGGAAGTCACATCTGGGTGCAAGGGAGGCTGGGAAATGTAGTCCTGGGCTCAACACCTGCCTCCTTCCCCACCCCAAAGAGCACTGCCATGCTGCTGGGAAAGGGAAAGGGTTCTTGGAGCCTGTGCTTTTGGTGAACAGCTAGCTGCCTCTGAGCACGTGAAAGCTCCCTGGGTTTGCTTTTGAACTGCACCCAGATGTGACTTCCTGACTAGGTGTCACCACTGGAATGTGAGCACAAGCAGGGTGGGAATGGTCCCTTCCAAGCTTAGGCTTTTTAGAAGCAGTGTGCTCTCCCAACTCTCTTCCTGCTTCTGCCGCCTCAACGCTCAGGCCTCTGAGTCTCTGGAGTCAGCAGCGTTTTGAGGTTTGAGCAAAGGAAAAACACATCCAACTCACAGTTCCGGATGAAGGAAGCTAACAACAGAGTTGTAAACAGGGTGTTTACAGACTTTAAATTAGAGTTGGGCCATCTTCCTGAAGTCAGTTGCATAATTTCTTTGAATGTTTTGCGGGGCTTAGTGAGGAGATCGTGCAGGAAATCCTGTTTGGGAGGAGAGTAAACAGGGACTCGTGAGCTGCTGTTTTATGTCTTTCTGTTGTTTTTCCCGCCCTCCAGCCCGAGCTATCTATTAAATCTAATTACATCGCTCACATCATTTCCCATGAAATTTACGTCTCAATCTGCTGAGTAGGGGAGCAAGCAGAGGACCTGATTAGAAACGTTAATCATGTGGGTTTGGCACTTTTCTTTTTAGGAGAAAGGAACTATTATCAGGAAAATAACGATAAATGTTCTTTCTTTCCCGGAGAGCAGTTTTCCACAGGTTTTCAGTGTTGCTGGAAGGCTCATCAGCACCACGTAGAACGCTGTTCTAGTGGCTTCTGTGAGCCGAGTGGGCTGCGCTCTTGTGGCCTGAACTGGCCCTCTCGTCTTTGCAGGCCGCTTTCTCCTGCCTCCCCTGTGAGCTGAGGCCCACAGGACTCTGCCTCCTTTGGGGAGTAGGGCTCCCCACTCTTCAGTAGTCAACACTGGGGTGCACATGCATTCTCCAGATTTTACAAAGTTGGGCCCCAGCACCAGGCCTCATTTTCCTCCAGGACAGCACGTCTCCCATTTGAGGGAGCACGTGGGAGGGCTGCCGGCCTCCTGTGGGCTGGGTTCAGTGTTCGGGGACCGTGACTTTTCTGAATGGTGTTTCTCTTCCCTCTCTGTACAGAAACCCGTGCTGACCGCAGCAAGAAGCTCTTCAGGCACTACACCGTGGGCTCCTATGACAGCTTCGACACCACCAGGTAAGGCGCGCTGCCTTCTCCTCCAAGACCCTCTGGTCAGAGCTGCTCATCTGTGCTGCACATGCGCTGGGCCCCCCTGCATGCAGCTTTTGGGCACCCCGGGCCTGCCTCCTCCTGCGTGTTAGCGGACTAGGACCGTGGAAGCCCCCATCTCCCGGAGCCCCTGCTTGAGAGGTGGACTTGGTGTTGCCTGTGGCTTGTGTCCAGCCACAGCACACCTGTGTGGTGGCCCCAGAGAGAGGGCAGGCTGGCATTGTTTTCACGAGAGCATGCAAATGTCAAGGATGACGGCAGTGGGCCTCAATGCAGTTTCGGGGTAGCGGCATCCCCCAGAGGAGTATTTCGGATGCCTCAGATCTGGGTTAACACCTCCTCTGCAGTCCCCATCCACGCCTGCCGCTTCGGCTTAGGTGGAATGGCTGTGAAGGACGCAGGCGGACGTGCCACCAGGCAGCCGATCTTCTAAGCACAGCAGGTTTGGGTTCATCTGGTGTGTGGAAAGAGCCCTGCACCTTTGACACTGTGACTGGCACAGGCATGCAGTTGGATTTTTCTGCAGAAACCACTCCTGTGTGGCACATCCATGGGTCTCTGTGCCCCTCTGTCTGCAGGGGAGGTTGAGGCTGGAGAGTGTCCTGCTGGCTCCGCGTGTGGGGAGCCCTGGATAGAGGGTTCTTCATGGATATCGAAGCTCAACATGGGCCAGCGTGTGAGGCAGAAAAGAGAAGGAGGTGCAGGTGCAGACCCCAGGGACGTTAGGGTCCTGCGTCTGGCCCTGCTGGTTGAGGAGCCCCTTCTCGGAAGCTGACCACACCCAACTCCTCCATAGGTGGTCTGGGCTGGAGAAGGGTCCCGATATTCTTCCCTGACCTCCAGGGTGTCTGCAGCAGCCCAGGTGCCTTCCCTAGACTCACCTGCCTGCAGAGGGATCCAACTTGGGTTGGCTGATTGCTTTGTTTTTTTTTTGTCTGTTTTGATTGAGGTAGAATGTACATAACCTAACCCCTTTAAAACATTCAGCGAGGTGGCAGTGAGTACGTACACAATATTGCGCGACTGTCCCTGCTATCTGCTTCTAGAACATTTTGTCGCCCATTAGCAGTCACTCCCATTGCCCCTCCCCAGCCCCTGGCACCCACCCACCTGCTTCTGTCTCCAGGCTCTGCCTACCTTGGTGCTGTGCGTAGATGAAATCCGCCGCTACGTGGCCTTTCGTGTCTGGTTTCTTCCACGCTGCATCGTGTTTTCAAAGTCCATCCACACGGTGGCACACACCAGCACTTCATTCCTTCCCCGTCCCCAATCTTTTCTTACTGTGGTAAAATACGCATAATATAAAGTTTCCTGTCCTGACCATTTGTAAGTGAATCACTAGCTTAGTGGCACTGAGAACATTCACAGTGTTGGGCAGCCAGCACCGCTGTCCAGCTCCAGAGCGCTTTTGTCTTGCAGAGTTGGAACTCTGCCTGCATGAATGCAGACTCCCCACTCCACCTCCCTCAGCCTCCGGCCCCCACCTGTCTACTTTCTGTCTCTATGAATTTGATGACTCTAGGAACCTCAGATGAGTGGAATCCTGACATATTCGTCTTTCCGTGAGCAGCTTCTTTCACTGAGCATAATGTCTTCCAGGTTCATTCATGTTGCAGCGTGTCTGGATTTCCCTCCATTTTTCAGGGTTGAATAATGTTTCATTATATGGATGGACCACATTTTGCTCATCCTTTCTTCTGTGAGTGAGCACAGGTTGTTTCCACCTTTTTGCTGTTGTGAAGGGTAGGGATTGCTATTGATATGTGCATGCAAGTATGTGCGTGCGCTTAGGAGCAGAATTGCTCACAGGACTCAGTTATAATGGTGACCTGTCCCGGCCACTTCTCCCGTAAATGAGGTGTGCCGTAACAGGAATGCCACGGCCAGGAGAGGAGCTGGGACCCCCCTCCCCCACCAGGGACTGTCACAGACTTTCCAGGCCTTGCTACACTCATTCACTTTTTGACCTTGAAGCCCAGGTATGATCCATGGCCTGGCCATGAACACAGCCTCAAAATGCAGCTCAGGCTGATTGTCTTTATTTGGCCAGATGAATCATTTCTGCAGCAGCAGCAGAAGGCTGCCTATGGAAGTGGACCCTGAGCAGGTAGTCATAGTCAGTGGGCCTCTCACACTGTGATAGGGTCTGCACAATGGTCCATAGTGCCTGAGGCTCCCCATAGAGGAGCAGAGGAAGGACCTGCCTGGGAAGAGAGATGTCTGTGGACCAGGCTGGCTGGGACCATGTAGCAAAGGTGTAGCATGGGGCTAACAGCAAGACCAGAATGCACCAGGGACATGGACTGCAGTTCAGCCAAGAGAAGGTGTGCAGAACTATTGTGGCTGTTCAGGCTGCCTCAGGAGGTGGTGAGCTCCCCACCACTAGACAGAGCCAAGCAGAGCAGGGGAGCAGGGGATTCTCTTGCCAGAATGTCACAGAACATCGAACTGAATGACCTCCAAGATCCCCGCCAACTCTTTGCATCCCGGTTTGGTGTCCAGACAAGGGCTTTTGTTTTACATGTGTATTGAACACCTGCTCTGCTAGGAGCTGGGACCTCACCTCAGAGAGGAGAAACATGCAAACCACACTGGGGTGAACTGGTAGCTTCTAAGCAAATGGTGAAAAGCTCCAGCCGTGACGAGAGTGAGGAGTGAGCCCCAGCACTCCCATGGTGAGGGATCAGACAAGCTGTGGGCCTCGTGCCCTGTTTCAGTGAAAGAAACAGGTGTAATAGCACTCCTTATCCACCCCTCCTGTGCACCAGCCACCCTGCACAGAGCACACCACTGTTCATAGCTGAGCCCCCCCAGTGATCTGGGAACTCAGTGTTACATTCCACCTGCTGGTGGGACACTGATGGAGGCAAAGGAAGGCCAAGTTAACAAGCGTCTGAGCCTGAGTGTGAGGCCTGATCTGCAGGCAGTAGAATCTCCTGTCTCCTAAAATCCCTGAGCCCCTCCGGCAGGCGAAGGAGAGGCCTTACTCATGTTCTCTCTCGAGCTGTCCCCGACCCCCATGGCTGCTGAAGCTGACCTCCGCCTCCACACACTCCCCCACATGCCATCTGTGTTGTATCTCCCGCAGTGAAGATGGTACTGCTCAAAGCCAGCCTGGGTTGAGGGAAACTGATAAGGAGGAGGGCCAGTGTTTCTGGGGTGACAGAGTCAGCACCTCCCGAAGCATCGTTGGGAGAGATGCTGTGCGTAGATGGAATCCGTCACCACGGGGTCTTTCGTGTCTGGCCTCTTCCACGCTGCATCGTGTTTTCAGAGTCCATCCACACAGTGATGCAGACCAGTGCTTGACTCCTTCCCCGCCCCCAATCTTTTCTTATTGTGGTAAAATACACGTAATATAAACTTTCCTATTCTGACCACATTTAAGGGAATGACTGGCTCAGTGGTATGAAGACATTCACGCTGTTGAGCGGAGGGCACCACTGTCCCGCTCCAGAGCTCCTTCCTCTTGCAAAGTTGCGACTCTGTCTGCATTAACGCAAACTCCCCACTCCACCTCCCTCAGACTCCGGCCCCACCTGCCACTCCATGAATTCAGTGATTCTAGGAACCTCAGATGAGTGGAATCCTGACGTATTCAGGATGATGGTGTTACCTTGGTTAACCCCCCACCGTCTGAGCTGGTTCATCACAGGTGCAGGGGTAGCCTGAGGGAGCCTACCCCGCTCAGGATCAGCAGAATTGGCCTCAACCAGACTGTGAACCTGTGAGTGTGGCACTATCAACAGGGGGACAGGCAGTGCTGACGGAGGGTGGGCAGCATGGATGGAGGGTGGGCAGTGCGGGCAGAGAGAGGGCAGTGTGGAAGGAGGGCAGGCAGCATGGGAGCTTGTGGACAGAGATGAGTAGGTCTTGCGCAGCCCTCTGACCCTGGACTGGCATGGCTCTGGGGTGGGCACAGAGTGAGCGGCTGACCGCCAGCTTCTCCGATAGAGCAGGAGGCGCATCTGCAGGCCATGGTCGCCAAAGCGTGGGCGTGGAACAGCCTGTAGCTCCCAAGCCCTCACTGGCATTCATGTTACAAGTAGCCTAATGAGCAGCAGAAACCTGGGTGTGGTGCCAGCCCCTTGGGCCAATTATCCACTGTAAGCTGTGGGGCCACAGTCTGGGCAGACGGTGCGGGGCTGAGGCTGTCCCGCCACAGATGCAAGTGGAATGAGAGAAAATGCCATGGGAAGTGAGACTTAATGGAGACATTTTCTGAATCAGGCAGGAGGTTTCTCTCCTTCCCACCTCCTCTTATGTCAAAAACTGCTCAGAGTCTCCGAGCTGAAGAGCTGAATGTTAAAACACACCAGTTCATTAGAGAACATTTTCAGCTGTTCCAGCCGATTCCCTCCCTGGGATTCCCCTCCACTCACCCGGAAAACAGTGAGAGAAGGATCTAGAAATGGCCACATTCAAGGTCAACAGCAGAGTTCCTAAGGGCCATTTCTACTCAGGACTTTACAGATAGTTCAATGCCGTTTTTAAAAACATGTCTCCACTCAGGGAATGGGAATCTTAAGTCCCCACTCCTCTTTAACCAAACACCCAGCCTCATGATGGGATGCCCAGGAGAAGTCTACCTGGTAGGATTGGGGAGAACTCAGGGTCTCACTTAAGGCTGAACAGACTCCATTTATACATTCATCCTTCTGGCTCTCCACTCAATCAGCCATTTATCTCTCTATCACTCATCCATCCACCTGTTCATCTATCCACTCAGCTACCTGTCCACCCATCCATCTATCCACACATCCATCTATCTATCCATCCACCCATCTATGCATCCATCCATCCATATGTATCTCTTCATCCATTCATCTACCCATTCATCTCTCCATTCCCCCATCCATCCATCTGCTACCCACCCATCCATCTACCCATCCACTCATACATCAGTCCATCCATCCACCCATTCATCTGTTCACTTCCCCATCCACCCATCTGCCTACTTACCCATCAATCTACCTGTCCACTCATACATCAGTCTATCCATCTACCCATTCATCTCTCCACTCCCCCATCCATCCATCTGCCTACCCACCCATCCATCTACCCATCCACTCATACATCAGTCCATCCATCCACCCATTCATCTGTTCACTTCCCCATCCACCCATCTGCCTACTCACCCATCCATCTACCCATTCACTCATGCATCAGTCTATCCATCTACACATTCATCTCTCCACTCCCTGTCCATCCATCTGCCTACCCACCCATCCATTCATACATCAATCCATCCATCCACCCATTCATCTGTCCACTCCCCCATCCATTCATCTGCCTACCCACCCATTCATCCACTCACCCACTCATACATCAATCCATCCATCCACCCATTCATCTGTCCACTCCCCCATCCATCCACCTACCTACCCACCCATCTATTCATACATCAGTCCATCCATCCACCCATTCATCTGTTCACTCCCCCATCCATCCATCTGCCTACCTGCCCATCCATCTACCCATTCATTCACACATCAGTCCATCCACCCACCCACCCATTCATCTCTCCACTCCCCATCCATCCATCTGCCTGCCCACTCATCCATCTACCCATCCACTCATACATCAATCTATCCATCTACCTATTTATCTGTTCAATCCCCATCCATCCATCTGCCTACCCACCCATTCATCCACCCACCCACTCATACATCAGTCCATCCATCCACCCATTCATCTCTCCATTCCCCCATCCATCCACCCATCCATTCAGATATCCATCCATCCATCCACCCACCCACTGCATTCATCTATCCATGTGCTTAACCAATATTTGTCAAGACCTGACTATTTTGGGAACTGAGGATATAGAGATAAACAAGACAAGCACATTCTTTGACCTCATGCAGATAAAAGTTTAATTAGTAAAGCTGAACAATAAAGGTAACAAATAGAGCAGAGGATCTCACTTTGTAGTTGATGCTATGAAGCAGATGTGTGCTGTCACAGAGTCCTGGGAGGCTGGGTCATGCCAACTTTATGTAGGGTGCCAGGGAGGAGTGTCTTCCTGAGGGAGTGACTTTTGAGTTGAAACCCAAAAGACTGAGGAGGAATCAGCCCTCAAGAGAAGGTTCAGCAAGTGCAGAAGCAATGGGGTGATGAGAGGATTCGACATTGCAGGAATGGCTGTGGCCTACGAGAGAAGAGAGGCAGTAATGTCACAGAAAGACCTCGTGCCTCATGAAAGGAGTTTGGGTCTTCTCGCACTTGCAGTGGAGGCATTGGAGGGCATTAGGCAGAAGTGGCATCATCTGAATCACTTTTCTGGAGGAAACCAGGTGGCAGGACAGGTGGAGACCAGCGAGGAGCCCATTGCCACCATCCAGGCCAAGCAGCAGTGGTGGTTGGGGCTGGTGGAGGTGGTGGGGTGGAGAGGTGGATGAATCCGAGGGGTAGGGTGAACTTAGATCGGATAGGGGCATGGATATGGGGGTGAGAAGGAGCACAGAGGGCTTAGCTCACCTTCTCTCGGGTTTTGCAGGAAGGAGCCTGCAGAGGCATGTTCTTATTGACAGCAAGGTCTGCTCAGAAGGAACACATCCGTCGACACTACTCAAGGAAAGGGTCTAAGAAGGTCCTGAGCATCTGGGTTTTATTCTCCCTAAGAGAAAATCAGTTTTCTTTTAGAGAGAGAATTAGAAGGATGGCAATGCCTGTTCACCATTGAATATCCACTGTCCACAGCTACTTATTTTCATGGCTTTCGAGTTTCACAGCCCAATTTTTATCTTTTTTAAATCAGTAATAAGAAATACATATACTTTTGCAGAGCTCCGTGGTTCATGCCTGTAATCCCAGCACTTTGAGAGGCTGAGGCAGGTGGGTGACGAGGTCAGGAGTTCGAGACCAGCCTGGCCGACATGGTGAAACCCTGTCTCTACTAAAAATACAAAAATTAGCCAGGAGGGTTGATGCACACCTGCAGTCCCAGCTACTCAAGAGACTGAGGCAGAAGAATTGCTTGAACCTGGGAGTCAGAGGTTGCAGTGAGCCAGGATCACGCCACTGCACTTGAGCCTAATGACAGAGAGAGACTATCTCCCAATAATGAAGAGAAAACAAACACATATACCTGGTTTAAAAAATTCAAGATTTGCAAGAAATTGATAGAGTGTGAAGAGTAGGTCCTCCCATCTTTGCTTTCTAGTCCCAAGTTCTCCCTAGAGAGAATCTCTTGCTGGGTTCTTGAGGATCTTTCTAGAGACGGACCCTGCAAATAGAATCTGAAGAGTTCTGAAGACCCTGCGAAATCATCGGTCCTGAGGTTTCTCTCTGGCTTTCCGGCTAAGTCACTGTGCAGCCTTGGGTGGCTCACTTCCCCTCTCTGAGTCTCCGGCCAAGTCGCTGTGCAGCCTCGGGCAGCTCACCTCCCCTCTCTGAGTCTCGGGCTAACTCACTGTGCAGCCTCGGGCGGCTCACCTCCCCTCTCTGAATCTTCCGTTCCTTTTCTTTGCAGAGTAGAGCTGCTTCCAACTCATTCTAAGTCTCCAGTTGTGTTCATGTTAAGAATGAATGAGAAAATATGTTTAGTGCTTGCAGCTCCTAAGAGGCATGTGCTATATAAATCCAGAGGGGTGCTGAGTTGTGAGCAGCGTGTGTGGGTAGCTGGCTTTCCTTTGAAACCTAGCTCTGCGCTCTAGAAGACTGCCTCAGTGTGTAGGTTGTAAGAACTGAATGGCAAGAAACACTGATTTCCCCTGTTCATCCTCCGCCATTATTTTGTATTTTTATATGTTTTTATTATTCCTTAGACTTGAAAAGAAGGCTTTATCCCTGAGTATGTCTCCTGTCTGGACACAGAAGGAAGCACACCCCGTGTGTTTGTCACTCTCAACCAAAGGCTGGGCCTCAAAGTTAATACGGAAGCCCCCGTGGCGGCTCCTTTGAGGCACGGTTTGGGGCAGAACAAGAGAGGATTTCACTTTTTATTTCATACATTTTATGTATTTTTATTTTTTTACTATGTATTTATTTATTTGAGACAGAGTCTCATTCTGTTGCCCAGGCTGGAGTGCAATGGCATGATCTCAACTCACTGCAACCTCTGCCTCTCAGGTTCAAATGATTCCTCTGCCTCAATCTCCCAAGTAGCTGGAATTACAGGTGTGTGCCACCATGCCTGGCTAGTTATTTTGTATTTTTAGTAGAGACCGGGTTTCACCATGTTGGCCTGGCTGATCTCCATTTCCTGACCTCGGGTGACCAGCCTCAGCCTCCCAAAGTGCTGGGATTGTAGCCGTGAGCCACTGCGCTGACCATATTTTTAATTTTTTTGTAAGTATATAGTTCCTTTATAGTTTTTTGAGACAAGGAAAGAGGTACTTCTCTGGGCACAGGCAAAGGAAGGCGTCACGACCATAGCTCTTCTGGCACGCTCTCCCAGCGTGGTACAGATGGTGGCCGGGGCCAGGTCTCCATCTGGGTGAATCATTTCTCCAAAACGTGCTGCTCTTCTCTGTGGTCTCTATCATGATGGACAGCCAGCCCTCCCAGTGCCTCAACGGGGGACCTGAGTGTCCCCCTCCTCCTCCTCCCTTGCTTTCCTCCCTCCCTCCCTCCTTCAGTCCATTGCAAAGGTCAAGGAGTCCTGCCTTCTTCCTGTCCCCCTGCTGTTTCCCTGGGCTGGCCCTGTGGCTCTTGTTCCCCATGGCACCCCACAGTCTGGCTGCCCAGGGACCCCTCTCCTCACCCATTCTGAGTGAACTCTAAGTTTTGCATTTTCCTCCTCCATAAGTTTTCATCCAAGTACTATCTCCATGTAATAAAAGTAGTTAATTAATTAGACTACAGAGATAAGGCTAAGAATAGAAATAAATTGTTGTCCACCCACTCTGACCCAGCCTCAGCCACACAGCCCCACTTGGCAGAAAAACCAGTTTTTAAACTCTGTCCGATTCACTCTTCCGATGGGAGCCTCCCCAGCTTGACGATTCCTCCCGTGTTTCTTAATGTTAAAATGTGGAACGTCCTTGACACATTGCCGGAAAAGATGCCTTTTTGGTTTGACCCTCACCTGCAGTTTTGAATAGTTCTTGCCAGTGTGCTAATGGATTACCTTTTGTAACATTCTCAAGCTTCTCTCTCTTGGTTATTTCGTTTTACACAATATCACCTGACCCTTTGGTATATTTATAGTGAAGGGTTCTGGTTTCTGTCTCCAGGTTGGATTCAGAAGTTAAAACACAGTGGAGGGCGGGCACAGTGGCTCACACCTGTGACCCCCCAGCACTTTGGGAGGCCAAGGCAGGCGGATAGCTTTAACCCAGGCATTCAAGGCCAGCACAGGCAACAAAGTCAGACCTCAGGAAAAAAAAAAAAAAAAAAGACCACATGGAAAGCATTACATTATGATGATAAGAGGCATGGGGTTAGGATTCCAATTCCTCTTTTCAGCCCTGTGAGAAGAAGGGCATTAATAGCCTCACACCCCAATGAATTCTTTTCCTTCCACTCTGTCAGTGGTTCAGAGCAATTCCACGTTTCAGCTTAATATTAGGATCAAGATTTTCCCATGAAGATTTTGTTTTTCCTGGAGTTTCTGATTGCCTTTTTTTTTTTTCTTGTGGGAGAAAAATTATGGCTTCTTGAGTATGCCACTAAAATATCATTGTTTTCCTGATGTATCACTGGAAGCCGTCTCCTCTTATCAGAATCTTCTGACTTTCTGCTCCGGGTTTGCACTCCGGTTCTCAGGAGACAACCATCATCCTGCAGTTCCCTTTGCTGAGCTCGTGCGTATCTGAGTTGCTTTCTGTCTTTGCACTTGTTCTGTCGGGACACATCCTCAGGCAACATCGACAAACGGTATGTGGAATGTAGCTCCACGTCTGGACATTCCCTGGTTACCAAATGTTCTCAGTGTCGCAGAGCTCTAGGCTCAGAACCGTTCTCCCCGTGAGCTCTCCAGGCTTTGCTCCGGTGCCATCCCGCCTCTTCTCGTGGCTGACTTGTCCTCTGTTGTCGGTTGCTGACACAGCAGTGCTGAAATTCTCCAATATTATTGCGTGTTTGTCCATTCTGTCTTTTCAGTTCTCTCGGATTTTGCTTCACGTATTTTGAAGTTCTGATGTTAGGTTTGTACTCACTCAGGACTGTTACCTCTTCTTGGTGATGAGCCTGGGAGTTCAGATGCCCGGAGGTTCTGAATCGATCTTTTTTTATCATTATTCAGTATTCCTGTTCATCCCTGGCAGGTGAGAATTGCCAGTAAGAAGTTATAGCACTGTCTGATTCGCGTTCCACTGTAGCTAGGGACCCTTTATTTTCCTCGCTAGAAGTTTGCAGGCACGTCCTATCTTCTACTTTTTCTTAATGTTCTGAAATCGGATGGCGGGTCTGTGTGTGAACTTCCTTTACACACTGAGCTCTCACTCTGGAGGCCCCTCCAGAACGAAGCAGCTTCCCTTTCAAGAAGGTATTTTATTACCTCCTTGATGAATTCCGTCGCTTTCTCCGTCAGTTCGGTCTTTGTGGATTTCCTCTATTAGACCATTTGCGTTCTCCCCACCTGTCACTTATTCTTCCTCAAGAGTTTTTCTCTGCCTTTTTGCTCTGTCTTCTGGGAAATGTCCTTAATTCCAACCCGTCAATGTAAGTTATTTTATCAGTCACACTTACTGTCCATGAGCTTTTCCTTTCAACAATGGAATAAGCGTCCAAAAGCTTAAGAGAAGTGGTTTCTGGGTCTCTTTGGGAACAAACCAGCCAGCCAGGTATGGGCAGACCTCTGCACATAGCTGCTCTCACAGCAAGGCTCAGGGGGACTGCACGTTCCTCCAGGTCACACTCCAGAAAGAGAGGCTCTGCGACATGCTCCAGCCCCACTCCCACCAGAAGCTCATCAGCAAAGACAGACAAGGGTTCTCGTGCATACCTATGGGGCAAGTAGTAGGATCTGGATTCAAAATTGAAGTGCTGCTGTGTGTTTGTGTCCAGGTGAGTTCCACAGATGGCCAGGGGATGGGACTGTGCTGGGGGGAAATGGCGCCAGGAGCACAGCGTCCCCGCTGAGTCATGAAAGGGGAAGGGGCTCTCTGATGGGAAAGGGGATGGTGAGAAGCAAAGGGCCTAGACTGGTGAGTTAGAAAAGCCTGTGTTCCCTCCCACCCTCTCCACCTGCCAGCCCCGTGACCCCAGACAGGATCGTCCACACTTGGCTCCGCCTGTGCCATCTCCAAAAGAGCATTTATGATTCTGCCTCTCTCATGGGGCTTTGAGGTTGAGATTTCACAGATACCATCCATGAAGTATATAATTTCAAAGAGCCGAGCACAAGCATGACAGTTGCTGTGTATCTGGGTGCACAGTGGGTCATGAGCCTCTCAGGATGGCTGGGGCTGCTGGCTTGGCTGGGCCAGGCCTGGACTCCTCCTCTAGTACTCAGTGATTTGAGATTCGGTGTCCCCCAAGCTGTCCGTGGCCAGCTTCCCCTTGCACTTTTGACTTTGGGACTTTGGACCTTGGCCCCAGACCAGGGTGAGGGTAGGTTTTTCTGGCTGGAGGTACACTCAGATTCTCTGAAAACAGCTGGATGGGTTCTGAGGATGGAGAAGGGGAGGAGCCTCCTCCCGTCCCGCAGCGGGGACCCACCTCAGCAACTGTTCTTCGTTGGGGCTGGGAGCACTTGGTCTTCCAGTTGGGGTAAGTGGCCCCAGGACACTCTAGCCGGAGGGCAGGGAAGCCAAGCTCTCAGCAGCCTGGACACCCTCGTGACGGCCTTTCCTATGAGGCCAGGCAGGAAGACCTGACTGCTTTGTTCTGGACCAAGCCTCCTGCTTCGGGGCTGGGAGCTGAGTTCCTCACCACAGGGAGGCTCCTGGCTCATAGCAGCCTCGGACCACATTTAGTACATTTCCCAGGTGGCGAGTGGGTGGATAGTGACGGGGTCACTGGTGGTGGATGGGACTGTCAGAGCAGCAGCATAGGGAGGCCTGTGGGGGCTGAGATTCGGCACCTCCAGGCAGAGCCCTGCTGAGGGCGCTTCCAGAGGCCTGCCCTGCTCCCCACCTGGATGGGGCAGGGGCTCCCCAGAGCTCAGGATCCCTGCAGCTGCACAGGAATCTCCTGTCTCTTAAAATCCCTGAGCCCCTCCAGCAGGCAAAGGAGAGGCCTTACTTACCTTCTCTCTGGAGCTGTCCCTGACCACCATGGCTGCCGAAGCTGACCTCCACCTCCACGCACTCCCCTACATGGCATCTGTGTTGTGCCTGGCCCCTCTCATGCCCTGTCTTATACTGACCTTGAATGGTAGCATTTGCTGATTTCAGTGGTGCAAACCCCCTGCAGTGGCCCCTTCCGAGCTGCCAACGTGAGGTCTCCTAGCAAGCTGGGAAGCGGTGCCCACAGTCAGCCCCAGCAGTTCCTAAGAGCCAGCTCCGGCACATCCCTAGGCAGTATCCACGCCTCTGCCCTCCTGCTCCAGCCCTGCGCTCTGCCCTCCTGCCCTCCTGCTCCAGCCCTATGCTCTGCCCTCCTGCCCTCCTGCTCCAGCCCTGCGCTCTGCCCTCCTGCCCTCCTGCTCCAGCCCTATGCTCTGCCCTCCTGCCCTCCTGCTCCAACCCTACGCTCTGCCCTCCTGCCCTCCTGCTCCATCCCTATGCTCTGCCCTCCTGCTCCAGCCCTGCGCTCTGCCCTCCTGCTCCAGCTCTGCGCTCTGCCCTCCTGCCCTCCTGCTCCAGCCCTGCGCTCTGCCCTCCTGCCCTCCTGCTCCAGCCCTGCGCTCTGCCCTCCTGCCCTCCTGCTCCAGCCCTGCGCTCTGCCCTCCTGCCCTCCTGCTCCAGCCCTGCGCTCTGCCCTCCTGCCCTCCTGCTCCAGCCCTGCGCTCTGCCCTCCTGCTCCAGCCCTGCGCTCTGCCCTCCTGCCCTCCTGCTCCAGCCCTGCGCTCTGCCCTCCTGCCCTCCTGCTCCAGCCCTGCGCTCTGCCCTCCTGCCCTCCTGCTCCAGCCCTGCGCTCTGCCCTCCTGCTCCAGCCTTGTGCTCTGCCCTCCTGCCCTCCTGCTCCAGCCCTGTGCTCTGCCCTCCTGCCCTCCTGCTCCAGCCCTGCGCTCTGAGTCGGGGTCTGACACAGGGTAATGAAGCGTGCTGATCTGAAGCTCCAGCAGGAGGGTTTCAAGTCTGATGGGCCTGGGCCTGGGAGTTCAGGTGCCAGGGGATTCTGGTCTCAGTTCTGACATCACCTTCCTGCTCAGGCCTTAGTTTCCCCATTTATAAGACGGCTGCATTGTAAAAGGCCTACATCATCACGGAGATCTCTTCTGAGTATAAAATTCTGCACATTGGGCCTAGAACTGCCATAACCACTGGCCAGTGATCACCACGAATGAATGTGCTTTGGGCAAAACTGCAAACCCTGACACAGGCTGGGCCGGGTTGGGATCCAGGATTTGACCCAGAGTGGGCAGGGGTGGCCAGAGGGCAGCCCAAGGTGGGCAGCAGTGCTCTTAGTTGGGGTGCAGGCATGGGCTACCAGCAGTGTACAAGGCCAAGGGGTGCCTCTCTGGGGAATAGATGAGGAGACTGATTCTGGAGGGGCACTCAAGGCTGTGCCTGGGAAGCAGCAGGCTCGTGGGAAATGCTCACGCTGATCCCCACCTCTGGTCAAAGACCTGGTGCTCTGGGCCTTCCTCCGGGAAGCAGGAATAGTCTTGGTGCCTGACTTGGAGAGCCAGAGTGAGAAGCAATCAGACCTACCCAACTCAACATTACCTGGGCCATGCAGAGCAGCCAAGAGGTTGATCTGCCTTTGTTCTGTCCACCCCTGTGCCTCTGCACCTGTGTCTCCTCTAGGATAGGACCAGGACTGACTTACTGACTGACTGTCTTTCTCCCTGGCATCTGACACAGGGTCTGGCAAATATGCAGCTCTCAGAGTATAGGGAGGTGGGTGGAGGGAGAGGTGAGAGGATGGATGGATGGATAGATAGATGAATGGATGGATGGATGGGTAGATGGATGATGGATAGATGGAAGGGTGGATAGATGGATTGATGGATAGATGGGGAACTGGATGGGTGTGGGAACTGGATGGATAGATGGATGGATGGATGGATGGATGGATGGATGGATGGATGGATGGATGGGGAGCTGGGTGGGTGTATGAATGGGAGGATGGAGGGATTGATGGGTAGATGGGTAGATGTGTGGTGGATAAATGGAAGGAAGGAAGGAGAGCTGGATGAGTGTGGGAATGGAGGGATAGATGGGTGGATGGATAGATGGAAGGAAGGATGGATAGATGGATTGATGGATAGATGGGGAACTGGATGGGTATGGGTGGATGGATGGATAGGGAACTGGATGGGAGGATGGAGGGATGCATGGGTAGATGGGTAGCTATATGATGGATAGATGGAAGGAAGGAAGGAGAGCTGGATGAGTGTGTGGATGGATGGATGGAGGGATAGATGGGTTGATGGATAGATGGAAGGAAGGAAGGATGGATGAATAGATGGGGAGCTGGATGGGTGGACGGATGGGTAGATGAGTAGAAGTGTGATAAATGGATGGACAGATGGATGGATTGATGGATGAATGAATGGGTAGGTGGGGGGATTGAAGATGGCTGGGTGGATTGAAGATGGATGGATGGATGTGTGGGCGGCAAGGTAGATGGTTAGGTGGCTGGATGAATGGGTAGATGGATGGATGAGTGCATGGGTGGACACATGGATGGATGGGCAGGTGGGTGGATAAACCTATGACTTGGGTTAGGGAAGGGACCAAGGTCAGGCAGTGTGCTCAGACCTCTCTGTAGACAGTACTTGTCACATTGTTAGCACACAATAAACATTCACTTAACGGAAAGGAAGAGACAGCGTGGCCCCAGTAAGAAGACTTGTGTCCCCAGTGCCAAGGAGTCTGCCATGAAAAGTGCTGAGGGCAATCTAAGGAGCTGAGACTGTCCCCATCCTCCCTAGGGCTCTGCTACCCCGTGTCCTCCAGGGTAGAATGAAGTACTGGGCACCTGTCCCCATGCTTAGGATTACAAAGAGTTGCAGCTAAGGGTGGGGTGCCGGTCTGGGGGTGGGGTGGCCCCAGCATGGCCCCTAGAGATGGCTTGATGTTTCCAGTTCAGGCAATGGCAGCAGTAGCAGCCCTGGTCCTGCCTTGTGGTGCCCTTGAGGGTACGTTTCTGTCAGGTCAGTCCTAGAACCTGGCCTGTGGGTCCAAGGCCCTCTCGCCATATACCCTCCAGCAGGTCTGGGCTGCCTTACACTCTTGCCCGGGCTGTCAAACTCCTGTTTCTCTGAAAGGGAAAAGCCAGGGCCCCTCATGTGGGTGAAGGCCACACTCCATATGCATTTCCCTTAGATTTGACTCCGAGTATGCCCAGACCCTATTGTTACAAAGTCAGATGATGTCTGGCCCTCCTCATCTTTGACCTGAAGCTTATGCAGAAACCCATTGTGTCCAAGATTTCTGGAGGAGGATTCTGTTGCTAAAACCAAGACCTCTGGTTGATCCAGAAAGGATTTTCTCTGTGGAGCCTGGATACCCCTGCCTCCTGCCCCCACCTCAGTCAGTCTGTTAGGCACTGGCGTTGGGCCACCTCTCAACCAAAAGGCAAGAGCAGGAAGGCTGCTGTGAGTGATCTGGGGAGCATCCTTTCTGTCACCCTTCATGCAAATGAGCTTGCCTCTCCAGCAGGGAGGTACAGCAGGGGTCCAGACGAGAGCCTGGATGGTTACAGTCTAGGGTGACCAAGGCAGTTCCGCCGGCGGGTCGCATTTCCGAGCATGGCGGAGCGGAGAGGGTGGATGTGCACTCTTGGCCTTTGAGGAGATACCCCAGTGATCCCAAGTTTCCTCTTTATCTAATTAGTTTCTGGGCTCGGAATAGGACTGACTCTTTAACCTTGCAAAATAAGGTCACTGCTGGCGCTGGCAGAAATTGGGCAGCATGGGATAATTCTCCTCCAATGATCGCTTCTCGGCCTTTTGGCTCAGAACTTATGAATTCTCCTCCAGTGCGAATCCTGCACCACAGAGAAATAGCTCTGTGCAGGAGCTGTTTATTCAGGGTGTTTCCACTGTGACACTCTGCCAAGAGAAAAGGGAGCCTACGTTGAGCGGCAGAGAGAAAGAAGGGGATTTGGCAGAGCTGTGCCGGTGTGCACTTCAAGAGGCAGGACCTGGCTGGGCACGGTGGCTCACACCTGTAATCCCGGCGTTTTGAGAGGCCAAGACAGGCAGATCACCTGAGGTCAGGAGTTCGAGACCAGCCTGGCCAACACGGTGAAACCCCATTTCTACTAAAAAAAAAAAAAAAAAAAATTAGCTGGGCATGGTGGTGCACACCTGTAATCCCAGCTACTCACATGTGGGGCTGAGGCATGAGAATCACTTGAACCTGGGAGGTGGAAGTTGCAGTGAGCCGAGATTGCACCATTGCACTCCAGGTTGGCAAGAGTAAAACTCTGTCTCAAAAAAAGAAAAAAAAAAGAGGCGGGCCTCTCCCAGCGGGCTCTGGGGGCCCCAGGCACAGATGCCAAGGTGTTCTCGAGCAGCCAGTGTCCTCTGAGTTTTCCTGCATGTCAGGGCACCCGTCAGCAGGGCCACTAGCACCCCAGAGCTGGCCACCTTTTAGGTGGGTATTGGCCTGTGGTCTGAGCATTGACGGGTGGTTCTCCACACCCAGGGAGAGTGTGATTTACTAGGAAGAGTGTGGGAGTATCTCGGCCAAGGACCTGCCTGTTTGTGTGCTGGTGCCCAAGCCAAGGTGCGCCTACATCCCGTTCAGCCACGAGGAGGACAGTGCCTGGGGTTTGATGAGTCACCCGCAATCTGCAAAAGATTGTTGAAAACACCCCACTCTGCATTAAAGCCTTATCCACCTCAGGAGAGGAAGAGAGAGAGCGGGGGTGGTGTGGCCAGGTAAACCATGGCACCCAGGGACGTCCATGTCCTAACGCCTGGGGCCTGTGAGTGTGTGACTCTGCTTGGCCAAGGGGAATGAAGGCTTCCGAGGGGGCCTCGTCAGCTAATCAGCCAGCCGTGGATTTGGAGACGGTCCTGGCAAACGCAGGTGGCGGACCCAGTGTCATCGCAGGGGGCAGGCACCGTGTCCTTCTCTGCTGTATATCCTGGCCCCGGGCAAGGGAGCAGAACTCCTGCAGCCTCGATTTCTCCATCTGTAAAGCCATCGCACTCCATCCCAGGGAGTTAAGTGCATGCTGGCCTGTGGATGGGCCACAGTCCCGTCATCAGAGGGCGGGGGTCTGAGGCAGAGGATGGAGAGCTAGGATGATGGGAGCGCAGGCTGCAGTCATCTGAGGAATGGCCAGGGGATGACAGGAAGGCAGGTTGGAGCGATCTGAGGGATGGCCACGGGATGACGGGAGCACAGATTGGAGCCATCTGAGGGATGGTCGCGGGTTGGGGAACATGGCCACTGGAAGCTGGAAAACCTAAGCAGCAGCCCCTCCTCTGGAGCCTCAGGAAGGAATCCACCCCGCACCACCTCAGTTTCAGCCCTGTGAGACCTCTGGCCCCAGAACTGTAAGGGGCTAAATGTGGCTACTGCCAAGCGTGTGTTACACTGTTGCTGCCAGGGGCCACTCACAGAGTAGTTGTTAGCGTTCAGTGCATAGACCGAAGACTGAGAACGCGCTTGGACACAGCACAGTTCTGGCCAACGTTAGATGTGAGTGTATGACTCTATGGGATGGGGTGCGATGGCCCCACTGATCAGATGGGGAAACCGAGGCTGCAGGAGTTCTGCTTCCTGGCCCAGGGCCAGGACGTGCAGCAGAAAAGGACATGAAACTGTGCCTCTCTCCCAGGTTGTGCGGACTGTACCCTGCCTTTCTCCCCAACCCCCATCCCAGCCATCAGCCCCTGTAGGACCCCAAGTGATTTCCATCCAGTTACCACAGGGGTCTGGGAAGGGGCAGCCTCAAAGGCCACAGTCACCTGGGCCCTGTGGCTTTGGGAGCAGCCGACCCAGCAGTTGGCAGGTGGACATCCAGGGTCCCGAGGGAAGGGCACCTGCGCTTTTATTAGTTGTCACTCCATGGGCCAGAGGACCTGGCTGGGATGTGGCAATGGCAGCAGTGGCCTTTGTCGCTCAGACCACAAACATGCTCACGACAGCCCCACGTGCGCCAGACACCATTCTAGTCCCTGGGGAGTGTGGTCAGTGCCACAGGCCGCACCGGCCCTCCCAAGCCTCCCATCCAGTGTTGCGGGGGCCCTCTGTTCCTCTGCAGGACCCAGGCCCAGCCCTGGTCCACTTCTCCCCAGCACAGGGGGATGAGACCCTGCCCTTTGTACTGGTCATGGGGAGGCAGCTGGTAGCTGGAAGCCTCTGCTGCTGCCAGGCACAGAGGGACTGCCCCAGTCAGGTGCATATCCCAAAAGAGGGGGCTGGAGGTGCAGTGAGATCTCCCACCTCCCTGATGGGCTGACAACAGGCCTGCCCTGCTCCTCAAAGCGGGGCTGGCTGGCTGCTGATGGTGGGAACAGGCTCTGCAGCCAGCTACAGGGATTAGATGCCCAGCTCCGCCCCTTGCCAGCTGTGTGACCTTCAGCTCCTCACTGAACCTCTCTGAGCCACAGCTTCCTCATTTGTAAAATAGGAAAGAAAACAGTGCCTCCCTCCACAATGTGTTGTGTGAGAGAGAGAATGGGTGCAGGGGCTCCCGGTATCCCCAGCTACCCGGGAGGCCAAGGTAGGAGGATTGCTTGAGCCCAGGAGACAGAAGTTGTAGTGGGCCAAGATCATGCCACTACACTCCAGTCTGGGTAACAGAGCGAGACCCTGTTTCAAAAACAAAACAAACAACCAAAAATCAGTGAGAAGAGCAAGAGGGAAACGAGGAAGCTTAGAGAACAGGGGGGATTTAGGGTGAGAAACTGGCAGGGGCTGAAGACCTGGGAACACTGGGGCAAGGGGTAGTCTTGTGTCTTTGGAGGACTCCCTGAACCCTATATTATTGGGACAGCATGGGAAATGGCAGTGAGGACTCCAGTGGAGATGGTGGAAGGGAACAAAGGGCTGGAACCTTCTGCACAAAGAAAGAGCAAGCCCGAAGCTGGGACAAGCAGCTCATTCTTAAGACGTTGTCTTCCTTGGCCAGAAGGTTGCACACGTTTGGGAAATGGGTACCCAGGGACCCTGGCTTTGGTGGTTTAGTGCAGAGCAGTGTGAGGGGCAGTGGGCATCTCCAGCTCAAGGGGAGCCTGGCTTCCAGAGCCCTGAATGGGGCCTCTGGTGGGTCAAGCTGTGTTGGACCCGGTGCTCTGAGGGCCCTGCCTACATGCTTCTTAGAGGTCATCTCAGTGGTGGATGTGGTCACATAAATGGTGGCCTTCCCTGGGTGGCTGCAATGAGCAAGGTGGTCCAGGGCAGCTGGCCCTGCCTTTACCTCAATGGGAGATGATTCAGCTCCCATGCGGTGGCCAAGGGGCCAGTCGCAAAGACAGGGCATCAGCGGTGTCACGGAAGGTCAAAGGGAAGGCAGGACTTCGTTTGAGCAAGGCAACTTTCAGAACCATGGGTGGTGGCCCGGGTTCTGAGAACACTTAATGGGTAGAGAAAACTCAGCACCATATGCTGAATCCAAGAGGAGGACATTGGCTGCTCAGCTAGGTGCACCGAATGGCGAAGACCGCATTCGCGTGGCTTTTCTGGGGTGGCTGGACCTCCTCGCTCCAAGGTCTTCGGGTCTACCAGAAGGACCCATTAGCAGAGGCAGCATCCAGGCTCAGATGTCCACTCGTCAGCTCCAGGACAGATCGTGGGCCTCAGCTGTGTCTTCTGGTTCAGTCTGTTGCTAAGTTCCCCTCTGTACCTAAAAGTTCACTCACTCTCTTTTTTTTGAGACAGAGTCTTGCTCTGTCGCCCAGGCTAGAGTGTGGAGTGGCACGATCTTGGCTCACTGCAACCTCTACCTCCGGGGTTCAAACGATTCTCCTCCCTCAGCCTCCCAAGTAGCTGGGGCTACAGGAGCACGCCACCACATCCAGCTAACTTTTGTATTTTTAGTAGAGATGGGGTTTCACCATGTTGGCCAGGATGGTCTCGATCTCTTGACCTTGTGATCCGCCCGCCTTGGCTTCCCAATGTGCTGGGATTACAGGCATGAGCCACTGTGCCTGGCCATTAAAATCTGTGTCTTGTTACTTCGCTTGGCTTTTTGGAGATTTCCCAGCCTTGGTGTGCGTTGCCCCAGCCCTGTGATGTCCAGTTACTGCCTGTGTGCTTGGGATTAGTCCGGGTGCCCAGGAAGAGGAGGGTGTGGTTAGTGGGGGATTCGGAGCAGTTGAGTTCAAGGAAAACACTTTTCCTTAGTTCTCAGCTTTCTGAACCAAGAGTTTGAGACGATTCACTGCGACTAGATATTCTTTGGACAACTGAATATAGAGCAGGGCCCCCACCTGTGTCACCAGGGCTATGAGTCCTCCTTGCCAATGACCAGGGTTCCTGAAGGAATAAGGGCGGGGTCACTGTTTCCCAGCCTGGAACGTAACTCGGAGGCCTCTTCATTTGTCAGAAAGTCATCCTGGTGTTTTGCCCATATCTTCTCATTAATAAGCACCCGCCCCCTCGCTCCAAGCTCTGAATATTCGCCTTATGCTTATTAGAAAGCATTTGGCTGCAGGTAATAAAACCTCACTCACAGTGGTGGAGACCACAATGGTGAGTCTAGAGGAGGGCACGGCTGGCATCCATTGCATAGGCAGTGACATCTCTGCAGGCCTCTTGACCTCTGCCTCATGGTGGCAAGATGGCTGCCATAGCTCCAAGTGTGATATCCCCCTAGCATGTCCTACTCTGGAGCGTAAAGGAGGGGGTGCCGGGGAGCATTTCCCCAACCCCCACTCCCTTTCCAAATAGTCCAGCCTTTCCCGGCAGACCTGCCCTTGGGTTTCCTTGGCCAAAACTATTCCATAGGATCATGAGCATCCATAACTGCAGGGGAGGCTGTCACAGCAAGTGCCTGGCGTTTCCAGCCACTGCAGTGGGCAGCAAGCTGGGAAGAGGGCCAGAGTCTGCACCAGGAGCTGGGTGTGGGGGAGAAAGAAGGCTCAGTCCCCTCCCTCTAAGCGCACAGTATCACGTGAGGGACAGCACTGAGGGCTGCTTGGACATGGTAGCTATTGCAGTGGGCTTTGAAGAATGAATAAGAGTTCAACCAATAGAGATAGCAGGACGGAGTGTTCTAGGTGGGAGTAAAAGCATGAAGCAGAGAACAGCACACCCCTGCTGTGCCCAGGAGAGGCCTTCTCTCCTGACACATGGCCAGTTCGTTGAGACGGGAATCATAAAACACAGGCATAACCAGCGTAGTCGACGTCCACCAGACGTTCCTGCACCCACTTTCAGGTGTGGGGCCTTGCTTTGCCTTGCCTGCTCACCCCACTGTGTCCTTCCTCCCTGGCATTACCCCAGCCCACAGCATTTGGTCCATCTCCATTTTTGAATTTTTTGACACAGAGCAGGATCTACTGGCAAAATCTTCTCAGAGCATCCCAGGGTGCCCTCCGGGCAGCTGAGATCCTGGCAGGACAGCAAACCACCAATTCCTTCTCCAGAACGTGCTGCTAGAACCAATGTCCCCCACCCCCACCAAAGGTTCCTTTCCTTTCTCTGTCGCCGTCTGGGTTGGGAGGGCTGTGAGCTGTCAGGGAACTGGCCCCCACCTGGCCAGGAATCAGCCATGTTTCAGTATCCTTCAGGAACCCACAGTGGTTCAGACAGCCTCATTTTACCTCCAGCTGTGTGTTCTTATGCAAATCACTCAACCTCTCTGTGCTTTACTTGCTCATCCTCAAAGTGAGAGTCATAACAGTTACTGCCTCATGTGGTCGTTATGTAGATTCAATTAGTTAAACGCTCAGAGCACTTAGAACGACGCCCGGCGTGGAAGGTGCTCAAAGGCCATAGCATAATAATTATGCTAATTACTCTAATTATGGATTATTACTCGTTAAGCTGGAATTCAGGTCTATCCCTGCTTGGAGCCAACCAGAGCATGAAAACCTAGACACAGTAAAAAGGTCTTTGTTTCCCAGAAAAGACTCATCACGTGATCCTTCTGAGCCTCTCGGACATCTCACAGATGACCTTGTTTCTAAAACGTGCTCTCGCCTCTTCCAGAGCTCAGGTGTTAGATCAAGCCAAGCACACCTGTACGTGGTAATGTACAAATGCAGCAAATGGAGACTTTTCTTAGCTTTTATTATACGTGGTTATATGCCACGTGCATGTATTATTTGTGTGGATTTAAATGTCAGAATACTTACAGCATATCTTTAAAAACTGCAGCCCACAGGCCAAATCTGGCCCATTGCCTATTTTTGTAAATAAAGTTTTATTGGAACACAGCCCCACCCATTATTTCGTATTGTCATGGCTCCCTCTGTGCCACGACTAGCTGAGTGAGTAGCTGCAACAGGAACCACCCGTGTGCCCTCAGAGCCTCGAATGTTCGCTTTCTGGGCCTTTGCCTGGTCTAGAACGTTTGCAGAGCCTCTTCCCAAGGAACTCATTGACCATGCGTGGTGGCTCACACCTGTAATTCCAGCACTTTGGGAGGCCGAGGCAGGCAGATTACCTGAGGTCAGGAGTTCAAGACCAGCCTGGGCAACATGGCAAAATCCTGTCTCTATTAAAAATATAAAAATTAGCTGGGTGTGTTGGTGGTAATTCCAGCTACTCAGGAGGCTGAGATGGGAGAATCACTTGAACCTGGGAGTTGGAGGTTGCTGTGAGCCGAGATCATACCACTGCACTCCAGCCTGGGTATCAAGAGCAAAACTCCATCTCCAAAAAAAAAAAAAAAAAAAGCCATCGTTAAAGTACTTCCCATTACAATGTGTCTGCCTCTTCGTCCAGCTGCATTGCAGTAATGGATGCCTGGGCCTGGGTAATTGATACAGAATACAGGTTTCTTTGCCTCACAGTTCTGCAGGCTGTCCAGGAAGCATGGTGCCAGCATCTGCTTCTGGTAAGGGCTTCAGGAAGCTTCCACTGATGGTGGAAGGCTAAGGGGAGCTGGCATCACATGGCAAGAGAGAGAACAGGAAAGTGCCAGACCCTTTTTAGCAACCAGATCTTGTGAGAACTAAGAGTGAGAACTCACTGAGGCCTGAGTTCCCATGAGGAATCTACCCTGTGACCCAAACAGCTCCCATCAGGCCCCACCAGCAAAACTGGGACCAAACTCCGTCGTGGGACTTGGAGAGAACAAATAGCCAAATTATATGAGCCTCATACTTTTAACTATGTTTACAACTGCCCCTCTGGTTATGCCAGCTTCTCAACAAAGCATCAGCACGTGGAACAGAAGCAGACTTTTTAGTGGCCCTAATGAGTGGCGGGAAGTCGGTGGCCAGGAGTTGATGGGAGCTGTTTCTCCTCCAGAAACCCAGGCTAGGGTTTCTCATGGCCTCCCACTCAACAGGTCTGTGCCATCCAGGTTGGTCGGGAGAGCCTGGTGGGGGGACCCTGGGCTCTGGGTGGGTCCCCAGGCCCTCACCCAGCCCTGGAATCAGCCTTCCCTGCAAAGCCCAGGACATCAGGTGACTGTCACACTGAGTCTGGTTCCCGGGAGAGGAGGACACTTCTGGTTTAGTAGAAGTGGGGGCATCTCCCCACCCCCACTGGGAGGACTTGGCAACTTGCCTCACCAGGAGACCCCTGTGGCCTGTCCCATGGCCCACCAGCATGGTCTTTGTGGGAGAGCTTTGAGATGGACAGATGGGGCTGGCTTGGCCTGTCATTTTAATTAACGAATGAAGGAAAAGTCATAAACAGTCCCTTCTTGCACTCACAGCAAAATGCCAGGCAGTCGTACTGTTCCCCGATTGTTTTTTAAAGAACATTCAGTTCAGAGTCAAACGCTGAGGCTTAAGTGTGAGTTGGCCCTGCTGCTGGTGCGGCCACACGGCCCTGGGCAAATCCTGTCACTGCAGGCTGCCTGCACCTTCTGTGGCGGTGCTCCCACCAGCCTGAAGGGTCTTGAGGGCCGCCGAATTGGAGGCGACGTGGAAGAGGGTTTTGAATACAGCCACAGGTTCTGTATGTACTCCAGGCAGGGGATGGCCTGGAGGGCGACCAGCTCATCCCATTTGTCCGGGAGCATCTTGGTTTTAAAACTGACAGCCCCATATCGCAGAAAATCCCTTTGTCAGGGAACACCAGGACAGCAGGGCCCCCCAATCTGCATCCCAGACCACACAGGAGGCTCCAGTTCTGGCTTCATTCACTGCGTTGGGAGCACCGATGACGCCCCTGCTCAGATATCCCGGTCTTTCATTCTGCAGACAGGAAAACCCAGGCTTAGATTGGTTGAGGGTCCTATCTGGGGTCCCACTGCCGGTTCTTGCCAGAGCCAGGACTAGAAGGTGGGCCTTCTCCATGTAGAAAAGTACTTTCCCTTCCTTCAAAAAATAATGCCAGTGGCTGGCACCTTCCAAGGCTGCAGAGTGTGGTGGGCAGGACCGTCCTGCCTTTGGGGGCACTCACGTGCTACTGGGGGAGTCAGACAGCAAACAAGTGAAGGAGCAATCCACAATTTCAAACATAATGACTGGCCAGAAGAAAGCAAAGCAGAGAGAAAGGCTGGAGAGCGGGGGACACAGGAGGACAGCAGCCCCAAGGCAGCAAGGCCCCTCTCTGGAGGTGACCCAGGGACCTGCAGGGACAGTGGCCCGGCTGGGGGGGACTGGGAGCAGCATCCTGGGAAGTGCACAGGCGGTGCAAAGGCACTGTGCTAGAGATGAGCGTGCCCTGCTGGAGAAAGAGAGGGCAGCAGGAATGGGAGGAATCAAGAGGAGAAGGGGCATGAATCAGATCACAAAAGGTCTTAGCAATGGTGGAGAATTTGGATTTTATCCTCAATTAGATGGGGAGGCCAGGTGCCGTGGCTCACACCTATAATCCCAGCACTTTGAGAGGCTGTGGCAGGTGGATCATCTGAGGTCAGGAGTTCAAGACCAGCCTGGCCAACATGATGAAATCTGTCGCTACTAAAAATACAAAAATTAACCAGGCATGGTGGCAGGTACATGTAGTCCCCAGCTACTCAGGAAGCTGAAGCATCAGAATTGCTTGAACCCAGAAGACGGAGGTTGCAGTGAGCCAAGATCCTGCCACTGCACTCCAGCCTGGGCGACAGAACAAGACTCTGCCTCAAAAAAATAAATTATGATGGGGATCTGCTGGGGTATTTTAAATAGAGGAGACACAGTGTGACTCAAGGTTTTTACATAAAGAGTTTTTCAGGAGAGATTCCTCAATGGGCTCAGAATAGAGGAAGCCATGGCCCTTGCAGGCAGGTTGGCTGTGGGGGAGGGGAGAGCTCACTTTGGGACGGCTCGTTGGGCTTGGGCCAGCCCCTGGGTGTCCGGCCTGGCACCACAGAGTCCATGCCAGCTTTGGAAGCACAGGGAGCATCCTGGCATCTCTCGCTCAGGGGTCCCTTGCCCTCTTCCCATCTGCCCACAGCTCTGTGTGCCGGGAACCCCCCACCTGTAAGAGACCTGCAGTGTGGGGACTTTCTCCTTGTGTGCTGACACACAGTGTGTCCTTCTCTCTATAAGGATGGACCCCTGAGGGCAGGCCTCCGCTGATGTCAGCAGGAGCGTCTTTTACCTGGGGCAGGTGAAAATACCTGTGTATGCCTAAGGTCTCCAGAAGGAAGCAAGTTCTGGGAGCTAAGGTGCATTCTCACGCATTGATAGCCTTCCAGCCCTGCTGTGTGCCAAACCCCTGTAAACAAGGGGTTTCCTGCCCCGCTGTGGTGTCTCAAGGCTGTGGTTGATGTCCACAGTCTGAAGGAGAGGATATTGGTGCTCCAGGAGGTTGAGGAACGTGGCCAAGGTCATGGTGCTGGTTTGGGGAAGCTGGGGTTCCACCAGGGTGCTCAGGTTCCAAGGTGGGCATCCTCCCTCCTGACCACATTTCCATGCATCCTGGCAGGGAGCGCCCATCACATCCTGTCATGATCGTGAGCGCAGTTAAGCCCTATCTGTCTCCTCCGCCAGCCACGCCTGGCAGGTAACGTGCCTGGTATTGCTTAGGAAACGCTTGTGGGTGATTTATTACAAAGTAATGAGACAATTTAATTTAAATCAAGTTCTTTGTACGTTATTGTTTCTATTAGGAAAAACTTGTGTTGCTTATCACGTTAGCAATGGGGAGGAAAATGGTCATAATAAGCACCAGGCAGGGCGTTTTCGTAATTGCAGATTTGAGGAGTGACTTCCTCTAGCGAGCGTCTCTGGGCGAGGTGCAGGCTGCATAGGGTCAGAGCCACTGTCTTCCCCACACCACATGAAGCGACGCAGCCCCCTGCCCATAGGCGAGAGCGGCTCCCAGGAGCCAGGAGTCCCCTCTGTACAGGAATAGCCCAAATTCATCACCTCCTGCCTGGAAACAGCATGGCCTCCGCAAGAGCAGGCTGGCCGGGGCTGTCGCTCAGCGCACCAGGATGGCACCAGGCACTGGGCTTCATTTCCCCTGTGAATTATGGAGGAAGGGCAAGAGAACACCACACACTAACTCTCCGATCAGGAAGCAGGACGCTGGGAGCAGCTGCGTGTGTGATCATGGGCTGAGAGGCTCTCCCATCCCCTTTGGGAGTGATAGATGACCGGGAAGCCTCCTGTTCTCCCGCAGCCTGCCCGCTCTACGGGCGGCCCTCTGTGCTGCCCTGCAGCCAGCTCTGCCACGGTGAGCTGGGCTGGCTGCCCACACCCAGCAGCCAAAGTGCCCAAGCTGGCATCTCTGCTGAGCTGGGACACCTGTTGGGTCCCCACCTCGGCACCCCCCACGGAATTGCTGACAGCGCTCTGCTTAGCCTCATCCTTCCTGATTGGCAGAGCCCAGAAATTTCTAGGACATGCACTGCCATTGCCATTCCCTGGAGGATCCTCTTTCTAATATAGAGCTCCAGTTCCTGCCTTCACCAGGCCCTGCCACCGAAATGCGATTACAACGGGAATGATTTAGCGGAGCTGCTCTCAGGCCCTTTTCTGCCTTGGAGAAGGCAGGTCTCCTGGCTCCAGCTGCCCTGGGAAGGACCTTTCAGGGGCAATGAAAGCACCACCCAGTCTCTCTGTGGGGAGTCGATCCTGCCTCTCCCAGGTCCCAGGACACACCTCCACGGGCCTTGCCCCCGACATTCCAGCGGCCCCGGCCCGGATCTGACTAGACGTCACACCCACAGCCACGTTCAACGTACCTTTTTGCCATGGAAAACATTCAGAAATGATTTTGATCAGTCTGCCTTTGAACGTGCTTGGCCATGAGTGATGCCCTGCGGCCCTCCCCCGGCAGCTCCTGTGACTCCCCAGCCGTCAGCGCACCCAAGGATTCCTGCAAGCTGGGAACACCTGCCTTAGGAGTCGGTCTACATGTAGTGTGGTGATGAGTTTGTGGATACCAGCTTTAACGAGTCATGACACTGACCCCACGTTAAATTTCAGAGACACTGAATTCAACAGAGATTAACTGTGCTGTTGTTTGCCCTTTGGATTTGAGAGCCGGTGAATTTTATTTTTCGGGTTGTGGAAACAGCCTCTTACCTGACGACTCTGGACGCCCCTTCCGCACACGTGAGGTGGGTGGGCTGCTCTGGCTCGGCCCTCCCAGCCAGCACTCAGATATGTGACCCCTCCTCTGCTGACCTCGACCTTGACCTCACACTGCACAAGCACGGACATTAGTGCCTCATCCGATGTCCAAACCCTGCCAAAGGGACCACCTGGCTTCAGCCCCACCTTGACCTTGGAAGCCCCACCCTGCACAGAGGCAGTGGTGGGAACTCTGTCATCCACCGCATTCCCCACAGACCACTCACAGCCACTTTCAGAGAACAGCCATGCCTCTGGTGTTCACACTGATGGCCAGGGAGCGTCCTCAGCCCGCAGCAGCTGACTTGTGCTTGTGCATTGCTGGGATGGAAGTTCCTGGCACCCGGAGCAAGTTGACCCTGAATCATTCCAGGAGGATTCAGGCCTCACCAGAAAAAGGCCAGGAGAAGCCACAGGACAACTGCTTTTCTGTCGTTTCAGCCTCTTCATGGTTGAAACTGGGGAAATGCGTGAGTGGCCGGGGCCCTGCTGACATCTTCACTTGGTGTACTGCCCAGTTGTGTCCCTAGATGGCCCTGGGTGAGTCGGCAGTCCACGTCTGCAGCCCCGTGTGGTCAGCCGCTCCTGCCCTCCCGCCTCATCACGGCCCTTTGGACGTCAGGGCCAGCTGCCTACCTTCCAGCCCCACTCTGTCTGGAATGTTCTTTTCTCTCCTGTCCCCAGCCCCCCAACCCATTCTCCTATGTACACTTCAGTCCTTCTCCTCCTCCAGCAAGTCTTCCAGGTGCTCTTACGGTTCTCGCAGAATCACGTCCCACACTGTTGAAGTCACACGTTTCTGTGACCGTGGATTGCTGTTTATCTTCCTCACTTGCCCAGTGTTTGCTGTAACAGGTCACCACAGACGGGGGGCTCAAAACAAGAGAAGTCACATCTGTCACAGCCCTGGAGGCCAGAGGTCCAAAACCAAGATGACAGCGGGGCTGTGCTCCCTCCAGGGGCTCCAGGGAAGGGTGTTGCTTCCTCTGCCGCCTCTGCTGTTGGCCTGCAGTCCTCGGTGCTCCTCGGCTGGCCGAATCACTCCAGCCTCTGCCCCCGCCTTCCCCCAGCCTCCTCTGCTGCCTCTGGTTGTCACCTACCCTCTGCTTTTCTCGAATGAGGATGCGGTCATCCGTTTAGGACCCTCCCTAAATCCAGGAAGATCTCATCGCACGACCCTTAGCTAACTACACCTGCAAACCCAACTTCCAAGTATGGTCGCTTTCTTTTTTTTTTTATTTTGTAGGGGACAGAGTCTTGCTGTGTCACCAAGCTGTAGTGCAGTGGCACGATCTCAGCTCATTGCAACTTTTGCCTCCTGGGTTCAAGCAATTCTCCTGCCTCAGCCTCCCGAGTAGCTGGGACTACAGGTGCGAGCCACCACGCCCAGCTAATTATTGTGTTTTTAGTAGAGACGGGGTTTTACCATGTTGGCTAGGATGGTCTCGATCTCTTGACCTTGTGATCCGCCCACCTTGGCCTCCCAAAGTGCTGGGATTACAGGCGCGAGTGAACCACCGCAGTCAGCCAAGTATGATCACTTTCACAGACACCGGGGGTTAGGAACTGAACACATCTTTTTGGGGGTGTTAAAACCCAGTCTCTTTGGGTGAGTTGAGCCACCATTCAACTGACCACAGCGGACACCTCTCTAAGGGCCAGACTGGGCCGGGTTGTTCCTCAGCACCTGCCCCTTAGCAGGCATTTGGGAACTGATCTCTAACAGCTGGATTGATTCACTGCTTCCCACGGCAGCTTGACACTGGCCCCAGTTACTTCTGAACTTTGGGCTGAGACTGAAACCCAGTCCCAGCTGAGCAAGGAAGAACTAAAGCTGTCACTGGACAGAGCCACCAACCCAGGCAGGATCCTGAGAGCCGTGGGTAAAGCCATCAGGTCTACCCCAGTAATGCTGGCGTTCAGAGTTAAAATGTCCACATCTATCTGCCCGTGTGTGGGGAGGCAGAGAGAGCCACCCAGAGCCCCTCGGGCCCACACGTCTGGGCCAGCTCGGGCCTGACCTCCTGTGCCTCCGAGTTGACATCTCCTCCAGGATCAGGTGCTGCTGCCAAAGGAGCTTGTGAAAGTGACTGACGGATCCTAAACACCAGCTGTCATTGCTGGCACCTGCTGCTCTCCAGACCAGGGAAAGTGCAGCCTTCCCTGTGGGCCCGTCATGGTGCCCGCCGGGGGAAGGGGAACCCAGGCCACCGCTAAAAGCCACGGTGTGCAGCCACCTGTGGTCTTGCGAGGCAGACACCAGGAGCATCTTCAGGCCCGCCAGCAGGGAGAGACCTCCGGGACACCCGCCGGGTCCCCTTGCTTCAAGGTACTGAGTGCTCTGAGAATACTCTTGCAGCATACAGTGGGACTGTGATGAGCACAAACAGGCAAACCTCTGATGGTTTCTCCTCCGTGTGGCACCCTGGAGGGCATCAATGTGGAGGTACTTGTGTCTCCAGAAAGCCAATATGGTTCCCATAGGAATACTTCTTGTATTCTCCACGGCAGCATGTCCAGAGCAGCTTAGACCCATCTTTGTGTGAACTAGGGAAAGGTGCTGGCCCTTCTTAAGACACTTCTTCCCCCTGTGCCGAAATTACCATTAGTACGTGTGCCGCGGTGGCCATGATGGAAATGGTTTCCTCCACAGTTGTACAGTGCACAACCTGCCCAGCTGTACTTGGTAGGGCTGGTTGCCTACCTCCTTCACCTTCTACAGCTCCTGTGCAGGTGGATGTTGGCAAAAGAGGGTACATTTGGGGCATGTCAAAGCACCCTTCAACCTAGCTCAGAAAACATTTGGAGACGGTGCCGCTAGATTACATTTTTTGTTCAGTCAACAAGCACAGGTGGATGTTGTGTCACATGGAGAGACTCAGAGGATCGGTGCATGGGATTTGCTTCCAGGGAGCCCACAGTGCCTACTTCAGGCGCGTGGTCAGTGAGTGGGTTAGGGCGTGAGACGGCTGCGTGGGGAGCATGCAGGCACCTCGGTCATTTCCGCATGAAACTGGATTGCCGTGCATCTCAGCTGCATGTGGAGAGTGGGCTGCTGGTGCAGGAGCAGGGCAGGTTGGCGGGGGCCGAGGTCAGGGTGAACTCTGGTTCACAGAAGCCGCAGTACTCAATGCCACAGCTCATCCCAGGATAGGTGTTAGAGTCATGAACCAGCAGAAGGAGCTTCTGTGGGTTTCGTGTCTCTAGAAAGGCCCCTTCCTAAGGTCTGCATGTGAGATGCCCCCTGTCCGATTGCAAGGAGATGGGGGGAAGCCACCGTGTCACGCCTTTCAGACACAGCAACTGCAGCTCCTTTCAAGGAATGACTCTTCTGTGCTAGAGTGTCCCATTGCTTTTCATGAATTACCCAAGACATTGAAAGTTTCTAAGGGGTTGCCTTTTCTCTTTCCTCTCTGACTTCCTGGGCCGAGCCAGGTGCACACAGCAGGTCGTCTGCAACACTGAGTCTGCCCTCTGGATTTAACTGGGAACCCGGGGATGGTTCTGGTGCCTCCTTACGCAAAACCCTGCAGTAATTCTTCACCCACCTCCCACCCAACATCCGTTTCTCCCTGCTCTGCTTCTGACTTGAGTTCATACCCATTTTGCATCCCCTCTGGGCACACATGGGGTACCTGGCCTATGCAGGGTGCTGTGGGCATTTGGGGTGGTCTGCAGGATGAGGTCACCGCCCCCATTGACTCTGGAGAAAATGCCCCCTCTTCCCCAAGAGACAAGCTCAGAGGGGACATTTTCTCCAGGGTCACCCAGCTCAAGAAGGTGGATGGGGATGCTAAGAAGGGCAGCTTCCCCTGGTTACAGGAAGTCTCCCACTTATGGGGGATTCACTGGGTATCGCCTCCCTTGCTCCTCCTAAACCTTACAAGGCAGATGTTTTTCCCCCACTTTACAGGTCGGGCAATTGAGGCTGTAAGTAGCCAAGATGGCCAGTGTCTGGGGTGGGATTCAAACCCATGTCTGTCTGCAGATGAAAGTGAGGCGAGGTCATAGTGGGTGTGGAGTGAGGCTGTTTAGATACTGAAACAATGCAGGAAAGAGAAGTTAAAAACAGTCCTTAATGTCAGAGAATAAGGAGTTTGCTGTTTCAGTCAGTAAAACAGTCTTGGAGCAAGATCTTTACGCAGTTACAAGTGTGGGCTAGAAAATTCTCAGATGCAGCCGGGTGCTGTGGCTCACGTCTGTAATCCTACCACTTAGGGAGGCCAAGGTGGGAGCATCCCTTGAGGCCAGGAGTTTGAGACCATCCTGGGCAACATAGTGAGACCCTGTCTCTACAAAAAATTTAAAAATTAGCCAGGCATGGTGGTGTGTGCCTGTTGTCCCTGTTACTTGGGAGGCTGAGGTAGGAGGATCACTTAAGGCCTGGAGTTCAAACTTACGGAGAGCTATGATGGTGCCACTGCACTCCAGCCTGGGCAGCAGAGCAAAACCCCGTCTCTAATTTTAAAAAAGAAAGTCCTCGGGTGCATTAGGAATCACTGAAAAGGTTTCGGCCTTGGGTGTCAATCGGAGGGGTCCCCATAGGAGGAAGGGGGTCCGGGGGAGGAGAGGGCGGCATATGCAGACAGGGAACCCACTTGTAACTGTTGGAGTTACGAACACGCGCTGCCTGCCAGAGCCAGTTCTGAGACATGGGTGGGCGACTCCACGCCCTCTCGCTCAAGACCTCCAGGCACATCATCATCTTCTCATTTTGCAGGGCAGCAGGTCAGTGACCTTGGGGCCAAAGCAAAGCTGGGATTTGAACCACACTGTGTGTGATGCCAAAGCCTGTGCCCCCACCCAGCACACTGGAATGCCCCTGCCCTCATGTAGTCCATGGAAGATAGCTAGCAAGTGTCCGGGCAGCCTCACTAGCCCTAAGTTCCCAGTTACAGGATTTGCTGGCAGAAAGTGGGATGGGTCATCTTGGAGAGGCAGGGTTTGGGTGGCACTGGGCACTGCAGGAGGAGTTGCCCAGCAGGGCAGATGAGCACCTGAGCATGTGACAGGTTCCCCCTGGAGCTGCATGGAGAATGGAGATGGTCTTGATCAGCCCATGTGTCCGCAGGGGAGAGTGCAGGGCACTCAGCTCCAGATCCCAGGACTCGGCATCGTCCTTCCAGGGCTTCAGGGAGGCTGCAGCCTCTCTCGCAGAGAGCAGGAGCACAGGAGGGTGGAACAGAGGCTCTGGGCTTGGCAGCCGGGGCCTTTATAGAAGCTTCCATGGAGGAGACACTGAGGCTGATCGCCTGCCTGGCCGTGAGTGAGCCATGAGGCCTGGGCGGGCTGACTCCCTTTCCGAAGTTCAGAGGGGAAGTGGGTGGTGACTAGAAGGCATTTCCCATGGGGGACACAAGTCTGTGTTCTGGTTGTGGGGGCCGTGGAGACAGGTCGAGGGGCCTGGTAGAGGGACTGCTCATTGGTGCCTCACGTGCCCCTAAACCCATGGCAACAGAGCCCCAGCTCTCCCCCGCCCAGCCTCCTTGGGGCTGCAGGGTCCTGGCGGACCACCAGGCCTGCTGGAGGTTAATGACAGCCGTTACAGTAACGGCCCCCTGAGGCCTCCTGCGACACCACACCAGCGTGGCGTGGCCTCATCTGACCCCATGGTGATCCCAAGAGGCCTATAGATTTGTTCTTACCCACCCTTGCTATGTAGGGAAGCTGAGGTTTGGAGCCCCCATCATTTACTAGAGGCCACAACAGCCATGTGACCTCACCCCTAGGCTACCAGGGCCCTGGACCTCTGACCATGTGTAAGCCCTTGTCTAGTGGCCCTGAGCAGGGCAGGTGGGCCTTCAGGGCTGAGCCAAAAGGGGCTCACAGTTGTGACCGAGTTTCCTAGAGTGGGGCTTCCTGCACTTAGGAGGCTGTCTATGGGGACAGGGCAGGGAAAGGAAGGTCAAGGGCCAGAGCTCCCCCTAACTGCTGAGACCAGGGTGACCAGTCCCCTAGATTGCCCTGGTCCCTGGCTGTGAAGACATCACACATGTTGGGCTATTCCTGGAAGACAGGGCCACCCAGCAGGTCCCTATGCGAGACCCTCTGATGCCATCAGGGATGGGTCCCTGGAAGGGTGAGGCACACACGTTCCCTGGCTGGGTCCTCCAACTTCTCCGAGCCTCATCTGCCTCATCTGTAAAATGGGAAGATGGAGGGGCCACTGCCCATCCCTTGTTCAGGATGCCGAGGCCTGTCATCCACATCTGCCCCATCCCTCCTCCTCCCCGGGACCCCCCATTCCGAGGTGGCTGTGCTGTCACCAGCTGGCTGCCCATGGGCCCCTGTGTTTCCTGTAGACCATGAACCTGGTGCTGTTGCCAGGCAGAACTGACCTGTACTCCTGAGGCCAAGAGCCCATGAGCACATGGCCCTGTTTGATACTGGCATCCCCAGGCCTCCCGCTGTGTGCCAGAGGCCTGCTAATTTCTTCAGGGCCCGTCTGCAGCTTTTTCTGCCTGGGACCCTGGCCTGGTGTCCTTTCTACTCACCACTGAGGCTCCCACACAGCCCTGCAAGACCCCGCAGAGGCCTCCCTCCCTTCCTGCTCCCCTCCGCAGAGGCCTTCCCAGCTCCCCACTGACTTCCGGGCAGCAGCCTTCATCTCACGCCCCTTCTTTCCCCGCAGGCCACCCAGAAGGTGGGGGTGGAGGGCAGAGTTCATCTGCAGCCAGGAAGCTCGCTGAGCAGTGCCCTGCCCCATACACTCCAGGTGCCTCAGGGGCTGGATGGGCATGTGTCAAGTGCCAGCAGGAAAATCGAGAGGACTCCACGGCAGCTCGAGCAGAGTTGGAGCTTTTATGGTTTCTTTCCTTAAAAAAACAACTGTCATGGCAAGAGGCAAACAGCGGGCGTTAGGTCATATCTCAAAGGGGCAGCCACCTACCCCCTCCAGTTCCCCAGCAGTGAATTCATTGTCCCCAGAGGGGGCCAGGTCCTCAGGGGCTTTGAGACCGAAATGACCTGAGTCCTCTGCCAGGGAGCCACCCCCCCCCCCCAACACCCACGGAGGCTGCCAGGGGCAGAGGATGGATTCTGGAGGGGGGATGCGGCTAGAGCCCCAGCCGCTCCCCCTCCCCACCCGCTCCCAGCCCAGCCTGCGGATGCTCTGCGCGGGATGACGCCGGGCGCACTGTGGGCTGTCAGATGATTGTGGGGGCTCCTGCCTGCCGCACACCGTCGGCGCCGGGACGGGAGAGGGAGGGGGCGCTGGATGCGACGCGCAGGTCCCTGCGTCTCTGGTGCCTGCTGCCGGCTCGTGAGGGGAGCGGATAGGATCTGATTTTTTTTTGAACCCCCTTCAAGGAAAAGCAAAACAAAACTGCTGCCTCATTTCTCCTCTGGCCGATCTCCCCAGGCTCCCCTGGAAGATGCGTGTGGCCGGGACAAGCTGGAGGAGCTCATTCCCGACGCCGCCGCTGCCGAGGCCGCCGCTGCCACCGCCGCCGTTCGGGCCACTTACTTTCTTTGCCCTGGGCGGCGTCCTGGCCAGCCCCCCTTGAGCCTGCCGCTGGCTCAGCCACCCCTCCGGCAGCCGCCCCACCATGTATGACTCCTTCCTCAGGCTGGCTCCGACTCTGCCTGCCCCCACCCTGCAAGTCTCATTGTGCCACGCTCGCCTATCCCGGTAGCCACCCCCCTCTTCCTTCGCTCCTCCTGCACCCTCGCTGCCTCCCTTCCTCCATGCTGCCTGGATCTGGCGAGCTGGGGTGATTAATTGGCTATGATGATGAACGTCCCTGGCGGAGGAGCGGCCGCGGTGATGATGACGGGTTACAATAATGGTCGCTGTCCCCGGAATTCTCTCTACAGTGACTGCGTTATTGAGGAGAAGACGGTGATCCTGCAGAAAAAGGACAATGAGGGCTTTGGATTCGTGCTTCGAGGGGCCAAAGGTAAGTGCGGCTGCCGGGAGCCTGAATGTGTTCCCGTGTTGTGTGTGTGTGTGTGTGTGTGTGTGTGTGTGTGTGTGCACGCCTGCATGAAAAATGTTCCCCAGCTCAGGAAGAAGCGTTAAATAAGCATTTTTCCTGGGGGCACTTGGTTGCTAGACAACCATGTTCTTTCACATTCTGCCTTACTCAGAAAGCGCTAGGGCTTCCTTGAGGAATATTTTTAATTTCTGTAGACAACGTTCTTCTGAATGGGTTCTCTCTCCCCCCTGTCCCCTCCTACCTTTTGTTTTTAAATGATGGGGTTGTCAATATTTTGTGTTCTAGTTGAGCCAGAGGGTGGCTGCGCTCAGAGCTCCGGGTCTCAGATACCCAGGTTTGCCCAGGCCTGAGTTTCAGGCATTAGAAACTGCCCCATTCTGGGAGTGGGCTTTGTAACGGTGGCAGGCATTCGTGTGCTCGCCTCTAAGGTGACTTTGCAAAGGAAATGTGACAAGATGGTCCCCTCTGCTGTGGACTGAGCCAGCAGCACACATGTTACGTGGCCCGTCGTGGGAGGCTCAGGGATGCGGTCCGTGGCGGTGCGCCCACCAGGCGCCCTGCACTCACAGCTTCCCCTCTGAAAGAAAACAAAATGGCATCACCTCCCCGTGAGAGGGGACATCCGCCCACAGCGTGTGTGGCTCAGCCATGTGGAAGTTTCATCTCGGAGCTTCCACTCTGTGCCAGGGGTCCCATACCTGTGCTGAGGGAGGCCTCCTTCCCGGCTGACGCGCCCACCTGCCTCAGGCTCAGGCAGCTCCATAGTGAGCTGTCCAGAGAGAGAAAGAGCAGATGCCTCTGTCCTTGTGAGAGCGTCCACGCCTGTCCGTGTGATTTGCTCTCCCCTCCCCCTGCTGGAATCTTCATCTCCACACCCACCCACCCCTGGCTACTCCTGCCTCCCTAGAAAAGTCCGTCTCCTGCCCTGGAGTCGCACCTGGCAGCTGTGTGGGCCTCAGAGGCCGAGCCTCGCCGTGCTGGGCAGTGGTGTTCTGGCCCCTCCCCCCACATCAGTTCCTGGGGACACTGGTCACACACACAGTGGTCACAGAGGCCTGGGCTCCCTGTAGGGAGGACTCATGAGCAGATTCCAAATCCGTAGCCACCCACTGGGTCAGCATGATGTCCGTCCACATTCCAAGTCGAATTCCCTTGGTTGCAAGTGTACGGAGATGTAAATTTGGCAAGTGGTTCAGTGTGGTGTTTCTGTAGCTCTGTGTGGCAGGGGAGGAACTTTTCCATTTTTAGAACTGAAAATGTTTAGTCACTGATGCTTTTAAAGAAGATGACAGGCGTGTAGACATGTACCAAAGAGCACGTGATCCAGCAGAGAGGCCAGGAAGTATGATGGCGGCCCCAAGGTCCAGTGGACTTCATTGCTTGAGTTGCATAGACCCACAAATACGAGTCTCAAGCCCTTCCCAGGGGAGGGTTGGCCTGGACCAGCCACCTGCGCTGGGAGATGCATGGGCCCACTTCCTCCTGGGGTCCTGTGGGGAAGTTGGGCAATGTGAACTGGGAAAACATCCCCCACGCTTGTAACCAGGTGCTGCTTGTCTTCCCAGCTGACACACCCATTGAAGAATTCACACCAACACCGGCGTTCCCAGCCCTGCAGTACCTGGAGTCCGTGGACGAGGGTGGGGTGGCGTGGCAAGCCGGACTGAGGACCGGGGACTTCTTGATTGAGGTAGGGACACAGGTGTCTGTACCTTTCTGCTTGGGGAGAGCGCCGACTCTCAGGGAGAGGGTCACAGTCCTGGCAGCATGGCCACGAGGTGCGGTCTGGGGGTGCTTGTGGAGGCTGCTATGAACTTTCATAGTTTGGCCAAGTTCTCCCACCAAGAACTTGGGTACCGCTGCCTGTTGATCTTGTCTTGGGGGCCTTGGCCGTGACCAGTTGGAAGGAGGAGACGTCTGCGGAATTTGGCCGTTGGTCCTGAAGTAGAAGGTGGAAAGAGGAGGCATGCGGTCAGCATGTTGGGGACATGTGCGGATGGATCTGTGGGTGGTTTAGTTGTGACTCTATAAATAGGCACCAAGAGGAGTCATCATCGCTTCTTGTGTCCTACGGGTGAGTCGGTGAGCACTCATGTGTGGCGGTGGCTGGCGTGAGGTCTGCAACATGGTGGTCTTGTGTGATGGCTGGCTGAGAGTGCATAGATTTGCAGGTTTTGATGACGGGCCTGTCGGATGACGGCCTTCCAGGACCAAGGAGTGTGGGCAAGGGGGTGGCTGCCATCAGTGGCGCCAAAAGGAGATGTTTGAATTCAGATGCTTTGAAAACGAGCTTTTGCTGGTACAGAAAAGAGCATTCTCTTCCCTTAGAGAATAGACGTGTGAGTGCCTGGGCTCTGCAACCGTTCCCTTGGGTTGGCACGTTGGTGTGTGCAGGGGGTCTGAGGCCCCAGTGCGTCCGGGCACCTGGCCTTTTTGTGAGTTTCGGTGTTACTTTTAATCTTGTTGTGCAAGGGAACATGTTACTCTTTGGAAACAGGAAGAAGAAAAGAACCTTATGAGTTGAAAAGATGGTATTTTAAAGGTTCAGTAGACTCAAATGGCCCTCGTTGGGAGCTCACATTTCGTGGGCACACACTTTCTTTCACGTTACCCCGAGCCCTGCCTCATGTGCTGCAGAACTCCGAGTGCAGGTGGAAGGCTGGGTATGTCGCAGCCAGACAGCCACGTGGTGGTCCCTGCCATTGGGCCGGCCAGACACGCCCGTTCTGTAGACAAGGAGCCCACATTCCGTGCCCCAGTGAGAGGGCCACTCGCAACCATTTCTCCCAACGGGGCCTAAGCTCCTACACATGCTGTTCGTGCTTCGATTTCAGTAGAGATAACCTTAGAGGCCTACGGGGCTGTTAAGGGGGGATAGAAAGTCAGAAGGGAAGAGGCTATGGGAGGAGAGCGAGCCAGGTGAGATGGAGTGGGTGTTTGAACTCATTCTGAGTGCCTCCTGTAGATCCCCTTGATTTGCTGGAAGATACATTTAAATTATTATTGACCAGTCAGAGCCTGGTTTGCACGAGAAATGAGCTTCTTTGGGTTCTTGAGCATTGAAAGTGTCAGATGCGCTGTCAGAATGATGGAGACCAGAGCTCACTGCGGGTTCCTGGGCCAACTTAATTTGTAACCTTCATGGAAATGCAGAGGGTCTGGGTTGAATTATCCTCAGTAGGATGCAGTTGGGATGTAAGTCCCCTTCGTGTGTGCATGTGCGTGTGCGTGTGTGTGTGTGTGTGTGTGTGTGTGTTGGGGAGGCTGTGGCCTTGGGCCTAGCAGCGAGGCTGAAGTCTATAGGTGGTGTGAGAGTGTGTGCATGTGTGACAGGCAGGGTGGGGGCTGTTGAAATACGTTGCTCTTGGTTCCTGATTTTCAATAATAAAAGAGGGCTGCGGATACAAGAGCACCCCCCGTTGTTCAGCTCATTGGACTGTTTCCTGGATAAACTCATCAATAAAAGAAACGTGGCCTGCTGAGGCATGTGTGCGGGCCCCGCACTTGCCTGGTGAGCGGAGCCGCACTGGGTTAGAGGATGTTGCTCTCTGTGGCTGGAGCGCTCGCCTGGGTGGGGCTGGAAAGGCAGTGCACCTGCCCTGTTTGAAGTCTCTGTGGAAATGTGGAGCTTTGAGAGGTTCTACGCTTCTGTTTCCTGCTTTGACATTGCTTTGAACCTCTGATATGCAGATATATTTGCCATTTTGAAGCAGGTTTTGCATTCTGCATGACCTCTGACTTTTCGGAATTCTAGGAATGGCCAGTCCTGAGATGCATTAGGGCTGCGCCTGCGTTATGATGTCACAGATGGCCCAAGGGGCACTGGGCCCTCCGTAGCCCTAGAGGCTGCCCCACACGAGTCATGCATTAACAAGGGTGCAGGGCAGAGAGAGCTGGACCCTGGCCCCATCCTGGGTCCTCCCAGTTCATCATGTCCACAGCTGCCTCTGGGGACTCAGAAATTCTCCTCTAGGGGCTTAAGACTGAGAATTCCATTGAGTTATGTTCCTAGCCACTGGAATATTAAGATCGTGTACAGTCTAATAGGTGCGTGTTTGTTCCAGCAGACCCTGGTTCCGTGTTTTCAGCTTCGACCTTGGAGGGTGGTGTGAAACAGCCTCACGTGTCTCACGTGAGTTTTCTTTTTGGTGAGCAGCCAGCCCTAGAGCCAGTGGGGTTCCTGAGCTCTCAGTGAGGTGTGCAGGGTCTGCACGTGAAAATCCGCCCCAAATGCAGGCACTCTGTCTTCCTCACCCCAGGCAGCTCTTGGCAAGGCTTCCTTTCTCTCTGCTGTTTGAAAGAACCTCAAAAGTGTGACAGATTTTTATTTTCCCTTTAAAAATGCATGCTGCGGTCTGAACTTTTGGACCAACGGGCACCCTTTGAAGTGAATGTTGGCTTTTAATGTCCAGAGCTTCATTTTCTGTCGTTAACTTGGTGAGAACGCCCTGACATGGCCATCCGGCTCTCGGCCTTGGCGCCTGCTATGCTTTCCTGCTGTGTGTGATTTTCTTGGGCACTGACCAGGTAGAATGTATTTCTCTCCTACCTAAGCTTTTGGAAAGAGTTCATTCTTCGGTGGTGTTTTTGTTCCTTGGTTGACCACCCCCTGACCCCACCAACCACAATCAAAGGCTTTCAGCTGCCTCCAAATCGGGACTCTCATGAGACACAGATGTTAGTGCACAAGCTGTGTTGTAATAAAAGGTTCACCTTAGAGGTGGATGTGAAGGATAATCGGATGTCCCTCGGATAGGGACATCTGATCATGCTGGCTCCACGGACGGTGCTCAGTTGCCATTTCAGATCAGCTCGTGTGCCGGAAATCCCTGGGATGGCTGATGACACGGAGCCGTCCCAGATAGTGCAGTGTCACCCAGCCCAGGGGAGAAGGAGCTGGAGAGATTTCAGAGGCCATCGGAGGGGCAGGGCAGCGGGAAGTTGAATGCCCCTGCAGAGAATACCCATGGGACCTGCTTGGGGAGGGCGAGGGCTTGCAGAGAGGTGAATGCTCGAGCAGCGACAGCCCCCAAGAGAATCAGGGCAGGTGTTTCTCTCCATGCAGGCCAGACGTGAGCATGGGGCCTCCACCAGCCAGGAATGACAGGCCCATATTGCTCTGGTGAGAACAGGAAGCCTGGTCCAAATTGGTTTTCATAATGATTGGAGCTTGTCAGGAAGCTGAGACCAGAGAGTTTAGTCAGCCCGCCAGAATAGTTTGAAGACTTTGTGTGCTGTCTCTTAGAGATGATCCTGATTAGGCCCATTCACTACCACAGGATGGCTGGAGAGGTCAGAGGTTGCTTGAGAAGTTCATAAGACGTCCTGAGGAGGATGTGGGTGGCTCCTGGATGACGATAATGCATGGGGTGATTAAGGAGATGTGGAGGTGGGGACGCCACGTTGATGTCATGCAGGGCTCACCGTAGATCTCCTGCAGCGAAACCCGGCTGGGTGTCACAGTCACCTGAGGGTTATAGAAACCTGGTCTCCAGCCCACACACCCTGAATCAGAACCGTGAGGCAAGAGCTGGGGCATCCGTGAAAGCTGCAGTGGTGATGCGAGGGGTCCCAAGAGGCAGACAAGGCGATGATCCACTGGCCCAGTCCGTGTTGATATTCCCGCCTCTTGATGTGAGACGTCAACTAGAGTCTCCTCGGCCCAATACGAGCAGGCGTGCTCCGCTAATCTCCTTAAGATTAGGACTGACTCTTCCACAAACCCCTTGTTTGGCAACCTAAATTTTGTTCCTTGAGTGACTTTCGTGAACTAAAATATCCTGTGTCTGAGACATGCTTACAATGCAGCTGAACGGCAAGCAGGCAGAAGGCAATCAACATTCACAACAGATGTCACAAGAAGCCCATGTCCTTGTCTATGGCAGCTGAGGCTGGATCTCTAAGCCCTCCAGTGCCCCATCTAACCCTCACGGTCATCCATACAGCATGTATGTTCCTCCCCATTTTACAGATGGGGAAACTGAGGCACACGGGTGCAGTCACCGGCCCGTGGCGATGTAGCTGGTGAGTGGAGAAGGTGGAATTCCATCCCAGGCTGTCCGGCTCAGTAATGTCATGGCTCAAAGATTCACGAGCGACACTTTGATGCGCTTCGTGTATAAATGAGCAAAGGGTAAGAAGAGAAGCAGTGAGTTGCCCGTTTTGTTTTCAAGTTAGCAAATACTTTTTTGTGACTGCCCTCATTGCTGCCGTCAGCACTCACGTGTTGCTGGGGGGAACCGCAAGTTGCCGGAAATGTTCTCAAAATCAACGTGGTCATATGTAACAGGAGCCATAACGCAGAACCGGGAGTTTTACATCTAGGAATCCATGCTAAGGGAATGATCTTTAAAAACCAGGTAGAAATCACGGTGCGGCAAAAACAAGCGATCGGGGTGGGAGGGACGGGGGCTAACGGTGAATGGGTCAGGGCAGTGGATGTCTGTTGTGAATTCGTAAGAAAACATTAAAAATGATGCTTCAAAGTGTTCTTAATACCAATGGGAAAAGGTTACATTCTACTTAGTGAGAAAGGCAGAATCGAAATGACCGGCACAATACCATCTAGTAGCATCTTTCCCCAGTACAGGCATAGAAGAGAAAAAAGGACAGGAAATATTAACGCCTAGACGGTGGGATTGTGTTATTTTCCCTTTTTTCAGATGCTTCTCTCAGATTTCCTAGAATCGAAGTATTCCTATTTCAAAAAGTATCCGTTTCATACATAGGAAAGTATGTCTTAGAACAAAGTAATCCTAGCACTTTGGGAGGATGAGGAGGGCAAATCACAAGGTCAGGAGTTCAAGACCTGCCTGACCAACATGGTGAAACACCGTCTCTACTAAAAATCCAAAAAATTAGCTGGGCGTGGTGGCGGTCACCTGTAATCCCAGCTACTCAGGAGACTGAGAGAGGAGAATCTCTTGAACCCAGGAGGTCGAGGTTGCAGTGAGCAGAGATCGCACTACTGCACTCCAGCCTGGGTGACAGAGCAAGACTCTGTCTCAAAAAAAAAAAAAAAAGGAAGAAAGTTGTCTGACACAGGAGACAGTGTCCAGTACCCTTGGTACAGGTGTTTGCTGTCGGAGGAGAAAGCCTTTCCGGCATTACTCACTTTCCCAGGGACCATTCCTCACCCACCTGCTGCAGGGCTCAGACGATGCCTGTGGTTTTTGTGACTGTTTTCTTGGCCCTGAAGTGGCCACTCTCCTTTTTGTGTTAATTTCTCTAAATGGGTTTTCCCTTGCAGTTAAAGCAGGCGACAATATCTTCATCCTTGAAAAGTGGTGCTCGAGTTTGCTAATTACTTTTTCCTCATGTTAAATACTTGCACAAGAGAGGGCGTGGATCTGCTTTATACTCAAGGTTTGTATTTAAGTCAGGATGCTAAGAGGGATGCCCTGCTGTTTTCCTTGGAGACCCCGGGAGTGTCTCATAAGGCAAGTGCCGTGGCACACGCCTATAATCCCAGTACTTTGGAGACAGATGCGGGCAAATCACTTAAGGTCAGGAGCTCAAGACCACCCTGGCCAACATGGTGAAATCCCATCTCTACTAAAAGTGCAAAAATTAGCCAGGCATAGTGGCACATGCCTGAAATCCCAAAGGAGGCTGAGGCAGGAGAGTCGCTTGAACCTAGGAGGTGGAGGTTGCAGTGAGCTGAGATTGTGCCACTGCACTCCAGCCTGGACAACAGAATGAGACTCCATCTCAAGAAAAAAATGTTTCTTAGGCTGGTACTTAAAAACAGGACTTGAGAATTGTGAGGCGGCCTCTAGCATGTTTGACTTTTCAACCAAGCTGGCATGGGGAACAGCTGTTAGAGCTCGCTGCTCAAGGGTCAACCCCACTCCCCAGCTTCAGTGTTAAATATTACTTGGAGGAAAGCAAATGAAGTCCAGATTCAGCACAATCAGTCATTACACTTGCTGGGTCCCAGTATTCCTTTTGTTATAATGGGTGGTTGTGACAGTAGAATCACCTGAGACGAACTGAGTCCACCCCAAGCTTTCAGCACCAGAGTGCTGGACAGAGGTGCTGAGCACAGGGCTGGCATTCAATCAACCTTCTTTTTTAGAAACAGGATCTTGTTCTGTTGCCCAGGCTGGAGCACAGTGGCACAATCACAGCTCACTGGAGACTTGAACTCCTCAGTTCAAAACATCCTCCCACCTCAGCCTCCCAAGTAGCTGATACTACAGGCATGCACCGCCACACTTAGCTAACTTCTGCTTTTTTTTCTTTTTTGAGATGGAGTCTTGCTCAGTTGCCCAGACTGGAGTACAGTGGTGCAATCTTGGCTCACTGCAACCTCCGCCTCCCAGGTTCAAGTGATTCTTCTGCCTCAGCCTCCTGAGTAGCTGGGATTACAGGCACGCACCACCACACCTGGCTAATTTTTGTATTTTTAGTAGAGATGGGGTTTCAACATGTTGGCCAGGCTGGTTTTGAACTCCTGACCTCAGGTGATCCGACCACCTCAGCCTTCCAAAGTGCTGGGTTTACAAATGTGAGCCACTGCACCTAGCCACTCTTCTACTTTTTTGTAGAGCCAGAGTCTTGCTTCATTGCCTAGGCTGGTGTCAAACTCCTGGCCTCAAATGATCCTCCCACCTCAGCCTCCCAAATCACTGGGACTAAAGATGCAGGCGCCCCACCCAGCCTTAGTCAGTACTTGTCATAGATTGTCATCCTGTCCTTCATCATCCTTAATGATGACTGACTCACAAGAGGAAACCAGCAGCTATTCGTTGAACAAACAGTGATGATAATATTATAATAATGACTGATGTTTGTTACCACTGTTATTTCAACGTGTAGCAGTTACAGAGCACACCCACCATGTGCCAAGTACGTCAGACACTTTCAGCCAAGAGCACATGAGCCACAGCTTCCTTGTGCCTCTGTTATGGGAGATATCACTAATATAGGTGCCTGCCTCATGCCTCACCAGCCCCCAAAATCCCTGGCAGGCATACCTGCTGCTTTGGCTCAAAGCCCTGCTCCCAGGGCACTTACCACCTTGTGCAATTCCATGTTGGTGGTGTTTAGGTCTCCTTGGAATTCTTATTCCTGATGCCCACCTTGCCCTCTAGCAGCAAATCCCAAGGCCAAGACCAGAGCCCTGTTGTGGTTTCCCTGGGCCAGCATCCCTTGTTCTAGTGGTACAGCCACATCACACAGCTCACATTCCGCTAGCTTGCCTTTTGGGATATTGTGAGAGACTTTGTGACGCGTCCTGCTGGTGGCCCTGAGGACCAATCTAGGAACTCTCTCCACCCACCCCACCAAAATTTCTTCAGCTCTTATTTAAATGGTCTTAAATGGCTTTTTTTTTTTTTTTTTTTTTTTTTTTTTTTTTGAGACAGAGTCTCACTCCATCACCAGGCACTAGGCTGGAGTGCAGTGAGTGGCGCGACCTCGGCTCACTGCAACCTCCACCTCTCAGGTTCAGGCAATTCTCCTGCCTCTGCCTCAGCTTCCAGAGTAGCTGGGACTACAGGCATGCACCACGATGCCCAGCTAATTTTTTTGTATTTTTAGAAGAGACGGGGTTTCACCATCTTGGCCAGGATGGTCTCGATCTCTTGACCTTGTGATCTGCCCGCCTTTAAATTGCTATTTAATTCAATAACTAAGTTAAAGACAAAACACCAGCTGATGTTAGCAGGAATCCAGAGTGACTGCTGAATTCTTGACTTGGGGTCATTGGCACCTTGGTCATTGAGGCCAATATTTCATTGCATCACACCAAAGACAAGCAGGGTCTGTCCTCCATCCCGCTGAGTGTGGGACGTTTCTGTCCTGATGGCTTGGTGGCTTATCACCATGTTGTCAGGATCCACTGACCAAGGGTAACAGCATTGAGGGGTCTTTACTCTCTGAGGCTTAATGCACTGTGGTCTTTGTTCTCCTAGGCAGAGGCCACTGCTCTGTGGGGGGGCCTGGATGGCTGGGAGGTTCGATCTCTTTTCTGCACATGGCCTTCTGGGCCTGGCGGTCGTTCTCTTTGTCCTCTATATTGACTGGGAACAGGTGGTTCAGGCTGAGGAGCAGCCCAGGAATCTTGCTGAGAAGGTGGATGCAGACAGCTTGGTGACTGCAAATCTGAAGTCTTGGCTCGTTCATTTTGGGGTTCTAATTTGAAGCATCAGTGATTTCAATTTCAGGCTAAAAAAAGATTCAGAATCACTTCAGGGGACCATGGCTGCTGTGTTCAGATGCCATGGGGCTGGCAGATGGCAGCACGCGGGGTTAGAGAGAGGCAGAGAGGAGCCACGGTCAAGGGCACGGGCTGTGCCATCTGATCCGGGTTTGAATCTGGGCTCTGCTTCTTCTTAACTGTGTGAACTTGCTCAGGTTGCTCATTTCTTGGCCTTAGTTTCTCAAACTGTAAATAAAAGGGTATGTGAAGCATGTAGCAGTTTCTGGCCTCATGAGTTCTCCACAAATGGTGGCAATTGTAAAAATTACTTCTGAAACTTCACTCATTCATTTCTGAAGCATACATTGTGCCCCCCAGGTACTGGGCTGGAAGAAAGGCATGAATCAGGCACAGTTCCTTGGGGAACACACAGTATAGAAGGGGGAGGCAAAAAGCAGAGTGTGGCAAAGGCCCCAAAATAAATCAGGAAAAGGACTTCATGAAAGATGGTGTTGGCACCAGGCTTTGATGGGTGAGTGAGTTTTTGTAGGCAGAACTGAGGAGGAAGCTCTTGAACAAAAGCTTAGAGGATCAGGAATGTTCAGGGTAGATTTCGGGAGTGGTCGGATGCTGTGAAGCTGGGGGTGACCTGCTGGTGGAGTGGGGTCCTGGGGTGTGGGCTAAGTAGGTACAAATATGTGTGGCTGGATGGTGGCACAGAGCAATAGCGTTGCTAGATCTCTCCAGGGTGCTGAACCTCCTGTGAGTCACGGTCTCTCTCCAGGGTGCTGAACCACTCCAGGGCACTGGCTCTCTGCAGGGTGTGCTGAACCAGAGAGCTCCAAGGATAGGAGACAGCCTTCCTCAGGAAGTCTGAAGGAAGCCCTCAGCATGTCCCCTCCCTCCATCCCTGCAGCTTTCATTTCTGTCCCCTGCGTCCTTGGACTTTCTAGGCATAGAAGGCATAGAGACTCATTATTTAGTGACAATCTCATCTACTTGGTGGCGAGGAGAGGCCAAGGAGCCAATGAGCATCTGCATGTCCTGTGCTTTGAGCCCCACTCCCCTCACCACTGAGGCTTCAGCTCACATGCCGCCTTCTCAGAGAGGCCCCGCTGGGCACCCTTGGGTTCCCCTGACTCTCACAGTCACACCATGTGCTTCTGTGACCATAGGAATCATCTCCTGTGTTAGGTGGTTGACTTACTATCCACCTCCCTCATGGAGCATTCCCTGTGGGCCAGAGAGTTTGCTGACTAGGTCTCTGCTACAGCTCCAGCATACAGCGCAGTGCCAGCTGTATAACTGAGGCCCTAGAGCATGTGTTCAGTGATGGGCACTCCTGGGATGGAGGAGTTTCACACCCGTCTTGCAGGTAATGAAACTGAGCCTCAGAGAGATTAAGAAGCCTGCCCAGGTCCCTCCAGGGAGGTCTGAATCTAAGCTGACTCCAAAGCTTGTTTCTTTTGCCCTATGTCTGTCTGTCTCTTTTGCACTGTGTCTGTCTGAGGCTCTGAGTAAGTCCCAGCTCACTGGGATGTATAGGAGGCATAGTGGGCTGACATCTCCACATTGGGAGCTGCTGGCACTGGGTCCTCTGATGCACCCATTCATGCCTCTGAGTCCTGTCCGCCTGCCCGCTCCTCCCTCCCATAACCCACTGCCGCCCTCCCAGTGAGTGTGATCAGCAGTCTCTTGTTAGCACTGATTTGTCTTCGCCTTTGGTGCCCTTTTGCAGGGAGTTTCATGATACAAGCAGTTAGGTTGGCAAATGAACTGGAGGAAGGCCCTCTGCTAAGTGCCCCATAGGATCTTTTAATTGATGGAGATTGTCAGCCCTGGGAATTGGGGTGTGTGCATGCCAACAGTAAGCAGAGTGGGATGAGAAAGGGAGGCAGAGCTGATGCTGTACAGCCCTGAGAATAGGGGCCCCACTCTGGTCTCATGAAGTCCGCCACCTACCAGCAACGTCTCTACCTCCCTCTCCCCAGGATCTTCAGGTGGGTTCCATGGAGAAGACTTTTCCATGCATCTCCTTTGTGTTCAGCCTCTGTGGCAGGACCTAGGGGGTCAGGGAGATAAAACGGGGTTGTCCTGGGCATGGGCACCTCCTTCAGCATCCTCAGGGCTGGGGCTGCAGAGGGAGAAGTGTGGTCTCTGGGTGAGAAGGGAGATGAGGCCAGTGAGGAGATGGACATCGCCATTGGGTGCTCTCTCTGGTCTTCACACACTTCACCTCTCCTGCCCCCAGACACTTGCCCACAATTTTGCCTTCTCCACCTGCCCCACCAGGATGCCTCCTGCATCTGCTTCAGATGTCTGCTCCTTGACAGTTGCCTGCGATGCCCACTCATAAGCCCTTGCCATGGTCACTTCCTGCACGTACCCCGTGAGCTAAGGGATCACCCAGAGCCGAGCACATGGCAAATATCCAATAAATATTCCTCAAGGAAAAGAAGGTACCACTGAGGAAAGCACAGCCAGGATAGAATGACATCCTGGCGAAGGGGCTCCTTCCTCCCAGACCCCTTCCCCATCTCCATCAGGGCCAGAACTTGAAAAGCCAGTGGAGGTGGAGGGATGGCGTCATTTACATCAGAGAGAGCATGAGAAGCCAGCCCTTCCCTGGAAAGTGCCAGCCTTCTCTTTCCAGGCCCACTGGGATCCCAAGGGGGATTGTGTGCCCCTCCTCTTGAGAAATTTTAGTAAACTCTACCCCATATCTGCCTGGTGACCAGCTTTCACATTAGCGTTATTTCACTGTGTCTCGAGTAAATCATGTCAGATAAAATATAATTGGGAATGCAGAGAAGCCAAGGGAAAAACCAGGGATGCTGCCAGCAGGAGACAGTGTCCACATAACAGGTTTATCTTTGTGGATTTTTCTTTCTGTGTGTCTGTTAGTAATACATTTTGTCATGTGTTTCTATACTTTTTTTTCATTTGGGTATGTCTTTTTATTGTGGTAAAATACACAGACCATAAAATTCACCATCGAACCCGTTAGCACTCCCTCTCCTTCTCCCTCCCAGCCCCAGGGAGACACCCTGCCCCGTCCCTCTTGGGTCTGCCTGTTCCGGATGGTCCTGTTCATGGAATCATGCTCCAGGCCGCCTTTTGCGTCTGGCTTCTTTCAGCAGCATGTGCTTTAGGTTCATCCATGTGGTGGCGTGCGTCCATAGTGCCTTCCTTTCGTGGGTGAAAATAATGTTTCTGTCGCATGATTAGACCACAGTTAGTTTATCCACTCGCCAGTTCACGCAGCCTTGTTTCCACCTTTTGGTTGATGTGGGTAACGTGGACGTGAACGTTTTTTTACCAGGTTTTGTTTTCAGTTCTTTGGGGCACGTACTAAGGAGTGGAATTACTGGGCCACGTGGTAATTCTGTGTTTCCTGAAACTGCTGCCGCGCACCCCAGAGTCCCCATCCTGGGTGGGATGGGCGGGCGTTCAGCGAATGCTGAGTTCACAACCTTGGTCACACACCTGGGCAGAAGGACCACAGAGGGAAGGAGGCCCCGCCCCCTTTTGTGAAGACAGCGCTCAGACCCAACAAAAGCTTCACTGCTGGGCACCATGAAACAGGCTGCAAAGAAAACTCTCACCGCAGCCCTGGCGGTGACCGTGCAAAATGCTGAGGCTGCTGGAGCACCTACTGCATGCCAGCACCGTTTCTGAGAGAGTTCACACGCATGAACTCACTTCATGCTCACTTTATCTCAGTTATTTTTACCACCTCCTTTCCTTGCATGAGGAGGCTACAGCACAGAGTGGGGACTCACTGGCCCGCAGGCACACGGCGAGTGGCAGAGCCAGGCTGTTCTTCCAGGGTCGATGTATCTCTTCCCACCTGTCAGGCAGGAGGAGTCCTGCCCAATTTGATGTCTTCTGTGATGCAGACTCTAGAGGAAAGGGAAAAACAAAGAAACAGAGCTTAGGCAGAAAGCTGGAAGGAACAAAAGTCATGCACGGGCAAGCCTGAAGGGAGACTGGGGGCTTACTTTTATGCACAGATTATAGGTGGGGCTACCAAAAAATACTGCTTTGTACTTTTAATTAGATTTGTTTTGGCCGGGTACAGTGGCTCATGCCTGTAATCCCAGCACTTTGGGAGGCCGAGCCAGGTAGATCGCCTGAGGCCAGGAATTCAAGACCAGCCTGGCCAACATAGCAAAACCCCCATCTCTACTAAAAAATGCAAAAATTAACTGGGGGTGGTGGCAGGCACCCATAATCCCAGCTACTCAGGTGGCTGAGGCAGGGAGATTCACTTGAACCCAGGAGGTGGCGGTTGCAGTGAGCCGAGATTTTTGCCACTGCACTCCAGCCTGAGTGACAGAGCAAGACTCTGTCTCAAAAAAAAAAAAAAGTTAGATTCCTTTTAATAACTGGAGAAATACTATTAAAGATCGGAAACCCCATTTCCTATCTATTAGGTATCTGGACTATGATTCTTTGAAAATCATTCCAGCAAGGACTGGACCACATGGGGTTAGGGTATCTCTCTGGGTTGTACACATCTACAAACTTATTTTGAGCAACTGCCTGATAGGCTCAGGCCTGGAGCCTAGTGGTTGGTGAAACAGATTTTAATCTATCTTGTCCTTCTTCCCAAAGAGTGCAAAAGTCAGGTCCTGCGCTTCTCTACACCCCATGCCCAGGCGTAGAGTAAACAGGGCAAAAAGCGAGCTGTATTACTGGTCTTGCCTATTTCAGTGAAGGACAGTGAATAACTCTCCCTACTGTGCTACCCCTCCTCCTTTACTGGGTCCCAATTATCTGCAAGAAAGGAGATGTGCCCTCCTCTCTCCTGCTCCCCATCACACCCCACCCCATGTGCACCAGGTTTTACTCAAATCTAGCAAATTCCATTCAGAGTTGGCTGGTTCCTCAGAGAGTGGTTAGGAAGAGAATTCCACAGAGACCCAACTCTTAATTCTGTATTGAATAGAAAAACCCATCTCAGCAGGCACTTTTCCTACCCCTAGGCAGGAGCATAAGGTTTTTTTTTCTCTGAGGGCTACTTGAGAAATAGAGGCCCCCAGGCAGGTGATACAGAGCTCCCAGAGGCTCCTTCTCCATCACGGCAAGCTTTCACATTGGTTTGGAGCAGTTCAGACTGTTAGAACGGCTATCAGTTGACATTGCTGTTGTCCCATGCCCAGGCGTGCCTAAGCAGAGGCATCCTGCAAAGTGGTTGCTCCACCCATATAGTGAGAGTAAAGGAAGTGGGGGAAACAGGGGCCGAGGAACTAAAGGGCTGGAGGGGCTGCCCTTGGGGATCCTGTGTATTGGGCGAGGCCAGCTGTGGTCACTGTGCACCTGAACTTGGAAAGCAGAGAGCCCAATTGGACACTTTACCTTGGGAATGCCTAAGTGCTGCCCTTGGGACACCAGCTTCATTACCTTTGACCACCCTGGAGGGCTGAGATGCCTCCACTCGTCTTTTTTTGTGGCTGTGTAGTATTCCATGGTGTATATGTATATTTGCGTCGTCTTTTTTTGTGGCTGTGTAGTATTCCATGGTGTATATGTACCACATTTTCTTTGTCCAGTCTATCATTGATGGGCATTTGGGTTGGTTCCAGGTCTTTGCTATTGTACACAAAGCAATGTGTATAATATCTGTATCCCTGGTATCTGTATCCCTCCCCTGTTGTTGCAATGAACATATGTGTGCATGGGTCTTTACAGTAGAACGATTTATAGTTCTTTGGATATATACCCAATAGTGGGATTGCTGGGTCAAATGGAATTTCTGTTTCTAGATCCTTGAGGAATCACCACACTGTCTTCTGCAATGATTGAACTAATTTACACTCCCACCAACTGTGTAAGAGTTTTCCTGTTTCTCCACATCCTCTCCAGCATCTGTTGTCTCCAGATTTTTTAATGATCGCCATTCTAACTGATGTGAGATGGTATCTCAATATAGTTTTGATTTGCATTTCTCTGATGACCAGTGATGATGAGCATTTTCTCATATGTTTGTTGGCCTCATGTATGTCTTCTTTTGAAAAGTGTCTGTTCATATCCTTTGCCCACTTTTGAATGGGCTTGTTTGTTTTTTTCTTGTAAATCTGTTTTAGTTCTTTGTAGATTCTGGATATTAGCCCTTGACACAGCCTGATGGGTGAGGTGAGTCTTTTCTAGCCGGGAAGGGAAACGATCTTTCCAGCCTGAGACTCACAGTCATTCGCACTGAATTGCCTGGGTTTGAGGGGGCATGGAGCATAGGAGAGCAAAATGCTACCCTCGCCGCCATGGGCTACCAGCATCCGAGTTGCCTGGGGTCCACACAACACTGGGAACAGTAACAAGGACTGTTTCGGTAGTGACCTCTGCCACTTCTTGAGCACTTACTGTGGGCCAGGGTCCCCTTCCACACTCAGCGGTCTGAGGAGGGAGGTGGCATTACTGTCATTTTGCACATGGAGCAGCTGAGGTTTGGTGAACCTAAGGATGGCCCAAGTCGCAGGAGATGGTGAGGGAGTGACGGGGCAGGATTCAAACCCAAGTCGGGCTCTGGCTCCAGAGTTCTCCAACACTGTGTATGACTCTTGCTGCGGCAGAGAAGTGGGTCAGGGGGCTCTCAGGGGTCCTGGCCACCCTGAAGATGCTGGGCTTAAAGCCCAGGGCACTCGTCCTTGCCCCAGCTCCTGGACTGAGGCAAAACTGGGAAGCGTCGGCCCCAAGGAACTCGTCAGCCCCGAGGACCCATGGCAGGCGGCGCTGACTCCAAGTCCTGGTATCTGTATCCCTCCCCTGTTGTAAATACAGCAGCTGAACCTCTGCAGCGCCCGTGTGGGGTCAGCAGTGATGCGCTTTCATTCCTTTATCGGACCCAGACACACCTTTTCCAGGAACACGTTTTTTTGTTGTTGGTTAATTTTCCCAGAGTGGTTTTTTTTTTTTTTTATGAGCTTTCTGATTACAGTGGCCTGATTTGTTGTCCACGTTTGTTTTTGTTTTTCCTGGAGGACAGACTGTGTGCCCAGCAGCCCCATTGCCAACCCCGTCCCGAGCCTGGGGCCTCTCTAGACAACCCCTGCCTCAGTCCAGGAACACCAGGATTCTGGCAGTGAGCAAGATCAAGCCTGTGTGTACCTCGTCTGCCCCTTCAAAGCATTCTTGACAGGTTTTGTGTTTTTGGGGGTTCTTCTGAGAGAGAGTCTCACTCTTGCTCAGGCTGGAGTGCAGTGTTGCAATCTAGGCTCACGGTAACCTTCACCTCCCAGGTTCATGCGATTCTCCTGCCTCAGCCTCCTGAGTAGCTGGGATTACAGGCGTGCCGCCACCATGCCCAGCTAATTTTTGTATTTTTAGTAGAGACGGGGTTTCATCACGTTGGCCAGGCTGGTCTCGAACTCCTGACCTCAGGTGATCTGCCCACCCTGGCCTCCCAAAGTGCTGGGATTCCAGGCATGAGCCACTAAGCGCAGCCTTTGAGCAGGTCTTTTGATGAATTTCCTACTTGTTCATAGTCCCTGCCAGGCCAGGGTCATCTTAAAGGCAGTCACCTTCCTGTCCACGTGTTTGTCTGAGGCACAGATATCGATCTTGGCAAAAGGCGTGGGCTGTTGTTTGCTGAATAAATGCATAAAGGAAGGAATCAATTAAGTGAGCACAGCAAACTGGGACTCAGTGACTCTGTGGGGTTTGGCAGGTAGGTCTGGTGATTGATTTCAGCGCTGTCCTCACCCCTGGCTTTGCTGAGCTCTGCACCATCTCTGGGAATGCATGTTGGAAAGGTGTGTTCTTCCAAGATCACCTCCTTCTTGCATTTCCAGCAGGCAGGAGCTGCCATGCAGGAGGGCTGAGGGTCCTGCCCGGAGACTGGGGCCCCTCTCAGTTCCTGTCGCTGCCCTCACCCCACACAGAGGTATCCAGCCTGGGACGCACTGGGAAGCAGATGGACAGATGCCAGGAGTGGCCAGATACAACATTCTCTTCCTTTTAACTGTGTGATCCCACTCAAGTGAGGCTCCTAGAGTGGTCACATTTGACACGTTCATAGAGACAGAAAGTAGGATGGTGGGTGCCAGGGGATGGGATTTGTGTGTAATGGGGACAGTTCAGTTTGGGATGAGACAGTTCCGGAGATGTGTGCTGGTTATGGCTTCACACGGTGCCATGAACTGACCACTTTAACGTGGTAAATTTTATGCTAATTTCCCTTTTACTACATTGTTTTTTTCATTTGAAAGTTTTTAGAAGGCAGTGCTCTTCGCTTTCTGTTTTTAACTTCTGAAGAGTTGGGCTTTCTTGTTAGATCTGGGGCAAGCCCCGGCATGCTTCCTTAGCTCTGAAACAGGACCAACGACGACCCCTGCTTGCTGCCACGTACAACCCTGGGGTCAGCTGAGACTCTGGGCAGGGCTGCAGCTCAGCCCCGACCCCAGAACTCCTCTGCCCTCTCTGTTCCTCCCCCTCCTCCACCTGCAGTCCCCTAATTGGCTTCCTGTTTATTCAGGGCTCTGACCAGCCCCTGGCGTGGTTTCAACATTTTATCGTCGGTCAGCCTTCTCCCGTTGGACCTTAATGAGAGCAAAGACTGTCTTTCTTGCTCACCTGCAAGAGAAGGCACCCAGCACCTAGCAGGAGCGCAATCAGCCCTCGTTAAAATGAACCAAAACAATGCCAAAATATAAAAGAAAGAGAAGGGTATTTACATAGCAACCATGAAGCGACCCCGAGATGCCATCCCAAATGCCAGCCACAGCTCACAGACCAACCGCTGGAGCGTAATGATATTGCTGCTTTTTAAAGAAGTATGCAAAAATACTATGTGTATTGTCTGTACTCCACATTTCCCAAGGGAACTCAAATGCGGTGCAGAAGTTCTAGAAAGCTCCACAGCAATGTGATAACCCTCCAAGGTAAGCTCTCCTCCAACGGGCTACCTTGGAGGAAGATACGGGTTGAGGTGAGTCACAGGGGGCTCCACTATTTTTTAATTGATACCTAGTAATTGTACATATTTACGGGGCCCATGTGACATTTTGATGCATGCCCACGATGCCTAAGAATGAAATCAGGATAACGGGAATGTCATTACCTCCAGCCTTTATTTCTTTGTGCTGGGAACATTCCAAATCTTGTGTAGTATATTTTGAAATAGAAAACAAATTATTATTAACTATAGCCACCTCGGACTTTCTGTAAAGTAACCTTTAAAAAAAAAAACACAACTTGTATTATTTGTCTAATTAGAAATAAACAAGCTGGCGAAATTACGGCTCTCGAGCCCAAGGGACCGACTCTGCGTTATCCTCGGTCACGTTGAGGGCTTTTGCCATCTTCACCTCTTCAGCAGGTGCGGCTCCTGAGCCAGATATACATCTCCAGGAAACCCATGTCCTGTTTGTGTCACTTGGTATTTCCCAGAAAATGATGTGAGGCATCAGGGGGAAGGATGGAAGTGGCAGCCCGGCCTCCAGTTCCGTGGGAGGGAAGCACCCAGCTAGCGTGGACACAGGGGAGTCGCCTCTCAGCTCCGCCTCAATTGCGATGAGACAGGCTAAGCCACCGTCCCCGTAAACCCAGCAACCCCATCACTCTGTTCTCCTTCTCCAAAGCAGTTCCCTCAACTGTGATGAGACAGGCTAAGCCGCCGTCCCCGTAAACCCAGCAAGCCCATCACTCTTCTCCACAGCAGTTCGTATGGGGCGACCTAGTGAGCTCGGTTCTGCCCGGAGTTCCTGCTGAGGCCCCTCTGTCGCTTCGTGGTTGGTCTGTTCTCTAGGGCGACCCAGTGACCTTGGTTCTGCCCGGGGTCCCTGCTGAGGCCCCTCTGTCGCTTGCTGGTTGGTCTGTTCTCTAGGGTGACCCAGTGACCTTGGTTCTGCCCGGGGTCCCTGCTGAGGCCCCTCTGTCGCTTGCTGGTTGGTCTGTTCTCTAGGGTGACCCAGTGACCTTGGTTCTGCCCGGGGTCCCTGCTGAGGCCCCTCTGTCGCTTGCTGGTTGGTCTGTTCTCTAGGGTGACCCAGTGACCTTGGTTCTGCCCGGGGTCCCTGCTGAGGCCCCTCTGTCGCTTGCTGATTGGTCTGTTCTCTAGGGCGACCCAGTGAGCTCGGTTCTGCCCGGGGTCCCTGCTGAGGCCCCTCTGTTGCTTCGTGGTTGGTCTGTTCACTAGGGCGACCCAGTGACCTTGGTTCTGCCCGGGGTCCCTGCTGAGGCCCCTCTGTCGCTTGCTGGTCGGTCTGCTCACTAGGGCGACCCAGTGAGCTTGGTTCTGCCCGGGGTCCCTGCTGAGGCCCCTCTGTCGCTTGCTGGTTGGTCTGTTCTCTAGGGTGACCCAGTGACCTTGGTTCTGCCCGGGGTCCCTGCTGAGGCCCCTCTGTCGCTTGCTGGTTGGTCTGTTCTCTAGGGTGACCCAGTGACCTTGGTTCTGCCCGGGGTCCCTGCTGAGGCCCCTCTGTCGCTTGCTGGTTGGTCTGTTCTCTAGGGTGACCCAGTGACCTTGGTTCTGCCCGGGGTCCCTGCTGAGGCCCCTCTGTCGCTTGCTGGTTGGTCTGTTCTCTAGGGTGACCCAGTGACCTTGGTTCTGCCCGGGGTCCCTGCTGAGGCCCCTCTGTCGCTTGCTGGTCGGTCTGCTCACTAGGGCGACCCAGTGAGCTTGGTTCTGCCCGGGGTCCCTGCTGAGGCCCCTCTGTCGCTTGCTGATTGGTCTGTTCTCTAGGGCGACCCAGTGAGCTCGGTTCTGCCCGGGGTCCCTGCTGAGGCCCCTCTGTTGCTTCGTGGTTGGTCTGTTCACTAGGGCGACCCAGTGACCTTGGTTCTGCCCGGGGTCCCTGCTGAGGCCCCTCTGTCGCTTGCTGATTGGTCTGTTCTCTAGGGCGACCCAGTGAGCTCGGTTCTGCCCGGGGTCCCTGCTGAGGCCCCTCTGTCGCTTCGTGGTTGGTCTGTTCTCTAGGGTGACCCAGTGAGCTTGGTTCTGCCCGGGGTCCCTGCTGAGGCCCCTCTGTCGCTTCGTGGTTGGTCTGTTCTCTAGGGCGACCCAGTGAGCTTGGTTCTGCCCGGGGTCCCTGCTGAGGCCCCTCTGTCGCTTGCTGGTTGGTCTGTTCTCTAGGGCGACCCAGTGACCTTGGTTCTGCCCGGGGTCCCTGCTGAGGCCCCTCTGTCGCTTGCTGGTTGGTCTGTTCTCTAGGGCGACCCAGTGACCTTGGTTCTGCCCGGGGTCCCTGCTGAGGCCCCTCTGTCGCTTGCTGGTTGGTCTGTTCTCTAGGGCGACCCAGTGACCTTGGTTCTGCCCGGGGTCCCTGCTGAGGCCCCTCTGTCGCTTGCTGGTCGGTCTGCTCACTAGGACATTTTCTTTATCTGGGCTGTCCCCTCCGCCCCTCCCCGCCAGTGCTGCAATTCTGGATTTAAATTCAAATCGAACGGAAAATCAAAGTGATAAGACCCATGGGCATTTTTAGCCAAGAAAATTTATCTCAAAGGCAGCCTGACTGCCAGTTGCTAGGCAGGATGGCTTGAGGTCAGGGCGCAGCACAGGAAGTATGGGGTTGGTTTTGTCTGGTTTCCTTTTAAAGAAACCCTGCGGGCAAAGGCATCACCAACCGGAAAAGCCTATGAAATGCGGCCTCCCTCGAGGAGCGCCAGTGACCCCAGCCCCTGTCCTTCTGACCTTACCCATCCTGGTATCCAAGGCCCCCTTCTCTCCAGGCCCAGGAACTCCCAGGAAAGAGCCTGAACCTTGGTCACCCAGAAGAGTCCTCCCCAGTCAGAATGCCCAGTGCAACCCTGGCCCAGAGAGACTGGCCCTGTGTGCTAGCCCAGCTGCCAGCTGAGACGTGGGCTTGCGTGCCCACTCGACTGCCTGCAGGCCAGGGGCCTCAGGTGCACTTTTCAGAACTGCACCCATTTTAGACACTGCATGTCCGTTCCCACAGTACTGGACAGTGTGACAAGCCCCAGACTGAAAACTGGCTGTTTACGTGAGCAGCGGAAGTTTATTTATGGCCCCTCTCAAGTCCCGTTGGGTAGGCAGCTCTCCTCCAAGCAGCTTCAGGCTCTTCCCAGCTCCTCCATCCTGAACACACAGATGCCCAGGTCCCCAGGCTCAGCCGCATCTCGTTGGAAGAAGAGAAAACACACATCACTTCCACTTACGTTCCATTGACTGCAATCTCAACTGGCAGTCATTCCTCCCTGGGGCCAGCGGTCTTGCAGTGCCTCTGGAAGGACAGAGTGTGCCATCCCCTGCTGCTGACCTCATAGTGCCTCACACGGGATCCTCCTAGACAAGCTGGAGCACATTTAAGAAGAAACATAGTTGTCTTGGCGCGGTGGCTCACACCTGTAATCCCAGCAGTTTGGGAGGCCAAGGCAGGTGGATCACGAGGTCAGGAGTTCAAGACCATCCTGGCCAACCTGGTAAAACCCCATCTCTACTAAAAATACAAAAATTCTCTGGGCGTGGTGGCATGTGCCTGTAATCCCAGCTACTCAGGAGGCTGAGGCAGGAGAATCACTTGTACCCAGTGGCAGAGGGTGCAGTGAGCTGAGATCACGCTGCTGCACTCCAGCCTGGGACAGAGCAAGACTTCATCTCAAACTTACAACTTAAAAAATATCTGCTCACGATCTATTGTTATTCTTCATCAGGGAGGGATGTCAGGCAGTGACCAGCACGTGTTTTAGCTGTCTGAACCTTTAGACCTCGAGTGAGGAGGCTCTTTGCATCCCTCTAAATCCCTAGGGTCTCAATATAGACTCCCACTGCCTGCACTCACTGTGCTAAGCAGGTTACCCAGCGGTCGCCTTGCTTCTTCCCAGGAGCTCTGCAAGGTGGATTTGCATGACTCTCTCCGATTTACAGATGAGTAAACTGAGGCTTTCTGAGATAGAGCAAGTTACAGAGGATTCCAGAGCCCAGGCTTGAGGGACTGTTCTAGGGAGGGAAAGACAGGGGGAGGCATCCTGATGAGGCACGCACCCCTCCTACCCCAGCCCTCCCCTGCCCGTAGTAGGCCCCCGCTCCAGCACATGCCTGAGCTCCCAGGTCAGGGCTGGAGCCTCAGCTCCGTGTGGTCCTCTCTGAAGCACAGCTATATTCATCTCCTGCGGCTGCCATCACAAATGACCACAAACTGGGTGGTTAAGACAGCAGCGGTACATCCGCTCACAGTGCTGGAGGCCACAAGTCTGAAACCCAGCGCCTAGCAGAGCCCTGCTCCCTGTGGTTGCTCTAGGGGAGGATCCTCCCTGGCCTCTTCCAGCTTTCCATGTCTCCAGGCGTCCCTTGGCTCACGGCTGCGACGTGTCAGTCTCCGCCTCCGTCTTCATGTGGCCTTCTCCTTCCTGCGTCTCTGTCTCAAACCACTCCCTGCCACTCTCTTATAAAGACACTTGTCATTGGATTTAGGGCCCAGCCAGGTAATCCAGGATAATTTCCCCATCTCATGGTCCTTAACTTAATTATGTCTTTTCCAAATAAGATTCCATTCCCAGTTCCGGAGATTAGGACCTGGGCACATCTTTCTGGGAGACACCACTCAGCCCACTCTCCAGCCATGCCTGGCCCATGGTTGCCCGCTCAGCATTGGAGACATATCTCAGCTGCACCTCCATGTCCTGCTGCCCCCAGCCCCCTGGATGGCCTGAGCAGAGCCCTCTGAGCCCCAGACGGGTCTGTGGGCCTGAGGACCTGAGCCTTCCTCCTTATGTCTGAGCCCAGCCCCTTCCTTGGGGCCGTCCCTGGGTCCACTGAGGTCCCAGTTCCAGCCACTCAGAACTTCACCACTGAGAGGTTGAGGGTTTAGAGAGGAGCCGGTTGAAGACCCCGTGGGGCTCGAGGGGTCCACTCAGGCCCTGGAGGCCAGAACCCACCCTCTGGGCCTGCAGGGTACCCTCATGTCCCTGGCCAGCCTAGGGAGTCTTAGGCCACTCTCCTTTCTGCACCTGCCCTGCCTACTCATATGGATTTGGCTTTACCCAATTAATGTGTTGCTGGGAAAACCAGATGGAAACTGACTCTCAGAAATTAAAGAAAAAGTACAGCCAGGCCCTCTTTGCTGTGATGCATGTAATGGTCTCTGCTTTGGTATGATGGTCTGTGTCCCCCGAAAAATTGATACAGTAAATACACACAGCGTGATGGTGTTAGAAGGTGGGGCCTTTGGAAGGGGATAGGGTCATGAAGGTGGATCCCTCATGAGGGGGAGTCGTGCCCTTATAAAAGTGACCTGAGAGTCCCTTGGACCCTTCTGCCACATGAAGACACCTGAGAGATCAAGAAGTGGGCCCTCACCGCACTCTGATTCTTCCAGCCCCCAGCACTGTGAGAAATAACGTTTCTGTTATCTAGAACCCCTCAGTCTGTGGCATTTTGCTACAGCAGCCTGATGGACTGAGACTCTCTTTCAGGCACTTACGGAGCCCACTTTCACCCCAAGCTGGCAGTTTCCTGAGGCTGCCATCTGAGTCCCTACACAGAGATCTCTAGATGCCATCAGGGAGTGATGCGTCCTGGCTGCAGAGACCCTCAGCCAGCTGAGGCAGCCCCTCCCAGCACCAGCCCAGGCTGGCTCTGTAGGACCAAGGGCAGTGTCAGCACCAACTCTCAAGTTTTTTGTTTTGTTTTGTTTTGAAATGGAGTCTCGCTCTTGTTGCCCAGGCTGGAGTGCAATGGTGTAGTCTCAGCTCACTGCAGCCTCCACCTCCCTGGTTCAAGCAATTCTCCTGCCTCAGCCTCCCAAGTGTATTACAGGCACCTGCAACCATGCCCAGCTAATTTTTGTATTTTTAGTAGAGACGGAGTTTCACCGTGTTGGCCAGGCTGGTCTTGAACTCCCAACTCCAGGTGATCCACCTGCCTCAGCCTCCCAAATTGCTGGGATTATAGACATGAGCCACCGTGCCCTGCTGGATTCTCAACTTTTTTGACCAAAGCCGGAATAGATCATTTTCTAGGAAATCTTCATATTACATATGTAGGAAATTTAGATTTTTAAATTGTTGTACAATAAACGCTAAGCAGACTAAACAAGATGGGGCTTCCCTGGCCACCACGGGCTTTCCGGAGCATCTGTTGACAGGAGAGCTGCTCCTTCGTCCTCGGCTGTTGCAACTCTTTCTTTGCTTCCGTTAAAAGCAAGAGGACAGAGGAGCCAGGGGTCAGGCTGGCCCAGGGCCAGTCGCCAGTGGGGTGCTGAGCAGATCCTGCCACCCCGGGCTCTCAGCTTGCAAATGGGAATCTGCAAGTGGGGCCGGGCAGGCGTGTGGATGCAGGGTTTGGTGACAGTATAAGCCTTGTGCCCAGCACAGCTCCTGGTCTGTGGCGTGGGTCCTTTGTCACTGGGAGCAGCTTGGGCTCCATTGCCAGCTCTAGAGTTTCATTTCCTGGCAGCACGTGCTTCCAGACGGCAGTCTGTGGTCTTATTCTGTGCCAAGCCTGTTCCCCCCGGACTCTGTAGCTCATAAGCTCCTGCTCTGAGCAGTGCAGTGATGATTAGTATATTTACCAGATTATGGGATGAACTTCTTTGCAGGAAAAAATTAGCCCCAAACTGCCATGTGCCTCACAGCTCACTGTGAGCTGCTAGCTGTCCTGGGGGTGCCTTCCAGCTTCCTGCTGGCCAGCCAGCTGCCACCTGCGAATGGGACCCACCTGGCACGGGGCTCTTGGGCATTCCCAGGGAAGCTGTGCTCAGCTGGCCTAAACTGATGGACAGAGAGGAAGCTGATGTGGTGTGAGCCATGGGTAGTTCGCAGACCCCCAACAGGGCTCCAACCCCATCACAGGGTAGACTCACTGGTCAGCTTGAGTCCAGCTGGGATGCCAAGGGTCTGTGGGATTCCCCTGGGCTGCCTAGAGTGTGGGGTGTGGGAAGGAAGGGGGTCTGGCACCTGGTCTGTTTTGCAAGGCTGCCGGGGTCTGGGGCCCCAGGGCTTTTGAGGGTCTGGGGCAGCAGCCTCCCCTGGCTGGGCACCAGCCTCACTCCCAATGCCTGGCATCCTTTGTGTCCTGGCCTTCGTGAGCACCAGGTGGCATCCTTGCATGGGTCATGCCCTCTCTGTGGTGGCTGCTTCCCCGAGGGTGGGCCAGGGGAGATCTGAGGGGCTATCCAGTCTCACACTGGCACACATTTGCACACACACTCACACTGGCACACATTTGCACACACTGGCACACATTTGCACACTCTCACACTGGCACACGTTTGCACGCACACACTCTCACGCTGGCACACATTTGCACACACACACACACACTCTCACATGCTCTCACATGCTTGGGGTGGCTCTCCAGTTGCTCATTTGCCTTTGTGGGCACCTGGATTCTGCACCCCAGAGGGAATTGTCAAGCTGGCTGTGGCCTGGCCAGGAGGGGAGTAAGCACCCACCCCAGCCCCACCTATGAATAGCGGGGTGGCGGGGGTTGCAATGGGCACCCTGGGTCTAATCAGTTGTGTGCTGCCCACACACTCACTCCATACTCAGCACCAGCCCAGGCCCTCTAGGTGTCCTGCAGAGAGGAAGACCAGGCCCTGCCCTCACAGAGCCTGCACGAACTCACAAGCACTGCGCGGGTCAACAGGCTCCATAACTGCAAGTTGTGACTATACTGTGAATGGAAACATGCACATGCTAATGCACACACATGTGCACATATACACATGACACAAACACGTGCACACACATATGTGCACACACGTCCACAGGCGTGTACACACAGACACATGCATGTGTACATGTGCAACCACATGCACAAACGTGCACATAGATACGTGTACAACACTTGCACATAGACACATGCACACACACAGATGCGCACATAGACAAGTGCACACACAGGCACCCACACACGTGCACATACCCCAGGTGCCCACACACATGCACACATATACTCAAGCACACACAAACACATGACATACACAGGTCCCCACACACATGCACATACACACACAGGTACCCACACACAGGCACACATATACACATGACACACAGGCACCCACAGACATGGGCACACACGAATGCACCCACATACGTGCCCACCAGAGGCGTGTGGCCCTGCTTACACCTTGATCCTAGACTTCGGGCTGCCAGAACTGAGGGAAAAATTCCTGTTGTTTGAAGCCCCTTGGTTTGCAGTGATTTGTTGTGACAGCCCCAGGAAGCAGTACACGTGCACATACACACTCACACTGGCACACATTTGCACACAGACTCACACTGACACATTTGCACACACTCTCACACTGGCACACATTTGCACACGCACACACATGCTCTCGCATGCTCACATACATGTTCACACATGCTCATGCACACACATACACATACCCACACACATGCTCACACATGCTCCTACACTCACACAGACTCACATTCACCTACACACACATGCTTACACATGTGCTCACATGCATTTGCACATGCTCACACAGTCACACACACCTTCCCACACACACTAGGATGCTGTGCAGCTACAGGGCAGAGACCAAGCCTTTGTTGACACTGTGGTCAGGGAGGGACCCCCCAAGGGGAAAGATTCAGGCTGAGACCTGGAGAGGAGGCTAGAGCTGAAGTGAGGGTGGGCCGCGCACTGGGGTGGTGAGGGCGAGGTCCTGCCTGGACCATGGAAAGAGTCTGTGTGTTCTGGAACATTCAGGAGGGGCAGATGCGGTGAGGGGTGGGGCCCATGCCCTATAGAGCTTTTCAGGCTGTGGCAAGGCCCAGGGCAGTGGGGAGCTAGCGGAGGCTCTTGAGCAATGGAGAAGTGTGGCCAAAGGCTTATGAAGACCTCATGAGACTGACCTCCAAGAGATCTCAGCCCCTATTTGCTCCATTCAGTTCCTCCCCTCCCTCCCTCTTTTTTTGTTTTTAACAATTATACTCTTTATTTTAAAAATTGAGGTATAGTGCACATAACATAAAATTTGTCATCTTAATCATTTTTACGTATACAGTTCAGTGGCACTAAGTGCATTCACCGTTGTCACCATCCATCTCCAAACCTTCTCACTTCCCAAACTGAAACGCTTCCCCATTCAATACTCATCCCCATCCCCTCTCCCGGCCCTGGCACCCACCATCCCACATTCCCTATAAGTTTGACCACTCTGGGGACCTCAGATCAGTGGAACCCTGCAGCATTTGTTTTTGTGCCTGGTTTATTTCACTCAGTGGAATCCCTTCAAGGTTCCTCCATGTCGTGGCATGTGTCAGAATCTCCTTCCAGTTTAAGTCTGAATAATAAACATCCCCCCGTACGGAAAGACCACCTTTTGTGTATCTGTTCATATGTAGGCGGACACTTAATTGCGTCCACCTTTTAGCTATCGTGAATGGTGCTGTGACCCTGGACACGGGTGGGCAGGTAGCTCTTCAAGACCCTGCCATCAGTTCCTTCCGGCGTAGACCCAGAAGTGGCACTGCTGGCTCACGTGCTCATGCTGTGTTTAACGTTTTGAGGAGTAAGTAGCCAGGCCATTTTCCACAGGGGCCGCGCCACTTCCCCCTCCTGCCAGAGGTGCCCGAGGGCTCCAGTTTCCCCGTCCCCACCAACGCCATTACTTTCTGTTTTGAGACCGCGGCCGTCCTGACAGGAGCAAGGTGGTTTCCCATTGTAGTTTTGAGTTACCTTTCTCTAATAGATTAGCAGTGTGCAACATCTTTTCAGAAAACTGCTTATCGGCCATCTGCAGCTCCTCTTTGCAGAAATGTCTCTTCAAGTCCTTTGCCCATTTTGATTTTTTGTTGATTGCATTTATTTACTCACTTATTGGAGTGCAATGGCGCGATCTCGGCTCACTGCAACCTCTGCCTCCCGTGTTCAAGCGATTCTCCTGCCTCAGCCTCCTGAGTAGCTGGGATTACAGGCATGCACCACCGCGCCTGGCTAATTTTTGAATTTCTAGTAGAAACCAGGTTTTGCCATGTTGGCCAGGCTGCTCTCGAACGCCTGACCTCAAGTGATCACCCACGTCGGCCTCCCAAAGTGCTGGGATTACAGGCGTGAGCCACCGAACCCCGCCTGTTGGCCCGTTTTTAAATTGCATTTTTGTTTCTGTTGTCGGGTTGTAAGAGTTCTCTGCGCATTCAGGATGTCAACTCCTACCAGATACGTGATCTGCAGATATTTCCTCCCGTTCCTTAGCTGCCTTTTTGCTCTGCTGATTGTGCCCTTTGACGCGCAGTTTTTAATTTTCATCTACTTTAGTATCTGTTTTTTCTTTTATTGGCTGTGATTGGTTATTCAAGAGATTCTTGCCATCCATATGCAGGTAGCCCTTTATATTCTTTTTTCTCCGGTAAGTCCCAGGCATCATGTCACTCCTCTTCCACTTCAGCCTGTCTCCCATCTTTCCTGTGGGCCCCAGTGCCACTGTCCCATCCACACACCCAGCAGTGGTCTCGGGGTGGAATCGGAACCCCCTCCATGAGCACATGTCCCAGATTATCTCACGAATCTCTTTTCACGGTGGTGACTGACCCAGGACCCACGTGGCACTTGGTAGATATACGTCCCCAAGTCTTCAGTCTGGCCCGTCTCCCCTGTTTCCTCCAAGACGTGTTATAGGGACAGGGTAGGTTGGGGTAAGTTGGCCATAGGCTGCACTCACCCCAGATGTGACTTCCACCTCCTGTGGTGACATCGTCCAGTCCTTGGGTCCCAGCTATTTATGTTGGGCCCAGCCACTCACAGGTGTTGTGAGCTTCACACCCCATCTCCCCACGATGCAGAGACTGTGTGCTGCACCTCCATGATGAAAGCTGCATGTGGGGTTCAGGTGGTGACGGTGAACCCTTCCTCTTGAAGCTCCTCACCAGCTGGTCACCGAGGGACCTCTCTCTGGGGTGTGCCCTGGACACATCAAAGAGTTCATTGAGGCTTGCGTATGGTGACTGCCTAATCCTGGCATTCCTTCCGTGATGATGAGCTGAGAGTCTTCTGTCTCCAAGGATGTCCCCATAGCAAATAAGATGGCTTGGTTAAGGTAGACCCTGTTTGAGTCTTTCTTTTTCATTGTCAAGTCTCTCTGTATGAAGCTGATGCTTCAGTGATCTCCGCTGATCTCCGGTGAGTTGGTTTTCTATCGTGTTGCTGGGGATGAAGTGGAGCTTCTTCTCTCTCCCTCTGTCCTCTCTGCCCATCTCTCTCTCTCTTCCTTACCTCCACCCCCCCACTGGTATATCATTATGAACTCAGGGTTTTTGTATATTCAACTCAGTGTTATATACATTATGTATACATAACATATGTGCTTAATATATAATATATATGTCATTAATTCATAGAATAGGAATACTATATTATATATTTATTATATTGTATATAATATATATTCAACATATGTATTTATGTAATACATATGTGTGTGTATTTAATGCATATATAAATATATGTATGTATAAATATGTTATATATAACGTATTTTTATGTTATGTATATAAATATATGTATGTATAAATATATGTGTTTTTTATATATATATATATAAAACATATTTATATATTCAACTTGTCTTACGAGCTGCAGATGCTATTCTGCATGGTGCCCAGGTTGCCCATCTGTGCCCAGTGGCAGCCCCCTCATGCCCGGCTCTGGGGATCCCAGGGCCTCTCTCCTCTATGGGCACCTGCACCTGCCCTCATCCCCCTGCCTCTCATCAACCAGCACTCCGTGCAAGGGTCTCACTGAGATCACAGGGGCCCAGGCTTCTCAGAGACCCAGCTTCCCAGGCCCTCATCTTGCCGAATGATGTCCTTTTCCTCTGTCCTCCTCCTGGTCCTGTCTACTCTTCCCTCAAGTTACCTTCCAGATCAACATGACCTCATTTCAAAAAATAAAGCAGTTAGTATGTTCTTCCACAGCCCGGATGTCCCCTCACGCCCCCTTTCCTGGCTGTCTGACCGGCAGGGTCCCAGCATCCATCCGCTGAGTGCTCACGGTGGGCGGGAGTAGAGCAGGGCGTGGCTGTGAGCCCGCATCCCTGGGAGACAGGGGCTGTCAGGCAGCTTCAGGGGAAGATGCCATGGAGAGACGATTCTGTCGTAAAAGGCACTTCTATAAAACAGTCACAATTGGGATTTTTATAGAGGAGAGAAAGGAGCTCTGGTTGAACCAGGGAGGTGGGTCTGACTGAAAGGCATTTCCCAGCCTGCCATTGCACACACCTGCAGCTGTCCAGGGCCCTCGGTGGAGCCAAGAGCAGAGGGCGTGGATGCTGCCCTTGGAAGTCCGTGCCGTTCCCTCCTCCCTGATTGAAGAACAAATCGCATTCTAACGTTTGGCATCTAAAGCAGCATTTCCTAGAACAGAGTGAACCTTTGCATTGTCCTCTGAAAACATTTCAAAAACAAGGGGGAATCAAATTAGTTAACTTCCACCTGTGATTCTGAGAAATGTAATATATTTGGTAGAAAATTACCTGTGGAAACTGCTTTCCTTCTCTGAGACTCGTGTTTTCTGAGACGGGTGCAGATGCGTGCTCTGCACGGGCTGGGGCATGAGCCACTGACGCAGCGGATTTCAGACACCCAGACTCAGAGCTAGGGAAGCCTGGTGCCCTGGGGAGGACACTGCCTGGAGAGAGGCTGGGAGGTGAGGGGCTGCTTTGGGCCAGGCTTCAGCCTACAGGGCTATTGTGTTCTTATGACCCCAGCTTGTCATGCGGAAGTGTCCTCACAGACACTGGCCACATCCCCCACTGTGGAGGCACCTACACTGTCCTATTGCGGGCGCCTTCGGGGTCACCTTGCCCTGGAGGCCCTGAGCACAGCGTGTGCCTGGCACAGCACTCAGTGACTCACTGTCTGTGGGACTTTGCCGAGGGGGTTAGAAGCGGAGCCCCCCTCCATGATGGAGAAGGTGGATACCAAGAGAAACAGGCTAGGGACATGGTTTTCTTTGGCAAGGGCAGGCGGGAGGGAGGGGCTGTGTGTGCATGTGACCCTGGGAACGTTCCGGATGGCACATCCATCCCCCAGCAGGCTCCTCCCAGGTTCCAGCTAAATGTGCCACTTGTACAGATCTAAGTTATCATGAGTCTGGTTGCTCCCCTCCCCAGTTGTAGGCTCTCTGGGCCTTATTTGCTGTAGAAAAGTCAGCTCTCCTGTTCCTGAGGCCGTGTGGTTGGGGGCCTGGCTCCTCCCCAGGTGGTTTGTTGGGGTGGGAGTTCGCATCTCACAGGCCTTCTGAAGGGCTCTCACTGCTGCTGCCATCGTTCCTGTTGATCTTCCATCGCTTCTCCCATGAATGCCACAACCCTTTGTGGGTCAGATTCTGGAAATCAGACTCTGTCGTTGTCCTCTGCTGCTGGGCGCTCCGTGTCCAGTCCCCAGGCCCCAGCCAGTCCTGAGCATGCGTTGGGCGCTGGATGGACAGGCGCAGATCACCACACCAGCCTCCTACACGCTCACCGTTTGTGCTGGTGCCCTGGGGCTGCCGTCACAAAGGGCCACCAGCTGGGGCTTTACCAACAGAAATGTCTCTCCTCACAGTTCTGACAGCAGAGTCCAACGACATGGTGTCGGCAAGGGTCCTCTCCCTCCAGGGCTCTACAGGGGGTGCTGCCTTGGCTCTTCCAGCTCCTGGGGCTCCAGGTATCCTTGGCTGATGGCCACATCCCCCAGTCTCCGCCCCCATCTTCACATAGCCGTGTCTCTGTGTGTCTGTACTTTCCCTTCTCATGAGGACACCAACCAGCGGACTTAGGGCCCACCTCCTTCAGGATGACCTCATCTCAACTGATCGCATCTCCGGCAAGCTTATTTCCAAAGAAAGTCACATTCTGAGGTTCCACATAGACACGGAATTTAGGTGGACAAAATTCAACCACTACAGTCTCTTTCCTTGAAATCACACACAACTTCCAGGGGCCTAGACAAGCCACTTCATCCACAGATCCATTCCTGGCCCCGCCTCTGTCTGGGCAGCCTGGGCCTGACTGTCTTTCTGTCTGCTGCCCTCACAGCCCTCAGCCGTGGCCTGGTTCCTGTCCTGGGAGCTGACCTCGCTGGGACCTGGGCCTCCCTGCTGCCTGCCATCTGGCCTCAGGGCACCTGCACAGTCACTGCTAGCCCAGCAGGATGGCTGGCCTTTCTCTTGCTCTGAGCACAGGCTCTGCAGCTCGCCTCTCCCCACTGCCATTAGGGAACCGTCTAGCCTAGGGCAAGCTGAGTGAGGGTCAAGGCCCACCACGGTCCACCTTCAGGGCCAGGAGCAGAAGCGATGCGTATGCCGTCTGCCCCGCTCCGGAAGGCCACAGGTGACATCCTCTCATGCCTCACTGACAAGCACCCTGGGTTCTCCTGGTCACTCATAGCAGACAGAGAGAACTGCGAAAAGGGGTTTTGTAGCTGGGTCTGTTACCTGCCAAGACAAAACTAGGGTCCTTGTAGTGAGGAAGAAAAGTAGGATGGGTGTCAGGTCAAGGGACCAGGTCTGCTGGGGCGCTGGATGGCTAGGCCTTTCATTGCACGCCTGGAGAAATGAGGCCCAGAGATAGGCTTACTAGAGTCAGGGCACTGGAGGACACTGGGATCACCCACTCTGCAGCAGGTGCTCCCTGGTGGCCCAGGTGGCAGCTTCCTGAGGGCAGCACCCCACCCCACCCAGCTTGGAGCTGATATCAGAGTGTACCCTGCAGTGGTGGCTGAGGTAGCAGTTTCAAGGCACTTTGGGGAGCTGGGGTCCCCAGTGTTTGCCAACTCATTCCCCTGCCCTTCCCACCACACGTGGCCTGAATCCTGTGATCTGGAGCTCTGTCTCCCGCCAGGCTGGAATCTGCTGGACATCCATGTGGCCCACTCCCTCAGGCCTGGAGAACCTGGGAGGCCAGCCACGGGGCCACGCTTCATTCTGTGTCCTCGTCACCAAGCACAGGTTGAGTGACAGAGAACTGACCAAACCCCTGAGAGCATTCGAAGGAGGAGGTTTCAGTTTGGCTCACTGCCCCCTCCATCCTTTCCGGCAGCAGCCCGGCTAGCATGGGTTAGTTAGCGGGGCAGGGGGCAGGGCGTGGCTCCGTGGAGCATACACCCAGAGCTCCCTAGGTGGAAGGAGGGGCCGGGCTCTTCCGGTGCTGGGATGTGGGGGTGGCTTGGAACGCTGACAGAGGAGGGAGGGTGCCCGGGGTGCGTTTCCCTCTGAATTCAGGCTGCAGTGGGCACGTGAGTGGTGGCGCACACATGCCTGAAACCAGCCCTCTCTGAGTGTTGGCGTTTCCCTCCCAGGCTGGAATCAACTCCAGGCTTAAAATTAATTTCTCTTCCGCTTCACAACAATGGCGCAGCCTCTCCCCAAGTACATCCTGTCTTTGTGCAGCATTCACTGCCTTGTCACACTGGAGCCCAGAGCCCCGGAGCTGGGATGATTTCCCCGGCCAGAGCCTGGCATGGTACCTCCATCCTCCGGGACCTGTTGGTGCCCCTGCTCAAGGGACTCTTCTTAGACAATGAGTCTGAGCCTGTCCTGGGGTGGGCAGGTAGGCAGAACCTGCGGCAGCCCCTCACCACCCCGAGGCTGTGCTGATGGCCAGGAGGATGGCGGGTCTCCACTGGCTGGAGTTCCGGAAACCAGAAGCTGGGGGGTGACGGCAGCATCAGGATGCTGGGTGTGGAGTGAGCGTGGGGCTGGTGTCGGGGCCAGCTCTGCCTCCTGTGGGTGGGCCACCAAGGATCCTCCTCTGCAAAACAAGGAGCTAGATCTGGACCTTTCGGGGCTACTACAAGGACTGAAGGAGGCCCCGGGAAAAAGAGTTCTTGATATATTAAGGCATCCTTAGTAGTGACTAGGCTCATTTTGCAAGCGGGGAAACAGAGGCCCTGGTAGGACAGAGAAGGGGCACATGTGTTTACTGCCCTCTCCACCCTGTGATTTTGGTGCCATCCGCCTCCACCCCTGCTACTTCTGCACCCGTCAGAATCTGGCTTCTGAGTTCTGCTCCTGGACCCTCCCAGCCTCACCTGTGGACCCTGCCATGAAAGGTGGGCTTACCTGGGAGATCACCAGTTTTAAGAAGTCTCGGCCATACATGGTGGCTCACACCTGTGATCCCAGCACTTTGGGAGGCCGAGGCGGGCAGATCCCCTGAGGTCCGGAGTTCGAGACCAGCCTAGCCAACATGACAAAACCCCATCTTTACTAAAAATACAAAAATTAGCTGGGCATGGTGGTGTGCGCCTGTAGTCCCAGCTACTTGAGAGGCTGACGCAGGGGAATCACTTGAACCTAGGAGGCTGCTGTTGTGTGAACCAAGACCATGCCACTGCACTCCAGCCTAGGTGCCAGCGAGACTCCATCTCAAAAAACCAAAAATAACTGTTTTCCTTGCTACGCATGTTGACCTTGTAAAAGGGTACCCTTTGAGGTCCAGTACAGGTTGAGCTAATCTAAAAATCCAAAATCCAAAATGCTCTAAAACCCCAAACCTTCTGAGCATCAACATGATACCACAAGCGTGAAATTCCACACCTGACCTCGTGGGACAAGTCCCCATCAAAACAGTGAACACTTTGTTTCATGCACAAAATTCTTTTTTTTTTTTTTTTTTTTTTGACACGAAGCCTAGCTCCATCACTAGGCTAGACTGTAGTGGCACAATCTCAGCTCACTGCAACCTCTGCCTCCCAGGTTCAAGTGATTCTCTTGCCTCAGCCTCCTGAGTAGCTGGGACTGCAGGTGTGCACCACCACACCCCTCTGGGTTTTGTATTTTTAGTAGAGACAGGGTTTCACCGTGTTTGCCAGGGTGGTCTCAATCTCCTGACCTTGTGATCCGCCCACCACACCCTCCCAAAGTGCTGGGTTGACAGATGTGAGCCAATGTGCCCGGCCAAAATTCTTTAAATGTGTAAAACTGCCTTCAGACTATGTGTGTAAGACCTACACGAAACATAAATGAATTTCATGTTTAGACTTGAGTCCCGTCTGAAGATATATGTGCAAATACACTCAATGTACATGCAAATCTTTCAAAATCGGAAAACATGCAATCCAGAATACTTCCGGTCCAAGCGTTTAGGATACGGGCCTGTGGCAGTCAGGATGGTGGGGTTAGCAGATGGTCTCCAGGTTGCCATGGCTGAGAAACACAAAGGAGTGTTTCCTGTTCATGCTCATGGCCCTGCCAGGTTTGCTGGGTGCTGTCCCTTGCCATTCCCACTTACTAACCCGGGTGGGTGAGGCCACCACCAGCCAGACCATCATCCGTTCCCAGTCGCCACCTCTGGGTTCAAGGGCAGTGTGGCGCGTGTTGGTTGGTCTTCCCTTTCCTGGAGTGATGCCCATCCCTGCAGCCCCAGCTCACGGGCCTCACCTAACTCCGGGAGGGAGGAGACCAGCAGTCCTGCATGTACCCACAAAGGAGGAAAATCGGAATTTTGGTGAACAACTCCAGTGTCACAGTTCTCAAAAACAGGAGCCTTTGGTGCTAGAGAGAGCTGTGAGAGGAGACACATCAGGCACAAAGCCCCCCAACACCACACCAGCACCCCCGCTTCCAGGCTCCCGTCCAATCTTCCCAGCTGTGAGAGGAGAACGTCAGGCACAAAGCCCCCCAACACCACACCAGCACCCCCACTTCCAGGCTCCCGTTCGATCTTCCCAGCTGTGAGAGGAGAACGTCAGGCACAAAGCCCCCCAACACCACACCAGCACCCCCACTTCCAGGCTCCCATCCGATCTTCCCAGCTGTGCCAGGTTGAACAAGGGGCCTCCCAAGATTCCTGTCTGGGGTGCCCAGGAAATTAGATGCGTGCTGATGGAGGACCTGGGGACCGCTGCCTTCATCCTTGCTGGGATGGGGCCTTTCCTCTTCACGCTGCCCACTCTGGGCTGAGGAGTGTCATGATGTGGCTTGGGCACAGTATTTCTCCACCGCAGCAGCACAGGCCAGCTCGGCCTCCTGTGGGTGGGCCACCTTGGACTCCTCCTCTGCAAATAAGGGTCTGGATCTGGACTTTTGGGGCTACTACATGGATTGACCTTTCAGGGGGACTGCAAAGACAGTAGCCTCTGGCCCAGCGCTGGAGCCATCGGCCTCTCCTGTTTCTCACAGTCCAGTAGGCTCCGTGGCATAAAGCTCGCCACCCGGGGTCGTAGGATCAGACCAGATGATACTGACCGACAAGCTCTCAAGTCAGCCAGGAGCACCAGGCTTCTCCGGGGTAAGAGGCAGGATCTCTCCCTGGTGTCTCCCTGCCTCTTGATCCCGGCGCCAGGCTTCATGCCACAGTCAAAGCAGATATTGTGGGTGATATGTTTGTTTCATAACCGTTCCTAAATATAGAGTGCATGCTAAGTGATATCTAGAAGCCATGTAAAAGAAAACATTTGAAATGTTGCAAAGAGGATGAGGCATCGAGTGGACCAGAAACATGTCTCCCTAAATGGGCCCAGCAAACTGTGTTGCTGGGGGTGTTTTCCGTTGCCAGCTGAGTTGTGACTCTCGGCAACGGTCTCTTAGCAACCGTGTGTGCGGGGTACCATGCTCAGCCTGGGATGGGAGGCTGGGACGGAGGCTGCCTGGGAGCGAGAACAAGGCGGCGGAACTGGAGGCGGGGAGGCCCCAGAGGCCTGCAGCCCTCGGCCCTCCAGGTGGGAGGAGCCCCAGGTTTAGAGGATTGATACTCCAGGTCCCAAGCTGGCTGGCCTGGTGGTTTCCATGGGGTGGATTACTGGAAACTTCTCTTCCTGCATTTTTCCTCCCTCTACAGGGTGCATTTTATGTATGAAGCTGTCCTCCTTTTTCATTTTTGCACAGAGGTCTAAGGGTCTTCTCCTCCATTAGCTGGCTCGTTGCTAAGAGGCTGCACGGAGATTACTCTGAGCTTGGGTTTGTGGACCTCTGGGAGGATGGGGCTGGGGGAGCGGAGGGGCCTGAGTAAAAGAGGCAGGTGCAGAGCCTGGCTCAGAGCCCACATCCTCTACTGCTCAGAGCCTGGTCGGATTGCCTAAGGTCTGGGCCTCAGTTTTCTGATCTGTAAAATGGAGGGAGGGAGGGAGGGAGGGAGGGAGGGAGGGAGGGAGGTCTGCGTGGTGAAGCACCAACTTGATCCACAGAGAGGGCTAACCTTTGCCTTCAGCTCCTGGGAGGTGGTCTCTAGCCTCCTGGAATTTCCTGCCTGATGTGTGTATCTCTGTTTGCCTGGGGGCTTTGACCGCTGGACAGTCTGACAGCGTAATTTATGGTGGAGGCTCTGGGTCCTGCCGCATCAGCTTGGACCTCCAGAGGAGACTGGAGACCAGAAGGATTAGCCCAAACCTCCAGGAGGAGCAGGAAACTAAGGTTCAGTTGCCAAGGCTGTGCATGATGGAGCCCCAGCAAAGGCCTGGGAGCATCCCTGGCCACCGTGCCCCATGCGTGTTGTCACACATCACCTCCAAGAGGGACTCCTCCCCACTTTCCAGGCGAGGACGGCAGACACCCCGTGTCTGGACCCTCCTGGACTCTGCCCCACACCTCCCTGTCCTTGTCTTATCTCAACCTGGATCTCTTTGCCGTAACAACCCGTATCTGTGAGCGTAGGTGCTTGTGTGAATTCTGCGAGTCTTTCCCGCAAATCGCCCAACCTGAGAGTGGTCCTGGAGACCCCTGGAACTTGCAGCTGATATCCAAAGTGAGGATGGGGTGGTCTTGTGGGGGCTGTTCTCTCAAACTTTAAGTTGGCTAAATTCCTGGTGAGACCCCTTGGGGCAGCCCCCGAAGGCCACCAGGGGAGGGAGCCAATAGAGACCACGCTCTGGGTGGTGGCATTCCCGAGAGGCACCCCTCGGGGTGTGGAACTGGGACCGTGTCGCCCACGGCGGCACCAGGAACATATCTAGCGGGATCACGCTCTGTTGTGGGCTCCTTCTGCTCACTGTAGGGTGTCCAGCCATAGCCCGGCCTCTCCTCACTCCAGACCAGCACCAGCCCTCAGTTGTGACAACCAAGAATGTCTCTAGATGTTGACAAATGTCCTCTAGTTCCCTGGGGGTTGGGGTTGAGGGGTCACAGTCACCCCTGGCTGAGGGCTGCTGCCTCGAGGGAAAGACGGCTTGGGGCTTTTTGAAGCAGGCTGTGGCCCTGGGAGCAGTTCTTTGGAAAGATGGAAATGGAGACTGAGGGAAGTCTGTGAGTGAATCCTGGCTCAGGCAGAAGGGGACAGTTGTTTCTCTCTGTGAGGGATGCGGTGTGTCCAACACTCCTTGGCCTCAGGTCTGAGAACTGCAGAGCTAGCAGGAATCCCTCGGGGGTACCAGGGAACTGGCTGGGGGCATTGCTCCATTCCCACCTCCTCCATGGGGGAAAGGGGCAGGATGGCAGCCTGGGAATAAGACGGTGCAGGTGACAGCCCAACCCCATCAGCTCCACCCTCAGCTTCCAGGAAGTGGCGGGCGTGGTGTCCATTAGCCCTGCACACTCCCCAGCCTCAGCCCCTCCCGAGGCTGGAGGCTCCCAGGAGGCTCCGGGCCCATCCCTCCCCTAGGGGAACCAGGGTCTCTGCTCCCAGGAGACCACACCTGAGGCTGCCTCTCCCTGCACAGAGGTGTAGGCCCCCAGCTCCTGCCCCCTGTAGCTCCAGTTCTTGGTGGCATCTCTAGGTGCACCCTTAGCCCTGAGTTGTGGCCCATTCTATCCCCCAGCTTCCCAGTGGGCTCTCCGTTGCTGGCCACACCCTGCCCTGGCCCAGGAGGGGCCACAGACTGGAAGAGATGCCCTAGGACCTTCATAATCCTGACAGCCCCAAATTCTCTCTCCGTCCTTGGTCTAAAGCAACTCTGTCTGGTAGAACTTTCTGGAAATGTCCCATGTGCTCGATATAGCACCACTGGGCACACATAGCTACTGAGCACTCAGAATCCAGCCATTGTGGCTGAGGAACTGATTCTTAGTTTTATGTATTTAATGTCTATTAATTTAAACGTAAGCAGCCGAGTGTGGCTGGGGAAACAGTATCGGTCCTCCCGTTTGATGAGAACCATCTTCCATCAGGGAAATGAAGGAGCTGGGAAGAATCTGCAGTCCCCTCTTTCCTTCCTTCCAGCCGGTCCACCCGCATTTCCTGCGCACCTGCCATGGGCGGTGTCCTCGCATGGGTGCTGTGGGAGCGCAGCTTAGCCAGGCCAGAAAGAAATGGGTACGATGACCCTCCAAAAGGGAAACGGTGAGCAGAGCAGAGCAATGGCCGTGAGTGCTGGCCGGCGGGGAGGTTGGCAACAGCCTCAGAGGAGGTGAGCTTGGAGCCCCAGAGGTGGAGATGTTCCAGGGACCTGGAGGGGCAGAGGCTGTGCACCCAAGCATAGGGGGAGGCAAGAGAGGCAGGCATAGGCTCCACAAGACATGGAGAGGAATTTTTCTCTTTTTAATTGAGACAGAGTCTCGCTCTGTCACCCAGGCTGAAGTGTAGTGGCTCCACCTCGGCTCACCACAACCTCCACGTCCTGGGTTCGAGTGATTCTCCTGCCTCAGCCTCCCAAGCAGCTGAGATTATAGGCATGCAGCACTGTGCCCGGCTAATTTTGTATTTTTAGTAGAGATAGGGTTTCACCATGTTGGTCGGGCTGGTCTCGAACTCCTGACCTCAAGGGATCCACCCACCTCAGCCTCCCAAAGTGCTGGGATTACAGGTGTGCACCACCGTGCCCAGCTGTGGACAAGATTTAGACTCTGCTCCCCAGGTGACTGGCTTTGCGGCAGAGGGCAGTGCTGCTCGCACGTGTGTGTGGTTCAACTTGCTAACTTCCGTTTGCAGACTGGATTGGAGAGAGGATGGGGTTGGATGGTGTTCCACAGAACCTGTGTACGCTAGGAATCTCATTTGGAAACAGCGTCCTCCGAGATGTCCCTAGATGTCATGTAAGGTTAAGGATCTTGAGATGAGATTATCCTGGGTCTAGGGTGGTCCCCAAATCTGCCGACTGCTGTCCTTGTAAGAAGGGATGCAGAGGCAAAGAGCTGGCCATGTGCAGAGGCTGACGGGTGCAGCTACAAGCCAAGGGGAGGGTGCCAGGGTGGCCCACAGCACTGGAGGCCACATGAACTGTGAGTGAATACATTTCTGTTGTTTGAAGTCGCCTGGTTTGTGACACTTTATGACGAAAGCCCAGGACACTGGCACAGGGGGAGCAGGAATCCCCTTTGGAGACTGTTCCACGTCAAACACCAGGGTGGAGAGGAGTGAGGCTGGGGACGGTTTCAGAGCAGAGCACAGGTCGGGGGTGGGGGTTGACGTGGGGGAGTCCTGCGCTCTTTCATACACTGCCGGGCAGCCCTGGGGCCCTTTGGTGAGACGGGGAAGCCTCTGGTAGGCAGGGGAAGTTGTAGTGCTGTGTTGAGTTGGAGATGTCTGTTCTATTACACATCCTGCTGGGTTCAGATGGTTCTAGAAGGAGCCGAGGAGCAATTGACCAGCTGTTCTCATCAAGCTCACCCACCCTGCTAGTGAGAGGCAAACACCCCTTCATCCCGACGTGCCTGGGGCAGCCAGCCCAGCAAGGTGGGCCAGCCCCTCCACATGGCACTGGGCTCAGCTCCAGAACCTCCCAGCACAATGTGGACAGAGCCGGGAAGAGAAAGGAGCTCAGAATTTGGTCCTCACCCCTCCTGGGTGGATGGAAGAGCTGGCCAGGCCTGGGGGTGTGTGGGCTGAGCTGTCTGTCAGCAACACCCATCAGTCACACTTTACCACCTCTGCCATTAAGCCCTCAATCATGCTTTTCTGACATTGTTTATGGGTGTCTCCAGAAGGCAGCAGCAGGCTATGCCCATTTAGCCTCATCATCCCTCTAAATCCTCGCACAGTCTTCCCTTCTGCACTCACTGGCCTAGGTTGTTTTGGGGACACTGGGCTCCAGGCTGGCCTGGCTTCTACTTTGTATATTCCTGCTGTGACCTCAAGTAAGTGCTCTGGCAGCTCCTGTCTCGGTTTCCCCATCTGTAAAATCGTGGTCAGGACAGAGGGGCTGATGTCTCATGACACTTAATTTCCTCAGGTGTCTAGGACTCCCCCTCGACACCCCAGAAACGGGGTCTTTCTGGGAGTTGGACCACACTGCACAGGGGCTGCTGTTGCTGGTGTGAGCCTGTAGAGGTGAAGTCGGGACCATGCCCTGCCCGATCCTGGCACCTTGGTGCCTGAGCTTTCATTTAGGCTCCCCAGCCTTTGAGGCAGGTGCTGTTACCATCCATCCCCATTTGAGATGAGGAAACTGAGGCCCGGTGGAGTCACACCCGGCCCCACGTGTCTTATTCGGTTTGGATTGCCATAACAAGGTTCCACGGACGGGAGGGGAGCTTAAACAAACATTTATTTTCTCATGGTTCTGGAGAACTGGAAGTACAAGATCAAGGTGCCAGCAATTTGGTTCCTGGTAAGGACTCTCTTCCTACTCACAGGCAGCTGCCTTCCTCACATGGCAGAGAGAGGAGAGAGATTGAGAGCGTGTGTGTGCGCGAAAGTGCCAGAAAGCTCTCTGGAGTCTCTTCTTACAAGGACACTAATCTCATTGGGTCAAGGCCCCACCCTTATGACCTCATATAACCTAAATTACTTCAATAAAGGCCCTGTCTCCAAATGTGTTAACATAGGAACTTGTGGGGACACAGACATTCAGACCATAAGAACAGACTCCACATTTGTTCTGGGGCAGGACAAGCATTAAGGAAACAACCCAGATAGTTGGGAAGGAAGGAGCCTGTAATGGGGCTGGAGCAGGCAGCCTCCAGCCCCACAGGCAACCACGTTTCCGCAGATATTGGAGCTCTGCGTGTTTCTTGTAATAATGATGGGATTACCTGTTCTGCTTAATTAAGTACTTCATGGACAGCCACCAAATCTCCATTTCTCCCAACTCAGGAGGTTTCTAAAAGGCACAAAACAATTACATTTTTGTTCTGATGAGGCCCCAGCAAGGTAATGATCTTTCTGCCTTGGGAAAGAGATGAGCCAGCGGGGCACTGGAGAGGCCTCTTCGCATCTCAGCATCAGCCTGGTGCTGTGGACCGAATGTCTGAGCAACCCCAACCCCCACCAGGATGGTGTCAGGAGCAGGGCCTTTGGGAGGGGCTAGGGCTGGAAGAGGTCGGAGGGTGGGTAGTCATGATGGGATCCGAGTCCTTATGAAAAGACAGAGGGAGAGACCAGCGTGCTCTCTTCCAAGATAGACATTCTGTTCCGGCCTTGAACTAGGCCCTCTCGTGTACTTGTTCTAAGCCCTTGGGTACTTTTTAAAACTCTCGCCTCCTGCCTCCCTGGGCATTGGTTAGCAGAGCTGAGCCCTCAACAGGGGCTCTTCCAAGTCACATGGTATCAGAGGTCAATTTCACTCTGGGCAGCGTCTCAGCCTCCAGTGTCCAAGGGCCTTGCTCTTATGGAGGCCTCCTCCCCGTGAGCCAGCACTGACCTAGCATGCCCCGCAGAGGCAGCCGCAACAGCCCCAAAGAGAATGGGGGAGAGGGGGAGGGGATGGGCCCTGAGGCGTTATCACTGCCACATGGGGTCCCTGGGCAGCCTCTCTGCTGAGCCCAGTTGTGCCTCCCAGTGGCCAGCTGAATAAGGGTCCCTGAGATGTCCACGCCTCATCCCAGAGCCTGTCCACACGTTGCCTTCCGTGGCAAAGGTGGCTTTGCAGACGATGGACTGAGGGGTCTTGCTGCCATCAGGAGGTCATCCTGATCGCTCGGTGGTGCCGGGGGGGGGGGCTGGGGGCGGCACTGAGTGTGACCACAGGCATCCTTAAAGCAGGGAGGCAGAGGGAGATTTGATGCATGCAGGTGAGAAGGCTATGGGCCCCCTGAGACAGAACCTGGGGTGATGAACCCTCAGCTAAGGAACAGCAGGAGCCCCCAGAGCTGGAAGAGACAGGGAAGGACCCTCACTGAGAACCTTCTGAGGGAGCCGGCCCTGCTGCTGCCGCTCTCAGCCCCTCGAGCCCCGGATTGGCCCTCTGACCTACAGAACTGGCAGTAAAATCCCTTTCGTTGTTTTCAGCCACTAAATTTGTGGTAATTCGTTACAGCGAGCAGTAAGAGTCTAAGGCAAGGGTGGTTGTAAGGCTGAACTGGCGAACCCTCAGGAAGGGCTTAGAGTGGCAGGGGCTGGGCTGGGGTCTGCCTCCCCTGGGCAGAGACATGCGCAGAGAGCAGGGGTCTTGAAGGTGGATCTAGCCTGCAGGACAAAGGGTAGGGGTAAGGGACAAGGCGCCTGTGATAGAGGAAGGAGACCCTTAATCACCCCACCCTTAAGCATCTAAGACCACCTCCCCCTTGACTTCCACACTGCATTTCAATAGGAGAGAGACCACACTGCATTTCAATAGCAGACCGGGCGCCACCTTTAATCCCTTCCTATAGATCCAGGCAAGGTGTGGAGGAATCTTTCTGGAAGGCATTGTTTTTACTTAAACACGATCAGACCCCCCACCTAAGTCACTGGCATTGTTTTTACTTAAACACGGTCAGACCCCCCACCTAAGTCACTGGCATTGTTTTTACTTAAACACGGTCAGACCCCCCACCTAAGTCACTGGCATTGTTTTTACTTAAACACGATCAGACCCCCCACCTAAGTCACTCCCAAGCCTACTCCAAACCCTAACCCTAACCCTAACCCTTTCACTTGTAAATTCTAGAGTTGTAAACCCAAAACCCTTTCACTGTAATTTCTAGAGTGGTAAACGCAAGGCCCTTTCACGTGTAAATTCTAGAGTTGTAAACCCAAAACCCTTTCACTGTAATTTCTAGAGTGGTAAACGCAAGGCCCTTTCACGTGTAATTTCTAGAGTTGTAAACCCAGGCCCTTTTACTGTAATTTCTAGAGTTGTAAACCCAGGCCCTTTCACTGTAATTTCTAGAGTGGTAAATGCAAGGCCCTTTCACTGTAATTTCTAGAGCTGTAAACACAAGGCCCTTTCACATGTAATTTCTAGAGTGGTAAACGCAAGGCCCTTTCACGTGTAATTTCTAGAGTTGTAAACCCAGGCCCTTTCGCTGTAATTTCTAGAGCTATAAGCCCAAGGCCCTTTCGCTGTAATTTCTAGAGCTGTAAACGCAAGGCCCTTTCGCTGTAATTTCTAGAGCTGTAAGCCCAAGGCCCTTTCGCTGTAATTTCTAGAGCTGTAAACGCAAGGCCCTTTCGCTGTAATTTCTAGAGCTGTAAGCCCAAGGCCCTTTCGCTGTAATTTCTAGAGCTGTAAGCCCAAGGTCCTTTCGCTGTAATTTCTAGAGCTGTAAGCCCAAGGCCCTTTCGCTGTAATTTCTAGAGCTGTAAACGCAAGGCCCTTTCGCTGTAATTTCTAGAGCTGTAAGCCCAAGGCCCTTTCGCTGTAATTTCTAGAGCTGTAAACGCAAGGCCCTTTCGCTGTAATTTCTAGAGCTGTAAACGCAAGGCCCTTTCGCTGTAATTTCTAGAGCTGTAAACGCAAGGCCCTTTCGCTGTAATTTCTAGAGCTGTAAGCCCAAGGCCCTTTCGCTGTAATTTCTAGAGCTGTAAACGCAAGGCCCTTTCGCTGTAATTTCTAGAGCTGTAAACGCAAGGCCCTTTCGCTGTAATTTCTAGAGCTGTAAACGCAAGGCCCTTTCGCTGTAATTTCTAGAGCTGTAAACGCAAGGCCCTTTCGCTGTAATTTCTAGAGCTGTAAGCCCAAGGCCCTTTCGCTGTAATTTCTAGAGCTGTAAACGCAAGGCCCTTTCGCTGTAATTTCTAGAGCTGTAAGCCCAAGGCCCTTTCGCTGTAATTTCTAGAGCTGTAAGCCCAAGGCCCTTTCGCTGTAATTTCTAGAGCTGTAAACGCAAGGCCCTTTCTCTGTAATTTCTAGAGCTGTAAACGCAAGGCCCTTTCGCTGTAATTTCTAGAGCTGTAAACGCAAGGCCCTTTCGCTGTAATTTCTAGAGCTGTAAGCCCAAGGCCCTTTCGCTGTAATTTCTAGAGCTGTAAACGCAAGGCCCTTTCACTGTAATTTCTAGAGCTGTAAGCCCAAGGCCCTTTCGCTGTAATTTCTAGAGCTGTAAGCCCAAGGTCCTTTCACTGTAATTTCTAGAGTTGTAAGCCCAAGGCCCTTTCGCTGTAATTTCTAGAGCTGTAAACGCAAGGCCCTTTCGCTGTAATTTCTAGAGCTGTAAGCCCAAGACCCTTTCGCTGTAATTTCTAGAGCTGTAAGCCCAAGGCCCTTTCACTGTAATTTCTAGAGCTGTAAGCCCAAGGCCCTTTCACTGTAATTTCTAGAGCTGTAAGCCTTTATGAGGCCAGAGATTTTCTTTGTTCGGGGCTATTTGGGGCATTTAGACCCACCGCAGCTCCCGGCTGAATAAATCACCACTTCCTTCCCAGTTCGGTGTTGGGAGAGGTTTGTTTCTCAGCCTTTCCTGCTTCACAATGATCCACCCCCTTCTGTCTGCTGTCTGCCGGGTCAGCCGGCATGTCTCCTGCCCCAGAGAAGCTCCCCGCCCTTGATGCACGTCTCGGGGTTGCTAGATTTGTTCTATTTTAACACAAAGGCCCTGGAGAGCCAGGCTTGGGTGGTTTCCGGGCCTTTCCAGGATCACCTGCCTAGTTTTCCAGCCCAAGGTTTATTTTTATTCCACACAAGGACAAATGCTCAGCATCGCCTGATGAGGGCAAGAGACCGCCAGCATTTCCGCATGGGCTGATTTAACCCGGAAGCCTGCTCCCTGCTCTCAGAGTTGGTGTTAATTAGGCTGGATTACCGTATTCACAAGCTGCAGTGCCTTGTAATTCTCCTCTAAGTAGCCGGCCTGTGTTTTATGACATAATTACGGAATCCCAGCCGTGCCCATCACCTGCAGGCAGCCCAGGCCGGGGCTGGCTGTGGGAGGAGCCAGGGCCGCTCGTTGGAACCCCGGTTGGGGATGACCGTGTGATTCTAGATGGTTAGGCTGGACATAAAGGCTGGCTAACCCTGGGGACTCTTGTCCTTTTGTTCAAAGACTTTTGCCTCTCAGTGGGTTCATTCTGACCTTCTGAAATCACCCCTGCATGAATCACATCAGAATCAAACTTTTTTTTTTTTTTTTGAGACGGAGTCTTAGTCTGCCGCCCAGGCTGGAGTACAGTGGTGTGATCTCGGCTCACTGCAACCTCCGCCTCCCAGCTTCAAACAATCCTCCTGCTTCTGCCTCCCAGGTAGCTGGGATTACAGGTGCGCACCACCACATCTGACTAATTTTTGTATTTTTAGTAGAGTCAGGTTTTACCATGTTGGCCAGGCTGGTTTCGAACTCCTAACTTCAAGTGATCCACCCTCTTCGGCCTCCCAAAGTGTGGAGGTTCCAGGCGTGAGCCGCTGCACCCGGCCTGAATCAAACATTTCTAAGAGAGTTTTGGTCATAGGCACACAGGGTAAACTCCGCCTTGATCACTAAAGCCTCCTGCTCCTCATTCCAGCCGACCACCTTCTCCTTCTCCCATTCACTCTGAACCCGAGCTTACTCCAGGCTGTGTGGGTTCTGTGGGTTCTGAGGGCTCCTGTGCTTCCTGTGGCTACAGCTGCGCCTGCCCCGTCGCTCCGCTCTGAAGCCCACAGCCAGCTCTGCGGAGGTTCCAACCGCCCCTGTTTTGACAAATCTCCCACCCTGATGCTCTGGCTCCTGCCTTCCTCGAATTTCTTTCTTTTTTTTTTTTTTTTTTTTTTTTTTTTTGAGACGCAGTTTCGCTCTTGTTACCCAGGCTGGAGTGCAATGGCGCGATCTCGGCTCACCACAACCTCCGCCTTCTGGGTTCAAACAATTCTCCTGCCTCAGCCTCCCGAGTAGCTGGGATTACAGGCGCACACCACCGTGCCCAGCTAATTTTTGTATTTTTCGTAGAGACGGAGTTTCACCTTGTTGACCAGGATGGTCTCAATCTCTTGACCTCGTGATCTACCCGCCTCGGCCTCCCAAAGTGCTGGGATTATAGGTGTGAGCCACCGCGCCCAGCCTAAATTTCTTTCTTTTATGGCAGGCCTGGGTGATGCATTCAGTCCATGACTGCATTTCTGCACCCAGGAGCAGAGGCCAACTTTTACATTTTTGAAGGGTTTTAACACACACATACATGCTCTCTCAAGCACAGACACAAACTGTCATAGATACTGACACACATGTACACACACACCCTCAGACACTGTCACAGTCACACACAAACATAGACACTGACACACACTCATAGACAACTCACACACCCTTTCAGTGACACACATACACAGCACATACACACACACAGCACTCACTCACACATATACATACACACACACAGCACTCACACACACTCTCTCCATACTCTCATAGACACACACGCACACACACACACACACTCAGGCACTGCCACACTCATACACATTCATAGGCACTGACACACTCATAGACACACACATACACTCACAGACACTGTCACTTACATGCACATACACACTGTCGTAGACACACACAGGAGCACATGCGGCTCTGACCCTGGCTGCTGCACTCCCTGGACCTTTGCGGGGCGTTTGCCGTCTCCTCTTCCTGCTGGCTCCCCTCACCTGGGGCCTGGGCAGGTGCCAGCCTGGCAGGAGTCCCCTGGGCCAGGGTGAGGCTCTGGGCCACCCCAGCCTGGAAGTACTCCCTTCTGGTGCTCCAAGCCTTCACCCAGCAGCCTCCAGAGGGCTTACAGCCCCCCACACCCACCTTGCCCTCCTCCTCAGGTGTGAATGTTTTTCCCCCAGGGAGAATTTGCTCAGAGCTCAGAGCTGGGCACGGGGACCCAGTTCCAGGGCCCGTGGGAAACAGTGCCCCCTCCAGCCTCATGGCCTGGCCCTGCCTCCCTCATCCCTGGACTTTCACCCTCCTGGGTTGTCTCTGCCTCCCTGGCACTACCCAGCACCCTCCGTGGGTGGCCCAGCACCTAAATTCACATCCTCTGCTTGGCTCACCCCTCTGGTCTCATTGTAGGTGCCAATTCAGAGACGCCATTGAGGCCCCTCCAGGGCTGGGGAGGGCCTCCTCTCGGGGTCCCCAGAGCCAGTTCCGACAGCCCAGTGTGGGGTCACCAACAAACGCAGGGCCTGGCCTTCAGCTCACTGGCTTCTCCAGGGCCTTCAGCCCAATATCTACTTCCTAGAGCAAGGAGCAGACGGCCGCGGGGTCCGTTCAGTTGCACCATGTCAAACTGGCAAATACTGAACTATTTTCAACCTACAAAACTGGCGATCTCATGTGCCCCCCATTCCTGGTGAGCAGCTGAGGCCCCAAATCCAGGGAAAGGCATCCTAATGACAAGGACAGTGACGAGAGGATGAGGTCCAAGGCCTCCGCCCACTTCCCAGAGGCAGGCTCTGGTCTCAGCTTCCGCACTGTGTGTCACTCCTTCTCTGGCAGCCCTCTGGGGGATAGCTGGGGTCTGAGCGATCCCAGTAGATGCTGGTGCCCACCCTCACCTCACCACTAACCAGCAGAGAGACAGACCGAGGACCTGACAGCAGCAGACAGACAATACCAGTCAAGGTGGCTTTGACCTGTGTGTGGGAGGGCTTCCTTCTAGTACCAAATCCCAGGATTGGTCCAGCTGGCCAGACGGCTCTACTTCAAAGTGTGGAGTGGGTTCGCTGCTCACAGCTTACCAACTTGTCTTAGCCTGGTGAGTGAGTTACATGAAGCAGTTTCTTGCCTACAGATAGGCAGCAAGGGACAACAGAGTTCTGGAATATGGCCGAGCCAGCCCGGAAGGCTCAGGACTGCATGTGCCCCTTGCACCGCACCGGAGAGACCCTGGAAAGCAGCGTCTCCTGGGTTTTATACTCTGGGGCAACATGACTTCTGGGCTAAGGTATTGATGGACATCAGGTTTCCGGGGAAAACTAGGACAGAGCCCAGGCTATTGCAGTCAGCCCTCCCATCTCAGGGTATTCCATTTCTAGCATATTCTATGGTTATTCTTAAGAACTACAAGCAAAAGAGAGGGGAGAACTGGGTTCGCCCAAGGCCACCTAGAGGACAGTCCTATACCAGGTGACAGGCCCTCAGCACAGAGCCCACTGGGACGCGAGGGGTGTGGGCTGCATTAGGCAGAGGTGTTTGGGCAATGTTCAGTTTCTCCGTCTAAGCCCACCCGCCATTCTCCACCCCGCACTCATTCATTCCCCGCCAGCTCTTGGTTCAGAGGGAGGCCAAGTGTTGAGTTCATGATCACCGCCTGCCATGGGAAGGCCTCTTCTGTGAAGCGTTGCAGGTGGCATGTCCACAGATGGGTTCTGTGCATGGGGTGAGTCCAAGCAGCTTTCTCTTCTTTCCTTCCTTTTGCCTTACCAGTTAACCCATTAAAGCAAGGCCCTGGGACCGCAGCCCCCAGCCAGGAGCAGCATAGCTGCCCATTTCCTCTTCCGTCTCCAGAAGCCTTAACACGGGCATGGGGACATCCAGTGCTCCTGCGTGTTAAGTTCATGGGGAAGGGAGGCCCGTAGCTCTGTGCTGAAAAGGACTCAGATGCTCACTCTGGGCTCAGGGAACGCACAGACTCCTGGAGATCCACAGAAGGGCGTGGTCATCCTTGCTGTCACAGCAACAGACACAAGTCCTCTTTGATCGCTGAGACAGAGACTGGAGGATGGAATGCTGCTTGACCTTGTTTCTTAGGGCTGCTGGGAAACCACAGACTGGATGGCTTAAAGCAACAGACTTGTATTGTGGCATTGGATGCTGGAAGACCAAGGTCAGGGTGTGAGCAGGGCAGCGCTTCCTCCAGAGGCTCGGGGAGGGCCCTTCCTGGCTGCTTCTGGCTTCTGGTGGTGCTGGCACTCCTTGGCCTTCCCTGGCTTGTACTGCCTGGCTCAGGTCTCGGCCTCTGTTGTCACATGGCGGACTCCCTGTGTGTCTGTTCCCAAATCCCCCTTTTCTGGCCAGGCACGGTGACTCATGCCTGTAATCCCAGCACTTTGGGAGGCAGAGGTAGGCAGATTGTTTGAGGTCAGGAGTTAGAGACCAGCTTGGCCAACACAGTGAAACCCCATCTCTACTAAAAATGAAAAAGTTAGCCAGGCATGGTAGTGGGCGCTTGTAGTCCCAGCTTCTCGGGAGGCTGAGGTGGGAGAATTGCTTGAACCCAGGAGGTGGAGGTTGCCTGGGTAACAACAGCGAAACTCCATCTCAAAAAAAAAAAAAGAAAGAAAGAAATTTCCCTCTTATTATAAGGACACAGTCACTGGATGTAGGGCCCACGCTGCTCCCCCAGGACCTCACCTTAACTGATATCTTCATTATGTCTGTAATGACTCTCCTTCCAAATGAGATCATACTCTGAGGTCCTGGGGTGAGGACTTCCACACTTCTTTTTGGGGGACACAGTTCAACTCACAACACCGCTGCGCAGGGCCAGGTCTTGCAGAGCCTTTCAGGTTCTATACTCTGTTTTTTAAAAAAAGAAAAACAGGAAAAACGCCCCAAATTGAAACCCCTTTGGAAAACAGCAGTCATCGCCACTAACATGGAAGATGCACGTGCTGCGTGAACTGGCACGTGACTCCGTGGCACACACCCCTGACACATTCTGCCACGTGGGCCAGAAGACACACGAGAAGTTTCCAGGCACCTCTGTTCACAACAGCAAGAAGCTGGAAATGGTGCCAGTGTCTGTGGACGAGAACGGATCCGGATGCCGTGAGCTGCTCACACACGGAGGACCAAGCCGTGGTGGGAAAATGAATGAACTGCTGTTGCCTTCATCAAGGCGCGTGAATCTCAGAAACGGTGTGGAGGGGACATGGAAGCCGCGGAGGAATACGTAAAGTGTGATAAGGCTCATGGAAGTTTCCAAAAAAAGGGCGAAATGATTTGTGTAAAATGTGCAAAAGGCAAAGGGAATCCATGCCCTGTTTAAGGATGTGAGCAGGTGACAGTGCCAGAGGGAAGAGCCGCATGGAAATTGCATGCTCGGACTCCAGGTACCTCTGCAGGGAGGAGGCTGGCTGCTGGCGGCCGCGGGGCCTTCTGTAGCGTTAGGCGCATTTCGTTTTTCTCTGTGGAGTTTCGTTTAAACTTGCCTGTACAGGGATGAGCTTCCATCAGAAGCATGCATGGATCTAAAGCTATTCATAACTGTATGAAGAAGGCAAAACCCCCCAAGAATAGGTATGCACACATGCGTGTGTGTGTGTGTATGTGTACATATGTAAAGAAACCCAGGCTTTCATGCCTTCACCTGCACCTGGCGAGAGATGTGGCTGCTTTCAGGTGAATCGAAAGTGCTTGTTCATCTTGCCTCTGTCAGAGATGGGGGCTCCGGGTGGGCTTCCTTCGCCCTCTGCGTTCCCTGATCATCCCAGCCCCGATTCTCTCCCGCCCAGCTCATATGAGTTCCCATGTTCAGCAGCGAGACACCTGCACAGCCCTTATTAAAGTCCTCTCTGTGAGAACACACATCCCCACAGGTGCCCCGCCACCAGCACGGAGCCCCGGCTCCCAGGCAGGGGTCGCAGGTGCCTTCCCCAACACCCCACCCAGCTCCCCTCTGGGCCTGAGTCACACCCGGCTTCTGCCTCCTTCCCGGTGGATCTTGGGCAGGGCGCTCAGGATGCTCCCCTTCTGCGATGCCTTGCCAGTGTTCCCACCCCACCCGCCACAACCACCTCCCATGGCAAGTAAATTTGGAACGAGATTTTCATTCCCTTTCAGCAGCAGCCCAGTTTCACACTCCCAAGTGCTGCAAGAACCGAAAACTGCCTTTTTTTCTCCATTTTCAGTAGAAACGAAGGCAGTTCTCTAAACTCCCCCATTCATCCTGGAAAGGCCCATCCTGAGTGCCTGACTACCTAGAAGTTCTTCCCAAATGGCCGGACGAAGTTTAGCCATTAAAATTCAGACACCTCCACCAGGACACCCTCCCAGATTGCCCTGGGCCAATGGGTCCCTTCCCTTTGTACATTCTTTGCGTTTTTGAAATCATGGTTTGAATTAGGCCCCAGATAAACTATGGAATGATAAACGCAGAAATAGCCCTTAGAGCAGAAATCGTCTGTCTCTGTCCCATGTCACTCTGTCCTTCAAAACAGCCCAGAGGTGAGTCGGTCCCTGAAGGATAGGACATGGGTCGTGGGGTGGTGACCAAGTGCCCAGGGCTGCCGTGGGGAAGTGCAGGAAGACAGGGAAGCAGGGCAGGTGGGGAGCAGCCTAGGCTCCAGCTGGAGTGCTGATGAGTTGAGGGGACTGTCAGGACAGGGATGCCATAATCCTGCAGGCTACTGGCCCCGCCTTATGGCCCCGCAGAGAGCAGGGTCAGCGCCGGCGGACAAGCCCTTTGCAGTACTGATCAACTCCCCTTCGTGGGCTTCTGCCAACCAGCCTTTTCCTGAAGTTTTAGCACCAGCCCCAGGAAGTGGCATTTGCGCTGGAATCTGAGAACCTCCAGACTCCTTTTGAAAGCTGCCACTTCTGCATTCGGAGCCTTGGCTTCACATATGAAAAGGCAGGTCTTGGGTTGTGGAAATCTTGGAACCCTGCATTTGCCTCTGAGTCACTGTGGCTTAGTTCAGTCTTCTTCTGGACGTTCAGAGGGATCAGGGCGCATCATTTGGTTTTTAAAGAGCTGGAGCGCTTCTGATCACAGTGCCCCATGGTTCCATATGGAAGCAGCGTTCTTCAAAGGACCATTTGTTTTTCTAAATCAGAGAGTTTGGAGCTCAGAAAGATTTCTGTCATTCTTGGCATGAGTCCTGTGGATCCCCACAGGCCCTGGAATGGAGTCTCTGGGCTCCGAAAGTTGCTTTAAATATGCAGAAAACCCAGGGGAGCAGCAGTGTTGCCTGGTGCTCCTGCACGCCAGCCCCATGCCATGCTCCACGCCTTGGGCTGGAATTGTATTGGCTGCTCCACAGAATTCTCGGGGCCTGTCCCATCCACTGGAGTCCATCAGCCCTGGCTGGCATTCCATTTGTCTCTCATTGATACAAAATGGAGAATCGAGGATTACTCCACAAATGTAGCCTGCTTGGAAAACCATCGTCCTTGGATTCAGGGAGAAGAGAACAGAGACCCCTGGGAGCCACAGCCTGCTTCTAGCTTCTGAGTTTGCATGGGAAAAGCTGAGATCAAGAAGGGTGGGTCTGGCCAGGGGGCACAGACGTGTCATTTGCCACCCTGACTGACAGACACCCTGGCCTTGGCATCAGTGGTGGGAGGGGGTCTTAAGATCAGACTCGTAAAACTAGGCGAGAATTCATTTTTTTTGCAGCTGAGCAGCAAGAAGGGACTCGGAGTTGAGTCTGCATGCCTTGTATTAAGAGGGGAACATGTAAGAACAGGCAACGCTGATGGAATTTTAGGGGCATCAAAGCTCCCATTCATCCAATAACTGGTTTTTTTTTTAATTGTGGTCAAATACATGTAATATAAAACGTGCCATTTTAGCCATTTAAAGGGGAAAATTCAGTGGCATTTAGTACATTGACAAGGCTGTGTGCCTACTGGCACCCGCTCCACATGACCCCTCCATGGCCCCTGGCAATCCCAGTGAGCTTTCTGTCTATGGACGCACCAATTCCGTATATTTTCTATAAATAAATCACAGAATGTGGCCTTTTGTGTCGCTGCTTTCACTCAGCATCCTGTTGGCAAGGTTTATCCATATTGTAGCTTGGATCTGTGCTTCCTTCCTTTTCATGCCTGAATAATATTCCACAACACACATATTCCATGTTGTACACGTTCCATTCTCTCCGTAGTATTGTTCTACACCATTTGTACATGCCATGTTTTGTTCATTCACCAGCAGTGCACTGGGGCTGTGTCCACCGCCTCTTAGCGCCGTCACGGAGGAGGCTGCTCTGAGCGTGGCTGTGTGTGCATGTTTTTGCCACCCTGTATGGTGGAATTGCTGGGCCACGTGGTGGCTGGATGTTTAACCTCTGCACATTCCCATGGCCCATGCTGGTTTCTCGACACCCCAGCCATCCTTTCTCTGAGGGTCTCTGATTTGAACAGATAAAGCCACCTCCTGGGGTGGCAACCCTGGAGCAGGCGTCCTCAGATTCTTCTTCTTTTTCTTTGAAACCACCTACCAACAGACCTAGCCCAGGCCTGCCTTCGAGTCTGATTCCTCTGTTCGGTGGGCCCTCCCGGAGCCTCGCCTCTGAGCGGTACTGCACGAGCAGGGCTGTGAGAGGTGGGAGCCAGCCAGGCCCTCTCTGGGGCCCCCTGTGCACAGGTCCATGAACAAATAACACAGCCACCTGTGTGGCTCCACGTGGCCGGGCCCTTCTGCCGACAGGTTTCCCTCAAGACGTCTCCTGTTTCATCCCGGGGTTTTCTCGATTGAGTCCCACTGAGCACGGCTAAGCCAGGAACCAGGTCTCTCCGAGCCGTGAAATTAATTAGCATTGGTTTGTGCTTCCATTATCTCGTTATTCAAAACCACGCAGCATCTTTCCAGAGAGTTCCTGGGGACTGTGTTGTGAGGGATATTTATAGCCGCTGGAATGAGGTTTTGCGTAATAGACCGTGTTTAGCTGAGAGGTTTGTAATTTGAGATCAAGTTCCCTCATCGACTGCACACAGATGAGACTAAATATCACGGGCTTTTGGCTGTGAATGGGTTTCCGGGCGCCTGTGGCCCTTACCCCCGTGTCGAGGTGGGTGAAGCAGGGAGAGAGGCCCCGAGGAAGCAGTGCTCCTGAAGCTGATGGAGCCCAGGCTCTGACAAGAGGAGGGACCGAGGCTCTCAGTGGCTCGCAGCTGCCAGGGCTGTGTCCTGTCCACCTGTGGGGCCTTTACATGACCCCATTGTACAGATGAAGAAGCTGAAGCTCAGAGAAAGGCTGGGTGACTTAGCCCAGGTCCCAGGACTCAGAGGTGCAGACTTACCCCCTAGACCCCATGGATTTCTCCATCGGGAGCTGGGCTGTTGGAGAAAGTTCCGGTCGTCAGGTGGCCTCGGGAGCCTGCAGGCCCCTATGTGTTCAGCTAGGGAACTCCTCATGTAGCCCAATCAGCAGCTGAAAATAGCTCTTTTCCCAGAGAGGAAAGAAAAATCCCTTGTGGCTGGGTGAGGTGGTTCACGCCCATAATCCCAGCACTTTCAGAGGCCAAGGCAGGGGGATCACTTGAGCTCAGGAGTTCAAGACCAGCCTGGGCTACATGACAAAGCCCTCTCTCAAAAAAAAAAAAAAAAGAAAAAGAAAAAAAAAAATCCCTTGCAAATTAGGGTGAGATTCCAATTTCCCAGCAGATCAGCTGGCAAAGGCAGCCAGAATCAGACGTGGCGGGCCGTGGTCAGGAGCCCCAGTACTGCCTTTTCTATGTGACTCTCGGCAAGCCACTCAGCATCTCTGGTCAGAGTCAAGTGTGAAAATGAGCAGCGGCTCACTCTGCCCCACAAGAACACAAGGATGGAGCTGGAAATAGAGCCTTCTTTCTGAAAGGGGTCTAAATGGTTTCCAAGAGAAAGAACTCTCAGTGGCCTCTTTCTGGCCACCCCATTGGCTGGGGCCTCTCCCGCTTAACCACTACTCTTGGAACAAGCTAGCCGGGCTGCTGCTTCAAAACAGAGCAGAGCTGGCCACTGCCTGCTCACAGGATGGTGGCATGCCCTGGGGGCTCTGTGGTTCGGGGAGTCAGGAGTTGTCCTTGTTCTCCTTGGGAACAAGCCAGGGATATGCAGGGAGACCAGCCCATCTTCCAAGCTGATCTGCGCTGTCCCCTTGTGGCCACAGGCTTTTCCCAGGAAGTGCCTGGACCCATGGGCCCAGGGAGTAAATGCTGACAAACAGGTCCTAGAGCCAGTGCATGACGGTGCTGCGCACAGAGTGGGCACCTGAGGGGAGGGGGTCGGGTGTGATGGTAACCAGGACCCAGTTGGTCACCTCTGACTTCCAGGAAGGCCTGGCCAAGTGTGTGCTTGGCTGGGGAGCTGGGCATGGGGCAGGCACGCGGGGACAGAGGAGCCAGAGAGTGGCTAGTTCCTGAGAATCTGCCAGTTGGCCACCTCTGACCTTCCAGGGAGGCCAGGCCCAGAGTTAGCCCAGAAACCAGTACGTCTGCTAAAACTCCCCCAGGACCCAGGGTCCGTGACCTGGGCAGCCTGCGAGACCCAGGGCCCGGGGTTTCGTTCTTCCCAGACCTGAAGAGGAACATAGTCCTGTTGGTGCCCTGGGAAGAAGGTGGAGTTTCCAGGAAAGCTGCCCCCTCGGAGGGGCCACAGGGGAGGGCTGAGGCCTCAGTGTGGATCTGGGACTTCCACTGACCCCATCTATGTGGAGGGGCCAAGTACAGGGGTGGGCACTCTGGCTTGTCACTCCAGGTACCTGTCTGGGGGCTGCAGACGCAAACAGCGTGATTGGGAACTCAGGTCCCGAGCCTCATCCTTCCCAGGGCTGTGCAGAGATTTAAGGGCTTTGCACTGAAGGATGAAAACAGCTGAAGAGCAAGTGGCTCAGAGACCGGCTGGCGCTTCTCCCTTCCGCATCTTCCTGCTGCCGTTTGACCCAGTATCAGGAATCGGGACCGGAGAAGCACCTGAGGCCCGGGCAGGAGACGGGCTGTTCCATCTTGCACCTGGGCAGCTCCTAAGCCCAGGCGAGGACCTAGAAGTTACAGAGCGGGTGAGGATGACCACAGGCCCTCACAGGCACAGGAGCCCAGGAGGAGAGTCCGAGGGGTCATTGTACTGCAGGACTCGGCCCCACGAGGGGCCTGCTGATTCAAACTCTGAAGTCTGTGCAGTAAGGCTGAGGATACCAGCTAGGGTCTTTTTTTTTTTTTTGAGTCAAGGTCTCATTCTGTGGCTTGGAGTTCAGTGGCACAATCATGTGACCACCCTGCCCAGGGTCAAATGATGGCAGTGCCACCATGCCCTGCCAATTTTTTATTTTTTGTAGAGATGGAGCCTTGCTAGATTGCCCAGGCTAGTCTCAAAATCCTGGCCTCCAGCGGTCCTCCCACCTCAGCCTCCCAAAGCATTGGGATTAAAGCCACCAAGCCTTCTTCTCACGCTAGGATTTTTAAACAGAGGGTAGGAGGCTCTTCAGTGGAAAAGGTGGGGAACGGTTGGCCCGTTGAGCCAGAAGAGCTGATTTCCAGACATGGGTTGGGCTGATTTTGACTGGGGTCTTGGTTGGTATTAGGGTTGCTCAGGAAGCAGCCCTGATGTGCTGTCCTCTCTGGGGAGCCCCGCCCGCAGATGGTTCTTCTTCCCCAGGGTTCTTAGCCGAGGATACTTCTTGGCATCCTTTTACCCCGAGGAGGGAGGGAATAATCAGGTGTTTCAGAGGAGTCATTTAAATTCCTGCTTCCTCTTTCCCCGTGGGCTTAGTCTCCTAAATCCAGCTCTAGATAGGAAAGTGGGCCCGCTGCCAGCCCGCCTGCCGTCTTGGGGCCCATGGCCAGCAAATTTCCTTGGGTTCTCTTCACGCTCGCTCCAGGAGGAAAACATCCAGGAATGGGTCAGAAATCTGCGTCTGTGACTCCGTTTGTGCAGTGAGTCCAGGGAAATGTGAGGTCGAGCTGAGTGTTCGACCTACACCCCTCCGCCTCCTTGGAGAGCGTTGGATGTGGACATGCTCCCAGTGCGCCTAATACATCTGAGTGCCACTGGGCGGTCATTAGAGTGGAAATGGGAGTCAGCGGGCCATTAAGAAATCTGCAGGAGCTCACCTGGCTTGTCCGTCCCAACATGCTAATTGTTGGAGGGTGAGACCAGCTGCTTTGGGAAAATGCAAGCGTGGAGTGCCCAGCTAAACACGAGTGGTCACTGGGGGCTTCCTGCCCGGGGCCCGTTCCCGGCTGCTGAGGGTTCATCTGCCAAGGGCTCACCCGCTTGCCGCCTTCTGGGCGTGGCCAGCCAGGCTGTCTCTTCTCACTCTGGACGTTCCCACCACTGGGACTCATGACAGAGTGGCTGGACCTAGCAGGGAGAGCATCTTCCAGAAGAGGTGCTTTTACTTCAAGATGCGGCATGGGAGGGGGCTTTTTCTAACGTACAAATACACGAGGCTCTGTTAAAAAGCACCATTCCAGGCTCAAGCCCTGCACTTCACTGAATGGATTCGGAGCCTCCCATCTTTGGAAAGCTGCTGCAGGCCCCTGGCCCTGGCCCTGCCTAGGCCGCCTGCCCAAGGCCCATCTGACCCCAACTGCAGAGCCTGGTGCTGCTGCTGGTGCCCTAATGGGCCCTGAAACCACGGGGCCTGCCCTGTGTCCAGCACCCTGTGTGGCCAGTGCAGACAGGGATCCGGGGGGACCACAGCCAGGCTACGGGGGCTCCCGTCCCATTGCCACCTCATCCCTGCACAGCCCTGAGCCCCCTGTGCCTCAGCTCGTGACTTGTGAAATGGGGTGAGGATCCCATGACTGACCCCCTTCAGGGGTCATTGTGAGACCTCAGTGGTTTTGTTTTTGAGACCCCCTGGGTGTGCCTGCATTGTACCGCTTTGCTGTATGTAGAATGCACGTTGTATGTATACACGAGTAGATCAACGTGTCATATATGATGACGTGGGGAAGCTTTGCTGCCACTGCCTTCAGTGCTGTCCTCATTGTTTCTAGGCAGTGACCGTTCACCAGAGGCCTCGGGCCAGGCGCCCGCCCTCCTGAGCCGAGTGCCCATGTCTGTGGTCTTAGTGCCCACTCCAGCCCAGAGCACTGGCACCACCTTCCCCAGACCACTCCGGCCCTCCTGGGCTCACTGTCCCAACTATTCAGAGGGCAGAGGGGTCCAGAGGGTCCTCTGGGATCCCCCAGGTAGCTGTGCACCCCACAGTTCCCAGCTGCCATGTGCAGATCTGCCAGAGATGCTGAGAGGAGCAGGGGCACCTGGCAGCCCCCCACGGGCATCCTTCTTCACACTCATGCGCTTGCCCTGATCACCTGCATCTGTTTTGCTCACCACGGAAATGCCCTACCACAGGTGAGAGAGCCATTCCTGGGTGTTTATTAAAGAAGGGAGAAGGGAGTCTCTCTCCCCAAGCAGCTGGGCCTGCGCAGAGACGGAGGGGCTGTCCATTCCTCCCAGGCATCCTCTCCTCCCCAAACCCTCCTGCCCTGGCTGGCTCTGCATGTGGGCACTCAGGGGGTGGGGAGGCAGCAAGCAGCTAACGTTTCTCAGGCCCCTCAGTGTTATTTTTGCATTGCCGCAGTGACCATGATTAAATATTTGCATATGTAATTTTACCGGGTCATTCTGCTCCCCTGACCCCTCTTCCGGGATCATCTGCTCAGCATTCCTGCCACCACCACCAGGGCATCGGGTGGGTCTCTGTCTGTCCCCTGTGCAGGGGATGGATCCCGATGAGTGGAAGGCTCATCTCCCTTACCCAAAGCCTCTGGGGCCACGTGCATTTCAGAATAAACGTATGTCATGCACGTATTTATTTTATATTGTAAACTGTAATGCTATATAATTTATACTATAAAATAATTTAGGAGGATGTAAATTTTACGTATTTTACGTATAATTCCAGCCCAGTCACGTCATGTAATCATGATATTTCCTTGCCTGCTGGTTAGTCTGAGAAGGGGGATGGGCGAGATTCTCCCGGTGCCTCTTGAGTGTTCATGAAGCACGAAGGCTCTTGGGAGTGGGGAGCAGGACTGGCCCAGGAGAGGCTCCTTCTCTGCGATCCCAGCTCAGTACCTCACTAGCTGTGTGGCCTTACACCAGTCACTTGACCCTCTGTGACATATGTCGGTGACATATAATTAGTGGCTCGTCTGCTCAAGAATGATTTGTGTGCCTACTGAGCAAAGGTTCTGCTGGCTATGGGTTTACTGCAGCTGTGGACCAGCAGCTGCTGGACAGGGTCAGGGTCAGGATGTGGAGGGGCACCCAGGATATGCCTTTCTCCTTCAGACAGCTGGGAGGATGGGCCGCTGCCCGAGAGGAGGAGGGGAAGCCTGCAGGAGGAGCAGTGACCGCTGTGGCTTAGTGTTGGTCTCTGGACAGCAGCCAAGCCTCCTACCCAGAACTGCTCCTGGGGCCTGAGCCTCAGGCTCAATTGCCATCCAGGCCTGGACTCAGCTGGTGGACATTGCCCACGGTTGGCAGTTTCTCCCCATGCCACAGAAGCATCATGGACGGAGGTGCTGGCTTGCGCCAAGGGACAGCCTGCAGAGACAGTAGGGCTGTGAGGGGTCCCCTGCCACCGCTCCCCCAGGATTTTCCTCGGGGTTTTACCACCTGCATTGATATCACTAAACAAAGCTAACTTCTCCCTGTTTTCTGGCTTTCTGTAAATGGACTTTCGCCATCTGCATTCCTTGCCGACTTCTGCTGTGGCCCCAGCAGCATGCTCGCGGGTTCTCTTTCCTGGGTGTGTGTGGCGCATGTATGCGTTTTCCCAGCTGTATAGGACTCTCATGTGATAGACGGCGGCTTCCCCCTTACCCAAAGCCTGTGGGGCCACGTGCACTTTAGAGTTAACATACGCCATGCACGTTTTTATCTTGCACCGTAAAATGCAATGTTATACAATTTATACTATAAAATAGATTTCAGGGGATGTACAATTTTACGTATTTTATGTATAATTCCAGCGCAGTCGTGTCATGTAACCAAGCACGCTGATTTTTCTGCATCAAAATGTCCAAATATTCCGTGGGATAAATAAATACAGAGGAGAAACCCCCTGGGGTCTGTTCGTGCCAGGTTTTGCCACCAATTTCATTATCAAAAAGAAAAGGAAGAAGTGCTTCTTGTTTCCAGAGCCCCGTGGAGGTGGGAATTTGGGGTCTGGTGTTGTGGCTTATCCCGTGGTTGATGCGTCTGTCCTCTCACTGAGGGACGTGTGGCTGCACCCTGGTCTCCTGAAGCCCAAGTGCAGGTGTTAGGACAGCAGTCCCTGGGTCACTAGGAGTCCAGCGTTCAGCTCTACCAGGTAGGGGTGGGGCCGAGACCTCAGTGCAGGAAGTTGCATTAGGCTGTTCTTGTATTGCCGTAAAGAAATACCTGAGACTGGGTAATTTATAAGAAAAGAGGTGAAGTTGCCTCACGGTTCTGCAGGTTGTACAGGAAGCATCGTGCCAGCATCTGCTTCTGGGGAGGCCTCAGGGAGCTTTATTCATGGTGGAAGGTGAAATGGGGGTAAGCAGTTCACATGGCAGAATTGAGAGCACAAGCGAGTAGCGGAAGGTGCCACATGCTTACCCAGAGCTCTGGAGAACTCAGTCGCTATTGCAAGGACGGCACGAAACCTGGAGGAATCTGCCCTGTGACCCAGACACCTCCCGCCAGGCCCCACCTCCAACATCAGGGATTCCATTTCAACATGAGGTTTGGGCAAGGTCCAATATCTAAACTGTATCAGCTGCGTTCCAGCCACCTGGGTGGCAGGTCTCTTGGCTCCACGCTGCATCTGTCCCTGTTCTGGTCCAGACCTGGCAGTTTTTGCCAATCTGGGGCTACTTAATACTTTTTCACTGGCATTTGAATGTGCATTTCCTGATTACTAATGGACTTGAGCATCCTTTTGTATGTTTCTGTACTGTTTGCAGTGCCTTCGCTGGGAAATTCTTATTCTCAACTTCTGCGCAGTTTCATCTTTTTCAGATTGATTTGTGTTCTTTATATAGTCTCCTTACTGACTGAGTGTGGTAGCTCACACCTGTAATCCCATCACTGAGAGGCCGAGGCAGGTGGATCACCTGAGGTCAGGAGTTCAAGACCAGCCTAGCCAATATCATGAAACTTTGTCTCTACTAAAAATATGAAAAATAGCCGTGCATGGTGGTACATACCTGTAGTCCCAGCTACTCAGGAGGCTGAGGCAGGAGAATCACTTGAACCTGGGAGGTGGAGGTAACAGTGGGCTGAGATTGCACCACTGCACTCCAGCCTGGGCAACAGAGCGAGACTCTGTTTCAATAAATAAGTATATATATATATATATTTATCTTTACTAATCCTTAGCTTGTCTTTTCACTCTTTTTATGACAAGTCATTTCTAATTTAATGTAGATTAATTTACCAAACTTTTCTTCAGAGTTTGTGATTTTTGTGTCTCATTTAAGAAATTGTCTTCTACCAAGAGCTCATAAAGCTGTTTCCCAATTTTGCTGAGTTTAAAGTTGCCTTTCATATGTAAGTTTTTAATCCAAGAATTCGTGGATGTGTGTGTGGGGGGGGTGTGTTTGTGTGTGTGTCTGTGTATGTGTGGGGGGGTGTTTGTGTGTGTGTATGCATGTCTGTGTGGGTGTTGGGGGGTGTTTGTGTGTGTGTGTGCATGTCTGTGTGGGGGTGTGTGTTTGTGTGTGTGTGCATGTCTGTGTGTGGGGGGTGTGTTTGTATGTGTGTGTGTGCATGTCTGTGTGTGGGTTGTGTGTTTGTGTGTGTGTGTATGCATGTCTGTGTGGGTGTGGGGGGTGTGTTTGTGTGTGTGTGCATGTCTGTGTGGGGGGGGTGTTTGTGTGTGTGTGCATGTCTGTGTGTGGGGGGTGTGTTTGTATGTGTGTGTGCATGTCTGTGTGGGGGGGTGTGTGTGTGCATGTCTGTGTGGGGGGGTGTGTTTGTATGTGTGTGTGTGCATGTCTGTGTGTGGGGGTGTGTGTGTGTGCATGTCTGTGTGGGTGTGGGGGGTATATTTGTGTGTGCGCATGTCTGTGTGTGTGTGTGCACGCACGAGTGCGCATGTGTGGGCGTGTGGGTGTGGGGTTGTGCACGCACACACGTGCGTGTGTGTGAGTGTGGGTGTGTGGGGGTGTGTGTGTGTGAATGGGTGTGTGGGGGGGGCCTGGATCCACTTTCACTTTTGGAATAAAACACTCTTCTCCAAGATCTTCCATGCTGGAGCCATCATAAGCCAAACTCCTACATGGATGCAGGTGTGTGGCATGGTTGTCCATTGGTCCATTTGTCTATCTGAGCACCACCTTCATTACATCTGATCAATTCTCCCCTTCGCTCCCCAGCCCACCCACCTTTTGTCTCCTTAGGATGATTTGAGCGATCATTGGCTTTGCATTTCCATAGGAAGTTTGGGGTTTTTGTTAATTGCAGTCCTGATCTATCACCCAGGCTGGAGGGCAGTGCCATGATCTCAGCTCACTGACACCTCCACCTCCCGGTTCAAGCGAATCTCCTGCCTCAGCCTCCTGAGTAGCTGGGATTATAGGGTAGCACCACCATTCCCGGCTAATTTTTGCATTCTTAGTACAGATGGGGTTTCGCCATGTTGCTCAGACTGGTCTCGAACTCCTGACGTCAAGTGATCCACCTTCCTCAGCCTCCCAAGGTAGTGGAATTACAGGTGTGAGCCACTGCATCTGCTCCACGTGCATTTTTAAATCCGCTCATCAAGTTCCACCAAAGCAAAACAACACAGCGACAACAAACCCTGTTGAGATACTGGTTAGAATTGCATTGACCCAGAATAGACCAATTTGGGAAAAATTCCCACCTTCACACTGTCTTCCTCTTCAAGAACATGGTACATTTCTCTTTCAAACTGGCTTTTGAAGTGTCTCTACAAAGAGCTTCTACAGCCTTTTATAGATTTATTCCTAGGTGGTTTTGCTGTTGTCACTTCATGATATATTTTTCAGAGTTGCATTTGCTGATTCTTGCTGAAATATGGCTGGCTTTGGTGTATTGATTTTTATTTTATCCAGCCACTTTGCTGAATTCTCTTATTAATTCTCATCTTTTATCGATGGATTACATCTTCTTGCTTTCTCCTTTTTTCCTCACTGGCTGGGACTGCAGTACATGCTGACTAGATAGGGAATACCTGCTTTGTTCTGGATCTTTAAAAAAAATGCTTTCACATTTTCTGTTGACTCTGTTTTTCTCTTTGTTCTTTTTGATGTACAGCTTCTCAGGTTAAAGTATTTTATTTTATTTATTTACTTATTTTTTTGAGACGGAGTTTCACTCTAGTTACCCAGGCTAGAGTGCAATGGCGCGATCTCGGCTCGCCGCAACCTCCGCCTCCTGGGTTCAGGCAATTCTCCTGCCTCAGCCTCCCGAGTAGCTGGGATTACAGGCACGCGCCACCATGCCCAGCTAATTTTTTTGAATTTTTAGTAGAGACGGGGTTTCACCATGTTGACCAGGATGGTCTCGATCTCTTGACCTCGTGATCCACCCGCCTCGGCCTCCCAAAGTGCTGGGATTACAGGCGTGAGCCACCGCGCCCGGCCAGGTTAAAGTATTTTATTCTCTTTCTGGTGTGCGAGAGATTTTGATTTAATTGCAAAAAATGAGTTATGAATTTCCCCAAGCCCTTTTTTGTATCACCTGCAAAATTACACGGCTTTTCTCCCTTGCTAATTTATTGTATTAATTGATTATTCTATTAGATCAGTCGTAGCTCCCTAAGAGAAACCCAACTTGTAATGATGTAGTAATCTTTTTAATATGTTGCCAAATTCCGTTTGCTAATGTGATGTTTGGGGTCTTTGCATCCAAGGTCAGGAGTGCGATTTGCCTGTAATTTTCCCTTCTGGTGCCATTCTTTCCCAGCCAGAGTGAAGCTCTTGCCCGCCTCCCAAGAAGCTGGGGAGCGTTCTCTCTTTCTCTCCGGAAGAGCATTGTTGGGGTTAGAATTACGTGTTCCTTCTGCGATGGGTCGACCCTGCTCAGAACGCCATCTGGGCCTCATGTTTCCTTTATGAAAAGATAGGCAGCTTCTGCTTCAATCTCTTTCAAGGTTAAGAACTCTTCGAGTCTTTATTTTTCTTGTGTCGTTTGTGCTAACTTCAGATCCACGTTCAACTCCGCCCCAGGTAGTCAAGGCCTCCCTGCCAAGCCTCCATTTCCAGCTTCTTTCTCTATTCTTCTCCACCTTCAAATATCCTTCTCTCCAGCCCAACTCGAGTGGGCCCTGAGGTCATTCAGCAAACACAGACTGAACGTGTCATTCCTCATCCTGGGCATCATCTGCAGTTGGAAACGGGCTCTGTCTGCCCCTCTGTGGGACCCGGTCCACGACACATTCCCGTGCTGGCTCTGGACTCCATGTACAGCTGGACTTCTGCAGCCCAGCTCACCCCGGAGCATCCAGAGGGGCAGTTAGCAGACACCATTGCCCTGTGCGCCATGCAGAGGAGAAGCACAGCTTCCGGGAGCCGCTGTCAGACTTGGTTGGTGTGGCGGTGCCCACAAGGCCTCTCTCAGGCTTGGCATCTCAGGTGGGGTGTGAATGGGTCTGGATCCTGCCACTCTGCAGTTTGGTTTGTGTGTGTGTGTTTTGAGATGGAGTCTTGCTCTGTCACCCAGGCTCAAGTGTAGTGGTGCTCTCTTGGCTCACTGCAACCTCCGCTTCCTGGGTTCAAGTGATTCTCCTTCTGCAGCCTCCCAAGTAGCTGGGATTACAGGCACCCACCACCATGCCCGGCTGATATTTGTATTTTTATTAGAGACAGGGTTTCACCATGTTGGCCAGGCTTGTCTCAAACTCCTGATCTCAGGTGATCCACCCACCTCAGCCTACCAAAGTGCTGGAATTATAGGCATGAGCCACCATGCCCAGCCCATCACTCTGGTATTCTCTAACATGCCTGCTTCAGAAGTCCCATGAGGACTTTGCCAGGTAAAGAAAAATCTCTCATCCTAGCAGCTGCCAACTCCACTGACCGCCTGCCTCTCAGGCGGCTTTCCCAGCGAGCCCTGAACCCACGGTGTGGCACACAGGCATCCCCTTCTCAGGGCTTCTCCAGGTTTCCTGTGTCTACTAAGTACCTGCTGCTCCTTGGGGTCTCCACGGTTATTATGGGGTCCCTGGGCAGTGGAAGGGAGTAGCTCAAAGGAGGCCGAGAGGCAGTGGGTGGAGAGAGAGCGAGAGACAGGGAGGAGTTTCTCCTGGTGGGGGGCGCTGAGCCTGACATGACTGCCAGGAGTTACTCTGGGTTTGGTGACCTTGTGCCCATTTTGGGCAAAACCTGCTCCCCTGTGCTGTCGTGCCCCTGAGTCTGGAGGGAACCGTCACGCCCAAGCACCAGTGCACAAGTATCCAGCTTTTTTCATAGGGCATGAGGATGTTTACACTTGCAAAACAGATACAGACATGTAGGAAACCTCAGTCATGGGAAGGCCCCTTGCCTCCGAGCCTGTGCCCATGCTGTGCTGCAGCCCAACACACCGTCCTCTGTTCCCTCCTCCTCCGAGAAGCCTCCGTGATTCCTCAAGTTGGAGGAAAGCACAGCTCCAGACAGCCCCTGAATGTACCCCATCAAAGTGCCCGTGACCCCAGAGAGAGAGGATTATTGTGGTCCAAGAGGTGAGCCCTGCAGCAGCCCAGGGAAGGAAGGCAGGAAGGAAGGCCTGAGTGAAGGGGCAGCCGCCAGCCCCTGCCCCACGCCGGCCCCACTGTCCTGGCAGTTGCCCTGCTGGGCCCTCCACCCCCCGAGTCGGGATTCTGCCCTCAACAGTGTCTACTTCAGAAAAGTCCTGCAGTCCTCTTGGCATCGCAAGGTTTGGGGGTGGGGTCCCAGGCCTGGATCTGATGCCCTTTCCAACCCCAGAACCCTAGAACCTGGGCGCAGGGTCCTTGGAGCTCTTCCCCTTTGCCCTGCTCACCCCAGAACCCTAGAAGCTGGGCGCAGGGTCCTTGGAGCTCTTCCCCTTTGCCCTGCTCACCCCAGAACCCTAGAAGCTGGGCGCAGGGTCCTTGGAGCTCTTCCCTTTGCCCTGCTCACCCCGGCCTGTCCCTCGGAAGTTTCTCTGCCTGGCACCTGTCGCTCCTTCTGGAACTGGCGCCCATGTCCCTTCCCTCTTGGTTTCCAGGTGCCAGGTCTGCCTGTGGGAAATGAAGTCAGCAGGAGGCACCATGGCACTGGGAAGCATCCGGGGTCTAGCCAAGCCCTGGGCCGGGAGCCCCACAGAGCAGGCCGGAAAGGGGGCTCCCCTGGGCTGCCAAACAAATCACCACACGTAGGGCAGCTCAGCAGAGCAGACAGTGGTCCTCCTGCAGCTCGGGAGGCCAGAATCCCCAACCAAGTGTCAGCAGGGTGGGCTCCCTCTGGAGGCTCTTAGGGAGGGGCCTACCTGCCTTTCCCGGATCCTGGCACGGTGCCCCAGGTGCCTTGGCATGGAGATGGTCGCCACAGTCTCTGCTTCATCCTCACGATGTTCTCCTCTGCATTAGCAGCTCAAATCCCCTCTCTTTTCTCTTACAAGGATGCCAGCTGCTGGAATAAAGTCCTACCCTAACCCAGCATGACCTCACCTTAACTGCACCTGCAGAGATCCTGTGTCCACATCAGGGCCACAATCCGAGGTTTCAGAGAAGGGCTTTGTGGCTGGGAGCTGGGTCTCTCAGCCATTTCTGGGTGGGCCTTACTCCCCCCACCCCCCGCCACTACCCAGAGGGTGTGCCTCCCAGCTGCTGGGGAAGGGCTGGCAGATTTGGGGCAGATACCCTTCAACACGGTCCGGGGAACCTGAGCCATGGAAGCCCCGTGGCTCCCACCTTTCCCCCATCTCTCCCGCAACACAGGCTGTAGGCCACGCTCTTCCCCCAGCCTTGGCAGAGGGTTATCTGGGCCTGTGTGTGGCTCCCAGCCAAGCCAGGTGAGTCTCTTAAGCCTCAGAAGCCTCATCTCAGAGATAAAAGCTCGACTTTAAAAGAAGCCTCAGTCGTTTTATAAATAATTTCATTAAATTCCAAGTTGCTGCAGATGGTGCCGCGTATTTTTAACAAACGCAGCGGCCTCAGCTGGCTGCGAGGGGGCGCATGGAGGGTGGCGCTGGCACCGGGGCTTCCTGGGAGGGGGCCGGGGTGGCTGGCCGGGCTGCAGCCCTCCACCTGCCCTCCTGGCCACTGCTCCCTGGAGGGCCACACCCACTCCATCCCATGACCGATGGGAGGGGCCGGCCTGGGTTTTTCCTGTACCTTGGCTGAGAGCAAGCCTTGGGCCCGCTGGCAGGTGAGGGCTGAGAGGTGGGGGGTCCTGCAGGCTGCAGAAACCGCCCTGGGGAGTGGGGAAGATGCAGAGCCCGCCCGGAAATGGGCTCTGAGAGACCCTGCCCTGAGACACTTGTCACTGTTCCTTCGTTCAAGGTTACTTCTTTTGAAATTTTACTGAGGCAAAATGAACCATTTTGAAGCGTACGATCAGTGTCATTTCGAGATTCACAGTGTTGTTCCACCACCGCTTTCATCCAATTCCTGGCCATATTCCTCACCCCACAATGAAACCCTGGGCCCATCCAGCACCCTTGCCCCGTTGCCCTCACCCGCCCTCAGCCTGCCAACCCCAGAGCTACTTTTCCTGTGTCGTGCATCTGTCCAGGCTTTTCATGCGCAGTTGACATTCAGACTGCCCAGGTTGACCTCACGAAGATTCTTTCCAGCCACACATGGATCAAAGCCACAGTGTTTGTGGAATGCAGAGCCCACCCCACATAGAAAGAAGGCCAGCCTTACACATGCGCGGGTTCCTAGGGGCCAGCTGTGGGACTTGAGTATACTTGGATTTGGGTCTGCACTGGGGTCCTGGGACCAATCTCCTGAGTGCACAGAGGGTGGCCATGTGTGGACCCATGTAACGCAGTCTTTCCTCCACACCCCGGCGTGCAGTGCGGCGGTCCTTCCCATGGCTGAATCGTATCCCGTGGTACGGATGGACCACAGCTGTTTACTCGTTAACCTGGATGGGCACTGTTTATAAGGTCAGTCAAGGCACAGTAAAATTTTAAAGAGTTGATCTAAGCAAGCAGTGACTTATGAATTGGGCAGTTCCAACGTGGCGGTGCCCAGGAAGAGGTCCTGGGGGACAGCTGCTCCACCCTTCTTTCATCGAGCCCCTCCCTGGCACTTGCATCCCTTCCTCACACCCTCCAAGTGGGTTCCCTCCTCGTCTGACACCAGCGGGTCTCACGCACACATCAGTCGCCATTGTATCACCAGAGCCTAGAACAGCATCTGGGATGTAGCAATTCATTGAATGAATGAATGAATGAACGAACTAATGATACCAGCTGCATGGTCCCTCCAGCTGAGGCCACAGGGGTCAAGATTGGGGTCGTTGTCACTCCAGAAGGTGGACACTCCTCACTCGCCCACAAAGTCAGGAATGTGACCCACCTCGACCCGGCTTCCTGACACCGAACACCCTTTAGCTCACTCTTCACTCGTCCTTCATTCATTCAACCGGAGTTGACTGTGGACAGCACTCCCCGGGGGTGCTGTGGGTGCTGGGGGTGCCTTCCTGCCACTCTGGTATTTTCTGACGCACCTGCTCAGATGTCCTGTGGGGCAGGCAGGCGAGGCGGCCACCATGCCTAGGCAGGGAAACTGAGGCTCAGACTGGTGAGATGCTGCCAGCCTCCTCCAGGACCACTTTGGAATAAGAGCTCTTGAGTTTTCCAGGAGCCATATCTAGAAACAACATTTCACAGCCCGGAATAAGTAAAGGCAGCAAGAATGGTCAGATGAGTAAATATGCAATTACTGTACCCCACCTTCATTCTCTGTTAAATGCAACGTTCATTTAAAAACAGGCTGTAGGTTCGATTTTCTCAACATGGCAAGAGTTCTCAGAGCTGCCTGGAGACTGCTGAGAAATTACAGGCCATCCTGAATAGAGGAGCCACACTTCACCAGAAATGCCACCAAAGTACTGTGCGTACTGGGACAGTGTGTGTTCATGCTGGAAACAGTGCAGGGAGGGCCTCAGCAGTCAGCAGAGGCAGCCTCGGGCACCCCCGAGCTATGGGGCTGGACAGGCGGATGCCACTCATCATGCTGGGTTTGGGAGTTTGCCATGCAGGGCCGGGGCTGAGACCCACCCCTCCCCCAGCTGCAGGCTCCCCTCCTGAGTCCCTCCTTTCAGCAAGGGTTTGCTGGACATGCAGGTGACAGGCCTGGGGGTAGGGCAGACGATGCTGGAAACACTGAGTGCTACCCCAGGCAAGGCAGGGACGTCTGGGTGTCCTCTGCTGGACGTGGGGTCCCTGAAGCTTCACTTGTCCATTCATTCACTCACCAGGAGTTGGTTGTGGAGCAGGCTGCCCCTGTTGACTGCTGAGGCCCTCCCTGTACCGTGTCCAGCATGAACACACGCTGTCCCAGCATGTGCAGGACTTTGGTGGCATTTTTGGCGAAATGTGGCTCTACTCAGGACGGCCTATAATTTCTCAGCATTTGAGGGGCCTGGGCTGAAGGAGCACGGTGGGGTGGGGGCGGAATCCGCAGCTGCCTTGGGCCACCCAAAGGGCAGATGCAGCCACTGTTGCTTAGACAATGAGCAGAAATGGGAGGGGGCTGGAGGAGGGAGTTGTGGGGCCGAGAGAAACAGGGTGAGGAGCTCATCCAGCTGTCCAGGCTATAGTGCAAGCAGCTTTCCACCAGGGCAGACAGACTCCCAGCCTCGGGGGCCACCCACCACTGGCGGATCCCGGTTCACATCCTCCAGCAGAGTGCTCACCCTCCACTGAGCACCAGCCCCTCTTCCTCCTTGTCCAGCCCATGCCTTGCCCCCATCCTGAGGCAGGCAGAGATCCCGGCCCCAGAAGTGTCTTCATAGATGCAGGCCTGTGGATGACAGCGGGGGGATGAGACACCTTCCACAGCTCAGCAGGCATTTCCTGTGTCCCTGGGGCCAGGCCATGCCCAGGGCTGGGGTGTGGGATGAGACTCACTCCCCAAAGGGCTGACAGAGGAGCAAGCCCTCTGAGCACAGAACACTGAGCACTGAACAGTGTCTTTGGGAGAGAAGGCGCGATGTGACAGAGAAGAGCCTCGAGGTCTGCTCTGGACGGATAGCATCTCAGATTCACACACTGAAGCCTGACCCCCCAGTAGCCTAGTATTCGGAGATGGGGCCTTGGAGAGGTCATTTCCGTTTACTTGAGGTCATGGAGGCTGTTGTGCCCTTAAAAGATGAGATGCCAGAGCGCTGGCTCTGCCATGGGTGGACACGACGAGAAGGTGCCATCTGCAAGCCAGAGAGAGGATCCTCACTGGAACATGGCCATGCCGGCCCTCCCGCTTCTAGAGCAGTGAGAAGATCTTGCCTGTTGTTTAAGCCCCTGGGCTGTGGTCCTGATTATGGCAGCCCAGGCTGACTAATCCCAGGTCCACAGCCCTGCCTGGGTGACCTGCATGGCCTTGGACAAGCTACCTGACCTTGCTGGCAAGTCCCCTTCTGAACAGTGGAGACAAACCCTCGAGGTTGGGGCTGCGAAGGGCCTGGCAGGGAGCATGAGCTCAGGGTGGAGCTGTGCCCTGGCAAAAAAAAAAAATCACTGTCAGCCAGGCGTGCTGGCTCACCCCTGTAACCCCAGCACTTTGGGAGGCCAAGGCAGGTGGATCATGAGGTCGAGACTGAGACCATCCTGGACAACATGGTGAAACCCCGTCTCCACTCAAAATACAAAAATTAGTCAGACGTGGTGGCGTGCACCTGTAGTCCCAGCTACTTGGGAGGCTGAGGCAGGAGAATCTCTTGAACCCAGGAGGTGGAGGTTGCAGTAAGCTGAGATCATGCCACTGCACTTCAGCCTGGGAAACAGAGTGAGACTCTGTCTCAAAAAATAAAAATTTTAAAAATCACCCTCCTCCCTGTGTCTAGAGGCAGGAAGGGGAAGTGGGGAACCCTGTCCCCGTGGCAGGAATGAATGGTACCACCCCAGCCCTCCGAGAGGGGCGTCCAGCCCTTGAGCAGCCTCTGGGACAGATGATGGGAGAAGCATCACCACGGTGGTCACCAGGCACTGAGCCCCGAGTCCACCGCACCCTCCCTTCCAACCTCACCACATCCTCATGCTCGGTCATTGCCCCATCCCACAGAGGAAGAAGCTGAGCTTGCCGTGGCAGATGCTGGAAGCCAGAATGGCCTGACAGCACAGCCCTTGTTCTAAGAGGTGAAGCAGGCCAGGACCAGGACGGCACACATCGTTCTCGGCAGGGGTGCAGACAGAGGACCGGCACTGCCCCCTATGCCCAATAGGCAGAAAGGGGGCACCAAGATGCTACACAGCCAGAGAGATTCCCCCGGCCGTGGCTGGAGGTGACGTGATGGGATGCAGGGCCGGGTGCATGCAAGGTGCTTAGGTCTGTGGTGACTGCATCAGATTGGTGGCCACTTCCCACCCCAAAGCCTGAACGGAAGCCCCGCCCAGGTCAGCAGACATACTGCCTCTCACTCGAGTGTGAGTGTGAGCAGACTGTATCCCTTCTTGAACGGACACAAAGAAAGTGCCAGCCTCCCCAGGCAGAACCCCATCCTCATCTCCCCTGGCTCTCCCTTGGGGTGCTGGCAACAGCTGCCCCTGTCTTTCCCCTGTCCCCTGCCTGCAGAGGGAGGATGGAGCAGGTAGAGTGAGGTGGCCAGCAGTCTACACACATCAATTTACAACCCAAGCCGCAGGAGAGTATTGGAGACTTGATGGGGACTGGGCTTCCTGTACACCCTGTTTAAACATAGTCTCCACATCTCTGCATTTTTTTTTTTTTTTTTTTTTTGAGACAGAATCTTGCTCTTTCGCCCAGGCTGGAGTGCAATGGCACAATCTCAGCTCACTGCAACCTCCACCTCCCAGGTTGCAGCGATTCTCCTGCCTCAGCCTCCCAGGTAGCTGGGATTACAGGCACATGCCGCCACACCCAGCTACTTTTATGTATTTTTAGTAGAGATGGGGTTTCACTATGTTGGCCAGTCTGGTCTCGAACTCCTGACCTCAAGTGATCCACCCACCTTGGCCTCCCAAAGTGCTGGGTTGACAGGCCAGACCACTGTGCTCGGCTTACATCTCTGCACTTTAAAGACATTTTAGATGAGTGTAGCCCAGGTCTGCCCTTGAGAGAAAACACTATTTCAGGAAGTTTTCACATGATCTTCCTGTTCCTTTCTAAGTCGCTGCAGTGTGTTGTTTCCTTGGAGAAGACAAAAACGAAGCTATGCTTTTTTTTTTAAAGGAAAGCAAATGTATCTGCAGAAGTTGACAGCATTGAGTCCAGGGCAGTGCGGTTACTCTTCCAACTTAGCTGCACGAACTGGCTCTGTGGATTCTGGTTCCTTCTTCCATCTTTTGCTTCTTTCTTTTCTATCTTCCTTTTTTTTTTTTTTTGAGTTGGAGTCTCCCTTTGTAGCCCAGACTGGAGTGCAATGGCAAGATCTCTGCTCACTGCAACCTTTGCCTCCCAGGTTCAAACAATTCTCCTGCCTCAGTCTCCCCAGTAGCTGGGATTACATGCAGCCACCACCGCACCTGGCTAGTTTTTGTATTTTTAGTAGAGACAGGGTTTCACCATGTTGGCCAGGTTGGTCTCAAACTCCCGACCTCAAGTGATCTGCCCACTTCGGCCTCCCAAAGTTCTGGATGACAGGCGTGAGCCCCGGCGCCCAGCTTCTACCTTCCTCTTTCTGACCCATTCCTAGACCTTCCATTTCCCTCCATTTCTTTGTCTTTCCCTTTTTAAAAAAATAATCTACTGGAGACATGGATACTAATTACAAGAGCAATTAATCTGCCAATCACAAAGGTCTTGCCCCAAGAGAAGCCTGGTTAACTCCAGGATGCCTTTCAGCTCTTGTTTTCTGCACAGGCAGGCCCTGGAGATATTCTCGGGTTAGCCCCAGACCACCACAGTCAGGCAAATCCTGCAGAAAAGTGAGATGCACACACTTTTTTGGTTTCCCAGTGCATAGAAAAGTGATTTTTGTCCTGTCGTCTGTTAAGCGTGCAACAGCGTCAGGTCTAAGCAGCGTGCGTGTCTTAATTTAAAATACCTTATTGCTGAGAAATGCTAGCAATCACCAGAGCCTGCGCGAGTCAGTCATTTTGCCGTTGGAGGGTCTTGCTTCGGCGTTGATGGCTGTTGACTGGATAGAGTGGTGGCTGCTGAAAGCTGGGGTGACTGTGGCAACTGCTGAGAATAAGACAACAGTGAGTTTTGCCACATCCATTGATCTTCCTTTCACGAGAGATGTCTCGGTGGCATACCGTGCTGTGTGATAGCGTTTTACCCACAGCAGAACATCTGCAAATTGGAGTCTTTTCTCTGAAACGCTGCTGCCGCCTTCTCAACTAGGCTTTCGGAATATTCTCAATCCTCTGTTATCATTTTAACAGCATTTGAAGCATCTTCACCAGGAGTTGATTCCATCTCGAGAAATCACTTTCTTTGCTTATCCCTAAGAAGCAACTCCTCATCCATTCAGGTTTTCTCATGAGATTGCAGCATTGCAATCCCATCTTCAGCTCCACTTCTTTTTTTTGAGATGGAGTCTCACTCTGTTGCCAGGCTGGAGTGGGCAGCGGTGCGACCTCGGCTCACTGCTACCTCTGACTCTCTGGTTCAGGCTATTCTCGTGCCTCAGCCTCCCGAGTAGCTGAGATTACAGGCATGCATCACATTCCTAGCTAATTTTTTAGTAGAGATGGAGTTTCACCATGTTGGCCAGGATGGTCTCAATCTCTTGACCTTGTGATCTGCTGGCCTCGGCCTCCCAAAGTGCTGGTTCAGCTCCACTTCTACTCTTGCTGTTTCCACCACATCTGCAGTGACTTCCCCTGCAGGCTTGCACCCCTCAAAGTCGTTCATGAGGGTTGGGATCCACTTCTCAGCTCCTGCTCTTGTTGACATGCTGACCTCCTCCCATGAATCACAGATATGCTTCATCGCCTCTAGAATGGCAAACCCTTTCTAGAAGGTTTTCAACTGACTTTGCCCAGATACATCAGAGGAATCACTGTGGCAACCATAGCCTCACAAAATGTATTTCTTAAATATTAAGGATTGAAAGTCAAAATATTCCTGGATGCTTAGATTGCAAATGGCTGTTGGCTCAGCAGGCATGAAAATAGCACGAATCTCTTCTGAGGCATTGTCAGTGGGCAGTAACATTTTGAATGAAATCTCTTTCTTTTCTGAACAGTAGATCTCAACAATGAGCTTAAAATATTCAGTAAACCATGCTGTAAACAGATCCTAGAGAAGCCTTCCCTGACCTTCCCCTAATCAGAATAGCCTCCACCATATTACACAACCCAGCATAGGCACCTGTGCAATTCACCTGGTGCAAGAAACTTCACCACACTCATGGCTGTTTGTTCAGTTGTCACCTCCAGGTTGCAAACTCCACAGGGTCAGGGTTGAAGCTGTCTTTTTCCCAGCTGTCTCCCTATGGGAGTTTGTCATTAAACAATGCAAATAGCTGTTGAATGGATGGATGGATGCATGGATGGATGGATGGATGGATGGATGCATGGATGGATGCATAGATGGATGGATGGATGGATGGATGGATGCATAGATGGATGGATGGATGGATGGATGGATGGATGGATGGATGCATGCATGGATGGATGGATGGATGGATGGATGGATGGATGGATGGACGGGTGGACAGATGGATGGGTGGATGCATGGACGGATGGATGGACGGATGGACGGACAGATGGATGGATGCATGGATGGATGGATGGATGGATGGATGGATGGATGGATGGATGCATGGATGGATGGATGGACAGATGGATGGATGCATGGATGGATGGATGGATAGATGGATGGATAGATGGATGGATAGATGGATGGATGGATGGATGGATGGATGGATGGATGGATGGATGGACAGATGGATGGATGCATGGATGGATGGATGCATGGATGGATGGATAACGTACTGTCATCCAGGCTTGGTTGATCTGTTTTTAGAGCACAGGCAGAGTAGATGTAGCATCATTCTTAAGACCCTAGGATTTTCAGAATGGAAAATGAGCATTGATTTCAACTTAAAGTCACCAGCTGCATTAGCCCCTCGCAGGGGGAGTCAGCCTGTCCTTTGAAGCTTTGAAAGCAGACATCGATTTCTCCTCTCTAGCTATGAAAACCCTAGATGGCATCTTCTTCCAGTAGATGACAAGGCTGTCTTGTGTCAGCTGAGAATCTGTTGTTGAGTGTGTCCACCTTCCTCAATTATCTTAACTGGACATTGCTGAGAACCTGCTGCAGCTTCTCCGTCAGTACTTCCTGCGTTGCCTTGCACGTTCACATGATGGACACAGCTTGTTTTCTCAAATTTTGCGGAAGCTGCTAGCCTCCAGCTTTTTTCCTGCAGCTTCCTCAGCTCCGTGGTTTTCATCAAATTGCAGAGAGTGAGGGCTTTGCTCTAGATTAGGCTTAGGCTTAAGGGAATGTTACGGCCAATTTGATTTTCTCTCCAGACCAGGAAAACTTCCTCCCCGTCAGTGATACGGCGGTTCCGGTTTCTCATCAGTCATGTGTTCACTGCAGTAGCACTTTTCATTTCGTTCAAGAGCTTTTCCTTTGCCTTCGCGGCTTGCCTACCTGGCGCAAGGGGCCTGTCTCAGCTTTCAGCTGATCTCAGCTTTTGACACGCCTTCCTCACTAAGCTTAATCGTTTCTGGCTTTTGATCTAAAGCGGAAGATGTGTGATTCTTCCTTTCCCTCAAACACTTAGGGGCCATTGTGGGATTATTAATTGGCCTGATTTCTTTTTTTATTCCCTTGGCAAGTGACGTAAGAGCTGGAATCAGCCTAATTTCAGTATTGTTGTGGCTCAGGTAATAGGGAGGCCCAAGGAGGTGAGGAGAGATGAGGGGCCAGCCAGCTGGTAGATCAGTCAGAACACCCAGCGTTTATCAGTTAAGTCCTCTGTGTTATATGGGTGCAGTTCGTGGTACCCCAAAACAATTACACTAGTAGCATCAAAGATCCGTGATCATGGATCAGCATGACGGATGTCATACTAATGAAGTTTGACATATTAGGAGAATCGCCAGAATGTGACACACAGACACGAAGTAGTGAGCACGTGCTATTGGAAAAATGACGCCAACAGATGTACTTGGCTCAGGCCAGTCACAGTGGCTCACACGCATAATCCCAGCACTTTGGGAGGCCAAGGTGGGGGGTGCACTTGAGGCCAAGAGTTTGAGGCTGCAGTGAGCTATGATCTTGCCACTGCACTCCAGCCTCGGTGACAGAGCGAGACCCTATTGCTAAAAAAAAAACAAAAAACCACAGAACCAAAAACTACACTTGCTCAAAGCTGCATTGCCACAAGCCTTCGGTTCATAACAAATGCATGAAGCACAAGCAAACACCGGGTGATAAAACAAGATATGCCTCTGCGTCTTTTTTTACGCCTTTTCTCTGAAAATCGGACTCCGTGTTCCACACTGTTCTGTAACCTCTTTTTTTCCTGAACATGTGGGGAATAGTTTTTCCCATCAGTAAGCGCTGTTATCCATGCCTTTGAGGGTAGAATGCCCCGCACCGATGTCATGTTTCCCTGACTCTCACGTTTACCGATGTTCCTGTGGTAGCACTGGGCTTGACGGGCACCTTTCTCGGGGTCCCTTTCCCGCTTTTCCCCTCTGCCCCATTAGAGCCTGCCTACAGAGGGTTCCTGTTGGCCAGCTTTCCTTTAGAGAAAGCATTTAGAGGAGGGACCAGCACGTGCATTGCTTTATTTCTTGGTGATTCATGTGGCGTGGCATCCCTGGACATCGGAGGGAATTGTTTTCGTAAAGCCTAGCCCAGCTCGCTGTTGAATTCTGCTGCGGTGGAAGTGAGGCGACCACCCGGTGATGTGGCCAGGAGAGCCGAACAGGCCCTCAGCAAAGGGAGAGAGCTGCAGATGAGCCGGGGCTAGAGCGTGACCCCCTTTTGTTCAACAAGAGCACTGGCATGTGTCTGTATTCCTACGCATGATCAGCAGTGCACAGAGAAGGGTCTGGAATAACTCCCCAGGGTCATGTTTGAGGTTGTCCCTGGGAGGGGAGTGAGGTGGGAGAGGGAAGAGGGAAACTTTGCCTTTTCTGTGTTATTTTCATCTTTCCCAGGAGCAGTGTATTCTGAGCTGGCGTCTCTAGGCCCTGCCCACTCTGGGGGCGGTGAGGTGCTGGCAGCCCTGGCTATTCCCGGGAGCGGTACCTGCGGGACACCTGCCCACTCCCGGCTCCACCTGGGAACTGTGCTGCCCTTGACATTCCCCTAGAAGAAGGGTCAAGAGACATAAATAAGGGGAGGAAATGCTTTTTTCAAATTGCTGAATCCCTCATTGCCAGTTGGTTTCCATGGAGACAGTGCCGGAGGCTGGCGATTGGTACTGAGAGTCTGCGTCAAAGTGTGTGCCCCTTGGCCAGCCATGCAGGGGCCACCTCGGAGTTGGCTTTCAAGGCCACTATGAAGAGCCATGTGCCCAGCTCTGAATGACAAGCCACACAATGCCCTGAGACCCCCTGTGCCACCAGCCCCGGCTGTGCCTTAAAAGAAACAAGCCAGTAGGTGTCCCCTGCTCCAGCACCTGCCTCACTGGCACCTGCCACCCCTACCCACAGTGAGCCTCTAAGGTGCAAGTGATCCTTGTGCCTGGCTTTTAAAGATTTCTCCAGAGGGTCCCTGAGGAGGTGCCCCATTCCCATCTTCCTGAACTGCCCCCACTGCCCACCTCCCAACTCTCTTGCCTTAAGCACTCCTCCCTCCCTGGCTGACTCCTGGGCACCATTCAGGCCTGACAGTCACATCCTAGAGAAGCCTTCCCTGACCTTCCCTAATCAGAATAGCCTCCACCATATTACACAACCCAGTACAGGCACCGGTGCAATTCACCTGGTGCAAGAATCTTCACCACATTCATGGCTACTTGTTCATTTGTCGCCTCCAAGTTGCCAACTCCACAGGGTCGGAGTTGTCTTTTTCCCAGCTGACTCCCTATGGGAGGTTATCATTAAACAGTTCAGATAGCTGTTGGATGGATGGACGGATGGATGGATGGATGGATGGATGGATGGATGGATGGATGGATGGATAGACGGATGGACGGACGGACGGACGGACAGACGGACGGACGGATGGATGGATAGATGGATGGATGGATGGTTGGACGGACGGACGGACGGATGGATGGACGGACGGATGGATAGATGGATGGATGGATGGATAGATGGATGGATGGATGGAAGGACGGATGGATGGATGCATGCATGCATGAATAGATGGATGTATAAATAGATGAAGAATTGATGGGTGGATGCATGGATGGATGGATGGATGGCTATTGGATGGACAAATGAGTGGGTGGGTGGGTGGGTGAGCAAATGGATAGGTGAGTGGGTGGGTAGTCAAGTGGATGGATGAATGGAGGATGGGTGGGTCCATGGATGGATGGACGGATGGATGGATAGCTAGTTCAATGGACAAATGGATGGGTGAATGGGTAGGCAAATGGACAGATGAGTGGGTAGTTGGGTGGGTGGATGAATGGATGGGGGATAAGTGGGTAGATGGATACAGGACCGGGGAGATGGATGAATGGGTGAATACTGGATGAATGAGTGGATGGATGATGGATGAACGGAGGGATGGATAAAAGCAAGCCTGTCCTTACTAAGAACAAAGAACAGGGAAGGATTCTGGTCAATTTGTGTTAAATGCCGGGTGAGATTAGAGAGTATCACTGGGCAGTGTGGCCTGGGACCTAGAGCTGTGAGGACCTGGGGAAGCTTTACCAACTGGCTGCTTCCCCGCCCCTTCCTCATGCTGTCCCTGCCCCACTCTGCCAGTCTGTTCTGTCGTCACTGGTCCCAAATTCTGTTTCCCAAAGCAGCCCATCCAGCTGGCTCTGCTGGCTCTGCTGGCCATCCCTGCCCCATTGACAGTGCCCTTTGCATCAGCTCTTGGCTTTAGCCCCTGCCAGCCAATGGATGGACCACCCATGATCAGGTGCCCACCCTTGGGTCAGTCGGTCTCCCAAGGCACAGAGCATGGTACCATTTCCCTTGTGCCAGACTGGGAGTGCTATGGCCTGAGCTCTGCCAGCTCAGAGAGGCTGCACACTATGCCCCCCCCCCACAAAATCCAGTGCAACCAAGCCCCTGGTGTGGTAGCCACAGAGCTCAGGGGCTTGTCCTGCAGCCCTTAACCCTCTGCCCTTGGACCACTTCTGGCACCAGCATGCCCCAGGCTGCGCCAGCACTGCCCCTCTGTCTTTTTAGAACATTTAGTGGAATGACACAAAACAACTTCTTTCGGGGACTTGCTTTCCTGGGTCGTTTGTCAGGGGGGTCCTGTGTACCCCAGTGTTTTAAAATGTAGGTTTTATTATTCAAGTACGGCGAGGCCAGCGGATCAGGAAACAGCTGTCAAAGGCCACTCCTTGGGGGCCACCCAGGGAAGCACCAGGTCCAGGAGAAGGCAGAGGGAGGGAGGCGGGATGCGTGGACAGGAGCTTTATCGTGATTTCCGCAGGAAGGAGCGGGCAAGGCAGGCAAGGTAGGTGGGTTTGGGGTTGGCAGCTGGAATAGCTTCAGAGCTCTGGGACCTAAGGCCTTTCCCTGGTGGTCCGGAACCCAGCCCTGAGGCGGTAAGGGCAGGGACAGTGGCTGGGAGTGTGGGAGCTGGATGGAGGAGGGGTGAGGGTGGTCTCTGCCTCGGTCGGTTGGCATTTGAATGTCTAGCTCTCAGGAAAGCTGTTTACTATCTCTAAGAATCACCTGACTCTGGAGGGGCCATCCCTCCAGGGTCAGCAAAACCCTGGATGCCAGAGCATCAGAAAGACAGAAAATAAGACTCAGATGATAGACCCGTCACACAGGATCTGAATGCAGACTCGGCCCTGCACATGACATGAGAGCCAGGATGCCTGGCTTAGTGAGCACCTCCTACCTTCAGACTCACTTGACCTGCAAATGTGCCCTTGAGCCAGGCCCCACTCTGAGGGCTGGGGACACATCAGGGGCCAACCGAGGGCAGACTGGAGCCAACACGCTAGCAGGCAGACCCAAGTCATAGGCAGCAGTCACGGCCGAGACGTGAATGGTTCTGGGGGTCAGCAGGGATGAGGCCTTGGGGAGTGTGCTGGGGTGGCTGCAGAGTCATGCACGGTGGTCAGGGCAGTTTCAGGGCAAAGGTGGTGGAGGTAAGGAGGAGCCAGGTGGTCTAGAGAAGAACATTCTGGGCGGGCGGTACCTGGAGGTTGGAGGAAACAGCTGAGCTGAGCAAGCTGCTGATAGTGGCAGGGCAGAGAGCAGAGGCGTGGCTGGCTGAGGCCATGGGAACAGCAACCGAAGCGTGCTGGCTTTTACCCTGTGAGGAGCGGGCAGCCCGCAGGCATTATGCCATGGGGTGGTAGTGAGATCTTGTGGGGTTACAGAGGATGAGGATCACTCTGGCCGCTGGGTTGACAGAAGACTGCAGAGGGGATGGGCAGCCTCGGTGGGTCATTAGCAGGCTCCTGACTGTGAGCGTGGGGTGGATGGGCTCCAGGTTTTCACCCTGAGCCACTCACTATGGAGGGGGCGCAACTCCAGTGAATTTGGGATTTGGTGACCCAGAGCGCATGCTTTCAGTGCCATCTGGGCAGCTGGCATTTAGCTGCACTTTCCTGGCACTGCCCTCCTTGGAGCCAGATGTCAGCTAGCCCCTTGCAAGAATCAGAGCTCATGGAAATTGCACCTGCCAGTATTTATGGAGCACTCTCTGTGCTGTAGGTGCGGGGCAGGGCTGGACCCTCCCTGCCTATGTCACAGCCCCGGAGGTCCGGGCACTATGGATGCTCCCGTCACACTTTGGCCCCTGTTCTGCAGCTGAATCTTCCAGTTCGCTCCTGGCCTTGTCCCCTTGCCCTCCAGCTCACCTTCTCACTGCGTGCTGTCTCTGGCAGCAAGGCCTCCTCACACCTCTTGCATCAGTTGAGGAGATGCTGCTAGGCCTCCCGGAGGCAGCCTGGGAATCCACCGTCTATGGAGAGACCCCTGACCCCGTAGGTAGATGACGGCATCCACCCTCTGGCCTCCACAGCTCCCTTACATCCACAGCCCAGTGCTCTTGCCCTGGGGCCAGGCACCACGCAGATTCTCCCCCAATCCTCCCGCTATTCCTCGCTCCATGTGGCTGTCAGAGCACTGAGCTGTGTCCCCATCCACAGGGCAGCACCCTGGGCCCACAAGGCTGCTGCGAGCCTCAGGAGAGCGAGCTCCTGCACAGCGGGCCGCACCCGTGCTCCCCCGGGCTTCTGAGACCTCACCAACACCTGGAGGTCCTGATCCTCAGACACGCAGACCCCACCCCCACCCCAGCCCAGACTGGCTGACTCGGATTGCCAGGGAGAGGGCCCAGGGCCTGCATTTGTGCAGAGCTCCCCGGGCACTTCTGAAGCTCCAGCAGCTTCCGGAACACCCATGTAGCACACATGGGTGCTGCCTGTGGCACATCTGGTTTTTGGCTGCCATCTCTGGGTGAAGGCCCCTTCAGGGACCCCCGACAGCATCGTAAGTGAGGCACTGCATTCCCACATCCAACTGGGTGCACACTGGCACTTGAGAAGGCCCAGCACTCCAGGGCTACCCTCAGTGAACCAGGGGAGAGTTCACATGTCCTCCCACCACCCCAACCTATGCGCGCTGGTCAGACAGATACGGGCCTGAGCATGTACCTGCTGCCTGCCGCCTCTGTAGGAGCGAGCTCAGAGGGACACACTGGCTCAGGGACGCCAAGGGAGGTTGAGCGGGTCCCATCTGCTGAGCAGGCCGAGCACAGAGCATCTCATCCCAACACTTGCAGACATGTGTGCATGAGCTAATTGGATCTGGCTGGGGCTGGTGGCCTCCATGCATCAGCAGTAATAAAGTTAGAGGCTTGGAGGCCCTGGATGTGTGGGGACAGTGAGGCGTCCTTTCAGCTGGTGCCCATGCCAGGCCCCTTCTCCTCATGAGGATGGTGGCATTGGCCCCCTGGAGTGGAGCCCCTCTCTGTTTTCTTTCTAAGGCCTTCTCCGGCTGACAGCCCCTGTGACTCTCCACCCTGAGTCTATCTGCTCTCTCCCCGGGCCGACCCCTCCTCTGGCCTCAGCTCTTCGGCAGGAAAGGAAGACTGGGTCTGACCTCTCCCATTGACCAGCAACTCCGGGGGGAGGCAGGATGGCCTTTGTGGGCATCAGCTTTGGGGCAGGACTGGCAGACATTTCCGGCCCCAACCCTCGTGTGCCTGAGAGAGGAGATCAGGAGCTTTGCTCTACAGGAGATTAAATTGGAGTCCAGTGAGATTAAGTGGTTTTGCAGGCACCACGCCGCTCACACAGCTCAGAGCTGGCAGAGCAAGGCCTGCGGTGGGTTCCTCCTGTTCCAGGCCTGGGCTGTCTATACTCGTGGAATGCTGCTGTGTGCACCAGGCCCCGGCTCCATCTTTGCCTTCAGCTTTATTTATTTACTTACTTACTTGCTTATTTATTTATTTTGAGACAGAGTCTTGCTCTGTGGCCCAGGCTGAAGTGCAGTAGTGTGATAGCTGACTGCAAGCTCCGCCTTCCCCATTCAAGGGATTCTCCTGCCTCAGCCTCCCAAGTAGCTGGAATTACAGGCACCCACCACCACTCCCGGTTAATTTTTGTATTTTTAGTAGAGACTGGGTTTCACCATGTTGTCCAGGCTGGTCTCAAACTCCCGACCTCAGGTGATCTGCCCTCTTCGGCCTCCCAAAGTGCTGGGATTACCGACCTGAGTCTCTGCACCTGGCCTGGCCAGCTTTAAAGAACAGTGAGTTACAGTGTTAGCAAGAAGTGAACAAACAATAACATTGCAAGAAATGAAGCAGCAACAACCTTAGTGTAACACAGCATTTGCCATTCCGCTAGAAAGATGCCGCCTCTGAGGAAGACGGAGGCCTCTCCTCGGTGACTAGAGCAGCTGGTCGGGTTTGGAGTTTCATTTCAGTGACCACGAGGGCTTTCCTTCCCCTGTCCTCCAAACGCTAGGCTTGCTTTTGCCATTGTCCCTGATGGAGATCCTCACGGTGACTTCTATAGGAGGGAGTGCTGCGAGCCTTTATCCATTCCCAGTCTGGGCACCTCTGGTCCCTAGATCTGGCATCTTCCCTCCCCGGCCACTCCTCAGAAGGCCTCAAGATAACAAACACTCAGGTGCTGATGACGGGGAAGGGGCAGAACTTTGAGAGCCCCTAGACCTGGGGGGCTCTGGGTCGGGGCAGAGGCATGGAGGGTGTGGTGTGTATGCCCACACATGTGTGCGGCAGTACCGGGGGCCCACAGAGGGAACAGCAGGTGAGCCCCCCAGATCCCCCCACAGCCAAACCAGCTCTGGCCTCTGAGAGCGGCACAGGCCTTGAGGTCTCAGGTTGGCATGAAGATGTGCCTGTGAGCCGGGCTGCTGGCCTCGCCGTTCCCGCCTGCCCCAGCCCTGGCCCTGGCCGGGAAGCCACCAGTGGGGCAGCAGCCTCAGGTCTGAAGAGTGGGAGGTCCCAGCAGAACACTGCTCCCTCCTCCTTCACCTTGAGCCCCTGTGGGGTCCACACGTTCCTCTGGCAACACCGATCAAACCCAGACTGCCCGGACGAGGCCGGGTCCCCAGCAGCCCACTCATTGGTGGCCCGATTTCATCTTGCAGGTGGGCCAGGGATGCGATGGAGTGTTCTGGAGGCTGGCGTGGTCTGCAGTGACAAAGGGACGTTCAGAGACAGCCTGCTGGTGGACTCCTGGACACCAGGGCCATTTGGGGTGCAGGGCTGAGCTCCCACCTTGTGGCTATGATAGGGTCTTTAGTTGTGACAGCCAGCAAGCTTGTGCCGCGCCTCAGCCCACCTGCCCCCGCCCCTGTTTATTAATGACTAAAAGGCAGGGGTTGGTCTGCAAAGCGTCCCCTGGAAGCAGCCCCGTAGATGTCCACAGGTTTCTGATGTCCTCAGCCTCTGCAGAAGTCAGCTGTGCACTTCCTGTGGCTGAGGCAGGAGCAGCAAGTCACCGTGAACCTGGTGGCTTCAAACAACACGTGTTTATTATCTTAGGATTCTGGAAGCCAGACGTGCGACACGGGGCTCACTGGGCTAAAGTCAAGCTGTAGTCAGGGCTGGGTTCCGCTGGAGCCCCGGGCGAGCCTGTTTCCTTGCCTTTTCTGCCTTCTAGAGGCTGCCTGTGTTCCTTGGCTTGTGGCCCCCTCCTCCATCTCCAGCCAGCAGTTCATCCCTCCGACCCCTGCTTCCATCCTCACCTCCCCAGCTCTGCTCCTCCTGGCTCCTCCTCCACTTATCAGGACCCTTGTGATGACGCTGAACATCAGGACCATCTCCCTGTCTCAAGGTTTCACATCTGCAAAGTCCCTTTTGCCACTTATAGTCACATAGTCACAGGTCCCGGGGATTAGGGCATGGGCATTTGGGGGCCATGGCCCTGCTGACCACAGTAGGCTGACCTGCACAGGATGGGTCCTGGGGACACCTGGGGTCCTAGGATCCAGCCCAGACAAGGAGACGCCACCTGGGGCCCAGCTCAGCCCATGCCTGTCTTACATTCATGCCATCACCCAGGACTGGGCTTTGCCTCATGGGGTAGCCTGCGACCCCCACTTTCTGGGCAGAAGGAAGGGAAGGGATGTGGTGCCAGCTGCAGCTTCTCCTGGCTGTCCTCAGAGCAGCCACCGTTGCCCTGTCCCACAGCTGGACCTTTTCGGGGGCTCCTCATGCTCCTGTGAGGGGCCTTGATCTGTGTTTCATGCAGGTGCTAAGACAGCGCAGCGAGCCCACCAGCTGGAAATTATGTTCTTGAAAAATATCATGCCCCACGTTCAGCACAAGGCAGATTTGGACTGGGGAAGTGCCCACACCCTCGGCCACCTTGCCAGGGGTGAGCTGTAGCCCTGCATTCCTGCTCCCCCAGATCCAGCACCAGGCTTGTTCCCACCTGCATTCATGCTCCTCTGTGTTCCGGTTCCCAGGCCCCCATATTCAGCAACAGCTGGAGAGAGGGCGGACAGGGCAGCCCCGCTGATGCTGTGGTGTGTGGGGCTGGTCTGTAAGAGGAGGCCACTGTGGGGAGGCCAGGGAAGGACTAAGAGCAGCTGAGCAAGACGGTCTCTGGGCTCATGGCCTCCCTGGCAGCTAAACCATCACGAATAAGTAACATTTTCAAGGAGAGAACAATCGTCCTTCTTTGAGAAGAAAGCCAGTGTCTTGGTTACCTCTACACTTGGCTAAAGCCTTCCGTAGGCCGTGCTATTGCTCCAGTTCATGTAAACTAGCAGATTCTATGTCACCGAGCGCAAGGCCAGGCACCCGGCTGGTCAGTGGTGGTGTGAGATGAAGCTTCTGCCTGTGAGACGTGCCCCAGGGCCCCCACCATCTCGGGGACACGCTGTGTACTTCATGGAGGAGGAACCACTGTCGGTGCCAGATTAGTACAAACAAAGGCTGTTGGCCTCCAGAGCCCGTCGTGTCCATGAGCACTTGGGGCCATGCAATGCTGTGGTCCGGGATGGGAGGCTGTGAGTTCTGTCGTGGGCGTGTCCTCCCTGAGACCTCGCCTTCCGCACCAACAATAGCACCATCCTCAGGTGAGCAGGGAAGGTGCCGTTCCTGAAACCCCCTCTTGTGGGGCTGGAGTACAAGTTCAAAGGCAATCTGCATTCCTCCCATCTCTGGGGGGCAGGAGCATCCGTTTCCTGCAGCCTGTTGTGGTTCTGGGACGTGGGCCGCGCCCTGCAGGCCTTCGGCTGGGATTCGAGTCCAGCCGTGGACAGGCGCCATTCCTGTGGGCAGCTTTTCTGTCCGTGCAGTGGCAAGAGTACTGTGTGAGAGCCGCCACAGTACTGCACTAAGTCAGTGTGTCTCTGTGGGTCTGAGTCTGCTCAGGCTGACCACAGCGCCCCACAGACTGGGGGCTTACACGGGACGTGGGTGGGCTCACATTCTGATGGCTGGAGCGCAGATCAAGCTGCGCGGGGCTGGTTCCTCCTGCAGCCTCTCTCCTGGGGTCGTGTTCAGCTGCCCTCTCCCTGTGCCCTCACAGGTCGTCCCCTCTGGCGTGTCAGTGTTCTCATCTCCCTAAAAGGCACCAGTCCCACTGGTGCCTTTAGTGCCCACCCTGATGGCCTCGTCGTAAATTAATCAGCTGTTTAAAGGCCCTATCTGCAAATATAGTCAGGTTCTGAGGTTGTGGGAAGGTCAGGACTTTACTGTAGGAATGGGGCGCACAGTTTGCCTCTGTTTGTCAGCCCACCCAGGCTGTGGGGTGCAGTGTGACCAGGGCAAGGAGCCAAGAGTCCAGTCCCTGAATGCTCCGGTGGTGGTGGGCCTAGGCGGGGAGCCGGTCCTCGCCACTCACATCAATCTGTTGCCTTGTCTATTTCATGGACATCGAGAAAGCCTGATTCCCCTGTGAGAGAAGCAGCAGCAGTGCCCGTGGGCCTGGGGACGGTCACTGGCCTGGAACCCATACCCATTACCTGGCTCAATTCTGCAAACCCGCCTGTGGCTTTTGGTCCCCATGTGCACTGGAACTGAGGCTCTGGGAATCATGTGACTCTCCCTAGCCCAGAAGTGTCTCATGGCCCGTGGGTGCCATGAAACAGCTCCACCAAGGAGACAGGTATGGCCATGGATCTCCTCACTGTCCATATGGTTGGGTCATTCCTGGTGGTCTTGGGGTCGCTGGAGCAATCATGGCCCCTGCCCGGAGCTCGAGGTTTTGACACTGATGATCCCTTATTATGCTTTCCAGAAAGGCACAGCTCTGAGTCACTCTTCCTGTCACTGCGCGGGGATCACGAGTCCTCCTGAGGGTGTCTGGGCTCCATGGTGTCACGTCTGTGTCACCGTATCCAGACTGAGGGAAGAGGCTGGCACCTGGTGATGCAGGGCCGGGGGCACTGGGGGAGCTCATCTCCTAGGAGGGAGGCAGTGGCCGTGGCCTCTGTAGCAGGTGCAGGACTGGCACTCTCCTGGGCTCCCACGGTGTCCTGGCCACCCCTTCCATTAACTGCGTGATACTCATTATTTCTAGAGAGCCACTGGCACTCCCCAGGCATTGACCACCTGCCTGTCCTGTCCTCGGTGCTGACTCATCAACCCCTCACGGTCCCTTGGGGTTGGTGGCACTACTGCCCTATTTAGCAGGGGAGAAAAGTGAGGGATAAGGAGACGATGAAAGCTGTTTGCAGGGACTTTCACTGCCTCACAGCTGTCCTGAGCATCCCAGGTGGGTCTTACTGACAGGGAAAAGGAGGCTCCGAAAGAGCCAGGTAACTTCTTCAGGCTGGGAGGGGCCGAGTTCGGGCTGGGGGTGTGGGTTTTTTGACTCTGTGTCCAGTGCTCCCTGCTGGCATGGCTGCCTCCCTGGGAGGTGCATGGGGTCCAAGGAGCCCTGGCAGGAGGGCTCGGTGCCACATCTTTGCCTGCAGCTTCTGTGCCTCTGTCCCCCTGCACCGCCAGTCTCTCCTGTCCTTGGCTGCATCCCAGCACCTGTGAAAACAAAGGGCTCGTAAGAAGCGCTGAGGGACAGATAGTCCCCAGAGACACGAATGGCCTGGTGCTCACATCCCAGGAATATGTCTGCCAAAATTCAAACCCATGAGATGCTCTGGGTGGGGGGTGGGAGACACATTCCCACTCTAGGGAAACGGGAGATGCAGCATACAGATGCTCACTCATGACTCTCAACGCTCAGCTGACTCCACCAGCAAATAATTACGGAGCCTCCGACACTGCCAGGCTGCAGCAAAACCCAGGGGATTCTGCGGTAAGGGATCAAAACCAACCAGCGCCCCAGCCTAGCTCTGATGAGCCTCACGGGAGCTCAGCATCCTCCACGGTGTCCAGCCCACCCCCCCAGAGTTCTCCACCCCATCCCCTACCACGTGCTGGGGCTACACAGAAGCCTGTCAGCAGTCACCATACAGCCCTCTCTCATCCCTCGCCCCCCCCCACCACCTCAGTGTTAATTTACTTGTACTCTGTAAAGCATGCACACATTGCAAAATAGGAGGAAATACCAAAGGCAGAGGCAAGGGAACCGTCAAGACAAGCCTGGTGTCCGATCTCCACCCCAGGGGACTCCATTTCCCTGCTTTGGGCTGACTCTGTTGGTCTTTGTACTTTTTTTTTTTTAGACAGAGTCTCATTCTGTTGCCCAGGCTGGAGTACAGTGGTGTGATCTCGGCTCACTGCAACCTCTGCCTACCGGGTTCAAGCGATTCTCCTGACTCAGCCTCCGTGGTAGCTGGGATTATAGGCGCGCACCACTATGCCCAGCTGATTTTTTTGTATTTTTAGTAGAGATGGGGTTTTGCCATGCTGGCCAGGCTGGTCTCGAACTACTGTCCTTGGCCTCCCGAAGTGCTGGGATTATAGTCATGAGCTACCGCACCTAGCCAGCTTTTGTACGTTCATAGTAACATGGGGTGAGTGACTGTCCCTCTGCTGCCCACCCAGGTGGCTTGGCCTGGACCCCAGTGTCCTTCTCAGTCAATGTACTGTCCTCGTCCCCACCCGGAGGAGGGAGGAAGGAGGGCCCGGCTTGAATGCACCATGGAGGATCTGCGGTGATGAAGCTTTTAAAACAGAAACGTGCCCTTTGTGCATGTGGCTTTCTGTGTGTGAGTGTGGGGATGGAGATGGCTGGGCGGGGCCTGCAGGGTAGGTGGGACTTACCGAGGGAGCCTTTCTACTCAGCCTCAGGGTATCATGGCAAAATGAGGAGGACCGGGAAGGACAGGAAAGAAAACTTTCAGGGCAGCGAGGTGTGGGGTCTGAGTTTCTTATAGAAGGCTCCCAACCATAATGGTTTCAGAGGGGTTTCATGACCTGGGTGTCCCAGCACTACGGCAGACATGTGACATAATCCCCCAGTCCACAGGCTGACCCCCTGGGTCTGTGCTCCCCGGCTGCGTCCCAGTGCACAGGGTGGATTCCATCAGAGCCAGCTGCTCCTTCTCTTCCTGCTCCGTGGTGGGGTCAGGATTGCAGGCGGAGTCAGAGAAGGGGAGGGGGGCCCTTTAGGCCTCCTTCATGGGCAGAGGGACACTCACTAAAAGTCCCCTAGCAAAGTGCAAATGTGTGAAAATGGGAGAAGCCATGGCCCCAGAGTCAGGTGAGTGAGTGAGGAGTGAGTGACTGAATGAGTAAGTGAGCGAGTGAGTGACTGAGTGAGTGAGTGAGTGAGTGAGCGAGTGAGTGACTGAGTGAGTGAGTGAGTGAGCGAGTGAGTGACTGAGTGAGTGAGTGACTGAGTGAGTGACTGAGTGAGTGACTGAGTGAGTGAGTGAGCGAGTGACAGAGCGAGTGACTGAGTGACTGAGTGAGTGGGTGAGTGAGTGAGTGAGTGACTGAGTGAGTGAGTGAGTGAGCCAGTGAGTGAGCGAGTGACTGAGTGAGTGACTGAGTGAGTGAGTGAGCGACTGAGTGAGAGTGAGTGAGTGAGTGACTGAGTGAGTGAGCGAGTGACTGAGTGAACGAGTGAGTGAGCGAGTGACTGAGTGAGTGAGCGAGTGAGTGAGAGTGAGTGACTGAGTGACTGAGTGAGTGAGTGAGTGAGCGAGTGACTGAGTGAGCAAGTGAGTGAGTGAGTGACTGAGTGAGTGAGTGAGTGAGCCAGTGAGTGAGCGAGTGACTGAGTGAGTGAGTGACTGAGTGAGTGAGTGAGTGACTGAGTGACTGAGTGAGTGACTGAGTGAGTGAGTGAGTGACTGAGAGTGAGTGACTGAGTGAGTGAGCGAGTGACTGAGTGAACGAGTGAGTGAGCGAGTGACTGAGTGACTGAGTGAGTGAGCGAGTGACTGAGTGAGTGAGCAAGTGAGTGAGTGAGTGAGTGACTGAGTGACTGAGTGAGTGAGTGAGTGAGTGAGTGAGCGAGTGACTGAGTGAGTGAGCGAGTGAGTGAGTGAGTGACTGAGTGAGTGACTGAGTGACTGAGTGACTGAGTGAGTGAGTGAGTGAGTGACTGAGTGAGTGAGTGACTGAGTGAGTGAGTGAGTGACTGAGTGAGCGAGTGAGTGAGTGAGCGAGTGAGTGAGTGAGCGACTGAGTGACTGAGTGAGCGAGTGAGCGAGTGACTGAGTGACTGAGTGAGTGAGCGAGTGAGTGACTGAGTGACTGAGTGACTGAGTGACTGAGTGAGTGAGTGACTGAGTGAGTGAGCGAGTGAGTGAGTGAGTGACTGACTGAGTGAGTGACTGAGTGAGTGAGTGAGTGAGTGAGTGACTGACTGAGTGAGTGAGTGAGTGACTGAGTAAGTGAGTGAGTGACCGAGTGAGTGAGCGAGTGACTGAGTGACTGAGTGAGCGAGCGACTGAGTGAGCGAGTGAGTGAGCGAGTGAGTGAGCGAGTGAGTGAGCGAGTGAGTGACTGAGTGACTGAGTAAGCGAGTGAGCGAGCGAGTGAGCGAGTGACTGAGTGAGTGAGTGAGCGAGTGAGTCAGTGAGTGAGCGAGTGAGCGAGTGAGCGAGTGAGTGAGCAAGCGAGTGAGCGAGCGAGTGAGTGACTGAGTGAGCGAGCGAGTGAGTGACTGAGTGAGTGAGTGAGCGAGTGACTGAGTGAGTGAGTGAGCGAGTGAGTGACTGAGTGAGTGAGTGACTGAGTGAGTGAGTGAGTGGGTGAGTGACTGAGTGAGTGACTGAGTGAGTGGGTGAGTGAGTGGGTGGGTGAGTGAGTGACTGACTGAGCGAGTGACTGACTGACTGAGTGACTGAGTGAGCGAGTGAGCAAGTGAGTGAGCGAGTGAGCGAGTGAGTGAGTGAGTGAGTGACTGAGTGACTGAGTGAGTGAGTAAGCGAGTGAGTGACTGAGTGAGTGAGTGAGTGACTGAGTGACTGAGTGAGTTAGTGAGTGACTGAGTGAGTGACTGAGTGAGCGAGTGAGTGAGCGAGTGACTGAGTGAGTGAGTGAGTGAGTGACTGAGTGACTGAGTGACTGACTGAGTGAGTGAGTGAGTGACTGAGTAAGTGAGTGAGTTACCGAGTGAGTGAGCGAGTGACTGAGTGACTGAGTGAGCGAGCGAGTGAGCGAGTGAGTGAGCGAGTGAGTGAGCGAGTGAGTGACTGAGTGACTGAGTAAGCGAGTGAGCGAGCGAGTGAGCGAGTGAGCGAGTGACTGAGTGAGTGAGTGAGCGAGTGAGTCAGTGAGTGAGCGAGTGAGCGAGTGAGCGAGTGAGTGAGCAAGCGAGTGAGCGAGCGAGTGAGTGAGTGAGCGAGCGAGTGAGTGACTGAGTGAGTGAGTGAGCGAGTGACTGAGTGAGTGAGTGAGCGAGTGAGTGACTGAGTGAGTGAGTGACTGAGTGAGTGAGTGAGTGGGTGAGTGACTGAGTGAGTGACTGAGTGAGTGGGTGAGTGAGTGAGTGGGTGAGTGAGTGACTGACTGACTGAGCGAGTGACTGACTGACTGAGTGACTGAGTGAGCGAGTGAGCAAGTGAGTGAGCGAGTGAGCGAGTGAGTGAGTGAGTGAGTGACTGAGTGACTGAGTGAGTGAGTAAGCGAGTGAGTGACTGAGTGAGTGAGTGAGTGACTGAGTGACTGAGTGAGTTAGTGAGTGACTGAGTGAGTGACTGAGTGAGCGAGTGAGTGAGCGAGTGACTGAGTGAGTGACTGAGTGAGTGACTGAGTGAGCGAGTGAGTGAGCAAGTGAGTGAGTGAGTGAGTGACTGAGTGACTGAGTGAGTGACTGAGTGGGTGAGTGAGTGAGTGAGTGGGTGAGTGAGTGAGTGAGTGACTGAGTGAGTGAGTGACTGAGTGAGTGAGTGAGTGAGTGACTGAGTGAGTGAGTGAGTGACTGAGTGAGTGAGTGAGTGAGTGACTGAGTGAGTGACTGAGTGAGTGAGTGACTGAGTGAGTGAGTGACTGAGTGAGTGGGTGAGTGAGTGAGTGAGTGACTGAGTGAGTGAGTGACTGAGTGAGTGAGTGAGTGACTGAGTGAGTGAGTGAGTGACTGAGTGAGTGAGTGAGTGACTGAGTGAGTGAGTGACTGAGTGAGTGAGTGAGTGGGTGAGTGACTGAGTGAGTGACTGAGTGAGTGACTGAGTGAGCGAGTGAGTGAGCGAGTGAGTGAGTGAGTGAGTGACTGAGTGACTGAGTGAGTGACTGAGTGGGTGAGTGAGTGAGTGAGTGGGTGAGTGAGTGAGTGAGTGACTGAGTGAGTGAGTGACTGAGTGAGTGAGTGAGTGAGTGACTGAGTGAGTGAGTGAGTGACTGAGTGAGTGAGTGAGTGACTGAGTGAGTGAGTGAGTGAGTGACTGAGTGAGTGACTGAGTGAGTGAGTGACTGAGTGAGTGGGTGAGTGAGTGAGTGAGTGACTGAGTGAGTGAGTGACTGAGTGAGTGAGTGAGTGACTGAGTGAGTGAGTGAGTGACTGAGTGAGTGAGTGAGTGAGTGACTGAGTGAGTGACTGAGTGAGTGAGTGAGTGACTGAGTGAGAATGAGTGAGCGAGTGAGTGAGTGACTGAGTGACTGAGTGAGTGAGCAAGTGAGTGACTGAGTGAGTGAGCGAGTGAGCGAGTGACTGAATGAGTGAGTGACTGAGTGAGTGACTGAGTGAATGAATGAATGAATGAATGAATAAATGAATGAATGAATGAATGGGAGATATTAGGTGATCAGTCACAGTTGCAGTGCTGGAGTGCAGCAGAGCCAGGCATCAAGCCAGCCTGTTCTCCTGCCTCCAAAGACCACCCCCCAACCCTGATGTTGCCTCTCCCGGTGGGGGAGATGGGGAATTGCGTGCGCTGTGGTATGAGTTCCCAGCAGGCTGTGGGGAAGGTGGAGAAGCTCAAAAGAAAGGCCCCAAACAAGCACAGGCTGGCTCTGCCTTTGGGCCAGACCTCTGCAGTCTGTGTCGGCTCACCTGGAGATTGACAGCAGGGTAAACTGAGGCAGGTCTAAGTGAGATTGGGCAAGGGCTGCCATGAGAGCTGTGAGCCCTGTGGTCATAGACAAGAGGGACTGGCTGAGTTCTCCATCAGCACCATGCTGGAGGCTTAGCCGCCCCTTGGCGCTGGCAGGAGGAGACCAGACTTCCGTGAGAACCATTTGTGTTTGGTGAAGGACCGGGGCTGGGGGCGGGGAGCATGGGTCTTGGCTGCTGGAGAGAACCTGGCATAGTGTCTGTCATCTGCCCCTGGGGCAGGGTGTGGAGCCCAGGACCGTGTCAGCCCAGGCCTTTCAGGGCCCCCCCAGCGGGCTCCGCTGTCGCCAGGATGGTGGTGTGGCGGGAAGTCCTCAGTGTGAGAAGCACTTTGCAGACTCTAAGTCAGGCAGAGCATGTAACTGGCTGATTGCCAAAGTGAGGAGTGGGGTTGGGGTCTCGGAGGGTCAGTTGGTGCCCCATTTCCCCTCCTCACCCTCAGGGGCAGCCAGGGACTTGTGTGGGATGTGGACTCCAGCTCTCTCCCAGAACCTGAGGCTTGACCCCGTCAACATAGGAGGGGTCCCTGGGGTCATCTTCATGTCTTGGTCCCAGTAACACCTATTTTCCTTATATCAAATGCCACATCCCCCACGCACACAGACGCATGGGGCCACCTCCCCTGTGGTGTCAGTAATATCATGATGTACTTTTTACAAACTATTGGGGTGTAATCAACGTACAGTCGACTTCACATATTTAAAGTGTGCAATTCTATACGTTTTCGGATGTGTGTATTCTTAGGAAACCGCTGCCAAGGTCAAGGTGATAAGTCCATCCTCCAGCTGGCTAGCTCCCACCCCGCCCCCACCACCGCAGTGACTGCCCGGCTCCGTCACATCACAGCTGTCTGCATCCTCTAGAATTTCACTTAAAATGGAGTCACACAGTTGATGCTATTTTTTGGGTAGGGTCCTCTCAGGCAGTGTGATTACTCTGAGGCTTGTGTGTACCTGCAGCCCGTTCCCTCACGTTGCTGAGTGAGGGGACTTCATTGTGTAGATGGCCCACACTTTGGTGACAGTCTCGGTCGATGGGTGCTCAGCTGCACCCACTTCAGACCTACCGCACATAACGTTGCTGTGAGTGGACATGCACTAGACAGGGTAGACGGGTGCCCTCATTTCTCTTGGATACTCAGAAGAGGAAGGACTGGGCCAGGTGGCAGATGGATGTGTGACTTTAGGAGCTGACCAAGTGGTCTTCCAGAGCAGCCACACCATGTTGTACCCCTGCCAGCTACATGTGGTGGTCCAACCTCTCCAGGGCCTCACTGGCACTTGGTGTGTGCCATCTTTTTTTTTTTTTTGAGATAGAGTTTCACTCTGTTGCCCCAGGCTGGAGTGCAGTGGTGTGATCTTGGCTCACTGCAACCCCCACCTCCTAGGTTCATGCAATTCTCCTGCCTCGGCCTCCCATGTAGGTGGCATTACAGGTGCCCGCCACCACACCCAGCTAATTTTTGTATTTTTAGTAGAGATGGAGTTTTGCCATGTTGGTCAGGCTGGTCTCAAACTCCTGACCTTGTGATCCATCCACCTTGGCCTCCCAGAATGCTGGGATTACAGGCGTGAGCCACTGCACCTGACCTGGGTCATCTTTTTCATTGGGAACAGTGTGAGGCAGCGTCTCACTGTGACTTTAGCTCACATTTCTCTGGAGATCTCTGATGCTGGGTATCTCTTATTCTTCTTGGCCATCCCTGGAACATCATGGGGAACAGAGGGGCTTTCTCCCCTCGTTTCCATCTTCTCTCTCCTCCCTTAATTTCCGTCCCTTCCCTTCTGATTCTCATTGCCTGGATGACCATCCCTCAGCCAATCACTGTGGCCTGGGAAACGGGGTCACTGGGCACTCCTGAGCCCAAGGGCTGGCCGAGCCTCCACGTGGGGGGCAGCCGCAGAAAGGAGAGGGCTGTGGCACCAGCAGAGGTGAGATGGGGAAGTGGCCGGCAGCACCACCCCATGCCTCTCCTCCTGGGACCTCGTCACGGGTCAGCCCCACCGCCCAGCACAGCAGCCCAGGAGCCACCTTCCCCCTGGGGACCCAAGTCCTACTCATTCAGCCAGCCCTGGAGCTGCTCCCTGCTCCCCCACAGCTGGAAACCAGAGCGAGATGGGTCCACCAGGGGCATGAGCAGGAGCAACCCAGGCACTGCCAAGCCCAACCCCCAGGACCCAGCGGCATGGCTTAGCCACAAGCCTCCCCTGGGGTCACTATGCACTTGGGCTTGGGCCGCCGGAAGGTTTGGGACTGTCCTCAGTCCGATTGGCGCTGAGAGCACAGAGGATCTCCCTCTCCGTGGGACCGAGGTGGTTCGGGTGGGACCTTCCTGCAGAATCCAGGGCGAGGCAGGGCAGAGTTGCTCTCCTGGCTCCGTTCACTGTAAGTCCAGCAGCGGGAGTGGAGCCTGCATGCTCGTGCCTGAAGATGGGGAAAGGGCGCATGGCAGCCTCGAGCACCTTCAGAGAATGTGAGCGGTCACTGTGCCGTGGACACCGAGTCCACTGGCCACACAGCTGCGCTCTTGCTGGATACAGGCAGGCTTCTCCGCCATCTGTAAACAGCTGGGTTGCGGTGCCAAGGGTTCAAGTCCTCTGCCAGGAAGGAAAAGGGGGCGGTCTAGCCATGGTGGCCCTGGAGCCACGCCTGCCAGAGGGTGGTTTATCTGGCAGAATTGCCCCCAGAGACCAGCTCCTCCCAGGTGTACCATGCCTGGCCAGGCCACACTGCCCACTTGCTGAAAAGAACAGCTCCCAACCAGAAGTGGGCAGGCAGCAGCAATCCACTGCCCACCTGGGAGACGGGACGTGCCGGAGATTCATCCTCCCAGAGGAACAGCAACTTGAATTGGCTTTGGGGAAATTCAGCTTCTCTCCAGCTAGAGGTTCTACCAAGAATAAGTTCTTCAGTTTCACAGAGCTCTTAGGATTGCAGCCACCTCCAAGAATCCATTAAATGAGTTCCTCCGACTCATTTTGAAACCATTTCCGAGGTTATTGAACAGAGAAGCTCTCTGGGAGGAACTTTCAGGGAGCCGTGAGGGAGGGAAGGAGGCTTCACCGGCCCCGTTTTCTTTCAAGGCAGTGCCTTGCCCGAGCTCTGCCCTTAAACACACTCCAGGGCTGTTTCAAAGAGGAAGTGAAGACTCTTCCTGGTGCTGGAGACAACCCACCCCTCGAAGGATCCCCGGCTCCAGCCTCCCCAGCTGTTGAGTCTCGCGGAGGAGGCAGCAGCTGCAGCTGCTTTCTAGGTTCTCCGTGTTGGCAGCTCTGCTCTGTCCCCTCCACGGGATCCATCGCAGGCAGAGTCAGACTCCGCCACCTCCCGCTGGCCTCATTCCCTTTTGCACCTGGCCTCCAGTATTCGCCACAGCTGATGGCCCACACCCATCTCACTTCCAGCCTCCTCATTAACTGTTTTGTGGCCATCTCCTCACTGAGTTCTGGTTTGAATAGCTCAGCCCATTTGAAGTGTTCGGGTTGGAGGATTACATACAGGCGCCTGCAGCCTCCCTCCCAGCTCTGCAGCTAGCTCAGGGCGTGGCGTGTGTCTTAGGTCGGGCTGCCACAGCAAAGCACCCCAGACAGGGTGGCTGGGACAAAAGCCGCTGACTCTCACAGTTCTGGGAGTCCAGAAGTCCAGGATCAAGGTGTCCCAGGGCTGGGTCCTCCTGAGGCTTCCCTCCGTGGCTTGTAGGTGCTGCCTTCTCCCTGGCTCCTCCTGTGGTCATCCATTTATGTGTGTCTGTAAACAGACCTCCAGTTCTTTTTTTTTTTTTTTTTTGACACCCAGGCTGGAGTGTAGTGGCACGATCTCTGCTCACTGCAACCTCCGCTTCCTGGGTTCAAGCCATTCTCCTGCCTCAGCCTCCTGAGTAGCTGGGACTACAGGTGCCCACCACTGTGCCCAGCTCCTTTTGTATTTTTAGTAGAGATGAGGTTTCACCATGTTCACCAGGCTGGTTTCGAACTCCTGACCTCAGGTAATCTGCCCACATTGGCCTCCCAAAGTGCTGGGATTACAGGCGTGAGCCACCGCGCCCGGCTTCCTCTCAGGTTCTTATGAGGAGAGCAGTCAGACGGGATTAGGGCTCTTCCTCATGTTATCATTTTTACGTAATTACCTCTGGACAGGCCCTATCTCTGTCTCCATATAGACTCACACTCTTGGGCGCTGGAGGTTAGGACTTCAGCACAGGAGTTAAGAGGGTCACAGTTCAGCTGATAACCACTTCTGCAGACACCCTTCCATCAGCCGTAGCCCAGGGTGTTTGACTTAGGGTAGGTGGTGGCACCACCCAGTTACAGTGCTGGTGGCATTCAGCAGCAGCTCAGAAGGTTCCAGAAGCATTCCTCCGGCAACGAGGGGAAGTGGTGCCTCTGGCTAATGGAGGGACCCGTCAAAGCCAGGGAGGGCTTCTTTGATCATGTTCAGCTGCTCCGTGGCTGAGTAGAGAGCCTTCCCTCTTCCTGTCCAGGTAATTAATGAGGGACTTCAAAGGCTTGAGGCTTTTCCGCTCCAATCAATTATTCAGAGTGGCACATCCAAAGGTCTCCGCACAGGAAATAGAGAGGAAACAGATTGCTAAGTGGTTATGATGGAGACTAAATGCATTACTTGTTAACCACCCATGTCTGATCTGCAGTGTCTGAGCATCTGTGCGAGCCGGGACAGCCGCTGGGGGTACGCGCGCCAGCGAACGCGGGACGGGAAGGGCAGGGTGGGGTAAGTTTCACTCTCAGAAACGCCACGGTTGCTTCCTTTCCTGGATCAGTAATCACCCGCATATCGTCAACTACGACTGCAAACTTCAGAAGGACTCAGACTGGAAAGTCTTGGCATCCACACTGGAGTTTGGGCTGTGGGAGCCGTGCTCCTGCGAGTGAGCCTGGGGACTGGGGACTGTGGTCCCAGCCCTGGATTTGATGATGGGTGCTGTCCCTGTCCTGGGAGGGTGCAGTGTCACTTTTCAACTCCCATTTGGGGTCAACTGTTAACAGCATCCATGAGAAGCGAGGTGGTGTAGATTAAAGCCAGGGAAATGTGGTTTTCGTCTTACTGAAAATAATGCTATGAGATGGACGATTGTGGAAGCTTTGGGGTAGATCATGGAGCTCATCATGGTATTTGATATGGTTTAGCTGTGTTCCCACCCAAATCTCATCTCGAATTGTAGCTCCTACAATTCCCATGTGTTGTGAGAGGGACCTGGTGGGAGATAACTGAAATATGGGGGTGGTGTCCCCCATACTGTTCTCGTGGTAGTGAACAAGTTTCAGATCTGATGGTTTTATAAGGGGAACCCCTTTCAGCTTGGCTCCCATTCTCTCTTGCCTGCCGCCATGTAAGACATGCCTTTTGCCTTCCGTCATGATTATGAGGCCTCCCCAGCCACGCGGAACTGTGAGTCAATTAAACCTCTTTTCTCTGCAAACTACCCAGTCTTGGGTATGTCTCTATCAGCAGCGTGAAAACCGACTCATACAGTATTGCTCTTTACATTGCTTTCTGTTTGCAATTTTCCATGAGAAAAGAAACTCAAACATTTTACAAATAGATAATAATGCCTACTTCTGCTTCAACTTCTCCTTGTGGCCAAGATGGAGAAACAGACCAGATTTACCTTTCCTCAAGAAACAACCAAAGATCAGACGAAATACATAAAGCAACAGGTTTTACAACCAGACACCAGGTAATCGATGAAAGTGATCAGTAAAGCATGACAAACAGATGGGATGAGCCCTATACTTGCCCCAGCTTCATGCACCGAGCATTTCCAGGCTGTGGGACAGGGAGAGGGAACCCAGGCAGAGGCTGGAAGAACACCCGCAGTGAAGAGATTGAGGCCAGGCGTGGTGGCTCACGCCTGTAATCCCAGCACTTTGAGAGACCAAGGCAGGAAGATCACTTGAGGTCAGGAGTGAGACCAGCCTGGCCATTATGGTGAAACCCCATCTCTACTAAAAATACAAAAATTAGCCAGGCGTGGTGGCTGGTGCCTGTAGTCCCAGCTACTTGAGAGGCTAAGGCAGGAGAATCGCTTGAACCCTGGAAGCGGAGGTTGCAGTGAGTCAAGATCATGCCACTGACTCTAGTCTGGGTGACAGAGCAAGACTCCATCTCAAAAACAAAAAATACAAAAATTAACTGGGCATGTTGGCGGGCACCTGTAGTCCCAGCTATTCGGGAGGCTGAGGCAGGAGAATTGCTTACACCCAGGAAGTGGAGGTTTCAGTGAGCTGAGGTCTTACCATTGCACTCCAGCATCACCAGCAAGACTCCATCTCAAAAAAAAAAGGGGGGGGAGGGGAAGGAAATTGAGTTGAAAGAGTCCGGGAGGCCTGGGCAGCCAGATTTCACAGGAGAGAGGAAACAGCTGCACACAAAGAAGCCTGGGTAACTGCAGAGACCCTGCAAGTTTCCAACGAGGGCTGGTCGGTGCAGGGGAGAGAAACAGCCAGTGTCTCCACCTCCACAGGGCTGGGGTGCTACCTTTTTCCACCCACCAGACTGAAAAAAGCCTTGTAATTCATGGAGTGTAGCATAGAGTATTATTCACAAAGGCCCTGCCTCTGTGGAGCAGAACAATCGGTCCCAGCCTAAAAATGACTTGGGTCCCACCTAACAAATCTTTTTTTTTTTCTTTTAAGATATAGAAGGGGCCAGGCACAGTGGTTCATGCTTGTAACTCCGGCACTTTGTGAGGCCAAGGCAAGCAGATCACTTGAGGTCAGGAGTGAGACCAGCCTTGACAACATGGTGAAACCCCATCTTTACTAAAAATACCAAAAATAAAATAAAATAAAATAGCCAGGCGTGATGATATGTGCCTGTAGTCCCAGCTACTTGGGATGCTGAGGAGTGAGAATTGCCTGAAAATACACCTGTAATCTCAGCACTTTGGGAGGCTGAGGCAGGTGGATCACAGGGTCAGGAGTTTGAGACCAGCCTGGCCAACATGGTGAAACCCATCTGTACTAAGAAATACAAAAATTAGCAGGACATAGTGGCCGGGCGCCTGTAATCCCAGCTACTCAGGAGGCTGAGGCAGGAGAATTGTTGGAACCCAGGAAGTGGAGGTTGCAGTGAGCTGAGACTATGTACTGTACTCCAACCTGGGCGACAGAGCAAGACTCTGTCGAAGAAAGAAAGAGAGAGAGAGAGAGAGAGAGAGAGAGAGAGAGAGAGAGAGAGAGAAGGGAGGGAGGGAGGGAGGGAGGGGAGAGGAGAGGAAGGAAGGAAAGGAAAGATATGAAAGGATCACACTGCTTCCAGGTGACTTAACTACACCCAGAGCGAAGCTGCAGACCAGAGCACAGAACCACCCAGCACCCCCAACAAGTACAGATTATGATGCCTGGCCTCCATTCAGAAATTCCCAGTCTTGCAGAGAAGCAGGAAAATACAGCCCGTGAGAAAGAGAGAAATCCATTATCTCAGTGGACTGGGGTTTAGCGCAGATGTTAGAGTTAGCAGACAGGGACATTTAGAGTCATGAACACTGTATTCCATATGTCCAAAAAGTTAAATATGAACACGGAAGACGTTTTAAAGCCCACTGGAATGTACATGTTTAAATGGTTAATATGACAAACTTTGTGGTGTGTATTTTAACAGAAAGTATTTCCTTGCATTTTCACCCAAATCGAACTTCCGGGGATGAAAGCCACAATGGGTGAGCCCACAGACACACAGGACGAGATTGAGGGTAGGTTCAACGTTGCAGGAGAAAGGAGTAGTGAACTCAGAGAAGTCGCGATAGAAACTATCCTGAGTGAAACACAGAGAAAAATAATTTTTTTTTTTTTTTGAGGGGGAGTCTCAGTCTGTCGCCCAGGCTGGAGTGCAATGGCGCAATGTGCCTCCCAGGCTCAAGCGATTCTCTCTGCCTCAGCCTCCCAAGTAGCTGGACTACTGCAGGACAGCTTCCAACAGCCCAATATATATGTAAGAGGAGTCCCTGGAGTGAGAGTGGTTGTAGGGGGAGGGTAAAAAAAATATTTGAAGGCTGGGCGTGGTGGTTCACGTCTGTAATCCCAGCACTTTAGGAGGCCAAGGCGGGCAGATCAGTTGAGGTCAGGAATTCAAGACCAGCCTGGGCCAACATGGTGAAATCCCGTCTCTACTCAAAATACAAAAACTTAGCCAGGCGTGCCGGCAGGCTCCCATAGTCTTAGGTCCTTGGGAGGCTGAGGCAGTGGAATCTTTTGGACTTAGGAGGCAGAGGTTGCAGCAAGCCAAGATTGTGCCACTGCACTCCAGCCTGGGCTACAGAGTGAGACTCCATCTCAAAAAAAAAAAAAAAAAAAAGGAAAAATATTAGAAGTAATGATGTAACTTTCCCCAGACAGAAACACACCCAGCCACATAGTATTCAAATTGCTCAGAACTAGAGATAAGGACAAATATGTTCAAAGTAGTCCCGTGGGGATAGCAGGACACATGACACATGAAGGAAGGAGGAAGAGAAAGATGACAGCAGGCAGATTGTCAGAAACCATGCGAATGAGAAGATCGTGGACAAATAACTCTAACATATTGAAAGAAAGGAGAAAACAGAATGATTCAATCAGAATTATTTCAACAAAGGTGAAATAAAGTCTTCTGAAAAATACAAAAGGTTTAATCATTTGTCACCAGGAGGTTAGGTGCCTATAAGGAATGGGAAAGGTCATCTTTCAGATAAAAAGAGAGTGGGTCGGGCACAGTGGCTCACGCCTGTGATCCCAGCACTTTGGGAAGCCAAGGCAGGAGGATCACAAGGTCAAGACATGAGACCATCCTGACCAACACGGTGAAACCCCATCTCTATTAAAAATACAAAAGTTAGCCGGGCGTGGTGGCGCACACCTGTAGTCCCAGCGACTCGGGAGGCTGAGGCAGGAGAATCTCTTGAACCCGAGAGGCAGAGGTTGCAGTGGTGAGCCGAGATCGCGCCATTGCACTCCAGCCTGGGAGGCAGAGTGAGACTCTGTCTCAAAAAAAAAAAAAAAAAAAGAAGAAAAAGGAAGCGACCACAGATGACAATACACCAAGGAGCGAAGGACTTACATGGCTGTATATGTAAAATTCGTTTTGTTTAATCCCTTCAAAAGATAACTGCCTTGAGACAGAAAACTCCATGTAGAAGACTATACTTTCAGGGATCATTTCTATAGTGTGTTCAAGAACACTCCATGTAGTTTGGGGGTTACGACGTGGAGAGATGATGGTGTGGTAACAGTGGCACACAGTCTAGGAGGGGAAGAGGCAAGTGTCCTGGTGCGAGGCCTTGTCCTGTCCGTGAAGTGGTAGAACATCACTCGTTATAAGCAGTGATGGGTTAAGGGTCTCTGCTATAAATATAAATCCTAAAGCAACTGCTGAACTAACAAAACAAAGAATAACAGCTGATAAGGTGACAGAGGAAATACAATGGGATCATAAACAATTGTTAACCCAAGGGCCAGGCACGGTGGCTCATGCCTGTAATCCCAGCACTTTGGGAGGCCAAGGTGGGTGGATCATGAGGTCAGGAGTTCGAGACCAGCCTGGCCAACATAGTGAAACCCTGTCTCTACTTAAAATACAAAAAAATAGCCAGGCGTGGTGGTGAGTGCCTGTAGTCCCAGATACTCGGGAGGCTGAGGCGGGAGAATGGCTTGAACCCAGGAGGTGGAGGTTGTAGTGAGCCAAGACCGTGCCATTGCACTCCAGCCTGGGTGACAGAACAAGACTCCGTCATAAAAAAAGAAAAAGAAAAAATTATCAACCTGAAAGAAGGCAGAAAATGAGAGAATGTAGGTGTGGGCAAAATATACATGGGACAAATTAAAAGCAAAATGGAACGAGGACAGAGTTAAACTTCTTATCAGCAATCACATTAAATGTACATGATATAAACACCCCCATTTTAAGGGCAGAACTTTCAAGTTGCATAAATGCTCACTTCCAAGGAGCAGCCTTTAATTATAAAGACACGAAAGTAAGCGGGTGGAAAGGCATATACCACATTAACACTAATCCAAAGAAAGCCGGGGTGATGATATCAGTGCTGAAGCAGATTTTAGAGCAAAGACCATTAACAGTGGTAAGGAAGGTCACTTCATTATGTGAAGGATCAGTTCCAAAGACTGTTAACAACAGTGGTAAGGAAGGTTATTTCATTATGTGAAGGATCAGTTCTCTGTTTAGAGCAAAGACTGTTAACAGTGGTAAGGAAGGTTATTTCATTATGTGAAGGATCAGTTCTCTGTTTAGAGCAAAGACTGTTAACAGTGGTAAGGAAGGTTATTTCATTATGTGAAGGATCAGTTCCAAAGACTGTTAACAACAGTGGTAAGGAAGGTTATTTCATTATGGTGAAAAGATCAGTTCTCTGTTTAGAGCAAAGACTGTTAACAGTGGTAAGGAAGGTTATTTCATTATGGTGAAAAGATCAGTTCTCTGTTTAGAGCAAAGACTGTTAACAGTGGTAAGGAAGGTTATTTCATTATGGTGAAAGGATCAGTTCTCTGTTTAGAGCAAAGACTGTTAACAGTGGTAAGGAAGGTTATTTCATTATGGTGAAAGGATCAGTTCTCTGTTTAGAGCAAAGACTGTTAACAGTGGTAAGGAAGGTTATTTCATTATGTGAAGGATCACTTCCAAAGACTGTTAACAACAGTGGTAAGGAAGGTTATTTCATTATGGTGAAAAGATCAGTTCTCTGTTTAGAGCAAAGACTGTTAACAGTGGTAAGGAAGGTTATTTCATTATGGTGAAAGGATCAGTTCTCTGCATCAGAAACACTAAACATTTACGTACCTAATAACAGAGGCTTAAAATACGTGAAGCAAAAAATAGATCTGCAAGGGAAAAACAAAGAAAACTACAGGTGTAACCCCTCTCCTTCTGTAACTGGTAGAAGTACACAGCCAGCCAGCCAGGATACAGGAAACCCTGAGCAAACCCATCAGCCAGCTTGACTGAACTTACGGTTGTGGGAAGAGCCCTCTGTGCTTTCTTTTCAAGTGTACTTGCAATGGTTATCAAGGTAAACCATGTTATACTCCATAAAACAAGTCTCAATAAATTCAAAACTCTTCAAGTCACATAGAGGCATGCGCTCACCAAAATGGAATCATACTAGAAACCAATAAGAGAAAGAACTCTGTAAAGTCCCCCCAATATTAGGAAAGAAAATAATGGTATTTTAAATGACACCTGGATTAAAGCAGAAATCAAATGGAAAACTAGAGAATATTTGAAGTGGCCGGGCGCGGTGGCTCATGCCTGTGATCCCAGCACTTTGGGAGGCCAAGGCGGGTGGAACATGAGGTCGAGAGATTGAGACCATCCTGGCCAACGTGGTGAAACCCCTTTTCTACTAAAAATACAAAAATTAACCAGGCGTGGTGGCGTGTGTCTGTAGTCCCAGCTACTCGGGAGGCTGAGGCAGGAGAATCACTTGAACCTGGGAGGCAGAGGTCGAAATGAGCTGGGATCACACCACTGCACTCCACCCTGGTGACAGAGCGAGACTCTGTCCCAAAAAAGAGAAGAAAATATTTGAACCAAATGAAAATGAAAGTACAACATATGAAAATGTGTGGGCTGCAACTCAAGTGTCTGTAAGGGAACATTGGTAGCACCGAATTCCCATGCTAGGAAAGAAGAAAGGCCTCAAATCAGTGCTTCAGCCTCTATCTTTAGAATCTAAAAAACAAAGCAAATTAAAACCAACGTAAGGCCGAGTATGACGGTTCACGCCTGTAATCCCAGCGCCTTGGGAGACCAAGGTGGGAGGCTCACTTGAGGCCAGGAGGTCAAGACCAGGCTGGGCAATATAGCGAGACCTCCATCTCTGCAGAAAGTTAAAAAGTAGCTGGGTGTGATGGTGCACATCTGCAATTCTAGCTGCTCAGAAGGGTGAAGTGGGAACATCACTTGAGCCCGGGAGTTCGAAGCCACAGTGAGCTAGGACTGCACCACTGCACCCCAGTCTGGGCAACAGAGTAAGACACTGTCTCAGCAACATCTTGAAGATAATGAAGTAATGAAGAAATGAAGTCACGAAGGTCACGGCGATCAGCGAAATAGAAAACAAGGAAAACGGAGAAATCCAAAGCTGATTCTTCGGCAACATCATCCATAAAAGGGATGCACTTTGGGAGACCAAGCTGGGCAGATCGCTTGAGCTCAGGAGTTTGAGACCAGCCTGGGCAACATGGGAAAACCTTGTCTCTACTAAAATACAAAAATTAGCCATGAATGGTGGCACATGCCTGTAGTCCCAGCTACTTAGGAGGCTGAAGCAGGAAGATGGACTGAGCCTCAGAGGTCGAGGCTCCAGTGAGCTGTGATCACACCATGCACTCCAACCTGGGTGACAGAGTAACACTATATCTATGAATGAATGAATGAATGAATGGAGAAACCTCTAGCCAGGCAGATCCAGAAGGAGAAAAGAGAAGGCACATAACCTATACAGGAGGAATTCTGCAGCTTCCCGCTCCGTTGAATTGCCTTTGCCCCTGTTCACATGTGGGTGGGGGGAGCGGTCTCTGCACTCTCTCTTCTGTTCCATCATCTACTTGTCTAGCTTGGTGCCACTATTTGATTACTGTACTTTTAGAATAAGTCTTGGAATCAGGTTGAGTGAGACCTCCAACTTTGTCCTTTTTTTTTAATTTGAGATGGAGTCTCGCTCTCTTGCCCAGGCTGAAGTGCAATGGTGCGATCTCGGCTCACTGCAACCTCCACCTCCCGGGTTCAAGCAATTCTCCTGCCTCAGCCTCCAGAGTAGCTGGGACTACAGGCCCTTGACTCTATAGAGCAATTGGGAGAGACGGAGTCTTCCACCACAAAATCTAAAACCTCTTCATTTACTGAGATCTTCCATTTCTCTCTGCCATGTTTTAATGCTTTCAGTGTACAGGTCTTGCAAATCTTTTGTTATATTTATTTCTAGTTTGTATGGTAGAGGATTTTTGAATTTCTGTTTGTGATCATTTTTTGCTAATATATAGACTTACCCTCTGGGGTGTCCAGGGGATCCAGAACATTCTGGTCCACTTGAATTGCAAGCCCAAGCTGGGTATGTCACGCTTGTAATCCCAGCACTTTGGGAGGCTGAGGCGTGTGGGTCACTTGAGGTCAGGAGTTCGAGACCAGGCTGGTCAACATGGTGAAACCCCATCTCTACTAAAATTATAAAAATTAGCTGGGCATGGTGGTGCATGCCTGTAGTCCCAGCTACTTCGGAGGCTGAGGCAGGAGAATTGCTTGAACACAGGAGGTGGAGGCTGCAGTGAGCTGAGATTGTGGCGTCAAGCCACTATACTCCAGCATGGCCAACAGAGTGAGACTCTGTCTCAAAAAAAAAAAAGGAGTAACCCCCAGAATATTGGTGGCCTGGGAAGACAGAAGGGCTCTTTTGTGTGAGGACTCTTGGTTTTGAGTGTGATCATCTACTGTACGGGCAGGAGTGGCCTGGGCAGTGGGCACTGTCCTCTGTTTTGGGGAGAGGTTACACGGCATGTCCTCATTAGTTCCTATAAAAATGATCGATGCAGCTGCCCTCTGGCTCGTCCTCTGTGTTTCCAGGACTTGACCCCACAGCTCCACTTGTCCAGGTGTGTCCCCAGGGTCAGGCGGGCCATGGAGCACCGGTGCGAGGGGTGCCACACCGTTGTCAGAAAGCTGAGACGGCTCTGGGTGTCCTGCTAGGGAACAGCCTCCTAGGTAAGTGATTTGAGGTGAAAAAAGCCAGGAGCTGACAGAACGTTAACTGTGTTGCTATTCATGGAAGAAGAAGCATGGTGTAGGGAAACTCTCTGAATGCTCTCAGTATTCTTTCTTTTGGTAAAGCTAAAAGTATTCTAAAAAATAGTCTATGGGCCAGGCGCGGTGGCTCACGCCTGTAATCCCAGAACTTTCAGGGGCCAAGGAGGGCGGATTACTTGAGGTCAGTAGTTCCAGGCCAGCCTGGCCAACATCTCAAAACCCCGTCTCTACTAAAAATACAAAAATTAGCTGGGCGTGGTGGCGAGCGCCTGTAATCCCAGCACTTTGGGAGGCCAAGGTGGGCAGATCACTTGAGGTCAGGAGTTAGAGACCAGCCTGGTGAACATGGTGAGACACTGTCTCTGCTAAAAATACAAAAATTAGCCAGGAGTGATAACAGATGCCTATAATCCCAGATACTCAAGATGCTGAGGCAGGAGAATTGCTTGAGCCTGGGAGGCTGAGACTCCAATGAGCTGAGATCACACCACTGCACTCCAGGCTGGGTGACACAGTAAGACTCTGTCTTAAAAAAAAAAAAATTAGCCAGATGTGGTGGTGCATGCCTGTAGTCCCAGCCATTCAGGAGGCTAAGGCAGGAGGATCACTTAAGCCAGTCTGGGCAACAGAGCAAGAGAAGAGAGAGAGAGACAGAGAGAGAGAAAACAAAGAGAGAGATGAGGCTGCACATAAGTGCTTATAGCTGCTTTATTCATAATTGCCAAAAACTGGAAGCAGCCTGGATGCGTGACTGCTCAAACAAACTGTGACATATTCAGACAACGAAATAATATTCAGCAATGAAAAGAGATGAGCTGTGAAGCCATAAAGAAGAAATGAGGTATTGAGCCCCGAAAGACACGGAGGGAACTTAAATCAGTATCATTAAGCAGAAGGAGCTAATCTAGCAGGCTGCGCTGGAAACCTGTGGTTCAGGGCAGCCGCCTTCATCAGTGAGCTCAGCTGGATCATGCGGAGCACCTGCTGCAGCTTCTCCATCAGCACCTGCTGCAGCTGCTTCTCCATCAGCACTGCTGCAGCTTCTCCATCAGCACCTGCTGCAGCTTCTCCATCAGCACCTGCTGCAGCTTCTTCTCCATCAGCACTGCTGCAGCTTCTCCATCAGCACCTGCTGCAGCTTCTTCTCCATCAGCACTGCTGCAGCTTCTCCATCAGCACCTGCTGCAGCTTCTCCATCAGCACCTGCAGCTTCTTCTCCATCAGCACCTGCTGCAGCTTCTTCTCCATCAGCACCTGCAGCTTCTTCTCCATCAGCACCTGCTGCAGCTTCTTCTCCATCAGCACTGCTGCAGCTTCTCCATCAGCACCTGCTGCAGCTTCTTCTCCATCAGCACCTGCAGCTTCTTCTCCATCAGCACCTGCTGCAGCTTCTTCTCCATCAGCACCTGCTGCAGCTTCTTCTCCATCAGCACCTGCAGCTTCTCCATCAGCACCTGCTGCAGCTTCTTCTCTATCAGCACCTGCAGCTTCTCCTCCATCAGCACCTGCAGCTTCTTCTCCATCAGCACCTGCTGCAGCTTCTCCATCAGCACTGCTGCCTCACCTTGCACTTTATTTTATGTTATGGAGGTGGCGCCTTTCCTTTCACCTCATGAACAGCCTCGCTGGCCTCAGACTTTTTGTCTGCAGCTTCCTCACCTCTCTCAGCCTTCACAGACCTGAAGAGAGTTAGGGCGTTGCCGTGGGTTAAGCTTTGGCTTAAGGGAATGTTGTGACCAGCTTGATTTTCTGTCCAGACCACTGAAACATTCTCCATTTCAGCAACGAGGATGCTTCGCTTTCTTACAATTTCTATGTTCACTGGAGTAGCGCTTTTTTTTTTTTTTTGAAACAGAGTCTCACCGTGTCTCCCAGGCTGGAGTGCGGTGGCGTGTTCATAGCTCTCTGCAGCCTCCGACTCCTGCCCTGCAGTGATCCACTGCCTCAGCCTCTGGAGTAGCTGGGACTACAAGCACACACCACTGTGTCAGCTAATTTATTTTTTGTTTTTTTGTATAGATGGGGGTCTCACTATGTTGCCCAGGCTGCTCTCAAACTCCAGGGCTCAAGCGATCCTCCCACCTTGGCCTCCCAAAGTGCTGACATTACAGGCGAGAGCTGCCACGCCCAGCCCAGAGTAGCATTTTAATTTCCTTCAAGATCTTTTCCTTTACATTCACAACTTGGCTCTTTGGCACAAAAAGCCTCTCTCTCAGCCTGTCTCGGCTTTCAGCAGCCTTCCTCTCTAAGCTTCGACATGTCTAGCTTTCAGTTTAAAGTGAAAGACGTGTGACTCTTCCTTTCACTGAACACTTCCAGGCCATTGTAGCGTTATTAATGAGCCTCATTTAAATAGTGCTGTGTCTCAGGGAAGGAGGAGGCCCACCAGAGGGAGAGAGATGGAGGCGTGGACGGTCGGTGGAGCCGACCATTTATCACACATTTATCAGTTACATTCGCCATCTTATTTGAGTGTGTTTTATGACACCCCAAAACAATTCCAGTAGTAGCTTCAGAAAGTATGAATCACAGATCATCATAACAGAAAGTCTGGAATATTGCGGGAATTATCCGACATGTGACACAGAGACAAAGTGAGCATGTGCCATAGGGAAAATGGTGCTGATGGGCTGACTCCACGCTGAGTTGCTGCAGACCTTCAATTTCTTTAAAAACAAAAACAAAAAACGTCTGGGCACAGTGGCTCACGCCTCTAATCGCAGCACTTTGGGAGGCCGAGGCAGGTGGATCCTGAAGTCGGGAGTTCGAGACCAGCCTGTCCAACATGGAGAAACCCTGTCTCTACTAAAAATACAAAATTAGCCAGGTGTGATGGTGCACACCAGTAATCCCAGCTGCTCAGGAGGCTGAGGCAGGAGAATCGCTTGAACCCGTGGAGGTTGCAATGAGCTGATATCATGCCATTGCACTCCAGCCTGGACGACAAGAGTGAAACTCTGTCTCAAAAAAAAGAAAAAGGCAATGTTGGTGCAGTGCAGTGAAGTGAGGTGTGCCTATATATGACATTCTCAAAAAAAAAAAGCCGAAACTGTGGAGATCGTGAAAAATCAGCAGCTGCCATGGATTGTGGTCAGGGAGGGGGTGAAAGGCGGGGCACAGGCATTGCCGGACAGTGGCGATCTTCTGTATGGCCCTGGAGGGGGTACAGAGCGTTATAAATACGCTAAAACCAACAAATACACAATACCAAGAGGGAGACCGATGATGACTGTGGATTGAGTTAATTCTAACGTGTCAGTCCCGGTTCATGAATTGCAGCAAGTGAGCCAGCTAATGCCAGGTATTACTAACGGGAGCCTGGGCCGGTGAGGAGAGGGAACATGCGGGCTCTGAACTTTCTGTGTAGTTTTTCTGTGAATCAAAACATGTTCCAAGATAAAAAGTCTTGGTTAAAATACGATGAGGTGCGTCCTTGCAGGGGTTGACTCGTGGTAGAATATATGGGAACAGGGGAAGCAGTTATCTGAGAGAATGGAACAGGTGTTAGGCCGCTCTAGACCCTCCCTGAAGCTCCGCTGTGGGTGACGGTCTGAGCACCCACCGGCTTTTGAGGCCACTTGAGACTGGACCCCCTTTAGGGCCCATCAAAGCCAGGCTCTTAGGAGGTGCATGGAACATTCTAGAAGTGGTCAGAGGGTCAAGGAGGTGCATGTGATTTCTTATCAGGAGGGAAGGGTTGCCGACAGTGTTCCCCGCCCCCCGCCCTGGTGCAGTTCTGGGGACAGGGGCTTGACTTGGGCTTTCCTCCCCCATCAGCACAGGCTGCTCCTCCCTTCTGCCTTCCGCAGAGAAGGCCAGGCAAGGCTGTCACCCCCAGTATTGAGCAATGAAAAGAAACGAGGCATTGAGCCACAAAAGACACCGAGGAAACTGAAATCATTAAGCAAAAGAAGCGAACCTAAACTGGGGACCTCCTGCAGGCAGCGAGCCACCCCAGGCCATTTCCAGTCCTCTTCCATGCCTTGATTCCGATTGCTGCTGGCTTCCTGTCCACCAGGCCTGTAGCCTTTTCTGTGGCATGTGCACCCGGGAATCGCCAGTTGGAAGTGAGCTGATCCAGATCCTACCTGGATGAGAAGTGACTTTGGACGTGACGACTGGGCTCTTACTCACTAAGGGGGTGTCAGCTAATGCAGGGATGTGCCACACATTCCGACTTCAGCCCTGTCACTCAGATCGTCACTGGAAGCCCAAGTGGCAGAGCAGAAGCAAACCTCCAGTACTGTCTGGTTCTGCTGCGTGTTCCCCCAGGGAGGGGAAGCGTCTTGCTGAAGGTCGCACGGCCCTTGGTGAAAGGGCCCGGGTGCCGGGGTCGTGACCCTGAATGGACACGCATCCCACTGCAGCACCTCACATGGCTGAGTGCTCCAGTGACCGAGCAGTCAGGACAGGAGCTGGGGATGGTCACAGCTGAGTTGTGTCCCTCCAAAATCCACGTGTTGAAGTCCCAATCCCCAGTACTTCAAATGTGACTGTATTTAACGACAAGGTCTTCAAAGAGACGATTAAGGTCAGGCTGTGCACAGTGGCTCACGCCTGTAATCCCAGCATTTTGGGAGGCCGAGGCAGGCAGATCATTTGAGGTCAGGAGTTCGAGACCAGCCCGACCAACATGGGAAACCCCATCTCTACTAAAAATACAAAAAAAATGAGGCTGGCGTGGTGGTGGGCACCTGCAGTCCCAGCTACTTGGGAGGCTGCGGCAGGAGAACTGCTGGAACCTGGGAGACAGAGGCTGCAGTGAGCTGATATCGTACCGCTACACTCCAGCCTGGGTGACAGAGCAAGACTCTCTCCAAAAAAGGAGATGGTTAAAGTCCAGTGAGGCCATTAGGGTGGGCCCTAATCCCAAATCGCTATGTCCTTAAGAGGGGATTAGGACACAGACACCCACAGAAGGGCGACCCTGAGAACATGGGGAAGGCAGCCACCCAAGGCAAAGGGCCTCAGATACCTGGCTCAGACCTTGGCCTCCAGCCTGTCTGTGGTTTACGCCGCCCCGTCTGTGTGTTCTGTTACGGCAGCCCCAGCTGACAACTAGAGGCTTCTGGAACTGGGTCCAGCTTAGAGGCCAGGTGGGCACCAGAGTCACCCTCCATCCTGAGACACACACATAAGCAAAATGCCTGATGCAGCTGGATGCGGCGACTCCCTTGCCCCCCCTGGGCTGTGTCCATCGCTGGCCACCTGCTCCCTTGCCCCCCAGGCTGTGTCCATCGCTGGCCACCTGCTCCCTTGCCCCCCAGGCTGTGTCCATCGCTGGCCACCTGCTCCCTTGCCCCCCGGGCTGTGTCCATCGCTGGCCACCTGCGCCGCGGAGAACTCTTAAGCTGTGGGTTTACTGACGCCCAGCAACGAGCCCCAGAGGCAGCCACGGAGCCCCGGCGGCTTGTCCAGGATCAGCCTCCGCCTGTGTCATCCTGGGTGGAAGGTGATGGATTGCTTCCTAGACGATGGCTGGAGATCAGAGCCTGGGAAATGAGGCATCTGATCCCCTTGCTGAGTTAATCGCTTGCTGTTGGGATTAATTTTTCAGTTGTTGTCAAGTTGAAGCACTCGATAAATGACTTGCCGTGACGTGGGACATGCAGGAACTAAACTGAGCTATAAATCTCCCCGAGCTTGGCTGGAGAGTATTCCAGGGCCCTGCTGGGCTGGCACCAGGAGCGCCCACCTCCCAAGGCTCGGCCTGGGCTGGAGGCATCCGGGCGTTCTCTCAGGGTCTCTCCTCCCAGGAAAGGCCCACTGGCTGCTGGCCTGTCTGGGCGTGTGTCCTCAGGCAGCTTGGCTGTACCTGGGAAATGCCGTCTGCCACTTCCAACTGTCACCTCATCTACTCATATCATTCTTCGAAGCCGAGGTCAAGGCCTGCTCCTCCATGCAGCCCTCCTGGGAATCATCCTGACTTCAGGCATTGTCACTGGTCAGTGTGGTCTCTGGAAGTGCCTAGAATTACTCATGGCCCTTAAGCTTCATCCATGGAAGCCCAGGCTCCCACCAGCTTCCCCAGGCCTCGGGCTGGGAAGCTGGCAGCACAGCCTTGGTGAATAGAGGGTCTCACTCCCCAGCCCACTGGCCTCAAGGCCATACAGAGGGGTCCCAGGCTGGCACTTGACTGTGCCCACTCACAGAAAACACAGTCCAGGCCTGCAGGGGTTTAGCATCACTCCAGGCCAGGGGCCAGATGGGCGAGCAGAGACGCCACATCCCCAGGTGGGGCCCGCAGCTGTGGCTAAGTGGGATACGGGGCGGGGCTGCGCGTCATGTTGAGGGAGGGTGTTTGAGTGTGTTGGTACAAAGATGTAACTAGTGCATCATTGTAGAATTAAAGCTCTATTCATGCTCCTGCTTCGTGGAGCCTGGGGAATTTGAGTGAAAAAAAACCCACTGAGTCAGCCTGAGGAAGCAGCGCCTGCCTGGAGCACAGGCCATGGCAAGTATCACACCGGGGCTGCCGCGGCCGGGGGGAGATGACAGGCACATGGCCACCATCGGAGCCCAGATCCTGGGGCAAAAGTCAGGTGCAGCATTCTGCATGCGGTAGGAATTTTTTGAGAATTCTGCCCATGAATTTAAAATAAGAGGTCGGGCTCTACACCCCAGCTGGGAGAAGGGGCAGCAGGCAGTGGGCAGCGGGCAGCGGGCAGGGGGCAGAGCAGAGGCTCCGTAGTCTCCAGCATCCCTCCCAAGGCCTCGGGAAAGAGCCTCAGACGCTTCTTTAAAGCCGAAAGAGCCACACGTCGTGGGCAACACCAAGGGAACTTTCTACATGTGTTTGTTTTCTTCCTCAAAAGGAACATTGCTGCAGCTGACACAGGCAGCGTGAACGTGTGTTAGAAATGCGGCCCCAGGTGACACCCCCAGGAAAGAGCAGGGACGAGGTCCTGGGGGGTGGGAGGGGGTCACTGGTGCCACTCGGCCCTCAGGGTCATCGCCTTCTCATGCCCCTAGACCTTCCTGCAGAGTGCTTGTCACCGCAGGGCGGCTGTGTGGGTCCGCGCGTGTCTGCTCATGAGACTAGACGAGTGGCCTCTCCGGAGCCGTCGGTCCATACCTCGATGTTTCTTAGGCCAGCTCCATGGAGGCCCGGAGGCCAGACTCACATTCCCATCACCTCAGGCCCTCCTAGAACGTGTTCTGCCCTGAGGTACTGCCGATGACCGACTCCCACCCCACCAGGGCCCAGGACAGACGGAAGGTTTGGGCACTGTGCCTACAGGGCGTACCCCCTTCTCTGCCATGCCCCTCCCCAGGGTTCTCCCTCACTTGGGACCGTCGCTAACACCATCACTCAGATCCTAGCCCACCGACCCAGGAGGATCTGGGACCAAACTGGAGCCGACCCCAGGGGTGTGGTTTTTCCTCCTGAACGGAGTCCTCAGCAACAGAGGAGGTTTTCACTGACTGGCAGCGGCGGTGGGAATGACTTTGGCCTTGAGTAGAAGGACCCTGGTGTATACAGTGAGGAGAAGCAGGGCCAGGGCTGTAGAATGCAGCATTTGCCGGAGACTGGAGAGCAGCCCCCGCCCCAGCCCACCAGGGGTACAAGTGCAGCAGGCCCAGCAGGGGAGGGGTGGCGTCTGCTCCAAGGCTGGCTGTGCTCCTGCCCACCCTCCAGGTAGGGAGGGTCTCCTCTGCCTAACAGACAAGGGGAGAGGGCTCTCAGAGGGCTGAGGTCATTCATGGCAGGATCTGTCCCCTCACAGGGGCACTGCTGGGAGTGGGTCTACAGCAAAGCAGCTGGGCTGCTGGGTGGGCACGGGGGGTTGGTGCCTCCCTGCCCCAGGGATACAGGAACCCCAGGCAGGAGTAGGAAGAGAGGAGTTAGGCAGGGTCTAGTGGGCCTGAGCTGCTCTTGGCTTCCTGGCACCTGGGGTGGCAGCCAAGCCAGCAGGGTTGTTCTGGGGGGCACTGGGGAGGCTACAGGACAGTGCCATGTGCATGGAGAGGTCTCGGCCAGCCCTGGACAGAGCCCTGACAGAGCCCAGCGGGAGACAGCCCACCTAGCCTGGGGGACCAGAGCTTCGCTGTGTCTTTTGCAAGCCCTGGCCTGGTGGAAAGCCCAAATCTCCAAGGGCAGCGGGAATCCGGCCGGAAATGCATTTCCAGTTTCGTTTCCTCCACCTCCTGTGTCGGTGTTAACTCTCCATAGACAAGGGCTCACCTCCAAGAGGCGTGAATTCCAACAAGGCTAAAGATTCCTTTGATTTCCTAATAAATTTGTCCCATCCCAGGGACAGAGCCCTGCACCCTGGCTGTCCCATCAGGTCCCCAGTCCCTGGCTGGTGACCTTGAGTCACAGCCCAGCTGAGCTCAGCTTCTGTGAGGGGAGCAGTGGCCCCTGCCTGTTCCTGGCCGGGCTGCCTCCAACACGAAAGGAGAGGACGGCATTGACAGCGACGTCACTTTGCAGATGTCACAAGGCCGTCTAGTCAATGTCCAGTCACCGAAGAAGAAGCAGGCAGCTCCATTTCTAAATACAGAGGAGCACCTTTCTGGCCCATCGAGGCCTTATTTTTAAGGGCCATTCACTAGGGGGACCAGTGTGACTGTGGGCTCGGGGTGAGAGAGGCAGAATCAATTTGAGAAGGCGTGCGTGCGCACGGCTGCTGCACCTCATCCGTCTCTGGAAGGGATGCCTCCAGCTGAGCCAGCCTGGAATCCTTTGCTCCATGCGCGGGTAACTGGGGACTGTGGTGCTTGAGGTCTGTGATAAGTATCTGTGTAAGTCGGACTGTGGCTGCAGGATCCGTGTGGTCAGCATGAGCTTGCACGCTCGGAGCCCCAGTGTGCACAGCTGTGCCTGGGAATCCATTTCCTGCGGCTCTGTGGCTAGAACAACAGAAGTGTGGCCCCTGAAAGTCTGGGGACCAGCTCTCTGAAGTTGGGTGTCAGGGGGACCATGCTTTCTGGGAAGGCCCTAGGGCAGGAGCCTTTCCTACTCCTCCAGCATTCTCCTGCTCCCAGTGGCTGCCAGAACCCCTGGCGCCCCTTGGCTGGTGGCAGCGGCCCCCATCCCTGCATCTGTCCTCACCTGGCCTCCTTCCCATCAGGAGTGTCCACATTTTCCTCCTTTTTGAGAACACCAGTGACTGGACGAGGATCTACCCTCATGACCTCATCTGAACCTGATGACATCTACAGAGACCCTGATTCCAAATAAGGTCACACTCACAGGCTCCGGGGGTTAGGACATGGGTGTAGCTTTGGGGGTAACACTTTTCAGCCCACAGCCACCCGTGATCCCAACTGCCAGGGTTCAGCACTCACACGGAGCACCCTCTCCCATACACCATACCTGCATCCTATGAGAGAAGTGACAGCCTCCACGCTCATCCCTGGAGACTATGGAAGGGGAGGGACAGGTGTGTACACAGCCATGGCAGAGAGTGGGTGTCGTGTCCAGGAGCAGGCACCAGCTAGCCTCCCACCAAGCTCTAGGTACTGCCCTGCGGACAGAGTCTAGTGGCAGGCAGGCTGAGGTCAGGAGCAGGGAAGTGGTGGGAGAACGGGATGGGACTGGGGCTGGAAGGTCCTAGAAACAGAGTCTTCCCACCTGGGATCAGGGCAGTCCCAGGAGGAAGAGAAATCCAGCCATCCGTCGATTGCTAGAGAAAGCTGTGTGTGCACGCCTGTGTCCGAGGCTCTTTTCAGAGAGAGTGAAGTCACAGGAGAAAACTGGAAGCGTCTATTTCAGGCAGGGGGCAGCTGAGTGGGGAGAGCAGCCGCCCACTCCAGGGGTGCCCAGTGTCTGGACACAGCCCACTCGGGATGCTGGCAACCCCTGCTTGCCCTCCGTGGGAAGGATGGCAGAGTAAGAGGGCGGTGGCTCCAATCTGTCCAGGACAGGCCACATATGTCAGCACCTCCTTTGCCCAGGAGGCTGATCCAGGCCAGGCCAGGCTGCTCATGCTGGCCACACCCATAGCCTTCTAGGGCATTCTATGTGGCTAGCAGGGAGGCAGGATATTTCAGGTTCTAGTTGAAACTCAGTGAGCTGATAACAAACTTATCTCCACTCTGCTGCCGTGAAGCTCAGCCTCGGGCTTGCAGGGCCTTGCCAAGAACTCACCAAGGAGGCTGAAATTATCCGTCTCGATTGTGTCTAAATGGTTATGGGGACCAAGGATTCCTTTAGCCAAGTTAATTTGCACTTGGAAGACATAGAGTAAGAGCTCAGCCTTTCAAGTCAGGTATTCAAACGGGGGTCCCAGAAAAGTTGTTTTTCTTTTCACAGTGGGTCTGTGCCTTCCTCAAGACTGAGGAATAGCTGTTTGACACCTGGACATGCCCTGCAGCTGGGATTACAGGCACCTGCTCTGTGCTGGGCCGTGTGGTGACAAGTGGACAAAAGTTAAAGCGATAGGCCTGGTGCAGCACTGTGGGAGGCCGAGGCGGGCGGATCACTTGAGGTCAGGAGTTCGAGACCAGCCTGGCCAACTTGGCGAAATCTTGTCTCTACTAAAAACACAAAAATTAGCCGGGCACGGCGGCAGGCACCTGTAGTCCCAGCTACTCAGGAGGCGGAGGCAGGAGAATCACTTGAACCCAGGAGGAAGAGGTTACAGTGAGCTGAGATCACAACACTGTACTCCAGCCTGGCAACAGAGCAAGACTTTGCCTCAAAAAAAAAAAAGAGGAGTTAAAGCAATAAATGCAGATTTCATCTAGATTACTGCAGTAGGGGAGTAGACGAATATTGAACAGGGAGGAGACTCAGTACAGGACAGGGCCCAGTTCCTAATACTACTTGGCCGCGGGGATTCCAAGGGTTTTAGGAATTCTGTGCCAGGAACTAGGCGCACAGACTCGATGCATCATGCTGTTTTATTACTCTGAGTTGTCGTAACCCCTGCCTCACTGCAGCCTTTCCTTAAGAACAAGACCCTGCCAGCTTCCCGGACCCTCACGCTATGGCCCAGGAGCAGGGTGGTGGGAGAGGATGGAAATTCCTGAGTGGAAGCATCAAGGGTGTGGGAGATTCTGGCTAAACCAACCTAACAGGATTCTTGCCGCAGGCAGCCTGGGGTGAGCAGACATCCCGGGTGTCGGTGGGGGGTGAGGAGCCTGACCAGATATCCAGGGTCGGGGGGTCTTGCTAAACCTTCTTGGCAGGGTTCTTGCTAAAGTTGGATTTGATATGGAAGTGCACAGATGGACTTAGGAGAAGGCCAAGGAGCCCAGTGAAGCAAAGCGTCTTCCTCATCCGCTTGGCAAGCACAGAGCTGGACACCCCCAGAAGTTTCTGCAGCTGGAGGGACCTCGAGGGCCTGACATGCTGGAGACACCCAACCCCAGCAGGGAGGTAGACACCTTCTGCCCCCTTCACCGTTCCCAGGGAGGGGACCAGGACAGCCCAGCATCTGCCAAGGCCAGCAGGGCAGTGAATACCCTCCACCAAGGTCCACCAGGGGTCTGCACCGGCCCAGTCGGCAGGGAGAGGCTTCAGCAGGACTGGGCCATAGCATGAGGGTCCGGGAAGCTGGCAGGGTCTCGTTCTTAAGGAAAGGCTGCGGTGAGGCAGGAGCCTGGGCTCACGACTCAGAATAATAAAACAGCATGCATCGAGTCTGTGTGCCTAGTTCCTGGCACAGAACTCCTAAAACCCTTGGAATTTTCTGTCCTTTTTATCTTAATGAGATGACACCTGGGGGAGACGGAAGCTAGATAGCTTCAGGATGGCAGGGGCTGTTCACAAGAAGAACCAAGCACATGATTCTAGAAGAGTAGAAGGTTCAGGAAGAGGGGCTGGAGGCTGAGCTCAGTTGCCATTGACCAGTGATTAATCAGCTGTGCTGTGTATTGGAACCTCTGTTAAAACTCTGGGCGCCGTGGCTCACGCCTGTGATCCCAGCACTTTGGGAGGCTGAGGCAGGCGGATTGCTTGAGCTCAGGAGTTCAAGACCAGCCTGGGCAGCATAGGGAGACCCCATCTCTACAAAAAAAAAAAAAAATTTTATAATAAATAAATGAAATTTTTTTTAAAAAACAGGCTGTGGCGCTTCCGAGCTGATGGTACCCAGAGGGTGTTTCCCGCTGTTTCCCTCGAGCTTCTCTTCCCTGTGGGCTGTTAGGAGGTGCAGCCTCCATAGTAAACCAGTCGCCATAAGTGACATGCGTTCCTAAGGATTGTGAATGGTTCCGGCAAATCTCAGACCTGAGCAAGGCTTATGGGAGCTCTGACTCATAGTCAGCTGTGCAGAAGCGTGGGTCGTCTGGGGAGCCACTGCTTGGTGACATGTCCGAGGCTGGGGGAGTCCTGTGGGACCAGGTCCCTCACCATGGGGTCTGTGCTGACTCTGGGAGGTCCTGTCAGAATTGAACTGAGCAGGAAGACACCCAGCTGGTGGGGATTAGAGAATTGGTTGAAGGTGGATTGACGTATTTGGTGTCAGAAAAATATATAACACCAGCTGTTTAATGAGCACTTACTGTGTGCAGGCGCCGTACGAGGGCTTGTATGAATTCCCCCATCCCGACGGCCTTAGGAAGACGGTGCTGTCATTGAGCTGCTCGAAGGGGAGGAAACCAAGTCTCTGAGGTGAGGACCTCAGCTCTGCAGTGGGCGCCGTGGCAGGCGCCATTCAGGAGAGAGCGTGCGGTGGGTTGGGCTTCCCAGAGCTTCCCTGACTCCCCTGCTTGGCCAACAGCTCCCTCCCCGGGAGCTCAGCCCCAGGGCCAGTGAGTCAGGGTCCCAAATGCCTCTGGAGCAGGAGCTGCAGCCGGGTGGGAGCTGGGAGCTGGTCAGGAGGACGAGACACACACAGACGAGCTTATTAGCAATGCAAGAGGCCGCCTCTGGCCAGCCGGATTAGGAGCTCAGACAGTGCAGCAGGTGCCTGGGACTGCGGGAGCCGTTTCCATCTGTTCCCAGGCAAAAAGAGACGCCCAGGGCAGGGCCTGGGTGGTGAACAGGGGATCAGAGTGCCACCCCTCCCAAGCCCCAATGGCCCTTGCCTTCCCTGGCCTGGGCTCTTGCCACTGGCCCATCCTCCTCCAAGAGGCTATCCTGTGCCAGCACTCGGAGTGTGGGAGAAGCTCCCCAGGCCTTGCAGCCTTCCTCTGGGGTCCACTGAGACCCCAGCAGGAGACACAGCAGCCAGACCAGCCCTAGAGGCCGCAGCCCCATGTGATCCTGCGATGGTGTCCTTGGGGCTCACATGGGCTCAGAGGATGCAGTCCCTGAAGGGCCCCTGGACGGGGACACCAGTGCCTCACCCAGGACAGCTGCTTTTGCTCCTTTTTGGCCGGAGAAGCCTGAGAGTGGGCTGAGGTCTCGCCTCGGTTGTCGTAGTGAGACTGTGGTTTCAGGTCACGGCAGCAGCAGGGACCACCCTATTGTCTCCTACCGGATGGAAGACCCGCGTCCCTGCAGAGGTGCTCAGCCCACTCCTGGTCCGAGGTCCATCTACTGGTTCAGGCAGGGAGTGGGTGTTGGGACCGGACAATGTCTGCTGTGAGCTGAGGGCGGGATGTCCCGTCCTGACCCTGACTAGTGACTCTCCCGGGCAGGGATTTGGATGCTGGGGAAGCGTACACACTGCGTGGCACACAGTGGGACTCATCTGTCACTCTCTTCTGGTTTCACAGCGTCAGACAGGGCAGTAGCCTTGTCCCCCTCCAAACCCCAGGCTACATAATGACAAGTGCTACCAGCTGGTCTGGAAGGTCCCACACTTGGGGCTGCACCTTCGGGGGCTCATTTTATCTTCACAGCAGCTATGGGGGAGGAGCCGGGACTGGTCCATTTTCCAGATGAGGACACTGAGGGGGCTGGGGAGGTTCTCTGGCCTCAGGACTCTCTCCTGAGTGTGGAGAGTGGTCTGAACCAGGCTTGTCATCCCCAGGGAGAGAGAGGTACAGGGTGGGAGGTCAAGGTTGGGTTTTCCAAATAGGCTGTTTCCTGGCTTCTAGAGCGTCGCCTTAAGAAATGGGGACACGTCTGCTAACGGCCTCTAGTTGAGGCCAAATTTGGGGGGACTGTGATTCTATAGGAAAAAGCAGACTCAGTTTCTTCCCACTATGCTCTCTCAATGCAGTCCACACAGAGCACTCGGTGGCCAGATAAGTGGGTTTCCCACACACAGCAAGCAAGCAGTCGCTTCCCTCGGATACCCACGGGTCCCCTTATTCAGTTCAGTCCTTCACTGTCCACCTGGAGAGTGTGTCGATCACACAGGGTGAGGCTCAGTCCCACAGGACGGCCCCCCATCCTTTGCAGGTGCCAAGCACAAGCCCCAGGTTAGGGCCTGTGCCTCTGACCGACCAGCTATGAACCAGAGTCCCCAGGGTGCCCTTCTCAGGTTGGATTAATTTGCTAGAGCAGCTCACAGAATGGAGGGAAATACATTTGCTGGTTTGGGGGTTTGGTTTTTTTTGAGACTAAGGCTTGCTCTGTCACCTGCCTGGACTGCAGTGGCTCAATCTTGCCTCAGTGCAACCTCTGCCTCCCGGATTCAAGCAATTCTTCTGCCTCACCCTCCCAAGTAGTTGGGACTACAGGTGCATGCCACCATGCCCAGCCAATTTTTTATATTTTAGTAGAGATGGGGTTTCACCGTGTTGCCCAGGCTGGTTGCAAACTCCTGAGCTCAGGCAATCCATCTGCCTCGGCCTCCCAAAGCGCTGGGATTACAGGCATAAGCCATGGCACCCGGCCTGGCTGTTTCCTTATAAAGGATGTTACAAATGGAGTGATGTGTAGGGTGAGGTTCAGGGCTGGGCGTGCACCAGCCCCCAGGAACCTCCATGTGTTCATCTCTTCAGAAGCTCCTCCAAACCGTGTCCTTTTGGGGTTTTTACGGAAGTTTCATTATGCAGACGTGACTGATTAAATCATTGGCCATTGGTGATCGACTCAACCTTCAGCCCCTCTCTCCTCCCTGGAGTCTGGGGGACAGGGTTGAAAATTTCAACCCTCTAATCTTGGGATTGGTTCTCCTGGTAGCCAGCCCCCATTCTGAAGCTACCTAGGGACCCCCAGCCACCAGTCATCTCATTAGCATACAGAGACACTCAGCATTCTGGAGATTCCCAAGATTTTAGGAGCCATACGTCAGCAAAAGAGGGGAAAACCAAATACCCATTTCACAATCAGGCGGCCTATGGCTCCTCCATGCGTTTCTCTAACAGAGCGCCCTCTGTTCTAAAATGTGCGCAGCCATCAAACTGCAGTTGCCCTGGGGAGCTCAGCCGCCACCCGTGCCAGGCTGGTGGAGGGCTCTGCCTCCTCACCCAGCACCGGCTGCCCCTCCCCTCCCCCACCTACTTACGTGGTTAAAGTTCTCAAGTGTGGGATTGGTCAGCCGCCCTGGGGCAGCCTCCTTCCTGCTGAGATCTCCAAATGAGAGACAGTCAGCCCTTCAGGTACTGGAGAAAACCCCTGCCTCTCCTCGTGGCAGTGGGGAAACTGAGGCTATAGTCCCCGGGAGTTAGGAGGCTTCTTGGAAACCCCGCCGGGGTGCAGGAAGCTGCGTGGTCAGGTCATCTTGTGAAACAGCTTCTTTTTTTTTTTTTTAACACTTTAAGTTCTGGGCACATGTGCAGAGCGTGCAGGTTTGTTACATAGGTGTACACGTGCCACGGTGGTTTGCTGCATCCCTCACCCCGTCATCTACGTTAGGCATTTCTCCTAATGCTATCCCTCTCCTATCCCCTCACCCCCTGCTATCCCTCCCCTAGCTTCCCACCCCCCACAGGCCCAGGTGTGTGATGCTCCCCTCCCTGTGTCCATGTGTTCTGATTGTTCAACACCCGCCTATGAGTGAGAACATGCAGTGTTTGATTTTCTGTTCCTGTGTCAGTTTGCTGAGAATGATGGTTTCCGAGTTCATCCACGTCCCTGCAAAGGACATGAACCCATCCTTTTTTACGGCTGCATAGTACTCCATGGTGTATATGTGCCCCGTTTTCTTTATCCAGTCCGTCACTGATGGCATTTGGGTGGAACAGTGCCGCAGTGAACATATGTGTGGAACCAGCTTCCAGGAGTAGCCCCGAGGCCCACATGACTTCCGAGTCATGGTCAGACCTTCCTGGGCTATTGGGTTTGTGCTCCAGGGAGCACCAAGGGCCTGCTGGTTAGAGTGGAGGCATTGGAGAGAGTCCCAGAGCCCTGCCTAGTGAGGGTCAGGAGCCTGTGGCCATGTCCCCTGAGCGGGGCTGAGCACAGCTCACATGCATCTCTAGGGGCTGCACTACAAACAATACATATGGATTTGCTCACAGTTTGGAGACCACAATTCCAAAATCAAGGTGTGGGCAAAGCCAGGAGCCCCTCTAGGCCCTAGGGGAGGGTCCTTCCTTGCCTTCTCCAGCTCTGGGGCTCCTGGTATTCCTTGGCTGGTGGCCACATGGCGCCAACCTGTCTCTGTCATCACACAGCCTCCTCCTCCTCTCCCTTGTCATCCCTCATAAGGGCACCCATGATTGGATTCAGGGCCCACCTCAGTAACCCAGGATGATCACATCTCGAGATCTTTAATTATACCTACAAAGACCCCATTTCCAAATAAGGTCATACTGGCAGGTGCCAGGGGCTAAGGCCATATTTTTCGGGGTCACCGTTCAGCTCACTGTGTCGTCCATTTTTGTAACCTCCCTGCAATAACTCAAGCATAGCACACAGCAGGCACTCAGTATTTGCCCAGTCACCAGGGGAGGCTGCCCGTGCCCCTACTGCATACTCAGTGGCCCGTGAACAGAGGAGTAGTGTGGATCCGGGGCAGTGAACCCTCTCTAGCCACTGTCACCAGGTGTGCAGAAGATTCTGAATGAGGAGCTCCCTGGCCTGCATGGGCCCCACTCTGTGCCAGCTGCCTCAGGAAGTGCAGGGTGCCTTCCAAGATGGCTGCCCTCAGCCTTAGGGCAGGGTCAGCCCCAGCATTGGGGGCACCTGGGACTCCACAATGCTCTGTTGTGGGGGACTGTCCTGTGCTTCCTCAGTCTCCACCCACAAGAAGCCAGTAGCAACACCAGTTGTGACAACCAGAAATATCTCCCTATATGGCTGAATGTCCTTTGTGGGGGCACAGTTGCCCCCACTTGAAAACCACTGCCTTAGGCTGTAAATGGGGCTCTCGGAGCCACTTTGGATAGCAGGCTCCATGCCCCACATCTGTCAGTGCCCGCTGGCCTCACCTCTGCCTGCCCAGGAGATCTCTGAAGAGGCCCCCACAGTACCTATGCATCTGGTCATCACCCACCCTGTCCTAGCAGGCTCATGCCTGCCGGCCCACCTGCTGCATGTGATGTAACTGGCTGGGAGGCCACACCAGGGAGCCGCCCAGCTGACACAGCCAGCTACCTATTTTCTTGATGAAGCCGAGGACGGTTGGTCAGGGGGCCAGTGGCTAGTCCTCCTTTTCCCACTAGGCTGATGAGTAGGGGAGGCTTCAAGGTGCCGCCGGGCTGACCGGGAAGGACAGGTGTTCTCTGGTGAAAGGTCCAGCCCAGGTGTCCTTCCCGGGTGCAGGAGGAAGGCAGATGTGGTGTATCCAGAATGGGGAACCTCGTTCCATCTCGGGAAGGAAGGAAAACCAACGCCAGCTACAGAGGCCTCCTGCGGAGGAGCCTGGAGGGTATGAAGCCAGGTGAAGCCAGCCAGTCACGGGAGACAAGCTCAGCACTGCTCCCTCCCACTCATATGTCACTTTGAGAGTAGCCAAGTCCATGGAGACAGAAAGTCGGATGACGAGTGCCAGGGGCTGGGAGGGAGATGTGGAGTGAGAGGTTCACAGGGACAGGCTCGTTTGGGAAGATGAGAATTCCTGAACAGTCAATGTGTTCAACACGGAATTGTGCCCTAACGGGGGTTACCATGAAAAGTTTTATGTTATATGGATTTTACCACAATTAAAAATTCAAAGTATAGGCCATTGAGGTGGCTCACACCTGTAATCCCAGCACTTTGGGAGGTCAAGATGGGCGGATCACGAGGTCAGGAGATCAAGACCATCCGGACCAACACAGTGAAACCCCGTCTCTACTAAAAATATAAAAATTAGCTGGGCTTGTGCCTGTAATCCCAGCTTCTCAGGAGGCCGAGGCAGGAGAATTACCTGAACCCTGGAGGCAGAGGTTGCAGTGAGCCCAGATCACGCCATTGCACTCCACCAGCCTGGCAACGGATCAAGACTCTGTCTCAAAAAAAAAAAAAAATTAAAACTATAAAGACGCAGCTGTGGGTGGGGCCGGCAGGGAGTTTCCCGCCTCCGTCGCTAATCACAAAGCTGCAGCTGTGGGCCTCGGGTGTGTGTCAGGCTGGGTGTGAGATTCCCAGGCTCTTGCGGTCAGGAAGGAGCAGGTAGGATGACAATGGTCCTCATCATCCCAACTCTGCAGGAGAGAGGGGACTCCAGCCTGCCTGGGTTTCTCAGACACCGTCCCCTTGACCTGTCCTAGGGTACCCCACTTGCTGGTTCTGTTCTTGCAGAGATGGGCGAGCCTCGCCCCTGCCCTCAGCGACACTGGCCTGGGGGAGGGGTGTGAGACAGGCATGCCCATAACTCATGGCTCTGGTGTGAATTGTGTTCCCCCAGATTCTTAGGTTGAAGCCCTAACCCCTGGAACGTCAGAGCGAGGCCTTGCTTAGGAATCTGGACATTGTGACATGACTGGTTAAGATGGGGTCACACGGGTAAGACGGCCCATGTCCTTGTAAGAAGAGGGAAGTTTGGGTACAAACAGGCAAGCAGCGGGAAGGCCAGACGAAGATGGAGGTAGAGGGGGTGATGCTCGTCCAAGCCAGGGACACCAAGGCTTGCCAGCTGCCACCAGGGGCAAAGAAATGCCTGGAACAGAAGCCGCCTTGCAGTCCCTAGAGGAACCCACCCTGCCCACACCTTGATTTTGGACTTCGCCTCCAGGGCTGTGAGCAAATGAATGTCTGTGGGTCAGGCACCCAGGCCCTTTGCTACAGCTGCCCCAGAAGAGAAGGGCGCTCCCTAGAAACCCCAGCCTGCTGGGTCACGGCTCATCCTAACTAAGGAGGAGAGGGCGGATGTGGTCAGCGCCCAGATTACCTCCCAGTCCCCACAGCAGAGCCTGGGCAGGGAGGAGCTGGGTAGATAAGGTGCCGGAGTTGCTGCCAGCCTGTGGGGCTGCCCGTGCCGCTGAATCCCTCATGAGTGATCGTGGTGAGGGAGCTTTCCACGTGGTGTAACCCCAGCACCTTTCCCCCACGGATCTGTTGGGCACCAGACGCGGAGGCTGGCCCTCATTCGGGATGGAATGTTCTAAGATACCCTTCGTTGGCTCTGCCCTGTCTATGTGGAGAACATCATTCAGTGACTGGTCCTCCAAGGCCGTCCTGCCAGCTGTGTTTGGGTGCCGAGCCGAGCCGGGCTGCGTGTGGCACTGCCTGCCCTCTGTGACAGTGGCACTCATTGCTATTGCATCCTGGGGTGGGCTGTGCACTTGGCCATCTGGCCTCTCCATCTGTGTGTGTGGGCCTGGGCCTGCCTCTGCTCTCCGTCCGCGTGCGTGGGCCTGGGCCTGCCTCTGCTCTCCGTCCACGTGCGTGGGCCTGCCTCTGCAGCCCGCCTAACTTATCTGATCCCCTGTGTATGGCGGACCCAGTTAGCCAGCCTATGAGAACTCTGCATAAAGTAAAAGTAAATCCGCACGTCGGCCCCAGCGAGAGGGACAGTAGTCTGCAAGTCAGGTGTCTGGGTGCCAGGCTTATGATGACCGACGGGACAGCCCAGGAGGCTGCCTAGCCTATGTCCTCCTCTAGGCTACGTCTCAGTAGCCACGGCTGACAGGGGGGTGATTCACAGTGGGACTGAGGGCGCCCCTGAGACAGCACTCAGGGCTGCCCCTGACACTCGGACTGCCCCACCCAGGGCTTCTCTGTGTGGAATGGGGCTGTTCCCTGGAGGCTCTGTCCCCCGGGCTGGCAGGTCTCATCTCCGCCTGGAGCAGGCAGAGCCCCAGGGAACCGGCATGAACTCCACCACTGCTGAAGCAAGAGTGACAGCCGCCTCCTCCGCCATGCACTTCCTGCAGCAGACAGGTCCCCCCACCAGGTCACCCTGCTCCTTCCTCCTGACCAGAGGTCCACTCTGACCAGGGGCCAGGACACTGCATGGGACAGTGGGGGCCACCTGTCCACAGCACTGGCTCAGGAACTCAGAGTGAGGACTCACCCCTGAACACTGTATGAGCCATGTGCCACCCCATGATTTTGCCCTGTCCAGGGCCTGGCACAGAGGCTCAGCACATGGTCCACAGGAGGCCCAGTGGGCAGCATCTGCTCCCCTGTGCATGTCTGGCCCAGCCCCTCAGGACAAAGTCAGTGGCCTTAGATCCCCTGCCCCCACCCCCAGTCACTGTTGGCTGATCCTGGGGAGAGACGGGCAAGGCTGTCTGGAAGAGGTCAGTGCCCAGGGACTCCATGTGGCCTACTGACTGTGTCCACAGGCAGGGCTACAGGGGCCTGCAGGGCGGGGTGACTCTGCCCTCTGGCCCTACCAGGCCTCAGGCTGGGGAGACAACAGTGACCACCTGAATCTCCACTGGTCTCTGCCCCTCATTGCCCAGGGTACGCTGGGCCCAGGATGGCCATGAGTGTTTGAGGGCAATGCCCCTCTGCAAGCGAGTGAGCAACTTTGAGATCACTTTTCTGTGACTCTCTTGGGATCTCGCTGCCCTCTCAATGTAAAATCCAACTAGGGCAGGACTGACCAGGGAGTTGCTGAGGACAAGTGCCCCATAAAATGGTTCTGGGAAGACTCCCCTACGGGCCTCCGGGACCTGCTGCAGGGCTGCCGTCGGCTGCACCAGCCCTGGACAGGCACACACAGTCCCTGTGGCTAGTGGTCTCGAGGGTGCCCTCTGCGGAGCTGGCGGAGCACCTCTGCAGGACTGAGGCAGGGCCCAGCCACCTAGTTCTTTGTTGTGAGTGTCTGAGTGTCCTGAACTTGCCACAAGTGGTGACAAACGGGGTGGCTTCAAGCAAGAGGACTGTGTTCCCCCACAGTCCAGGGAGCCAGGAGTCAGACAGCAGCCTCACAGGGCTGCAGCCGAGCACCGCCAGGGCCCACACCCTCCCAAGGCCCTGGGGAGGTGGCCTTTTGCCACTTCTAGCTTCTGGGGGCTCCCGGCGCTCCCTGGCTGTGGCTGCTCTGCTTCTGTCTCTGCCTTCCCCTCCGCATGGCCTCTCCCAGCTGTGTCTCCTGTAATGTCTCTTACCAGACACTTGTCATTGGTTTTCAGACCACCATGAATCCCAGGGCATCTCCTAACCAGAATCGTAATTACATTTGCAAAGACTTTTTCCAAATAGTCAAATTCACAGGTTCAGGGGGGCTAGGACATATCTTTTGGGGGCTGCCATGCTAGCCCTGGGGCCTTTTTCCTAACAGGCATCCTGGGGGCAGGTTTGCCTCCTCTGATTCTGAGGCCTATATTCTGGGGCGGGGGGGGCGTTGGCTGTTAGGCACACCCCTGCAGTGGACTTGAGAGGCAGACTCTCGGGGGACTTGGCAGAGCGGGCTCAGCCCACCGCTGAGGCTGGGGAGGTTTGAACAGATGAAACCTAGCTACAGTCCTCTCCTGGACGCCTGCCATCGCCCTAGCCTCGTTCTCCCTGCTCATCCACTTAGCTGTCACCCTGTCTGCCCTGGAAACCCTCCCCATCTGCCCACCACCCACAGTGCAAGTCCATGCTCACTCACGCAGCACACAGGTCCTAGCACTGGCTCTGCTGTGCCACCAGCCTCTCCAAGCCCTTGCTGCGTCCAGGCCTGCAATTCTACCATGGGCGAGTGCTCCTCTCCCCAGGGTACTTCCCTCCCCTCCCCCACACTGCACACCTCCCCCGTGCCCTGCCCCTCTGGCCTCTGTGTCTTCATCACCTTCCCTGGTCCCACATGCCTGGGCGAACCCTCTCCCCGTGCCCCAGTGCCATGCAGCGAGCAGCCCTCCTGGTCGGCTGACACTTACCCCACAAACACATTCAGCGTGAGGTGTCCTGGCCCCACTGTGCCAGCATGTGCTTGGGGCTGAATGGAAGGGAGACATGTCCACACAGAGCCATGGTTTGGTTTTCCCAGTGGAGGAGAAGGGGAGACACATGTGGACAGACAGCCCTGGCTTACACCATGTTCTCCACCGGTCCTGAGCCAGGATGTTAGCGGTTGATCGCCCAACTCTTTCTCAGAGCTGAGGGGATAATGAAACAGAACAGAATCCAAGGGCATAGGAATGTGGGCCCTCTGAGCCAGGTGGGACCTTACCAAGTTTATCAATCAGGGACTGGGTCCTGCCTTCAAGGAAACCTAAGTAAACACAACTTTTTAAAACGTTAGAGGTTATTTTATCTTTAAATCCAGAAGCAGATAGCTCAACAGGTCAGGGCTTCTACGGCTTAAATTCTCTTGGCTGTAACATCACTGTCACAACATGGCTGCTGAAGATCCGGCCTTCACATTCACATCCCAGGCAAGAAGGCCAAAGGAAGTGACAGGTTGGCATTTGTATTAGAAAAATCAAACTTTACTGGAAATTCCCAGCGGATTTACATCTGCATCTCACTGGCTAGAAGTGTCACGTAGACTCTGGGAACCAAAGCCCAAATCCCATCGAGCTCATAGAAGGGCAGAATTCGAGGCTCGACATCAAGCGGCACCCAGCAGTACCTGCTCCACGAGGCTTCCAGAATCCAGACATTTTCAAACTGCGTCCCTAGGATCTCAGTGTTGGGGAGGCCCCAAGGGAGCGAGAGGATAATGGGCAGGCCACGCACCCACCCACCCCAGCCTCATCCGGGGAGCCCCTCTTCTAGCTAACGGACGACACAAAGCCCAGCACCCAACATTGCTCGGAAAATGCTGTGTTTATCTCCTGGAGTAAAAAGGGTCCCCTGCCCTGTTCTCACCCCATGATTCTCTGGCTCAAGCAGTGAGAGCCAAGCCTGGGATATCTGACCCCAAGCCAGCTGAGGGGAGCAGCAGATTCGAACCCCAGGAGCTCGTGAGAGACGCTGAGTGTGAGAATCAGGCCCCTAGCAATGGGCCCTGTGCCCACCACAGCCATGCGGGTGCAGACAGCCTCGGGATCGGCCAGCCATTCTGCCTCTCGGGTTCGCCAGAGGCCTCAGCTCAGCTCCATGGGGACAGCTCGCCAGCCCAGGTGGGGACGGCCCCAGGGAGCACAGCCGCACTTTGCTGGCTGTGGGGTGGCCTCCAGCCCACAGAGCCGGCCCACAGGCTGACGCAGCTCCGGTTTTATTTTAGACCAAGCCTCATGCTCAGCTTGGTCCAACGGACTTGAACTTTAACAGACTTGAACTTTAACAGACGACAAGCGTGACGAGCCTGCCGCACCCTGCCACTTACAGCCGGCCCAGCCCCTGGCACTGTGAGCTCCGCTCAGACCACAGGGGCAGGCTCAGCACAGAGCCAGGCAGCAGGCCAGGGGCAGGAGGTCTCCTGGGTTGGTGTCTCCAGCAGGCCTCTGTGGGCTTTCAGCCCAGGGTGAGGTCCCCCAGGGGGCAGGCATGGTGCTGTCAGTGGCCTAAGCCTGGGGATGCGGGCATGTCCTCATGCCTCACTGGTAATATGTGGACCTGCACAGTGTTGGGCCTTGTGGGGCTGCTGGCTTCAGGCCCAGCCCCCACGCAGCCCCCACAGTCATGCAGCCCCAGGTGAACTACATGTCCATTCTGAGCTATGTGCCTTTCCTGGGGTCCCTGGCCAGTCACTACTTCCCCAACAGTTTACCAGGGCCTGAGTGCCCTGCTCCATTCTTTTCAGGCTCCCAAGCTCCCCAAATGTTCTCCCTGCCAGCAAATGGCTCACCTGAACCTCTCCTGCCCTGTGGAGCACAGGGACTTCCCACAGTGCTGCCGGGTGGCCCAGGTGGCCACCCTCCTGCAGAACTATGCAGCCCTGAAAGATGGGGCCAGTAGTTCTTCATTCCCCAGTGTCTAGCACAATGCTTGACCTCACAGAGGCAACCTGACGGACATCAGATGCACAAGCAGACAGAAGGATGGGGGGATGGATGAGCAGATGGACGAATGGACTGATGGATGGACTGATGGATGATGGCAGTTGGATGGATGGATGGATGGATGGATAGATGGATGAGAGGATGGTGGATGGAATGGATGGACAGATGGATGGATGAGTGGTTAGACTGATGGATGATGGCAGATGGATGGATCGATGGATAGATGGATGAGAGGATGGTGGATGGAATGGATGGACAGATGGATGGATGAGTGGTTAGACTGATGGATGATGGCAGATGGATAGATGGATGAATAGATGGGTGGGTGGATGGATGGATGGGTGGGAGGATGGATGGGTGGATGGATGGGAGGATGGATAGATGGGTGGATGGAATGGATGGACAGATGGATGGATGAGTGGTTAGACTGATGGATGATGGCAGATGGATAGATGGATGGTGGTGGATGATGAATGGATGAATGGATGGACAGATGAATGGAAGAATGGATGGATGGAGTGATGGATGGGCTGACTGATAGAGGAGAGAGGATGGATGGAAGGACAGATGGATGGAGTGGATTGATAGAAGGATGGATGGATAGACAGATGGATGGATGGAGTCATGGATGGGCTGACTGATGTGATGGAGGATGGATTCGAGGAGTGGATGGATGGAAAATGGATAATGGAGGGTGGAGGAAGGTGTTCATGGAGCCATCCCTGGTCATGAGCACCACTTGATGTGCTGCCCCAGCTGCCCCAAAGCCAATCTTCCCTCCAGGTCAGCTCTGCCCTGTTCAACATGGGTGGGAAGTGGGGTATGGGAGTCGAGAACCGCCCTGCCCAGGTTCCCAGAGCCATGGCTTCTTTGTCAGTTTCCCTAGCCAGAGACACGGTCCACATGCCTCCAGCCCTTGCATAGCTAACGAACTTGAAGATCGTCATCTCTGTTGGGCCGAAGCAGCTTCACAGCCTGACCGCACCCTCAGTGAGGCAGTCAGTCAGGGGAGAGGCCGTCATGCAGATCATGAGTCCCCACCTCGTACTGTCCTCTCCACCCCTTGGTCTGTGCTGTCTGTAGTGTCTGAGGGGTCACCTGAACTGGTGTGCTGTGTCACTGTCAGTGACAGGAGGAAGGAAGTGGCATGCTGGAGTGAAGCCACCAGTGTGGACTCCCCAGCAGTCTTCGGACACTGTCATTCTTTCATCCAGCTGGCATTGATGCCAGTCTGGCTCAGGGGCAAGAGCACAGACTGCAGACCGGGACACCTGGGGCTTTGTCCCAGCCCCATGTCCTGCCCTGGGCCCTCCATGGTGGCTTCTGTCTGTGAATGGGGACAGTAACAGCACCTGCTGCCCAGGGCTGAGCGAGGACTTAGTGAGTTTCCACCTGATAGGGTTTGGCTGTGTCCCCACCCAAATCTCATCTTGAAGTGTAGTTCCCATAATCCCCATGTGTCATGGGAGGGACCCAGTGGGAAGTAATTGGATCAGGGTGTGGTCACCCTCATGCTGTTCTCATGACAGTGAGTTTCCAGAAGATCTGATGGTTTTATAAGGGGCTTTCCCCCTCTTACTCGGCACTTCTCTCTTGCTATTTGAGGAAGGACATGTTTGCTTCCCCTTCTGCCATGATTGTAAGTTTCTTGAGGCCTCCTCAGCCATGCAGAACCGTAAGTCAATTAAACCTCTTTCTTTTATAAATTACCTGCCAGGCATGGTGGCTCACACCTATAATCCCAGCACTTTGGGAGGCCAAGGCGGGTGGATCACCTGAGGTTGGGAGTTCAAGACCAGCCTGACCAACATGGAGAAACCCAGTCTCTACTAAAAATACAAAATTAGCTGGGCATGGTGGCACATGCCTGTAATCCCAGCTACTCAGGAAGCTGAGGCAGGAGAATCACTTGAACCCAGGAGGTAGAAGTTGTGGTGAGCTGAGACTGCGCCATTGCACTCCAGCCTGGGCAACAGGAGCGAAACTCCATCTCAAAAAAATTACCCAGTCTTGAGTAAGTCCTTAACAGCTGCAGGAGAACGTACTAACACACTGGCCCTAGGGTAGCGCCCAGCAGATGCGGGCCTCCATTCCTCCTTCACCAAGAGACACTGGGCCGGGACAGGCTCAGACCAGCCATGCACCTCAGCCCTTGGAGAGTGGGCACTCATGCAGCGGAACACCACTTGCCCATAAAAAGGAAGAAAGCGTTGAGCCATGCCACCTTGTGGGTGAGCATGGAAGGCGTGACACTGACTGACAGAAACAGACATGAAAGGCGGCATGGTGCACTGTTCCGTTTTCATGGAATGTCCAGGCCGACTGGTGCTTGCCTGTGGCTGGGGAGGGGGAGAGTGGGACTGACTGCTAATGGGTAGGGGGTTTCCTTGTGGGGGATGAACTAAAGGCGGTGCTTGCACGACACTGAACGTACCAAATGCCATGGCGCCCCACACTTTAAAAGTGTGAACTGTACATTATATATGCTCATCTCAATTCAGAAATACATACATATCCCCAGAAAAGCTGATGGCAGCCAGGCATTGGGGAATGCTGCGGCAGAGGGAGTGCAGGGGGAGGGGCCCGATGGCACAGACCCTGGTTGTGGAGCTAGGCTGGACATTCTCAGCGGTTCTGACACTGGAATACGGATGTCGAATTTGTACCTGGGAGTCTCTGTATTTGAGGCCTTGGACTGACTGCCTTTTTTTTTAAGTGGTGGTAAGGCGGGGCACAGTGGCTCACACCTGTAGTCCCAACACTTTGGAGGCCGAGGCAGGAGGATTGCTTGAGCCCAGGAGTTTGAGACAAGCCTAGACAATACAGTGAGACCCCATATCTACAAAAATAAAAACCTAAAAATGTAAAATATTCATAAAAGACACGCAACATAAGATTTACATTTTAAAGTACACGGTGATATTTGACACATTCACAGGCTTATGCAACCATCACCTGCTTCCGGTTCCTGGAGATTTCCCTCACCATGAGCCTCCAGTCCCAATCCCCATCCCCGCGGCCTCTGGCAGCGTCTGCTTTCCCCTGTGAACTGGCTGCTGTGGACACTACGTGGAATCACGCGAGCTGTGGAGCTTCGTGGCTTCCCTCACTCGGCGTCGTGTGTCTCAGCCCGCACCGCCACCGCAGCTCGTGTCTGCATCCGCTGCTTTCTGTGAGCGCTGCCCTGTGTGGCCACACCACAGAGGGTTCATTCATTCCTCTGTCGGTAGGCACGGGGTTGGGCCGTCTTTCAGCTATTGAATGGTGCTGCTGTGGACGCCGATCTGCATGCGTCGGTCTGAGACCCTGCTCTGAATTAGTCTGGGGTTAGAAGTAGACATGGAATTGCTGGGACATTGGGTTTCTGTGTTTAACTCTTTGAGGAACCTTCAAACTCTTTCACACAGCAGCTGTACCATTTTGCATTCCCACTGAATGCTCCTTTTTTTTTTTCCATGGACAGTGGACTGTATCGGGAGCTGGCTTCACCGTGCTGGGCCTGCTTCCCTGGAACAGGGGCTCTGGGCCTCTTTCTGGGTTGGGACTCCATTTTGGAGTCTGGCGGGGACCAGGGGCACTCCCTCTAGGAGAAGGCCCACAGACTCACAGTTCTGCCCAGACTTGAGGCGTGTGCTGCTGGGCCACCTCTGTGAGCCCGCAATACCTCTGTGCACATGTGAGAAGCCCCCCCCCGCCCCTGCTCTGGGGAGGCATGCCAGCAGCTGTGCACAGCATGGGGAAACAGAACACAGACTGGACTTGAACACCACCCCTGGCAGATGCCCTTGTGCAGTGAACAACCTACACAGCTGTCCAGGGCAGCCCTGCCTGCTGATCCCCAGAAACACATTTATCTTGCACAGTGTGGGGCCCCAGCCTTATGGAACCGACATGTTCCTGAGAACAGCTGCCGCCACAGGAATTTCAGATCTCAGTGACGGCGGGAAACTCGAGGAGATGTTTCCTTGGGCCTTTCTGCCCAGGTGCAGTGAGCCAGAGGGAGGAAGCCCAGGTTGGAGGAAAATGCTAGGAGCTCAGTGCCCAGCTTCTGTCCCAGAAAGGGGCATCTGTCCCAGAACTGTCACCACATGCCATGGTCCAGGCAGTCAAGCAGAGATCTGGTCCCTAGTGTCAGCTCTTGGAAGGGTTGGTAGAGGCAGGCCCAGCACTCAGAGCTGTGAGGCGGACAAGAGATGTAGCGGGTCGGGAGGGCTGCAAGGACCCTGTCCCATCAGTGTGGGGCCAGCCAGCAAGTGACCAGGTATGGAGAAGCCACTTCCAGCCCCCGAGAGACGGGCAGGCCCAGGACGTCCCCAGGCCCCCAGGGTCTCTGTGCTTCTACCCAGTTCCCACACCTGCCCCGAGGTGCTGCTTGTCCCACTCCTAGGACACAGAGGTGTAGCAGAGTGCCTGTGGCCACACAGCAGGGCCTGGGGACACTGAGATGGGACCTTAGCCCTAGACTAATCCTCAAAGCCCTGCTGCATGCCACAGTAACCCGGCTGGCCCTGGCATGGTCCCGGGCCTCCCTGGGGCCTCACCCTCAACCGTGTCCTGGGAACAGTCGACACATGGGCCAGTCAGTCTAGCGTGGGAGAAGGAATGGGGGAAGGAGAAGCACCCCTCCCCTCCGCCGAGCGCATACCCCAGGCTCAGGATGGGTGCCTGGGTGCGTTTGTGTTTGATCCTCTGAGACCCCAAAGAGCGGCCCCACAACCAGCCCCACACAGATAGATGCAGAGGCCCAGAGAGCCACTCACGGTGCTGGCAGGTGAGGTGCCTGGGCCGTGCCTGTCCCTTTTAAAAAATTATTTTCAATCAGTAAATACATATAAAATCCAGGCTTAGCCCTTTTTGGGTGTTTTTCTGGTTTTGTTTTTGCTTCCTTGAGACAGTCTTGCTCTGTCGCCCAGGCTGGAGCGCAGTGGCGCCATCTTCGCTCACTGCAACCTTCACCTCCCAGGTTCAGGTGACTCCCTCAGCCACCAAGTAGCTGGGATTACAGACATGTGCCACTAAGCCCGATTAATTTTTTTTTTTTTGTACTTTTAGTGGAGATGGGGTTTTATTATGTTGTCTAGACTGGTCTCAAATGCCTGGCCTGAAATGATCCGCCCGCCTCGGCCTCACAAAGTGCTGGGATTCCAGGCATGAGCCACTGCGCCCGGCCAAAATCTTAGCCATTTTTAAGCATACACTTCATATACTTATGTTGTGGTAGGTCGTCACCACCATCCATCTCCAGAACCCTCTGGCCTCTGTCCCCAGTAAACCCCCGCTCTTTACTCTCTCCTCTCCTAGCCCCAGGCACCCACTGTTCTACTTTCTGTCTCTGTGGATTTGGCTCCTCCAGGGACCTCAGATAAATGGAATCATGCAGCATTAGTCTTTTCGTGTCTGGCTTATTTCACAGAGCATACCGTCCTCAAGGCTTATCCATGGTGTGGTATGTGTCAGATTTCCTTCCTTTTTATTTTTAAATTTTTTTGACACAAGGTCTTGCTCTGTTGCCCAGGCTGGAGTTGCAGTGGTGTGATTGTGGCTCACTGCAGCCTTAAATTCCCAGGCTCAAGCGATCCTCCCACCTCAGCCTCCCGATTAGCTGGGACTACAGGCATGCGTCCCCACACCTGGCTAATTTTTAAATTTTTTCTAGAAACAGTGTCTCACCATGTTGCCAGACTGGTCTTGAACTCCTGGGTGGGAGAATTGCTTCAGCCTGGGAGTTGGAGACCAGCCTGGGGAACATAGTGCAGAGATTACAGGCGTGAGCCACCGCTGGGCCTCCTCCTTTTCAAGGCTGAGTAATATTCCAGTGTGTGGAGGAACCACAATTTGTTTATCCATTCATCCATCGGGGGCCGTCTGGGTTGATGAACCTCTTGGTTATTGGGAATCCTGCTGCTGTGAATGTGGCAAGCAGCTATCTGCTTGAGTCCCTGCATTCTTTCCTTTGGTTCTGTATCCATACGTGGAATTGCTGGGTTATGTGGTAACCTGTTCAGTGTTTTGAGGAATGCCACCCTGTCTTCACGGCAGCTGCACCATTCCACATCCCCACAACCCAAACCGCACACGCTCACAACTGGTAAGCAAGAAAACCAACTGTGGTCAGTCCACGCGTGGAATATTACTCAACCATGAAGAGGAGCAGAAGACTGACATCTGGTCCAGCGTTGTGAACCCTGAAAACATGAGGCCAGGTGAAAGAAGCCAGATGCAAAAGGCCAGATGGTGTCTGATTCCTTTCATATGAAAGGCACAGAAGAGGCAAATCCACAGAGATGGGGGAGGCCAGTGGGCATGGGAGGGGAGCGACTGCTCATCAGTGCAGGGTTTCCTTCGAGGTGACACAAACATTCTGGAATGAGATCGAGGTGGTGGTGGCAAAGTGCTGGGACAGTACTAAATGTTATCAGTGGTCACTGTCATGCCTCATATTTACCACAATGCTAGGGCTCAGAGACCTTGGAACCCCTATCAGGAGAGAAGGACCTTCCCGGCTGTTCTAACAGAACCCAGAGTCTGCGTCCACCCCACTGCAGCCCACATCCCACGGCATCTTGTGGGGAGTAGTGGGTGGAAGTGGGGAGCCCGTGCGCTGAAGCCTGACTGCCCGTTTGCACTGCGCCAGCCACCAGGACCAGCTGTGTGGCCTTGAGCAAGTCACTTGCCTTCTCTGGGCCCAGTCTCCCGTCTGGAAGATGAGGATGCTAATGGTGCCTGCTGACAGCTGTTGGGAGGGCTGGGTGAGATTCTGCAGTGCTTCCTTCCATGCCCCTGGGGAGGCTTGTCAGGGCATAGAAAGAGCTGCCCAGGAGAGACCCCTTCAGCCCTCAGCCCCAGGATCTGCCAGGCCTGCTTCTGCCCAGCCCTTCACCAGGATGTAGGAGCCCCCCATGGAGTTCTGCTGGCCCCACGCTGGCTGACCGGGGCAGGTGAAGGGAGCTCTGGGTGACTTGGACACCACATGGTAAACAGGAAAGAGCCCCATTCAGCCCCTCCCATGGGTGTCATAAAGGGCCATGAACTGGGGTGTTCTGTGGGTCCTGGAGCCCCTTTCCAGGGTCCCGTGGGTACCAGGTGGCACCTGCATTGCACTGTGCAGCACTGGCATGGAGCTTTGTGTCAGCCTGGGAGGCTGCAGCCCTGCCGAGGACCTGCCAAACCCTCCTGCTTCCACCAGATACCAGGCACCACCGCAGCCCGAGAGCCACGTTCGTCCGACACATTGGCAACCTGACCCTCAGACCTCAGGGACACCTAGGGACAGGGTCTCGGCCTCTCAGCCTGCCAGGTCCTCAGCTGGGGCTGGCAGCATCTCACTCAGGCACACCTGACGCTCAGCTGGTTTCTGCGCTGCCATCCTGGCTTCCACCTCCTGCTCCCCCCGACCTTGTCCTCTGGGTCTGGATCCCCTGCGGGGCGTGTGAGGATGGCAATGAGCAGTGCCGCCTTCCCATTTGCACCCGCATCTCTCCAGGTCCTTAGCATGCACTTAGGCCTCTACCTTCCACTACCATCCCGATTTGCCACTGAGACACCTAAGGCACCTGAGTCCTAGGGGTGGGGACAGGGACAGGCCCTGGCAAGGTCTGTGTCACCCGGTGAAGAAGCATGGGCAGGAGAAGGCCTGGGCAGAGGCAGGCCTGGCAGAGCCTGGGCTGAGGGCAGAAGGGAGTCTCTCCGGGGCAGTTCTTTCTATGTCCTGACAAGCAGGGGCATGGAAGGAAGCAAGCATCCTCAGGACCTGCTGGGGACGTCACCTACGCTGAGAGGGAGGGTGAAGGGGGCCCATGGTGACTGGTGAGCTGGGAGAAGCACAGCACCTGCAGGAACCCAGGAGGAATCTCCTGAAGGAGGGCCGGGCACATTCGTAGCTCAGCTCATCAGAGGGGCCTTCTCCACAGCTTCCAAGTCTGAGTCACCACCACGTCCCCTGTGAGGCCACATGAATGACTGGGAGAGATTTGAGGACCCAGCCCATGGTGGCTCCAGGGAGGAGGCCCCTCCGCAAGCCTGGGCGGCTGATGACACTAGCAGTGCCATCTCCAGGCTGCTAGAGGCCATTTATAGCAACTGCCCTTCTGAGTGAAGAGGAAATAAGTATCTTAAACACACCAGGAAGCCATGCTGCTCTAGGATTCCCCAACTTGAATCAGTCCCTGCCTGAGCCCACACCATTCCCCGGGGCCCACTGGGAAGCTGGGACCATGGGGGTGGTTCTAGAATGAGCTCCTGGTGGCTGCAAGCTCTGCCCAAGAGCAACAGGATGAGGATCAGCCCAGCCCAGCTCCAGAAGGGGTTAGCAGAAGCCCATAGCCAGGCCGGCACCACACCCTCCCCAGGAGGCTTTAACTACAGGAGCCCCGGGGTGGGGACAGGGGCAGGGCCTAGGCAGAACATTCAGGAGTGCTTGGTCAATGAAGGACCAGGTCTCTGGGCTCTCCCTCCCGGACCGCAGCTGTGGAATCAGAGCTGTGTGTAGGTCACAACACCAGCGTGATGTGGAGAAGGTCCAGAGGCCAGGATTGGAGAAAGGGCAGTATGAGGAGGGTCTGGAGTGCGGTCATGTGGGAAGCGCTGAGGACGGGGAGCGTGCAGTTGGCAGCTGAGGTGACGTGGGTGGTTGGCACACCTCTGAGATGGGGGCAGGGATGCTCCTAAGGGGGTGGCCGGATGGGGCAGGTACAGCGAGGAGAGGGGTTCAGAGGGGCTTCCTGGGATGTACCTGCAGAGGTCGGTAGCACATGGTGGGGGCAGTTCAGGAAGAGGGAGGGAGGGGGTCCTTCTTGCCTCAGAGTAGGGGAGGGGGAGGAGTGGCATCCACTGAAAACCCACAAAATCGTAAAATTTCAGAAGGAGACTTTATTTTGTAAAGGGTTAAGCCTGCGGCGGGGTGGCATTGTGACCAGCTGGGAAGTGTAGCCATCAGCCGAAGCTGGAAGCAGGTACATAAGGGGGAGGCTGGAGTGAGCCTGTGCTGGCTGAGCATTCTCAGCAGGTTATGGGAGGAGCCACGAGGATTCACACGGGGGGCCTGACGCGTGCGCGCTGAGCACACATGCATGCTGCCTGCTTCCCGTGGTCACCTAGGGGCAGAGACTTCACATTTAAAGGCTCTGCAGTCAGGTCCCACCTGTCAAAGTGAAGTAGGGACTCAAAGGCGCTCAGTGCAGCCTCTGTGAACCGGCCAGAGCCAGCCCACGGCCGGTGGTCTCTTGTCAGGAGAAGGTCCCTGAAATCAGTCTCTGGTCCAGTCACAGCCGCTGTGGCTGGTGGAACAGGGGTCAGCTGTCAGCGTCCGGAGGTGGACAAGCTGTAATTGTTTTAATGTTGCTTATCCCAAGGCCAGCACTTGCTTAGCTGCTAGAAAATCGGAAAAGCCTTGCGGCAGCTGGAAGCCACCTGATTCTCCAGGTTCAGAGCGCCTGGCGTCACCTTGCCTGGCACAGCCTCAGGTCTTGTTTATAGTTTGGGATCTTACCAGGAGTCCGTTCCGTCCATCTGTAGATCTCTGTTTCAATGTGAGTGCTGGTCAGTTCTATCTGAACTGCAAAGGTGGGCGGGGTGGGGGGGCGTATGCCAGGGCCTGTCCTGAGAGAGGCCTGCTGGCTGGGAATGACGGACAGTTGACTCCCAAGCCACCGAGCCTACAATGGGGAAGTCCAGCAGAGGGGACAGGAGTCACACAGCGCGGAGCGGGGAGGAAGCTTCTGAGAGCAGGACGTCCCCCCATCACTTCACCTTCACAAAACCGAAGGGGCCACATCCCTGGGGGCTGGGAGGGGGTGAGCTGGAGAGCAAAGACCCCCTTCTGAACATGCTATTCTGGGGGGCAGAGTGGTAGCTTGGTTCTATCCAGGACTTGGCGTGTGTGCTTTTCAGGGTGCTTCCCTGGGAGGGGGGACACTGCCAGGACTGTGTCCTCCTGTTCTGTGGCCACCAACCCTGGCATTTCAAGAAAAAGAGCCTGTTTTCTCCCCGACGCCAAGGCTTGTTTCCAAATGCCTATTTCTCTGCCCCTCTCTTAGTCTGTCTCATGCTCCAAGCAGAAGACAGAAAAAGAAAAAATCCACCATCCCCTGCCCACCCCTGGGCCTGCTGGCCGGGGGTCACAGACGTGGGATGGGCTGTCCTGGATGTTAGGGGCTGCAGTCCTTAGCTCCTGGAGGGGCTGCCATGCACAGCAGCCGTTTCCGTGGCAGATCCTGGGGGCTGGTGCACAAAGCTAACAGAAGCGACCTGGCTGGACAAGCCTTGGGCAGGAACACCACAGCCCAGGGGCAAGCCAGAGAGACGTTTTCCAGATGGAGAAGAGTTACCTGCAGAGAAGGGCCTGGATTTGTTCCCAGGTCCTCGAGCCTGCACTAGGATTCTATCACTGGTGCTGGCAAGAGCCTCCACGCAGCGTCCCTGCTTGTCATGGGCACTGCAAGTGTCGCTGCACTGTCAGGCCGACTGGCAGGGTGGCAGGGCCTGTGCCACAGCTGGGACCTGCACAGAACCTTATCTTCCTCTGGCCCCCACTCGAAGTGGGCAGGCTTGCAGAGGACTTTCTAGATGGGCTGGGAAAAGTGCTCGAATGTGGCCTGTGTCGTGTGAGCAAGTGTGCATGAGGTGTGAGAGGCAGCAGCGTGTCCCTCCCCTCGGAGGGGCTATCGCCACATGTTCTGGAGCACTGAGGACCCGGAACCCGCACTGAACTGGCAGCCCCTGCATCCTTGTGGGCTTCTTCCCCCCACCCTTTGGTTTGCATAGAAGGCATCTGAAGCCTGTGTGACTTCCTGCTCATGATCTAGTTCCCGTAATGTCATCAGTGTCGTGGGCAGCGTGATGTTTTCTGGAAAGCTGAGTTGATGGGGTCTCTGAGGGCCCTGGGATGGCAGAGAGCAAGAGGCCTGGGGTAGCTTGAGGCCGGGCTGTACACGTAGACCAGTGGCACTGCCAGATGAAAGCAGACTGCTGCTGATACCCCATGCAAATCAACGTGGAGCAAAGGAATTCACAAGGTCATAGCTGCATCTGGGTGTCTGGGGTTGTACCAACTTGCTCCAGTAAAGACAGCACATTGGGAACAGCAACTCCAGTGGGTGTCACCACCAGGTTAAGTTGAAGATAGTCCGTATGCTTCTCCAAGCTCCCTGAGAGTCTGTGCCATCCATGCTGGTAAGGCCAGCATGGATGTGAGCGGCACAGCTGCCCCAGTGCTTTCCTGTCTCCGGTGGCGCTCACAGCTGCACTGGCCCCAGGGAGGCGGGACTGCTCTTGGTTACTCTCCTGGTAGAGAGGGGATGACCCAGGGATCCCATTGTGGCTTCCGTCCCTCATCTGTAAAATGGGATCCAGTCACCACCTGGTCCACAGGGTGCTCATGAGGACTGAACGGCGTACTGTGTAAAGTCCTTAGCGCAGGGACAGCCACGTCGCCGGTGCTCAGTTGGCCCTGGCTCTTAAGGTTGCCTTGCTAGTCACACTGCAGATATGGCCAGGAACCCCCCTAATGTTCCAGGTACTCAGCCTGGGCCCCGACCCCTGACAGGGGCCTTGAGGCCAGCACACAGTGGCCACGCAGAGCCAGAGCACACGGCAGAGCACATGCCACCCTGGCTCTCCAACTCTGTCTCTGAGTGATGCTTTTCCACTGCTGTGAACTGAAATTGTGGATATTCTTATTGAGAACAAGGTAGTGGACTGCGAATCCCCTACGGCCCCTGATTCATGCCCAGCCCCACCCCAGCTAGATAGCTCCTCCTGACACAGGAAGCGGTGAAGGCTGCCCTCCGGCCGGGGAGGAGGCAGGACCACGGACAAAGCCCACCAAAGCGAGAAAGCCAGCCTGCAGCACAGGGCTTCGGGCAGCACGGGGCCCTACCAGCAGAGCAGGGTCTCTCTGCCACATCACACACTGTCCCCTGCATCTCATGGAGAAACTGCTGGGCTGCTTCCCCCCTAGGGCAGACAGGTGATTAGGGCCAGAGCCCTGCTCTAAGGTCACACTCACCTGGCGTGGAGGAGCTGAGACTTGAACCCAGGCATTCCCACCCGCTGTGTTCTGCCACGGTCCAGAAGAGAACCGCTCGATGGTATTTACACAGCACCTGCTGCTATGAGGGCCGGGAATCTGCATTTGTAACCAGCCACATGCTGAGGTGTGAGGCCAGCCTCCTCTTGATGCTCTGGATGGAGAGGCCTCCTGGTGTGTACATGGCAGCCAGCTGGCCCAGGCAGATGCAGAAGCACACCCTGCTGTGCCACCCACCTGCCTTGATGCTCAGAGAGGGGCAGGAGACAAGCAGCCACCCCTCCACAGCCGCGCCAGTGCTGCAGGTGTGGGTCCGTGGGCTTCCTTGCACTGCAAGCCCTCTGCCGGAGACCTCCTGGCACTGTGTGTAAACACTTTTCAAAGCGGCTGTGGATTGGATCTGCGGGTCTGGAGCGAGGCCTCAGTGAAGGCAGCCTGCCCCCTGCTGCATGCTGCTGTGGCTGCTAAGAAGCGAGCTGTGGCTTTAGGGGCCCAAGTGCTTGGCTGGCTTGGATTGGGGGTGGCTTCCCTTCTGCAAGAGTCTCAGAAATGATGCCACCTGGCTGGAGGTGGGGGCAGTGCCCTTCTCTTCCTTCTTTCATGTCCCCCTCTGACAGTGGCAGTCACTGAGGGGCTAGGACCCGGTCTGAACGGATGGCAAGGAAGGCCATGGACAGCCTTACAGCCTTGGAAAAGCAGCAGGAGCAGGTGGCTGGCCAGCCTGTGGAGCTGGAGCCGGTAAGGGGCCTGGCCTTTCAAAGCCCGAGCCCGCAGGGACTCAGAGCCCCTAGGTAGGATGAGAGATGATAGAGGGGTCCCATCAGAGAGCTTTCGAGCCAAAGGAGGAAATAAGATCCAGGTTTGAATAAACCATGGCTGGAGACAAGCTAAGAATGACGACACCCCCCATACGTGTGTAAGAGTAGCTGCCTGGCCGGCGGGTTGCAGGGGGCGCCATTGCCTCGACAACCATGGTGCGGCCGCCCCTTTGGTATCGTCTTGTATCTTCTTCGAGAATAAAAGAATTTTTAGAGATTTCACTGGCAACATCCAGCAAAAGAGGGACATTGCCAGGCAAATCTAGACAGAGGTTAAGCTGCGCATTCGGCTGTGTGCGCAGCAGGAAAGCCATTCTTAAAAGAGGCAGAGACCATCAAGGACCAAGCAGAAAGGGGGATGGCGGCTGCACAGTTTGGAAGCTGCACGGCAAGTGGACTCAGAGGCCTCAGAAAGCTGGAGCCGGGGCTGTGGTGGGGAAAGCCAGTGGAGTCAGAACCACAACAGTGGCCTCTGCCCAGGAGGTGGAGGTAATCTGGGCTAAGGCTGATGGGTAACTCGATAAGAAACTGTGACAGCCAGCAACCCCATGGATGTGAACTTAGCCCAAAGCTGCACTCAGAAAATGAGGAGAACAAGCACACACGTGGCTGTTTCCAGCTGTGTGTGGAGTATAGAACACTAAGCACCAGACCCACCAGCAGGAGCCTGCAGTGTGCACAGCCAAGCAGCCTTGCGGGGAGGGCACGTGCTGAAGCCAGGAGGGAGCAGCGTCTCCAGGGTGTGTTGTTACATGGGAAAGGCAAGGCTGGAAGAATGTGAACACATGCTGCTGTTTACCCAAGGAAGGTGGGGAGGGTGCACACTCACGCACTCACACCCACACCTGCACACACACACGCACCTACACACACATATGTGCACATACGTGCACGTGCGCATGCACACCCACATACACATGCACACAAACGTGCGTATACGCACATGCACACGCACGGACTCATGCACTCACACCCATACACACATGCACACACATGTACACATGCCAACATACACACGTGCATACATATGCACACACGCAGACACACACGTGTGCCTATATTCACATGCACACACATTCACACCCACACATGCACACAAACGTGCATATACACAGACGCACATACACACATTCACACACACATGAACATGCACTCCCACACGCATGCACACACATGCACACACTTGTACGCATACAGAAGCACACAGGTATTTACTGATTTCTTCTTTTTAATGGAAGAATAATCCACCAAAATAACTCGTTTCAATTTAACATTGCCTCAAGAGGGGGAGCACAAGAGGAAGCGTAAGAGAAAGAGTAGCAAGTTCCATTTCGGAATTGAGTAAATGTTTCGCATAATGGTAAAACACAAGTCAAAATTTAGAAAATCTCAAAATGCAAAATGATAGAAATGAACATAACTGTTAATTCAATTAATGGCATTAACAAATTATGTCAAGTGGCAATTTGCATGTCAATGCAAACTGGAAAGAAATCATAACCTCTTTTCAGTAGTCCTGTTAGTAGTGACACTGGTGGTGGTAGTGTGAAAATATCTAATGACAGACTGGTTCGTGATTAATAAATGACAGAGCACACAGACCATGACCTTCACGTCAATCACTAGGAACCTAGATTTTTCAGCAAAGAGAGACACCAATAGAAAAGTAAAACAGCATCACCCTCAATTTCTGTTGAAACTATCAGTATCATCTCATGAAGAGTGTAAAATATTTTGTCACACTTGAAAGCAAGGAAGGTATTGACAAAGTCACATGTGACGGGCTCAGGTGCCAGTGTGAGGGAGGGCTGCTGACACAGCACAGTGGAGAATTCACAAGAACAGCAGAAGGCAGCAGCCTGGAGCATCCTGCAGAACCAGGAAGGAAGGACTTGGTCAAAAACCAAAGGCTGGGGCGGACCCCAGGGAGCTACCAAAGGCCAAGGCTAGGACAATTTGAGCTGCGAAAGTCATGTTGGGTTATGATTCAGAGTACAAAATGAGGATCGCGGCTCCACACGGATAGAAATAAACAACTGAAAAATAAAGGAGGAATAGAAAATCTTCCCGAAAATCTGCAAAGATACTCTGTCCTCAAGGAAGGGGTAACTCCCCACCCCTTAGAGCTGTGGGTAGTGCGCAGTGACTTCCTCCCAAGAGCACAGCCTGGAAAGGAGGGAGATCAGAGTGAGTTCAAGGTGAGGGAGCCCGGTGAGCCCCACCTTGACAAGGTGACCAGAGCATAAGTCTTGGTGACCGTGCATGCCTTCGATACTATGTGACAGGAATGGCTCTTCACCTCCTGAATACCCATATGTACCTCAAATCTAATAATGAGAAAAAAATCTGAATTCAAGGATCATACAAAAGACCCGACCAGCAGCCAAAACTGTCATGGTCAACAACACCTTCCCACACGCAGAGCCTAGAGATGCGGTGACCGAACGGAATGTGGCATCTGGACAGGTCCTGGGACAGACACGGGACCTCAGGTAAAGATTAGAGAAATCTGAGTACGACATGGGGCTTTAATGACAATGGGTTTGTTAATTGTGACAAATGTCCCATGCTAGTGTGAGATGTTAATAATAGAGGAAACAGCGGGGACTGTATGGGAATTCCAGGCACTACCTTCACAACGTTCTAAATCTAAAACTGTTCTCAAAAGAGTTGTTTAAAAACAAAGAAAAGACCAGGCATGGTGGCTTACGCCTGTCATCCCAACACTTTGGGAGGCTGAGCTGGGTAGATTACTTGAGCCCAGGAGCTCGAGACCAGCCTGGGCAACAAGGTGAGAGACCTCAATAAAAATTAGCCAGGCGTGGTGGTGCACACCTGTGGTCCCAGCTACTTGGGAAGCCAAGATGAGAGAATCACTTGAGCCCAGGAGATCAAGGCTGCAGTGAGCTGAGATCATGCCACTGCACTCCAGCCTGGGTAACAGAGTAAGACCCTATCTCAAAAAAATAAAAACAAAGAATAGTAATTGCAGTGGATTCAAACCTTTATCAGATATGTTCTCACAAACATCCCTGACTTCATGATGGCACTTTTCAAAGAACCGTCACTTGAAGAAAGCAACTCATTCATAAGCAAACTGATGAAAGGAGAGCATCCAGCCTCAGGGTCATCAAAGTGTTGAAAAGGGAAAGTTCCTTCTTAAAGATGCTTGTGGCCGGGAGCAGTGGGTCATGCCTGTGATCCTAGCACTTTGGGAGGCTCAGGTGGATCAGTTGAGCCCGGGACTTCAGGACCAGCCTGGCCAATGCAGGAAGACCCCATCTCTACCAAAATTAGCCCGGGGTGGTGGCGCACACCTATGGTTTCAGATACTTGAGAAGCTGAGGTAGAAGGATCGCTTGACCCCAGGAGGTCGAGGCTGCAGTGAGCTGGGATGATGCCACTGCGTTCCAGCCTGGGTTGTCACAGAGCAAGACCCTGCCTCCAAAAATTTAAAGTTATTCCTACTGAGTAGAGAAGGAGCAACAGAAGCCCAACATCGGTGCTCCGCCCCTCCCAGGAGGTAAAGGACGAGGGTGGCCAGGCTGAGGGTGCCTGACCCACTGGTGCCATCTTCTCATGGAAAGACCCAAGCAGCTGTGCCAGGGCTCCTGGCGTGGGCATGCCCAGCACCACCTGCAAAGTGCACCTGGACACGATCGCGCCTCTGACCACCACTAATTAAAAGCAATGCCGCAGGATGCAATTGACTTGCTTTGCTCAGCAAATGGTGGGGAAAGCCTAGAGATGTAAAAAGGCTTCCGAGATGTGCCAGCCAAATGAGACGTGTGCATCTTGCTCAACTCATGAGCCAAGGGATCCTGAGCCATGATGGGTTGCCTCATGAGACCAGGAATGCAGAGCTGCTTTTCCGGTGTAAGAATGGCGTAGTGGCTTTTTTGTGCTGTTTGAGACAGTCTCACTCCGTCACTCAGGCTGGAATGCAGTGGTGTGATCCCTGCTAATAGCAGCCTCAACCTCCCGGGCTGAAGCCACCCTCCCATCTCAGTTGTTTTTTCTTAAGAGTCTTTGTCTTTTAATAGAAAGCATGCCCCGAGCCATTCCCAGGAAATGCAGAGGGATATGATAATCCCAGGGGCTGGGTGGGTGCTCTGAGTCAGTAATGGCTGACAGTAGCTGAGGGGACGACAGTGGTTTAGTGTACTCATCTCTCTGCTGTCATGTAACACTGGGCTTCTTCCATAATAAAAACTGATAGAAATTAGCCTCTTTTTAATTAGTAGACTTTATAGTTTGAGGAGTTTTAGTTTATGGGGGAAAATGAGTGAAAAGTACCAAGTTGCCACATGTCCCCTTGTATTTCTCCCCATTTTCCCTATTTTTCCTTTTTTTCTCGCTCTCTCTTTTTGAGACAGAGTTTTGCTCTTGTTGCCCAGGCTGGAGTGCAATGGCACAATCTTGGCTCATCGCAACCTCCACCTCCCAGGTTCAAACGATTCTCCTGCCTCGACCTCCCAAGTAGCTGGGATTACAACCATGGGCCCACCACACCTGGATAATTTTGTATTTTTGGAAACAGAGTTTCTCCACGTTGGTCAGACTGGTCTCAAACCCCCAACCTCAGGTGATCCGCCTGCCTCAGCCTTGCAAAGTGCTAGGATTACAGGCGTGAGTCACCATGCCCAGCCGTCCCTATGTTTCATATCTTAGTATGGGACATTTGATACAACTGATGAGCCAATATTGCTGATACACTGTTGTTGACTAAAGTCCAGAGTCTATGTGAGGATTCACTCTTGGTGCTGTACATTCTATGGGTTTTGAATAATATCCTGTATATACTATTACAGTATCAAACAGAACAGGCTCACTGCCCTAAAAACCTCTCTGCTTCCGTTCCACCTTCCCTCCCTGAGCCCCTGGCAACCACTGATCTTTTCACCTTCTCCATAGTTTGCCTTTTCTAGAATGCCATGCAGCTGGAATCATACAGGGTGCAGCCTTTTGAGATTGGCTTCTTTCACTTACAACATGCATGAAAGCTTCCTCCAGGCCTTTCCATGGCTCCGCAGCTCATTTCTTTTTAGTGCCAACTAATATTCTGTTTTTTAGATGGACCGGTGTGTTTGTCCACTCGCCTCCCGAAAGACATCTGGGTGCCTTTCAGCACCCAAGGCACATCAAACTTGCTTCCAGGCTCGGCAGTTATGAGTAAAGCTGCTATAAACATCTGCATGCAGGCTTTTGTATGGACCTGTTCTCAGTTCACGTGGGTAAATACAAGGGAGCACGGTTGCTGGATCATAGGTAAACTGTCTTCCAAAGTGCCTGTGTTATTTTGCATTCCCGCCAGCAATGATAAGCGTTCCGGTGGCTGCGCATCCTCACCAGCATTTGGTGTGCTCAGTGTTTGGCATTCCGGCCATTCCAATAGGTGTGCAGTGCTGTCTCACTGTTGGCTTGCTTTGCTATCCTTTATTCCGCATGATGCAAAGCATTGATTTGCCATCTGTGTATGTTGGTGACTTGTCTATTCAGATATTTTGCCCCTCCCCCTTTTGAGACAGAGTCTCACTCCGTTGCACAGGCTGGAGTGCAAGTGGTGCAGTCTTGACTCACTGCAACCTCTGCCTCCCATGTTCAAGCAATTCTCCTGCCTCAGCCTCCCAAGTAGCTGGGACTACAGACATGTGCCACCATGCCTGGCTGATTTTTGTACTTTTACTGGAGACGGGGTTCCACCATGTTGGCCAGGCTGGTCTCAAACTGACCTCAGGTGATCCACCTGATTTGGCCTCCCACAGTGCTGGGATTACAGACGCAAGCCACCACGCCCAGCCCTTTTTTAATTCAGATGTTTTTCTACTGTCCAGAGGTAAGAGTTCTTTTTGTATTTCAAATACCAGTCCTTTACCTGTCATGTATTGTGCTAAGAATTTCCCCCAGTCCGTGGTTTATCTTTTCATTCTCTTCAGAGTGCATGTGGCAGGTTTTAATTTAAGGAAGTCCAACACCACTTTTGTCTTTTATGATTATGCTTTTGGTGTGGTTAGCTAGAACTCATCACCAGACTCAAGGTCACCTAGAACTTCTGGAAGTGTCACAGTTTGGCTTTTTACATTTGAGTCCGTGACCCACTAGGGGTTAACTTTTGTGGAAGATTTCAGGGCTACCTCTATTCATTTTTTGCCTGTGGATGTCAGCATGGCTTGTTGAAAAGACTGTCCTTTCTCCACGGAACTGTCTTTGCTCCTTTGTCAAAGATCAGTTGACTCTCTGTGTGGGTCTATTTCTGGGCTTTCTATTCTGATCGTTGGTGTTTGTCTATTCTTTCGCCAGCACCCCGCTGCCTTGATTACTGTAGCTGTGTAGTAACTCTTGAAGTTGGGGAGTGTCAGCCCTGTGACTTTGTCATCCTCCAATATTGTGCTGGCTAATTTGGGCCTCTCACCTTTCCATATAAACGTTAGGATCAGGTTGTCAGTATTCACAAAATAACTGGCTGCAATCGGACTTAGACTTTTAGGGGATATTCTGGAATCTGAGGTGCCTTCCAAAGAGCATCAGACATTTGATGAAATAATATGAAACACAGCCCAAAACAAACATACGGTGAAAAAACCTGAAGGAACCAATATGCAGGAAGAGGAAGATTAAGAAATGTATTATTAATACGCTCAGTGAGATCAAAGAAAAGATTGCATCCTTTAGTTAAGTAAAATGTTCTTTCTGAAATGATCATTCAGAGAACAAAATAAGAGTTCCTGAAAAGTAAAAGTATTATAGCAGGTATAAAAGCATGTTTTTTGAGACAGGGCTTGCTCTGTTGCCCAGGCTGGAATGCAGTGGTGTGACCACGGCTCATTGCAGCCTCAGCCTCAAGGGATCCTCCCGCCTCAACCTCTTGAATAGCTGGAATCACAGCCACGTGCTACCATGCTTGGCTAATTTTTAAGAGTCTTTGTGGAGGAACGAGGTCTCACTATGCTGTCCAGCTGGTCTCAAACCCCTGGCTTCAAGCAGTTCTCCCACCTCAGCTTCCCAGAGTGCTGGGATTATTGACAAGAGCCACTGCTCCTGGCTGGTATTAAAATTTTGAAAGATGGATTGAAAGATAAAATGGAGAAGAATTTCTCAGAAAAGAGAAAGATAAGCCCAGGTATAGTGGCTCATGCCTATAGTCCCAGCACGTTGGGAGGCCAAGGTGGGCAGATCACTTGAACCCAAGAGTTTGAGACCAGCCCGGGCAACATGGTGAAACCCTGTTTCTACGCAGTGGCATGCATCTGTACTCTCAGCTACTTGGGAGGCTGAGGGGAGAGAATCACCTGAGCGTGGGCAGTCAAAGCTGCAGTGAGCCATGATCACACTGCTGAACTCCTGCCTGGGTTACACAGCAAGACCCTGTGTCAAAAAAAAAAAAATTTTTTTTTAAGGTAATTTAAAAAAATGTTAAGCTGGGCCTGGTGGCTCATGCCTGTAATCACGGCACTCTGGGAGGCCAAGGTGGAAGGACCGCTTGAGGCTAGGAGTCACAGCAAGACTCCACAAAAAGAAAATAACCAGGCGTAGAGGCATGTGCCTGTAGTCCCAGCTCTTCAGGAAGCTGAGGCAGGAGGATCACTTGAGCCCAGGAGTTCAAGGCTACAGGTGAGCTACGATTGTGTCAGGCTGTACTCCAGCCTGGGCAATAGAGCAGGACCCTGCCTCTGAATTAGAAAAAGAAAAAAAAAGTTTCTAGAACTGAGTTTCCTGATAGAAGAGGATCAGTAAGCACCCAGTATAAGTGAAGAAAAGAGGCACATCAATACATTTCAGAAAATTTGGAACGAAGAGAGTATGTCACGGGGGTCTCAGTAGGGAGGAGGCGGGCAGCAGGCAGGCAGGCAGACTCCATACAAAAGATCAAAATGGGAATGGCATCGGGTCCCTCAGCACACCTGGAAGCCAGGTGAAGCACAGCCTTCAAGATTCTGGAAGCGTTTCCAACCTAGAAGTGTATGGACCAGCATAGCATTTATTTTGGAGACTGTTCCATACACACGTGAAAAGAATGTATACTCTGAAGTTACTGGGTGTTGTAGTCTAGAAGTATCTGGTTCTTCATGCAAGGGAATGGCCGATGCCCCTTCAAATCTGAGTGTATCTGCCTGCACCAGCTCCCAGCTAAGGCCCTGACCTCCAGTCCTCCCTGGCCTGAGAGAGTGCACCTGGCCTCAGAGAGTGAGGTGCCGGGCCCAGCATCGTTCCTAAGGGGTGCTGAGCCAGATAATTACAATACGTTCTTCACAAACAGTGCCTTGGCCATGACCTTCTGGGGTTCAGAATTCCTGCAGGACCCCAACAGTTCTTGCCATGGCCTTCTGTAACCAGGATCAACTTGAGGGAGATTGGGGTGAGGGGAAGGCGTTTCTAAGTGGTAGATCTTTCCCTTTTTGAGTTTGGTGGGGGGCAAAAATAGCAAGCCCTCCACCCCCATGAACTGCAGCACGTGGAAGAGTTGGGAGCGGCTCCTAGAATGAGGAAGGTTTCAACCCTGTTGCCAGGGCCTTGGTTTTTAACTTTGCTCTTTTGCAGAATGACTCTGAAATTAAAAAAGCAATAAAATGCACTAAGCTACCAAAAAAAAAAGGTCAAGGTGGTTAAGGTGGTGGCTCAGATCATTTGTCTTTATTGATTTTCTGTGGGGGGCCGTTTTGTCAATTTGAGAAAGCGGTATTGAAATTTCCTTCTATGTTTGTGGAGTTGTTTCTCCCTCTTGTTCTGTCAGATGTTGCTTCATTACACTGAAGCTGTTATTCGTTTTATCATAAATGTGGAAACATGTATGATTGTTATATCTTCCTTATTAATTGCCTTTTTTATCATTATGAAATATGCTTCATTTCTGGCAATACGTTTTCTTGAAGGAACAGCTTGATGAGATATAACTCACCGTAAAACTTAAGATTTTAAAGTGCACAGTCCAGTGAAGTTAATTCAGTTGTGTAAACAGCACAATATTTTTAGAACACTGTGTCACCACCCCCTAAAAAACCCCATACTCATTAGCAGTCCTTCCCCATTCATCCCACCCCTGCTTTTTGACTAGGAGTAGTACGAGCTGCTGTTAACTGTCATGTACAGGTTTTTGTGTGGACATATGATGTTTTCACCACTACTGGCTGTATAACTAAGGGTGAATTTCTGGGTCACATGGTAACTCTGTGTTTACATTTTGAGGAATTGCCAAACTTTTCAAGTGGTTGAAATCTATTTTGTCTGACACTAACAGCCATTCCACCCAGAGCGATCTTTTCCCATTTATTCACTCTCAGCCTTTCAGTGTCTTTGTATTGAAAGTATATGGACAGCATAACTAGGTCTTCTTTTTAATCCACTTGCTATGGCCTGATGTTTAATTGGAGTTTTATTCTATTTAACATTTAATAGAATTGTTCATGTTGTTCCGTCCAGGTTGACAAGTCTGTGTTCACTTTATCTCCTTGGTTTGCTTTCTTTTCTCCCTTTTTCTGCCTTATTTTGGATTATCTGACTATTCTTAGAACCCCTTAATTGATGCATTGGCTTTATGTCGTACCTGTTCACATTCTTTTAGCAGTGGCTCAAGGATTACAGGATACATTTTTAGCTTTCCATAATCCACTTAGAGTCCAAATCATACACTTCATGTAAAATATAACCACGTGGCAAACATACAGGTGTATCTTCTTCACTCTTGCTTCACTTTATTCTATAATTGTCATGTGTGTTACATGCACACACTCGTAAACCCCAAAACCAGTATTATTTTTGCGTGAAACAGTCATATCTAATTTTGAAATTAAGAAGGAAAATAATCTTGTATTTTTTATCCATGTGTTTACCATTTGTGGTCCCCTCTGTGCCTCCATAGATCCAATCCCACTTCCCTTCAGCTTGAAAAATATTCTTTAGCATTTCTTATAGTGCAGGCTTCTGGCAACAAATAGCTTGGTTTTCATTTCTTTATAAAGGTCTTCATTTTGCCTTCGATATTTAAAGAATTTTCACCAGAAATGGAATTCTAGTTGAGTTTTTCTACTTTCACCTGTTGAAGATATTGTTCCGCAGTCTCCTACAAGAAGTTCTTCTCCGTGGTTTCTGATGCAAAGTCTGCAATTATTCAGTCATTTTTCTGTGGAGTATAAATAATGCAAATACTTTCTCAGGCTGCCTTAAGATTCTCACCGTGTCCTTGACTTTGAGCAGGACTGACTATAGTGTGCCTATGCATGACTTTTTTTATATGCATCCTTTTGGGATTCACAAGCTTCTTAAATCTATAGATTTATATCTATCACCTAATCAGGGAAGTGCTTGGCCATCCGTTTTTCAAAAAAATTCTTGACTCATTTTCTCTGTCTTCTTTGACTCTAATTTTCTCCCCTTCTGGGACTCTCATTTTGATCCTTAATAATCTGTTCTACTTTTTAGACCTTTTGATCCTTAATAGTCTGTTCTCCTTTTTAAAATCTTTTTCTCTCCCTCTCCTTTGGATTGGATATGTTCTCTTGGTGTGTCTCCAAATTCACTGACTATTAGCTCTGTCATATATATCCATGCTGATGTTAAACCCATCTGATGCATGTTTCAGGTATTTGTTAGTTTTAACAATTCCATATAATTCTTAAAATATCCTTGGGATTTCCTGTTTTACTCACTATATGCCTATTTTCCTTTACTTAGTTGGGTACTGTTATGGTAGCTGGGTTTTTTTTTTTAAGTCCTTATCTAATAATTCCAACATCTGTCATTTCTCGGTTTGCTAAGGTAGTTTGAGTTGTATTCTAACTATCATGAATGTTATGCTGTGGCAACTCTGGATTATATTACATTCCTTTGATGGGTGTTGATGTTTTTGTTTTAGCTGATAATGACCTGGTTAGACTCAAATTGCAATCTTTTGTCTGCCCTGCAGTGGCAGCAGCTCAACCTTCAGTTCAGATATATTAGCCCTTCAGCAACCTTATTTGCGTCTTCCCTATGCACATACAGCTCAGACATCAACCAAAGACCTAGGAAACTACCCTTCTCTGGCTCTCTCTTTTCTGGAGCTTTCCCCTCACTTCAGCAGCTGTCCACCCTGAGCTGTGTCTTCTGATTTCTATCAGAACTGTAGGTTTGTGAAGGACCTGGATTAAATAAAATTTTTTTTAAAAAACTGCAGGTGATTCACACCACACTGTATCCATTGCATAAAGTTTCCAATTTTCAGCTCTCATGTAAAATATGCCTGTCTTTGTTCACTCTCCAGAACCTTCAGATAATTCATTTGTTGATTTGGGGGTAGAGATCATACTTTGTCCAGATTTTATAGCTGTTACCTGCAGAAGAGTTAATCTTAGGAACTTACTTTACCCTATTCTCTAACCTCAAATTTTATACCCAGCCAAACTACCAATTAAATGTACAGATAAAGCTATTTTCAAGTAGTCAATGTCTCAAAACATATCCCCAAACTCCTTTCGGGGAGAAGTTACTGGAGGATGTCCTTTATAAAACATGAGGTTTTTGAACCAAATAAACAAATACAGGAATTCAGGAGATCCAACAGAGGAAAGAAACAATCGAAGGAATCCTGAGGATTACAGTACTGGGGACAGCTGCTAGAAAACACTTAATCCTGGATGTTCAGTGCAGATCAAAAGTCTTCAGGAAATATTTCTTCAGGAAGACAAACTTAAAATGGATAATGTATTTGAAGATTCTGAGAAGAGATTTACATCATTAGGTAAGCATTTGGATTTGAATTACTGTTAAGTACATAGAAAAACCAACCAATAAACAAAACTATTTTGCTCTAGGGAGAGCAAAATGTACAGGAAAAGACAAAGTAATCATAGTATACTATATAGTTTAGCTATGAATAAATTTTACATAGTCATGATATAAATCCTGAATGGCACTCTAAAATTTTGATATAAATACATTTAGAGGATGGTGGTACTGGGAAAATAGCGGGGAGGGTGGACTTTTTTTAAAAAATAGCTAAATTAGTGGTTCTCAATTGATGGTGTCTTGATCTTCCATAGGACATTTGGCAATATCTGGAAACATTCTTGGTTTTCGTGCTTGGGGGTGGAGACTGTTGCTGGCAGCTGGCAGGTAGAATTTAGGAACACTGCTAAACATCCTACAATGTACACCCACAACAAAGAATTAATTGGCCCAAAATCACCATAGTGCCACTGTTCAGAAACTCCGAGCCAAGTCATCCTTTTCCATCACAGTGTGTCAGCAGATAGTATCAAAAATGTAAATATCAAGTAGCAAAAATAGATAGGCGTTCAGAGATGGAGTGATAGCTATAAAATTAAGTAGCTGAAGGCTCGGAGTGAGAAGTCAGGCTGGGTGATGGTGTGTCACTGTAACAATCCTGTGGAACTCTGTTTCTATAAACTATGTGTACGTGTATGTAAGCTTTGATATTTTAAATAACAATTTAAGTGAAAGAAGAGAATCATTTACAAAGGAAGGCAGGTATGCTCATTCTTCACAGAAATTCCCTGGACTAGCTGATGACAAGCTTGGGTTCTTGCCATCTACCTGGATGCGGCCATGATTCACTCACTCTGTAAATGTCTCCATGTCTGTATGTAAGGGTGATGCATGAATAGGCACATTACTCTTTTTTTGGAGTTACCTGAATCCATGATTTCTGAACAGTTTCTCTCTACTCCAAGGCAGTTATCCCAGGAACCTCAGTACTTATCTGAGCCTTCTATAAATCTGGCAAGTGACCAAGCCATACCTTTCCCTGGTGGCAGCATTCCAGAATTGCAGGTCCAGGTTTTTTGAGGGGCACTGAAACCCCATGAAAGTTCAAGATGCCAACCTGAGCATATGAGGAAACAGCAAGAATTTCACCTATTCTGCCATTTCTGTCTCTGCAGTGTCACCACATGAGCAATTTCTGGCATCTGTTTTAAGGACTGTAGCTGGTTCCAACGTCTCATTGCAGGTTAAACTGATTATAGGTTTGTTTAAAGGCTGGGAAATTCTAAGGATCCTAAAGCTCTTTTTTCCTCTGTCCCTGTTGAACTGGGTAGGGAAATGTAACTGAATTTTCCAATCCAGCCTTGTTGCATGCTGATCTTTTCAATTAATTTCACATTGAGTTGAGTTGCCAGCCAGGCCTTTGTCCCACTCTTCCCACAGAAGTGTTGATGGGTGTTGGAGCACACTCTGTTGGCATCCTCGTGCCTTGTTAAAGTACTCACCTTCAGGCCGGGTGCGGTGGCTCACGCCTGTAATCCCAGCACTTTGGGAGGCCGAGGCAGGTGGATTACAAGGTCAAGAGATCGAGACCATCCTGGTCAACATGGTGAAACCCTGTCTCTACTAAAAATACAAAAAATTAGCTGGGCACTGTGGTGCGCGCCTGTAATCCCAGCTACTCAGGAGGCTGAGGCAGGAGAATTGCTTGAACCCAGGAGGCGGAGGTTGCGGTGAGCCGAGGTTGCGCCATTGCACTCCAGCCTGGGTAACAAGAGTGAAACTCCGTCTCAAAAAAAATAAAAATAAAAATAAATAAAGTGCTCACCTTCACACAGGGAGCAGGTGCACAAAAGCCCAAAGCCACACAGTGCACAGCTTTGCCCTTGGTATGTTTCTTACTTTTGGGAAAGGTCTTCATCTACAACTTGTTCACTTTGCAGAACAGGATGAGAACTTAAGAGCAGCATGGTTGACGGGAGGCTGAAGCAGCCTCTTTGCTTGGGGCTGGCTCTGAGGCAGCAAAGAGTAGGTGCTGCTACTTCATGTGGCTGTGTAGCATCTGTCCAGAAAATGGAGTCACACTCCCTCTTCACCAGGAAAGGCAAAGGCAGCTGGGAGCACGGGCTCCACCCTTTGTGTGCTCAGCTCAGGGAGGACTGCAGCAAGCTCTAGGACCGACTGTGCCATGACTCGTACAAGGCAGACACAGTTCCCCTAAAGGCAGAAGACAGTAATATGGACCCATCCTAGAGGACACCCTCTTCCTGCAGATGGGTTCCCTTAGCCCCTGGACAGAGGAGGGAGGTGCAGGGAAGGGAGGGACAGGATTTGTATCCAGAGGCCTCACAGACAGCTGGGTCTAATGGCAAAAACTTGGGGGTGTGGGGGCTGGCAGAGGCAGGACAGATAGTCTCTTCTCAGGGATCCACATTCCCCAGTTATCCCTGCTGAAGGAGACAGTTTTGAAAGGACCTCTGTGGGGTGGGGAAGGGCAGATGCTCTGTTACAAGCATGACTGTGGGAGGGCTGTGGCCTCCAGCCTGCACTGCCTGCTTCCTCCCAGGGCTGCTGCAGTCATTTTCCATGGCAATGCCTCTAAGTTCCCACTCACAACACCCTTTCCCCCAGGACCTCCAGGACGCCCCAGCCACCAACCCCAGCCATGGGTCTGCTAACAGCAACAGGAGCAGCACCTGGGGGCTGCGACCTCTACATGCCAGAGCTGCCTTCCCCAGCTCTGCAGGTCTGGGTAGACTGCGGCCCCAGGGTCTGCTCCTCCAGTCCCTGCCTCCCAGCTTCGCTTTAACTAAGACCAGTTACTCCCAGGTCACCTGCTGGCCAAGATACCTCCTCCCTCCCCATCTCAGGCCTGGTACAATATATGTATCTGCAGAGGATGGGAGACAGGAGGCCAGTCCCTAAGATCTCGAGGGAAGGGCTCTGGCCAGGGTCCTGGGTAAGTAGGCACAGCCATTGTTTGTCACTTGAGTTCTTAGTCCATTTGGGCCGCCGCAACAGAACATACAGATCAGCTGGTTTGAACAGCACCTATTTATCCCAGCTCTGGAGACCACAAGTCCAAGATCATGGCACTGGCTGACTTCGTGGTTTGCCGAAAGCCAGCTTCTCCTCAAAGGACAGAAAGGGCAAAGGGTTGCTCCAGGATCCCTTTTACAAGGGCACTAATCCCATTCATGAAGGTTCCACCTCAGGATGCAATCACTCCCCAGAGTCCCCGCCCCCAACCCTGTCACACTGGCAGTGAAGGTTTCACACATGGACTGGGGGGGACATAGACATGCCGCCACTGCAGTTCCTCAGCTTCAAGTCGTGGCCAGCAGGATGGGCTGAGTCAGAGCTGAAAGACAGGGTGAGGGGGCGGGGGAGCTGAGGAAAGCTGACCCAAAGGTGACACCAACGCTTCAGACCCAGAGCTACATGCCAGCTGGCTGCATTCTGAGCTCCTGCAGGGAAGAGTGCAGAGCTGTGTGCTGAGAGCCCCTTCTCAACATGATGAGCGGAACTTGGGGCCATTTTTACTCTAAGGCCAGTAGCCAGTGTCCCCCACTGGGCCCCTGGGGGAGTTTGTGCAACCTAGGGACAAGGCTGTGGTCCAATCAGTGTCCACTCACAGCAGCTGGAGACCTGTGCCACTGCATCGGCACCAGTTGTGCTGCAGGGGCAGGTGAGCCTCAGCAGGCAGTGGACAGAGACACCCTGTGGTGGAGGATTACGACAGAGCAGTCCTCAGGGTGGTGGCCAAGAAGTCTGGAAAAGGCACAGGCCTGGTGACCAAGCACTGCAGGTGGGTATGTTTAGCTAGACAGGGGCCCTCCCACAGCCCCGGAGGCCAGAAGTTTGAGATCAAGGTGGCAGTAGCATGGGTTCCCTCTAAGGCTGTGAGGGAAAATCTTCCAGGCCTCTTCCATAGCAGCTGGCGGTTTCCTGGCAACCTCTATCATCTCTTGGCTTATAGAAGCATCACCCTGATCTCAGCCTTTGTGGCACCTTCTCCATGTGCATGTCTCTATATCCAGACTCCCCTGACCCCGTTCTGTTGCCCAGGCTGGAGTGCAGTAGCACAATCATGGCTCATTGTAGTCTCGACCTCCAGAGCTCAGGTGACCCTCTTTCCTTAGTCTCCCAAGTAGGTGGGCCCACAGGCACACACCAGTACTCCTAACTTGTGTTTTTGTAGACATGGGGTCTCACTCTGTTGCGCAGGCTGGTCAAACTCCTGTGCTTGAGCAACCCACCCACCTAAACCTCCCAGAGTGCTGGGATTACAGGTGTGAGCCACCGTGCCCAGCCCAAATCTCCCCTTTTCGTAAGAACACTAGCCACCTGTTAGGCTCTCCCTGATGTCCTCTTTAATTTGACTGTATCTGCAAAGACTCTCTTTCCAAATAAGGTCATATCTTGACATACTGGTCATATTTTGAGGATTCCAACATATAAATTTGGGCAGGACACAGTTCTGTCCAGAACAAGTATCTGGGGACACAGATGATGCATCAGCAGGCAGCGTAGGGCAGGGGACAGATTCTGCCCCGCCCCAGGACTTAGCCCTGCCCTTAGGGGCAACTGGAGAAATGGGATGGTGGGGAGGGGTGCTGAGCGTTCTGTTGGGAATGGTCAGTGTGGGCGGAGGGTCAGGATGGATTCTCTGTGCTCAGCTGAGGGGGACAAGGCAGTTGTGTGCCCAGCAGCACGTGGGCACCATCCACCCCGTAAGCCCTGGCGCTCTGTGGTACTCCCGGTGGACAGGTTCTCATTGCCCAAGGTCAGAGCCAGGCACAGGCTGTCGGGGGGGCCTCATATCCTGGGCCCATATGATGGGGGTTCCTGTAGCACATTCTCATGGCCTGTGCCCTCTTGACAGAATCTAAACCACACCCTGGAGAGGCGCAGAGCAAGTGTGCATTGCAGGAGTTACTACCGGTCTGAGTTCATTTGTAGAGCCTCTGAACACCCCGAAAAATTGCAAGCTCCACTCCTGCGTGTGCCTCCCAGGCCCAGCTGCTTCGGAGAAGTCGGCAATTTTAGTGTCTTGATGGTATTTAGTCTAATTGCAAACGCGCGTCACTGGGACCACATGCTTCATGATGGAACCGGCTCTTCATTGATGGGAACGATGTGGTTTCTATATTAATTGTGAGATTTGGAGCCACTTCCCTGGCTTTTGCAAGCCCAGTTTTGAGTTGGGGTCCCCCACAGGCTCCTCCAGACCCCCTCCTGTCCGTGTCTGTCCACTGGGTGTGCATCTAGGGTTCAGTAACTCAAGAATGGTGACAGACGGGGTGGCCGCCTGCCTCTGCCCCAGGGCCCACATGACATGCCTCCTCCTCACGCTGATAGAGGCTGTTGCAGGCCCCTTGCAGACATCCCCTCTCCCTCTGCAGGGGAAAGATTTTGGGCACAACGTTAGTGTTTTTTGAGATCCGAGCTCTGGCACAGGAGACTGACCTGGGAAGCTTAGATGATACAGGTCTCACCAGTCACCTGCAGATTCCCTAGGAAATAGAAATCAATTTCATGAATGTCACCTGGACTGAGTTTGAGACCAGTACAGAGTTCAATCTGTCTGTTCCCAAAAGTCTAAACGCAGATGGCATCAAAGGCAGTGATAGCAGTGTTCTGTTTCACTGGTGGCTGGCAAGAGCCACAAATCCAATGCCCCCTCATGCCGAGAAGGTGATGTCAGGGCCCGGGAGGCTGGGTGGCAGGGGAGGATGTCACTTGCAAGTGGGAGGCCCAGCTCCCCAAGTGCCAGGGTTCTGATTTTTCAATGGAAACTGAAATTCTAGACTTTTTATGCAAAGCTCTTGTACTTTTAAAATTGTGACAGCTAAGTCAAAACCGATTGAGGCACTGTGTGGGTGGGATTTGACCCATGGTAACCGCTGGATGGGGACCAAAGGGAACATCCTAGGATGTGTGTGGATGGTTTGAGGCCCTGTCGGTGCTGCATCCCTGCCCCCAAGTGCTTGCCAGGGCAGGAAGCCATGCTATTTACTGAGTATGCCCCGCTAGAGAGGCAGGCATCCTGCCCACGGGCACCTAGCAAGCAGCAGGGTCCCCACAGGCTCTGAACCCCACAATATGCTGACTCCAGAGGGGTGCAGGCCCACCAGCACCAGGGCTCCGGATGCCATCCCTCTGTGAAGTGGGAGGGAGGGCTCTCCAGGTGGGGCTGGGCCTGCAGGGGAGCTCATCCAAAGCAACTTTGTTAAGAAGTGGCTCATGACCCAGGAAGACCTGGGGAAGACAGATTTCAGAGGTCAGAGGGGAGTCAGATGCCCAAGAACTGATTCCAAACCTAGTTCTGTGCCTGTAAACCCTGCCTTTGTCATCAGCTTTCGGAGAAGGCCAAGTGGCGTTTCCAGGGCCCATGGGAGCCTCATTTCCTCTGAGCTCTCCTCAGCTGCTCCTGCCATTTGCTGCAGTCTGCTGGGGGCAGCAGGTCTATGAGGGATATGGGGGACAGAATCAGTAATCAGAGGGCCGATTAGGAGTTAGGTGGGAACAGCAGCTTCTACAGGCTCAGATACGAGACATCTCATCTGGGCAGTCAGCCTGTCCCGGGCAGGAGCACCTCTGGCTGGGGCAGTGTGACTATGTGGAGGTGTCATCAGCACGTGCACCCAGGCTGTCAGCTGCAGACAAGGAAGGTGCTGTGGACACCAAGGTCCTGGCCCCGCAGCCAAGCTTCCTGAGAATCCTCCGTGACTGGCTCACTCCCCGAGAGGCCCTTTCCCACGGTCTCTCCCGCCCAGAGAAGAGTAATGCCTGCCTCTGACACTTCCGAGGAAACCGCTCTCCAGCCCCTCGACCCACCTGAGGCACAGGAACAGAATTCTTCTCCTAAGTGGCTGAGGTCATGGAAAGACAGGATCCAGCCACCACAAATGCACTCCAGGAGATTCTGGAGAACATGGATTCTAGGGAGTGAGCCCAAGGCTGTGATGGTCAGCAGGCCACAGTCGGAGCCATGTCCCCAGACCCTCCCTGCCCAAGCAGCCGGGCTGCTAGAGTCACTATCAGCCCCATGAGCCCTCAGGAGGCCCAGACTTGCACCTGACCTCTCCGGTGACTGGTGGCCCATCCTTGTGGTGGTGCCATAGTCTCCCCAAGCATCAGATCCAGAGAACACCATACAGATGGGTGGCAGGAGCAAGCAGGTGGTAATGCCAACTTTCTTGGTTGGAGTCCCCTCAATGCCTGGCCCTGGGAGCCTGCCCAGAGCAAAGAAGCTGGTCCCAGCCCATCTCAAGGTGGGGTCAAGTCTTCCCCTCTCTACCCACAGCCTTCCAAGGGATGACCCCCAAGGATCCAGTGCCAGGCAACTGGGGGCTGCCTCCTGCTGGGTCTTCTCACCAAGGCCTCATGTACTGGCATTGTGGCTCCTGAGCCTGGGCAGCCTGCCCCCTCCATCTGTTTGAGAACCCAATGTCTCGGTGGCCCTTATGTCTGTTGGCACCTTATACTCACAGTATGCAGAGATGCCTCATCTCTGCATCGGACCTTGGCACTCCCTGGCATCCAAGGCCCTGCTCTCAGGCCTTGGCCTTGTCAGCACCCCCAACCCCTTACCACTTCCTTGCCCACTCTACTCCGGCCACCAGTTCACCTGCTGTCCTGCAAACACACATCCTCTGCCCACAGTGCTCCTCCCTGGTGGGTTGAGGCCTCTGTCCCCTCTCCTCTTACTCAGCTCTGCCTTCTAAAGTGGTACTCAGCCATCGGAAGGTATGTGTGTGCTTCTGTGTGTTGACCAAAACTCCCTGAGGTCTCAAACTTCCCACAGATGGAGGCAGGGACAGCTGAACTGCCTGTGCCTCATGTCTTCTAGTGGCACCGGGAACAAAAACACTGGAATGAATGAATGAATGAATATTTCTGAGAAACAGCTGCTTCCTGGGTGTGCTGATTGGAGGGGAGAGAACTGATAGCTTGTGGCTTGTGCTCTGTTGCCTGTCCGAGCCAGAGCAGTGAGGGTCCTACGAGCTGAGGTCTACCCTCCGAGAATCTCAGCACTGTCTTCCTTGGTCTGGCTCCTTTACTTTGTAAAGCCATCTGCTTTCCTAATTACACTCTGAGAGCCTCAGTGAAAGGGACAGTCCCCAGGAGTCACCTTTCAAAGACCACTGCCACTGGAGGTGTGCCTCTCTCCCAAGGCCCCACTAGGATGGTTCTGCTCCCAAGACTACATCTTCGGGGCAATGCTGGGTAACCAGCTGTCGGGTGGGCCCAGGACCGAGGATGTTCCCAGGACACTGGGTACTCACTGCTGAAACAGGGCAAGCCTGGCAGGTGCATGAAAATGGGCTAGTTCCACAGCAGAGACTGCAGAGCAGCTGCGTGGGGACTGCCCTGGCCCCACTGTGTCCTCCCTGGGCTTCTCGCAGCCCTGCCTGGAGCAGCCATCTCAGAAGTGACCGAAACTGGCACGTCCTGGGCCTGTCAACAGTATGGGGAGCTGGGCAGTACCTGCTTCTATCCAGCTCTTGCACAGGTATTGGATTTGTGAAAATCCACCAAGCAGCACACAGGCTTTGATAAGTTTTCTGTTTGTGGGTGCACCAGATGTGTAGCTTTTGTAGAACCCCATCAAGAGGAGAATATGCGTACAGCACAGTGTGGAGGAGAACACGCGCACAGCACCGTGTGGAGGAGAACACGCGCAGAGCACAGTGTGGAGGAGAACACGCGCACAGCACAGTGTGGAGGAGAACACGCGCACAGCACAGTGTGGAGGAGAACACGCGCACAGCACAGTGTGGAGGAGAACACGCGCACGGCACACTGTGGAGAACACGCGCACGGCACAGTGTGGAGAACATGCGCACAGCACAGTGTGGAGGAGAACACGCGCACAGCACAGTGTGGAGGAGAACACGCGCACAGCACAGTGTGGAGGAGAACACGCGCACAGCACAGTGTGGAGGAGAACACGCGCACAGCACAGTGTGGAGCAGAACATGCGCACAGCACAGTGTGGAGGAGAACACGCGCACGGCACAGTGTGGAGAACATGCGCACGGCACAGTGTGGAGGAGAACACGCGCACAGCACAGTGTGGAGGAGAACACGCGCACAGCACAGTGTGGAGAACACGCGCACGGCACAGTGTGGAGGAGAACATGCGCACGGCACAGTGTGGAGGAGAACACGCGCACGGCACAGTGTGGAGAACACGCGCACAGCACAGTGTGGAGGAGAACACGCGCACAGCACAGTGTGGAGGAGAACACGCGCACAGCACAGTGTGGAGAACACGCGCACGGCACAGTGTGGAGGAGAACATGCGCACGGCACAGTGTGGAGGAGAACACGCGCACGGCACAGTGTGGAGGAGAACATGCGCACGGCACAGTGTGGAGGAGAACACGCGCACGGCACAGTGTGGAGAACACGCGCACGGCACAGTGTGGAGGAGAACACGCGCACGGCACAGTGTGGAGGAGAACATGCGCACGGCACAGTGTGGAGGAGAACACGCGCACGGCACAGTGTGGAGAACATGCGCACGGCACAGTGTGGAGGAGAACACGCGCACGGCACAGTGTGGAGGAGAACATGCGCACAGCACAGTGTGGAGGAGAACACGCGCACGGCACAGTGTGGAGAACATGCGCACAGCACAGTGTGGAGGAGAACACGCGCACAGCACAGTGTGGAGGAGAACACGCGCACAGCACAGTGTGGGGAACACACGCACGGCACAGTGTGGAGGAGAACATGCGCACAGCACAGTGTGGAGGAGAACACGCGCACGGCACAGTGTGGAGAACATGCGCACGGCACAGTGTGGAGGAGAACACGCGCACGGCACAGTGTGGAGGAGAACATGCGCACGGCACAGTGTGGAGGAGAACACGCGCACGGCACAGTGTGGAGAACATGCGCACAGCACAGTGTGGAGGAGAACACGCGCACGGCACAGTGTGGAGGAGAACACGCGCACAGCACAGTGTGGAGGAGAACACGCGCACGGCACAGTGTGGAGAACATGCGCACGGCACAGTGTGGAGGAGAACACGCGCACAGCACAGTGTGGAGGAGAACACGCGCACAGCACAGTGTGGAGGAGAACACGCGCACAGCACAGTGTGGAGAACACGCGCACGGCACAGTGTGGAGGAGAACATGCGCACAGCACAGTGTGGAGGAGAACACGCGCACGGCACAGTGTGGAGAACATGCGCACGGCACAGTGTGGAGAACACGCGCACGGCACAGTGTGGAGAACACGCGCACAGCACAGTGTGGAGGAGAACACGCGCACGGCACAGTGTGGAGAACATGCGTACAGCACAGTGTGGAGAACACGCGCACAGCACAGTGTGGAGAACACGCGCACAGCACAGTGTGGAGGAGAACACGCGCACAGCACAGTGTGGAGAACACGCGCACAGCACAGTGTGGAGGAGAACACGCGCACAGCACAGTGTGGAGGAGAACACGCGCACAGCACAGTGTGGAGAACACGCGCACGGCACAGTGTGGAGGAGAACATGCGCACAGCACAGTGTGGAGAACACGCGCACGGCACAGTGTGGAGGAGAACATGCGCACAGCACAGTGTGGAGAACACACGCACAGCACAGTGTGGAGAACACGCGCACAGCACAGTGTGGAGGAGAACACGCGCACAGCACCGTGTGGAGGAGAACACGCGCACAGCACCGTGTGGAGGAGAACACGCGCACGGCACAGTGTGGAGGAGAACATGCGCACAGCACAGTGTGGAGAACACACGCACAGCACAGTGTGGAGCAGAACACGCGCACAGCACCGTGTGGAGGAGAACACGCGCACAGCACCGTGTGGAGGAGAACACGCGCACGGCACAGTGTGGAGGAGAACATGCGCACAGCACAGTGTGGAGAACACACGCACAGCACAGTGTGGAGCAGAACACGCGCACAGCACCGTGTGGAGGAGAACACGCGCACAGCACAGTGTGGAGCAGAACACGCGCACAGCACAGTGTGGAGGAGAAAACGCGTACAGCATAGAGTGGAGGAGAACACGCGCACAGCACAGTGGAGGAGAACACGCGTACCGCACAGTGGAGGAGAATACACGCACAGCACAGTGTGGCTGGTGAAGGGCAGGGCTTCAAGGCTTCTTGTCTGCTGTTTACAGTCAGGGTGCCTTTCTTTGTTCGAAGATGGTGTGTAAAGTAGCCGTGAACTTCACCTTCCGGGCTTCCTCCTCCCTGCTGCCACCTAGAGACAGCAGCCCTTGGGCTGTGCTCCCATTCAGGAGCTGCTGGGATGATGGTGCCAGAGGCCCCCTGTGGAGCTCAACTGCATGGGCCACAACGAACCTGGGGCCTTTTCACAGCAACATCTGAAAACCACTAAGGGTTATTCCTGCGGCAGCCAGGGTGGGCAGTGTTGGCCCAGTCGCCTGCCCAGTTCCAGTCTCTGTCACTTGGGTTTCCTCTGGAAGTGGCATGGGCTTGGGAGGCAGAGAACAAGGCCATCTGCTGCTCAGCGTTGCTCAGGGAGGTGAGAGGAGTGGACAGCAGAGGGGCCAGGGCCCAGCCCTGCCGCTGCCTGTGTGATGGCACCCTGAGTCCATTCCTGCTTCCGTGCTTGGTACACTTGCCACAGTGAGGACAAATGGGGTATGGAAGGTAACGGGCTACTAAAAGGACCACAGGGTAGAGGCCACAGTGTGGCAGCTTTAGGGGTCCCCAGCCTGCCACCCACCATCCCAGGAGTACTGGGGAAACTGGCCCCTGACATGGGTCAGGGCCCTCAGTGAGTGCCCTGTTGGACCAGGCTTCTCTGCTTTCTTGGGCCTCTGGAGCAGGAGAGCAGGGAGGGAGTGGGAGGAAAGGGGCCACGTCAGTGTGATGTGTATTCCCAGAATATATGAGAAGCAATTAAGCACCACATTTCCTCCTCCTGTGAGGATGCAGAGCCTGGTGCAGCCCAGCCCAGGAACTTGCCTGTAAGGCTCTTTGCAGGCAGTCTTTTGGCAGCTGTGAAAATTGCCCCAGGCCTGTAAAAGTGAGCACTTAAGGATGCTCAGGTTAAATAGGAATCAGCCATTCCTCAGCATCAGCTGCGGAGGACTCAATGGAGAGCTGCAGTGTCAGAGGAAGGCCTCCCCGCCACCCCCGCCAGCCTCCTGAGCCACAGTTAAGTGACCTCCACAATCACAGCCTTATTCATTCTGGTTTCCCCAAAAGCACCTTTGTTTCCAAAAATGACAGTCTCACTCCCTTCGCTTCCCTGCAATCACCCCCTTTTAGGAGCCCACGTCGTCTCTGCCTTGGGTGGGTGCCAGCTGTCCTCCTCTCCACTGACTCTCACTGATGCCGTTCTCCCCAACTTCCCGCAGGTTAACAGTGAGAACGTTGTGAAAGTCGGCCACAGGCAGGTGGTGAACATGATCCGACAGGGAGGGAATCACCTGGTCCTTAAGGTGGTCACAGTAACCAGGAATCTGGACCCTGACGACACCGCCAGGAAGAAAGGTACCCAACCCACACTGCCCGGCTGCAGCCTGGGGCCCTACTTGGGGTGGGTGGCAGTGGGCAGCACAGCTGGTGGGCCCTCTCTCCAGCTGAGCTCACACTTCTGAGAGCCCAGGCACAGGGGCAAGGCTGGTGGAATTTGCCACCAGAACCCATGACATTGACTTGGGGCTCGCAGGCTGCCAGAACCATCCGTGTCCCACCAGGCATGCCCTGTTAGTGACTAGCAGGCATCCCTTTTGCAGGCTTCCACTGGCTTCCCAGTGTCCCATCCCCTCCCTCCACCTGCCCAGGCCCACCCATGAGAGGGCAGGCTCTGCACTGCAGTTCAGGGATATGGCAAAACCCTCCTGAGCACCTGTCCTTTCTCATCCTAAGCATGCCTGCATAGCCCCTGACCACCACAGCCAAAGAGCCCACAAACCCACCTGCCAGCCTACAGAGCCACCACCGGCCTTATTCCCATGTCTGGAAACATGGGCTGGGGTCTCACACTGTCTCTCCTCTGCCCTCCAGCTCCCCCACCTCCAAAGCGAGCACCAACCACAGCCCTCACCCTGCGCTCCAAGTCCATGACCTCAGAGCTGGAGGAGCTCGGTAAGTCACACACCCAGCCCAGCCCAGCCCCGTACTGTCATCATGCCTGTCCCTGAGCTGCCCTTTGCAAAGCATCAGGCTGTGCATGACCCCATGCTTGCTCACTACCCTCTTCTTGCCCCTGCACCCAGACATGTATCAGGAAATGCCCCTGCATGCGCAGCAGCCCCACGCGTGCACCTCCCTTGGAGCCTCATGGGGAGTTGTTGCTAGTCCTTCCTTTCCTCTTTTCTGTTTATCTAACATTGTTTTGTTTTGAATTTTTGGGCCTCTCACTAGTGGATAAAGGTAAGCAGCCCCACCGGGTCCCCAAAGCAGCTCCCCCTGCTGTCTAGGGCACCCCACCGACATCCACCTTGGCCCAAGCCTTGGAGGCCTGAGGGAGCCCCTCTCCACATGGCTCAGACCAGAAGGCTCCAGCCCCCCGGGGATCTGTATAGATAGTGTGGGCTTCACAGAGTGGTCTGGTCTACACAGAAGGCTTAGGAACTCCTGGCACCTTTGTAAAAGATCTATAAGGAACAGAGAGAGGCTCTGGCCCTCTGACTCCATCTTGTAGACTGGGAAAGGGTGACTACCAGCCATGCTGGCTGCACAGGACCCTGTTCAGGGGAGTCATCATAAAGCTCAGGGACACCTTTGGAAAGAGGGTGGCTCTGAGATGCACAGAGATGGCGTGTGGGTGGAAACGCTTGCGCCACTGGAGCACAAATTGGAGCTGGTGAAGGCAGCTTATGTGGGCACAGAAATGAACTCCTGCCCGAGGCCCACTGTCCGGTCAAGCTGGCCCAGGGCGTTGAAAGCCCAGCCCCCACCCGTGTGCTTCACTCACAGGTCCCATCCTCCCTGTACTCCTGACACAGGCAGCTTTCCTGAGAGGGTCTAGCAAATGCCACGACAGCAGTAAAACAGTGGCCAGCGCCCCTTGGCCCAGGGCACTGAGGGTGGCCAGGCCGCCTCTCACAAGGTTGAGGGGCTGGAAGCAGAACAGGCATGAGGCCTGTCTTCTACAAAACAGCAGCCCTGCAGTGGTGCTGCCCTACCCACCCAGACCTACCCAGAACCAGCAGTGTCCCACATGGGAAACCCACTTCCATGTGACCCAGCCTCACAGGCGATGGAGGAGATGGCCGGTCTCCAGGCCCTCTCCACAGGGGCTCATCCCGGGACTCCCCAAAGGGACAAGCCCAGCAACTCTCATCTTTCCAAGCTCAGCTCAGTTGAGAGACAAAGGAATGAGGCAGGAATGGCCATAGGTGCGCTCCAAAGGCTGATCCCGCCTCCTCTGCTTGTCTGCTCTGAGAACTCAACCCCAACTTTGGCACGGTGCTGGTGAGACGAGGGGCACTGAGGAAGAAGGAAAACCCTTTTCCACTGCCAGGCAGTAAGTTAATGAGCAGGGCAGACAGGACGGTTGTGCAGGCAGCCAAGGTCTGGGGAAAGCTGCTCCATGGATATCGCAGCCTGCATTTGCAGCGCTCCAGTCAGCCCCTGCTCCCTGCCCGCTGCCCCGGTGCCAGCCCAGCCTGCTCCTGTGGCGCCCTGAGATGACAAGGCCCAAGTGTAGGCTGCGGGCGGGCGCTGCGTCCTCGTGGCTCACAGCGCTCCCCTTTCTGTTTGCAAGCCTCGGTCCGGAAGAAGAAGGGTAAGGGAGGCCCAATGTCTGTCTCAGCCCCCTGCCCATCACCCCCCCCCCGTGGAACAGAAACCTCCTTTGTGACGACGTGAAGTCTCAAGTGTGCCACAAAGCCTTGTGTTGTCTTCTCCATTGCCGGGTCCTGCCCGAGGAGCCCCTGCCCTGGAGCACATCCATCTGTCTTTCCTTTCTGCTTGGCTTCTCCTGTCTGTGTTTCCCCAGCGTGTCCTGTGTTTCTTCCCTGAGATGTGCTGTGTCCACACTGTCATGACCGTGAGGCTGGTGGGACCCGTTTGGTCTCAGCTGAGCCTGTCTCGGCCAGGTGGCCTCCAAGCTCTGTCTGTGAGGCCTCCCAGGGGACTGAGTCACATAGGGCTGCCTGGATGGGTGGCTTGCAGGTGAGCAGAGCCCCGGCTACACTCCTGACCCTCACACCCCCTTTGTGGTGGGCAGGGACTGCCTCCCTTTAATGCCCAGAAATCGCCCACTCCTCAAGAGGCTGCCCTGTGCTTGCCACTGGGCGGAGAAGGGAGCGATGTGAGCCCTTTGGCTACACCTCCACACCCAGGGCTGGTGGGGGTAGGAGACTGGCAGTCACTGGCTGTGAGCCCGAGACTCGGGTACCCCTTCCATAGCAGCAAGCACAGCCAGGGGTATTGCTCACCTCCTGCTGGATGCAGCTCCCGAACAACTAAAAGCAGCACTCCCAGGTGGCGTGGTGGCTCACACCTTGAATCCCAGCACTTTGGGAGGCCGAGGCAGGCAAACTGCCTGAGGTCAGGAGTTCAAGACCATCTGGCCAACATGGTGAAACCATCAAAAAAAAAAAAGCAGCACTTCCAGCCACAAATCCCTTGGAGTTGGGAGGACCCGAGCACCTGGCCAGAGGCACTGGCCCTAAGACACATCTTAACTGTGTCCCAATCAATGTTAGTTGGGAATGGATCCTGAAGTGGGCACAGAACCACCACTGCTTCCTCCCCTGGCTGTCCCTGCCCACCGCCCCCACCTGTGTCATCCCAGCAGCCTCTGTGCAGCAGCCCAGGGCCTACACCAGCGTCCTGCAGCTGCCCAGAAAACCCCAGCAGGCTTTCTAGGCCCTGTTGCTGCACCGGGGATGTGGTGGACACACACGGCACAGAACACTCTTCTATGTTGTGCAATCACCTTTCTATGTGAATGCCCCTTCAATCCAAGGCCAAACCCCAGCTCACGGGAATGGCCCTCTATTCATCACCTACCTGAGGAAGATGCCCCACCCTGGGTGCCCAGGAACCCAGTTGCCAGAACAGCGAGGGAAAACAAAAGTCCCTTGTCAGGGAGAACAGCTCAGGACTCAGGTGGCTGAGCTGCTGAGCCTGTGGCCTGCTGGAACCTGGCCCCGTCCATCCCACCCCTCTCCCCCAGGGTGATATCGAAGGAAGAGTCACAGCCTGCACGGCCAGGCAGAGTTCACGCAGAGCATGGGCAGGAGCCCCAGAGAGATAGCTACCTCCCATGTAAGCAAAAGAAACTGGCTACAAATTTGAGCTTAAATGCCCCAGATATAACAGGGTGGGGCTATGGGCAGGAGGACCCCAAAGGGACCAGCAGCCGTGACTCAGCCTGCTGACATTGGAGGATCCTGCTGGGGACTGAAGACACCAAGGGATGCTGAGTCCCTGCCTCCCAGACCATGAGCACATCCCAAGGATACACATGTGATGTGTGGGGCACAAAGTAGGTATGTGGCAAATGTGCCAGGCCCCTCATGCTACCTCTACCTGTCTCTAGAAGACTGACCTCGCCTTGGAAAAAGCACTCGTCACACTCCAGAAAGGCTGCGTGGAACAAAATCCAGGCCTTTGCAGTTGTATTGGGTTGAAAAGTAGCCCTCAAAGTTCTGCGAATAGGACCTTACTTGGAAATAGGATCCTTGCAGATGTAATCAAGAAGAGGGCATGCTGGACCTGGGGGCGGGCTACATCCAGTGATGTGTCCCTGTAAAGAAGGAAGGAACAAGCCCAAGAAACCACAGGTTTCCAGCAGCCCCAGCAGCGGTGAGAGGCAGGAAAGATTCTCCTCAGACCCTCCGGAGGAGCTGACCTTGGGCTTGCAGCCCCCAGAGCCATGCAGGGAGATGTTTCCCCTCAATGTGTGGTCATTTGTCTTGACAGCCCTGGCAAAGCACTTCAAATCCCAGCTCTGCCCCCACTAGCTTTACCCTGCTTAGTGATCCCAGGTTTTCAGTTCTCCATCTGTAAAATCCTTGTTTAGTCTTTGAGTGTTCTCCAAGCACCTGCTCTAGCTCCCAGACCCTGTGCTGGGCTCAGGCAGAAGCCAGCTATCAGGTAGGGGTAGAATGGGCCTCTGCCCCCAGGGCACATGAAGGGGACTGTGGCCTCCACCCTACCAGACACCTCTGGCTACCCCTCCAGCCCTTGGAAAGCATGTGACTCAGAGCCTGAGGGCCAGGACCAGTCCACCAGGGTCCAAGCACACACTGCCACCCTTCACTGCCTCGTTGGAAGATTAAACCGAGAGGCTGGCCATCTGGCACCAGCTGCTGCTTCTAACACATGCAGCTCTGTCCTCTAACATCTGGTGCTGCAGATGTGTGTGTTTTCCTTTTGGAAATGGAATGACATTTGTACTCTTTCACGCAGAGACAGGACCCAATGGCACTACTTCAAGCTCACACAAGGGGAGAGAGCAGTGACTGAGAACTGACAGGGTCCCTGGATCATCTTGGAAGATGAACTGGGTCCTAGGAATGCTGAGGAGCTGCAGCAGCCCCATGCAGTCCTCAATGGGTCTGGTCTGCTACTTTCTGCCCAGAAGGTTGTGAAGAGTTGATGGAGAAACAACTGGGCTTTCTGCTCCTCAATGGGGCTGGCTCCCAGGCTCTGAGACTGTTGCGTGGCCACAGGCAGAGGAACTCGCTGGACAATGGACTTGGCATCATTCAGTCCAGCACCCATTTCCTACCTGGGGAACCAGGAGACACAGCCACCAGGTACCTGTATGGTCCTGGGCCTCCTGGCCTCAGTATGGACACTGGGGTTGTGTTACTCCTTGATTCGGTGACTCCCTTGTGACTTGCTGAGGATACAGGGCAGTGGCAAGATTTATCTGGCACAGGGCACATTGCTTCCTGCCCCCTCTCAGGGGAACCTGTGCTGAATTCAGCTCATGGTCCAGAGTCAGCTCACAGGCTAGGGGACCCTGGTGACAGGCAGGGCAGGCAAGTGACAAACCTACCACCTCCCCTCCCAGAGCACACTCTTCCAGTGTCTGGTCAGCATCACATGTGTCTTCTAGGGCAAATGCGTGTTGCTCAGACGGCTGAAACATAGGTGACTGCTGGAGCGTCTTCATCAGCTTCTCACTAGTGTGTGTTGGGATCTGACAGTTTCAAATCTGTCTGAGGGTCATTTTCAGACACTGAGCACTTCATTCTAAGACTGCCGGGGGCCAGATTCACTAATCCCCTTCATCCAGAGTCCCTGGATAAAAGCCTAGTTCTGAGCTTTTATAAATTAAGCATAATCCTTAGGAGCCTAGAATGACAAGCAGGAATCTGCAGTCCTCTGGCTTCTCTGAAGAGTCTCCATATCCTGGTATAAGTTCTCCAAGACAGGGACTGAGCAAGTCAGGCCAGCTCGTTCCCACTGGCCACGTCCCCAAGAGGCAAGGGCCAGGAGGGGACCCGCACCCCCGTGAGGGAGTAATGCAAGACTTTCCATTTGAATTACACTAACTCTTAAAAAGGAATGCCAGCCCCTGACCCTACCAGCCCAACGAGCCCAGTTGCTCTCACACGTACTGTTCAAAAGAACATCTGGGGGCTAGAAGCAAGAAGGGAAAGGGTTAAAACAGAGACTAGGTATCCACAGTCAAGGCGGCCACAGCTGGAGGGATGCACCTTCAATGACTGACATGACCAACCCCACCCTCCAATGGGGTGACCAGGATAATGGGAAGGGTGCCCACCCTACCTCGTGCTTCTCCCAGACGAGGCAGAGCATGCCAATGGTGACTCAGCCATTGGCAAAGAAGCCTCCTACTGCTGCTGCCCACCAGGGCCCAGGGCTGGGCAGCACATCCACATGGCAGGCATAAGGCTTGGGGAGACCCCAACACCAGCCGCAGCTCCCAACTGGTCCCATGGTTTGCCCCTGTATGGCCTTATGCATCTCAGACCTGAAATGTGTTCCTTTCAACGTGGCAACAATCCTACTACAGCCAGCTTCTCATTAGAATGAGAAATGAGATGATGGGCCCCAACGGCCACCTGCTTCAAGGATGGTTGTCATTACTGAAGGACACCTTTCCTTCACCCTGGGCACACAGTTACATGAGGTGGTGTTGGCATGATGCCTGCTGCAGGCCCTGAGGTCTTAAAATTGCAGCCTGCAGGCTGTTCAATCTGGGCATGTGAGGACTCGAGACGGTGTCCCAGGCAGTGTGTAGTGGATGGAAGTGAACCAGCCCCATCAGCTGTGGGGTTTGTTAATACAGAAGAAACAGATGCGTGGCTTCTCAAACGGCCCAGCTGGAAAGGGGAGCTTCTAGAAGATTCAGCTCATTTAAATTGTAATCTCAGAAAAGCTTTTATGCTCAAGAGTCCCTCTCTCCTTGATGTGCCCAGACATGGCCTAACAGCACAGCGGAGCCTGGCCAAAGCCTTCCTACACCCACCTACGCCCAGGCCTTCCCCTGCAGGGCCTCGGACCTCCTGCATCTTCTGGGTTTGACCCCTCTGTCAGTGTTCAGCGCTGCCCTCACCTTGGCTTTTCAGCCCCAGCTGCCACCTTAGCCTCTGAGCTTATCACAGCCTAGAAGTCCAGCCAGGAGGGATGCCCAGGGCTTCCCACTTGGGATGGGCCTTCCTGCATCTCCATGGGTCCAGTCCTGAGCACAGGCAGGTGGCAGCCAGGAAGGCAACCTTCTCTGTCTGCAGCTGTGCACAGTACCAGGCGAGCTGAATTCTGTGGATGCCCCCAGAGCTCACCACCTGGAATGCCCCTGTGGGATGTTTTGTTAGGCCCCAGCTGCTCTTCACCTAACTTGGTGGCACCCATTCTGGTCATGTTCATGAAGGCACATGCTTCTGCACCCCACCCAGACCTCACCCTCCACTGGGGTCAGAGGAGGGGCCCAGACCAGCACTGTCAGAAAGCATGTCCAGGGGTGTCCCGCCCTACAGTGCCCTGGCTAACCACAGTTGTGGGACATAACTCCCCAGTGCCCGAGAAACATCTCAAACCCCATTTCACTGGAGAAAAATATTCTAGGGGCCACCAGCGGCCATATCTCACTTGAGGGAAAGCTCAACAGCCACTGCCCAGCACCCCCGCTTCTAGGGACAGACCGAGCTGCAGCTCCAAGTCACAGCCGGCCAAAGCAGATCACCCAAGTGTCACCTGATTCTGAGTCAAGGGGGAGTAGCCAAGCTGACAAGCGAGGCCAAGGTGGAGAGGGCTTCACAGAAACAAATTCGACCCTAGCCATCCAAGGAGTCCCAGCCCAGCCCTTGGAGGGGAAAGGCTCCTTGGAGGAAGCAAATTGCTGGGACCATAGTAGGTGGACCCAGAACTTGCAGCCCAGGGAGACTAACAAGAACCCCAGCAAAAAGGAACATGAGACAGGACAGCCACACAACACCTGCTGCAGCCAGAGGAGCTGGGCTGAGGAGGGCAGGAGAGGAGGGCCTTGAATGCAGGTGAGGACAGCACAGCTCTGGACTGGGTCACACATCCAGCCAGAATGTCCCCACTGCCAAGTGAGATGAGAATCGGGGGTTTCTTTTTTTTCTTTTTTTGTTTTGTTTTTTGTAGAAAGTGAAGTGATTTATTTAAAGACAGAGAGAAATAGGAGAAGGAGAGAGAAAGAAACAGCTAACTCTCACACTGAGTGAGAGAATCCAGAAACATGGAATCCAGGAGAGGAAAGCAGCTTCCACACTGAGTGGAAGGGCATAGAGAGAGATGGAGTTTAGGAGGGGAAGACAGGCTTCCATGAGAGAGTATGGAAGGGGTCTCCAGAGGAGAAATCCAGAAGAGAGAAAGATGAGAATCGGGGGTTTCTTACTGTGCCTGACTAGTTCCCTAAGGAGCAGATGCTTAGCATCCACTAGGGGCCTGACCCTCATCAAAGGGCCAGGAGGGCTTGTGGATCCAGGAATCACGGAAAGAATGCATGAGCAGGGATGCAGCACTGGGCCCAGTGAGGCTGCAGGCCTGACCAGCTGGACTTGGCCATGAAGGGAGAGTGCTACAGGGGACATTTGGCTGCCTGGACACCATAGGGCAAGGGCTTTCTTGCTTTGTGTGAACACTTGGCATTTTGCTTACAACTGGAAACATGGTCTAGGCCAGAGGTCGGCAAACCCCTCCCTGAAGGGCTGGATGGTAAGCATGCTGGGCGTGGCAGCCGTATAACTTCTGCACATTCTCCTTCCTTTGCTTCCCCCTCTTTGTCTGAAGACTCTTTAAAAGTGTATGGCCGGGTGCGGTAGCTCACACCTATAATGCCAGCACTTTGGGAGGCCAAGACAGGCAGAACACTTGAGGTCAGGAGTTCGAGATCAGCCTGGCCAACATGGTGAAACCTGTTCTCTACTAAAAATATGAAAATTAGCTGGATATGGTGGCACACGCCTGTAATGCCAGCTACTCAGGAGGCTGAGGCTTGAGAATTGCTTGAGGCCCAGAGGGGGAGGTTGCAGTGAGCCGAGATCACTCCATTGCACTCCAGCCTGGGTGATAGTGAGACTCCATCTTAAGAAAAAGTATAGACTGCCCTGAGGTTCTGGCCTGGTGGGGTCAGGACTGGAACCAGGCCCCTCATCCAACTCTACCATGGGAGTGTCCACAGGTGTCAGAGTTGTGTACGTCTCAGCTGCTCATCAGGTTGAGGGGCCATTACAGGGCACCGAGCTCGGAGGACATCCCATGTGGCAGTCCCCTGTGCCTAGATGCTCTGAGATACTGGCACACCCCCCATTTCCTCTCCCAAACTTCCTCTTGTGGGGACCTCTGAGCTGGGCTTTTGTCAGGAGGCCGGTGCCTTCATGTTGGACAACCCTGAGCAGTGCCGTGGCTGTGGGAGCTTTGCCTGTGGGTCAGCTCCCCATGAGAAGCTGCCATGACAGGGAATTTCCACCTCATCTTGAAGACCAACTTGGAGATGTGGGCCTTCCTCCCTGCATTCTCATCAGCTCTGACTCTCACAATGGCCTTAGGGCTCAAAGTCTGGGCAAGACCCTAGCCTACACTTCATGGGGGGGCCACCAGACACCAAGAGTGGGCTTAGGGTGACCAGGAGAAGGCAGCATGTTCTAGATGGCCTGATTCTCCTGGGGAGTAAAGCCAGTGAGGTCTCAAAGGCTTAGAATGGGGTGAACCCACCAGGCACCACACTGGCTTTGTCCCAACCCAGTGACACCCCAGAAGTGCAGCTGGGGTCACCTTTTCCAGAATGCACATCAGGACTGGAAGACCAACTCTACAAGTCTCAGTAGCCCGGGCATTTGCATTTTAACAGCCCTAGACACACCCTTATGCCATCCCAAACACCCTGAGATAAAGTTAAGGCATCAGGATACCTCCACGATGTGCTTCAGTTTTCAGGTTAAAAAAAATCCTGTAAGGGCTGGGCACGGTGGCTCACACCTGTGATCCCAGCACTTTGGGAGGCTGAGGCGGGTGGATCACGAGGTCAAGAGATCGAGACCATACTGGTCAGCATGGTGAAACCCCGTCTCTACTAAAAATACAAAAACTTAGCTGGGCACTGTGGCGCGTGCCTGTAATCCCAGCTACTCAGGAGGCTGAGGCAGGAGAATTGCCTGAACCCAGGAGGTGGAGGTTGCGGTGAGCCGAGGTCGCGCCATTGCACTCCAGCCTGGGTAACAAGAGCAAAACTCCGTCTCAAAAAAAAAAAAAAAAATGCTGTAAATGTCCTTTTTTAAAAACTTCTTAATTACTAAGGATCCCTTATAACTGAACTTTGGCTTTCTTTTCTTTTTTTTAAGGAAATGGGAAGGTTCTGCTTCGGGAAAAATAAATGGAGACTTCCCTCTGCAACACTTACTAACATGTGGGGGCCCCTGAGCGCCCTGGCCTCTTAAACACCCACACTGCTTTGGGTGGCAGGTCCTCATGTCTTGGTCATCACAGTTACAAAGAAACCACATTCCTGAATCTCTTAAAAAAAGCCTCAAAAAGTCGGTTTAGTCAACCCTCACAAGAATAAATCCCATTAGTAAGAATAAAGTAATTCCACTAAAGAAATGGCCCAAATGCCTGTAATCCCAGCATCTTGAGAGGCCAAGGTGGGTGGATCACTGAGGTCAGGAGTTTGAGACCAGCCTGGCCAACATTTTGAAACCTCATCTCTACTAAAAATACAAAAATAATTAGCCAGGCGTGGTGGCATGCACTTATAATCCTAGCTACTCGGGAGGCTGAGGCAAGAGAATCGCTTGAACCTGGGAGGCAGAGGTTACAGTGAGCCAAGATCATGCCACTGCACTCCAACCTGGCCAACAGAGTGAGACTCTGCCTCAAAAAAAAGGAAAAGAAAAGAAATAAATTGTCTAAAAAGCTTGAGGAGCCCTTGGTGGCTGAGCACTTCCAAGAAGGCAGCCGAGCTGTGGAGGGGCTCCTATGTCCCTCCACGTGCCTCTGAGGGCAAGGTCTGGGGAAGGAGCCCGTGCCTTGGTGGGAAAGCATGTGGCAGAGGCCTATGCATGCTCCCCACAGCAACGACAAACCCCCCCGCACAGTTTTGGATGCTGGAGCGGCTGCTGCACCTGTGCGCTTTCCTATCTGCACCCAGCTCCCCCGCTGGCGTTGCGGCTCCAATCCTCGTGGTTGTGTTGCAGATAAACCCGAGGAGATAGTCCCGGCCTCCAAGCCCTCCCGTGCTGCTGAGAACATGGCCGTGGAGCCGAGGGTGGCGACCATCAAGCAGCGGCCCAGCAGCCGGTGCTTCCCGGCGGGCTCGGACATGAACGTGAGTGGCCATGCCCTGGGACCACGCGGCAGCGGGAGATGGGCGGTGACCCAGGAAGTGGGTGGGCTGTCTCAGCAGCTGAGGTGCACACACTCTCATGTCTGATTCATGCTGTCCAGAGATGGGGCCCAAATCTAAGTGGCCATAGGACAAACAGCCAGGTCCATGCAGACTCACAGTTGGGGGACAGCAGGCTGCCTCCAAGCCCTGCCACTCCCTAACCACACTGTCTGCCTCCGCTCACTCAGTACCCCATGCTTTGAAGGCGTCCCCCATCATACTTGGCTGAGGACCTGTGGGCAGATGGATGTGAGGGGCCTTGACATGCTCTTCAGAGGGAATCTCGGCTCCTAGTCCACCCAGAGCACAGAAATGCTCCGACCTGGAAGAGGCCATCTGTCCCACATCCCATGTGGCAGTCCCCCAAGCCCAGATGCTCCGAGATCCTGGGCAACACCTCGGAGCATCTGGGCTTGGAGCCAGAAATGCCATGAAGGGCTTCAGTGTGTGCTGGGTGCAGTGGGTGCCCGGCTCAGAGCAGGCTGCCTGTGCCATGGTCACCTTCCCTGGGCAGTTAGGAGGGACACAGCGAGCCCCAGAGTAGAGAAGGGCCTGGGGCAGAGGCTGCTCAACTCCCCCGGGCATGTCCTGAGCAAGGCCTGGCATCCTGGACCCCTGGATTGCTTCTCAGTTTCCAGAGGCAGCCGTTTGAGCCTGATGTTGGGTTCTGGCACTGCCTACCCATCCCGATTGCTTACCTAATTTAGTATTCTCTTTGAACCAGTATCAGACTAACTCGCTGTGCCTTTTCTTGAACAATAACACCCATAAATATTATAAATTTACCATGAGGCTTTTCTGTACTGTGCATTCACTGTTAATGATTAAAATGAAAATATCTGCCTTCGCCCTCCTCCCATCACCTCTGAACCCCACAAGGGCCTGCCCGTCCTTGCCTCCCATTTTGTTCCCAGTCCTTTGTAGCGCCCATGTGCCCCACCTTGGGGGGTGTCTGAGACAAGCACCCTTGACCTCCCCAAAGGGCCCCACTTTCCTCCCCAGCCTCAGGGCCACACAGTAAGACAGAGGCTGCAGACGCATGGAAACTGCATCTCCAAGCTGGAGTAATGAAAGCTTGCACACCAACATTTCCATCGAGTGTCCACATCTGCTATTTTCCTGGGTTGCCCTCCAGCACTACGGGTATGGGGCCCTGAGCCATCTCAACTTGGCAGACAAATCAGCAGCCTGGGGCAGCAAAAGGGTGGGCAGCACCAGGACTCTGCTTCCAAGGTGGAGGAGGGGAGCTCTGGGGTCCTCCTGGAACAGGCCAAGGAGGGAGGAAGCTGGGGACAACCCGCTGCTGCAGACTCCAGCTGTAACCCCGAACAGCCCCGGGGCTCTCTCAAGCTAGCCAGCATATCACACTCACCCACACAGCAATGGCACCTAGTTGGCCTTCGAGCGCACTATGGGGCTGGTGTCATGAGCCCATTTTATGAAAGAGGAAATGCTGGCTCCTGTGTAAGGACTTGATGGTCACGTGACACACAGGGAGTGGGGTATGGACACAGGCCAGACTGCACTGCCCACCACTCTGTGCCCTCTCCCGCAGGACATCCAGCCTGGCCCCTCTCTCAGAGAGACGTGTCTGTCTAGTCGCTCTGGCGAATGGCGTCGCAGCAGACCACATCTCCATGGAGCAAGGCGTGCTGCCATCCTCACAGGCTCAGAGGCCAACAGCACTGCAGCCAATAGGAAAGGTGCCAACAGAGGGCCCTTCCTGGGCACTCAATGCTGTGGTTCTCACCAGCCTCCCTATAGACTTGAGGTGGCTCCAGAAGCAGCTTGTGGAAGCTGCAGTGGCGGAAGTTCCCTGTGGCCTCTGTGGCCTGTGACTGTGAGAGGGGGCTGGCCAGGGCTGCGTCTCACCCTGGGCTCTCTGGTTTGCAGTCTGTGTATGAACGCCAAGGGATCGCCGTGATGACACCTACGGTTCCTGGGAGCCCAAAAGCCCCATTTCTGGGCCTTCCTCGAGGTACGATGCGAAGGCAGAAGTCAATAGGTAAGAAGTGTGGCACTCACCCACAGAAGTTGCCCTGGGCTTTCAAACACGGCCTTAGAGCCCTTTGGGAGTTCTGGCCCCCCCCGGGCCTGCCACAGCTTTCTTGGCATCCCACCCCAGCAACACCCTGCCAGCCCACCCACCAGAGGGTAGAAACCTGACTTTGCCCACCAGGGAACCACTGGAACACCAGAGTGGCATGAAACTTATCTACCCCAAAGGATACAAACTCCAGGGTGGCTTGTATAATCTTGAAGCCCAGTATCTGTAATAATTCCACCAGGGTAAAGGGGGAGGGTGGGTGGGGTGGTCTGGGCTAGCCCCCCTCCCCGCTCCACCCTGCCCTGCTCAGAGTGGGAAGGGTGAGGGGGCTCCCTGTGTGCCCTAGCCACCGCCAGGCCAGGAGTATGAGCTCAGCAGATATACTTCCAAGGGCGGCCAGGTCAGGGTCTGGAATTCTAATGAAATAACGTACTGTGTGTTGCAGAAAACTGCCTTCCTTTCTTCTTAATGTCACAACTATTCCTACTGACTCTGTTGCAGGCAAAGGTACACCTGACCTTGAGACAAGGTCACACTTGACCCTTTGAGACAGTCCTTTGTGAGATAATTCAGCACTGCCTTTACTATGTCAATTCTGTTAGAAGCTAAGGCCCCTGCCCTGTGAGAGTTGTGGGGACAGCCCCGGGACTCTGGAATGCCCAGCCCACCCCAGGGGCACTGTCCTGTGTGTTCCGGAAGTGCCTCTGGGCTGCTGTGTGAAAGCACAGCGTCCTTGTGAGTCTGAGGTGGATGGCAGTCACTAGGCAGTAAGTGGCCGTGGAGGTGACGTCTGCTGCACTTAAAGCTCCCCCGTACCAGCAGTAAACTCAGGGAGAGCTGTGCGTGTGTCTTGTGGTTACTGGTTAATAACAGCTGATTTCCTCCTGTCAGACAGCAGAATCTTTCTATCAGGTCAGTGAACCCTTACGGTTTGGAGTCTGTGATCTGAATGTAAACCGGTTTACTTTATAAGGTGTATTCTTAAATTAGTACTCCTTGGGAACATAATTGCCAGGCAACCAACTCATAGTGACTGGTCAACGGAGAATGCCTTAAATGACCCATCTTTGCAATGCCAAAATGTCCTCCCACAAGGAGTATGTGAAATTTGGAATACCCTTATCGAATGGAAGTTTTCATTAGAATAAATTATTGTAGTTTGTCTTAGGAATTTTTTTCATTTAAGTAATTTATTTTGCTACCTCTTTGAAAAACCTGCATGCCCCTGACATGAGATCCCCTGTGCCGTGCGTCTGTCGGTGCGTGTGTGCGTGTCTTGCTTCCCTCTCCCCCAGTGCTCCTGTTGACATTTCTGTGTCTTGAGCTGCTGAACAGTTTGTAAAGTCACACTCAGGCAACACACCCAGAGAACCCTCAGGCCCCGCTGCTGGCTGCCGTAGGACCTCAGCCGCACCCCCCCACACTCAACATTCACGTACTTTCATGAGGCCAACTCGTGGAACACAACTTGGACTTTGTGCCAGGTCAGCCACACTGGTCAGTCATGATCATGATGGGCCACTGGGCCCTCAGCCGCTGCTCCAGACGGTCTCAGGGAGGACTAGTTCCAGGGCTGCCGTGGGGATGCAGAAGGGGCTCGCTGAGGCCAGCCTCAGGCCAGGGTCTTTAAAAGAACCTGGGCTCTCCCCTCAGGCACAGGCTCCAGAGCCCACACGGCCTCTCCTCTGAGCTGGCAACCCCGAGCCACCTGGAATGGCAACCTCTAGCCACTCCAGGACACACAGAACCCTTAGTGGGGCCCAGTGAAGTCATATAAAAGGATTCACATGACCCTAGAAGGAAAGCACCTCCTTCCAGCACACACAGGGCCAAGCATGGGCAGATGGCTGCACTCAGGGTGCCAGAGGCCTCCCTGTACATCTGGGCAGCTACGGGGCTCAAGTGCCATCTGGACGGAGGACTGCACGCCATCCTTGCCACATAAACACAGCAGTACCTGCAACCCTTTGCTCTCATTTCAGATGGACAGGTGACAGCCTTAAGCCCCTGCCCTAAAAACAAGCCCAAGGGGCCCTTACCACATCTGAAGGGGCATGGCGGAAGGATACTTCTTGGTTTAGCCAACCCAGCCCCTAGTGCCAGCACAAGCACATGTGCGCACAGACATACACATGCAGCCCCAGGCGAGCTGCCCACTTGGCCTGCAGAGTGGCACACAGCTCAGTGTCAGGTGCCCTCCTGCCCTCGACTCGCACAGCTCCGTGCCGCAACCTGCGCCCAGAGCAGCTCACTCACAGCATCCCCAGTGCCTTTCTGTCCTTCCCTTTCTTGTCCTTTGGCTCACAGCGGGCCATGTGACTAACTCGACATTGTGGCTTGTGCTGTGTTTCATGAACACCCATTCATCATCTGACTGAGTTTGTGGAGACGTAGCATATCACACGTTCCTAGGAATGTAGGGCTTGTTACTGTTGTGACCTAAAGCAAAACCTATCTTCTACTTGTAGGAATAACGGAGGAAGAGCGGCAGTTTCTGGCTCCTCCAATGCTGAAGTTCACCAGAAGCCTGTCCATGCCGGACACCTCCGAGGACATCCCCCCTCCACCACAGTCTGTGCCCCCGTCCCCACCACCACCTTCCCCCACCACTTACAACTGCCCCAAGTCCCCAACTCCAAGAGTCTACGGAACGATTAAGCCTGCGTTCAATCAGAATTCTGCTGCCAAGATGTCCCCCGCCACCAGGTCCGACACGGTGGCCACCATGATGAGGGAGAAGGGGATGTTCTTCAGGAGAGAGCTGGACCGCTACTCCCTGGACTCCGAAGACCTCTACAATCGGAACGCTGGCCCTCAGGCCAACTTCCGCAACAAGAGAGGCCAGATGCCTGAAAACCCGTACTCAGAGGTGGGGAAGATCGCCAGCAAAGCCGTTTACGTCCCCGCCAAGCCTGCCAGGCGGAAGGGGATGCTGGTGAAGCAGTCCAACGTGGAGGACAGCCCCGAGAAGACGTGCTCCATCCCCATCCCAACCATCATCGTGAAGGAGCCGTCCACCAGCAGCAGCGGCAAGAGCAGCCAGGGCAGCAGCATGGAGATCGACCCCCAGGCCCCGGAGCCACCAGGCCAGCTGCGGCCCGATGAAAGCCTGACCGTCAGCAGCCCCTTTGCCGCCGCCATCGCCGGAGCCGTCCGCGACAGGGAGAAGCGGCTGGAAGCCAGGAGGAATTCCCCGGCCTTCCTCTCCACAGACCTGGGAGATGAGGACGTGGGCCTGGGGCTGCCTGCCCCCAGGACACGGCCCTCCATGTTCCCCGAGGAGGAGAGTTTTGCTGACGAGGACGGCGCTGAGCAGCTGTCGTCCCCCATGCCAGGCGCCGCGCCCAGGGAGCCTGAAAACCATTTCATGGATGGCGCCGAGGCCAGTGCTCAGGGTGAGGCTGGGAGGGCACTGAATTCCATGTCCAAAGCCCAGGGGCCTGAGAGCAGCCCAGTGGTGCCCCCGACGAGCGGCGGCACAGCCGGCCCCGGGAATTATGTCCACCCGCTCACAGGGCGGCTGCTCGATCCCAGCTCCCCACTGGCCCTGGCACTCTCCGCAAGGGACCGAGCCATGAAGGAGTCTCAGCAAGGACCCAAAGGGGAGGCCCCCAAGGCCGACCTCAACAAACCTCTTTACATTGATACCAAAATGCGGCCCAGCCTGGATGCCGGCTTCCCTACAGCCGCCAGGCAGAACACCCGGGGGCCCCTGAGGCGGCAGGAGACAGAGAACAAGTACGAGACTGACCTGGGCCGGGACCGGAAGGGTGACGACAAGAAGAACATGCTGATCGACATCATGGACACGTCCCAGCAGAAGTCGGCTGGCCTGTTGATGGTCCACACTGTGGACGCCACCAAGCTGGACAACTCCCTGCAGGAAGAGGACGAGAAGGCAGATGTGGAGACGAAGCCGGACAGCTCGCCGTCCGAGGTGCCAGAAGGTGTTTCCGAAACCGAAGGTGCTTTACAGATCTCCGCTGCCCCCGAGCCCACCACCGTGCCCGGCAGAACCATTGTGGCGGTGGGCTCCATGGAGGAGGCGGTGATTTTGCCATTCCGCATCCCTCCTCCCCCTCTGGCATCCGTGGACTTGGATGAGGATTTTATTTTTACAGAGCCATTGCCTCCTCCCCTGGAATTTGCAAATAGTTTTGATATCCCCGATGACCGGGCGGCTTCTGTCCCGGCTCTCACAGACTTAGTGAAGCAGAAGAAAAACGACACCCCTCAGTCCCCTTCGTTGAACTCCAGCCAACCAACCAACTCTGCAGACAGCAAGAAGCCAGCCAGTCTTTCAAACTGTCTGCCTGCCTCATTCCTGCCACCCCCTGAAAGCTTTGACGCCGTCGCCGACTCTGGGATCGAGGAGGTGGACAGCCGGAGTAGCAGCGACCACCACCTCGAGACGACCAGCACTATCTCCACCGTGTCTAGCATCTCCACCCTGTCTTCCGAAGGTGGAGAGAACGTGGACACCTGCACAGTCTATGCAGATGGGCAAGCATTTATGGTTGACAAACCCCCAGTACCTCCTAAGCCAAAAATGAAGCCCATCATTCACAAAAGCAATGCACTTTATCAAGACGCACTCATGGAAGAGGATGTAGATAGCTTTGTTATCCCCCCACCCGCTCCCCCACCCCCGCCAGGCAGTGTCCAGCCTGGGATGGCCAAGGTTCTCCAGCCAAGGACCTCCAAGTTGTGGGGTGACGTCACAGAGATCAAAAGCCCGATTCTCTCAGGCCCAAAGGCAAACGTGATTAGCGAATTGAACTCTATCCTACAGCAAATGAACCGAGAGAAATCGGCAAAGCCAGGGGAAGGACTGGATTCACCAACGGGAGCCAAGTCCGCCAGCCTCGCTCCAAGGTAAGTCTGCGGTTGGTGCAGGTGCACACCGCCCATGTGTACTGTCCCTGCTGACCAGGAAAGGCCCTCGGGGAACAGCCCCACCGGACACGAGGGGAATTCGTAAAGCCTGTGTGGGCCACATCTGTTAATGCAATAACAACACTTCTTTTTCTCATGCTCCTGGACTCTGGGACAGCCAAGTAATGAGCACAGCCATCCTGGTGGGACACAGCACTCCCTCATAAAGATTTGTAATGAAACGAGGCTGCTGGAACCTCCCCACCTTGGCTTCCAAACTGAAGCTCCACTCTCTCCTCTGTGCCCTCCAGATCTCTGCCAGGACCACCTAGAAGGCCATTTAGAGCCTCGCCAAAGCCCAAACCAAGCTTCAAGTTGGTTGCAGGAGACTAGCTGCCCCAAGAGGGCAGTGTGTGGGTGGGCGGCAGGTGCAGGTGTCTGATTGCATGTGTGGGTTCTTCTCCCCATCCCATCACTACCAGGTCTGCAGGCTAGGGAGGCACTGGGTCATGGCTATACTGGTGAACTCAAAGTGAAATACATTCTTTCCTGCCAACCCATCCTGTCCTGGGTCAGAAGCCTCCAGCTGTGTCTACATCGGCCCTTCACAGTATCATACAGGGTTTATGTTATTTCCATCGGAACTGAAGGTAGAATAAGTCAGGAGTCATTTCTAGACGCAACCAGAGGGTTCTGTCTGAGGCTGTCTGGAAGGACCCTGTATTTGATCATTCTTGCACTGCTATAAAGAAATACCCGAGACTGGGTAATTTATAAAGAAAGGAGGTTTCATTGGCTCACAGTTCTGCAGGTTGTACGGGAAGCATGATGCTGGCATCTGCTCGGCTTCTGGAGAAGCCTTAAGAAACTTTCAATGATCATGGAAGGCGAAGGGGAGCAAGAGAGAATGGGGGAGGTACCACACTCTAAACAACCTGATCTCACTATATGAGAACTCACTAAACTATATACAGTACCCAGGGGGGATGGGGCTAAACCATTCGTGAGAACTCCCCCACCATGATCTGATCACCTCCCACCAGCATCTCCTCCAACACTGTGGATTGCAATTTCACAGGTGAGATTTGGGTGGGAACACAGATCCAAACCATACCAGAGCCCCTCAGTGGTCCGTTGCTTTTGGGAGCACCACTGGCTCCTGCAATGGCTCATGGTTCTTGGTTCTCCTTCCCTGTGGCACACACCATTTTGCTGTTCCCCAGGCAGCAGCATCTTCAGTCTCTCGCATTGGTATTTGATCTCGAGTTTCATCATTTTGACTGATGAAGCCTCTCTCCATACCCCTGCAGGGCAGAGGTCTGTTTTCAGCTGCTCAGTGCATTAATCAGTGACATCACATACAGCTGGGGCTGGAGATGCAGACTGAGCGCCACAATTTTCCCAGTTATTTTTCAGTGTGGATGTAAATAAATTACTCGGATGCCACTCATTACTCTAGAGGAGTACTGATAGGCTGGCACTGGAAGAGAGAAGCACAGTGACGCTGCAGACATTCAGACGGTGCCTCCAGTCAAGGAGAAAGCCTTTAAGAAGTATGTACACATATACCTACAAGTACACTCAACAGCCTCAAGGAATTTTTTTTTTTTTTTTTTTTTTTTTTGAGAGGGAGTTTCGCTCGTTACCCAGGCTGGAGCGCAATGGCACGATCTCGGCTCACCGCAACCTCTGCCTCCTGGGTTCAGGCAATTCTCCTGCCTCAGCCTCCCGAGTAGCTGGGATTACAGGCACGCGCCACCATGCCCAGCTAATTTTTTGTATTTTTAGTAGAGATGGGGTTTCACCATGTTGACCAGGATGGTCTCTATCTCTTGACCTCGTGATCCACCCGCCTCGGCCTCCCAAAGTGCTGGGATTACAGGCATGAGCCACCGCGCCCAACTTTTTTTTTTTTTTTTGAGAAAGGGTGCTGCTTTGCCACCCAGGCTGCAGTGCTGTGATGTGATCTCAGCCTATACCTCCTGGGCTTAAGCACTCCTCCCACCTCACCTAGCCTCTTAAGTAGCTAGGACTATAGTCACATGCCACCACACCCAGCTAATTTTTTTGCTAGAGATGGAGTCAGGCCATGTATCCCAGGCTGGTCTCAGTCTCCTAGGCTCAAGCAAACCTCCCAGGTGCAGTGGCTCATACCTGTAATCCCACGTCAGCCTCTCAAAGTGCTGGGATTACAGGCACAAGCCACTGCACCCAGCCAAAAATCTTAAAAACTGACTAGTTTTACTCTTCCCCATTACATAATAATGTGGGTCTTCCATCAATACTCTATGTGTAAGCAATAATTAAGAGGCCTTATCTTAGGGTTTCACACTTTTACGGAACACTTTTACACGGGTGGGTAATTTTTATGACACCTGAGAGTAGGTATAAGTCACACCCATTTTTAAGAGGTTAAGTGGTTTGTCCACATGCACGGCCAGCAGGAGACAGATCTGGGACACAGGCTGAGGTCTGCTGACCCTCCCTTCCCCTTGTTAGCAATGTCTACAATATGAAAGGAGCTGGAAGAGAATGACTCTAGAGCTGGAGGGAGGAATCCCCTGTTGCGGCCATTGGGGAATCCTGCACCAAGCCATGCTCCCCTGAGCACTCCACCCTTAGTCCAGGGACCTTGGCCATGGGGACCTCTTCCTGAATGGCAGCTGGACAGCTCGTCCTATCTACTCCTCAGGCTGGGTGAGCTCCTGGGGTGCCCACAAGGGAATGGAACTCCAACTTGTAGTGTCTCTAGGGTTTCTCTGCTCTGCATTTCTCCAGGGTGACCCTGGGTGGGGCTGGCTCAAAGCAGACCTCAGGGCAGAATCCTGCTGGACTCTGAAGGAAAGCAGCTGCAGCGCACCACCACCAACCCACACGTGGCTGCCAAGAACAGCCGCCTCCCAGCTCTCTTACAGTGAGAACAGGAGTCCACACCTATGGCACAAAACATTCACCAAACACCAGCCACTGCACTGCATGGCACCCAAGCCAGGGGCTGTAATTATTCCCACTGTGCCAACAAGGAACCCGAAGGCAGGGCAGTGAAGCTACTGAGCTGAGTGAGGGTACTTCACAGGAAGCTGTGAAACTAGACCTCCAACCCATGGAGCTGGCTCAGGGTTTGACTCCTGACCTCATGGGAGTGAGGGAGTCCCCTGGAAGAGCCAACTAGTGAATCCAACACCTGCAAGGCTAAGACTGCCCCAGGCAGGGCTGCTCTCAGGCCTCTGACTCCCCTTAGGCCAAGCTCTTTGGTCACCCTGCAGCTGGTAACAGCAGGCTTCGTCACTAGGGGTTCACTGGCACTGCCAAGCTCCCAGAGGCCATGTCTGTCCTTCCTGCTCCTGCCCAAGGATTACACTCAGAATTGGACTAGAAGCAGGATGGCCAGAGGACAAAGATGCAGGGCATTCGCTGCAGGCACTGAACTAGGCTCAACTCTCTCCCTTGCCCTTGCTTCTCAGATCTAATGAACTCACCAGGCTGAGCACTTGGGGCAAAGCCCCCGTGGAGGTGTGCCATGACTATGGGACACACTGACGAGGACCAGGGGGCAGTCAGGACCACCACTGGGGGGCCCAGTACAAAGCTACCAGGGCAACAGCTGTCCCCCTTGCCTCAGGACTGTGCTCGCAGCCACATACCTCTCTCTGGGCAGTCTCCTTTGCCGGGTGTGGCCTTCATTGATGGGCCCTGGGCACCTGATTATCTGAGGATCAGAGGGAGCCTTCAGAACTCTCATCTGGGCTCAGCTGCCTGGGCGACTCACCACCACTTTTAAATGCATCTAAAAATTAAGAGCTGTGATGGCCCTGAGCAGAATGAGGCACGAAATTGGATGAAGGGAATTCCTGCTGAGGAAAAAGAAATGATTTTTCTAGGGAAAATGGGAAACCGGCCATGCTTTCTGAAATGACAGGTAAGCAGTGGTGCAAGAATCCCATTCCCACAGAAGCAAGTTTGAGCACCCAAGAAAGGTGCAATCTTTAGAGCTGCTCCTCAACACTCACGAATTGGGCAGAAACCTCAGCTGAACTTGACTCTTTTAAAGTTTAAAGAATCTTTGGATTCTTCCTGAACTGAGGTAGGATTGTTCTCTTTTCCCTTCTTGCAAGAATCCAGGAAGGGATCAAAGGCAGCAGCCACAGATGAAATGACTAGACCCGTGTCTTCCTTGGGTGTGTGTGACTGAACTTTAGCCAGGAATGAGTCTCTGCTGCTGTAAAGCTCATCCTGAAATCAAGGGTGACATGGGATTTGCAGGCGACTTAATTATAAATATGCTGACGAAAGAAAGACGATTCAGCAGTTCTCTTTAGTGCATGATGTTAACAGAGAAAACGTGTATCGTGTTGGAGGCATGTCTCGGGCCCGATCTGAAAACACCCTGCCGAGCATGGAGGTGTTAGTTCTGAGAAAAGTGTTCCGGGACCACCTGGCCTAATGATTCCAGGAGGTAATCTCATCTTTGATCTCAAACTCAGTCAAGTGAGGGAAACTGTGGTTTGGGGAAGGAAGAGTGAGTGAGTCTCCACGAAGATCCAGTGGTCCCTCCTCAGTAGAACACCAAGGCAACAGCTGCCAACCCAGAGGTTTCCTCACCTGACAGCGCCACACACTGGGGGTCCCAGCACAGGAGCCGAGGCTGCAGAAGCTCCTGAGGTGCAGGCCCGGGAGACTGACTGCACATTCAGGCTTGGAATCACAGCCCAGCCCCAGTCTCCTGAGATCACTGGTCAGGACTTCACTGAGCTACTTTCTGTAAGGCTAGTACCACTCCGAGGCGAGAGAATAATGAGAAATACACCAATAAGGATGCCTGGGCCCTCAGAGTGCGGCGGCAATTCTGTCACTAATCATTCACTCAACAAACAGGGATTGCCTTTATGTGCCAGGCACCATGCTGTGCCCAGGATTTATTGCTGAACAAAAAAACATCCCAGGTCCCCCTCCCTTTGGGGAGCTCAAATTCTTGAGAGAAATGGACAACAAATAAGAGAAACCCAAAGTGACAAATGCCACAAAGGAACCACAACATGCTAACAGGTTGAGTGACCAGTGCAGAAAGGGCTGGCTATGATGCACTAACAGGTCACAGTGACCACCTGCAGAAGAGAGCCATGGTACAGTAGCAGGTTACATTGACCACGTGCAAAAAGGGACTGACATTCTGCAAGGAAATGGCATTCGAATGACCAGAAATTTCAAAAGGAGCCAGCGTGCAACCAGGAGTGGAGCATCCCAGGCACGGGACAGAGTACAAGGCCCTGAGGCCAGAAAGCACCTTCCATGCTCATGAAACCACAGCCAGGTAACAAGGGGCTTGCAGACCATGGGCATGAGCTAGGTTGAGTTCCAGATACGGCTATCTGCAGAGGGCTTCAGCAAAGGCTCAACATGACCAGACTGTTTCCTGAAGATGGCCCAGGCAGCTGTGTGATCAGCTGAATCCAATGGTGACACAGGGAGCCTGCTGTGGGAGTGTAAGGGCCTGCACTGTGGAGACAAACAGGAAGACTCAGGAATAAATGCCTAAGGAGCCAAGGAAAACACAGCAGCTTGCCTAACATATGCTTTGATCCAAAACAAACTTGCTATGACCCAGGAGCCCCAGGTGTCATTTGCCACCCCCCCAGCTTTATTGAGACATAATTGACACTTATCAGGTGCCGATTGTAAAGTCAGATAAATCTGATGTTCTTTACCATCACTTCCATGGCAGAGGTCAGCTTCACATTCATTCTTTGTATGTGGGGCAACAGAGCAGTGAGTGTGTGCCTGCGGGGGTCCCCCATGGCTTGTTAGAGGGCATGACCTATGAAAGTTCCCCAGAGTCCCCTCTAGGTCACAAGCGCTTTGCAGTGAGAGAGTCCAGAAGGACCTCAAGATTGGCCTTCATTTCCCCATGGGATGGATGGACTTGAGGGAGATGTGTCCTGTGAAACTCCAGGTCCCAGAGGCCTCTGAGGGGCTCAGCCTACCTGGGATGTGAGCTCAGGTGAGCACTCACACCGCAGCTTTCCTCCCGAGGCCCCGGCCACTGCCTCACAGCACCTGTCTCCCCTTGCCAAGGCCAAGGCCTCCAGTCCTTCCTGGGCTCTCTGCAGTATTATCCTTACAGCAACTGGATTTTCAAATAAATCACTTTCGGTTGCTAGAAATTCTCTCTTCCCAGCTGATCCCAGAGCACAGACTGCTTCAAAACTGACTCAGTACTAGAAGTGACCTCACAGTGTTTTCAGCACCTCATCGCCACCACGATGGTTTGAGGGTTTCCAGGCCCTGATGGAAATGTGAAGGTGAGGTCAGCAAATGAGACTGTGGATGACTGGAGCATGGGTCAAGTTGTGCATCCATGGGGGCTGGTACTCATGGGAGCTGGGCAAGGATGAATGGGAGTGCATCATCCTTGCCCATCAACAGGCGGATCTCAAGCCAGAGTCTTCCTCCCCATGTGGACATGAGGCCCCTTTGGCAAGAGCATATCACAGGGTGAGTCTCTCTTCCCAAGAGCTGGGCACCTTCTTGATCTTAGCTGCAAACCTCCCAGTGTGAAGACCTGGATTCCTGGTGGAACTCTGGCAGAGCCTCAGGCTGCCTGCCTGCCTGCCTCCCAGGTCTGGCTATGTAACTCAGTCAAGTCACTTAACTTCCTGATCTGGAAAAAGGATTATCCATCAACAGTTCAGTCAACAATCACTTATTGCACCCCTGTTCTGGGCCAGGCCTCAAGGACTGAAACTTGACCAGGATCCCCCTTGTGGCACTCAGAGCCGTGGGTGAGGTGGAGGCCTGGCAGCTGCTGAGACACACAAAGCATGGCGCAGGTGAGCAGTGTGGGCTCCAGTCCCCCAGTCCACACCCAGGCCTTGGGGAAGCTAAGTAAGGACTTGGTGCCCCCAGTTCTGTCTTTTCAATGCCCTGCTTGTCAGGAGGCTATAAAGATGGGATAAATGCGAAGGCAGTTTGGATATCAGTGCTATTTTCATGCAAGATGGGGGCTCATCTCTAAAATGCAGAGGTGTGCAGTGTGTGGAGACAACATGTGTTGACAGGCTCCCAGCCCAGCCCCAGTGCTGGCCAGACCCAGCAGGCCCTTGACAGGTGGCTGGTGAGAGGGACAGAACCAGCATGCCTAATCAGCATCACCCACCAGCCTCTGGCCCATGTTCAGCTACAGTTGAAGAGCAGATGACCCCAGCTATGCCAGAGGCTGAGGCGGGAGGATCCCTTGAGGAGGTCAAGGCTGCAGTGAGCTACGACTGAAAGCCAGACTGGATTTGTGAACAGTGGAAAAGCCACTCGCATCTGTACTTCCTCCACCCCAATTAACTTGTACTGACTGATGAAACAACAGCTCCTCTTTGAGTGTCTCAATTACCTTGAGGTTTTTTTCACTCTAGCATTTCTATACGGATTTGATTTAAAAGGCAGGGTAAAGAGTGGTGACCTGGTGGGGAGTTGGGGGTGAGTGTACATATGTGTCTAAATCAGGGCAGCAGATTCCTGTGTATTCCGACTGGGAACCCAGTGGTTGCTTAGCAACATAACCATCTGTGCAACCAGAAAGATCCAGTGAATACCATCAATGTGATTAACCAATCGAGTCCAGCTGCTGAGGAGGGCAGGGAGGGCAGCCCGGGGCAGCCTTCACCCTGCGTCTCATGCTCCCGGGCTATTATTTTCTAAAGAGATGTTGGGCACAGCACTGGCAGGCCCAGGCACAGGGCCATATCTGACACCCCCGTGATTAGCCACTGGACTGTCATCTCATGATGTAGATTTGAAGCAAAGCACTCGTCCTGTTGGGGCACCCTACCCCACCAGGAACGTTCGTTCATCCTCCCTAAGCCACAGGAAAGACAGCTCAGGCGCCTGAGGCAGGAAATCAGCAATAAGCTGCCTCTCAGTGGGCTTCGGGCAGGGGCAAACTCCACTCCAGTGCCACTATCTTCTTTCATTTTTCCTGGTTATATTTCTTCTTTGTAAGTGGTTATACTATCCCAAGCCAAAGGCGGCGGCAAGGTTGTGAGTTACCACGCTCTCTATGAAAGCGATGCCATGTTGATGTTTCAGCTCTGGGCAGGCTGCGGCAGCCGGAGGGACCACCACGGATGGGCTCTCAGCCAGAGTCTGCCCCACTGCCTTCATCTCATCTGTCGAAAGCAGCTTCTGTTTCTTCCTTTCTTGTTCATTAATTTTGCAGTGTTGTCTCAAGTCATTCCATTTGTCATTTTCATTTGCTCCCATGACCGGTGTTAACAGAAGAGGGTCGTGCTGAATGGAAGTAAGTGCCACCTGACGTTGCCGCGTGACCCCGTGTGTGCTACTCTCACGTGCCCGCTCCCCACTGGGGTGTTTGCAGAGCCTCCTCTTCGCTTCCTAACCACACACACAGCTGCCTGCACAGCCTTTCCTTACAAAAACTAAGATCAATCCCAATTACCTGGGAACAGCTGGGTATTTTCCCAGTGAGGTGGCGTTGAGGTGACCCTCCGATACCACGCGGGTGTGAAGCAGGGGCTCTCACTCTGGGGCAATCGCTTGCCTCTGCTTCACAGGCCTGGTGAGCACCAAGGCCAGAACCCAGCCGTGCTGCCATGGTGGAGCTGCCCGGAGTCAGGGCTGCAGGTGCAGTCACCATGCAGTCAGCTTTAGCAAAAGCACATGGAGACCAGAACTGTACCTCAGCTACCCCCTCTCCTCCTCTAGTCTTCTGTGGGCATGTGTCATGTTTTCCCATTTTATAGAAAACACTCCCTGTGCCCCAAGGTCCTTGGCTCTAATTAACACCCCAAATCACCTCTGAATACAGCGGCTTTCAACTTACCCGTTATTTAAATCACCTCGGCTTAACTGTTTTATCAGCATGGACAAGTAAGCCCTCCCCAAAATGTGTACTTGTGATTCTGGAACACACACAGAGGAAGAGGCCACAGCACCGCCAGTTTTAAGTTGCTCATGTTGGACTGGAGCTGGTCTTTCCGCCCTGGTTTTAGTACCAGAGAGGGGAATTTGCAGGTTTCTTCATGTATCCTATGTCCATAGCCGACCTCTTCGTTGAGAATCTAAACTGAGATATGAGAGGGTGCTGGCCCCTCTCCCCTGCTGTGAAGTCCCGCTGGGCTCTGATTTCTTGATTGTGAGTAACTGGGCCCAGAAACAGTGGAGAAACAGTCTCACCTGCCTTATGCCTGTTGGTGTAGTCAGTACAACCAAGACCAGCAAGCCACCATGGGGGGTGGGGGCAGGTTCTGCATGGGGATGCCTGGTGTGTAGTATCTCCCACTCAGGGGCGTCCACCCCTCCGGAAAATGGCACGTGAACGCCCTACAGGTGGACAGGGTCCCTGGCCCAGCAGTGCACCACCAGCCCCGGCAAACACTTCTCACAGCTGGACTGAAGCCCAGGTCCACAGCTCAGGCCCGTTTCAGACTTGCAGCTCCTTTCTCACTATGGACCCTCTACATAACAGGACTAACATCAAGCGGGGCGGTGTCCCACAGCTTAGGGGCACCTAGGTAACTGATGGGTGGTTTCGCCCAAATATACATCCATGGTAAAGAAAGGGAAAAGAAAGACTGGACCAGCAGCAGGGCTGTCTCCCGCTCACTCCCTCTGCTTTTAGCTCTGGAGGGTTCAGGGCCATTAGCTTTGTGCATGCTCTGGAATGAAAACCAAGGCCTAACCGAGTGACCGCTAAGGTTCAGTGTCTCGGGAGATTGTTAACTGCAGACACCTGGTCCCCACGCGCAGCACTCCTGCTTCAACAGCTTGAAGACAAGCTCAGGAGTCCTCACTGCCTACCAGTGTCCCTGGTTTCTATGACAGGTGGGCTCCTCTTTGGAAAGTGCTGCTCTAAGTGGTCAGCCATTGAGCTCCAAAGATGGCCCCATTGCAAGTGGATGAACGAGCCCCCAGCAGACGGGCAGGGGCTTCAGTCCTGCCCTCCAGGGGGTCTCCCCACATGGCAGCATCTCTGCTGTTCACAGCTCTCCCCATCTTGCCCGTGACGCTTTCACTGAGATGCTGCAGCCCACCACCATTCACGGTCACAATGTCACACCAGTGCACGCCTCCCACTCTCCAGAGCCCCTCCACCCAGGCTAACCCACCATATAGGAGGGAGAGGAGCCTACTTCATGTGGGAAGACATGGAGATGGGAGAAAAACACACCAAAGCTGGCATTTGGCAGAGCCTCTCTCAAGTCCAGGTCTTAAGGAGAGAGCTATGGTAGGATGCATCTTTCCAGAAGTGGTGGGTGGGCCGTCCACATCTACGTGAATGAGTCCAGAAAGCAAGAGATCCACACCTCTCTTGCCCGTCCCCAGTGGTTGTAGCTTTCCTAGGAGCAGTGGGATGAACGGGCCTTCTGGTGGGGACAGCAAAACATGCACCAGGCCCAGAGCAGCAGTTCTCTAGGTGTGGAGAGCGCCTGCCACAGGCCTTGACCAAAGCCTGTGAGGGTGTAGCGTGTGAAATGCCACCTCCATGTGGGCAAGCGTGAGCACTGGGGCTTCTCTGGCACTGAAATGGGACCTCCTGCCCATGCGAGTCATCTGGCCACCTCCCTGGGACCAGTAAAGGTTGGAGCTGGAAAAGTCATTCTGCCTGACCTGAGCTCTGAGGGCTTCACCTGCCCAGCCAGAACGGCAAGGCACAGGGGTCCCTTGGGGATGCCCATGGCCACCCTGGGAAGACAGGGCGGCTTGCCCATTCTGCTTTGCCATACCAGTGAGCCTCTCACATGAAAGGGGCTAAAAATAACACAGTGAACCCCAGCTCCTTCTGCAACAAAACCTCCACTTGGTGGGTGCTGGACAGTGTCACCTCAGGAAGGTGAGCTTGGCCCACGCTGGCCACACAAGCCACGTCCTGCTATCTGGGTTTCCAAGTGATCTCAAACCCTGAGGACCCCACATAGTTACAGGGGTTCCAGTTACTGAAAGGGGCCACCTGGGAGGGATCCTGCCCTGCTCTTGTCCATTTACCCAAAAACCCAAAGGCTGCCAGGTAGCTGAGAGGGTCCTCTCCTCCAGGTGTGTTCCCTCTCACCTGCCGAAGTGGAGGCACTGGTGGTGTTACCCAGGATGTTCCACCCGAGGGACAGGACTCCACGCTGGCCATCTCCATGCCATCTTTGAGGGACCCCTTCCAAGTGCCTCAGTGACCACCCTCCCGAGGGCCCTGGCCCTGCCTCCTAGCACAGGCAGGTTCCCCAGCTCCTCTGTCCCAGTTCAAGCCAGTGGGCTGACATGGTGTGCTCCGGTGTCTCACTCTGCTCTGGCTCCTCCCCCCTCCCCAACTCTGGCATGGCAAATCATTTATTTGTTCACTGCCAGTGCATCTGCCACTAGACACTCTGGCATGGTTTGGGCGTCTCCCTTGCCTTCTTGGTGATCTGCACCCAGCTGCCCTGACTCAGTGACCTGTCTTGTGATGATTTTCTCTGCTGTTGCTGTTTCAGAAGCCCGGAGATCATGAGCACCATCTCAGGTACACGGAGCACGACGGTCACCTTCACTGTTCGCCCCGGCACCTCCCAGCCCATCACCCTGCAGAGCCGGCCCCCCGACTATGAAAGCAGGACCTCAGGAACAAGACGTGCCCCAAGCCCTGTGGTCTCGCCAACAGAGATGAACAAAGAGATCCTGCCCGCCCCCCTGTCTGCTGCCGCCGCCTCTCCTTCTCCCACTCTCTCAGATGTCTTTAGCCTTCCAAGCCAGCCCCCTTCTGGGGACCTATTTGGCTTGAACCCAGTGGGACGCAGTAGGTCGCCATCCCCCTCGATACTGCAACAGCCAATCTCTAATAAGCCTTTTACAACTAAACCTGTCCACCTGTGGACTAAACCAGATGTGGCCGATTGGCTGGAAAGTCTAAACTTGGGTGAACATAAAGAGGCCTTCATGGACAATGAGATCGATGGCAGTCACTTACCAAACCTGCAGAAGGAGGACCTCATCGATCTTGGGGTGACTCGAGTCGGGCACAGAATGAACATAGAAAGGGCTTTGAAACAGCTGCTGGACAGATAAGGACGGCTGCTCTCCACCTCGCAGACTGCTCTTGTTATAAGTAGAGATGGGCTCATGCTGAAACATCTGAATGCCAAGCGAAGTCTGTGAGCGTCAACCCCACTCCATGGGTTTGTCTCCTGGTACCCAAAGAAATACTGAGTTGTGTCCACAGCATGGCTGGGTCCTAAGACCCCTGGTCGCCATGTGGGTGTCTGGGGCAGTTTCTGTCAAACATGGGACAAGGGGAGAGAGTTTTTCTAACATGGAATGAGATTCCCAGCCTGCCGCCCAGCATGCAAGTGGCCTCGCTTTGCTGGGTCCGAGAGGCTCCCCGTCAATTCTGCACGGGATCCTAGCTCTTATAGGCAGACACCAGTGCACTCTAGATACCTCCTGAGACCTCTGTCCTATGCTTTCTGGGCAGCTCTCACCACCCCAGGCCCCGGCACAAGGCCTTTCCTCAGTCCTGTGGCCTCTTGGAGGACACCTGATGCTCACCTGTCCCTCTCTCTCCTGCACTCAGTTTGCAGTGAGATGCTTCCAGACGCATTTGTCCCATGCCCTGCCTTGGGCCTGAGAGGTAGAGAAACTTTTTCCTACACGGATTCTTTTCCCCACTCCTCCTGTGTTTTGCATTCATGGCTCCTTGGCCATGAGGTTCCGGCAGTGCGGGGAGTTTGGATGGGATCGTGCCCAGCTTTGCTAAGCTTGCTTTATTTATTTCTGCAAATCTATTAACATAATTCCAAGGTGGCCAAGCATTTGTCACATGGAGTTAGCCAAAGCACAAAGTCACGATTCCACAATGAAGGGGAGACCTGGCCGTAGGAGCCAGCCAGTGTACAGGTGCCCATGCTCCAGGTCTCCAGGACAAGAGAGCAGTTGTCTGCCAGGAGTGCCCATCCAGGATGGAGAGCAAGGGCTTCTCCGCCTCTCAGAATTCTTTTTAATTGAAGATGTCTTGAGCTCTGCAAAGATCAGAGTAGGTGAGCATCCACTCTGACATGAAGGACAAGAAGACACACAGCTCATGGCAGGCACACTGCGGCTGCCAGTGAGACCGCGTCTCCGCTGGGAGCTGGGCGGGCACAGCGTCCTCAGTTCTGTGCCCAGCCAAGGGTGAGCATCTCTGCTGAGACCGTCCTTTTGCTCTCGGAGGCCAGGGAGAATGGTACTTAGAGGCTTTCCCCTATTGCTCTGGGTGTCCAGGAATCCCACCAGTTTGTCTTAACAGTACAACAGCTTCTTTGAGGACCCAGTGGGTATGGAGTATAGACAGATCCCAGGGTTGAGAACAGAAGGTGGGCGGCAGGATCAGAGTGAAAGCAGAGGCATAAGGAGAGGAAAGCAGGGAGGTCTCCTGGGCTGCCAGGCCAGCCTCTCTGGCCAGGCTTTCTTGAGCCCTGCCCCTTTCTTTCCCCGGAGTCCCTCCACCCCATAACAATACCTCGAATTTCCAAAAGAGGTCATCAGATGCACATGGGCCGCAACACACCCAGTCAGGCTTCCAGCACATTCTCCCCCATTTGGAGGATACTCGAATGTCAGGTTTTTGGTTTTATTATGATTTCAGAACTAGCTCAGCCCATCTCTAATTATAAAACATGTTTTCTTTTCCTTTTTTTCTTGATTAGGTCTGGAACAGCTCTAGAATGAACACATAAAATTTAGCAATTTAAAATCTCTTTCTTTACTGCAAGTTTAAATAGTTGTACAGATAGTTTATAAGCACAATATTTTAAGAAAAAAAAGTGGCTGGTCTACTAGGCAGCCTTTGTGCCACTTCAGTGCTAGAAAGTTAAAGAAAAAAACTTTTGTGATTTAATAATACTATTTCTGTGGAATAATTATAAAGTATGACCTTTTTAAATCAACCTTATTTGGATGCATCTGAACCAGCAGAGCTGTGTTATATTTTCTATCTTTGCTAGAACTTCGTCATTGAAGGACAATTTCTTCAAAGTGGTTACAATTCACAATGCAGCAGTTTCTCCAAAAACAAAAACAAAATACACACCACACACACGTGCTTTTCCAGCCACACACTCGATTTGGAAACCAAGTTTTTGGACCTTCTGTTCCAAAACCTTTTGCAGGTCAATCTTTCTATTTGAAATGATCCAATCCAACTTCAAATCAATTGACTATTAAGGCACTTTGCTTCCGTGTGCTTTCAGTTTTTCCATTGTGAGATGAATGAGCATGACTCTAGAGAAATGTCAAGACAGGATACTACAGGTGGCCCGCTGAGGCTGCCCTGTATTTTAGAAAATGTAAAAATGGTGGTCTGGCCATTAATTTGTCTTCCATTTGATGATATTGCAAAATTCCGTGAGTCCATCCCTTTGCCATGGCGCTTTCCTTGGGCCTACAGTTGGTATTACCTCTGTGTGCAGGGCCAGGCAGAACACTAGCTCAGAGAGTAAACTGCTGGCAGATGATAACCAGTCACAAGTCAGTGACTTCAGTTTGATCAACTTTGGCAGCCAGCTGGTGAGGGCCAGATGTTATTCCCTTTCTTAAAGAGACTCCACACCACATGCCACTAACCACAAGCAAGCTGGCTGCAAGAGTAAAGAGCTGATAACATGGTTTATTTTTACGTCGTCTTATTATGTAGAAGTAATAGACCTATCAGAACCTGCACTTACCAACAAATAAACATGTCACCAAGATAAATCGGTCTCTATCTCTATTTGCTTATTTTGCTACTGAAAGCAATAGTTCCTCATTCAAATCACCACCCACTGTTCTCCCCCTTTGGGACATGTCAGGACCAGGCCCTATTCCATGCCCCCCTTTAATGGCGGAACAAATGTTAAACTGCTCATCTAAAGATCATGTTGATATTATTCCAAGTTTTAAGATCAACTTTTGTTACATACTGTAATTTAAATAATAAACTGCATTTACATGCCTAGTTTCTGTAATATTGTGTATACAAAACCCAAATCTCTCAAAGTGTAAATTATGTATACCTGCCAAGATACCTTTTCCAGGGTGTCTGCGCCTATTTTAAGTTAATTCACATAATATAAAAATGACTCAATGTGACTGTTGATTTGATGAACTTTACATATCACAAAGTGAATTATTTGTGATACTTTAGTTAATAAAATGGTAAATTTTTTCTCAGTTATTGAACAAGCAAGCATTACCCAGTTGATCTGGCAATGACTTTTCGTGTGTAGGCCACAATATTGATTTTCCCATTAACAATTCTTTTTTGTTTTTAAATACTAATATGTTTCACCCTATAGTTTGTGTAATGACACGTGTTCGCATTATCTATGTTGCTGTTACTTTTGTGCTTTTATTCTTTTTAGACTTTATAAAAAAAAAAAAAAAAAGCTCCTGTAATTTGCACTTTCTCCCAATCCTTAAATCTCTTGTATGGCAACCAAAATTCCTGTAAAAACAATAAACACACTATTGCACTAAGGCTGTGGTTCTGATTGCAAACAGTGAACACTGTCTGAACGCAACCCAAAGCTGCCCAGCTTGCAATCTCATGTAGGTTCTCTCAAGTGTTGTGGCCAGCTCTGCCTCTCTAAAACTGACCAGAAAATCTCTCTCATGGAGTAAAAACGCTCCTGTCACTGAGCTCATTTGTCTCAATTTATCAATGGAAATATGTATGTTTGTTTCAGAATTATGCAAAACGTCAAAATCTGCTTCTGTGGCCACTATCATAGGCACGGAGCTAAGGCTCGGGTTTTCCTTTTGTTGTGTGTGGAATCCGGGGTGCTGCGGAGGGCCAGCCAGATCCGGACCCCTCCCTTGGGGTCCAGTCTCCCCACACCCCAGCGGTGTGTCTTCTAGCCATAAGGCCATGGGAGTGGCAGACCTGGGCCGCCTCTCTGGTTGACAAGCAAGCCACATGCTAAGGCTTGGAGCAAGAGAGAACTTGAGTCTACTGGCAAAGAGCTAAGCCAGGAAGACATGGGCCATCCCTCCACTCTAGGCACATATGTTTTAAACCGAAACGTTGAGCCTCTTCTTTGGCCTCATCAGTGTAAACTTGTTTGTCTTTAGTTCCTAAAGTTTCTTCTACTTTGGCACATTCTCCAGCTAAACAGCAGCCACTATGCTTCCATGTTCATGAGAAATCCCAGTCCTCATATCTTTTGTAGTTCACCCTCAAGCTCTCCCGCCTCACACCCAATAGTTTCTCCCAAACCTTGGCACCCCTCAGATTGTTTCCAATGGTTTCTTCGAGACCACTTTTCCTAGATGAATATATTAGTTTATCTTACTAGGAAACTTATTGGAAGATTTTTTCTTTTACTTGAAATTGGAGGCATTTTAGTAACTGGAGAACTGGAATGTGTTGCTGGATCTGTAGACACCCATGTACTCATGCAAGTAGGTGAACATTCCACGGTGGCTGGGTGACCACAGCAGCGGCATGCAGACAGGACTGCCCATGCTTTGTGGGGAATCAGAATTTCCAAACTTGTTTCTCAGACTTCCGCAGATCCGAACACTTTGATCTCTAATCCATGCTGTATTGGTGATTTTGTTGATCATTCCTGTAACTTGTTTTGCATTCCACAGTCTTTACTGTTTTATGTTCAAAATTACAACAATCCCTGTCCATTGCTTCCACTCTGGAACTCTTTGTTCATGGCGATTTTGAAACTTTAATATGAGCCTTCAAATAAACACAGAAAAGAAAAAAAGGAAAAAAATAAAGTGTGTGCCTTGGGTGTTTTGAACCTGATCTGCATAAAACCATATTGTATTCAAATGCTGTATCTTTAATGAAAGGATAAATATATCTTCACTGTATTAATGTAGCTGATAAAATAGTTATAGTGCCTTGTTTTCTGAACTGAGAAGCCCATATCAATGCACAACGTAAAGAAAGAACGGTTTGAGCTATGAAATGTTGAGGACACCTACACATGATTCTGGAGCCTTTCTCATCATAAGACTGTGGAAAATACACAGTCATTTAAGTTAAAAATAAAAAGTAAATTGAAATAAGATTGTGTTATCAATTAATTTTCCATTAAAAGTGCTCTCTACTGTATCATTTTCAGTATTTTCATTTAACTAAAATACAAAATGTATCTGAGGATTTTCATGGAAAGGAGAAAAGACAGGTTAACCACAGGAGCCCCGGGCTCTCCAACCTCCTCCCCTTGTGCTGTGCCGTCCCCTGGTGGTACTCATTGGTAATGCTTATCGAAGCCAACAATATCAATCATCTCGACATTTTGTTATAAATATACACAAATTCATTTTTAGTGACTGAGGCCACTCATGGCAGGAAAACCGTTTCCATTTTTCACAAGTGAAAGTGGCAATGTGTGGTTTTCTTTCCACAGAAAAACGATGTGAAAAGTCCATCGGTGTCATTCTTGTCTCGATGCAATCGTACTCCATTTGCTTGAAGTGCGAAGCTTCCCTGGGCAGCCTCTGCCTTTCCAGAGGATGGGCCTGGGGTGGAGTGAGCATATTAGGGCTGCCATCTGCCTGCGGGACCAGAATAGTCACAGCAATAGTGAGCGTTTGTGGGACTCCAGCCAGATGGGAGCGGCAGCAGCCCCATCTTCTTGGGGACCCGCGAGCAGGCCGCAGAGGTTATGGAGGCAGGGCACTGCCACAGGCTGCCTGCCACACACATCTCTCAAGGGAGCAAGGAGCTACTCAGACCCAGAACTCCCCACTGTGCCCGCTGAGCTCACAGACTATTACTGGTGCAGCCATTTACCAGCCAGAAGAAGACCACTGAAATCGATTGTGTAGTTTCAGGCAACAATGCAGCCAATCCATCCAGAGCCTGCAGAGTGGTCAGGGAGAGGCGGCCAAAGCTTCTTAGCTACCCTGCTCCACGTGTGCTGCTGCCTCCGCTCCAAGTACCAAGCATGTGTCTGAGAGCCAAAGGAAGGGCCCTGGCACTGCCCACAGCCACTGGATAAGACCTGGCAGCCAGGCCTTTGACCCCTGTGAGGTGGGAGCCACAGAAATGGCTGGGTTCACAGGACTGAGTGTGGAGACCCCTCACCAGCCACCTGCACCTGGGTGGCACAGTGCTCCTGGAAGGCAAGCCATCCTGCCATCGCCCACCTGTGGTCATCTCTGCCCAAGATGACTGCAAAAATAGAATCAAGCGTGTTCTCCAAACCAGAACCCAGGGAGTAGGAAGAACACATAGCCCTTGAAGCCCATGGAGGTGGCCACAAGCACAAGCGTTGTGTGTGTAGCCAAGAGGCAGTACAGGGTGGAAACAGCACTCAGTCTACCCAGTGCTCTCTGGGCCAGGCACCGTTCAGAGCACTGTACCAAGTGCCTAACAGCCTTGTGAAGTAGCAACTAAGGCCCCATTTCCCAGATGAGGAATCAAGTCTTGCTGAGGTCCACAGCTAGTGGAGAAGCAGAGGCTGGTGTGCGGCTTCCCAAGTCTATCTACAGGCAAGAGAACGCAGCCCGGCCTTGGGAACCACTGCTGGCTCAGAATCTGCCCCACCCACAGGGTGCTGCTTCTCCCTGCCCCTCTGCTGTCATGTGGGCAGGGCTAAGAATCCAGGAGGTGGGGCAAGGGGGGAGCTCCTTCCCGCTGAATCACCTCAGGGTTGTGGAAATGGGAGACTGAATTCGGCAGCAATCTGGTTACCTTAATTCACTACACTAGGATCAAGAGAACCAAGACCTAGGAACCCCTGTTTTTCAGAGAAAGGACTCAACATCTATAAAGTCCCTTTGGCTTAGAGGGCCTGTGACACATGGATCCACTTTAATTCCCACAAGAATCCCATGAGGTAAGTATCATCAAGGTGACTGTCCCTTTTTCTCACGAGGACACGGAGGCTCAGAGAACCACTTGCCACTGCCTATGGCCTCCAGGCAGCTACACAAGTTATCTCCAGACTGTGAGCCCTCACCACAGGGGCAGAGTTGCCCGAGGCCAATCCTTCTCAGGTCCTCTATGAAGCCTTCCTCTCATGGCTATGAACTGCCCAGAGCACCCCCAACACGCGCCTCTGTGGCCTCAGCCAGCCAGAGCCCATTTCTGTAGCATGCAACCACCATGTGACATAGCTCCTAGCCCCCCACAAGACGATGTGTTTTCTCCCAAAGCCCACGGCCTCCCTCTGCCAGTCAGAACTGGGGCAGCCCCTTCCTCTCCCTCCACTGTCACCCCCACTGATGGAGGAGAAAGGCCAAGCTAATGAAGGAAGAGATAGGGGGTCTCACAGCTACCCAGAGAGCCTGGAGGCAGCTTACCAGACTCACACAGCTGTGACACTCCACTTAATGCCAAGGGCATGGCGAGCTGCCCTCCTGGCCTTGGAGCCACCTGGGAGAGCTAAGAAAGGCTCCATCTTCATAGGTGGGAGTTTATACAAGGTGTACAAAGGCCCTGGTAGAGACATCGAGGTTCCAGGGAAAACCACACAGCCTGAGACCTTTAGAACCCAGCACACTCGCCGGGAAAGATGCCTTCCTCACCGGTAGGCATGGGACCAGCTTTCTCCGGCAGCCCCAGGAGGGCTAAGTGGAGAGTGTGGTGGGAAGGAAGGAGACCACAAAAAGAGAGGCCTGGAAATAGCAGGAAACAAGCCCCTGCACATTCACAGCAGTGACCTGGAGACAGCCACACCGACCTCAGCTCTGCCACTGTCCCGGGCCTACCCGCCCTCCTCTTCGGGCTTTCTCCCTGCTGACCTTGCTGCAGCCACACTGCAACCTCAGGGCCACCTCCCTGCGGGCTCCCCGTAGCTGGAATGTTCTTCCCCGGTACCTGCATGGCTTCCCAGACCACCAGATTTAGAATGGGACTCACTGCACGTCCCCACAGCACACTTGCTGCCACTTTCCCTGGCTGATTGCTTTACTTATTTGCTCACTGATGACTGCCCACCTGCCCACCGCCCCACTCCGCCCACACAGGCCTCTGGAAGACAATCCCGTGGTGGGTGGCACAGGCTGTTTCACACACTGCTGTAGCCCTGGCGCGGGCAAGGTCTGCAGGCACAGCCCCTCTTGGAGGCCCCTCACCCGCCGCCCACTGCAGCTGTGTCCACACTGCTCCTGCTCCCACTCCCGCAGCTTCCATGTGGTCCTCAGACACCTGGTAAGGAAGACGGGCTGACCCAAAGGCCCGGAGACCCCTCCTGAGCACCGCCAGCCTCGGCACTGGGCCTCCTAGTCCCCTGCCTGGCAAGTGCCTCGGAGGCCTCCACCTGTCCTGCTCCCCCAGCCCACTAGAGCCACAGACTTCACCTGTCCTGTCGCAGGGTGTGGAAAGGAACAGTTCCCCAGTCCTCGTCGGCGGCCGCAGGAGAAGCAGACTGTGTCCCGGGCAGACGCCTGGGCTGAAACCCCCAGACCCCACAAGTCTTGTTTTCTGGCACACGGGGCTGACGTCCACAAGGGGAAAGACGCTTGTACTGACTGGCCCCGTTTCGGTGCGTGGAAAGACCCACAGCTCTTTGGGGTGCCGAGGGGACGCTGGGAGGGTGCGGGACTCACGGCAGCGAGGCCCACAGAGGAGGGGCTGGGAGCGCAGCCATCCTCCCAGGACCAGGTGTTCGGGGCCGCACATCCCAATCCCCAGCTTCTGCCCTCGGCGCACCACGTGGCTTCAAAGACCGCGAAGGCGCCCGGCCCGACGCCAGCCGGGTGCCTCCGAGCCCTCCCTGGACTAGGCTTAACCTCGGCCCACGGAGACCACAGCCCCTCCAACCCCGTGGCGCGCCCGCCCCTCCCGTTAGCAAAAGACCAGCCGCCCCTGACGGCTCCAGGCCGCCACCCCGAGGCTCCCCGGCCCCTCAAACGCCCAGCCCGACGAAGGGCAGCGCTGCCGGGAACCGCCGCTCCAGCCGCACCGGCCGGCCCCGTTCCTGGAGCCCTCTCGGCGGTGGTCGGGCACCCCTGCGACCCCGGCATCGCGCACGCGGCGTCTCGTTCCGGGACCCGAGAGCCGCTGGGCCACACTGTCGCCATCGGGAGGGTCTGCGGAATCCACACCCGGCGCCCCTACTCACCCCGGTTCTCCTCTCAACATGGCCGAGCTCCGGCGGCGCCAGGCCTGCTCCCGCGTGCGAAGCCGTCCTCACCCCGCAGCGGCGCGGCCTTCGCCCTCCTCGCCGGCCAGAAGCCCCGGGCTCCCCGGCCACGGCGCTGGGTGAGGCCGAGGGCCGCAGGACAGGACGCAGATTAGGTACCGGGAGAAGCCGGAGCCGGGACCACCTTCCCCACGACAACTCCCGCGCCCCCTCAGCCAGGTCCCGGCACGTGCGCTGCCCCCGGTGACCGCCATCCCGCCTTCTGCGCCTGCCCTGCCCACAACTCCAGCCTTTAAACAAGGCCGCAGAGGACGCTGGGCCGGCTGGTCACATGCCCGCATGGACCAATCACCGGCAAAGAGCGGGGATTCGTGATTGGCTGGGCTGGAGTAGGAGGAGCATCTGTCAGCCAATCTCTGGGACCAGGAGACAGGGTCACAGATGAGGCAGGTGCCTTGGGAGGGAGTCGGGATGCTGATGTCCCTTTAGACGGCTGCATCCTCCTGAGACACCCCTCCTTCCATGTGCAGGTGCACATGTTTCAGGTTTGTTTTTTGGGTTTGTTTGTTTGTTTGTTTGTTTGTTTAGTAGAGACGGGGTTTCATGGTATCAGCCAGGATGGTCTCAATCTCCTGACCTCGTGATCCACCTGCCTCGGCCTCCCAAAGTCCTGGGATTACAGGCGTGACGGCACCCGTCCTCGGGTTTGTTTTTTTTAGAGTTATGGTTTTGAATTTCAAAGCCATATAACCACATTAGGCACACACTGGAAAACGGAGAATGGCCACAGCCCTGCCACCACGCTGAGTTCGCATCCAGGCATCCAAGTCACCTCCAGTCCTAACACCCACCTTCTACCTGCGTCGAATCGTGACGCACCTACACCTCCACTCCCGCTTCCCTGGCTTCCCTTTAGCCCCTAAACCTTGCTTGCATGGCTGTCAGCAGCCAGCCCTGCATGGAAATGGTGCTGTGAGATCCCACTGAGTGGTCATGTCCGCTTTTCGCTGTGACAGCGTCTATCTTACATCCAGTCCGCTGAAGGTGTGGTGTTCACATCACTATGCTACTGCTGCATACGCTTCAAAAAACAAGACAGACCGTGGGTAGGGTCTGTGCAGAAGGGTGGAACAGACATAAAAAAGACACGTGTGAAACAGAGTCTGGGCTCCAGCCTCAAGGAACTCTTGTCCACATCCAAGTTCTGGAGCTTGTCAGCTATGTGACCAGGGCACCCAACACAGATGCGAACATTTTCACTCTGACCCCTGGAAGTAGATCGATTGAAGTAAACCGTTGTGTCAGCTGAAATCATGTTTGGCTGCAAATAACAGAAACTCCAACTGAAAGCAACTTAAGTAGTGATTTATTCTTTTCATAACACACAAAAATGCAAGCTCCAGAAGGGCCTGGGTTTGTCAGTCTTGTTCACTGCCCCAGCACCTAAAATAGGATTTTCTCAATAAGTATGAGCAGGAGAAGAGGTGGGTGGTTCCCAGCTTTGGTCTGACAGCTCAACAGTGTCAAGTCTCAGATTCCCTCAGCCTTGCCCTCAAACTTACCACCTCACAGCACCCAAAGGCTGCTGCCACTCCACACACCACATTCTCTTCCAAGGCATGAAGAAGGGACAAGACCATGATAGCCAAGTCCATCTCTTTTAACAGAAAAGTCAATGCTTTCCCAGAAGCGTCTACCGACACATCAGTCACAATGGCGTCCGCAGCAAACTACAAGCAAGGCAGACTGGCAGAGCAAGTAGTTAGCTTGGCCAGGAACAAAATGGGGTAGGTGGGGTGGAGGACAAATGTTAACAAGGCAGAAGGGAAATGGAGAACGGGTGGGCACATGGCAGATGCTGGCAAGAACGGGTTCAGGTGGAGTGTCCTCATGAGCGTGTTTAAGTGTACAATTCATTGGCATTAGATCAATTCGCAATGTCGTGCAGCCATCACCACCATCTAGTTCCGTCGCCCTAAACAGAAATCCTGTACTCAATGAGCAGTCACTCCTTGTTCCAGCCACCACCCCATCAGGCTGGGTCTGCATCCCTGCATCCCACTGCCCTGAGCACAGCAGAGGGCATTTGTGAAAAGGGATTCCCAGGCCTCCTCTGGGAACTCAGGTTCAGTAGGAAGGAAACCTGGGAATCTGCTTTCACCAGGCTACGGGGAGTCTGATGGGAAGTTGGAGAAACTGCTCCACATAACCCCATCCTCCATTGACTGGGGCCAGGGCTGGGTAACGGACAGCAGTGCTGCAGCCACAGGCCCTCAGAGTGCAGGGCACACAGGTGGCTTTAGTGGCAGGGCAGCTTGTCTATATGCTGCCTGTGTAGTCACGTCTGGCTCCAACAGCCCCTTGTTTACAGAGGAGGCGGCTCCAAGGCAATGGTCCGCAGGCTGTGGTCCCTGTACTGGTCGCAGTAGGATCAGATCACCTGGGAGCTGGTTAGAAATGCAAGTTCCCTTGACCCCCAACACACACACACACAGACACACGCACACACACACACACACATGCACACACACGCAAACACACGCACACACACACAGACACATACACACAGACACACAGACATGCGCGCGCACACACAGACATGCACACAGACACACATACACAGACGCACACATGCACACACAGACACATGCACACGCACACACACACACGCAGATATGCATGCACACAGACACACAGACGCACACACACTTACACAGACACACAGACACATGCACACACACGCACACACAGATGCACACACACAGACACACATGCACACACAGACACACAGACACACACATGCAGACACACACACACAGACACGCACACAGACACACAGACACGCACACGCAGACACAGACACGCACAGACACACGTACACACACATAGACACAGACACACATACACACACAGACACACGCAGACACAAGCACTCACAGACGCACACACAGACACACACAGACACATGCACACAGACACACACACACAGACACGCACGCACACGCACAGACACATGCACACAGACACACACACAGACACACACACGCACACACAAAGTGCAATCAGAAACTCTGGGGACAGCCCAGTGAGCCGTGTGTTAGCAAGCCCTCCAAGTGACCCCCCACTGCTGAAGTCTGGGCACATAAAAACCTTTATTCCTGCAGAACAGACCTATCCCCAAACCTCCAGCTGTGGGACATCAAGGGACAAGGCGGACTGCTGAAGCCACCCTGGTGTCCCATATGACCATGCAGCACCAAGCACATGCCCCACAGTCCCAGAGGCAGTGGCCACCTCATTTGGAAAAGGCCACACCACAGCACTGCCCAAGCTCTGCCATGGACACCTCTGCGGCAGCTCATCTGGCCACAGAGAACACCAGAGGGAGGGCACTGTGGCCTCTGATGCTCAGGAGCCAGTGCACTGGCCCAGGGTACCCCTCCCACTGAGCTCCACTGTCCAGGGCAGGAGGAACCTCAGCTGGGAACCAGCCACCTGGGTTCCAAGCCTGCAGCAAGCACTGACCAAGGAAGCAAGGAACCTTTCTGCTCCTCTGCCTTCTCATCTGAAAGGGGCTGACAGTTGCTGGAACCCCAGGGCCTTTTTTGGTACAAATGAGGTCCTGGGTAGGAAATTACCTGGCAAAGCAGAAGGAAATATATGAATAGAGGCTGAATTCTTTTTTTTTTTTTTTTTTTTAAGAAGGAAGGTATTCTAAGTGTTTTGAGTTTCGGGTTGTTTTTGTTTTCTTTTTCTTTTTTTTTTTTTTTGAGAATCACAAGGAATCAGGTGTTCAGAGGAATGTATTGAGTAGAGGTGAGGAACTAGGATGTTGAAAAATAAAAAAAGAAGAGAAGGAGAGGAAGAAAGAGGAAGAAAAAGAGGGAGAGAGAACAGGAATATTGCTTCATTCTAAAAATGGGTATTAATAATGGCCGATCAATATTTTGTGTATTTAAAATGGAGAACTCTATAAATATTTATTGAGTTTACTTGTTCCGGATCTGAGTTCAAGTCCTGGATATCCTTGTTAATTTTCTGTCTCGTTGAGTCTAAATCTCGTTATGGGTCTTATGTATCTGGGTATTAAGATCTCTTATTGTTGCATTGATCCTTTTACCACTGTATCTTTGTTGCTTTGAAATCTATTTTATCAAATGTGAGAATTGCAACTCCTGCTTTTTTTTATTTATTTTTGCTCTCCATTTGGTTGGTAAATTTTTCTCCAACCCTTTGTTTTGAGTCTTTGTGTATCTTTGGATATACCGTTAGGTTTTGGCTGTGTCTTTTGATTGGGGGATTTAGTTGATTTAAATTTAGGATTACTGCCATTTGATGTTAACTGGCTGTTTTGTCCATTCGTTGATGTAATTTCTTCTTTATGTTGATGCTGTTTACTTTTTGGTATATTTTTAGAAAGGCTCATACTGGTTGTTCCTTTCTATGTATAATGCTTCTTTCAGAAGTTCTTGTAAAGCAGGCCTGGTGGTAATAAAATCTCTGAGTACTTGCTTGTTCATAAAAGATTTTATTTTTCCTTCAATTGTGAAGCTTAGTTTGGCAAGATATGAGATTCTAGGCTGAAAGTTCTGTTCTTTAAGTATGTTGAATATTTTTTTTTTCTAAAAAGACAGGGTCTCACTGTGTTGCCCAGCCTGGCCTCGACCACCTGGGCTCAAGTGATCCACCTGCCTCACCCTTCCACGTAGCTGAGACTAGAGGCATGTGCCACCATGCCTGGCTAGTTTGGATTATTTTTTAATTAAGAAGTAAGAATACGTGTGGTACAAAATTCAAAAGGCAGCAGGAAAAAGCATGTCTCCTCTCCGCCTCAGCTCCCTAGTCCCCAGGACCCCTTTTCGAAGCTTGGGCCCACTAAGAATCCTTTGCATGGTTTCCAGGGCTGGTGCTTACGTCTGCAAGCGTAGATGTAGGAATCATTTAAAAAACCCAAATAGAGCTCACTCTATGCATTGCTCTGCAGTAGTCTTGTTGTTTTTTACATTATTATGAAATGTATCAGGCATACTAAAAGGCGGAGAAGAACAAACAGCCATGCCCACCACCCAGCTTCAGCATCAAACACTACAGGTACAATGCAAGTCCTTCCCATCGTCTGGACTCCACCCTCTTTCCTCCCACTCCAGAGGTAACCACTGCCCTGACCTTGGCGTTCATCACTTCTGTGCCTGTTTTCACGTGTTTATGGCATATGTACACTTCTATAAACAACACGTAGTGTTGTGCTCATTTTAAAACCTTATACAAATGGCCTCTACCTCATGCACAATAAATTAGCAATCCTTGCGAAGAGAACCATGCCCGGCACAGCGTCAGCACTCGATCAAGTGTTGGCCACAATTGCCGTGGATATTCTAGCTACTGGCAGTTGTGAAGCCTTCTGCAGCCGGCCTATTTTGTTCAGTAGTATTGTGAGATCCATCCAAGCTGACAGATGTAGTCTTAAATCATTTGAATAGTATTTTGTTCTGTGAATATATCAAAATTATTTAGCTATTCACCTGTTAACGGATCTCCAGATTATTTCCAATCTTTCGCTGTTAAAAACAATGCTATTTTGAGGGGGAGGGATGGCTAGGTGGAGCACAGAGGATTTTTAAGGCAGTGAAACTATCCCGTATGATACATGTCATTATTCATTTGTCCCATAGAACGCATACCACCAACAGTGCACCCTAGCATAACTATGGGCAATTGGGTGATGGTGATGTTTCCATGTGGGTTCACTGATTATAGGAAATGGACCACTCTGGAGGGGAACGTTGACATTGGAGAGGCTGCTGTGTGCCAGGTCAGGAATATATGGGATATCTCTGTACTTTCTACTCAGTTTTACTGTGAACTTAAAACAGCTAAAAAAAAAAAAAAAAAAAAAAATTAGTCTTGGCCAGTGCAGTGGCTGATGCCTGTAAGTAATCCCAGCACTTCGAGAGGCCAAGGCAGGAGGCTCACTTGAGGTCAGGAGTTTGAGACCAGCCTGGCCAACATGAGAAAACCCTGTCTCTACTAAAAATATAAAAATTAGCTGAGCATGGTGGCACACGCCTGTAGTCCCAGCTACTTAGAGGCTGAGGCAGGAGGATCAGTTGAACCTGGAGAGTGGAGGTTGCAGTGAGCTGAAATCACACCACTGCACTCCAGCATGGCAAAACAGGGAGACTCTATCAAAAAAAAAAAAGTAAAAAGAATTTTAAAACATGGATTTTCTACATTATGCTAAATGAAAGAAGCCAGTCACAAATGACCATGTATAATACGATTCCATGGACACAAAATGACCAGAACAAGCAAATCCATAGAGATAGAAAGTAGACGAGTGGCTGCCGGGGTGTGGGGTGGTGGGAGGAGGAGGACGATGGGCAGTGACTGCTAAATGGGTACGGCCTTTCCTCTGGGTTGATGAAAATTTTCTGGAATTAGTGGTATTTCCATAATTCTGTCAATACACTAAAAACTATGAGATTGTACAATCTAAACAGGTAAATTATATGGTATATGTAAGGCCGGGGGCCAAATGGACACACCCATTCCTCTCCGTACCTGAAAACTATGTCATCATTCTGAGCGTATTACTCAGCATCTGGCCTCTCCACGCGGGCTCCCCACACCCATTTCCACATTCCAATCTCAGTCCTGCACTCATTGGCAAACTAGGCACTCGGGCCCGCCGAAATTTAAAAATCCCGCCAAGACCTGCCCCATGGCAGCTTGCCCCGTATGTCCTCAGCCAGCCCACTGCCAGCAGCCCCCCCTGGCTGCTCGCCTCATCCGTGCCCAGTCCCTTCATGACCAATGAGACTACCTCCGCTTTGTTTCCCCCGCAGCCAATCAACTACCTCCACTCCCTATACAACCCCACGCCCTAAGAAGAGAAGCTCAACTTCTCTGGCCCCTTTCCCGGACCATAGAAGCTCACCTGGGAGCTGAATAAATTGGCTTTTACTTTTTCACTCAGGTCTCCGTTTCCTCATTTAACTCAGCAATAAACCTTGCAGTATACAAATTATCTCAATAAATCTATCTTTTAAGAAAACCAAAACCAATGCTTTTCTAAATGTAATGTGGGATCCTACATTGGATCCTGAAACAGAAAAAGAACATTTGTGGAAAAATTGATGAAAGCCAAATAAAATCTGTCATTTAATTAATAATATTCTACCAATGTTAATTTCTCGGTTTTCATAAATGTATCATGATTAAGTCAGATGTTGTAGGGGAAAACTGAGCGGGGTAGTACACAAGAATTCTCTTTATTGGATTTGCAACATCTCTGTAAATCTGAAATTATTCCAAAATTAAAAATGTGTTAAAAAGCAATGCTGTGATGAACGCCTGAGTGCACGTGTACGTGTATCAGAGCAACTCAGGGAGCTCGTGCAGGAATGGAACTCTGTGGAAATGACTCATTGTTCCCTGCAGGGCCGTGCCTTTGTTAGTCAACAGTGTAGCCTGACGTTGGTTCCCAGGCATCACTGTATGCCCTGTGGACGGGCAGTGAAGTTGTCTCCTTTAGGGACATGCTCCTGTAGCAAGAATAAATCCTTAGAAGCCGCACTACCAGATAAAGGGCATATTTAATGGTTGCCCCCTCCCAGATGGTATCAGGGCACGCCCATCAGCATGGTAACATTTTCCCTGTGTGAACCCCCATGCCCATGTTTTGCTGGATCCAAATAAGAAATGCAAACACCCTGAGAGTTACCGATTGCTCTCGGAGTGAAGCAAGGAGTGAAGGGGACGCCATCCCTCAGTATCCCAGATTGCTATCTTGATTGTGTGAAAGGAAAAGACAAACTCACGACCCTAAAGGAAAACACCGAGAGCTGAGTCATGCAAGAAGCTGCCTTTCCTTTTGTTTCCTAGCAGAGAGTGACGGATGATAGGGGAAACGTCTCCACTCTGTTCACTGGACCTTGTGTAAGGAATATGTAACTGACTGTTCCCCTGCTGCTGCTTTTCTCTTGCAACATGTGAATTCCCTAACGTGACCGTTCCTCCCTCCTTCCCCTCCAGGCTGCTTTCCCCCTTTAATCCAAAGCTGTCAAAATCACCTTTAGAGAAAGGCACATGGCTGTCTCCCAGGCACGCATCCTTAACCTTGGCAAAATTAACTTCTCAGTGGACTGAGGCCTCAGACACTTTCTGGTTTTCAACTATTTCATGTTGAAAACTGGAGAAATGATGCCTGGGAACCATCGCCCATAGCTTCGGAAAGGGTGAGGTGACCTGTCACCTCCTACATGTAGGGAGCCATAAGCATGAGTCTGGGAGGGGTCCCCTCTCCATGCCAGGGTAAGAAAGCAGACTTTATCACCAGAGACCAGACATGGGGGGCTGCAATGGGCCTGAATAAACATACATAACGGAGAAGCCCTCATCTTCTACCTGCTTTACATGCCCCGTGTGTCTCCTAGTGACCCCCCAAGAAAACTGCCCCAACCAGATTTTTTTTGTGCTGTTGTTTCTTCTCAAATTTGTCATTTTTTGCCTAAAAAACATAAAAGCATCTTTGTATTCTTGGGTGGGTCTGCAAAAAGAAAAAGAAAGAAAAAGGAGGCCAGGCGTGGTGGCTTAGGCCTGTAATCCCAGCACTTTGGGAAGATGAGGTGGGTGGAACACCTGAGCTCAAGACCAGCCTGCCCAACAGGGTGAATCTCTTAAAAATACAAAAAGAAAATTAGTCGGAGGTGGTGGCGCACACCTGTGATCCCATTTACCTGGGAGGCTGAGGCAAGAGAATCACTTGAACCTGGGAGGCAAAGGTTTCAGGGAGCCGAGATCGCACCACTGCACTCCAGCCTGGATGACAGAGCGAGACTCCGTCTCCAAAAAAAAAAGGAAAAGGAAAAAAAGACAAAAATAAAATAAAGTAAAAGCATCTCACTTGGGCTGCACCTCACACGAGCTGCAAAACTCATCAAGTATGCGCGCTTTCCTCCTGTTGGTCTGCCTGATGTTATCTAGTTTCTAGAGCTGGCTGAAGAGCCCACGGCAGGAGGTGACCTCTGGCTCCCCCACAGTGCTTTCTAAACTATGCCAAATGGTAGTAGCCTAAAACAGCCCTAAATGTGTATTATTTTCTGCTGTTTCTGAGGGTCAGGCATTGGGGAGAAACTCACCTGGGTGGTTTCGGCTTAGGGTCTCATGAGGTTTCAGCTGAGATGAATTAACAGAAAATCATAATTCATGAGAGTGAGCCTGGCCAACTTCCTTATGAGAGAGGAGATGGAGGGGATGGAAGAGACTGCTGGAGGTGGAGGATTTGTTTCCAAAGCGGCTTGCTCACCGGGATGCCAGCATGGGGCCTCAGTTCCTCGCCACACTGACCTCTCCACGTGGCTGCTTGAGTATCCTCATGACAGAGCGCTGGCTTCTTGAGGAGCTAATGATCTAAGACAATACCGCAGGCCGGGCACGGTGGCTCGAACCTGTGATCCTGGCACTTTGGGAGGCCGAGGTGGGCAGATTGCTTGAGCCCAGGAGTTCAAGACCAGCCTAGGCAGCATAGTGAAACCCTATCTCTACAAAGATTACAAAATTTAGGCAGGCACGGTGGCACATACCTGCGGTCCCATCTACTTGGGAGGCTGATGCAGGAGAATCACTTGAGCTCAGGAGGTGGAGGTTGCATTGAGCTGAGAGTATGTCATTGCACTCCAGCCCAGGTAACAGAGCAAGACCCTGTCTCAAAAAAAAAAAAAAGAAAACCAGCTACAAAATCCCCACAGGTAATATATGCATAAGGGTGAAAAACTGCATGTTTTCTTCCTAAGAATGAGAACAAATGTGCTCCCTCTCATCACACCTACTCGACGCAGTGCTAGGGTGCTAGCCACTGGAATAAGGCAAGAAAAGAAAAATATCAGAAAGATACACATTGAAAAGGAAGAACTGAAACCACCCGTTTGCAGATGGCATGACTGCTTATGTAGAAAACCCCGAGGAATCTACCAAGAAACTCGCTAAAAAATTTGATATAAAAAAAACTAAGGCCTGGTGAGGGGGCTCACACCAGTAATCCCAGCACTTTCAGAGACCAAGAAGGGAGGACCACTTGAGCCCAGGAGTTCGAGACCAGCCTGGGCAACACAGGGATACCCCATGTCTACAAAATTCTATTTTATTCTATCTATTTTTAAAATTACTGAGATGGAGTCTCACTCTGTCACCCAGGCTGGAGTGCAGAGGCATGATTCAACACACCGCAACCTCTATCTCCTGGGTTCAAGCAATTCTCCTGCCTCAGCCTCCCGAGTAGCTGGGACTACAGGTGTACACCACCCCACCCAGCTAATTTTGTATCGTTAGTAGAGTTGGTTTTGCCATGTTGGCCAGGCTGATCTTGAACTCCTGACCTCAGGTGATCTGCCCACCTCGGCCTCCCAACATGCATGAGCCACCACACCTAGCCCCAAAGTTTTCTTTACTCTTTTTTCTTTTTTCTTTCTTTTTTTTTTTTTTTTTTGAGATGGAGTCTTGCTCTGTCGCCAGGCTGGAGTGCAGTGGCAGGATCTTGGCTCACTGCAACCTCTGTCTCCAAGGTTCAAGCGATTCCCCTGTCTCAGCCTCCTGAGTAGCTGGTACTACAGGCACAGGAGACCATGCCCGGCTAATTTTTTGTATTTTAGTAGAGATGGGGTTTCCCCATGGCCAGGATGGTCTCGATCACCTGACCTTGTCATCCGCCCACCTTGGTCTCCCAAAGTGCTGGGATTACAGGCGTGAGCCACCGCGCTTAGCCAATTTTATTTTTTAATTAGCCAGGTCTGGTGGATCACACCTGTAGTCCCATCTACTTGGGAAGCTGAAGTGGGAGGATCACTTGAGCCTGGGAGGTTGAGGGTTCAGCGAGCTGTGATTGTGCCACTGCACTCTAGCCTGGGTGACAGAGCAAGGCGCTGTCTCAAAAAAAAAATTAATAAATAAATAAAACTAAAAACGACACTATACTGAAGGTGTTGAATGAGAAAAAGAAAAAATATAAATAAATAAGTAAATAAAAAGGACACTACAATCTCAGCCCCTAGAAGAGCACAGTGGGCAGCTCCTCCATCTGTGTGGGCTCTTCCTTGGCACCACATGGGCTTCCCGCACACAGCCCCGCCTCGTCAATGTCATGCTTTGGATGAGCTGGGCTAGTGCAGCTGGGAGCCAGGAACTCACTGGGCAGTCCTCAGCCCCAGAACCCACAGGGAGTTCCCCGGGGACGTCAGTGCTGTACTTCTCAGGAGCGAAGTCCTTAAATATGAATATCATCAATAAAACTAAATTTTTAGAATTTAATCTTTGTATTTCAAGGGGTACTACCCATTCACTTTGTGTGTGCTATAGAAAAAAGGAGGGTACTCTTATTTCACTTACGGAAAGTGAAAAAAAATACCCCACAGGCCAGGCGCGATGGCTCACGCGATGGCACTTTGGGAGGTCAAGGTGAGTGGATCATTCAAGGTCAGGAGTTCAAGACCAGCCTGGCCAACATGATGAAATCCCGTCTCTACTAAAAATAGAAAAATTAGCCTGGAGTGGTGGTGGGCGTCTATAATCCCAGCTACTTGGGAGGCTGGGGCAGGAGAATTGCTTGAACCTAGGAGGCAGAGGTTGTAGTGAGCCAAGATCACACCACTGCAGTCCAGCCTGGGCAACAGATGAGTTCCTATATAAAAAAAAAAAAAAACAAAACCGACATTATTCTTTTTTTCTTTAAGAGACAGTATCACTCTGTCACCCAGGCTGGTGTGCAGTGGTGCAATCATAGCTCATTGCAGCCTCGACACCCCCCAGACTCAAGTGATCCTCTCCCCTCAGCCTCCTGAGTAGCTGGGACTACAGGTACACACCACCACATCCATTAATATCTTTATTTTTATAGAGAAGAGGTCTTGCTCTGTTGCTCAGACTGGTCTCAAACTCTAAGCCTCAAGCAACCCTCCTGTGTCAGCCTCCCAAGGTGCTGGGAGAACAGACATGAGCCACTGTGCCTGTCACTATTTCTAAAAAAGCATCTTTCAGTTGGTGAGAGTATGGGATGAAAGTGGATGCGGGTCCTGGTCACAGCAAAGCTCGGACCTTCACTGTGTCACAAAGCACATGAATGCCAGGATAGCCACAGCCGGCCACATGCCAAGCAACTCCTGAGGATAAGGAAATTATAACCAAACAGGACCGCCCAGAACAAGGGGAGAGGGCCCTGGTGCTTTGCCTGCCTGTTGGGTATCTCCCCTCTGCTAAGACCACCCTGGCTTTCCTTTGTGGGAGCCCTTCCCCCATAATCAGCCCCCAGTTCTAGGGGTGGCCATGTGACCTGGCCTGGCCAGTATCTTCCACCCCTGGCTATAGTGAATGGGTGCGTGACCCCAGTCAAAGCCATGAGTCCAAATCCAGAGACCTGCCCTGGAACAACCGGGCTGGGGAAGGGCATTGCCTGTCCCTTCATGAGGAGACTCTGCCTTAGAATGAAGCAACACAGGCCAAAACAGACCCAGGAAATAGAGACCAAGGCCTGAGAGCACAGCCGACCTCCTGGATCCAACCCTACCTGAAGTTAGATGTGCCTCTGGCCTTCCAGTCCACAAGCCAACAAATTCCCTTCTTTGCCTCAGCCAGCTTGATTGCTGTTTTCATCACTCACTTTCTGTCTGATGCAGGAAGTTAAGCTTTCTCTAGCGTGGGTCAGCCTGGGGCTCCCAGGATGTTCACAGAAAAGGTACAGTGAATTCAACGAGAGACGGAAGGCTACCACAGCTGGCCCACATCACCACAAGGCTCTGAGGGGCGCAGCTTAGCGCTGCTTGTTTAGATGACACAGACGTCCATTTTTAGGGTCATACTGCAGCACTGCCTTGGTCACTGCCCTGAATATGCCCCACTGACACCTGGAGGCTAAAAAAGTCACGTGTGCTCTTCACCCACTACTCCCTCGCCTTGCCAGGTCCTGGTTACACCAGAAAAATCACACCACCATACAAACTAACGCCAGTATAAATATATAATCTGCTCCTGAAACCAATAACCAATTATATCCAAGTTTGCAGGATACAAAGTTAATATACGAAAGCCACTCACCTTCCAAATGCCAGCAATAAACAAGTATAGAGTGAAATCACAGTCAGTTTTCACCTAACATAGTTGACAGGTTCCTGGAAACGGACTTTCAGTGAAACAAAGGTCTGTATAACAAAAGCAGTTTACCAGACTAACTGACATTAACCCAAGTTTTATAGCATACAGTAAGTCATTTTGCTTAAAGTCACAGAGTCCAAGAAGCTCTCAGTGACATTAAGTGAGGATTTATTGCATAAATGCATGATCTCAAACAGCAGTGTGGCCCCCACATTGCCAGTGTAATATCCCCTCGGATCCCGCAGACGCCCCTGAGTAGGGCTGTTACCAGTTCTTTTGTCCTGTAAACCTTTGTCCGCATCAGCCTCAGAATAGTCCTTCCAAAATACAGAGCGGATCACTTCTGTGCTTAAAACAGTCCTTGCTGCATTTAAAATTAAATCCAGTTGTCGGCAGGTGACCTATGAACCTTTCTGGTCGGCCCCTGCCTGCGTCCCTATTCTCCGCATGTGCTGGACGCCTCAGCTGCATCAAAGCCCTTGTTCACACGCACACGCATCTCAGCCTGTGCGGTTCCTGCTCCTCACACTCCCCTGTGTCTCCTGCTTTACTCCAATTTGTTCTTCCAGGCTCAGTGCACACCTGACCTCCGCAGAATCGTTCCCTGAATCCGCCCTAATTCTTCTGAGTGACTGTGGCCTCCGTTCCTTGCGTGTGGCTGTCCTCCTCCTCCTCCTGAGTGACAGTGGCCTCCGTACCTTGTGTGTAGTCCTCCTCCTCCTCCTCCTGAGTGACAGTGGCCTCTGTACCTTGTGTGTAGCTGTCGTCCTCCTCCTCCTCCTGAGTGACCGTGACCTCTGTACCTTGTGTGTAGCCCTCCTCCTCCTCCTCCTCCTGAGTGACTGTGGCCTCTGTACCTTGTGTGTAGCCCTCCTCCTCCTCCTGAGTGACTGTGGCCTCTGTACCTTGTGTGTAGCCCTCCTCCTCCTCCTCCTCCTGAGTGACTGTGGCCTCCGTTCCTTGCGTGTAGTGTCAAAACTGTCTGCTTTTCACTACATGGCAAACTTCAAGACTGAATGATTCTCTATTTGCGTTTTTAAAAATTGACCATTTTAAGTATACATTTTAGCATGTAGTACATTTACAGTGTGTACCCTCTATTTAGCTCCAGAACATTCCTCTCACCCCCAGAAGGAAACTGTGGACCCATTAGCAGTCACTCCCCATTCCCTTCTTCCCCCGACCCAACAACCACTAGTCTGATTTCTTCCCCCGACCCGACAACCACTAGTCTGGATTTACTGAGACTGTCTTTTATCCTTACATCACCAATTCTCAAGCAAAAAGGGAGTAGAATGGGAAATCTAGTGTGCACAATGAGAGGGCAACCAAGATGTCCTCAGTTAATGACCCAACCTAGCGGCTAGTGTGAGAAATGTCACTCAATCTCTTCCCGTGTCAGGTCGCTCCAGCCCCACAGGGGATCCGGGTTCAGCAAGCTTTTTGTATTTCCTTTCACCAGTCATTGGGAAATGTCACTCAATCTCTCTTCCCGTGTCAGGTCGCTCCAGCCCCACAGGGGATCCGGGTTCAGCAAGCCCTCGGTATTTCCTTTCATTAGTCATTGGGAAATGTCACTCAATCTCTTCCCGTGTCAGGTCACTCCATCCCCACGGGGGATCCGGGTTCAGCAAGCCCTCCGTATTTCCTTTCATTAGTCATTGGGAAATGTCACTCAATCTCTTCCCGTGTCAGGTCACTCCAGCCCCACCAGGGATCCGGGTTCAGCAAGCCCTCGGTATTTCCTTTCACCAGTCATTGGGAAATGTCACTCAATCTCTTCCCGTGTCAGGTTGCTCCAGTCCCACAGGGATCCGGGTTCAGCAAGCCCTCCGTATTTCCTTTCATTAGTCATTGGGAAATGTCACTCAATCTCTCTTCCCGTGTCAGGTTGCTCCAGTCCCACAGGGATCCGGGTTCAGCAAGCCCTTCGTATTTCCTTTCATTAGTCATTGGGAAATGTCACTCAATCTCTCTTCCCGTGTCAGGTCACTCCAGCCCCACCGGGGATCCGGGTTCAGCAAGCCCTCGGTATTTCCTTTCACCAGTCATTGGGAAATGTCACTCAATCTCTTCCTGTGTCAGGTCGCTCCAGCCCCACCAGGGATCTGGGTTCAGCAAGCCCTCGGTATTTCCTTTCACCAGTCATTGGGAAATGTCACTCAATCTCTTCCTGTGTCAGTTCGCTCCAGCCCTACAGGTGGATCCGGGTTCAGCAAGCCCTCCGTATTTCCTTTCATTAGTCATTGGGAAATGTCACTCAATCTCTTCCCGTGTCAGGTCACTCTATCCCCACGGGGGATCCGGGTTCAGCAAACCCTTCTTATTTCCTTTCACCAGTCATTGGGAAATGTCACTCAATCTCTTCCCGTGTCAGGTCGCTCCAGTCCCACCAGGGATCCGGGTTCAGCAAGCCCTCGGTATTTCCTTTCACCAGTCATTGGGAAATGTCACTCAATCTCTTCCCGTGTCAGGTCGCTCCAGTCCCACAGGGATCCGGGTTCAGCAAGCCCTCGGTATTTCCTTTCACCAGTCATTGGGAAATGTCACTCAATCTCTTCCCGTGTCAGGTCGCTCCAGCCCCACCAGGGATCTGGGTTCAGCAAGCCCTCGGTATTTCCTTTCATTAGTCATTGGGAAATGTCACTCAATCTCTTCCCGTGTCAGCTCACTCCAGCCCCACCGGGGATCCGGGTTCAGCAAGCCCTCCGTATTTCCTTTCATTAGTCATTGGGAAATGTCACTCAATCTCTTCCCATGTCAGGTCACTCCAACCCCACCAGGGATCTGGGTTCAGCAAGCCCTCGGTATTTCCTTTCATTAGTCATTGGGAAATGTCACTCAATCTCTTCCCGTGTCAGGTCGCTCCAGCCCCACCAGGGATCTGGGTTCAGCAAGCCCTCCGTATTTCCTTTCACCAGTCATTGGGAAATGTCACTCAATCTCTTCCCGTGTCAGGTCGCTCCAGCCCCACAGGGATCCGGGTCATTCATCTCCTTTAGGCAAAATCTTGGTCAAATATCATACAACTTATTTTTCCTCACCCGGATCAGAGGACTAGACGAATTATGTCAGTATGACTCTTTGAGCACGGACAGATTTTTCACTCTCCCACCCTTTCCCTGAGGTCATATCCCTTTCAGGACTAAGCCTTAATCAGGTACTCTTTCCAAATGCGCAATCCTGCCCCATAGGTCTGTTAAACCCCAAGGCTTAAAGTTCCAGTGCGTTGTTACTATTTGACACCCAGAAAAACGCCCGGATGGTCTTGGGGTGATCAAGACTTCAGGGCTAGCCTTTCGTTCTGTGTTCTGGCTTCCTCATTTCCCCCTGAAGATTTTCTTGATCTTTTTGCAAACTCAGCTTTACATTGAAAAGATACTTATTACAATTTATCTACCACTTTTGGTGTTGTATGGGAAGGGTGTTCATGTCTAGTTAAAAATACTTCCAGAACTGAAAAGTCCTTGTTTCAATTCACCATGACCATGTAATGAATCGCTTGTGTGTTTGTAAGAAAGGAAGCAGGCCAAGCGTGGGGCTCACGCCTGTAATCCCAGCACTTTGGGAGGCCGAGGCGGGTGGATCACGAGGTCAAGAGATCGAGACCATCCTGGTCAACATGGTGAAACCCCGTCTCTAGTAAAAATACAAAAATTAGCTGGGCACGGTGGCGCGTGCCTGTAATCCCAGCTACTCGGGAGGCTGAGGCAGGAGAATTGCCTGAACCCAGGAGGCGGAGGTTGTGGTGAGCCAAGATCGTGCCATTGCACTCCAGCCTGGGTAACAAGAGCGAAACTCCATCTCAAAAAAAAAAAAAAAAAAAAGAAAGGAAGCAAACAGGGAATAAAAAGAGGAGGAGGGAAAGAGGGGCCCATTCGCTGGAAGTAGAATTAAAGAGAAGCAAAAAAATAATACACTCTTTGACCTCTTACAATTGACAGAGGCTTCCCCCCCCCCTTTTTTTTTTTTTTGAGATGGGGTCTCGCTCTGTCGCCCAGGCTGCAATGCAGCTGCACGATCACGGCTGACTGCAGCCTTGACCCCCTGGGCCCAAGCGATCCTCCCACTTTAGTCTCCCAAGTAGCTGGGACCAGCAGCACACGCCACCACGCCCTGCGTGATTTGTTACTATTACCATTATTCATAAAGACGGGGTCATACTATGTTGCCCAGGCTGGTCTTGAATCCCTGGCTCAAGCGAACCTCCCAGCTTGCCCACCCACAATGCTGGGATTACAGGTGTGAACCACCATGTGAGCCTAAAATTTTTATACTTGAATTCTACAAAAAGAAGAAAAGAGCTGCTCTTGCACGTAAACAAGTGCCAGGCGTGCTAGCGGGAAACTCTGTGCTCACCGCCTCGGTGAGTGAATGAGTGCCGGGCGTGCTAGAGGGAAACTCTGTGCTCACCGCCTCGGTGATCAGTTGGGATTTGTATTTGGACTCATAGTAGAGACTAGAAATAACAATGGTTTAGATAAAAAAAAGTTTCCTTCTCTGTTTCATTGTTTAAAAAGGTCGTAAAGCAAGTTGGCAGCGGTGGCTCACGTCTGTAATCCCAGCACTTTGGGAGGCTGAAGTGGGAGGATCGCTTGAACCCAGGAGTTCAAGACCAGCCTGAGCGACATAGCAAACCCCATCACTACAAATAATAATGAAAAAGCACTGGGCACGGTGGCACACACCTGTGGTCCCATCTACTCGAGGAACCAAGGTGGGAGAATGGCTTGAGCCCTCGCCACTGCATTCCAGCTTTGGTGACAGAACAAGACCATGTCTCAAAGGAAAAAAGAGGTCCTAAGGCAGGCAAGGCCACTGTGACAGCTCCGTGATGCAAACATCTATCCAAAATCTTTCAGGATGCCTTGTGGTTGAAATGACTGGCAGAGGTCCCTTCATGGTCAAAAATGGCTGGCAGAGCTCCAGCCATCAGCCATCACACCCACATTGCAGAGAGCAGAAAGGAAGAAGAGTGGTGAGTTCGAAGGATACTCCAGCTGTCTGTCCTCCTAATGACCAGTCCCAGAATCTTCCACAATTAACTTTTGCTTCCAGAACAGTCACAGGGCTAAATCAGATGACAAGTGACAGACAATTGTAGTCTTTCAACTGCATTACAATGCTGGAGAAAACCGAGACTGTGGAAAGCAGAAAGAAGAAAGCAGGGAAGGCATATTGGGTGTCGGTGTCACACCGGGCAATCCCACGGCCGAACAGTCACCCTCCAGACTCAGGACAGCGCTGTGGGATCAGAAAGATGTGAACAGCAAGCAAGCATCTCTTGATGAGGCTGACCTGACTTTCACACACAAATGAAATTCTTTTCAGAGGGTACGAGAAGAATGAGAGAGAGAGAGATGGGCAAGCTGGGCACGACGGCTCACGCCTGTAATCCCAGCACTTTGGGAGGCCGAGGCGGGTGGATCCCCTGAGGTCAGGAATTCGAGGCCAGCCTGGCCAACACGGTGAAACCCAATCTCTACTAAAAATACACAAAATTAGCCGGGCATGGTGATGAGCACCTGTAATCCCAGCTACTCGAGAGGCTGAAGCAGGAGAATCACTTGAACCCAGGAGGTGGAGGTTGCAATGAGCCGAGATCATGCCATTGCACTCAAGCCTGGGCAACAAGAGCGAAATTCCATCTCAAAAAAAAAAAAAAAAAAAACGGGCAAAATATATCACATTCAAAAAGTAGGTTGTAGGATATGAAGTACAGTATGACCCCTTCATACATAAAAAGGAATTTCTGGACTATACATACACGCTCCCACATGCAGAGAAAACTTCTATAAAATCACCCCCAAATTATTGACAAAGTCACCTCTAGGAAGGGAGAAGAGAGAAAAGAGAAAGAAGCTTTGTTTTTTTCACATTACTCTGATCTGTACTGTCTGGATTCCTTTTGAACTCGTATTTTTATATTAAATATGTTCATTCAAAAAAGTCACAGTAAAACAGATGAAAAGGGCTGCCATTTGCTTAGAGGCCTCCCTCAGACTGCACCACAGCCTCCTGCCCCCCATCCCAGGCTCTGAAGGTGCAATGCTCAAGAGAAACGCAGCTCCTGAATCCCTTTCTTTGGCTGTCATTGCTGGGGCTGGGATGCTGGATTTGAGAAATATTCTTGCCTTCCTTTAGGACTATGCGCTCCCATTTCCCCTGGGGGCTGCACCCACTAGCTTTCCCCTCCCTCTGCCACACCAGCCTCCTGCTCAAGGTCCCCATGGCCCCAGTGCTGGAGCAGGGGTCAGATCTTTATCTCCTGCGTCTGCCGCAGCCTCTGACGCGGTGGCCACACTTCCTCTTCGGGGTGTCCTGGCCACCAGATCCCATCATCCCATCACTGCCAGTTTTTCTGGGTCTTCTTTAGGGGTCTCTTCTCTTCTCCCGGACCTCTAAATCCTGGGGTGCCCTGGGGTTTCACCCTTGGCTATCTTCTCGGTCTACAAATACCCCTATCGCGGGTTTAATCCAATCCATGGTTGTAACTCGTGCTTACAATTCTAACACTTACGTTCCGGTTGGGTCTCATCCCTGAGCCCCACGCGGGACTCCAGCAGGTGCTCGGATGTCTCAGGGCAGCCAGGGCACCTCCCTCAGTCCCTCCTGCTTCAATGAAAGGCAAATCCATACTTCCTGCTGCAGGCACCGAGAACCTTGGAATCATCCTGACTTTCCTTTCCCTCTTGCTCTGTCTGACCTGCCAGCAGTTCCCGCTGGGTCCATCACCAAAGCGCAGCCAAATGCTGAGCCCCACATCTCCCACTCCACCAATGCCACCCCGTCTGCCTCTTGCCTGGGTTACTGAACTGACCTCTTACTGCGGTTTCTTCCTCCTCCTGTGCCCCCTAAAGATCATTTGAACACACATGCATCTCCCTGGTTGGCTGTGAACCCTGGAGTGGCTCCCATTTCACTCAGGGTCAGACCGAAGTCCTCACCATACACGTGTATGGGGTTTGCATCAGACAATGAAATCAGTTTCAGTGAGTTAGTCTGGAACCAAATCATGAGTTAGACTGTTGTTTCTATGGGAAGATGAATTCTGAGCCCCCCTGCACTGTGGATTAATTAAGCCACGTCAAAATTCTAAGATTCTGCAGGAAAGAAAATCCTACCGTAAACACAGTAAAAGACAAGTGGAACAAGAGGGGGTGCAGGCAGGCAGATGTTACAAACAGCACACAGAGAAATTCCAACCTTTCCTAAACACATGCAAGGCTGTTACTCATAGTGAAAGGGGCATTAAAAACACAATATGAGACACCTATTGGCAAAGCTGTTTTAACCTGCTGAGCAGTGCCAGCCACGGCGCAGACGGTGGGCAAACTGGTCCTCCCCGTGGCAGGCAGCTGTTACTGTCCACCCAATGTACAAGAACCAAGAGTTAAATCACATGCCCAGGGTGATACAGCAGAAAGCGGGCAGCCAGGATTTGAACCCAGGCCGACTCCTGGACTGAGTCTCCTGGTCTTCTTTTTCTAAAACCAAATCCTATTCGTGGCTCTCTGCTCTAGTGAGCAGTCGGGTACAAGACCCACCACGAGGAGGACGTCAGCTCGCAGAGTTGCTCAACCAAGAGGCACAGTGCTTTAATTTGAAAAGCAACGCGTATTGCACTAATGAAGCCTATGGGCTCGGCTCACTGTTATCAAGCACTTTCTGGGCTCCCGGGACTGACCTTGCAGGGGAGGGGAAGAGAAAATAATAAGGGGGGTCCACTTGCTTTCCTGGCCTGGCTTCCAGAGGCCGAGGTGTTCCTGGGATCCTGGCTCCTGCCGCTTCCACCTGTGGGGACCTTTCGGATTGCACCGGCCTCACTCAGATGATCAAAAGGAATCTGCCTTCTTTTAAAAAATGTGGTAAAATATACAAAGCATAAAAATCACCATTTTAACCATTTTTCCATGAACGGGTCAGTGGCTTTTAGCCGCCGCCACCCAGCTCCAGAACATTCACATTTCCACTGGGGGTCGAGAGGGATTGTCCGGCTCCTCCGAACCTCACGTTGGAATTGATCCCATATGTTGAAAGTGAGGCCCAATGAAGGCCCTTGTGTCATTGGGAGATTCCCTCATGAATAGATTAATGCCCTCCCTGGGGGTGGGAGGGAGTTGGTAGTTCTTCTGAGAGCTGCTTGTTCAAGAGCCCGCACCTGCCCCCTTGCTTCCTCTCCCCACGCGATCTGAGCACACACGGGCTCCCCTGCTCCTCCCCCATGAGTAGAAGCAGCTGAGGCCTCCCCAGGGGCGGCCACTGACGTCATGTTCTTTGTACAGCCTGCAGAGGCCTGAGCCAAATCTCTTTCCTTCGGAAATTACCATCTCAGGTATTCCTTTATAGCAACACAAACGGACTAAGACATATTCGCAAATGGACACTGTGCCCATTGAACACGAGCTCGCGCTCCTACCCAGCCCCTGGCAGCCACCGTGCTCCGTCCCTGGGAATCTGACTGCTCTAGGGACCTCACACGAGCGGGATCACGCTGTATTCTTTTTTTGTGGCTGGCTTCTTTCACTTAGTCTAATGTCTTCAAGGTTCCTCCATGTTGTAGCATGTCAGGATTTCCTTTTCTTTTCTTTTTTTTTTAAGAGACAAGGCCTCACTCTTGCCTAGGCTGGAGGGACTACAGCTCACGGTAACCTTGAACTCCTGGGCTCAAAGGATCCTCCCAACGCAGCCTCCTGAATAGCTAGGACTGTCCTGCCTTCCACAGTCTGAATAATATCCCCCCGTCTGTACTTACCATGTTTTTCTTGTCCACTCACCCACAGATGGACAGTGACTTGCTTCCACCTTTCGGCCAGGGAACAATGCTGCGCCTAAGAATACGGCTGTGGAAACACGCCTCTGAGACCTCGTTTTCGGGTATGGGTATGTGCCCAGAAGAGGTACTGCTGGGTCATATGGTACCTCTGTTTATTTTTAGGGTTTGCTGCTGTTCTCCGCAGCACCTGCACCGTTTTACATTCTCACCAACATGCATGGAACGTCTGACTTCTCCACATCCTCACCAACTCCTGGACTTGTTCTCTTCATGGTGGTCACCTCACGGGTGGGAGACGGTACTGCAATGTCTTGGCTCTGTCCCCCAGGCTGGAGTGAGATGTTGCCATCATAGCTCACAGCAGCCTTGACATCCTGGGTTCAAGCCATCCGCCTGCCTCAGCCTCCTCAGTAGCTGGGACTACAGGCACGCACCACCATGCTCGGCTAATTTTGTATTTTTTGTAGAAACAAGGTCTTCCTATATTGCCCAGGCTGGTTTCGAACTTCTGGGTTCCAAGTGAGCCAGCCTCCTGCCTCAGCCTCGCAAACAGCTGGGATTACAGCTGTGAGCCACTGTGCCCAGCCTCCACGTGGTTTTGATTTGCATTTCCCTAATGATAGGTGGTGCTGGGGTTCCTTTCTCCTGCTCACTGTCCGTCTGTGTACCTTCTTTGAGACATCTATTCCGATCCTCTGCTTGTTTTTAAATTACTTGTTGTTTAGCTGTAGTTCCTTACATATTATGGACATTATCCCCTTATCAGACATGACTTGCAGATATTTTTTCCCACTCTCTAGGCTGCCTTTTCACTGTTATATCCTTCATTGCTGTTTTTTTATGACATCCAACTTACCTATTATTTTTTAGAATGGTGTACTGCTCTGTTGCCCAGGCTGGAGTGCGTGGAGTGATCTCGGCTCACTGCAGACTCTGCCTTCCAGGTTCAAGCAATTCTTTGTGCCTCGGCCTCCCAAGGAGCTGAGTTTACAGGCACGTGCCACCGGGCCTGGTTAATTTGTGCATTTTTAGTAGAGACGGGTTCGCCATGTTGGCCAGGCTGCTCTCAAACTCCTGACCTCAAGTGATCTGCCCGCTTTCCAAAATGCTGGGATGACAGGCGTGAGCCACTCACACCGGCCCAACTTACCTGTTTTTACGTTTGCTGGCTGTGCTTTTGCTTCCGTATCTAAGAAACCGTTGCCGAATCACGAATGTCATGAAAACGTCAATGTCATGAAGCTTTCCCCCTTGACTTCTAAGACTTTTATAGACTTAGGTCTTGTGTTTCTGTCTTTAATCTATTTTGAGTTAATTTTTCTGTCTGGTGAAAGGTAAGGGACCAACATCGCTCTCGCGCACGTATCACCTTCCCAGTGCCGTGTGCTGAAGATAATCTCTGTATTTAAAGGCCAGCTGATTAGCAACCTTAATTCCGTCTGCGACCCAATTCTCCTTTGCCGTGCAGGGTAACATTGTCACAGGTTCTGGGGATTAGGATCCAGCATCTTTGGGAGGTGAGGGTGATCGGGCCCGCCGGGACTCACATGCATCTCATTCACACACTGACTCAGGAGAACACAGCTGCCCTTTGAACAAGGCTGCGAACTGTGTCTATTTATACACATTTTTTCAACCAAACACATCAAAAATACAGTATTCAGTCTGGGTATAGTGGCTTACACTTGTAATCCCAGCACTTTGGGAGGCTGAGGCAGGAGGCTGGCTTGAGGCCAGGAGTTCAAGACCAGCCTGGGTAACACTGTGAGATGCATCTCTACAAAGACTTAAAAAAAAAAAAAATTAGCCAGGCATGGAGGGTGTACACCTGAGGTCCCAGATACTTAGAAGGCTGAGGTGGGAAATGGCTTGAGTGAGGGAGGCTGAAGCTGCTGTGAGCTGTGATGGAGCCACTGCACTGCACTCTGGCCTGAGTGGCAGAGAGCCAGCCTGTCACAGAAACAACAGTCTTCAGAGAATGCAAAACCTGCACTTGCAAGGCCAGCTCTTCATAGACGTGGCTTCTGCAGGGCACCGTGGGACTTGAGTACGTGCAGATTTGGGTCCAGGAGGAAGGGAGGGACTGAAACCAATCCTCTGCACGTGCCGAGGGACGACGCTATTTCTGTGTAACAGCAGGAGGTGTGATTCACAGCAAATACTGACAAACATTAAATGGAGAGATGGCTTAGGTCGGGGAAAACGGACACCTACAAATGACAACTGGGCTGTCTCAAATGCTAATTGAAGAAGCACTATTCAAACAATAACACTAGCTAGGAAAGAAGAGAATCTTATCACACAACATAGAGTTCTCTTACTACATTGCTGTCGTGTGCATTTTCACAATCATCATCAAAAGCAGAGCTCATCTTTCCCTGAGAGGTTAAACGAGTGAGAAGGAATAACCAGAGGGAATATGGGAGAAAACAAACAACAGAGTTCAAAACAGAGGCCTGAGGGGCCGGGCATGGTAGCTCATGCCTGTAATCCCAGCACTGTGGGAGGCTGAGGCAGTAGATCACTTGAGGCCAGGAGTTCAAGACCAGCCTGGGCAACATGGTGAAACCGTCTCTACTACAAATACAAAAATTAGCTGGGTGTGGTGGCAGGTGCCTGTAATCCTGGTTACTCGGGAGGCTGAGGCAGGAGAATTGCTTGAACCTGGAAGGCGGAGGGCACAGTGAGCCAAGACCGTGCCACTGCACTCCAGCTTGAGACAAGAGAGTGAGATTCTGTCTCAAAAACACAAACATAGGACTGAGATGAGGAGAGAATCCTAATGTTTCAGGCAAAATAAGTCAACATTATTACAATGCATTGTTACGTTAAGATGTATTCAGTGTGCTCCATCAGACTGTGAAGGTGTATCCTGGCAATCTATCTCAAGTTCAAGAAGGTGGTGGCTCTAGTAGGCATCTGACTAGAGGGAGGGGTTAATTTTTTTATCCTCACCTTCAGATGAAGAAATCGGAGCTGAAGGTCAGCCAGGCAGGGGTCAAAAACCGTGCCCAGTCCATGCAGGCCCCGGCGTGGAGGACATGACAGGGAGAGCTTTGAGAGGAGGCTCCTGGTCAGTCCCAAGCTGGGTTCTCGGATCTCCTTGTTCTCCTTTCAGAACTTCCTCTTCTCCTTGGTTAGAATTAAACACAGCGGTGGAGGCCGGGCGCAGTGGCTCACGCCTGTAATCCCAGCACTGTGGGAGGCGGAGGTGGGCAGACCACCTGACGTCAGGAGTTCGAGACCAGCCTGGCCAACATGGTGAAACCCGTCTCTACTAAAAATACAAAACTTAGCCAGGCATGGTGGTGTGTGCCTGTAGTCCCAGCTACGCGGAGGTGGAGGCAGAACTGCTTGAACCTGGGAGGTGGAGGTTGCAGTGAGGAAGCTGCGCCACAGTACTCCAGCCTGGGCGACAGCGAGACTGTCTCAAAAAAAAGATAAACTGGTGAGAAAAATGAAACACAGTGGTGGCATCACTGATTTCCTGTGTCAGCTTCTGTTGAGAGCAAATCCTGACGTGTGTGAGAAATCACATTGTTTACTGAGTGCCAGTGAGAACACCCAGTCAACCCCGCAAAGCAGAAAACTGCTGAAGGGATTATAAGAGCAGTCACCAATGTGAATGTCTCACACCAGATGAATCAGTTCTTCGAACACAGGATATGTGACCCTTTCCTTTGTTCTCTCTGAAGAGCGCTTTCTAGATTGTCTTTAACCTATCCTAAACATACAACAGGTGCCTGGTCAGTTCACCTTTAACCAGTGAAAGAACACAGAGCATCGGCTTGTAAACCTGTCATTGGAAGGTAGCTGGAAATGCTGAGACCCTGGTGCTCCGCTCTGAACCCACCTTCTGCTTTCTATCTCTATGCCTGTTTAATTCCTTCAGCGCTGCCTGTGTTGGGGTCTGCACGGCTGAGCGGGCCTTGGCAAGCTTTCCCAGGGCTAAGCCATGTCTCTCATTCAACACTTCCCCTCCAGGCCCAGCACGCAGCACATGCACAGTTAAGACCATGCCAGCCCCTCTCAACATCTTGGGTTGAAGAGGCATTAGAGGGCAGCTCTTCCAGGAGCGAAGTGAGCACTCTCCATTCTGTGCCCCCATCTGAGTGTCCGAAGTGGCCAGCAGTGGCTCTTGGAGGTACCTGTGTGCCAATGGCTCCCCATGTGACAAAACTACTTCCCACGTCTGGGCATCAGGAGAGAAAAGCACGTCCACCTCCTGCACTCCCTCCTCCAGGGGGCTGAGACCAAGCTGCTGCCTGGCAAGCCAGCTCCTAGGCTGTTCCTCAGGCCAGAGGGGACCTGGGGAGTAAATCCAACTTTGAGACGGAAGGTACAGTGAGCAGACATTAAAACAACCCCATCTAGGACAGGCACAGCGACTCATGCCTGTAATCCCAGCACTTTGGGGGGCTGAGGCGGGTGAATCATTTGAGGTCAGAAGTTCTAGACCAGCTTGGGCAACATGGCGAAACCCCAACCCTACTAAAAATACAAAAAGTAGCCAGGTGTGGTAGCAGGCGCCTGTCGTCCCAGCTACTCGGGAGGCTGAGGTGCGAGGATCTGCATGAGCTGACATCACACCACTGCACTTCGGCATCGGTGACAGAGCAAGATCCTGTCTCAAAAAACAAAACAAACGCATCTTAAACCAAAGTGGCTACGATTCAGGCGGGTGGCTACAGGTGCACGGGCTGCCAGGCTCAGCCACCAACAGAACAAAAACACAGACCCACTCAAGATGGGTCCCACTCCTGGTGAGTCCCTGCCACGCTCACCTGCAGGTGGCACAGGCAGAGCCAGACTGAGCAGAGGGTGGGCTAGTGGGGGTCCTTTCTGCATGACCCCCTCCCTCCGTCACACCGTCCTCCAGCCCCCTGACTCTGTCGCCCACCATCCTGGGCCTTTCCCCTGGTTCAAAGCCTCCTTTCTTCAGGACCTAGCTCTCTGCAGGCAGCTGTGATCTCACCTGGCAGACAGGCAGATCCCATGTGGGACAGGCCTCACTGTGAGGGCTCCAACCCTGTGATGCAGGACCCGCGGCAGCACAGTCGTGGGAGGAGGGTGGGGTGTTCCTGTGAGCAGAACTGGCACAGGCGCTGTCTACTAAACCAGAGGCAGATGTGGGGATGGCCCAAGGGAGGAGGCAGTGCCCCAGGGGTCCATCACCACCCAGGCTGGAAGAGGTTAGCAGTCACATCACACAGCCTGAAAGCTCCCTGGGAGAGTGCCTGATGGGCAGGTGTGAGCTGGAGCCCAGCTCCCCAGCTCCCCAGCACCCCAGCTCCCCAGCTCCCGCTGCTCCCCAGCTCCCCAGCACCCCAGCTCCCCAGCTCCTGCTGTTCCTCAGCTCCCCAGCTCCCGCTGCTCCCCAGCTCCCGCTGCTCCCCAGCACCCCAGCTCCTGCTGTTCCCCAGCTCCCCAGCACCCACTGTTCCCCAACTCCCGCTGCTCCCCAGCTCCCCAGCACCCCAGTTCCCCAGCTCCCGCTGCTCCCCTCAGACTGTAACTTCCAGGCCTCTGAGCTAAATGAGACTGGGAGCAAACTGCCCCTCATGATTTGAGAACTTAATTCAGAAATAACTTTTGTTTTGTTTGAGATGGAGTCTCGCTCTACTGCCAGACTGGAGTGCAGCGGTGCGATCTTGGCTCACCGCAACCTCTGCCTCCCAGGTTGAAGCGATTCTCCTGTCTCAGCCTCCTCAGTGGCTGGGATTACAGGCACGCGCCACCACACCCGACTAATTTTTGTAATTTTAGTAGAGACGGGGTTTCATCATGTTGGCCAGGATGGTCTTGATCTCCTGACCTCGTGATCCACCTGCCCTGGCCTCCCTAAGTGCTGGGATTACAGGTGTGAGCCACTGCGCCCAGCCCAGAAGTGCTTTTTAAGCACGGAATGTTTTATTTTGCTTGCCTGGAACCTTTGTGCAAAAAACTGGATGATCTGTGAGAGCAAATACATTTCACTTCAGAAGCGGCACCTTTTAAGGAACGCGGAAAGGAAAGGTGCAGTGGGGTCTAAAGCAGAACAGAATGTGCGACGCACAGGACAGCAGGAGGGCCTCCGCCAGCCTAGGTCCGGGACACGGGGCGCAAGGTGCAGCTTCCACTGCAGAATGGCGTGAACGCAGACCAAGGCAAGTGGATCAAAAAAGTTTATTCTGAATCCTTTAATTAAAAAAAAATCATACCTATGAGGTGTGCTACAGGAGTTCGGATACACAAGTTGCAAGTAAAACCCGACCTAACTGCTCATCCCGGCAAAGCAAGGATGATGGGAAATGCACGTCAGGAGCAAAACCACGCGCTCCACGAGCGCTCTGCGACCCAAGTCGCGAGACAGGGCCACTGGAAAGGCGCACTGCCCACCTGACGGCACGACAGGGCTGGTCCAGCCTCCCGGCAACTCGGGAAGGAGGCGAGTGCCCACAACTGCCCGGACAGCAGTGTCCCGGAGCTGGGGCCTCGGGAGGAACACTAACGTATCTGCACTTCACACTGTCTAACCTTCAGGGGATAAAACGCTCCCGTAATTGAACAGGATATTTTGGCAAAAATACTCCACCCCCATTGATGGGAGAAGGGTTCCTGGCAGTTCACAGCAGAGCAGGTACCGCCTTTCCTCCCAAGGCAGAGAGGCTGTGCTGCGACATGGCACACGCACCGCCCCAGGCTGCCTGGTGGCCCAGAGACCATCGGGGTGACGGTCAAGCACCAGCCTGTACGAAAAGCCAGGGCAGACACAGACCTCAAGTGCACCGTGAGTCCCGATCCAGAGACAAGCGGGACAGGGAGGATTTCCAGGACTCAGTGACGCTGCGTGGCGTGGGCAGGAGTGCTCCCAGCAGCCCTCCTGGTGACCTGGGCATCAGGGGATGGGTCTCTGCTAGCAGTCACCTGATCCTGCAGGCTGTCACAGTTATGACACAGACAGGATTTCCCATCTAGCGTGGCAGCTCCTGTGCTCTGGGTGACTTAGTTCTGTGCTAACTTCCATCAGACCCGCCCCTCTCCTCTCAAACACCGAGACTCTAGAGCAGCCACCTTGTCTGGGACAGTGGTTCCCGCCCACCGCAGGGCCAACCTGAGGTCTCGTGCTTGTCCCGGGAGGTCCTGACCGCACTTCACGGGCATGAGGGTGACATGCACTCGAGAGAACGCGAGCTCCCTGACACTGCCACGTGTGACGGTCAATTTGGCCAAAAAAAAGGAAAAAATTGATGCATAAAACCAATGACCAAAGTCCTCCTGAAGAACGTGATTATAATATATTAGCAAATTCTGTGGCATAAACATTTTCAAAAGCATCAGCAAAAGTATTAAATATAAAAGCAATGTGTGTATTCCCCTCCCCACCTTCCAGGAAAAAAAAAGAACAACAACAAAAAAAAAAAACAAAAAAAGAAAAAACCCAAAACCTAAGAACCAACGAAGGCCTGATCTGTAGTGTGAGGACCTGGGGCGCAGCTTCGCGGGGTGGGGCCGGCCCTACTGCCGCAGCTCCACGTAGTTGGCCGGGAAGAGCCCGTACCGGCCCTTGCACACCCCACGCCACCAGCCATCGTCAATCATCTCGATGTTGGTGATGATGTCGTCGGGGTCAAACGAGATCTCATCATCGCCCGCTGCAGAGAAGAACATAGAAAGATGCTCAGTGCACACGCTTCCTGCCCATCGGAAAAAAGGGCGCGACCCAGAGTGAGCTCCCAGGCAGCCTGCTCAGAGGAGATGCCGGCACCGCGGAGGCTCCTACTGCCTCTCCTGGGCCGCCATGAGCCGAGAGACTGCAGAGACACACAGAGCCCTTCACACAGAATGCCAACCCACCCAGACCCCTTCTGCAGGAGCAGGTTCCCATCACATCAGTCCACCCCCGCCCGCCCTCCCGTCTCTTCTCTCCCTGGCAGACACGTCCATGGAGGGGGCAGGGAGAAGGGCTGTCCACGATCACGGGGGTCTGAAGGGATGGATGGGGACACCTGGAGAGAAGCCCAAGATGGGAAGGGAGGGTGAGAGCCAGGTGATGAGAATCCACACACAGGTGCCGAGACGCCAGACACACTGAAGTGTGCACGCGACCGCACGTGTGCAGAAGGGACTGAAGGCGGATGGCCAGTGCTCACTGGTGGTAGGAGCTCATGGCAGAAGGCCAGCTTTCGTGCTGACAGAAAGAAATGGGAAGCGCTTGGAGGCAGCGCCCGGGGTTCTGGGGAATCCCACACCACTCGTAAGATGCTTGTCATCTGCAGAGGGGTGGTAGTGACTTTGTGGACAGAGGGACAGGTGGATGCCATGCCTAGCAGACAGCTCCACCGAGTGGTCTCCACGACCTCACCGCCACCAGAGCATGGCTCAGCCTGGCCCTGAGGAAACACGTGGCGGGTGGATGAGGCCAGCGCAGAACTGAGGCTGCCCTTAAACCTCCAGGGCGGCAAAGGGAACTCAGGAATGAGCGGGCCACACGGGGAGCCGGCGGCCGGGGCAGGGCAGGCAGGAACATGGTCTCAAACGTCAGAGGCACCTGTATGGCCCCTCACCTCAAGGGTGGGGCGTCCCTGTGGGACAGCGTCCTTGGCTTGGGAAACATACTGAAGTCTTTGGGGGTGGCAGGCACCCCGGCAGCTCTCCCGGGACTCCGAGAATACTAAGGACAACGGCGCTGTGTGTGTGCAGGGATGGAATCCCGGTGAGGGACATGAGTGTTCTTGGTAGTACACCTGCAGCTTTCCTGTACCTCTGAAATCATCTCAAATCACTTATTCCTAAAAGTCAAAACAGCGCTGGAGAAGCGCTTCTCAGGAAACAAGCAGTGGCGGGTGCCGTCACCCGGGCCTCCCCTCCGAGCACGAGCTGCTCACCAGCCTGGTAGTCGTACAGGGCGACGGCTGTGATCCCCAGGTCGTTCTCGTACTCGTCGTAGGTGCTGTCCTCTAAAAGAAAACAGGACAGAGCTGAGCAACACCAAGTCCCACACCAGTCCCAGCATTCTCAAGCTTCAGACAACACTTCCTAAGATTCTGTCCCAAGGACACAGGATGGCAGCCGAAGCCCTCCCTTCCTCTGCCCCTGCCCAGCAGTTCCCGGCACAACGGGGATCTTCCTGGGACCCAGTGCAGGAGCTGCCGCCCCAAATGTATCTAGAGCACTTCTCAGCTGGGACGGGAAGACCCTGCAAGCAAGTGGAAAACCAGGCTCCTTGGAAGGACACCGCAGGCGGGGGAGGGTGTCCCGGGAGCATCCCCCTGTGGGGCGCCAGTACCTGCAGGATAGCGGCCCGGGGCCTCTGCACTCTCGTAGACAGCCTCTGCAGCGTAGGCCAGGCCCTGCTGGCTGCCGGCCTCTCGGTAGTCAGTGGCCTCCACGCTATACACGGGCTCCGGCTCTGGCCCACTCACAGGACCTCTGTAGGTCATCTCCGCCTTGAAGGGAGCCGCGTCCTGGGGAAGGAAGGGTCACACGCACATGGCCTGGGGCCCCTGCTGGCTTCTAGAGAGCAGCAGCCGCACTGCCACAGCCAGCAGAAACCACGGCCAGCAAGGCCCAGACCCCAGACTCCACCCGCCTCCAGGGCTCTCTCTGGGCTCCTGAACTGACACGGACTGGAGTGTGCGCCCCTGTAACTCACTGGCTCCTGGGTGAGGATACAGGAATCCACAGACCAGGATGATGGCCACGGGATGGAGAAGGGGCAGGGCCAAGGCCAGGGGAGGTGGTGGTTAGCACAGAGGTGCTGGCAGGGAGGAGACCCGAAGTCAGAGTCAGGTGGGGCATCAACAGACAGCTCAGTAACTCAGGGATGAGGACCCGTGAGGGGGTCAGCAGTACAGGGAGGACCGGAGAGCACATCTGCAGACACACTCGGGAGGGGCTGCAAGGCGGGAGAGCTGAATGGGGCAGGCATTGAAGGCAGATCGCTCAGAAGGCAGGAGCTCAGTGCCAAGGAAGGGCAGCAGTATCTAGCACAGCAGAGAGAAAGTGGGGTGAAGACACCCCATCTGATTATCTGGCAGCAGGTGACCCCAGCGGGGACTGCAGTGAAGTGGCCAGATGGTAGCAGGCTGCAGAGGGCTGAGAGGACAGCACAGGGGCCCGCGCGACTGTCCCAACAGCTCCGGGCATGTTGCCCTCCCCCAGGCAACATAGGCCCACCCCGATCCGGCCCGGATCGCAGTGATGCTGTCAGCGCCCATGCGGTGCTGCCGGCCTCAAGGGCTTCCTCCACTACACAAACAGGACCTGGTCTCTGGCAGTAAGTCACGCTGGTTCAGAAAACAGACACCAACCTCATAGACGGGGCTCGTAGGCAGCCTCTCCTCAGCCGGCTGGGGTGGGGGCGACGAAGGGGGCGTCTGTGTTTTTGCTCTGGCTTGCTCCTGTGAAAACAAACAGCAATCAGAACACTGCCATGCCGCTCTGCATTGTCACACCTGCCATGTTTCAAAAGACTGCGCCCAAGCTCTAGACACACTCTGGGGAAGGAGTGGAAAATGCCCACACCAAGGCTGAGCCGGAGCACCAAGCCTCAGATCCCGTCAGTACTCAGGCCCAAGGCTGAGCCAGGGTACCAAGCCTCAGATCCCGTCAGCACCCAAGCCCCAGATCCTGTCAGCACCTGGGCCCAAGGCTGAGCTGGAGCCCCAACCCTCAGATTCCACCAGCACCCAGGCAGGATCCGAGGGGCAACTGTGCTCTGAGGCTGAGGTCACACAGCCAGTGACGTCACAGTGCCAGGACTGCGCCACGGCTCATGTCTCACCCACACTCAATGAGACAAGTCAGGCAGATGGGAGCCTGAGTTGATGCTGCAATGGGCTGAGACTTTGGGGACCTTAAAATGGGCTGAGTGTGTCTGCATATGGGATGGACATGAATCTTTAGGGGCTAAAGGATGAACTGGGGTAGAATAATGGCCTCTCAAAGCTGCTGACATCCAATCTCTCAGATCCCATGGGGAGGGACTCTGTGTGTGATGAAACTACAGGTTCTGTGGGGGCGAGATCTCTGGACTGTCTGGGTGGACCCAATATAATCAAAGATCCCTCGCGGAGCAGGGCAGGAGCGTGAGAACAGATGAAAGCAGAGGCTGGAGTTGGAAGGGTGGGGCCGCGGGGCCGCCAAGAGGAACACAGCCCTGCCGACATCTCTGAGGACGTCTGGCTTCCAGAGCTGTAGACAATAGCGTGTGCGGTCGTGGGGCCGCGGGGCCGCCAAGAGGAACACAGCCCTGCCGACATCTCTGAGGACGTCTGGCTTCCAGAGCTGTAGACAATAGGGTGTGCGGTCTGTGTGGCCGCGGGGCCGCCAAGAGGAACACAGCCCTGCCGACATCTCTGAGGACGTCTGGCTTCCAGAGCTGTAGACAATAGCGTGTGCGGTCGTGGGGCCGCGGGGCCGCCAAGAGGAACACAGCCCTGCCGACATCTCTGAGGACGTCTGGCTTCCAGAGCTGTAGACAATAGCGTGTGCGGTCTGTGTGGCCGCGGGGCCGCCAAGAGGAACACAGCCCTGCCGACATCTCTGAGGACGTCTGGCTTCCAGAGCTGTAGGCAATAGGGTGTGCGGTCTGTGTGGCCGCGGGGCCGCCAAGAGGAACACAGCCCTGCCGACATCTCTGAGGACTTCCGGCTTCCAGAGCTGTAGGCAATAGCGGTGTGCGGTGTGTGTGGCCGCGGGGCCGCCAAGAGGAACACAGCCCTGCCGACATCTCTGAGGACGTCTGGCTTCCAGAGCTGTAGACAATAGCGTGTGCGGTCTGTGGGGCGGTGGTTGAAGCAGCAGCAGGAAACTCACTGACAGCCTACGGGCTCCAGGGCCGGACGATGAGTCTGAGGGCGAGGTGGCAGGCACAGGCACACTGGCTAGGGAGCCGCCCAGGCAGGATCTGAACCCCGTGTGTCCACGCCAAACCTCCTCCCTCCTCTGCCTCTGCAGGCTGCCTCACTCTAACGGGAACAATAGTGGTGCTGTCTGTCTCGTCTTGTTGAAGAAAAAACCACCCCTGGCCTCGAGATCCTCGCACGGTTCCAGTCATCTATGGCCTTGCCTGACCCCAACAGGACAGTTTAAATTCCCACATTACCTGGTGCCATCCAGAGGTCAAACACATGAAGTACCATGTGCTGTGTGGCCCCGTAACGGCAGGGCCTGGGGTGGGCAAAAGCCCAGGCTTCCAGACAGGCTGGCAGAGGCCCCAGCTGCAGAGCCATGCTTGGTAACTACACACACACACCTGTAGGCCCCAGGCTGTATTCACAGCCCCCAAATCCAGCTGAGCACAACGAAATTCCTTGCCAGCGGCAAGCCACCCAGGCTAGACCCAAAGCACCCAGAGACAGGCTTGAGCTCTGCCCCCGCCAGAGGTGCACTTCTGGCATCTTCCTTTGGGGGCGCTTCTCCGCAGCCCAGGGGCCTGGGTGAGTGGAGGGCTGTGTGGCTGAGCAGAAGCAGGGCCCAGAGAGCAGGCTGCCTCTGCATAGAGTCCCCTCCAAACCCCAAAACTCCACCTGGGAAAGGAGGGGCTTCTGGAGGGGGAGGAGTGAGAAGACTCAGGCTGACATCTGGACAGGAGCTCCACGGAGGAGGAAGCCAACATGATTCTGCTGTCAGCTCGGGGACAAAGGGCAGGGCAGGCTGGCAGGTCCTGGGGCTGGGCCAGCAAGGCTAGGGTGGGGCTAGCCAGCTGCCTGGAGCATCTCGGGCAGAGACTCAGCTTATATGCCTGCAAGTTACAAGTGCCGTAAGGGAGGGCCTTAAAGAAGAGTTAAGCATGCCTTCCAAGGAAAACCTGGCCTGAGCCAGAAAGAACAGACCCTGCCCAGGCCCCAGAGCCCTCAACCCCCTCAGCTCTGATCCCAGACAGAGAGCGCGGTCCAGCCGACTCCTCGCCGCTCACCTCCAGCTTCCTCCTGGCCTCTTCCTGCTCCTGCCGCTCCTTAGCCATCCGCTGAGCTCTCTCCGCTTCCGCCTTCCGCCGGTCCTCCTGCTCTTTCTCCTTAGCAAGGTTTTCAAAGTTAGCTCTGATGTTACTTGTTTTGCTGGTCACTGCAGAGGAAGGAGGGAGGACGTGTGGCTTCAGCACACCAAAAACACGGCTCCTGGACAGACCAGAGCCCTACACCAGGCGACCTCCCCAGAACCGGTCATCCTGGACCCCCGAGGAGGGAACAGTTCTTGCAGCTGTAGGCTCAGCCCACTGGCCTGGAGCCAGCACTGGGCGCCTGCCGCAGGACACTGAGCGCCTGGTGCAAACGGCGATCCCCCTAAGCTTGGCCCCAGGAAGATCTCTAAACAAGACGGCATCTTCACTGCCACACTCACAATCTTCAATAAAAACAGCCAATTTCCCTTAAAGACGTGTGACCTTGATAAAGCGGTTAAAGGTACCAATGTATACTGAAATTCATGTATATCGAATATAGTAAATCTCAACCACTGAGTAAATTTTTTGATATTCTGTGTGACAAAAATGGACCAGAGGGCAGTGGCTCATGCTGTAATCCCACACTTTGGGAGGCTGAGGCAGGAGGACTGCCTGAGCCCAGGAGTTTGAGACCAGCCTGGGAAATATAGTGAGATCCCAGATCTATTAAAAAAAATAAAAATTTAAGTCGAAAGTGGGGAAGACACATGAGCCACCCCTGCTGTGTACAGGACTGTGGGGGCTGTCGCCCATCTCAAGGTACACAGACACAACTGTTAGGGCTGCAAGGTGACTGTTCTCTCGTGGAATAGCGTTTTCTCCTGAAATAACAACTGACAGACAACCTCGGTCATGCGAAGCTGGGTATCTGGCAGTTTTCTCCCAAGTGAGTGAACTAAGCCTACTGTGTCAGGAAAAATCACTGCAGTGTTAGTCGCCAATGGGAAAACGCCAGCTTTCAAGTAAAGAATTTTGAAAAATGGGAAGCTGCCACATGAACATGACAATTTCCACTTAGCCTCTGCCGATGAGGCTGACGATGACAGCAAGGTGTAATTTTTTTTGGCACTGTGTAATGAGAAAAGTGTCTGAAACTGGAAGATGAGCATAACTCAAGAGATCCAGCACCTTCCAAATCACCAACACACGGTGCTGCCCGAGCACGCTGGGGAGGCGAGCCCCTCACAGGGCCAGAGGAGCCGGCCTGCAGGAACACTACCATCTGCCAAGCCTGGGCGGCACCGCAGGACACCTCACTGTCCTCAAGGCTACAGACGCCCCTCCCTTTCCCAGCTGCCTTCCTAGGTAATTCCACACGTTCTCCCTAAACAACATAACATCGACAGACGGCAGAGGCAGATGTGAGAATGCAGCCATCCTCTATTAAGGAGATTTACAAAAACCAATCCATGCCACTCTTCTAAATGCTGGCATTATAGGCACAAGCCACTGTGCACGGCCCGTTTCATTATTCTTTTTTGAGGAGGAGTTTTGCTCTTGTCGCCTTGGCTGGAGTGCAGTGGTAGTGGTACAATCTTGGCTCACTGCAACCTCCACCTCCCAGGTTCAAGCAATTCTCCTGTCTCAGCCTCCTGAGTAGCTGGGATTATAGGTACATGCCACCACGCCCAGCTAATTTTTGTATTTTTAGTAGAGACAGCGTTTCCCCATGTTGGCCAGGCTGGTCTCAAACCCCTGACCTCAGGTGATCCACTGCCTTGACCTCCCAAAGTGCTGGGATTACAGCCGTGAGCTACTGCACCTGGCCCTAGGTTTTATTATTTTTAAGTGAACTGATTTATAACTTTCAAATGGGTATGGTGGCTCATGCCTGTAATCCCAGCACTTTGGGAGGCTGAGGCAGGTGGATCACTTGAGCGCAGGGGTTCAAGACCAGGTGTCTCTCTTTTAGTGAGACCTCCTCTCTACTAAAAATAAAAAAAATTAACTGGGCACGGCGGCATGTGCTTATAGTTCCAGCTCGGAGGCTGAGGCAAGAGGACTGCTGGAGCCCAGGAGACTGAGGCTGCAGTCCTGCCTAGATGACACAGCAAGACCGTCTCAAAAAAGATAAATAGATAAAACATTCCTCTAATTTCTAATATAGTCAGTGTCATCAAACACATCAACGTCTTGGGGGTTCTCACTAGCAACCAAAGTATCAAACTGTCCTGGGCCCTCAAACTCCGAGATCTGTGGATCCATGGCCCCGCAGTCAGGCAGTGGTGGCTCTTTGCGTCCTGGGTTAAATTTAGCACTTTCTTTCATGTATAATATTCTCCAACTACCTGATTCTCCTGGGCTTGGCCCACCTATGACTCCACTGTGTGCCCAGCACAGAAAAGGCAGGTTTCGAGCTACCTCGTCAAAGGTCCAAGAACCAGCAGCGGAGACAATGTCTGCTGTCACCTGCACACAGACATCATGACATCCTTCTGTCACGACTATGACCGAGTGGCGCAGGGAGCTGGGCAGGCCCTAGCTGCTCCTGGAAGCTGGACCCTTGTGATGTGCACCTAACCCCCTCCTTGCTTTGGGAAGAGCCCCTCCAAACAAACCCCAAAGAAAGAGCTGTACACCATGCTGTATCTGAAAGGTAACTGTAACCTCTGCAGGAGAAACAGGATCTTCATCAAAAGGAAAATTTCCCCAAAATACGCAGCAACAACCATGCTTTCTACTAGTGGTGCGTCTGCTCCTGGCTCTGTTTCACAACTGTCCTTCCCCTCAGTGTTTTCCCGGGAAACCACACAGTGCTCCTGGGATTAGCCGGGACTCACCAGCTTCAACAGGTACCGTCTTCTGGTAGGCAGAGGACACCTGGGCGACATCCTCAAAAGTTGATGCATTCTGCGGAGACAGGAAGTGGGCGTCAGGAAAGCACTTTTCCCTCTCCTCCATGCCCTGTGATGGCTCCTGCCAGATGCAAATACCTTCCCCAGATCTTCCCAAAGGCCCAGGGCATAGCCCAGAGCGCTCATCATGGCCTCTCGGTTTTGCACACTATCTGAGGCATGAAAAATATTACCAACCACATTTGCAGGCGATCATGAGTCAGCATTAGCATAAGAAATTATCTCCATCTGCTCTATCATAAACCAATTCTGGGATCCGCTTCAAGCCTTTCCCACCCTCCCTCGCCACCCAGAGGTGTGAGCATTTACAGGAAGAAGACGCCGGGGACACACGCAAGCCTCGGGGCCCGTCCTCCACACCTCCCAGTGGTGCAATCACACCTTCCTGCTTTGTAGGGGACGCAACTCTGGTTTGAGCAAACGATGGCGATGACTCTGAAGTGCTGAACTGGGCGCAGATGGCAGGGCTTGTGGAGACCAGCGGCCGCGCCCAGGTTCACTGCAGGTTTCACCACCTCTGATGAGAACCCCTGAGGCTCAGAAGCCACCAGAGCCCCCACCCCACGGCCCCCTTCTGCCCAGCACTCCTGCTAGCCCGTTCCTGGCCCGCCCTCCTTCCTCGGACCCAGCTCCCTCCTCCTGTCGGTCAGCTCCAGGATCCACTCCGCATCTCCTAAGCCACTCATACCTGTTCAAAGGCAAGGCCATCGGCCTTACTGGGCCCCATCACCCACCAGAACCACTGGAGACATTGCCTCACCCTCAGGGGACGACCTCACCTCACAGCCTGGGTTGTAGCCCCGATGCCACGATATAGTGGGACCTGGGCAGTTATGTCACCCTCTCTAAGCCTGGGGCTCAACTGCACAGCAAACCGAGAGAGAAGCACCAACCCCTCCCGGATTAAACACAAGAGCCCCAAAGGCAGCACCCCCACGCTGCCTCCCCATGTGCTCACAAGCTGCCACCGCCAAACCATCAATGCTGACCACAGACACCCACAGCACAGGCAGCCCCTTGGGTTCCAGCCTCGAATCTACAACCTGTGGCCCACCCATATGGGAGCTCATTCCCTCCACCCGTCCCAGCGCCTTTCAAGGCCCTGCCACCTCTGGGTCCCCTGCCCATGTCCTAACTGCATGCCTACTCCCCCTCCCCACTCTGCCCGAAGAGTGGGCCCAGCCCTGGCCCCACCCAAGCTGTCTCTCGCTGACACCCACATCTGCTCCTCCCAGTTCTCCAGCTCCACAGTCGGCCCCACGTCCACCCCACATCCACCCAAAGCAGATCCCCGCACTGTCCCTTGCCTGCTAAACTTTTCAGGGTCCAGCATGTCACATAATGACGTACAGAATGCTCTACGGCATTTGACGCTCTCCAGGGCTGGCTCTAGCCCTCCTCCCTGCCCTCCCTCTGTAGCTCGGCTCCTGGAGAACCTGCTGTGACTCCAGTCCCACGGGGCCCACACCTCGCCCTTCTGTGGTCTCCTGAGCTTTTGCTCCTGATGAATTCCCAGCTGCCCTCAAAAATGAGCCCCAGCGACTGCTCCCTGGGGACCCCAGCCCAAACACCTGCTCTGCCTGCCCACATTAGGAGTCCCTGGATGGCACTGTGTGTGGTCAACTGCAAGGCAAGGACTGACCCTACCACCTGTGACCGCCAGCCATGCACAGGAGCAGGAAGTGTGGAGTCTGAGTCTCCGTGATGCCGAAGACAGGAGACAAGGCATCGTCACACAGGCAGCACCGGCTGCCAGGGGGCAGCCCCACACGCAGTCTGACACACTCAGGCTCCAATCTGATTTACTGTTAAGAATTTAAGTTTAGGGCGAGCGCGGTGGCTCACGCCTATAATCCCAGCACTTTGGGAGACTGAGGCGGGTGGATCACGAGGTCAAGAGATCGAGACCATCCTGGTCAACAAGGTGAAACCCCGTCTCTACTAAAAATACAAAAAAAATTAGCTGGGCATGGTGGTGCGCGCCCATAGTCCCAGCTACTCGGGAGGCTGAGGCAGGAGAATTGCTTGAACCCAGAAGGCGGAGGTTGTGGTGAGCTGAGATCGTGCCATTGCACTCCAGCCTGGGTAACAACAGCGAAACTCAGTCTCAAAAAAAAAAAGAATTTAAGTTCAAATGGATGTGAGCCCTCGAGGCCCTCACTGCTCATGTTGAACACCTGGGTTCCCGTGGCAGCCCAGCTGTCCACTGCTGTGCCGCAGCAGGTGCTGAGCCTGCCTGGCCTGCGGCCCCCAGCTAGGAGGTGGGCCAGTGCCAATCCGATCCCACAGCGTGGCCATGAGGAGCACAGGACTGTTGGAGTCAGTCATCGCTGCTGCCACCGCTGCCGCCACCATGACGGAAATCACGTGTGCAGATGGCGGCCAGCACTGTGAGCCACGCCCACCCAGAAGACACCAAGCTCCGGGTCTGAATATTTACCTTATCCATCCGATCCTTCTGTACCCCATACTTCCCGCCGAATCCTTTGGAGTAGTCTGAAACGTGACAAAACACAACACTCACTGTGAGGTGGAGGCGAGCGTGGGGCCGACCATGGGTGCATGCAGACAGATCCAGAGACAGCCCAGGAAGGTGCGCCACGGCAGGAGAAACGACAACAAGCAAGCAAGGCAAGCTTTGCTTCCACCCAAGGTCGTGCGCCACAGGCAGGGGAAGCCGAGCACAGGCCAGGGGCAGGCTTCAGCATTCCCTGAGGGGCAGGAGGGGCGGGAGGGGCGGCGGGCTGAGGGAGCTAAGCCGAGGACAGAGGGCAGGGACAGGGACAGGGACAGGGACAGGCCTTCGCAGCGCGCCACTTCAATAGCACAGTCTTCCGCACCAGCACGGGCTTATTCTCATCTGCTTCCTGTGCTCCTGCTCTACTGAGCGCTAAAAAGAGGCTCAATCGCAGTTTGTTCTCTTGCTTTTTAAAAGAAAAAAAAAATCCATGTGGAAACTCTACCAGCCAAACACTTCTGTTGCAGCAACACAGATCCACATGAAAGTCACACCGTCATGCAGAGTGAGGCCACGGAGAGCCACCGCCACCTCCATGCAGTCTGTGGGACCACCCGGGTGTTTACCTGCCCCGGCCTCAACACTGCTGTGCGTTTCTAATGCCGCAGGTGGGAAGCCTAGGATCTGCCCTGCAGGGTTAGGGAATGACTGTTTTTCCAATTATATGTTCAGGCTCTAAGAAGCAAGTCCAGATTCTGAAGGTAACAAAGATACTGCCCTAAGGAAGGGTGTGGAGCTGGCGTCACGCACACACTGTGTGGCTCTGTGTGGAGATGTCACACACACGGTGTCATCAAACGGGACAAACAAAAAACCTCCCACCCCGGCCAAAAACACCACAAATGACACAGACCACACGGGACACGCCTGTCTCCTGGGCCTCACTGCTATGAAGCCCCTGCTCAAATGGCCAGTGGCTTGGCTGGAGCAAACACCTCTCTTGTCATCTGGAAGGCAGGAAGGCCTGACTCAATGGCTCACAGCAGTCACGTTAATGGCACAACAGCCTCTGGCAGGATGCCGCTGAAGAGCGGAGATGCCCGTCCACAGACTGGGTGAGTCACAGGGTTAGAGAGACAGCACCCACTCACTAACTGGCGCTTCCTGCCATGCACAGATCGCAGGCTCACAGGGAAGAAGGCGAAGAGCAGCTCAACATCAGTGTGGCTCTAACAGACGTGGGTGTCAGTGCCCAGTGGCCTGACAGTGGACAGCTGGTGACAGAGGAGGGCCATGCTGCAGGTGCTGACGGTGAGCCCTGAAGTCTGTGCTAGAAGTGGCTGCACGGAGGGGGGGAAGGTAGGAGGCTAGTGGCAACTGTGCCTTGCTGGGACTCGTGCTTGGCCAGCTTCTCCTTGTAATCAAACCCCACGGCAGCGGAGTCCTGCCTCTCCGACTGAACACCGAATTTGCCTCCAAAACCAGTCTTATAATCTGAAAATCCACAAGCAACAGTGGGGAAAACAACCGAGAGAGAAAACACAGTAGGGTTAGAGTTACATGAGCAGGTGCAGAAGCAAACACTTTCCGGAAAGCAAGGGCTCTCCCGAGCTCACGGCCTTCAAGATCCAACCCCCAGGCTCAGGGCTGGCTCAAAGGTCAACGTTAAAGAACGAACTGAAAATCCAAACACTCAGCCAAGATCCGGAAACAGGCTAAGAACTGTACTTCAAATAATGCCGTAACAGCACTCTGGGCTGTGCAGCTCACTCCGAGGGTCCTACCCACACTGCAGAGGAGTGTGCATCTGCATCCATGGGAGGAGAGGCCCTGCAGATGCGGAGGGCACCACAGCCGCCTCAGCCCTGCCCCTGCCTCTCGGGGCTGGCTCACACTGGGAGGGTTTCAGCCCCCTTGAGCTCATTTTCCTAGGGATGGGGGACCTGACAAGAAAACACTTCCAGTTCAAAAGTAAGTATCTCCTGCCAAAAACTGCGGCCCACTTTATAGACAAGAAACCTGGACTAGGAGCACTGTTTCTCTTGCACCTCCTGAAGGCAGAAGACAAGCGCATCCCAGAAGCGCTGCAGGCCTGACCTATGCCCCCACTACCCAGCTGAACCCAGCCCCCTGCTGCAGGCTTGACCCATGTCCCTACTCCTGAGGAAACCCAGCCCCCTGCTGCAGGCCTGACCCATGTCCCCACTCCCAGGGAAACCCAGCCCCCTGCTGCAGGCCTGACCCATGTCCCCACTACCCAGCTAAACCCAGCCCCCTGTTGCAGGCCTGACCCATGTCCCCACTACCCAGCTAAACCCAGCCCCCTGCTGCAGGCCTGACCCATGTCCCCACTACCCAGCTAAACCCAGCCCCCTGCTGCAGGCCTGACCCATGCCCCTACTCCTGAGGAAACCCAGCCCCCCGCTGCAGGCCTGACCCATGTCCCCACTACCCAGCTAAACCCAGCCCCCTGCTGCAGGCTTGACCCATGCCCCTACTCCTGAGGAAACCCAGCCCCCTGCTGCAGGCCTGACCCATGCCCCTACTCCTGAGGAAACCCAGCCCCCTGCTGCAGGCCTGACCCATGCCCCTACTCCTGAGGAAACCCAGCCCCCTGCTGCAGGCCTGACCCATGCCCCTACTCCTGAGGAAACCCAGCCCCCTGCTGCAGGCCTGACCCATGTCCCCGCTCCTGAGTAAACCCAGTCCCCTGCTGCAGGCCTGACCCATGTCCCCACTCCCAGGGAAACCCAGCCCCCTGCTGCAGGCCTGACCCATGCCCCTACTCCTGAGGAAACCCAGCCCCCTGCTGCAGGCCTGACCCGTGCTCCCCAATCCCAGGTAAACCCAGCTCCCTGGGCACCACCCCCGTATCCGTGGGGAGGGGTTGTGACTACCCTAGCTGGAGGACTTTTGGAACTGGGGGGCTGGGGGTGCACACAGGACAACTTCAAACAGTGAAGACAAAACAACGTGCAGCAGGCACACGCAGACACAACACACACCAACTGACCCCGCAGGAACAGAAAGAGGCTTCCACAACCATCTCCAGGACGGGCAGGGCCAATGTACCTTTTTGGGATTCATGCAGCTGCAGTTTCTCCTGGTGATCCCAGCCAAGGGCACATTTGTCTTGTCTGTCTGTCTGCACACCAAATTTTCCTCCAAACCCTTTCACATAGTCTACGTGCATAACAAAGGCCAGAACCATCATTAACAGGTAGCGTGGGTCACAGTAAAGGTACAAGTATGTTTTCAATCGTTAAATACACACGATTCACTCAATGGACCCTTGCCTTCTGGATCCCTGGTAATACTTTAGGTAACATCCATGAAGAGGCCCTCCTTGGAGAGTGGCAGAAAATAACCTGGCCTATGACCTTGGCATTGTGACTAAGCCAGACAGGACCCCACGGAAGCTCCCACGCATGCAACTCCGGCCCCCATGAGGCAGCACAGGCTCACACGCACAACCCAGACGTGCGGGGCGCGGCCGCCATGATAAGCAGCGCTGCTGGGCTGGAGCGTCAAACACGCTAAGGCTCCGAGTTCTGATTCAGCAGCTGCGTTTCTGGACTTGCCATCTACGTTAGGGGCTGTCAATAACGCTTTTCTTTCCTGCCACATTAGCAGCTGCTGCCTAGAGAGTGAGAGAAAGCTGGAGACACCTTTCTGCGACTCGTGCTTCTCCGTTTTGCCTTGGTACTCAAAGCCGACGGCGCTCTTATCCACTTTGTCCTTGTCAATACCGTATTTGCCACCGAAACCTTTGGAGTAATCTAAAAACAACAAAAAGAATGACTTACAAAGGAGCCGTGAAATCGGTGGATGTGCAAGGGTGTTCGTCCTTAACAAAGTATTTTATCATTCAATTTAAAACAACACAAAAACCCCTCAGGTCCCCCGTAGCACCACTGAATGAATGATACAGCCAATATTTGAACGTGCTACTTCTGTGCAGTAACAGAAACATAAAGACTGCTAAGCAGGCGTGGGGGCGTGTGCCTACAGCCCAGCTACTCAGGAGCTGAGAAGGGAGGATCGCTTGAGCCCAGGAGGGTGTCCATCCTAAGCAACATGGCAAGACTCCATCTCCACGTTAAATCATTAACTATGAATTTAAAAAACAGGCTAGGCATGGTGGCTCACGCCTGTAATCACAGCACTTTGGGAGGCCAAAGTGGGTGGGTCACCTGAGATCTGGAGTTTGAGACCACTCTAGGCGGAGGAGGCGGCCCAGGGCAAGGCTTTCAAAGGCCACTGTTTCACCAACTGAAGCAAGCCGAGGGACAGCAGGAAATAGGACATAACACGGAGCATCTTCCAGAAACATCACTTCTACCCAAATGAAGCCACTGAGCATGTCACTTTGAAACCAAAACATGACTCTCGTGGACCCATTGAAAGCACAGATGCAGAGGCTCGAGGCCTGAGCCATCCTAGGAGCCCTACGTCTGCCCAGGCACTCGGCCCGCACTCCCAGGCTCCCTGTAGTCACACATACACGTGGCTTCCTGGAGCATGCGCCGCTCAGGACTGTGCAGCATCAGGAAGACGAGGAACCGACTGTTAGAGGAAGGAAAGCAGCCCTGTGCAACTAGCAGGGCCTGCAAATGCTGGGGCCATAAAGGGAGCCCAGAGAAGCCCGTTGAGGCCAGGCCAGGCTTCGACAAACTGCAGTAAGCCAAGCTGCCCTTCAGGCCGCGGCACGTTCCTTGGACACGCCAAGCCGGTGCGGCTGGATCTTCCAGTGGTGTTTCTTGGTTCGGGGTATTTATTTTTCAAAGAAATCTGAGTTTTTAAATAGCCAAGCTGTCAGTTTCCAAAGGTGGGCAAATATTTTTTAAAAATGTAAATGTGCAGGCCAAACAAGAGAGGCACAGGGAAGCCAACAGGCTGCACCCTCTACAACAACACTGGGTGAGTGATGTTTGCAGGGCGCTGGGAAGCGCTGGGGGAGCGATCTTTACAGGGCACTGGGAAGCGCTGGGGGAGCGAAGTTTACAGGGCGCTGGGAAGCGCTGGGGGAGCGATCCTTACAGGGCGCTGGGAAGCCCTGGGGGACGAGCGATCTTTACAGGGTGCTGGGAAGCGCTGGGGGAGCGATCTTTACAGGGCACTGGGAAGCACTGGGGGACAAGCGATCTTTACAGGGCACTGGGAAGCGCTGGGGGAGCGAAGTTTACAGGGTGCTGGGAAGCGCTGGGGGAGCGATCTTTACAGGGCGCTGGGAAGCACTGGGGGACAAGCGATCTTTACAGGGCACTGGGAAGTGCTGGGGGAGCGATCTTTACAGGGTACTGGGAAGTGCTGAAGGAGCGATGTTTACAGGGCGCTGGGTGATCGATGTTTGGGGGGCGCTGGGAAGTGCTGGGGGAGCGATGTTTATGGGGCACTGGGAAGCGCTGGGGGAGCGATCTTTACAGGGCACTGGGAAGTGCTGGGGGAGCGATCTTTATAGGGCACTGGAAAGTGCTGGGGGAGTGATCTTTACAGGGCGCTGGGGGAGCGATGTTTATGGGGCACTGGGAAGCGCTGGGGGAGCGATCTTTACAGGGCACTGGGAAGTGCTGGGGGAGCAATCTTTACAGGGCGCTGGGTGAGGATGTTTAAGGGGCGCTGGGAAGCACTGGGGGAGCGATGTTTACAGGTGCTGGGAAGCGCTGGGGGAGCGATGTTTACAGGTGCTGGGAAGCACTGGGGGAGCAATGTTTACAGGGCACTGGGAAGCGCTGGGGGAGCGAAGTTTACAGGGCGATGGGAAGCGCTGGGGGAGCCACGTTTATGGGGCATGCAGTCAGTGGCCAAAGAAGTCAGCACAGCCTCCACGGACAACGTGGCAGCATCCAGGGAAACTTTACAGTCGATAGCCTTCGACCCAGCACTTCCACGTCTAGGAGCTGATTCTTCTGAATAATCACTGTGTGTAAGACACAGGTACAAGATGTTCTCTGCATTCAATTTCTGGCTAGGCGCGGTGGCTCACACCTATAATCTCAGCACTTTGGGAGGCCGAGGTAGATGGATCACCTGAGGTCAGAATTCGAGACCAGCCTGGGCAACGTGGCCAAACCCCATCTCTACTAAAAATATAAAAATCAGCCAGGTGTGGTGGTGTACACCTGTAATCCCAGCTACCCAGGAGGCTGAGGCACAAAAATCACTTGAACCAGGGAGGTGGAGGCTGCAGTGAGCCAAGATCATGCCACTACACCCCAGCCTGGGCGACAGAGAGAGACTCCGTCTAAAAGAAGAAGAAAAGAAAAAATATTTTACAGGTCACGCCTGTAATCCCAGCACTTAAAAAAAACAAGGTGGGAAAATTGCTTGAGACCAGGAGTTCAAGAGCAGTCTGGGTAACATGGCAAGAGCCCATCTCTACCAAAAAAAAAAAAAAGAGAGAAAAAGAAAGAACCTAAATTCCACATTCAAATGAGGAATGGTTATGTGGACTACAAAATCCGCATACGGCGGGGGACGGTGCAGCCATTCAAATGAGGAAAAGCCCAAAGACACTGGTACAAAAAGAACGCCAAACACATTACGTTAAAAAAAATACAACAATCCATGTGTAGGGAGGGAAGATGCCATCATGTTTCTGTGGGGGAGCACATGATCACACGGGCTGGGAGGCCGCTCACCTCTCTGTGATTCGTGCTTCTCCGTCTTGCCCTGGTAGTCGAAGCCCACGGCGCTCTTGTCTACGCGGTCGGCCTGCACGCCATACTTGCCGCCAAAACCACTGGAGTAGTCTGAAGAGACAGGGCAGCAGTCAGCACACGGGCCAGGTGACAGACGAAGCAAAAGTGTGTAGCGTTACAACTCACAAACAGATCAAGCACACATTTTAAAACATACAATGAGCCACCCACTGCTCCATACGGGTGGCGCTGGACACATTCCACAACAGGGGCGTAGTGGGGTTCTGGGCCCTGTCAGCTGTCACAGGGCAGCTCCTCTGTGTTGTCTGAAATGAAGCCGTGTGCCCACTTTGAAAATCAGCTGCTTGGGTAAAAGTTAGAAAGGCTCATACGAAGAACCAGCACTTTAGGAGGCTGAAGCGGGCAGATCATTTGGGGCCAGGGGCCTGCCCAAAATGGTGAAACCCCATCTTTACTGAAAAGTAGAAAAATTAGCCAGGGGTGGTGGGGCACACCTGTAATCCCAACTACTTGGGAGGCTGAGGCAAGAGAATTGTTTGAACCCCAGAGGCAGAGGTTGCAGTGAGCTGAGACTGCGCTGCTGCACTCCAGCCTGAGCAACAGAGCAAGACTCTGTCACAAAAACAAAAAAACAGAAAAACTGGAAAGAGAAAGCCTCATCTGAAGCCACGCAGCTGAACACGGCAGATAAGACACTGAATAAGTGGAGAAGTTTAAGGTACCAGTATGTCTTGGTCTTTAAAAAATGAGACTAGTATGATGTAATGGAGATTAATCCCCAGTACAGTAAGACCGTGTGTGCATAATGAAAACAAGAATTTAACAACTCTGGTTTCTATCCTGGGGGCGGGGGGCAGGGAGTTAGCTTTTTGCCAATAAATCTGAGAACTCTCTTTTCCAGGAGCAGCACTGCCCAGATGAAGGGAAGGTGGCTTCCGCTACAAGGGGGACGCCCCATAGTGACACCAGATGCCAAGGCTCTGAGGGGGCTGCTCCGAGGGGGCTGTGTAATGGGGGATGCATCCGTCATATGGTATCCGGATGATCCCGAAACACGAAGAGCAGAGCAGAATCCTCCTTATGCAACAGCCACCGCCGGGAAACAGCTCCAGGGAAAGAGGCAAGGCTGGAGAAACATCGCCATTCCCGGGAAGCATCAGCACTCCTTATTCCATTCTTCCTCTTTTGTGGCCTCCTCCCCATCAGGGTCCCTTTCTGTGCTTTTCACGTCTTACCCTTCTGGGAGGCGTGCTTCTCAGTCTTCCCCTGGTATTCAAAACCTACGGCAGACTGTGACGACCAGAAACACATTGAAACATGGGGAGAGATACATTTTTTCAATGTCCCCAAACCAATCTCTCTGAATTGAGGACATAGGAAATTTTAAAAAACATGAAACACGTTGTTGTGACCTCCGGGTCCTAAGCCAAGTGTAAGTGACAGTAAAGCCAGAGCTCTGGCGTCCTAAGCGGACAGGCCAGCAAACATTCCACAAGGCCCAGTGAGCAAGGGGGCCCAGCAAGGGGGACAAGCTGGATCCCTGGTACACGGTGGCAGGGTGTGCTCAGCTGATTCATTCCATGGGCTTCACAAAAACTTCCTTTTCAAATAAGCCATGCTGAGAACATTAATATTAATAACAAGAATAGCAGTGGCCACTGGGGTGCACCCCTGCCAGCCGGGCACTGCGATGGGCATCTGAGCACACGCCTATGAGACAGATGGGATCCTCCCCCTCATTTCACAGACACATCAATTCAGAATCGTGAATTGTCACGAGGCCACAATCTGCCACTGGCATCAGCTCCCTCCAGGCTCCTGATTGCTCCACTATGAAACAAAGGAGCCAAAAGCCCCGAGCAGAAGAGAATCAGAGAAGAGGCTCAGGCCCAGGATGACTGCAATACCCAGACACGAAGCCTGAGTTCTGGACCCAAGGAGCGCATCCTGCTCCCCAGTACAGGCTCTGATGTCACTCTGTCAGTCACACACACGTGAGAAACATGGGTGGAACTGGTCCCGGCTGGCACATCTGGACACAGCGCCGTCCAGTACTGGGGCATGCAGTGAAGAGTGGCCGCAGGGACTGCTACAGCAAGCCCGCTGTGTCTGGGCCCAGGCTCTCAGAGCATCCCAGGAGCAATCTGCCCCTCTCTGCAGTCCCCCAGAGCTGGAGGCCACCTGCCTGCTACTGCCAACGGCCCAAAGGGGCTGAGATCCATGGGGAACACCGCCCTTGCCCCAACTGGCCCTAGTCTCAGCACCACGTCACTCACCTGGTCAACTCTGTCCATCTGGACACCAAACTTGCCTCCGAAGCCACGGACCGAGTCCACCTGCGAGCAGTGCTTGGAAAGTTTCGACTGATACTCGTGGCCAACAGCTGACTGGAACAGGGTTCAAACAAAAAGCCTTAGACACTGACGACACAGCAGCGCTTCACTTGCTCCCAGAGCAGGGCTGCGGGAAGCCACCTCCTGGTCAGTGCAGGGAAACCTTACGTCAGCACTCCCAATGGGGGAGCTGACGAGGGGAACCCGATGCCTGGGAGACCCGGGTCCATGGTGCAGGTTTACATGGACACCCCAGCCCCTGGGCTCCTGGAAGCTGCACATGAAGCCTGGCCACAGGTCAGGGCCACCAGTGGGGACTTCTGATACGACTGGGCATGAAGAAGGTGCACAGGGCCGGCAGTCTGCAGTAGGACCTGTGAGACCCACTGCTGTGGACACTGCTGGCCTCTACTGAAGTGGGGCCTCTGCAAGTCACATAACCCAAGAATCAGCACAAAGAATAGTCTGCAAATGAACAATTTTGTTATGGTAGACTATAAACAAAACTAGTATGGAGAACACAGACTCACATTCGATCTGAGCAGCACCCCATTCAGGTGGGAGCCAGGTGCCGGCCATTACACCAGCTCATTTCAGCAGCATTAATGTCCTTAGCCCCCGCCAGTGCACACAGGTTTGAGGACCTTCTGTTCCCCAGAGCCAGCAGGTAAGCCTAGGCTTTCCAGACCCCGTGCCCAGCTCCTTCTGTAAATAACACCTCTGGGGCACGGCCAGACGCATTCCCCAGCGTGCTGTCCAGAGCTGCTTCTCTGTTTGGCAGTTTCGAAGAGAGATCCTCTGGTACAAAGCGGAAAAGATCTCCTATCTCAAAGCGCTGGCCCCACCCAGCCCTGCCAGCCCCACCGAGGCCCCAGGGTTCCGGGCTCCCTCCTCACAGCAGAGCCGGGTCAAGGGCTCCTTCATGAGCACATGCAGAGGGCATGGAGAAAGCCTTACTCCCTCTCGTATGTGGAGCCCCTCTTTCAAACCCAAGCAGCATGCCACAGCGGTGCTGACACACGGCTGGCAACTCAGTGTCCACTCTTTTCCCTAATGAAAAAGCAGGTTTTGTCCTAAGCCTCGGGCCTGTGCTGCGCCCTCTTCTTCCCATGTTGTTCTGAGGTCAGCAACTGACTCCCCATCTACATGAGCCATCACCTCCAAACCCTCTGCAGCACAGATGGCCCATCATGTCCCCGGGGTCTCACCCAGAAGACAGATGAAGGGTTGGCAGAGGCAGACTTGCCAAAGGGGTTCCCAGCATGAATTTTTGTCAGAAGGAAGTATGACAGCTAGGCAAAGCTTCCAGCTCTCTGATCTTACATTGACAAGATCACATCTTATGAAACAGTGACACAGGGAAGACCATCTTGAAGCCTGAACGTGTAAACCCAAGGCTCCAGGATGCAAGGAGACAAGGGAGCAAGAAGGAAGCCAGCCCTACGCGATGCACGCAGCCACCGCCGGCCCCGGGAGGAGACGATGCATGCAGCCACGGCCGGCCCGGGAGGAGAGAGCACTGCACGATGGAAGCAGCCACTGCCGGGAGAGAGCAGTGCACGATGGACACAGCCACCGCCGGCCCCGGGAGGAGAGAGCAGTGTGCGATGCTCGCCGCCGGCCCCGGGAGGAGACGATGCACGCAGCCACCGCCGGCCCCGGGAGGTGAGAGCAGTGCGCGATGCTCGCCGCCGGCCCCGGGAGGAGACGATGCACGCAGCCACCGCCGGCCCCGGGAGGTGAGAGCAGTGCGCGATGGAAGCAGCCACTGCCGGGAGAGAGCAGTGCGCGATGGACGCAGCCACCGCCGGCCCCGGGAGGAGAGAGCAGTGCGCAATGGACTCAGCCACCGCCGGCCCCGGGAGGAGAGAGCAGTGCGCAATGGACTCAGCCACCGCCGGCCCCGGGAGGAGAGAGCAGTGCGCGATGCACGCAGCCACCGCGGGCCCGGGAGGAGAGCAGTGCGCGATGCAGACAGCCACCGCCGGCCCGGGAGGAGAGCAGTGCGCGATGCAGGCAGCCACCGCCGGCCCCACGGGAGGAGAGCAGTGCGCGATGCAGGCAGCCACTGCCGGCCTGGGAGGAGAGCAGTGCACGATGCAGGCAGCCACCGCCGGCCCCACGGGAGGAGAACAGTGCGCGATGCAGGCAGCCACCGCCGGCCCCACGGGAGGAGAACAGTGCGCGATGCAGGCAGCCACCGCCGGCCCGGGAGGAGAGCAGTGCGCGATGCAGACAGCCACCGCCGGCCCGGGAGGAGAGCAGTGCGCGATGCAGGCAGCCACCGCCGGCCCCACGGGAGGAGAGCAGTGCGCGATGCAGGCAGCCACTGCCGGCCTGGGAGGAGAGCAGTGCGCGATGCAGGCAGCCACCGCCGGCCCCACGGGAGGAGAGCAGTGCGCAATGCAGGCAGCCACCGCCGGCCCCACGGGAGGAGAGCAGTGCGCGATGCACGCAGCCACCGCCGGCCCCACGGGAGGAGAGCAGTGCGCGATGGACGCAGCCACCGCCGGCCCCAAGGGAAGGGTGCAGCACACTGAAGCCCCAGTGTAAACAGAATCCCGACAGCCCTTGCCACACGCTTCTCATGTGTGCTTGTCCTCAATGTGTTCTTTTTTTCTGGAAGTCTCCAGCACATATTCCTCAAGTCTTAACACAGGGATTTCAATTTTTAATTTATTTTCACCTTCTGGAGTGGGCAAGTTACAAATAAGCCATTTCCCCTTTAGTTTGGAATCTGAGTTTAATCTATTTATTTCCTGAGGCAGAGTCTCTCTCTGTTGCAAAGGCTGGACTGCAGTGGTGCAATCGTAAGTCACTGCAGCCTCCATCTCCCAGGCTCAAGTAATCCTCCTGCCTTAGCCTCCAAAGCCACTGGGACTACAGGTGTGCACCACCATGCCAAATTAATTATTTTTTTGTAGAGACGGTCTTGCTATGTTGCCCAGGCTGGTCTCAAACTCCTGGGCTCATGCAATCCTCCTGCCTTGGCCTCCCAAGATACTGAGATTACGGGTGTGAGTCCCAGTAGCTGGCCCTGTTATTTTTGACAACAGATCTGCCCCGTGGTGCTCTCCTGAGCTGGGAGCTAATCTTGCCCAGATGCCAGCCAGGACCAAGCAGCAGCAGCGCCCCGTGCTGGCCTTGTTCTGCCAGGACAGCTCTCCAGCGTGCTGGCTGACATGACAGCAAGGCTCCACAAGCCTCCTGGGTTCCACCAGCACATCGGCCTAAGAGGTGGGGCTCGTGGCGCTGGGCCAGGCCTGAGGTAAGGACGACAAGTCCCGATCCTTGAAGAGCCCAGCCCAGAGGGGAGTCTCACTGGGAAGGACGGCTGACGAGGGAAGCAGAGGCTGCCGTGGAGAGGGCACAGGGGATAGGGAAGTGAAGCCTCTTCCAGAGAACTCCTGGCACCCGAGAGGGCCTGAGCTGCAGGTTCCAGGGTGAGCGACATTCAGGCTGAAGATCGATACAGTCCAAGCAGCAGCGAAGCCAACCACAGCAGCTGCCCTACCAGGCTCTCCCTGACACATCTCCTTTCTCTCCCGCCATGTGTAATCTTCCCAACCCAGAGCAGGGAGCCCCATTTTTAGAATAAATTTCTCTCCGTGCTAACTCCCCACAAGCCCCAAGCAGGTAGAAAAAAGGCTTCTACCTACTTGCTTGGCTCACTGCACTGAACACATGGCATCTGTGTCTCCATCCAGTGCTCCACTGACTGCGTGGAACACGGGTCTGCCTGCCTGTCTGCACTCCTAAAAGCTACCAGACTTTTTTTTTTTTGCTTCAAAGATAAGTATTCTGCACATGCTGCTCTTCTTGGTGTCACGGCGTCTCTGTGGTAGTGACACAGCAACATCCATGTCTCTTTCCTGCAGATGGCCCCTACCCCACTCTTCCCCCAGGCTATTTACAGGCATGGGCTGGGTGCCCTGCCGGCCCACCACATCATCTGCTCTGCAGGGGACAGAGCAAGGTGCCGCTCACTGTGACACAGCAAGGTCATGCCGTGCCCAGCTCAAAATGTTTATCCGCCCAGTACACCAGGTGGGAGAGGAATGGAATTACCACCTGGAACCCAACACCGGCTGACACACTTCTTCCACAGAGTAAAGGCAAACATCAATCTTACGTCGCCTTACTCCAAAGTCCACCTCCGGGATGCCTGCAGAATGCAGAGCTGTTTCCTGAAGAAACATGCAGACACACTAGTCTCTTCCACCTTCTCTGCAGGAAGGAAAAGTAGCCCTCCTGAGCTAATGTTGCTCCCTCTCACAGGGTAGAGAGGCCCTCAAGAACGGGTGGAGCCAGATACATTTAGCCACCGTCCTCGATCCACGTCGGCACGGCGGTCTGCATCCGTCAACGATGGCTCCTGGGTGGCTGGCCCACACCTCCGACAGTGAGCTCTTTCCCCAGCCTCGTGGGCGCCGACTTGACACAAGGGACAGACTGCTCTGAAGGCCACTAAACGCATGAAGGACGTTAGCCAGGCCTTCGGCTGAATGTCCATGTGTGTCGTCAACCACAGGAGCCTACGATTTGATTCTGGTGTTCGGATCGGCATGACTTAGGCGCAAGCTGGAACCGCAGGCGTTGATAATGACAACACCTGGAGACGGCATGCTTCTGGACTTGTCCTGATCACAAGGCCGCCTCTGGGGACCCACCTCCCTCCTGGCCTCCCTGTGTGACGCTCACGCTCCAGCACCTCTGCGGGTTCTTACAGAGCTCTGAGGAAAGCCAGAGTACTTCACGGGCAAGTCCAATGCACAGGGACGCCTCACGGCAAATCTCAACCTCAGCAGACGGACTCAAAGCTGCTGATGGAAGGAAAATCTGAGGGACGGCTGTGCCAACCAGACATGTGGTCTGAGCACAAGAGGCGGCACAGGCGGCCGCTGGCCACTCACCTTGTCCATTCGGTCCTGCTCGACGCCAAATTTCCCTCCGTAGCCGTGGGAGGCTTTTGGTCCTGTTTCAAGTTCCTTCTCCTTAAGGGTCTGATGTTCTTGAAAAACATTCTCTCTCAGCTTGTGAATGCTTGAAGGAAGGAAGAGGAAAATGGGAACAAATCAATAAAACAGATGCGCATCTTTGCCTCCTGAAATAAATAAGAACAGGTGACACTGTCTTCATAAATGTGGAAACCTGCTTGTTCACCAGTTCTCTCCCTGCACTGTGTTTCCTGCCCATCCTGCTGGCTGGTCCACCCACTTCGGCAGCCCCCAGTGAGATGCGTGCTCCGCAGGAGAAGGAACACAAATCTGGGCACAGTGGGATCATCCCAAATCCCCGCTAAAGACGGCTCTTCTGAAACCTGAGCTTTGTTTCACACAGGGAAAATAGTAAGCTAGTCTGTAATCATCCAGAGGTAGAAGGGAAACAGAGGCTGAGCTGCCTTTCTCTAACCACTGGCAGAAGTCCACTGGTGCTGAACATCTAGATGGTTCGTCTTTACTTGAAGTACTCCAGCTTTTCATACATTCAAAGAGAGAGGAAAGTGGTTCCCAATTCAACATCTAAACACCATTAAAAACTTTTTAATATAACCGATAATGAAACAGATCAAAAGATGCAGTCAGTATCTGGCAGGCCGGACACAGCTGTCATTGTGAGACCCCACAGTGGTATAAAGGCCACCTTCGCATCAGACTTTTTGCTCAGGAGACACCAGGCTGCCACCTAACATCTGGACAATAATCCTAGACCTGAGGATGAAATACAAACCAGGCTTGGAAACCACCCAATACCCTTATGAGCAGGGGAAAGAAAGACACCACTTCTAAAACCTGGGAAGGCCCCAGAGCATGAAACATGGTCTTATTCCCCACACGTTCCTCTCTGAATCCTGACCAATCCACAGGCTTTTGTACTGGACAGTTCTGTTCTTAATCCAAGCCACCCTCCAAGACATGTCTTGAAGCCAGAGGGAACAGGAGAGATGAGAAGAGGTATGACGACTCAACGAATTCGGGCGTCTGCCTAACCCCACAGCACACACCCAAGGCTGCAGTGGACTCTGAGTCAGCCCCATTCCAGTCTCCTGCCCTGGGCAGCCACATGGCCCTTGGAGTTCTGAAGCTGCTTCTGTGGAAGGCAGTGTGCTGAGCAAGCCACTAAAGCTTGTGTATAAAAAGCCAGCGTGGCCGGGTGCAGTGGCTCACACCTGTAATCCCAGCACTTTGGGAGGCTGAGGCAGGAGGATCGCCTGAGCTCGGAAGTTCGAGACCAGCCTAGCCAACATGTGAAACCCATGTCTACTAAAAATACAAAAAAAATTAGCCAGGTGCGGTTATAGGCGCCTGTAATCCCAGCTACTCGGGAGGCAGGAGAATCACTTGAACCCAGGAGGTGGAGGTTGCAGTGAGCTGAGATCGCACCACCGCACTCCAGCCTGGGCGACAAGAGCGAAACTCTGACAACAACAACAAAAATGCCATTGTGGCCAGGTGCAGAGGCTCACGCCCATGATCACAGCACTTTGGGAGGCTGAGGCAGGAAGATCACTTGAGCCCAGGAGTTCAAGACCAGCCTGAGCAACAAAAGCAAGACCCTGTCTTTACAAGAAATAAAAGAACTTAGCTGGCCACGGTGGCACACACCCATGGTTCCAGCTCCTCAGGAGGCTGAGGCAAGAGGACTGCTTGAACCCAGGAAGTCAATGCTGCAGTGCGCTGTGACTGCATTACTGCACTCCAGCCTGGGTGACAGAAAGCCCCTGTGAGGACTGTGCCTGAATCTTTCTCAGCTGAAGGGACCGTGGCCAAGCCAGACAGTCTTCCCAGGGTTCTGAGGCGGTCACCGGGTCAGTGGTGCTACCTGCACAGCCAGGGAAAAGGAGGGCACACTCTGAACCCAGCGTGGTCTAAAATAGAAGTCTGAGCACATTTTATAAGTTACTTTTATCTGCATTTCCTGACGGAAAAAACGGCCCCAAGAGCTGGCATTTGAGATAGTGCTGAGTGGGAGACAATGGCGGGGCTCACTCAGCTCCCGACTCCAGAGCTCACAGTACCTCACTACTACCACAGGATCATTTCCAGAGAATTGAAAAGGGAGGGACGTTTAAGGTCTAAGGGACTCGGACATCCCAGGCTTCAGAAGCCTCGCACTTATAAGGTAGAGCTCTGGGAAAACATGCTCCCTGATAAGAGCCACAATGCTGAAAGCAGATGCTCTAAAATTATAAGTATGGAAATGTTTGCCACGGGAACGTAAACATTACTGAGCACATAAGTACCTACATGCACACATAGAAACACCTATGTTACGTATGTGCATATATGCGTGTGTGCCTCATATTTGTCTACTGTATGGGTATCAGGTCAAGGAGATACGAGTAGGTTCCACCCAGGCTATCCCTCCACAGACGACCATGGCTAGAGGCCCTGCTACAGCCCGGCTCCCCCGCAGAGGGGCCCTCAGGAGGCGGCGGCGACGACGACTCTTACTTGATGTGCTCCTGGTGCCCGGAGCCCTGCACGGTCTTGGCACCCCAGCGTTGCTCCTTCTCACTCACATCGTTCTGAAAAGAAAAACGGCCGGTAAACCCCACAGCCCGGATTGTGACACAGACAAACCACCACCCCTCAAAGGAAAACCCAGAAGAGCCATTTCCACTTGCTGAAAAAGGAAAGCAAAGGCTGGCGGCTCCTACCACAAAATCGGGGTCGGTCTCCCAGTCGTCGGCTCCCGCGTCATCCTGGGTGATGGACACAGCGTGGCCTGCCGAAGCTTTCCACATCTGAAAGAGCAGCCGGGGGAGGGTTACGAGGCCTCAGGGGCGCCATCCAGAGGCCACAGAAGAGCCCTTTGGCCAAAGCTACTGAGATTCTAGGCAACCCAGGTGGACGAGGCTGCAGGCCAGCCAGTTCCTTCACGATCCCTAAGCCCGAATGACAACCACAGGAGTGAGAGAAACTCCTCGGGGCTCTAACGCTGCCATCAACTGCGTCAGAAATACACTGGAAATACTCTTTGGCTTCAACGCAAGTGAGAAAAGTTCTGGAAAATGAAGTCGGGTGTGCACTTACTTGATTGATTAAGAATATATGCGTGTTCTGCTAAATCATGATGACTCTTGTTCCAAGCGAAAATAAAGGCACCATTTGGGATTGCACGTTACAACACGCTCAACGTTACCAATGGTCAGTCTCATGGTACGTGTGTTTTTACCACCATTTTTTTAAACAACAGCATCCATTTTGATTTCAAGTGCTTACTGAAACTGTAACAATAATTTTCTTAATTCAGTCTGACAGTATAATAAAGGTTTCAAGTGGTTTACTGGAGAATTGCTTCACCCTGTACTTGGGAGGACACAGGAATATGAAATGCCACCTTCCCCTCTGCAAGTGGGCAGTCCCTTCCTCTCTCAGCACTTTAAGGCTGGAAGGTTTCCCCTGTCACAGAGAACAATGGCACATCTGTGAACCCTAATAAGATAATTCTTTTTGTAACTGCAGTGGTAAAATCTAAACTTTCAAGGGTTTTTTTTTTTTTTTTTAAAACTATGTATTAAAAGAACTAATTCCTTTTCCACAGAAACAGCAATACAATTTCACATAGGCCACAGAGCAACTGAGAGATTATTTTAAATCAAACCAGAAGCTGCGGCCAGGGGTCTGAACCCAGGACACCCAATTCACTTTTTCTCAGGCACCATGTTGGGACTGGAGTCCCTGGGATCAGGACAGGACAAAAGCCCTTCGCAGCCTGAGAATGTCCTATCTGGCTCCTCCTCCTCCAGCCTGGCTGGGTCTCAAGTCCAAATCAAAAGTGACAGTGAGGGGCCAATCAGGACACTGTGCTCTTAAATTTCTAACGCAACTTTGTCTCTCGGGCAAGGACCGTCTGACCCAAAGACAGGACCAACAAAGCCCCAAAGCACAGCAAGAATTTCCAGAGAGATCTGCTTTTGAGAGGATTTTAGAGAGCAGATGAACTAGAATCTTAGAACTGAAAGGCACGGCCCGACATGGTGGCTCACACCTGTAATCCCAGCACTTTGGGAGGCCAAGGTGGGCAGATCACAAGGTCAGGAGTTCAAGACTAGCTTGACCAACATGGTGAAACCCCGTCTCTACTAAAAATACAAAAAAATTAGCCTGGCATGGTGGCAGGCACCTGTATAGTCCCAGCTACTAGGGAGGGTGAGGCAGGAGAATCGCTTGAACCCGGGAGGCGGAGGTTGCAGTCAGCCGAGATTGCGCCACTGTACTCCAGTCTGGGCGACAGGGCGAGACTCCATCTCAAAAAGAAAAAAAAAAAAAGAACTGAAAGGCACAAGGGCACAACCAGTCAGTCTAGTCCCAATGCCCCATTTATAAATGAAGAAAAGGCTGCAGGAAAGAGAAATGGTATGCTCCGCCTCCAGTTGCCCCATGGCACCACGCTGCCCGGGCTAAGGGGTTGCCCATCTGTGGGACTTCAGCTGCCTATGGTTCCAACCCCTGAGGAAGTGGCCATAGGAAAGAAAGGACGGGAGTCCCTGCAGGCCTGGCCAGGTCGACCTTCACCCCCAAGTCACAGGTGAAAGAGGGCAGGTGTCTTTGCCTGTAACTTTTTCAGGCTCATCAGGGAAAGATTAGAAGGGCATTCTCTACCAATCTTCCCGAAGGCAGCTTCACTGGGGGCGGGGTGGACACTGCAAGCTTCACAGTCCCATGCCTGGGGGCCCCCACCCACTTTCAGGGGTGGCGAAGGGGCCAGATTTCCCCCTCAGGGAAGACAGGAATGCGTTCTGTTCCTCAGTTCCAGAGTTTTCTCCAACTGTCTCCTCTAGGTCATATACAACAGAAACGACTGTTTTTTACAATGAAATTTCCTTTCAGAAAATTATCACTCTCCCAGGAAATCCAGAGCAACAGCAACCTCCCGTTTCCTGTCGATGGGTTTCTGCCCTTACCATCCACAAGAAAGAATGTCAGGATGTTCACAACACACAAGCACCTTTCTTTCCGCTGGGAGATAAAAGGCTGTTCACAAAGCTCTGTTTAAAACCCGGCAATCCAACGAGGAATTTCCAGGCGTCGGGGAACGATTTCGTCTGTAAAAAGATTAAGGGTAAAAAGCTCAGAAGGCTGTCTATTGATCGGCTCCCTGGGCAAACCCTGCTGTGTAGAGATCTTTTTAGAATACTTCAGAAATCCTCCCAAACGTAACAAGGTTTTGTAATGAAATCTCAAAGGAGGATGGGAAGATCTGCATTTTACTAATGGAAAAGTTCAACACAGAGAAACTAAAGAAGAAAGTTTTAAAAGATTTCTAACTACATGATGCTTCTTATTAATGCAAACAGAAATTATTGCCTCAATTGCTAGTACACATTTACTGTCTGCTATAATTCTTACAAGTTTTTGCTCTTTATTCATACTAATTAATGACACTAAAATAAAATAGTTACTGTGAGCTTTTTACAAGAATAATATAAGAAAAGCACTCCTTGAGAGGATCATGATATGGCTGGGAGAAGAAACCAGTACGGTGACATCTATGAAGACGTGAGTGTGGCAGCTGGAGAGCCGAGAAGTAGGTTGTATTCTAATGCACATATACAGTTACAGCGCAGGGAGCAAGACTCCAGTTCCCCAGAGGGTGGCCAGGCACATGACCCCTTCCCTGGGACCACACATCAGCCTCAACTGGACACCACACACTGACAAATGAAATCCCTTTGTCCCTAGGAACAAGCCGGTCTCAGGCAGAGCAGTTTCTCATGCATTAGGAACGAGGGGATGGCACTTGGCTGGCCCTCCCAGTAATTAATTCATTTCCTATCTGGTTCCTGACCCAAGTATTTGCTCTGTCTCTCTCCCGAGTTCTCTTTGGCAACCCTAACTTCTAGAATGCTTGGTACATTCTTGTTACTGCAGTTACTAGTACAATCAGCAAGCATCTATACAACTCTGCCTAAAAAACTAGCCAGGCACGGTGGTGTATACCTGTAGTCCCAGTTACTCAGGAGGCTGAGGAGGGGGACATGCTTGAGCCCAGGGGCTCACGGGGGCAGTAACCCATGATCACACCGCTGCACTCCAGCTTGGGAGACAGAGGGAGACCCTGTCGGAAAAATAAATAAATCATAACGTAAAAACTAGAAATCTACTCATGTGCAGCTTAGGATAGGCTCAAATCTACGATTTTATCCCCTCAATATTTGAAATTTTAAAAAGTCACAAAAATAAGCAACAGATAACAAGCTTGATTGTTTTATGGATCCAAAGATAATGCCTCTAGACCCCTACCTCAAACCATACAGAAACACTAACTCAAAAATGAACTGAAATCCTAAAAAGATGTAAACTGTTGTGACTTTGAATTTGGCAACAGTTTCTTAGATATGATACCAAAACTTAAGAGGGGAAAAAAATAAATTGTACAAAATTAAAAACTTTGTGCTTCATCAAGGTGACAGACGATTCTCTGAGAGAAAACTGTTTGGAATCATATATCCAGAATATATACAGGAACCCTTATAATTCAATAATCAAAAGGGCAAATAACCCCATTTAAAAATGGGTGAAGGACCGGAAGAGACATTTCTTCAGAGATACACAAATTGCCAATAAGATCAGGAAAAGTCTGTTCAATGTCATTAACCATCAGGGCAATGCAAATCAAAACCACAGCAACAGCCCACCTCACACGCACTGGGATGGCAAAAATGAAACAGACAATGACGAGTCTCAGCAATGGTGTGGAGAAACCGGAATGCTCACAGATTGCCGATGGGAATGGGAAACAGAAAAGGTCTGGCAGCTCCTCGGAAGGTTAAACGCAGGTACCATATGACTCAGCAACTCCACTCCTAGGTCCACACCCAAGAGAAATGAAGGTAGAAGCACATAAAACTTGTACCTTAGCGTTCAGAACAGCACCATTCATAGCAGTCAGAAACAGGAAACACTCCACAAGTCCATCAACTGCTAAACAGACACATGTCACCTGGCCTACCTAACACAAAGGTGTTTTATTCCGCCACCAAGAGGAATACAGCACTGACACCTGCTACAGAGGGAATGAACCTCAAACACATTACGCAAAGCCAAACCACACACACAAGACTTACCACATAGTATATGACTCAATTTCTATGGAACGTCTGGAGCTGGCAAATCTACACAAACAAAACATACAGTACTGGGCGGACAGTGGTGGTGGTCGGGAGGTCATGGCTAAAGGGTACAGTTTCCTTATGAGGTGATACAATCATTCTGAAACTGACTGCAGTGATAGTTGTACAACTCCATGAAGATACTAAAAACCAGTGGGTAGTACACATTAAACAGGTGCACTGTATGACATGTGAATTATATCTCAATAAAGCCGTTACAAAAAATCCTGTTCAAAAGATGGCTGGGCACGATGGCTCACGCCCGCAATCCTAGCACTTAGGGAGGCCGAGGTGGGCAGACTGCTTGAGCAGCCGCCCACTGCACTCCAGCCTGGGTAACAGAGCAAGACTCCATCTCAAAAAACAAACAAAAAAAAACTGTTCAAAAGAAGATAATGACTCTGTCCAACCTCATTAATATTAAACCTTCCTTGCAAACGTCAGTGTACAAAGCAGGACTACACCAACGTGAAGTAGTCTTGCTCTGTCGAAACAGAGTGGAAAATTCCTGTTTTTTTTTTTTTTTTCTTTTTCAGACAGTCTTGCTCTGTTGCCCAGACCAGAGTGCAGTGGTGCTCTCTCAGCTCCCCGAAACCTCCATCTCCTGGGTTCAAGCAATTCTCCTGCCTCAGCTTCCCGAGTAGCTGGGATTACAGACATGCGCCACCACACCCAGCTAATTTTTTATATTTTTAGTAGAGATGGGGTTTCATTATGTTGGCCCAGCTGATCTCCAACTCCTGGCCTCAAGCGGTTTGCCCGCCTCAGCCTCCCAAAGTTCGGGGATTACAGGCACAAGCCACTGCACTCAGCAGCACCCCCACTAGCAGCTTTTTTTTTTTTTTTTTGAGACAGGGTCTTGCGCTGTGGTACAGGCTGTAATGCAGAGGCACAATCTCAACGTAACCTCTGTATACCAGGTTCAGGTGAGTCCCCCACCTCAGCCTCCCAAGTAGCTGGGACTACAGGCATGTACCACCACCACCAGCCAATTTTCCTATTTTTAATAGAGTTGGGGTTTCTCCATGTTGGCCAGGCTGATCTCGAAACTCCTGGGCTCAAGCAATCCACCTGCCTTGGCCTCTCAAAGTGCAAGGATTAGTGGTGTAAGCCACCGAGCCCAGCTGAAGAATGTTATACATGACAAGACAGAACTCTCTCTCCAGCATCAGCCTTCCATTAGCCTCAGCACCTTTGGCAGAGGAGGAGCAAGGAACCAAAAAGGCACTCGGCAGCCAAAATCGTGATCACAGACACATTCCCCACACCACACTTACTCAAGGGAAACCCCGCCCATTCTCATTCCCAGCACTTCTACCATTTACGCAAATGCAGTGCGTGAGCAGATGGGGCGGGCCTGGCCTGCTCACAGAGCACAGTCCCTGCTCTTGGCTGTCCCAGGCCACCGGAATACTGCAACACAAGGCAGTAGCCAGCACTCACAGCAATTCGCTCTCAAGGACACCTGTTTCTGAGCACCTACTGAAGACCTGAATTGCCAATTATGTGCACTGTCATTGTAAAAGTGTTTTAAAAACAAGTCCATCAAAATGCTACAATTAAAAGTCAGCTTTAAGCAAGGTGCGGTGGTTCACGCCTGTAGTCCCAGTACTTTGAGAGGTTGAGGCGGGCGGATCACAAGATCAGAGGTTCGAGACCAGCCTGACCAACATGGTGAAACCCGGTCTCTACTTAAAAATACAAAAATTAGCTGGCCGTGGTGGCACACACCTGTACTGTCAGCTACTCAGGAGGCTGAGGCAGGAGAATTGCTTGAACCCGGGAGGCAGAGGTTGCAGTGAGCCAAGAACACGCCATTGCACTCCAGCCTGGGCAGCAGAGCAAGAGTCTGTACTCCGTCTCAAAAAAAAAAAAAAAAAAAAGGCAGCTTTAGCTGGGCCCAGCTACTTGGGAGGCTGAGGTGGGACGATCACTTAAGGCCAGCAGTTCAAGGTTGCAGTGCGCTAGATGGCACCTGTGAAGAGCCACTGCCCTCCAGCCTGGGGACAGGGTCTTTCTCTGTCACCCAAGCTAGAGTACAGTGGTGCAATCATAGCTCACTGCAGCCGCCAACTCCCGGGCTCAAGAGATCCCCTGCCTCAGCCTCCCGAGTAGCTGGGACTACAGATGCCCACCACCATGCCTGGTACATTTTTCTTTTTCGGTAGACAGAAGGCCTCCCTATGTTGCCCAGGCTGGTCTGGAACTCCTGGACTCAAATAATCCTCTCACTTTAGCCTCCCAAGGTGCTAGGATTACAGGTGTGAAACACTGCACCCCGCCCCAGGCCACAAGAAACTTATTTTCAGTAAGCTTTAGCAGACCGTTAGCTTCCAGTTCCAGGGGCCCTAATATCAAAACAACCCTGCCTCCCCAACTTTTTATTCTCATAGGTCCTCGATTCCCACTTAAAAGACTCTTCCTGGTTCCTTGAGTATCTGGCGAATACTTCTCTAACCAGAGGAGAAATAGGACGGACTCAGTGCTCTGGAGCCGGTGACTCACCCACACGGTCAAACATGGGACTGGAGACGGGGCCAGCGCCCCTCCTTCACCACAGCCTTGAGGGCTGCGGTATGGATCATGCCTTAAGGACCTAGTGGGTGAAGTCCCCCCAAGAGAGCCTGTGCAGCCAAGTCAACACTGAGCCCAAAGGGAGCGCATGGGATTCCAGGGAGCGCTCATCGGATACCTGCGGAGCTTCCTTCAGCAGAAAATCAATTCCTTCCTAGAGGGCCAGACACTGTCCCCTCTTACCCGAGGCCTTCCAGTACCGGGCATCAGGCACCCGTTAGACTATCCAGATGATGGAAACGCAAGGAACAGAAAACCCCAAAGCACCTTTCTGGTGATTTCAAATACACCCCGAAGGAGGAACGGTTCCAAATTTAGAGCCTCACGACAAGCTACAGCCGCGCCTCGCTGCCTCCACTGACCTGATTGCAAAACCTCCGCTCAGGTGCGGGCCGGGAGGATCCCCAGCTGCTCGCCGGATCCCACAGTGAGCCCCCCAGAGCTGCGGACCCCTTCCCTCCGAACCCCAATTCCCTTCCCTGGACCCCTCCTCGGCAGACCCCAATCCCCTCCCTCGGACCCCTTTCTCTCAGACCGCTCGCCCTTTCCCTAACACGCCTCCCTCACCTTCCAAGGCCCCTGGAAACCCGGCCCCCTACGCTCGGATTCCCGAACCCCACAGGCCCAACTCTCCTCCCTCAGGCCCCAATCCCCTCCCCCTCGGAACCCATCCCGGTCTCCTATTCCCTTGGACCCACGACCCCTCCCAGCCTGGCCCCTCTCCTGCCCTGAAGCCCTCGGGGACCAGGGACCCTCACCTCAGAGCTGGGACCCCCGTTTGGCCGCTCTCTAACCTTCTCCGCGGACCCCCAGCCCCGAGCCCTCCGCGGACCCCAGCCGGATCCTCGGGCCCAGATCCGACCTCGTGGCCCTCGCGGACCCCCGGCCTTCGCCCGGCCCCGCCCCAGGCCAGGAAAGCCTGGCCGCTCTGCCCCAGCTCCCGAAACCGCGAGCGGAAGAGCGGTGAGACCGCTGCGGCCGTCGCTTCCTTCCCCTTTTGCGGCCCGACGACGCCACAGGACGGGGGCAGAAGAGCCAGGTCTGCCGCCCGGGCGGACGCCGCGCTCGCTCACCGCCGCCGGGGTTCGGTCTGGCCCGGGTCGGCCCTGGCTCCCGCCGCGCCCTCCGCTCCCAGGCGCCAGGCTCCACTTCCGGTTCCGCGGCGGGGGGCGGGGCCGCATCCGGGTCCCCTTGCGGCTCCGCCCCCGCCCCCGCCCCGCCCCCGCCCCGCTCCCGCGTCCCGGCCCGCACGACCCTCGGGTTCCGCCCGCAGCCTGCGAAGCGCGAGCCCGGCCCCTGGCGAGCCTGCAGGGCGCGCCGGAAAGTAGCGTCGCGCGCCGAAGAGGGGCGCCGAGAAGCACACAGCCCGCGGCGGGGGCTCAGGATCCGCGGCGCTTACGGGGGCCGGGAGAAGGAAGCCAGCCCCGGGCGACGCGCGGACCCTGAGCCCGGGGGCGCCGAGCCCCTTCAGCATGTCTCCGCCTTCCCTCCGCTCAGCCCCAGCGTCGCCCCATCGCGCGCACCCAGCGGTCCTCGTCCGCCCGCTCACAATGCACCCCTGCAGAAAGGGCCACATGGGTGTCAGGGACGCGAGCCCGAGCCGCAGGGACCCAGCAGCCTGGAAGGTGAGTGAGGCGTTAAACCGCGTGGGTTCTCACCCGGGAGATGAGATACGTGCCGGCAAGTGAGAGTTTCGTGACATCGTCCCGAAGAGAAGCACCTCGGACCCCAGCCCATCTGGGGGACCAGAGGTCACTTTGGGCAATTCACATGTTAGCCAAGGTGTGACAGCCCCATAGGAGTGAAGGGAAGGAGGGAAGAACTTTCCAGGCGGGGAAATCAGCAGGTTCCGAGGCGCCGAGGCAGGGACGGCCGTGCAGCAGGGGAACTGAAGGAGGCTCAGCTCAGCTTGGCAAGAGGGCCGCTTGTGCAGCCGAGCCCGGTCATGCAGAGGCCGAAGGAGTGCAGAGAGGACCTCGGTCTTTATTCCGGGAGTCGTGGCAAGTTCCTGGAGGCAGTTAAGCACATAAGAGGCGTCAGTGAAGTCTGTGCCAGGAGCCCTGACTCACGCCTGTGATCCCACCACTTTGGGAGGCCGAGACGGAAGGATCCCCTGAGGCCAGGAGTTTGAGACCAGTCTGCCCCGCCCAGTCTCTAAATAGATAAATACATCATGAAGTTTGAATTGTAATGAGATCACTCTGTCTGCTGTGTGGAGAATGGATGGGAAGAGGGCCAGGTAGAGCCTAATGTAACCAATTCGTGCAACCCTCTGGCGGCAGGTAAGATGGGGAGAAGCATGTAGAGAGCTAAACTGTCACATGTGACGATGGGGTGGGAGTGCGGGTGGCGGAAGGAAATGTCAGCTGTTGACCATTTTTTAAAGGGAAAGCCATGACTTTCATACACATGTAAAGTGAACATGTCAAATATTTAATTTAACTCAACGAATACATCATAAGATTTTACGAATTGTTTAAAGAATTTGGCCAGATGTAGTGGCTCACGCCTGTAATCCCAGCACTTTGGGAGGCCAAGGCAGGAGGATTGCTGGAGGTCAGGAGTTTGAGACCAGCCTGGGCAGCATGACAAGACTGTCTCTATGGAAAAAAAAAAATTTTAATAAAAAAATTAGCCAGGCATGGTGGTGTGTACCTGTGCTCCCAGCTACCCTGGAGGCTGAGGCAAAAGGATCACTCCAGCACGGACAACGGAAACCCTGTTTCAAACAAAAACAAAAATGAAAAACGAAACGAAAAAACCCAAAGAAGTCAAAAGAATGAATTTGCAGAAACGAGTCTGTCTCCAGTGCCATGGTCAATTGCATTTAACTGGACACAGCTAATTTACGTTTTCTGTGGACAAAGATTGTTGGCCAGGCTTGTAATCCCAGCCCTTTGAGAGGCAAGGCCAGGAGTTCAAGACCAGACTGGGCAACATAGCATCTCTGAAAAAGAAAATTTTTTTTTTTTTTTTTACATTGCAGACTTTTTTTCTTTCTTTAATTTTTGGAGACGGGCTGGAGTGGAGTGGCGCAATCATGGCTCACTGCAGCCTCGACCTCCAGGGCTCAAGCAGTCCTCCCACCTCAGCCTCCCTAGTACCTGTAGCTGGAACTACAAGCACATGCCACCACGCTTGGCTAATCTTTAAAAATATTTGTAGATACTGGGTCCTACAGCTTTACAAGCCGGAAATCGTTTTTGTAAGACCAGATTTGTTGACATATAATTCACAGAAAATTCAGTACACCCATCTCAGTGTTTTGGGGGTTTTGTGCAGTATATTCACAGGGTTGTACAGCCATCGCCGCAGTCTAATTTTAGAACATGTACCCCCTGCAAAAGAAACCCTACTCATCAGCAGTCAGCCCCCCTGCGTCCCCTGTCTCCCCGCCTGAGCAACCGTGAATCCACTTGCGGCCAGTGAGGTGGACATTATTGCTTCCATTTTACAGAGAAGGAAAGCCAAAACTCACAGCTGACTTTTCAGCAGGAGGGCAGTGTTTGTGGTTTAGAAAGTCCAGTCTGCAGCCGGGCACGGTGGCTCACACCTGTAATCCCAGCACTTTGGGAGGCCGAGGTGGGCGGATTCCAAGGTCAAGAGATTCAGACCATCCTGGCCAACATGGTGAAACCCCATCTCTTCTGAAAATACAAAAATTAGCCAGGCGTGGTGGCACATGCTTGTAATCCCAGCTACTCGGGAGGCTGAGGCAGGCTGAGGTCCCAGATATTCCCTTGAACCTGGGAGGTAGAGGTTACAGTGAGCGGAGATCATGCCACTGCACTCCAGCCTAGTGACAGAGTGAGACTCCATCTCAAAAAAAAAAACACCAGTCTGCTGCCAGGTGAAGGGCAGGCTGCTTCAGAGTGGCTCCCAGGGAGAAAGGGGTGGCGCATTCTTCCACATGCCCATTGTGCTCCTTCAGGAGAGTGCGGCAGAGACCCGAGGCTGGCCACAGAGGAATTACATAGACAATGTCAAATTTGCAAAGCAAAAAGTATAGCTGTGCTCAGAAACAAGTAGCGCCTAGGCACAGTGGCTCATCCCGGCAATTTGGGAGGCTGAGGCGGGTGGCTCACTTGAGGTTAGGAGTTCGAGACCAGCCTGGCCAGCATAGTGAAGCCCTGTCTCCACTAAAATTACAAAAAGAAAAAAGAAAAACAACCAAAAAAATAGCTGGTAGCTGGGGCACGGTAGCTCATGCCTGTAATCCCAGCACTTTGGTAGGCCGAGGCAGGCAGATCACCTGACGTCAGGAGTCCGAGACCAGCCTGGCCAACATGGTAAAACCCCGTCTCTAATAAAAATAGAGAAGTTAGCCGGGCATGTTGGCAGGCGCCTGTAATCCCAGCTGCTTGGGAAGTTGAGGCAGGAATCGCTTGAACCCAGGAGGTGAAGGTTGTAGGCTGAGATCGCACCAGTGCACTCCAGTCTGGGCGACAGTGTGAGACTCCATCTCAAAAAAAAAAAAAAAAAAAAAAAAGAAGTTGATACCTCTGTGAGCCAGAAATGAAGAGAAATGCAGAGTGCTGGAGTGCTGAGTGGGCCTGGAACTGAAAGGTGCTGGGCAGGGGTCACCCGTGCTTGTAAAAGAAAGCTGAAAAGAAGCACACAGCCAGGGGCGCACCAGTGGTCCCAGCTACTTGGGAGGCCGAGGCAGGGGGTAACCACTTAAGACCAGCTGGAGCAATGTGGTGCGGTCCTGTCTCAAAAGCTAAAACAAAGAAAATTTTAAAAACCCAGGTAGCCAAAGAGGGATGTCTAAACAGCCTTATGTCCAGGATCTGAGCAATCCAGTCCCCGACTTGGGGTGCAGATGGGACCTGGGGCATTCGCACCACCAGGCAGGGCCATGGGACTCAGCACACAGGCGACAGACGTGACTGTCCACCCAGCCCCCCGACTCTCCATGATACTAAGTGGGCGGGTGGATGTGGCTGTCCAGCTCTACTCCATTTCCCAGCTGCCCTCGGAGGTAGGAGCTGCCACGTGGCCAGGTTCTCGCCCATGGAACGTGAGGGGAAGTGACATGCAAGGCTTCTGAGCCTGGACCATCATACCTCCCGGGGCTGCCCCCACCTCAGATCAGCTGCCCAGGCTACTGCAGCACATGATGACAAACTCAGGGCCTCAGACGACGCAAGTGCACGCTGTTCAGTTCCGGAAGCCGGAAGTCCGAAACCTGTTTCATGGGCTGAAGTTAAGGTGTCTGTGAGGCTCGTTCCTTTTGGAGACGAGCCCAAAAGGGGAGGCTCCTTCTGTGGCCTCTTTAGTTCCTGCATCACTCAGACCCGTGCAGTGGTCTGCACACCTGTTTTCTCTCCATATGGATACGTCTCTTTGCCTCCCTGTTACAAGAACACTTGGGATCGCATTTGGGGCCCACCCAGAATATCCAGGATCATCTTCCCATCTCAAGATCCTGATTTCGTCACATCTGCCGACTCCTTTTGGCCATGTAAGCAACACTCAGGTGTTCTGACGGTTAGGATGCAGACATATTTGGAGGCCATTATTCAGCCTGCCACCGGTGACAGCCGTGACCTTGGAAACCGTGTTGAGGACGGCAGAGCCCACCAGCCTGCATCCCTCCACGACTGCACAGAGCAGAGCTTCCTGACTGTCCCTTTCTCCTCCTCTGTCTGACCTGGACATACACCCTGGCCTGTGACCTGAAAGCGAGAGAAAATCCTGCTGTGTTTAGGAGACTTGTGTTTGGAGTCCGTTTGTCCCTGATGTTTAGCCTACCCTAACACAGAGAGGTGGAGGCAGCTGCAGGACGGGAGACGGGCAGCGTCACACACAGTGAGGAAGAGAGAAAATGAAACATTTCCTACCTAAAACGAACCTAAAATATAAGTTCCAAAGCAATTGTGAAACTTAATACTAAATAAGACAGCCAAAGGCCAGGCACAGTGGCTCCACGCCTGTAATCCCAGCACCTTGGGAGGCTGAGGCAGGCAGATTGCTTGGGCTCAGGAGTTCAAGACCAGCCTGGGCAATGTAGTGAGACCCTGTGTCTACAAAACGTTAAAAAATTAGCCGGGTTGGTGGCCTGTGCCTATAGTCCCAGCTGCGTGGGAGACTGAGGCAAGAGGATCAGCTGAGCCCAGAAGGTCAAGGCTGCAGTGAACCATGATTTCACCACTGCACTCCAGCCGGAATGATAGAGGGACACCCTGTCTCAAAATATAAAATCAGTAGGAAAGCTGATACCGTGAGCAATGGAAACATGAATTCTTGAAGTTGAATTTTATATATAGAATGCGAGAATGATTTTCAAAATGTATGTTTGGAACCAGGCCCATGTGGCTCATGTCTGTAGTCCCCGCTGCTCAGAAGGCTGAGGCGGGAGGACCCCTTGAGCCCGGTTGTTAAGAGTTCAAGGGTGTAGTGAGTTATAATCATACCAGCACACTCCAGCCTAGGTGACAGAGTGAGTCCCTGACTTAAAAGGGACCTGAGCACAGTGGCTCACACCCGTAATCCCTGCCCTTTGGAGGCCAAGGCCGGCGGACCACCTGAGGTCAGGAGTTCGAGACCAGCCTGGGCAACATGGTGAAACTCTGTCTCTACTAAAAATACAAAAATTAGCCAGGAGTGGTGGTGGTTGCCTGTAATCCAAGCTGCTTGGAAGGCTGAGGCAGGAGAATCGCTTGAACCCAGGAGGAGGAGGTTGCAGTGAGCCAGGATTGTGCCATTGCACTCCAGCCTGGGTGACAATAGTGAAATTCCGTCTAAAAAAAAAAAGGGAAAAAGTCACCCAGATTGTCAACGCACTGAATCAAAAGAAGCAATAAATCTTGGTTTTTTTTTGCCGTTGTTTTCTCTACGGCAGAGGTCCCCAACCCCTGGGCCACAGTACCAGGACAGGTCTGTAGCCTGTTAGGAACCAGGCCACACAGCAGGAGGCGAGTGGCTGGTGAGTGAGTGTTATGACCTGAGCTCTGCCTCCTGTCAGATCCGAGGTGCCATTAGAGTCTCCAAAGTGCAAACCCTGCTGTGAACTGCACATGCGAGGAGCCTAGATTGCACTCCTGAGAATCTGATGCCTGATGATCTGAGGCGGAACAGCCTCCTCTGGAAACCACCACACCCTGTCTGGAAAAACTGCCTTCCATAAAACCAGCCCCTGGCCAAAAAGGTTGGGGATTGCGCTCCAGCCTGGGGACAGAGTGTAGATTGTACAGAACGTAGATTTCCCCTAAAAGAGAACACTTTGCAGTGTTGTTTCACAATATGTCAAAGAAATCTACGGAGGGTAAAAGACTGATTTCTTTCAGGGTCTGCTGGCATGGATGCTATCCCAGAATCAGGTCGGGGTTTGGGAGTGCACAGAGTCTGTTTTGTCACTCAAGATGTCAGTGCTGACCGGTTGTGCCTGAACTCCAGCGGGAGGAGGGTACAGTTAGGCACCTCCGGCCCCACACAGTGGTCTCAACTAGCTCTTCAGGTCTCTTGTTTTTTGTTTGTTTTTCTTTCTGAAACAGAGTTTTGCTCTTGTTGCCCAGGCTGGGGTACAGTGCTGCCATCTCGGCTCACTGCAACCTCCACCTCCCGGGTTCAAGCAATCCTCCTGCCGCAGCCTCCCAAGTAGCTGGGGTTACAGGCATGTGCCACCACACCCGGCTAATTTTTTTCTTTTTTTCTGAGATGGAGTCTCCCTCTGTCGCCAGGCTGGAGTGCAGTGGTGTGATCTCGGCTCACTGCAACCTCCGCTTCCTGGGTTTAAGCGATTCTCCTGCCTCAGCCTCCCGAGTACCTGAGACTACAGGTGGATACCACCATGCCCAGCTAATTTTTAGTAGAGACAGAGCTTCACTATCTTGACCAGGATGGTCTCGATCTCCTGAGCTCGTGATCTACCCACCTTGGCCTTCCAAAGTGCTGGGATTACAGGCATAAGCCACCATGCCCGGCTTCTAATTTTGTATTTTTAGCAGAGACAGGGTTTCTCCATGTTGGTCAGGCTGGCCTCAAACTTCTGACCTCAGGTGATCCGCCCACCTCAGCCTCCCAGAGTGCTGGGATTATAGGTGTGAGCCACTGCACCCGGCCGTTTCTTTCAGATTTCTTTGAAATCCTCTTGGCCAAGGGGAGGGGTCTATTCAGTTGGTTGGGGGGCTTACAGTCTTACTTTTGGTTTGTATACAGACTCTGTGGCTGTGTAATTGTCAGAGGCCCGTGAACCAGAGCAACTCCATCATGAGCAGGAGCTGGGTAAAATGAGGCTAAAGCCTGCTAGGCTGCATTCCCAAACCGTTAAGACATTCTAAGTCATAGGGGTTCAGCACAAAATACAGGTCAGAAAGACCCTGCTGACAAAACAGCTTACAGTACAGAAACTGACTAAAACCCACCAAAACCAAGACAGCAATGAGAGTGTCATCCGGTCGTCCTCACTCCTACACTCCCACCAGCGCCATGACAGTTTACAGGAAGTTACCGTATATGCTCTAAGAAGGGGAGGCACAAATAATCCACCCCTGGTTTAGCATATCATCAAGAACTAACTGTAACGATGGGCAGCCAGCAGCTCTCAGGGCCGCTCTGTCTATGGGGTAGCCATTCTTTTTTTTTTTAAGACAGGGTTTCACCGTGTTGGTCAGGCTGGTCCCGAACTCCCGACCTCACATGATCCACCCGCCTCGGCCTCCCAAAGTGCTTGGATTACAGGCGTGAGCCGCCACGCCTGACCAAGTAGCCGTTATTTTATTCCATTACTTTCTTAATAAACTTGCTTTCACTTTACTCTGTGGACTCGCCCCGAATTCTTTCTTGCACGAGATCCAAGAACCCTCTCTTGGGGTCTGGATTGTGACCCCTTTCCTGAAACAATAAACCGTAAAAGGTGGTGGTGTCTGTCCACTGCTGAAACCTTTCATCATGCTCATGACTGTGAGTCCGAAGTTCAGACAGGGCCCATGGGGGCGGCTCAGCTTCATTCCGACGGTCTCCGCTGGGAGGGCTCATCCAGTCGGCTGTGGCTGCCGTGAATATCGCGTCTCTGCGTCTGGGCCTTGCTTCTGACTGCTGGATACGCCCGAATGGCTTCGTCTCCCGGCGTGGCTGTGGGGACTGGCGTGTCCGGGTTGGCCTCTTCACCTGTGTGGCTGGCACTTAGAATCGGACGGCAGGAGCGGCGGGAGACAGACCGCAAGCAGCTCTGTCCCATCCTTCCACGTGGCTAGCGTGAGCGTCCTCATGCAGCATGGCAGTCTTGGAGTAGGAAGACTTCTTACTCGGTGGCTTGTTTCTTTCTAAACGAGAGTTCCACAAAGTCCAGACGGAAGCTGCAAATTGTGCTGTGACCCAGCTCCAGGTCTCAAAGTTACATCTGCTACATTCTTTTGGTCAAGCAAGTCACTAAGGCCAGCCCAGGTTTAGGGGAGGGGCGTTAGAATCTTACCTTTCGCTGGGAGGAGTAGCAGAGAATTTGCAGCCTGTCTTCAATGTTTTGTTGTATACTGTGTGCATTTCATCAAGTCTAAACCTTGGCCCTCTGAGGGTTTTCTGAAGAATCACTGGCAAGAGGCGCATTGGCTGATGGGAGAAAAAGGCAGACACACGTTTATTTACCGTGTGTAGACAGGAGCCTTCAGAGTGGAGACCCAGCCCCCAGAGAGGTACGGAGGCTCATCCAGGCCTGTCTAACCTGCCTTATTTTGTTGTTCTGTTGTTTTAGGCTTTTAGCAGCCCAAAGCCATGGTTTTTAGTTTCTGTCTCTAGTGATAAATTGAAAAGAGGGATGAGGGAGGGGCTTTAATGGCCCAACCAGAAATGGAAACTAAGAGATACAGGAACTGTGTTCTCTTCTTGGACACCCCTGTCGGGTCTTGAGGCTACAGAATGAATGAGGGCTTGGATCCTGGCAAATCAGGTTCTGGGAGCGGGGGAGGAAGAGGCCTGGCTAGCCAGCGGGGTCTTGTAACAGAGATGAAACCTCACAAGTAGAAGTCATCAGAGATGATAAACGGCTCTTTTCAGACCTTTCAAGGTGTTCTGTGCTCAGTTAACCTCTCCTAGATCCAGGGAAGGCCTGGCTGCACTGACGGAGATTCTCTACAGATGTGAGTTTCCCTGACAGTACACTGTTTGGCAGGGCCACTTAATCTGCTGGCCCTGTAAGAGCCATTTCAAAATAATGTCAGAAATACAGTTTGGGGTAAATGTTTCTGTTGTTGTTGAGACAGTCGGGCTCTGTTGCCCAGGCTGGAGTGCGGCAGGGTAATCACAGCTCCCTGCAGCCTCCACCTCCCAGGCTCCCCTGCGTAGCTGGGGCTACAGACACACACCACCACGCCGGGCTAGTTTTTGTATTGTTTGGAGAGATGGAGTTTTGCCACGTTGCCCAGGCTGGTCTCGAACTGATGAGCTCAAGCGATCCACCTACCTCGGCCTCCCAAAGTGCTGGGATTACAGGCCTGAGCCACTGCACCCAGCTTGGGGTAAATTCTTTTGATTTCCTTCCGTGTCATTGCTTGTAAGAAACATCCTAATTTAAGATGCCAAAATGTGAAAAAATGGCCACAGTGAGGAAGGAGGCCCTTAATCACCCTTAATCCTCAAGCATCTGAGACCGCTTTCCCCTGGCCTTCTGCATTGCGTTTCAATAGGAAAGGTAAAACATAGCAGACCGGGGCTGCCCTTAAGCCCTGGAGATGGCAGGCCTGGTACGGAGGGATCTTTCCAGAAGGCATTGTTTTTGCTTAAACACGATCAGACCCCACCTAAGTCACGCACCCACGTCTGCTTCGTGGATCAAGACCTTTTCACCTGTAACTTCTAAGACTAAGCCGCTGCTCCACTTCACTCCCAGTTCAGTGTTGGAAAGGTTTGTTTGCGGCCGTTCCGGCTCCAGCAGCAGAACTGATGAAATGCAGTGTGGATGGGGCGTGCTGGGTTGTGATGTACAGTATTTCAGCTGTGGGCTGCAGTCAGAGTTTGAAACTGGGCAAAGTTACCATAACAAAGTGAAGGGGTAAGAAGCAGCATTCTCAGACATCCAGAGACAAAGACAGTTTGTCACATAGAGGGTCTGCCTGAGACAATTATTAGAAATTGTCGGCCAGGCATGGTGGCCCACGCCTGTAATCCCAGCACTTTGGAAGGCCGAGGCAGGTGAATGATGAGGTCGAGAGTTCAAGACCAGCCTGACCAAGATGGTGAAACCCTATCTCTACTAAAAATAATGCAAAAAGTACCTGGACGCGGTGGCAGGTGCCTGTAATCCCAACACTTGGGAGGCTGAGGCAGGTGAATCACTTGGACCTGGGCAGCAGAGGTTGCAGTGAGCTGAGATCATGCCACTGCACTCCAGCCTGGGTGACAGAATGAGCCTTGGCCACACACACACAAAATTTTTTTCTGTATTTTCTTTTTGAGGTAAGGTCTTGCTGTATTGTCCAGCTGGAGTATAGTGCACAGTTGTAACTCACTACAGCCTCAACCTCCAGAGCTCAAGTGCTCCTGCCACCTCAGCAGCCAGAATAGCTGGCACCACAGGCATGTGCCACCACAACCTGCTAATTTTAAATTTACTGCAGAGGCAGAGCCTCACTACATTGCCCAGGCTAGTTTTGAACTCCTGGCCTCAAGCACTCCTACAGCCTTGGCCCCCAAAAATGTTGGGATTACAGATGTGAGCACTGTGCTCAGCAAACGTTTTATTATGGGAAATCTCACACACGTGCAGGTGGATTAATAAACTGTTGTGAATGCATCGCGCATCCTCACGCACACGTGCAGGTGGGTTAATAGTGTGAAGGCATCGCGCATCCTCACGCACATGTGCAGGTGGGTTAATAGTGTGAAGGCATCGCGCATCCTCATGCACATGTGCAGGTGGGTTAATAGTGTGAAGGCATCGCGCATCCTCACGCACATGTGCAGGTGGGTTAATAGTGTAGTGAATGCATCGCGCATCCTCACGCACATGTGCAGGTGGGTTAATAGTGTGAAGGCATCGCGCATCCTCACGCACACGTGCAGGTGGGTTAATAGTGTAGTGAAGGCATCGCGCATCCTCATGCACATGTGCAGGTGGGTTGATAGTGTAGTGAAGGCATCGCGCATCCTCACGCACATACGCAGGTGGGTTAATAGTGTAGTGAAGGCATCGCGCATCCTCACGCACATGTGCAGGTGGGTTGATAGTGTAGAGAAGGCATCGCGCATCCTCACGCACACGTGCAGGTGGGTTAATAGTGTGAATGCATCGCGCATCCTCACGCACACGTGCAGGTGGGTTAATAGTGTAGTGAAGGCATCGCGCATCCTCACGCACATGTGCAGGTGGGTTGATAGTGTAGTGAAGGCATCGCGCATCCTCACGCACATGTGCAGGTGGGTTAATAGTGTGAATGCATCGCGCATCCTCACGCACACGTGCAGGTGGGTTAATAGTGTGAATGCATCGCGCATCCTCACGCACACGTGCAGGTGGGTTAATAGTGTAGTGAAGGCATCGCGCATCCTCACGCACATATGCAGGTGGGTTAATAGTGTGAAGGCATCGCGCATCCTCACGCACATGTGCAGGTGGGTTGATAGTGTAGTGAAGGCATCGCGCATCCTCACGCACATGTGCAGGTGGGTTAATAGTGTGAATGCATCGCGCATCCTCACGCACACGTGCAGGTGGGTTAATAGTGTGAAGGCATCGCGCATCCTCACGCACACGTGCAGGTGGGTTAATAGTGTGAAGGCATCGCGCATCCTCACGCACATGTGCAGGTGGGTTAATAGTGTAGTGAAGGCATCGCGCATCCTCACGCACATGTGCAGGTGGGTTGATAGTGTAGTGAAGGCATCGCGCATCCTCACGCACATGTGCAGGTGGGTTAATAGTGTAGTGAAGGCATCGCGCATCCTCACGCACATGTGCAGGTGGGTTAATAGTGTGAAGGCATCGCGCATCCTCACGCACATGTGCAGGTGGGTTAATAGTGTAGTGAAGGCATCGCGCATCCTCACGCACATGTGCAGGTGGGTTAATAGTGTGAATGCATCGCGCATCCTCACGCACACGTGCAGGTGGGTTAATAGTGTGAATGCATCGCGCATCCTCACGCACACGTGCAGGTGGGTTAATAGTGTAGTGAAGGCATCGCGCATCCTCACGCACACGTGCAGGTGGGTTAATAGTGTGAATGCATCGCGCATCCTCACGCACACGTGCAGGTGGGTTAATAGTGTAGTGAAGGCATCGCGCATCCTCACGCACATGTGCAGGTGGGTTGATAGTGTAGTGAAGGCATCGCGCATCCTCACGCACATGTGCAGGTGGGTTAATAGTGTAGTGAAGGCATCGCGCATCCTCACGCACATGTGCAGGTGGGTTAATAGTGTGAAGGCATCGCGCATCCTCACGCACATGTGCAGGTGGGTTAATAGTGTAGTGAAGGCATCGCGCATCCTCACGCACATGTGCAGGTGGGTTAATAGTGTGAAGGCATCGCGCATCCTCACGCACATGTGCAGGTGGGTTAATAGTGTAGTGAAGGCATCGCGCATCCTCACGCACATGTGCAGGTGGGTTAATAGTGTGAAGGCATCGCGCATCCTCACGCACATGTGCAGGTGGGTTAATAGTGTAGTGAAGGCATCGCGCATCCTCACGCACATGTGCAGGTGGGTTAATAGTGTGAAGGCATCGCGCATCCTCACGCACATGTGCAGGTGGGTTAATAGTGTAGTGAAGGCATCGCGCATCCTCACGCACATGTGCAGGTGGGTTAATAGTGTAGTGAAGGCATCGCGCATCCTCACGCACATGTGCAGGTGGGTTAATAGTGTGAAGGCATCGCGCATCCTCACGCACATGTGCAGGTGGGTTAATAGTGTAGTGAAGGCATCGCGCATCCTCACGCACATGTGCAGGTGGGTTAATAGTGTGAAGGCATCGCGCATCCTCACGCACATGTGCAGGTGGGTTAATAGTGTAGTGAAGGCATCGCGCATCCTCACGCACACGTGCAGGTGGGTTAATAGTGTAGAGAAGGCATCGCGCATCCTCACGCACACGTGCAGGTGGGTTAATAGTGTAGAGAAGGCATCGCGCATCCTCACGCACACGTGCAGGTGGGTTAATAGTGTAGAGAAGGCATCGCGCATCCTCACGCACACGTGCAGGTGGGTTGATAGTGTAGAGAAGGCATCGCGCATCCTCACGCACATGTGCAGGTGGGTTGATAGTGTAGTGAAGGCATCGCGCATCCTCACGCACATGTGCAGGTGGGTTGATAGTGTAGTGAAGGCATCGCGCATCCTCACGCACATGTGCAGGTGGGTTGATAGTGTAGTGAAGGCATCGCGCATCCTCACGCACATGTGCAGGTGGGTTGATAGTGTAGTGAAGGCATCGCGCATCCTCACGCACATGTGCAGGTGGGTTGATAGTGTAGTGAAGGCATCGCGCATCCTCATGCACATGTGCAGGTGGATTAATAGTATAGTGAAGGCATCGCGCATCCTCACGCACATGTGCAGGTGGGTTAACAGTGTAGTGAAGGCATCGCGCATCCTCACGCACATGTGCAGGTGGGTTAATAGTGTGAAGGCATCGCGCATCCTCACGCACATGTGCAGGTGGGTTGATAGTGTAGTGAAGACATCGCGCATCCTCACGTACATGTGCAGGTGGGTTGATAGTGTAGTGAATGCATCGCGCATCCTCACGCACATGTGCAGGTGGGTTAACAGTGTAGTGAAGGCATCACGCATCCTCACGCACATGTGCAGGTGGGTTAATAGTGTGAAGGCATCGTGCATCCTCACGCACATGTGCAGGTGGGTTGATAGTGTAGTGAAGGCATCGCGCATCCTCACGCACATGTGCAGGTGGGTTGATAGTGTAGTAAAGGCATCGCGCATCCTCACGCACATGTGCAGGTGGGTTAACAGTGTAGTGAAGGCATCACGCATCCTCACGCACATGTGCAGGTGGGTTAATAGTGTGAAGGCATCGCGCATCCTCACGTACATGTGCAGGTGGGTTGATAGTGTAGTGAAGGCATCGCGCATCCTCACGCACATGTGCAGGTGGATTAATAGTGTAGTGAAGGCATCGCGCATCCTCACGCACATGTGCAGGTGGGTTAATAGTGTAGTGAATGCATCGCGCATCCTCACGCACATGTGCAGGTGGGTTGATAGTGTAGTGAAGGCATCGCGCATCCTCACGCACATGTGCAGGTGGGTTAACAGTGTAGTGAAGGCATCACGCATCCTCACGCACACGTGCAGGTGGGTTAATAGTGTGAAGGCATCGCGCATCCTCACGTACATGTGCAGGTGGGTTGATAGTGTAGTGAAGACATCGCGCATCCTCACGCACATGTGCAGGTGGGTTAATAGTGTGAAGGCATCGCGCATCCTCACGCACATGTGCAGGTGGGTTAATAGTGCAGTGAAGGCATCGCGCATCCTCACGCACATGTGCAGGTGGGTTAATAGTGTGAAGGCATCGCGCATCCTCACGCACATGTGCAGGTGGGTTAACAGTGTAGTGAAGGCATCGCGCATCCTCACGCACATGTGCAGGTGGGTTAATAGTGTGAAGGCATCGCGCATCCTCACGTACATGTGCAGGTGGGTTGATAGTGTAGTGAAGACATCGCGCATCCTCACGCACATGTGCAGGTGGGTTAATAGTGTAGTGAATGCATCGCGCATCCTCACGCACATGTGCAGGTGGGTTAATAGTGTAGTGAATGCATCGCGCATCCTCACGCACATGTGCAGGTGGGTTAATAGTGTGAAGGCATCGCGCATCCTCACGTACATGTGCAGGTGGGTTGATAGTGTAGTGAAGGCATCGCGCATCCTCACGCACATGTGCAGGTGGGTTAATAGTGTAGTGAAGGCATCGCGCATCCTCACGCACATGTGCAGGTGGGTTAATAGTGTGAAGGCATCGCGCATCCTCACGTACATGTGCAGGTGGGTTGATAGTGTAGTGAAGGCATCGCGCATCCTCACGCACATGTGCAGGTGGATTAATAGTGTAGTGAAGGCATCACTCATCCTCACGCACATGTGCAGGTGGATTAATAGTGTAGTGAAGGCATCGCGCATCCTCACGCACATGTGCAGGTGGGTTAATAGTGTAGTGAAGGCATCGCGCATCCTCACGCACATGTGCAGGTGGGTTGATAGTGTAGTGAAGGCATCGCGCATCCTCACGCACATGTGCAGGTGGGTTAACAGTGTAGTGAAGGCATCACGCATCCTCACGCACATGTGCAGGTGGGTTAATAGTGTGAAGGCATCGCGCATCCTCACGTACATGTGCAGGTGGGTTGATAGTGTAGTGAAGACATCGCGCATCCTCACGCACATGTGCAGGTGGGTTGATAGTGTAGTGAAGGCATCGCGCATCCTCACGCACATGTGCAGGTGGGTTAATAGTGTGAAGGCATCGCGCATCCTCACGTACATGTGCAGGTGGGTTGATAGTGTAGTGAAGGCATCGCGCATCCTCACGTACATGTGCAGGTGGGTTGATAGTGTAGTGAAGGCATCGCGCATCCTCACGCACATGTGCAGGTGGATTAATAGTGTAGTGAATGCATCGCGCATCCTCACGCACATGTGCAGGTGGGTTAATAGTGTAGTGAATGCATCGCGCATCCTCACGCACATGTGCAGGTGGGTTAATAGTGTAGTGAAGGCATCGCGCATCCTCACGCACATGTGCAGGTGGGTTGATAGTGTAGTGAAGGCATCGCGCATCCTCACGCACATGTGCAGGTGGGTTGATAGTGTAGTGAAGGCATCGCGCATCCTCACGCACATGTGCAGGTGGGTTAACAGTGTAGTGAAGGCATCACGCATCCTCACGCACATGTGCAGGTGGGTTAATAGTGTGAAGGCATCGCGCATCCTCACGCACATGTGCAGGTGGGTTGATAGTGTAGTGAATGCATCGCGCATCCTCACGCACATGTGCCGGTGGGTTGATAGTGTAGTGAAGGCATCGCGCATCCTCACGTACATGTGCAGGTGGGTTGATAGTGTAGTGAATGCATTGCGCATCCTCACGCACATGTGCAGGTGGATTAATAGTGTAGTGAAGGCATCGCGCATCCTCACGCACATGTGCAGGTGGGTTGATAGTGTAGTGAAGGCATCACGCATCCTCACGCACATGTGCAGGTGGGTTAATAGTGTGAAGGCATCGCGCATCCTCACGCACATGTGCAGGTGGGTTGATAGTGTAGTGAAGGCATCGCGCATCCTCACGCACATGTGCAGGTGGGTTGACAGTGTAGTGAAGGCATCGCGCATCCTCACGCACATTTGCAGGTGGGTTAACAGTGTAGTGAAGGCATCGCGCATCCTCACGCACATGTGCAGGTGGGTTAATAGTGTGAAGGCATCGCGCATCCTCACGCACATGTGCAGGGGGGTTAAGAGTGTAGTGAAGGCATCGCGCATCCTCACGCACATACGCAGGTGGGTTAATAGTGTAGTGAAGGCATCGCGCATCCTCACGCACATGTGCAGGTGGGTTGATAGTGTAGTGAAGGCATCGCGCATCCTCACGCACATGTGCAGGTGGGTTAATAGTGTGAAGGCATCGCGCATCCTCACGCACATGTGCAGGTGGGTTGATAGTGTAGTGAAGGCATCGCGCATCCTCACGCACATGTGCAGGTGGGTTGATAGTGTAGTGAAGGCATCGCGCATCCTCACGCACATGTGCAGGTGGGTTAATAGTGTGAAGGCATCGCGCATCCTCACGCACATACGCAGGTGGGTTAATAGTGTAGTGAAGGCATCGCGCATCCTCACGCACATGTGCAGGTGGGTTGATAGTGTAGTGAAGGCATCGCGCATCCTCACGCACATGTGCAGGTGGGTTAATAGTGTGAAGGCATCGCGCATCCTCACGCACATGTGCAGGTGGGTTAACAGTGTAGTGAAGGCATCGCGCATCCTCACGCACATGTGCAGGTGGGTTAACAGTGTAGTGAAGGCATCGCGCATCCTCACGCACATGTGCAGGTGGGTTGATAGTGTGAAGGCATCGCGCATCCTCACGCACATGTGCAGGTGGGTTGACAGTGTAGTGAATGCATCGCGCATCCTCACGCACATGTGCAGGTGGGTTGATAGTGTAGTGAATGCATCGCGCATCCTCACGCACATGTGCAGGTGGGTTAATAGTGTGAAGGCATCGCGCATCCTCACGCACATGTGCAGGTGGGTTGACAGTGTAGTGAAGGCATCACGCATCCTCACGCACATGTGCAGGTGGGTTAATAGTGTGAAGGCATCGCGCATCCTCATGCACATGTGCAGGTGGGTTGATAGTGTAGTGAATGCATCGCGCATCCTCACGCACATGTGCAGGTGGGTTAATAGTGTGAAGGCATCGCGCATCCTCACGCACATGTGCAGGTGGGTTGATAGTGTAGTGAAGGCATCACGCATCCTCACGCACATGTGCAGGTGGGTTGACAGTGTAGTGAATGCATCGCGCATCCTCACGCACATGTGCAGGTGGGTTGACAGTGTAGTGAAGGCATCACGCATCCTCACGCACATGTGCAGGTGGGTTAATAGTGTGAAGGCATCGCGCATCCTCACGCACATGTGCAGGTGGGTTGATAGTGTAGTGAAGGCATCACGCATCCTCACGCACATGTGCAGGTGGGTTAACAGTGTAGTGAAGGCATCACTCATCCTCACGCACATGTGCAGGTGGGTTAATAGTGTGAAGGCATCGCGCATCCTCACGCACATGTGCAGGTGGGTTAATAGTGTGAAGGCATCGCGCATCCTCACGCACATGTGCAGGGGGGTTAAGAGTGTAGTGAAGGCATCGCGCATCCTCACGCACATACGCAGGTGGGTTAATAGTGTAGTGAAGGCATCGCGCATCCTCACGCACATACGCAGGTGGGTTAATAGTGTAGTGAAGGCATCGCGCATCCTCACGCACATGTGCAGGTGGGTTGATAGTGTAGTGAAGGCATCGCGCATCCTCACGCACATGTGCAGGTGGGTTAATAGTGTGAAGGCATCGCGCATCCTCACGCACATGTGCAGGTGGGTTAACAGTGTAGTCAAGGCATCGCGCATCCTCACGCACATGTGCAGGTGGGTTAACAGTGTAGTGAAGGCATCGCGCATCCTCACGCACATGTGCAGGTGGGTTGATAGTGTGAAGGCATCGCGCATCCTCACGCACATGTGCAGGTGGGTTGACAGTGTAGTGAATGCATCGCGCATCCTCACGCACATGTGCAGGTGGGTTGATAGTGTAGTGAATGCATCGCGCATCCTCACGCACATGTGCAGGTGGGTTAATAGTGTGAAGGCATCGCGCATCCTCACGCACATGTGCAGGTGGGTTGACAGTGTAGTGAAGGCATCACGCATCCTCACGCACATGTGCAGGTGGGTTAATAGTGTGAAGGCATCGCGCATCCTCATGCACATGTGCAGGTGGGTTGATAGTGTAGTGAATGCATCGCGCATCCTCACGCACATGTGCAGGTGGGTTAATAGTGTGAAGGCATCGCGCATCCTCACGCACATGTGCAGGTGGGTTGATAGTGTAGTGAAGGCATCACGCATCCTCACGCACATGTGCAGGTGGGTTGACAGTGTAGTGAATGCATCGCGCATCCTCACGCACATGTGCAGGTTGGTTGACAGTGTAGTGAAGGCATCACGCATCCTCACGCACATGTGCAGGTGGGTTAATAGTGTGAAGGCATCGCGCATCCTCACGCACATGTGCAGGTGGGTTGATAGTGTAGTGAAGGCATCACGCATCCTCACGCACATATGCAGGTGGGTTAATAGTGTGAAGGCATCGCGCATCCTCACGCACATGTGCAGGTGGGTTAACAGTGTAGCGAAGGCATCGCGCATCCTCACGCACATGTGCAGGTGGGTTGATAGTGTAGTGAAGGCATCGCGCATCCTCACGCACATGTGCAGGTGGGTTAACAGTGTAGTGAAGGCATCACGCATCCTCACGCACATGTGCAGGTGGGTTAATAGTGTGAAGGCATCGCGCATCCTCACGCACATGTGCACGTGGATTGATAGTGTAGTGAAGGCATCGCGCATCCTCACGCACATGTGCAGGTGGGTTGATAGTGTAGTGAATGCATCGCCCATCCTCACGCACATGTGCAGGTGGGTTAATAGTGTAGTGAAGGCATCGCGCATCCTCACGCACATGTGCAGGTGGGTTGATAGTGTAGTGAAGGCATCGCGCATCCTCACGCACATGTGCAGGTGGGTTGATAGTGTAGTGAAGGCATCGCGCATCCTCACGCACATGTGCAGGTGGGTTAATAGACTGTCGTGAAGGCATCGCCCATTTTCAGCAGTCATCTGTCCACGTGGCCAGTGTTTAATCCATGAGCAGCTCCCTCCCGCCTCTACGATTATTTTAAAGCCAATCCCAGACATCGTGTCATTCCAGCTGTGAATACTGGGGAATGTCGTCTTACCATGTGCCCCTGTGTTATGATCAAAGTATCCCACTTGACCCAGCAATAAGTAAGATTTATAGTCAATAATGAAAACAGAGAACATGGATTGACCCCAGCAATTTGACTTAGGAGACCGGGAGCGGGGATGGGAGTGCCAGGTGATAAAATTCTCATCAGTCACAATGAGAAGCCACTAGACAAGGCCCACCACGGAGGAAGCAGGAAAAGCAGGAGACCACACTGAGGGCATAGCATTTGGGAGTAAGAAAGCAAACAGAAGGACAGCCAAATCCATTCCCCAAGTTCTGGGGAGTGGGGAGGAGGAGGAAGGACAATGGCAAGGGCTGCTGATTTTCTTTTCGTTTTAACTTTAAATGATGTGCATGTATTACTGTGATTGTAACAGCTCGAGGTTTTGTAACGCTCCCCTTCCTTAGATTGCTTTTGATTAATGAGCACATTTTGGCCTATTTGAAGATGAGAACGGTGCAATCTAAGGCAGAGTCACACTTGTCGACTGCCCTTCATCAGGAGTGGAAAAACTGTACTCTGCTGGCTTCTTCTGAGGCTGGCTGGCAAAACCTATTTAAAATATTCAGAAGGAGCTGGTGCATTATAGGGTCCATTCTTACAGGGTCCTGTGAGCCCCCTCTGCTGGTGCAGAGATGAGAAACTGTGGAAATAAGGTCACAAGACACAGAGATCAAGAGAAAAAGGGTCTGGGCCCAGGGGTCCACTGCCAAGCAAAGCACAGAGTCCGGCAGTGGCCCGGAGTACCTGGACACTCTGACTTTTATTGAGGACAAAGCAGGGGGCAGGGCAGGTAGCGCAAGGCACTGGCAGTCAGTGGTAGGGTCAGGTACTCACGTGTCTTGGACACGGGCCCAGGACGTTCAAGTAGTCGAGGCGACGAGAAAACCTAACGCGTCAGCACGTTTCCCATACTTGTTAAGAAAGAACAAAGACATTCAGATTTATATTCGTTTTACTGATTCCATCTCCTAAGAATAAGAGGAACCAGGTGCAGAAGTGGATTGTGGAAGTAGCCATGGAACGTGAGCAGTGAAGCGCAGCCTCACCTAGAGGCCGTGAAGCCCCCGGATGTCTGCGGGTGTCCCTGACAGCTGTCAGGCCTGCCGCAAGAGCTTGGAGGAGCGGAGTTTCCTCCTCACTCCTCTGAGGAAGGTCTATGTCTTGGACATCTCAGACGTCTCCTTCCCTAGCTGGCTAAACAGCAGGTGCTTTCCCAGTGCTGGCGCTGCCGCACAGCCGAGGCGCCCTCCAGCAGCCCTTACGTGGGCGCGACAGAAGGCTTGGAGCGTCTCGCCTTAGGATCACTTTGATCACCATGTCACCTGCTTCATAACCCGATAATCATCAGTAAAAGGTTATACTGAGTGTATGTATTTCTGTGATTATATGTGAATACCTGTGATTACTTACGATATGTAGGAGTAACTGTGTAACTGTACCTCTTTTCTAGTTCTGTATTCACATGGGAACAGGCGGAGGCTTCAGAACCTTGGCACTTGCGGGGTCTTCCTTGGCACATGAAGAAAGTGGCCGTTTTATCTAATAAGGTCCATTTGCACTGGTGTTCTCTGAAACCCTGTCTGTCTGGGGTTTTATTCATGGGAGACAGTAACTAAGTGGCGTGAACATGAAACAGTTCTCAGCATTTTTGGTGTGTTGCGCAGACATCCCTAGAGGCGCTTCTCCTCCGTCCACACCAATGTCGTGTCGCAGCTCACACCCCTGGGCTGCACCCTGGATTAGAAACACCTCTTTTTACCAGAAGGGTGACATGATTTTCTTTCACCATGGTCTCCAGCACTGAAAGGAGCCTGGCGGAGCAGCTACTCAGAGTGAGTGCCGAGTCGCTCTGAACGGAGGGGACCCCACCGCTGCATCTTTTGCCAGGTGATGCTTTGCAGTCAAGTTGGAAGATGGAACAGTCCTAGATGCCAGCCATATTTGCATGCCAAGTGTCATTTTTAAAAAAAAAATCTTCACCTTTTTTTCGTAAAGAAGGGGCTTTCACTATGTTGCCTGGGCTGGCAAACTCCTGGCCTCAAGTGATCTTCCCAGCTCGGCCTCCCGAAGTGCTGGGATTACAGGCATGAGCCACTGCCCCCAGTCCCTTTTTTTCTGGAAGTTTTAAGATACTTGAGGCATGCCTTTGTTCAGCCAAAAAGAACTATTAGATGGAAAAAAGCAGGAGGCACTACATTATGTTTTAAATCTCATACTTAACCTCAATAACTAGGAAATGTAGAAAACAAGGCTTTCCTTACATTAAGTGGGTAGATGAGTGAACACAGGTTCTAAACAGGAGAGCACAGAACACCCCTGACGGCTGCCCGGGACAAATGATCCAGGACATGCTGACCCACGTGACAGCATGTGCCACTCAGAGGTGTCAGCTCGAAGACAGAAGGAGGAAACGGAGACCAAGGTGGCATCAGCAGCTTCTGCCGACCCCGGCTCCAGGTGGGGTGGTGTTGGCTCAATGGCGACACTGTATGAGGCGGGAAGAGGGGAAGGGCCAGCCACTTGCTGGTGCCTGGCTATCCTCTTGGGCATCAGCTTCCAGCCCTGCAGCTTGAGGGGACTGAGCTTACCCACTTCCATGGGTGGGCCCTGCCACACTGGGCTGGTTCACAACTCAGGACTGGGTGTGAGCTGTTAGGGAATAGGCTTCCTGATTTCCAGAGGCCATCAGTGTGCAAGGGTGCAGCCCTGGGAGCCACCTCATGAGCCGGCAGGATGGTGGAAGGGACGTGCAGTCCTGGATCAAGGGTTGCCTCCAGCCAGCCCTACCCACGGACTCGGTGTGTGAGCCCACACATCTGCATTCGACACCAGGCTCCTGTCTCCTGCGCTGATGCAGGCTTGGGACCTCCAGAGCAGCGGGCGGGATGACGCCCTCAACCTGCATTTCCTTCTCCCGGCTGTTTTATTCTGTCAACTTGACTTCTATAATACAATTTCCACATGGCGACCCTGCCTTCCAAAGCGACCACTGTCGGTTTCAATGCACTCACGGCGTATTCTCAGCATTCTTCACTGGCAGTGGAAAATGCTTCAGTACTTTATTGAAAGAAAGCAATAAATAATACTGTGATAAAAACAGTTCAAAAGTAGACTGTACAGACTTTGTTACATAATCAGGAAGTTCACAAAAGATTAGAAAAATGGAACAGTGACAATGAATTGGACAAGTAAATTAAAAGCAGAAACCAAATGTGAAAGAGGCTGCCTCTGTCTCTGTTACCTGCTGCACAATAAATACCACGCCATGGTCTGCCACGCTTTGCTGGCTTTTTAATATGCCACGTAAAAAGTAAAAGCCACATCTGCAACTTACACAACCCACAATGGCTACATCATCAAAGTCTAAAAATGCCCCACTAGGTTCATTCTTTAAACATGTTTACAAACAAATGTAAAAAGATGATTTACGTAAGAAAAATAAGGCCTTTATTAGAGTTGCTCTACACGGTTTTCTGGGTCTCCCGCCTTGTCCGCTGTGTGCACCAACTTGCAGGATGAGAGAGCGGCGCCCGGTGACTGGCCCTCACTGGGCTCCATGCATGTGTCTCCGCCCACTCCCAAGGAGGAGAGGCAGGGAAGAGGGCGCAGGGGCTGGGCTGGTCCCAGGTGACCCCAGCCCGAGTCTCTCCAGCTGAGAGAACTGCTCCCAGCTCACAGCCTGTGCCAGCCACTGAAGACAAGCTCCCCAAACGCAGAGACAAGGCTAGGAAAGCGTTAGCCAGTGCTGGGGGCTTCTCGTCATGCCGTGATAGTCTTTCCAGCCCACACTTTATTAGAAGCTGGTATTTAACACCAGCTACTGTAAACCTGCTCACGCTGCGGAATGAAGCATTTCTTGCTAGAAAAGGTATACTTAAGGTCAGTCATTAAAATACAATTGCTTGAAATTAGGTATGCGTATTTCAAAATGATTGCTGTAGAGCTAGTTTGCATCTGTAAAGGATAATGCACATTGCTTCTGCCATAACTTTATAAACGTAGTAAAATCCTCTGTCGTGGTTTGTCATTAAAAAATTAAACAATAATTACAATAAATGCATAATTTACAAAAGCCCTATATTTGTTCACAGGATTTATACATACCAGCATTACAGTACATTCATTTGAAAGACTAGAATTAGGAATAAGAACACCATTTGAAAGGGTGTTTATAGCCTGGACACATGAAAAGTAAGTATATAAACGAAGAGGCAGAAGTCTACATAAATAGAAGAACATTAAATTCTAAAATATTTTCTCTATGGTATTCATGAATTTTTCACTAATTAAAAACTCTGTAATAAAATATCTTCGGGTCCATATAACAAGTATTAACAGATTAAAGATTCCGTTGGATTCTAAAATGTCGTCTCTGTTGGATTCCAAATGCTGCGTAATCATCTGTAGAAGTAGTGGGGGTACACTGGAAAATAAACAGAACATCCGCTCTTACCACAGGCCAGGCCGCGCTGATGAACGGGCTTCTGACGCTGGGGCCCATGTCCCCCAACACTCACTGCCCCAGGACCCCTCACGTTCTGCGCTACAGTTGCTGAGAATGACTGGACACAACATCAAGGGCTGTGCACATTCCTGAGACAACTCCTTGGCTGACTTTATTTGGGCTGATATCTACAAGTTCTCAATTAAAAATAAAAGATGAACAAACCAGTCAGATACTCCAGCGGCGACCTTCAAGTTGCTTAGAGCAGTGAGGAGAGAGCAGGCCTCTCACCAGCCAGAGGCCACAGTGTTAGGAAGCAGACTCTCCACACTGAAGGCTGTTGGTGTCACACCCTCATACAGCCTGCTGAAGCTTCACACATAATTAACCACAAAACTTTGGGTTTGTTTCATTTACGCAAGCTTAGGAATTAGACCAGTGTGCACGGTGAGGTCAGTGTGCCAGAGACCGTCTCCCAACGTGCTCTGCCACGTGCTGCTCTCTGCCCGCTCCACACCGAAGGCATCCGCAGACAATTAAAATGAGTCAGCACTTTTGGGTTTAAGGAAAAGGGGAAAATACAAGAGGACACACTAACCTTTGTATGATCAATTGTAACAGTGAAACTATCTTAATGGTACAGAGAGCCTGTCTCTCTATGGGGAATTCCCCACACACTGCACTGGCTTTCATGGCCCACACCCCTAGCCTGGCACTGCAGCCCTGGCGACTCATGCTGTGCGCTGAGCCATCTCGGGGTTCTGGTGCTCTCTACTCACCAACAGGAGGCTTTAGCAGGAGTAAGTCCTGACTGTAGCAGAATCCAACCTCTGTGTTCCTGATACACTGCCTGTTTCAACAGCCACGAGAGGAAGCGTGCAAACACAGCGTGCAGTTAGTCTTAGAACATCACATGGGGGCACAAGTAGACACACATCTTCACACCTATAGCAGCGCCTATGAGGGACCTGGGGGGAGCTTGCCTGAGTGGGCGGGATGGAGCCAGAGAAAAAGATCCAGTGTCACCCGGTGGTGGCTCTCCCCGGCTCCCAAGGAGCTCCGGGAGACTCTGGACACTACTCCGAAATACTAAGCACCAAATGGTACAGTAACAATTCTGAAATGCACATCTACATAAATGACACCTACTTAGAGTGATCCCTTTGTCTCTTACTAAGCTCTACATTCATAGACCAATGGGGCTTTCTCTCTGCCCTAAGTGCTCCGTCTCTAACAGGTATGAAGTAAACAACCACTGAGCGCAGAGGCAGACGACGTCAGGCACAAGGCCGGCCTAAGACGAGGAAAGAATCTGGCTGCCCAGCACTGGCTGTGGTACCTGGAAAGCCCTGCCCTCTTCTCCCGGGGGAAGAGCAGAGCAGGTGAGGAGGTCTGGCTGCAGGGATGGGGCACTGGCCAGGGAGTGGGGTGAGGGCTGACCCAGAAACTGAAGGCCAGTCTCGCCTCCTACCAGAAATATTCATCGTAGAGACCACAGAAGCTTTTGGTTCTGAGTCAGGAAACACTGTGTGGCCATAAGTAAGCCTGATTTCCATGAACAACCTGGATTCTAAGTTTTTACAAATAGAAGCAGGAACTCAGAAGCAGGTGCTGGCTGCTCCAGGTTATGTGTTTTGTTTTCCCACAGGTATACCAGGAACACTTATCAACATCCTGCCTGGTTCCAGCAGAGCCGCTAAGACAGTTGGACTGCTGGTGAGGACAGACGGATCTTCACAAATCCTTTGACCCTAAGAGCCTGGGAGACCCGCTGGAGTTTACCCCGCCATTCCCCTATTTAAAAAGCCATTAAAACAATCCATTTTGCTGGGGATGGTGGCTCACGCCTGCAACCCCAGCAATTTGGGAGGTCAACGCAGGAGGATTGCTTGACCCCAGGAGTTTAAGACCAGCCTGGGCCACATGGTGTAACCCCATCTCTACAAAAAATTCCAAAACGTAGCCGGGTGTGGTGGTGTGCACCTGAGTTCCAGCTCTCTGGGACACTGAGGTTGCAGTAAGCTGAGACTGAGCCGCTGCACTCCAACCTGGGCAACAGAGAAAGACCCTGCCACAGTAATAATCATCCATTCAGCAGGCTTCTGCCTGAGTCATTTATCTAAGAGTAAAAAGTCCTCTTCTTTATAATAAATTCCCTACACCTTTTCCTAGGGTTACTTTTTTTTTTTTTTTTTTTTTTTTTGAGATGGAGTTTTGCTCTTGTTAGCCAGACTGGAGTGCAGGGGCATGATTTTGGCTCCCTGCAACCTCCACCTCCCAAGTAGCTGGGAGTACAGGCGTATGTCACCATGCCCAGCAAAGTTTCTTGTATTTTTACTAGAGATGGGGTTTCGCCATGTTGGACAGGCTGATCTGGAACTCCTGACCTCAGGTGATCCACCCACCTTGGCCTCCCAAAGTGATGGGATTACAGGTGTGAGCCACCATGCCCGGCCTGGGTTTACTATTCATTCATCCAAACTCTCATTCTTAATATTCCTGTTAACATTTGACAAGGGGAATGTGACTTATCAGAAGGAAAACTGAAATCGAAGCCACAAGGAAAACATGAACACACTCATGTGGACTCTTCAGGTGACAGAGCCTGAGTTGAAGGCCAAGCTATAGTTACACTTTCTAAGAATTATATGCATGATTCTTGGAAGAAAAACAGTAATTTTTTAAAAGTCCCTAGTTAAAAAGATATACTGGATTTTCTTCCATAAGTATATTATAAATCTCTGGCAAACAATAGGTAAATAATATAGCGTTTTACTAACAATGCCACAAAGTAAGCCATTCACACCCAAAATGTCCGGTTTAACTAAGGTTTTATAAAAATGTACTCCTGATTTCTATGCAGGTGACAGAGAATAAAACTTAGGAACCTACTTATAGGAGGGGTAATGACAAACAATTTTGCAAAACCCTCATTAGCACAGTTTTCAGTTATTATTATTATTTTGTAGAGATGGGGTCTCACTGTGTTGCCCAGGCTAGTCTCAAACTTGAGCTCAAGTGATCCTCCTGCCTCAGCCTCCCAAAGTGCTAGGATTACTGACATAAGCCATCATGCCTAATTAGCACTTTAAACATTTTTTTTGTTTTTTTGAGACAGAGTCTCACTCTGTTGCCGAGGCTAGAATGTGGTGGCACAATCTTGGCTCACTGCAACCTCCACTTCCCTGGTCCAAATGATTCTTGTGCCTTAGCCTCCCGAGTAGCTGGGATTACAGGCACGTGCCACCACGCCTGGCTAATTTTTGTAGAGACGGCCTTTTGCCATGTTGGCCAGCCTGGTCTGGAATTCCTGGCCTCAAAGATTAGCAGTTTTTAATGCCACTTCGTTTCCTCCAGTCTGCTTGCTGCCCTCAGAACGGAGAATGAGTGACAGCGGCCTGGAGCACAGGGGCTGCCGAGCAGCCGCCACTGACACAGGCTTAGAACTTCACCAGCTTTATGAATGACACATTTAATCGTCACAGATACTCTATGGGGAAGGTACTACTACGATGGCCATTTGACAGATGGGGAAACCGAGGCACAGTGCAGTTAAATGACTTGCTCAAGGTCATGTACCTCCTAGCAGCAGAGCTGGAGTCAAACCTAGGCAGCCTGGCTCTCCAACCTGTGCACTGCCTTTCATTAGATGAGTGCAGGATTAGAGCCGAGAGACCTGTCAGGAAGCCATGGTCAACTGTTAACCTCGAATCAAAGTGGTTGTCAAAGGGAAGACCCCACACAGCGCCTGACATCATGGCAGTGATATGCTCTCTCTGGCTGGTATATTCGGTGGCGGCCTCACTCCACTGGGGACTTCTGGGAGGTAGACGTGACTGCACAAACAGCAGCAGCAGGGAGGGGAGAAAGGCAGGCAGAGCTTACATGAGCTGGAAAGTGTTATTTAAAATGTACTGGGTTATTTTCTCTGGTGCGCGGAGCACTAAATTCTGTGGTCGGGAAGCTACTACTCCACTGTTTCCTGAAAGAGCTTCCAGCACGGCCTGGCGCGCACACGTGGCTACAAGGACGCCTCAGGCTTCCTGAGAACACGGACGAGCACTGAGCTTCATTAGTTGGAAAAATATGCTAAGATTCAACCAGACAAAATGTTTTTTAAAATTCTCTTATTATGGTTAAACTTCTGTAAACAAATGTTAGAGCTAATTTAAAAACATTTATTTTGGACATGCAACCATACTCAAGTGCCTTGTAACGTATTAAAGAGGCGGTTTCAGACCATGATTAATGCTCCAGACAGAAAGCTGCTCATGCTCCCCGCAAGCTGCCAGTTAGCGCGACCCACCACATACCGTCCATCTGCATCTTCTTTGGCTGCATAGAGGGCGAGGACATGGAGGAAGTCACCCGGAAGTTTGCAGGGAGCGTCTCTGCTGACCCAGCAGCTAAGCCACGAATGTCCTTTGGTCTAAACTTTTTTCTCCATGAAGGTGCTCTCCTAAAGCTTTTATCATCATCCTGGTAAATGAAAGAATAAACAGCCAGGTTCATTTAAAAAATAATAAAGGTCAGAGATGGAAAGTTAAATGTGCTTTATAATGACTGCTGAACTCAAGAATGTTTTCTTGTTCACATGTACGGAATCCCTTCTTTATGACCACAGTGTATTGCTCAAACCGGAACTTCAGCAAGAAATGGGGCATGGTGATGGTCGGGCTGTGTCTCAGCTAGCTGACTGAGGTGGGTGCTGGGCCGTGGGGACGATCCTTCTACCCAGCATCATGGCTGAGTGAGGTGGGTGCTGGGCCGTGGGGACGATCCTTCTACCCAGCATCATGGCTGAGTGAGGTGGGTGCTGGGCCGTGGGGACGATCCTGCTACCCAGCATCATGGCTGAGTGAGGTGGGTGCTGGGCCGTGGGGATGATCCTGCTACCCAGCATCATGGCTGAGTGAGGTGGGTGCTGGGCCGTGGGGACGATCCTGCTACCCAGCATCATGGCTGAGTGAGGTGGGTGCTGGGCCGTGGGGACGATCCTTCTACCCAGCATCATGGCTGAGTGAGGTGGGTGCTGGGCCGTGGGGACGATCCTTCTACCCAGCATCATGGCTGAGTGAGGTGGGTGCTGGGCCGTGGGGACGATCCTGCTACCCAGCATCATGGCTGAGTGAGGTGGGTGCTGGGCCGTGGGGACGATCCTTCTACCCAGCATCGTGGCTGAGTGAGGTGGGTGCTGGGCCGTGGGGACGATCCTTCTACCCAGCATCGTGGCTGAGTGAGGTGGGTGCTGGGCCGTGGGGACGATCCTTCTACCCAGCATCGTGGCTGAGTGAGGTGGGTGCTGGGCCGTGGGGACGATCCTTCTACCCAGCATCGTGGCTGAGTGAGGTGGGTGCTGGGCCGTGGGGACGATCCTTCTACCCAGCATCGTGGCTGAGTGAGGTGGGTGCTGGGCCGTGGGGACGCTCCTTCTACCCAGCATCGTGGCTGAGTGAGGTGGGTGCTGGGCCGTGGGATGATCCTTCTACCCAGCATCGTGGCTGAGTGAGGTGGGTGCTGGGACGTGGGGACGATCCTTCTACCCAGCATCGTGGCTGAGTGAGGTGGGTGCTGGGCCGTGGGGACGATCCTTCTACCCAGCATCGTGGCTGAGTGAGGTGGGTGCTGGGCCGTGGGGACGATCCTGCTACCCAGCATCATGGCTGAGTGAGGTGGGTGCTGGGCCGTGGGGACGATCCTGCTACCCAGCATCATGGCTGAGTGAGGTGGGTGCTGGGCCGTGGGGACGATCCTGCTACCCAGCATCATGGCTGAGTGAGGTGGGTGCTGGGCCGTGGGGACGATCCTTCTACCCAGCATCGTGGCTGAGTGAGGTGGGTGCTGGGCCGTGGGGACGATCCTTCTACCCAGCATCGTGGCTGAGTGAGGTGGGTGCTGGGCCGTGGGGACGATCCTTCTACCCAGCATCGTGGCTGAGTGAGGTGGGTGCTGGGCCGTGGGGACGCTCCTTCTACCCAGCATCATGGCTGAGTGAGGTGGGTGCTGGGCCGTGGGATGATCCTTCTACCCAGCATCATGGCTGAGTGAGGTGGGTGCTGGGCCGTGGGGATGATCCTTCTACCCAGCATCATGTTCTACTTCTTATGTTGCAGGAATCAGTGTCTTGCTACATGATACATTCTGATTTATCTTAAAAAGTTTATTTTTCATTTTTATTTATTTTTCTACAGGCAGGGTCTCGATCTGTTGCCCAGGCTGGAATTACAGTGGTGTGATTCTAGCTCACTGTAACCTCAGATTCTTGGGCTCAAGCCATCCTCCCGCCTCAGCCTCCTAAGTAGCTAGGACTACAAGTGTGCCCCCACCATGCACAGTTCTAAAAACAACTTTTAAGCTATCAACAATTCTATCTTATGCCAGGATAGGGCCAAGTGCTTCATCTTTAGAGGTGGCTTTCTATTCTCTTTGTCAAACTCAAGTTTTCTTGAGGTCCAATTAAGAGACTCCTAATAGCGTACAACAAATGAGTCATGGTTTTGTTTAAGGGGAAACTAACATCCGACCAATGCCTGGGCATGGGAGGCACGCTGTGGACTGCAGCAGGATATCCAGGGCCCAAACCCAGTTTACAGACTCTGTTCCTAAGCTGCAACCAATGTTTTGTGATGTGAAAACTATTTTTGAGGGATGTGTCAAAAATTAAATAGCAAAAATTTAAAAAAAACGACCTTCTTTAAGGTATTAGTTTTTAAAGGCTTCTGTTAATACATTTATAAGAGAAAAGCCTAACTTCTAACATCTAGAGAGACCGCCTGGCTCTAAGATGCCCCAAGTATAACCACTTACATTTCACACACATTTAAACATTTACACACACTTCATACACATTTAAAGAACATGAGGCCAAACACTTACTTCATCAAACCTTCTATCAGTCCCCATGACCAAAAGGTTGTTAAATTCTCTTTCCAAGACAGCACGAGCCTGAAATAACAAAAGAATAACAAATAAAACTTTCACCAAATCTAATTTAAAGGGTGTTCGCACCATAAATGTTTTTTTAAACCAAGACTTAAACTCCCTCACTGCTGGCTAGGTGTGGTGCCTCATGTCTATAATCCCAGCACTTGGGGAGGCTGAACTGGGCAGACCACCTGAGGTCAGGAGTTCAAGACCAGCCCAGTCAACATGGTAAAACCCTGTCTCTACTAAAAGTATAAAAATTAGGGTCTGGGCGTGGTGGCTCACGCCTGTAATCTCAGCACTTTGGGAGGCCAAGGCAGGCAGATCACTTGAGGTCAGGAGTTTGAGACCAGCCTGGCCAACACGGCGAAATCCCATCTCTAGTAAAAATACAAAAATTAGCCAGGCGTGGTGGCAGCTACTTGCAAGGCTGAGGCAGGAGAATCACTTGAACCTGGGAGGCGGAGGGTGCAGTGAGCCAAGATCGCACCATTGCACTCCAGCCTGGGCAACAAGAGCGAAACTCCATCTCAAAACAAAAACAAAAACAAAAAAAAACAACTCCCTCACTGCTATGACTACATGGAACCATAATAGTATTTTAAATGAGGGCTTCTAACGTGAAGTCTATGGATGGACCTTTGGGGAAAGGGGTTCACGATCCTCGGAGTCATAATAACGAAGGTATGCTGTGTGGGGTGGTCAGGGGTACTGGCAAAAGATATTCAATGTTCTTTTTTTTTGGGATGGGGTGTCACTCTGTTGCCCAGGCTGGAGTGCAGTGGTGCAATCACAACTCATCACAACTTCCACCTCCAGGGCTCAAGTGATCCTCCTGCCTCGGCCTCCCAAGTAGCTGGGACTACAGGTATGTGCTAATACACCAGGCTAATTTTTTTGTGCTTTCTGTAGAGGCAAAGCTTCAGCATGATGGCCAGGCTGGTCTCGAACTCCTGGACTCAAGCAAACTGTCTGCCTGGGCCTCCCCAAGTGTTGGGATTATGGCTATGAGCCACCTCACCTGGCATATTCAATGTTCTGTAGACTAATAAAAGTTCCCTGTTTTTCAATGAGCCCATGAGTCAAAAAGAATTACATAAGGCAGTTACCCATAAAAACAAAATGAATGAAATCTGCATGTGGCACAGCTAACAATTCTTCTTCCATTTAAGAACTAATTCATGTCAGCACGCGGGCTGGAATGAAAGGTCCTCCTTATCTGGTTTATTGCATGACTCTCAATGCTTCCAACAGAAAAGGGAAAGATGACGGACAAGAAAACCAGTTGTCTGAGGGTTTTTTTTGTTTTTGTTTTCTTTCTATTCGAGTAACTGTTTATCGTCAGGGCGCCAACTGAACACCGGGAGTGAGACACGGACAGGCTTGGTGTCACCTGTGTGTTCTGTGTCGGGATCTGTAACAGCAGGGCCAGGGCGCTGAAGTCAAAGGTTTCATCTAAGGCCAGAAGCGCTCCGTGAACACCGCTCTCAAGCAGATTGTTTGCATATTCTTTAAGGCCAATCGACAGGATCCAGCGAATCACTCGATCATTGCTCCAAACAAGCACATCTGCAAAAGAAAGAAGACGATTCTACAAGTGGCTTCAGAAAGTCATCTTTCTCACGCGTACCCTGTGACGCAGGAGAAGGATTCCTGCCATAGTTCCTAGTCCTTCGGCTCCTGCCGAACACTGCTGAACTGACAACTGCTTGCTGCACTGAGACCGTGCTGTCCTGCCCCCGCTCCATTCTCAGGGAAACTCTCCTGTTAGCACACGTCCTTCCAGTGAGCACAAGAGGAAGGAAGTGATTTCTAGAGAACAGAAAATGATGAGGATCCAGGGGTCAGAAGCCGGAGGACTGCAAGTACCTGTACACCTGCCATGTGTAACAAATGTACTTCATACACAGACTGTAACGTCTTCTGAAAGACTTCATCAGGAATGGAGCTGGCTTATAATAATATAAACGCTTTGCTCAATTCAACAGAAATCTCTCATTTCTAATCTTGAAGTCTTTGTCTCATTTTAAAATGAAAGAAACTTAAAAATATCATCCAGCATACTACAGACTCTGCAGGAAATCTTTTCTCTCCCTTTTTTTTTTTTTTTGAGATGCAGTTTTTTTGCTCTTGCTGCCCAGGCTGAAGTGCAGTGGCACGATCTTGGCTCAATGCAACCCGTCTCCCGGGTTCAAGTGATTCTCCTGCCTCAGCCTCCGGAGTAGCTGGGACTATACGTGCACGCCACCACGCCCAGCTAGTTTTTGTATTTTTAGTAGAGATGAGGTTTCACCATGTTGGCCAGGCTGGACTCAAACTCCTGACCTCAGGTAATCTGCCCGCCTCAGCCTTCCAAAGTGCTGGGATTACAGGTATGAGCCACTGTGCCCGGCTCTCTCTGTCTTTTTGTTGACAAGGTCCTACTCTGTCGCCCAGGCTGGAATGCAGCCTGGTACCATCAGAGCTCACTGCAGCCTCAACTTCCTGGGCTCAAGTGGTCTTCTCACCTCAGCCTCCTTAGGAGCTGGAACTACAGGCATGTGCCACCAAGCCCAGTTAATTTTTTGTAATGACAGTCTCACTGTGTTGCTCAAGCTGGTCTCCAACCCATGGGCTCAGATAATCCTCCTGCCTTGGCCTCCCAAAGCGCTGAGATTACAGGCATGAGCTCCCAGGCCTGGCCACAATAGCTTAGCTTATGCAAATTAAATTATTAATTTTGTTCTATTAGATCTAAAAATAGCCACTGTATAAAAATATATGCGAATGATCACTAATCACTTCCAAAGACAGTTTCTGTCTATTGTAAAAAGATGCAAAATGGATAGAGAAAACAAAGCAGATGGGCATATTTCGTTTCCAATGCCGTTCTGGATAAAGTGCACACATACGCACATAGTGTACACATGTCAACCGAGCACTTTCCCCGTGGTTGGTACTGACTCCATCATGTGTAGGCGTTCCTTCAACGGGGCCATCTCCCAGCCGTGTCTTTATCCTAGTTTCTTTCTTGGTAAGAACTGGGGACGCAAACAGCACTCAGACCAACAGGCCGACTCCTGACGGCAGAGAACACGCACCTCCTCACTGTTCAGCGAGACTTGCCTCTTCTTATCATTATTAGTGATTTCTTTGCATTCCAAGAATTCCGGGAGACCTGACTCTGAGCTCAATGTTTACTGTCTAACTTTAAAAAGCAAATTCTGACTGGGTGTGGTGGCTCCCACTTGTAATCCCAACACTTTGGAAGGCCAAGATGGGAGGGTCTCCTGAGCCCAAAAGTTCGAGATCAGCCTAGGCAACATAGTGAGATCCTGTCTCTACAAAAAAAAAAAAAAAACAGGCATAGTGGAGCACACCTGTAGTCCCAGCAGCTACTAGGGAGGCTAAGGCAGGAAGAGCACTTGAGCCCAGGAGTTCGAGGCTATAGTGAGTGAGCTGTAATCATACCACCGTACTCCAGCCCAGCCTGAGCTAGAGAGCAAGACCTTGTCTCCAAAAAAAGAAGAAGCTGGGCGCAGTGGCTCACGCCTGTAATCCCAGCACTTTGGGAGGCCGAGGCGGGTGGATCACGAGGTCAAGAGATCGAGACGATCCTGGTCAACATGGTGAAACCCCGTCTCTACTAAAAATACAAAAAAAAAAAAAAAAAAAAAATTAGCTGGGCATAGTGGCGCGTGCCTGTAATCCCAGCTACTCAGGAGGCTGAGGCAGGAGAATTGCGTGAACCCAGGAGGCGGAGGTTGCGGTGAGCCGAGATCGCACCATTGCACTCCAGCCTGGGTAACAAGAGCGAAACTCCGTCTCACAAAAAAAAAAAATTAAATTAATAAAATAAATTTCTGTCCATGGTCACAGAGGAGCACTGAGTGAGGGCTCTCCAACAGAGAAGAGAACGCCATGTCTTCTGGATGAACGTCCCACGTCCTCTAACGCCTCCCCGGCCTGTGTTTTCTAACTGAAATGCCCTTTCCTTACTCTAGGCAGCTCCTGCTCCTCCTCCAAGGACCAGCTGAAATGGGCATGCTGCCTCTCCTTCCACCCTGGGAGCAGAACCGCACAGTCCTCTCTTGTGCTCCTGAACCCCCGAATCAGCCCCCAGTCGTATTTCTCACACTTGAATCATCAAGTGAGCTTGGCTCTGCTGTTACCTAACAGTGTGGAACAGCATTTCGGAGAGGAGTACATTGGGCACAACAAAGGAAAGCTCTCAAGTCACGGGGAGTGACTAGCCTGACATTTCACCTCCGACAGATGTGAGAGCACAGGCAAAAGTCCTCTGGCTGTGAGGAGGATCTCAAAGCACTCATCGGCATCCAGCCCTCCTCTGCAATGACACTAGACTGGTTTCCACTTAAAGCCTTTCTTCATTTTTTGAAAAACAGGAAGACACTGAGGCTGCGACTGCACCAGCAGGTAGGAGTGAATGGAATCAATTCAACGCCGTATACTAGCCTTTGATTTCATTCTGACTTTCTTCTCTTTTTCTTTCCAGTTCTTTCCGGTCATAATTTAACCTTCTCAGGCACATAATTCCACATTGGAAACTGTTTCTATTTGCAAGAAAAGAGAGCAGATTTAGAGATGGTAACGGTGAAAAATCCTAGTCAGTTAGTAAGAACAACCTATATTAAGTTACCTGTGAAAACTGTCAACCATTTTCAGCTGCCCTCGAAGGTCTTTCTTGGTCAAGTGGTCCAGCATCCTGGCATCCACAAGGCACTCCATGAAATAGCTGCGGTACTGGGGGAGGCCCAGGCTAGGGAGCCACTCGTTGCCAATCCACTCGTGGTTCATGTCCCCATAGGCAAGTGTCTGCTTTTGATAAGTGGAAAAGGTCACTTACGGAAGAAGTCTCAAAAGCAGTTTAAATAATTTTTAAAATGAATTTTTAATTTCTTACATATATTCTCAAAGGCTAAACTAATGATAATTTCATAATTTCAAAATAATTTGATCTCTTCTCACCTTTTAAATTTGTTAGTAAAATTTTTATCCAAAAGGAATCATAACATTAAAAATATATGCCTCATTGTGATAACTTTAACTTTTTAATCAAACTACAAACAAGCGTAACTGGCTACAGATTTCCTCTGTGAAATAGTTTCAATATAATGATATGAGAACAAAGATTATCACGACTCATGAACAAGTTTGAAGGCTCGACTCAGCTCTACTTGCTGAGATGACCTCTGGTTGGTTTACATTTTATTTTTAACACTCTGTTTTCCTAAACAGAATTGATTTCAAAATGAGTAAAAGTGCGTTAAAAAATAGTTTTAGAAAAGAGATAAAGCAACAACCAACAGGACTGAATGTGGAAATAGGCAAATCCACATTTGTAGTTGAAAAAACTCAACACTTCTTTCTCATAACCATTGATTAAAGAAGCAAAAAGAGAAAAGAAATAAGAATATAGACCTAAACAAACAACACTTAAGCAACCTGACCTAACCGATGCTTCATAGAACACCCCACTCAACAGAATAGATACTCTTTTAAAGTCTGTACAGAATCTCACCAAGACAGACAAATCTCAACATATTTAAAGAGACGGACATCAAAGTACATTCTCTGACTGCAACAGAATTAAGTTAGAAATCAACAATAAAAAGCCAAAATATATTTTTAATTGAAAGAAAATAAAAACAATATATTCAAAAATTGTGAGGAACAGTTAAAGCAATATCCCGAGAGCAAAAACCATGTCAAAGGATTATCAATGCAGAAAGACCTCGAAAATCAGTGACCCAAGAGTCTGCTTTTAAAAATTTAAACTAGGCTAGGTGCAGTGGCTCACACCTGTAATCCCAGCGCTCTGGGAGGCCGAGGCAGGTGGATCACATGAGGTCAGAAGTTCAAGAATAGCCTGGCCAACAGAGTGAAACCCCATCTCTACTAAAAATACAAAAATTAGCTGGGCATGGTCGTGCAGGCCTGCAGCCCCAGCTACTCAGGAGGCTGAGGCAGGAGAACGGCTTGAACCTGGGAGGCAGAGGTTACAGTGAGCCGAGATTGTGCCACTGCACTCCAGCCTGGGGGATAGAGCCAGACTCTGTCTCAAAATGAAAAAAAAAAAAAAAAGAAAACTTTAACTAGGAGAACAAATAAAATCCAGAGCAAGCAGAAGGAAGAAAGTAAAGAAGCAGAAATCAGCGAAACAGAAAACAGAAGAATAAGAGCCAACAAGCCAGCGAAATGAAAACCCAGTACTTCATAAGTCTCAATCAAATTAACAAACCCCAGCTTGGTGCCACATGACTGTAATCCCAGCTACTCGGGAGGCTGAGGCAGGAGAACTGCTTGAACCCAGGAGGGGAGGCTGCAGTGAGCCAAGATTGTGCCACTGCACTTCAGCCTGGGAAACAGAGTGAGAACCTGCTTCAAAAAAAAGAACGAAGAAAGAAAGAGAGAGAGAGAGAGAGAGAGGGAGGAAGGGAGGGAGGGAGGGAGGGAGGGAGGGGAAAGAAAGGGAAGGAAGGAAGGAGGGAAGGCAGGCAGGCATGAGTAAAGGATGGAAGCCAGATGTGGTGGCCCATGCCTGTAACTTTAGCTACTCAGAAGACTGAGGTGGGAGGATAGCTTGAGCCCAGATGTCTGAGACCAGCCTGGGCAACACAGCGAGACCCTGTCTCAAAAATGAAACAGAAACAACAAATGAGGGGACATTAATACAGACTCAACAGACACTGAAAGAATAAGGAACTACTATGAACAATTTTAAGCAACTTATTTCTTAAAAAATAAACTAGTAAAGCTAATGAGAAACGGGTAACACGTATCTCTACTAGAGCCTGAGGCTGTAATTATAGATCTTCTAACATACAAAAATGTCTACCCAAGATAGCTTCCCTGGTGAATTCTACCAAACATTTATCAAAATAAATAAATAAATCACCAGGATTCTACATGAAGTCTTCCAAAAAAGTTTGAAACGCCTTATCTCATTCTATGAGGCCAGCATTACCTTGAGAGCAAAAGCAAAGATGTAACACAACTATAGATCAATACCTCAGACACAGATCCACAAATGCATAACAAAACAGTGCCAAGTCAACAAGAGAGTAAAAGAATAAGATACCATGACAAGTATGGCTTATTCTAGAAATGTACGTTGATTCAACATTTGAAAAGAAAAAAAAAAATCAATGAAACTCTCACCATATGAAGAGAATGAAAAAACCATAAATCATCTCAAAAGATTCAGAAAAAGCACTTGACAAGAGTTCTTGTCATTGATGGAACTTCAAGCATTCCAGAAATGTAAGAAAAGTGCCTCTGCTGGATAAAGGGCATCTACAAACCCTAAAGCCAGCATCATGCCTAATGTAACAGACTGAATGCTCAGCTGGGCATGGTGGCTCCTGCCTGTAATCCCAGCACTTTGGGAGGCAGAGGTGGGCGGGTCACTTGAGGTCAGGAGTTTGAGAACAGCCTGGGCAACACAGTGAGATCCCGTCTCTTTAAAAAAAAAAAAAAGACAACGTGTTTCTCCTAAGATAAGGAACAAACTGACGATGTCTACTCTCACCATTTTCATTCAACACAGTACTGGACATCCTAGCCACTGTAATAGGTCAAGAAAGAGAAATAAAAAGCACATAAATTGCAAAAAAGAAAAAACTGTCTTTATTTGCAGATGACACAATTTTCAATGTAGAAAAGAAATCTACAAAATAGCTGTCAGAATAAGTAGGTTTAAGCAAGATTACAGGATACAAAGGCCAATAAAAATGAACTAACTATATTTCTAAATACTAGCAATGAACTGAAAAGTGAAATTTAAAAAGTACCATTTACAATGGCATCAAAACCTGTAAAATCCTCAGGGATAAATCTAACAGAATGCGTGCACAACTTGTACAATGAGCAAGAACTAAACACATTACATACAAACACATATTGAAGGAAGGTACCTGAGATACCTGGCGTCTCCAGCTGAGGAAGACTAAGTTAGGGTCACGGGAATTCTGTGGTTACATTACGGGGTCTCGGTGGTGACTCTCGACTAACACCATGTTGGTCTTGAAACTATGGCTTCCAGCATCATTTGTTATTTGGTCCAAGCTAGAAGCAAAACTAAAATTCTAACAAAGAATGTTTAAATTCTAATAGAAAAAAAAATGCTTCACTACTTTCTCTAAAGAGAAAGTGAGAAATATGCCAAACACTTGTGGGCCATCATCAAGGTATCTAACAGTGTCATCATGCTTTCTCCACTCTTCTAAACCTCAATCTTACAGGCCTGATATTTATTTATGTATTTTTTGAGACAGGGTCTCACTCTGTCACCCAGGCTGGAGTGTAGTGGCACGATCTCAGCTCACTGCAACCTCCACTTTCCAGGCTCAAGCCATTTTCCAGCCTCAGCCTCCCACGTACCTGGGACTACAGTCTCAAGCCACCAATGCCTGGCTAATTTTTTTATTTTTTGTAGAGACAGGGTTTCCCCACATTGCCGAGGCTGGTCTTGAACTCCTGGGCTCAAAGTCATCCACCTGCCTCGGCCTCCCGAAGTGCCGAGATTACAGGCGTGAGCCACCGCGCCTGGCCCAGGCCTGATATGTGCAGCATGGATATCTGGTATCATTTTCTTGCTTGCTGATTATGTATTTTTAAATGGGGAAGGTAAACAAAGGAACTGTCTAAATAGAAAACTGCATGGAAGCAGAACCCTACTTGTTTCTGTTTTCTCATTATATGCTCTGCTCAGCCTCCTGAAGTGGCTGACAACATAAACTCCCAGAAGGGTCAGGTTCCATCCCAGGGAGACTCAACTCTTCTCCTGGGCTGCCATAGCAGCCTTATGAAAAAAAACTTATCAGGTGAGCTCACAGTCAAGGGAACATTGGAGCTAGAAGAGACACCCACTGCACAGTGTTTACTGCCATCCCTGAAACAGTCACAAGCTTTACAAACCCAGTTTTATGAACTCCCTAAAATGGGAGCTCCGTGACGGGGGGACCACAGCTGTCCTGCTCACAGATGCTCCGCACAGCCAGGCTCGCTCACTGTTTGTTAAATGAGGTATAAATGGTTCTGACCGTGCCTTCATGTTTTCCTCTCCTGAGTGTCCAGGGGGAGCTCAAAGCTCTCTTTGGTTTAAGAGTGGGCCACTGTGTACTGCCCTCGGCAGCCGGCGGCAGTTCCAGCTGGAAGAGGGAAGGAGGGAACGTAACACAAGCCTCCACTAGACTGCAGGTCGGCTGGTTCTGGAGTCATCGGCACGGCCCGGTCTTGTTTCTATTTCCCCTGCGAAGAGCAAGGCTCAGCCTATTCAATTTACACTTCCTGTCTCTGGCTCCAGCGGTTTCATACCGAAGTACTAACAAAGTTCTGCTGCTCGGCAGAAAATATACTGAAATTTAAGTCATTATGAAATGTGCCCTGTATAATTCATTTATGGTCATTACAGGCCCTGTAAAGAGATATCTAACAAGTTAAATAATTAATAAGGTTATTTATCTGGAGGAGAGGCACAGAACGCTTAAATCCAGGGTGAAAAAAGCCCACAGAGTCACACTGTAGCTATTTTGTTGGAAAAAAAAAAGTGTGTGGGGGGGCAATATAATCAGCTATATTTTAGGAGTGCAAATAGAAGGAAACGGTGCTTCAACTGTCACCTTGTAATCAGGGAAAGTATGATTGACAATCGTTTTGATTTCTTTCAGATATATAATGATTCTTCAGAAGGCCTCAGATACCAGTCCGTTCGTGAAAGCCTCTAGAGCTGCCTGTCCAGCTCATGGCTGCGATGTGCCACTGAGACACACACCCTGACGCAGAAAGCTGGTGGCATCGCACCAGTATTTAAGGCAACCACTGGTATTTAAGGCAAGCTGTCCTAATGTACAGAAGAAGGCAAAACGGTTGGGAGAGAGCTTCTGGTAAGTTAAAGAATTGAGAAGATGAAATGCAAATGTACAGTAGTTGAAAAGAGACTCAATTCCTTAGGATTGCATTAGTAAGAAAAACCTTGAAATGGACATAGTACTAGGATAGTATGTAGAAAAATATCAACATAAAGACAAGAGGAAAAGTCACTATGCCAATCTTTTGGTTTGGAAATTTATTAGAATATAAATTTCCCCATCAGTATATCTTGTAATAATAATAATAATGTTACCCTACCAGGAAATTACATACATAATCTCAGAAGCTGCCTAAGCCACTTTATATAAAAGATCATATGTTAAACAAAGCAATCTATGTTAATTAAAAATAACTACCATGGTGCCATATGGGAAATATTCAAAATTGTCCATGAGACGTACTCTTTAATCCTGTGCTCTGCCTGCTCAGTGATTTCAAATCATTAACAATTCTGTAGTCTGGACAAATTAAGATGCTATAAACACCAAAAAAAAGTGAATTACACAAGTTTTCATACTCCAATTGCTTTCTGCTGCTGTACATGTAGTGAAGAATGTATTAGAGAAAGACTCCAACCTGAGCCCAGCTTCCCTCCTCATCTTCCTGGGTTACGTGGTTAGGAATGCAAAAGAACATAACGATTAGTATTGGTGAGCTCAGCAAGGCAGGCAAAGCAACTCTGCAGGGAAGGCGCAGCTTCGCTAAGTGAAGCTCAGGCTATCACATACCTCGGGTAAGCGTCATGCACAACTCATGCAAAACCAACAATCTCCACTTCTCATGCAAGGAGCAGACTCTCTCCACACCAAGCACATCCACGGAAGGAGCAGGAGCCACATGATCACATGGAGCTCAACTGAGATCTCTCAACAGCAGAGCTAGATTCAATCTATTCTAAATAGAGAGTCTACCAACTTTAAGTTCCTGGAAAAAAATCTAAAATAAAATACAAATTCTACTTACACATTCAACTAATAACTAAATGAAATACTTATCTGGGACAACTGAATGGAAAATAACATTTTTGTTTTCAACAAAAAGGCAAAGAACCCAGAGGGTCTGAGGTGGAGAATGTGCCGGGAGGAGTGCAGGCTGCGGCGCGTGACTAACCGTTTGCGGCGTGGCTGCGAGCGTTTCCATCTCTTCATGTGTTAACCAGACATTTCCTGTGGTCTAAGGTGACCCCAGTGCACCAACCACATCCAGGGCAAGGGAAGCAGTGACAAAGAGGAGAGGGGCACACACATAAGCCACAGGCACAGAGAAGGGGCCGAGGAGGCAAAGTTCGCTCTTCTCACTTTTCAGTTCAGATGCCCCAACAGGATAACCATCCCCAGTTAACACTGTGTGGCCCACACCACCAGCAGAAGGGCACACAATGCCCAGAGCTTTAGATGCGATGCTTACCCAAGGTATGTGAAATATCAAGAGAAGAAAACACATTGTGTACTTCTGGAAACTGGGTAATTCTCAACTAACCACTGACTGAGTATATTTAAAACAGATGATGAAACTCTTGGTTTGGCTACAGGAGGGCTTTCTGCCGCAAATGCTCCGTGACGGCCTGAAGGGCTGAAGGCAGGCTACAGGGCAGAGGGGTCACGGATGGGCTGGGCAGTGCTGATGGCTCTGTGCAGCCATCAGAACCAGACATGAGACACAGCGGCCTGCGTGTCTACTTGAGGGAGATGTTTTCCTTGCACTTTGGCGTGGTGTGAAGTTTGCCTTATGTGAGGTGTTCTCCGTCATTACGGAAGACAGCGTATGAATACAGGAGAACCCCCTGGCACCTTCATTTCCAGACAGGCTACTCTCACCTGAAACCACTGGGGAAGAGATCAGACACTGCTCACAAGGCACGCCATGGGAAAGGAGCTCTTGGAGCAACAGAAAAGAACAAGGCTTATTGTTGATTAACATCATTTTTTCACTAAGAAGGAAAAAATAAATAAATGAAAACTTTTTTTGTAAGGTAACTGGGAGCCCTGAATCCAGCCTTGACCTGCTCCTTGGAGAAGTGTGTTTGCGACGCTTTAAATCTCAATGAGAATTAGTTTTCGGCCGGGCATGGTAGCTCACACCTGTAATCCCAGTACTCTGGGAGGCCAAGGCAGGTGGATCACTTAAGGTCAGGAGTTCAAGAGCAGCCTGAACAACATGGTGAAATCCTGTCTTGACTAAAATTACAAAAATTAGCCGGGCGTGGTGGTGGGCACCTGTAATACCAGCTACTCAGGAGGCTGAGGCAGGAGAATTGCTTGAACCTGGGAGGCAGAGGTTGCAGTGAGCCAAGATCGCACCATTGCACTCCAGCCTTGGTTACTGGCTGAGAGAGAGGAAGACTCCATCTCAAAAAAAAAAAAAGAATTTGTTTTTTTCTGAGGAGACAAAAAGCCGAGACTAGGAATCCAGCCAATGTAAAAAACCTGAACTTTATAAATCAGAAGTTGGCCTGCCCTTGTCTCTCGATAACCATTCATGTTTTCAGTAAGATAGTTCTTAACTTTTTCCAGCAGGATAACCCTTCTTAAGGACTTCCCACATGGAGAAAAACTATATGAGTACAGCTCATGTTTGATGAACATTTGCATATTTGTGAACTGCTTGAAATCCTGAGCTCCCAGGGTCTTTAACTCTCCAAATGGAAAACACCTAAAGGCCAAACAAATCAAATACAGTAAAACACTGGTTACAAGGCAACCAGTAACCTACTCTTTATTTTCCCCTTTAGTTTTTATTTCAAAAATGTGTCCACAACTGGAATGATGGGGAAGGGAGAATCAGAATGCTTCGGGGATCTTTTCCAGGCATGGCTGTGCATACCAGTAGTCACAGCTACTTGGGAGACTGAGGCCTAAGGACTGCTTGAGCCCAGGAGTTCCAGACCAGCCTGGGCAACACAGTGAGACCCATCTCTACAAAAAATACAAAAATTCCTTAGGGATCAGTTGTGATGATGGGATAACAAGTATCTCTTAGTAGTATATCAGCTATATTTAAATGGATGCTTCTGGCTGGGCATGGGGCTCACACCTATAATCCCAGCACTCTGGGATGCGGAGGCAGTAAGACTGCTTGAGGCCAGGAGTTCCAGACCAGCCTGGTCAACATAGCGAGACCTTGTCTCTAAAAAAGTTTTTAGAAATCAGCTGGACGTGGTTATGCACACCTGTAATTCCAACTATTTGGGAGGCTGAAGTGGATGGATTGCTTGAGCCCAGGAAGTTGAGGCTGGAGTGAGCTATGACTGAGCCACTGCACTCCAGCCTGGGTGACACAGTAAGACCTTGCCTCTAAAAAATAAAAAACGTAAATAAATCAGTAAATAGATGGGTGCTTCTAAGAAGCCTGCAAGAGCCAGTACTCTGAACTGGACACAGTTTTGTTGTTTTTGTTTTCCTGAGACACAGACTCACTTTGTCACCCAGGATGGAGTGCAATGGCGTGGCCTCAGCTCACTGCAACCTTCACCTCCTGGGTTCCAAGCAATTCTCCCGCCTCAGCCTCCCAAGTAGCTTACTCCTTAAGATGCTACTTATACACGGAATGATATGGATAACTTTGCAGACATAACGTGAAGTGAAAGAAGCCAGACAGAGAGGAGTGAATACTACACGATCTTGTTTACATGCAAGTACAGAACCAATAGAGCAGTCTATGGCGTCAGGGCCAGCTGCTCACTGGGTCAGATCCCATTTTTCAACATACGTTTGGACCACACAGGGGATGATGCTGACTTTACAAATTCACTTAACTGTTCACTTGTATGTGCATTTCACTACCTGTATACTATATTCCAATAACATAAAAATACACTATAATTGGCTCAGCAAATATCTCTATATATAGTACAAATGTTAATTACTCATTCAGTTTGAATCATGAAATAGGAAATGAAATTAAAAATGTTTAATTATTGCCAGGGTTTGTATATTGGAAAAAGAAGAAAAAAAAAATTTTTTTAATTAAAAAAAAATTAATTATAAAATGTGTCCTTAAAATATTGCCTTTTTCCTTTAGAAGGCCCTTAGATTGACTCCACTTTGAGAAATTCAGCTGGGCGTGGTGGCTCATGCCTGTAATCCCAACACTTTGGAAGGCTGAGGTGAGAGGACTGCTTGAGCCCAGGAGTGCAAGACCAGCCTGGGCAACACAGTGAGACCCCCATCTCTACCAATTTTTTTTAATGTGACAAATTCATATTTAAATTTATAATAACTACGTTCCTATCTTTAAAAAACCTCATATTTTTATAGTATGATGCCATTGTAGCCAATCTTTCATAAAAGCATTTAATAAAGTTTCTTTTGACCATCCAATTCCCCTAAATTAAAAGTGATAATCTATTTGGTGCTAAAATTTGAATTACGCTTGATGTGCTGTTAAGGAACTGGAGAAGCAATGTAAACAGGCAGTGATACCTTCAGAGAGGCATTCCCTGTTTCCAAAGAGTGCAGGAGTTGTCTCTGAACGTACCGTTCTAGACGTGGGCGGGGCAGACGGGCTGGTCAGCGACATGATCTCCTGGATGGCCAGCCTCAGCTTCAGCCTGTGCAGGGGGTTGCTGATCCCGATCTCACGCTGGATCTCTGTGTCGGACAGGGCCGACATGATGGCCCCGCTTTTCACGTTTGCACGGCAGGCCGCCACATACCAGGCTGGCATCCCAACCCAGAGCTGGAAGCGGAAAGGGGAAGGCAGCAGAGTGAGGTACAGTCTACGAGGTGGAGCAGCAAGTTCACGTAATGTAACCCACACAACTAGGGATTAAATGAAGGACATACCTCCAGCCACACCACAACCGTTGGCCCGTCCCATTGGGCAAAAGGTAAACCTTGTCTCCGGGCTTCCTCCAGCAATTCATGCCTACAAAGGAGAAGACACTGAAAATCAAAGAATCAGCCAGGCATGGTAGCTCACACCTATAATCCCAGCTCTTTGGGAGGCCAGGGTGGGAGGATCACTTAAGCCCAGGAGTTCAAGACCAGCCTAGACATATAGCGAGACCTCATCTCTACAAAAAAATTTTAAAACTTAGTGAGGTGTGGTGGCACACACCTGTAGTCCCGGCTACTCGGGAGGCTGAGGCAGGAAGACCGCTTGAGGCCAGTAGTTCAACAGCAGCCTGGACAATAAAATGAGAAGCATCTCTACAAAAAAAAAAAAATTAGCCACGCATGGTGACACATGCCTGTTGTCTCAGCTACTTGGGAGGGTGAGGTGGAAGGACTACTTGAGCACAGGAGGTCGAGGCTACAGTAAGCCATGACTATGCCACTGCACTCCAGCCTAGGCAACAGAGCGAGGCCCTATCTCTAAAAAAAAAAAATTGAAACCAGCAAAAACAAAAACAAAATCAAGGAACCACTATCATATGCATATATCTAAGAAGTGAAACCAAGAATTACGAGCATTTGCAAAAGTCTAACAGTATACAGTCTGCCCTCTGTATTTGCGGATTCCACATCCACACATTCAACCAACTGCAGATCAAAAATATTCAGGGGGAGAAACAATAAAAACCACATAGCACAGCAGCTATTTACATAGCATTTACACAGCATTGGGTATTCTAAGTTAACCAAGAGATGATTTAAAGTATAGGAGATTCTGCCTACATTATATGCAAATACCATGCCATTTTATACAGGAGACTCATGCTTCCATGGATTTTGGCAGTTAGGAGGGTCCCGGCACCAATCCCCCATGGACCCTGAGAGACAACGGTACATTCTCATCATTTTCCTTTACTCTTCTACAGCTTGAATATTATCAACAGCACCCATTTCACACGAGTTCTGTGTCTACTCCAGAGTGCCTGAATGAGGAAGTACTGACTGGTCCCTCTGATTCTCCACAGGACTCCCGTCCCCTCACAGAATCAGTTGTTCCCAACTTTAAAACCCCAGCAGTCTTCCCGCCCAAGGTACAGGACATCCAAGGGCAACAATCACTATTCCTGTTTTAAAACAGGAAGACCACTACCTGGAAAGAGGAAACCACACCTGGTGTAAACAAAACAGCTTCTCTCAATGAGAATCTCTCAAAATGGTCGCATTTACCCAAAGGAAGAATGAAAAAGAATACTGCAGACTTTTTTTCAGACAGACTCTCACGGGTTCAAGCAATTTTTCTGCCTCAGCCTTTTTTTTAATTTTTGAGACACATGTGTCTTGCTCTGTCGCCCAGACTGGAGTGCAGTGGCGCGATCTCGGCTCACTGAAACCTCTGCCTCCCGGGTTCAAGCGATTCTCCTGCCCCAGCTCCTGAACAGCTGGGACTGCAGGCATGTGCCACTACACCGAGATAATTTTTTCTATTTTTTGGTAGAGACGGGGTTTCACCATGTTAGCCAGGTATCAATCTCCTGACCTCGTAATCTACCTGCCTCAGCCTCCCAAAGTCCTGGGATTATAGGCATGAGCCACCGTGCCTGGCTGCCTCAGCCTTTTGAGTTGCTGGAACTACAGGCGTGCACCGCCCGGCCTGGCTAAATTTTTTTTTTGTTGTTGTTATTTTTAGTAGAGAAGGGGTTTCACCATGCTGGCCAGGCTGGTCTTGAACTCCTGACCTCGTGATCCGCCCGCCTCTGCCTCCCAAGTGCTGGAATTACAGGTGTGCGTGCTCGGCCATACAGCAGACTTTTAACACTAAAATGTTATGATCTAATGTAGCAGACAAGTAGTGGATAGCTGTCTCTACTCTACACTGCCATTTAGCTGACTACTTGCTGATCAAGTTACTGGGTCATCTGCGGTTGACTCCACAGGCTTCCTACCCAGGAGATTTGAAATACTAACAGCTTTCTCAGTGCAGGGGGAGCCTGAATGCAAGAATGTGTCACTGGTGACCATGAGGAGGCAGGCAGGGTTAGTCCTGCCACACATCTCTTCGTGTGATCGTAAATATTCTGTATGCCTTATTTTTAAATACCCAAGGTTAACATAATTTTGTCTGACATGGGTATTTGAGAAATAACACTATAAGCTTGGTGAATCTCATCTTATTTCTCAAGGCTTTCAAAGAGGCTAATTGTTTAAAAACGTAAAAAGCCTCAGAGAGACGGTGTCATTATAACGGAGAGGACATGTGCATTTGGTTTGCACCCATGGATATCCCCAGGTCATTTAAGCATCCCTAGGCTGCTTTTAGTTCATTTTTTCTATAATAATTTCTGTAAGACATGCCATAGAATCTCTTATTTCTAAAAATTTGATATTGGCTCTTGAATGTATTTCAATAGCAGCAGACTTTCCTTAGGACTATGAAGTAGAATCGCAAGATGCCAACACCACATCAAGGGGGCGGGAGGAAGGGCATGCTGCCGGCCGCCAATCATCAGGTAGCGGCTGAAAACCTGCCTTCTGTTCCCTTGGGACAAATGCTCCTCAAAGACAGCCAGCAGAGCCTCCATCACACACTGGTGGGTGTAGGAAGTAGTACAGGTTAATTCCTGCCACATCGATCACAGAAAAAGCTGTGAACGCTAACAACATGGTTAACAGTTAAGGCTCTGAGCATCCATGGCCTGGCCAAGGAAAAGGGAGGATTTCACTACCGCCAAGTCAGGAGTTTGCAGCCCATGCTCAGCCTTGGCACTTTGCCAGAGACTTCATTTCTTAACAAGTAATAGACACTTACCGTAAACAAGAATACGGGGTCGAAAAAGAATTCTTTTTTTCTATTACTTAGAGACTGGTACACCCTGTCCTGGACCGCACCAGCACCCTCTTCCTGGCAATGATCACTAGCTTTCATAAAAAGTCCTTTTTAGAATGGGGATGCTTCTGGGTTCAGAGGCAACAGTGGAGACGGTGTTAAGAGAGTGGAGGTAGAAGGATGTGTGTAAGAGTCGCAGGAAGTTAGGGAGCTGGCAGAGGAGGTCCTAGCTGGGTGGCAGGCCCAGGCCTTGGTCTGTGTCCTGGCTCCCCTCCCCTATCACACCAGTCCATGATCTGTAAGACCAAACATGGGACCTGACCCCTGGGCTGGCTCTCCAGGTGGGAACCCTAGGGCCTCTGTTTTCTCTGGGAGGGGGGTGTTGGGGAGGGGGCTGTTCCAGTCATGGGAAGAAGGCCCCTGTGTTGAGAGGATGCAGAGTCCAGAACCTGGAGGTGGCTGAGACCATGCCGCCCTGGCCCTCTGGGCCGTTTAGCTACATGAACAACTACATTCCTCCTTGTCGCTTGATGTCAGACTTGGGTCTTTCACTTGATACTGAGAATGCTATAACGCAAACAGCTCACATAGTTTGTGAATAATGACGCACATTTTATAATGAGGACATGGCATGATGATAAGGTGGTCTTTCATAATGAGAAAGCTGTGTGTTTTGGCAGATCAAATAGTATAAAAGGGATACAGAAGGAGCACTTTCTCTTAACTGTCCAAATTAAACATACTGCTTTGCTTTCATAAGACCTTTTCAATCCTCTGGCGCCCTGCAGAGTGAACGAGACTTGCTTTCACAGATACGGTTGCTGCCTGTGTGACAGAGCAGGACTCTCTCCAAAAAACAGCAACAAAATGACACCACCACCAGCACCACAAGTACAGTTCTCCGACCCAGTCAAAGCCCCTTCCATGCTCCATGGCCATGGCACACTGGAAGAGTCCTGAGGACAGATGTAGGGTCACCCTGATGAGAAATGGATGGAGCCAGCATTTCTCACGCAAAACTAAAAAGATGCTTGTGCTGGGTGTGATGGCTCATGCCTGTAATCCCAACACTTTGAGAGGCGGAGGCAGGAAGATCACTTGAGGCCAGGAGTTCAAGACCAGACTGGTTAACACAGTGAGACCTCTCTCTACTAAAAATAAAGGTCAAGGCTGCAGTGAGTGGTGAATATGCCACTGCACTTCAGCCTGGGAAACAGCAAGGGCCTGTCTCAAAAATGAAAAATAAAAAGATCCTCTCACGAAGCTCAGCATAGAGCCTGAGGCTGGTGACTGCCCACACTCAGCCCAGCAAGCCTCCCAAATCTGCTTACCCTGAGAAAGTACTATGAAGACAAAAAGGAGAAAATAAAAAGGGAACACTTTAAAAGCAAGGTTACTTAAAGAGATTGAGTTTCAGTAATACTGGGGAATTCCAGGAAGACTGTGAAAGCCTATCAAAGCTAACAAATGGCTCCAGGACAGCCAGCCCCGACTTGCGGGTTCATTACTACACATCTCAGGCACCAAGCGCCCACACCACGCTGTGTCTTAACAAAACTTGAACTCAGCTTGCCACCAAACTCCCCAGGTTCCTTAAGTTCTCTGTGAGTGAAAGCACTGGCTGTATAAATTTAGCAGTTAAAAGCACACCTTCTGAGTTAAATCACGGGTTAATAAGAAGAAAATAATTCTGAGAAATATACTTTCATTCTTAAATCAAGAATGTCATAAATGTTAAACTGTCTTCACACAGTATTTTTTCTGGAAAACGCAAACATTTTTTTCACATTTATAAACAAACACTTTAGGCTGGGTGCGGTGGCTCACATCTGTAATCCTAGCACTTTGGGAGGCTGAGGTGGGCAGATCACTTGAGGTCAGGAATTCTAAACCAGCCTGGCCAACATGGTAAAACCCCAGCTCTACTAAAAATTCAAAAAAATTAGGTGGGCATGGTGGCGCGCACTTGTAATCCCAGCTACTGGGAGGCCGAGGCAGAAGAATCGCTTGAACCCGGGAGGCGGGAGGTTGCAGTGAGCCAGGATTATGCCATTGCACTCCAGCCTGGGTGACAGACTGAGACTCTATCTCAAAATAAATAAATGAATAAATAAAGCACTTTTTCTAAAATCAATTTTATCTCAATTGAAGTGAAAGAAATGAAACTGGGGAACGATCCAAGATGGCTGATCGCTAACATCTCGGGATTGCAGCTCCCAGTGAAAGCGCAGAGAACGAGAGGATGCCACACTTTCAGACAAATTTTGGTCGCTCACGGAGCAGAAGATTCCCAGTGGAGGAGCCGCACGGATTGCCAGCGCAACTCTTGTGGCCGGCGCAGCGGTTTCGCCGGCACCTCGGGGCGGCAGCTCGTGGTGCACAGTAAACGGGACTGGTTCCCCTTCTGACCGAGGTTTGGAGGAGGTGTACGGGTCACCAGCGCGACTCTTGAGGCCAGCTCAGTGGTTTTGCTGGCACCTCAGCGCAGCAGCTCTTGGTGCAGAGTAAACGGGACTGGTTCCCCTTCTGACTGAGGTTTGGAGCTCTGGGAAGGCAGAGTCGCCTATTACGGACTCAAGAAAGAAGCCAGACTGGAGATTTCTGGGCAGAAAAGCACCATCAGTCTTAATGCTGCTGTTTTGGCCGGTGCAGTGGGTTGCTCATATTTTGGCCCTGGGAATTAACAACTTGGACGTCCACTCAGAGACCTAATTTGAAAGTTGGTAATTACAAAGACGACAGGTGGATAAATTTACAATGATGGGAAGAAACCAGTGTAAAAAGGCTGAGAATACTCAAAGTCAGAATGCCTCTCCCTCTACAGAGGATCACAGTTCTTCATCAACAAGGGAACAAGGCTTGATGGAGAACGAGCGCATCCCAATAACAGAATCAGGCTTCAGAACATGGATAATAAGAAACTTTTGTGAGTTAAAAGAACATGTTGTAGCCCAATGTAAAGAAACTAGGAACTTTGAAAAAAGGTTTGATGAAATCCTAATGAGAATAGACAACTTAGAGAGGAATATAACTGAATTAATGGAACTGAAGAATACAACAGGAGAACTCCGAGAAGTATGCACAGGTTTAAACACTCGAATTGTTCAAGCAGAAGAAGGGATATCAGAGGTTGAGGTCCAACTTAATGAAATAAAACAAGAAGACAAGATTAGAGAAAAAAGGATAAAAAGGAATGAGCAAAGTCTCCAAGAAATGTGGGACTATGTGAAAAGACCAAATTTAAGTTTGATAGGTGTACCTGAATGCGACGGAGCGAATGAATCCAAGCTGCAAAATACCCTTCAGGATATTATTCAGGAAAATTTTCCTAAACTAGCAAAGCAGGTCAATATTCAACTCCAGGTAATACAGAGAACACCACAAAGATATTCCTCAAGAAGAGCAACCCCAAGGCACATAATCGTTAGATTCACCAGGGTTGAAACGAAGGAGAAAATACTAAGGGCAGCCAGAGAGAAAGGTGAGGTTACCCACAAAGGGAAGCCTATCAGACTTACAGCAGATCTCTCGGCAGAAACCCTACAAGCCAGAAGAGAGTGGGGGCCAATATTCAACATCCTCAAAGAACAGAACCTTCAGCCCAGAATTTCATATCCAGCCAAACTAAGCTTCACAACTGAAGGAAAAATAAAATATTTTATGAACAAGCAAGTACTCAGATTTTATAACCACCAGGCCTGCTTTACAAGAGCTTCTGAAAGAAGCATTACACATAGAAAGAAACAACCAGTATTAGCCTTTCTAAAAATATACCAAAAAGTAAAGAGCATCAACATAAAGAAGAATTTACATCAACGAATGGACAAAACAGCCAGTTAACATCAAATGGCAGTAATCCTAAATTTAAATCAACTAAATCCCCCAATCAAAAGACACAGCCAAAACCCAATGGCATGTTACATCCAGACCTGTTTCACATGCAAGGATACGCAAAGACTCAGAACAAAGGGATGGAGAAAGATTTACCAACCAAATGGAGAGCAAAAATAAATAAATAAATAAATAAATAAATAAATAAATAAATAAATAAATAAATAAAAAGCAGGAGTTGCAATTCTCGTATTTGATAAAATAGATTTTAAAGCAACAAAGATATAGTGGTAAAAGGATCAATGCAACAACAAGAGCTAACGATCCTAACACCCAGATACATAGAGACTTAGACTCAATGAGACAGAAATCTAATAAGGATATCCAGGACTCGAACTCAGATCCAGAACAAGTAAACTTAGTAAATATTTATAGAGCTCTCCACTTTAAATACACAAAATATACATTCTTGTCAATACCACATCACACCTACTCATAGGTTTAAATGAAATATTGATTGGCCATTATTAATACCCATTTTTTTTTAGAATAAAGCAACATTTCCGTTCTCTCTCCCTCTTTCTTCCTCTCCTTCACTCCTTTTTTTCTTTCCTTCTCTCAAAAAAGAAAAAGAAAAAGAAATCAACTTGTAGACCTCTAGATCCAGGTCGTCAATGTCTGTCTCATTGCCTGATTTCCTTCCTTCCCTTCTCTCCCTCCCTTCCTTCCTCCCTCCCTCCCCTCCTTCCTCCTTTCCTCCCTTCCTGCCTTCATCCCTTCATCCCTTCCTCCCTAAAAAAAAAAAAAAAAAAGAGAAAGAAACAAAACTGCCCTCTGCAGGCAGACAAATAATCTCTATCTACACTTGGACATTTTCCGTACTGAGGTGCTGGTACCTTGCAGGACTTCCACATGGATCCCAAGCACAACATAAAGACCCCTCTCAGACACTCAGTCAGTTACAGCCGTGACAGCAGTGTCAGGATGGAAAAGACGCCTCTCAGACACTCAGTTACAGCCGTGACAGCAGTGTCAGATGTTTAATGCCCACAGCACACATCTGAACATCACAGCTCCACAGAACCCTACCTACCACCGACACACACACACAAGTGCACAAAGCCAGCATGACGTTTAACCACATGCTTGGGCAAGGAACACAAAGGCTGTCCTCAGGCTCAGTGCAGTGGCTCATGCCTTTAATCTCAGCACTTCAGGGGCGTCAAGGCAGGAGGACTGCATGAGCCCAGGAGTTGGAGACCAGCTTGGGCAACATAGGGAGATCCTGTCTCTACAAAAAAAATAAATAATTTAGCCAGGCAGGTGGCATGTGCCTGTAGTCCTAGCTACTTGGGAGGACATGGTGGGAGAATCGCTTGAGCACAAGAGGTTGAGGCCGCAGTAAGCCGAGATCATGCCACTGCACTCTGGGCAACAGAGCAACACCTGTCTCAGAAAACAACAACAAAAAACAGAAGGTGTCCACTTAACAGCCCAGTGCTCAGCTCAAATGTACTTCCTAGGAATTACAAAATAAATTTTAAAAACAGAATAAAAAAAATTTGGACCAGGCACGGTAGCTCCTATCTGTAATCCCAGCACTTTGGGAGGCTGAGTGGGCGGATCACCTGAGTTCGAGACAGGCTGCCCAACATGACGAAGCCCCGTCCCTACTAAAAATACAAAAAATCAGCCGGGTGTGATAGTGGACACCTGTAGTCCCAGCTACTCAGGAGGCTGAGGCAGGAGAGTTGCTTGAACTGGGGAGGCGGAGGTTGCAGTGAGCCAAGATGGTGCCAATGCACTCCAGCCTGTGTGACAAGAGGGCAACTCCATCTCAAAAAAAAATGGGGGCAATTTCTACAATTTTTTTTTCCTTTGTAAAACAAAAAATTCTGGGGGAAGCAGTGGTTGGCCCAAGCTGCACTGCCACAAACCTTACTGTTTTTTATTATAGCAAGTATGAGGAAGTGAAATAAAACACATTAGCAAAAATCTAAGGAATGCAATTTTCCTAGCATGGTTCCAGGAGGCAGAAAGTTTAGTTCTGACATTGAGGTTCCCAGGGCCAAATGGCAACTACCCAAGTTATTTTAAAACATTCTTACACAGTTCAAACACAGCAATGTTCAAATCAGATTTTGCTGTTAAGTGGTTTCTATAAATTTCCATTTACAGGGAACCAAGAAACTGAGTACTCCTATGGTATTGTTAACATAAGAGCAGTTCACCTAAAACATAATCAACAAAGTATTTATGATCGCTTTGAAAACAGAACTAAAATGAGGTAGATTTGACAACAGAAAAATCAGCCGGCAACTCTAGGGGCTAAAGGCAAAGGGGCTGCTAGGGCAGAGGGTCCCCATAAGCTCTGGAACACCTGCAGACCAGTGTGTTTGAGATGAGTGTTGGTTCCTCAGGGCACTTATAAGTGGCCAGATGATTTTTCCCACAGTCAGAGTCATCACAGAGCCCGTTAAGGTTCACCCTGTCTCAAGGCCTGCATTACATTCTTCCACATTTCTCAAGCTCAGCTCTTACCGCAGAAACTACACAAACTGCCTATTTTGTTGCAGAAATGGGTTTAGTTTTGTTCCTCATTTGTTAGCTCACTTGGGTATTGTCTCAGCCTATCTAGTTCATCTGTAGTCAACCAACACACAATTCACCCCGAATCAGAGAAGGCCCAGGGACAGAAACCCCCGATTCTTCCACGCCCTTACCCTGGGGCATCACAATGCCTGTGCTCCTCTGTTGAAAGCCATACCAAATATTATAGCTTCTTGTCAGACACAGATTTAGTTTAGAATTAAAACTTAATAAACAGGCTACAGAATCTGGAGTCTACTTGAGATAAAAGTACAAAATCTACAGAAGAGAAACAAATGCAACATGTGAATGTTTCCGACAGATCACTACTATGAACAGCAAATCCTGAACACTGGCAGGCAACGACTGCCGAAGCAGCCACATTACAGCTTGTTTATGACTTGCTGGCACTGCTTAAAGAACTTTATGCATATTGTCCCATTTAATTCTTGTAAAAGCCGTACAAGGTATGTAGTACTAGGATCCCCACTTTACAGAAAACTGAAGCGCAGAGATGCTAAGTCACTTCCTTGACGTCACAAAGTGAACCTGCGCAGGTGCCAGGACCAACTCCAGTGCTGAGGCAGCTAAGTCCAACTCTCACCCACCCCATCTCCTAGTTGAACAACTTTTCGAGGTGACAGGAATGCCGTGTGAGTTTCTTCAAAATTTCACAAACACTCTAAGTCTTCCAGAAAGTATGGCTTCATTAAGGCTGTAGGTAAAGCTTTCAGAATATAATGTATAGACACATAGCTAGATATCTGTAATTGACAAACACTAGTTAGAGCTCAGGCACAACTGAAAACCACTCAGTGAGATGGAGAAATAATACAAACTTACTTTTTTTGAAGTTTACGATTTTTTTCAGCCTGTCCTCCCAATTTGCTAAGTCCCAGGGCATCCTGAGATGAGTTATCCATTTCGGAAACACCAGCTATGAGGAAGCAGAACAGCCCAAAAGTAAAATCAGCATGACAGAGTTCTATGTTTTCATAAATGGGTGGATGAATATTTGCAGGTTCAGAGCAAAATCATTTTTTAAGGCTAAGCTTCTGACTAGACAACGAAAAGCACAGGACAAAAATGGTCAAGGCAGGATCCCTGGAGAGTGCACGGCTCCCGGAGCACCGCGTGGGAACCGCGGGCCAAGCACGCAGCAGGCACCGAGGCAGTACCTTCCTCCCCGACTCCTGGCTGCTGAGAAGGGTGTGGAAAACCAACCAACCTTGTCCTAATGCTTCTTTGCCAGTTTGTCCAGGTCGGCCCTTTTCTTTCTTGCCAAACAAGCGGCCAATGGAGGACTTAATGCCCTTCTTCTTGGGGGCTTTGTGGAGCGAGTCCTGGCTGCTGTTGCTACTGCTGGGATTGCTCACGGGACCATCCTGGGAGCCTGTGGAGCTTCGAGGAAAGGGAACGGACCTTTACCACATGTCCCTGTGACAACAACACTCCACTCACACACACCAGGATACTTCACATACTAACAACTGCAATCTTCCCTGCGAGCACTTCCAGTCTCTCTCACACACACCTTCCTCACCAAGCGCAAGGTGCATGGTAAAGGCAGGCTCCCGGCAAGGCCAACACGGAGACCCATTCTGGGCAGCTGAGACTCTCTGACACTCTCCCCTCCCCTCCAGGGTAGGCCCTGACTCTGCGCCATCAGGTGCCAAGCCCAGTGGTCCACCTTCCTCCCCTCCGGCAGCTCCCACAACCGCGCTGAGCACTGCTCTTCTCAGCTGAGAAACTCAGTAATGTTAACTGCTGCGAAAATTAATATACATGCCTCCCCTTGCGTACTGCCTGGTACGGAACCAAAATCCAACAGAGTTTTAAAAAAGACAGCGTACTAGTAACAAAATAGCTGACTGGTTTCCTGAGAGAAGACACTTAATAAGTGGGTAAAGTACAACATAGAACTCTCAACGGCCTACAAAAGGCACAAGAGGGCATCTGAGAGGCATGGGTTGTCCTAGAGAGCGGATCTGATCCCAAGCCTGTCATTTGCTTGCCAAACTCTCCACCAAGAATAGAAAGTAGTCAGTGTGTAGACTCTGAAGATGTTAAGTTTTTCTAAAATTTGCTGATATCACTTAACTCCTTTCTTTCTAAACTAAGCTTTCCCAAACACATGTGCATCTTCTGCTGGATGTCACTAAAGCACAGGGCAATGTGGGCATTCTAAGTGTAATATGTAAATACACTCATCTGAATTAACAGCTCATTCTAGAAAATCACTGTTTTCTTCAAGAAAAGATTCCCAGATTTCTCAACACTGGAAAGGAAAGGACAGGTAGGCTCCGCACGGGGCTGTTGCAGGCTCCTTACTTCCGTAGGTCCCTGATGTCCTCGTGGCTGACGGTGTGCAGTGCCCCTTTGTGCAGCCGGTCTAACCGAAGGGCTCTGGGGGAGGAAGGCGGGGAGGTTTCACACTTGATAGTTGTCTTGTCGTCTCGTACCTCTTCTCTGGAAGCTGGCAGCTGAGGGGTGGGAAAAGCATACTGTTAACGGCAGACTGTGAAAAAAAAATCAGGCCTTAAATTATAACCATCAACTTCTTTGAAAATTGATTTGCTGCGCTTTCTGCCAGCACAGAAAGTCTTGTTTCAGTATGGCACCATTCTGAAGAGCCACGCAGTACAGCAAGCACAGAGCCGTAAGACTCCTAGTCTACGTGCACTGGTGCCCGGCAGGACACAGGGATGCCCCTCAGCCTCAGCCTCCTCCATGCAGCCCAAGGTTCCGCCCTCCCTGGAATCCTAGGCACATTATGAGGACAGTCACTAATGGGGCAGCAGAGATCTAAACAATGCCTATAAACCGCACCGTTACGAATGTTAGACAAATGAAGAGCTAACAATGTTTATCTCCTGAGGTCTTTCAAAACAAAAAAACAAAAAACCGCAGAGAGCAGAAATCTCTTGGGCAAAACTGTCAAATACCTTTTTGTCTGAAAGGGAAAGAAAATAAACAAGGAACAGCCCATGATCATCCCCCCATATGCGTGTATAACTCGTATTTCTCAATAATGTTTGGATTGGACACTATAAACTGAAGCACTTCTATGCAGTTTAAAATTGGCTTAAAAGAAAATACTCCCAGGCTCATCATTAAAAGATGATCTCTGTCGGACTCCCAGGGTTTTTGTTTCTGCAGTGGAACATGAATATGCCTGTGTGCTGAGGGAACAGGACGGTGGTAACAGACTCACCTCTTCAGGGTCTGGGCAGATCCTGCTTATACGTTTGTGTTTTGTGGTTTTAAATGGGACTAGATTTCATGAAACGTGTTCAGCAAGCATTACTATGAACAGTTAAGGCCTGAACAGTGAACCACATTTTATTTAATTTTTAAGAGACAGGTTCTTGCTACGATTCCCAGGCTGGACTGCAGGGGCTATCTGCAGGCATGATCATTGTGCACTACAGCCTCGAACTCCGGGGTTCAAGTAATCCTTCTGCCTCGGCCTTCAAGGTGGGACTATAAGCACGTACCACTGGGCTCAGCTTGAACTTCGGCTTTTTAAATGGGACTGTGTAAAGTATATCAATCCTACCACAGCCCCACGGCAGCTCAGTGAAGACCAAGTACATGCATGCAAAATGGAGCTGCGCTCATACTAACAGTTAAAATGCAAATGAATCCTGCAACATTTCCTAATTCCCAATTGTAACCACAAGACAACGAAGAGCTTTCATACCTAGAAATTATCAAAATGAAGCTTAAGTTTCAAAATTCAGGTTAAAACAATCATTTGTTTAAAAAACAAAACCAGAACAGGATAGAGAGCAAGCTGACATGGCCTGTTGTCAACTATGAATAACAGGGTCCATGGGGAGAGCCCCTCGAGACCGGCCAGCGCTGCCCTCCGCACCCCTACAGCATGCTGCGGTGCGGTGACGTGCCAGATCTCTGCCTCCATCCTGGCTCAGACTCACCAGAATGCAGGGAAGTCCTCTCAGTGCACACCACCACCACTGACGCAGAGGAGGAAGGCGCCAGTCTCCTGTCGACCAGGGCTGGCACCAGGCCTGGCACTCTGCACATACACCTGGTTTAACCTCACAACCACCAGAGGACGAGGCTCCTCAAAGCCACCAAGCAGCACACTGAAGTGACCAGTGACCAACAGGCCCAGGTTATCATGCATGTGTCAACCAACATGCTGCTTCCTTCACCGAGCAAATCTTTCTATCGACAAGGAAAGAAAACACAGTCCAACAGAAGTCAGCTGAACTGAAGGCCGTGCTCTGTCTTGCTGCTGCTGGTATAAGCCCCTTGTCTCACCGCAGACAGGCACAGGTCCAAGGCCACCGTAAGTGCCACTGTTCTGTCATTATCGTCACTTCTCAGGAAAGCAAACCAAGGTCACAAACTCATCAGTGACTGAACTGGGATCTGAACCCAAACGGTTTCACGGAATCACCCAGCAGAGCAGCCCACGGACAGCTGCTGACCAAGTCACACCCTCTTCTGACAGCTGCCTTTGCGCACTGAAGAGCTGTCCAGTCACCGCACCATCAGGCAGGTTTTGGACAGGGGTACAGAACACAGACCAGAGCCTGAAAGTCATGAGGCAGAGATTCTGGATCAACATAAAGAACAGCCACTGACCACAGCTGCTCCTAACCTACTCTACTTCCTGTGAGAACAGGAAGGCCCAATCCACAGCTGTCTATAAGGAGAAGTGGCCGTGGGCCTCCTCTGTAGGAATGCTGCCAGGGAGGTCAGAGTATCCGAGAAAAGTAAGGCTGCATGGGGAAGTGGCAGCTGTCAGGTTCTGAAATCAGACACAGCCAAACTCAAATCTGCACTCTGCATTGTGGGGCCTCTCTAAGCTTTAGTTTCCACATCTGTAAAATGGGGATAACAACAGTAACCTACATCTCACAGGGATGTGTATGAGGATTAAATACAGGCTGAGCATCCCAAATCCAAAAACCTTCCATTCAAAATGCTCCAAAATCTACAATTTGAGTGCTAACATGACGCGTGAAGGAAATGTTCAATGGAACATTTCAGATTTTGGATTTTCAGATTTCAGAGGCTCACCCAGTAAGTGTAATGCAAATATTTCAAAAATTCAAACAAATCTGAAATAGCCCTGGCCCTGAGCATCTCAGTTCAGAGACACTCAGCCTGTAGCAGACTGGGAGCGCACTCAGCACAGTGCCCGGCGTACAGCAAGAGCCCAACACTACCTGTGATTATTGTGAAAATGAGCCCCCAAATCTACAATCTAGTCATTTGCACTAGTCATTTCTTATTTTTAAAACTACTGCATCTACCGTGAATAAGCATGTAATGATTAGAAGGCTGAAGAGGTGAGAGAATGGCAAGCTCTTGCATTTGTCCCAGGGTTCTATGAAAACTGCTAATGACCAATTTCTAACAAAACAATCATCAGTAAGAAGGGGTCACTTCAAACACCTCCATTAAAATGCCAACCATTCATTATTATACAACTACATAATGCTACATTTATGTAAAATATAATAGGTACTCTTCAATACATTACGGAGATACAAAGATGGATTAAATTACTAAATAATTTACCTTTCTACGATGTTTCCTTAAGTCACTAGGCTGATAGATGCATGCAAAGAAATGAAGAGAAACCAGATTTACTGTACATTTTGAAGTTAAAAATTCAAGGATCAATATAAGCAAATGTATTAAAATGGAAATGACAGAAGGGAGAATTTACAGAAAATGTAACTGGATGCAGAACATTTTTTCACCAAAAAATTTAAATATAAGTTATTCAAGATTTACTAAACACTACAAATTACTAGATAAATTCTATTTTGTCATGAGTTTTATTAAAATGTGACATTCTATATAATAAAAGGCCCTAACAGTTATCTCTTCTAAGCCAAACCTCTATAACTTAGTTTTGTTTAATAAAATCCATGTTATAATTTAAAATATTCCAACTGATGAGGAAGTTACTGCAATACCGATTATAAAACTCAACCAACCTGCTTGTTAGTTAACTACCTATTGGAAATTAATGTAAAATCCTTACCTAGATATGATTTATCACTTCTCAAAAATAAATTTATTGCTTAAAGCAAGGTATCCTGTGAAAATACACAAGAACAAAAAGCTAGCATAATATTAGGTAGAACCTTTACATCCATCCTACGATTCATGTAAGATATTTTAATTTAAAAACAGTCTATTAGAGACAGTAGTTGATGAGATTCAATGAGCTGATGAAATTCACCATCTTGAGTACAATCATCAAAACCAGAAAGCATATTGTTTGTGTAAAGAGCTTCCATTAATTCTACACTGAGATTATTTATGTAGGAAATACTTATGAATTACACAAATCCTACATAATTTGAGTAAAAAAACTCTAAAACAGCTATGATTGCCTGTATCCACACTTATTATTTGTGATACACTAATTTAAATTTATTACCATTGAGAAAAAGACTTTTTTTTTTTTGAGACAGAGTTTTGCTCTTATCGCCCAGGCTGGAGAGCAGTGGCGCAATCTCAGCTGACTGCAACCTCTGCCTCCTGGGTTCAAGTGATTCTCCTGCCTCAGCCTCCCGAGTAGCTGGAATTACAGGTGCCTGCCACCACACCCGGCTTAATTTTTGTATTTTTTTAGTAGAGATGGGATTCACCATGTTGGCCAGGCTAGTCTCGAACTCCTGACCTCAGGTGATCCACAGGCCTTAGCCTCCTAAAGTGCTGAGATTACAGGCGTGAGCCATCGCACCCAGCCCCGAGAAACAGATAGTTTAACTGAGAGAAAAAACAACAACCCATTAATCAAGTCATCACAGCACAGACTCACACATGATGAAACACATACAGCTGCATGGTTCCCTGGGCATGCTATGAAGAATCGTGACAGCATGGGGAAGAGCTGGGAGGGGAGGTGCAGAAGTAAGCCACAGACTGATGGGATGTGAGGTCTGGATTAAAAATAAATCTGGAAATGGCTAAAATCAGAAGACAAAAGGATGACAGGAAATGGAACCAGTGGCAGCAGCACAGAGACTGCCAGCCAGCACATGGAATTACAAAGCAGGAGAAAATAGGTATCAACAAGTGTTTTTACAAATTCTCTGGACAAAAATAAGCATGAAACCGCAAATAAACAGTCAGAGAGTTTAAAATATTACCTAATTAGTAGATGATGTAAATTATAAAAAACAGTATTACAAAATACTGCAAAATAGACTAGTTTCTACCTCATATGCCACTAAAATGATTCACAGTTGATTTAATTACACACTGGCTAACAACACAACCAAAATGGAAATAGATGGTAATGAGAAAAAATATGACAGAAGCACAGTTAAAAAGCAGAGTGTTGTAAATATGAAATATTTCATTGACAACACACTGACAAATCCTAGACTAAAATAAAAAAACCAGACTATCTTGTATATTTAATTTTTAAAAAATAGAGATGGGGGTTCTATGTTGCCCAGGCTGGTCTCTTAACTCCTAGCTCAAGCAATCCTTCCACCCTGGTTTCGCAAAGTGCTGGGATTACAGGCGTGAGCCACCGTGCCAGGCCCACAAGAAAGTTTTAAACACACCTCAGATTTGCACACTTTGCAAACAGCAGACACCAGAAGCATCGCATTTCGAGATCAGAGGTGACCTAAGCTGCTGTGAGGAAGTGCACAGCAGCCGGCTTGTTCATGGCTTTCCATGCAGAGCCCATTTGGCTTCTTTCCTGTTTTTTTCGTAGTGCATGCCCTGGAACGGAGTTTGGCACTCCTACAGAAAAGAAATGCACTGATTCCCTTTGTAATGTCTCCCTTATGCTCCGATGTCTGTCTGCCTTTATTTACTTTTGCTAAGTGTTTTTTCCTAGAAAACAGAAAATATTTCTCCTTCTGGCTGCTGTACTCTGCATAGCTATTGTACCTAACGTCACACAAATAGTGGCATGCTAGCCTGGTCATCCAAATATTACAATTTCTTTATGTCTTTTGAGACTTTTTTGTTTGAAACAGGGTTTCACTCTCTGCCCAGGCTGGAGGGCAGTGATACAATCATGGCTCACTGTAGCCTCGACCTCCTGGGCTCGGGTGATCCTCCCACCTCATCCTCCAGAGTAGCTGGTACTTCAGGCACACGCCATCATGCCCAGTTACTTTTTGTAAAGATGGGGTTTTCCCACGGTGCCCAGCTGGTCTTGACCTCCTGAGCTGAAGTGATCTACCCACCTCAATTTCCCAAAGTCTGAGGATCACAGGTGTGAGCCACCACGCCTGGCCCCAAATATTAAACTTAATTTGTCATAACTAAATGATTAAACAGTAACTAGCTTTTATCATCTTGAGCCTCTTCGAGAAACAAATGTACTTGATTTTCTTGTGGGTAAATGTGTAGTGTCCAAGATCTCATACAGGTGTGCTGGGGCAGCCACAGCAGGGAAAGGGCGGATACGTACAAGGGTCATGACACCCAGTCTGTCCACTTCCCGGGCTGGGCTGTGAGGGATCCTTCGTGGAGTGGAGCGCCCACTGCTGGGAGGGGAAGAGCTAGCAAGCGAGGAAGCAGGATATGGGGGAATGGAGCTCATTGATCTAAAACGACCAAGATTGTCTAGACTTCCACTGCCAACTCGGTTTTCAATCTCCTCTGCCCGCTGCTCTGTGTTTTCTTTTTCTTCTTGAATCAACCTAAAATAAAACAAAAGCAGTCAGTCCTCCTGTGTTGGCAAACAGATTAATGTGTTTCTGTGGAAAAAAGAAAAAAACTGGCTTACACTCTGTATTACTATGGGTTAACTCCAATAATAAGTTGCTCAAACAATGAACACTTCAGCAAAAATGTTCTGCTCTGTTTTAATGTTTATGTTTTTTGAGACAGGGTGATCTCACTCTGTCATCCTGGCTGAGGTGCAGGAGTGTGATCACAGCTCACTGCAGGCTCAAACTCCTAAGCTCAAAAGATCCTCCCGCCTCAGCCTCCCAAGTAGCTGGGGCCATAGGTACACACCACCATGCCTGGCGCATTTTTCAAAAAGTTTTTGTAGAGATGAGGTCCTCCTATTTTGCCAAGGGTAGGCTCAAACTCCTGGCTTCAAGCAATCCTGCAACCTCAGCCTCCTCCCAAAGTGGTGGGATTACTTCAGGAGCCACCACACCAGCCTAAAGCTTTTTCAATATACTACATCTTAGAACAACAAAAGAGAAATCTTCCACTGTGTCCTGTTGGTTCTGGATATCATTCCTACTTGATTTTACTTATTTGTACTAAAACTTTGGAGATGGCCAGATTGCAATTTTTCCTATGGCTGCAATTAATAATTTTCTTACTAAGCAATGTTTCAAAATTATATAACCCTTATCTCCCCTATTCTTAGAGCAAAAGTTGTAGACTTCTATAGATTTCTTCTACTGGAAATCAAGAACTCTAATGTAAAGAACAGATCTACAAAGCAATTAGGAGTTTCCAAACACTTAACTGTTTAGACTAAATGAAAATACTGAGAGAAGATCCAAGACGGCAGAATAGGAACAGCTCTGGAGCGCAGTTCCCAGCGAGAACACAGAGGGTGAATGATCACTGCGTTTCCAAATGAGATTTTACTGCCCACAAACAGGAGATTCCTGGGTGGAAAAGGGCCACGGGTCTCCAGCACAGCTGTTTCAGCCGGCGCAGCAGGTCTCCGCACAAAAACTCACACAAATCTGGGCGGCCATTTCAAATGGCGCCTGGAACGCCTGGGAGACAGAGTCGCCCATTCAACTGAAAGAAAGGGGGCTGAAACAGGGAGCCAGGTGGTCAGGCTCAGCAGGTCCCACCCCCACAAAGACCCGCAATCTGAAATGCTCTGGATTGAGAGTTTCACAGCAAGCACAGCTGGACCCAGGATGGTCCAGCTCTGTAGGGGAAGGGCGTCTGCCATTACCCAGGCAGTCAGTCCACCATTACCGAGGCAGTTCTAACTATACCTTTATAAACAAAATTGCATGGAAGCTCACACAGCAGCTGGGCAGAGCCCACAGCAGCTCAGGAATGCCTGTGCTGGCAGACTGACTAGGCTACCGTCTCACTGGGCAGTACATCTCTGAAAAAAGGCAGCAGCATGTTCAGAAACTTATAAATAAAGCCCCAGCTTCCCAGGACAGAGCAGCAGGGAAAAACAGGCGGTGATGAGTTCTGCTGCAGCAGACTTAAACATACCTCCCCAGCAGCTCTGAACGGAACAATGGAGCTCACAGCTCAGCACTTGAGCTCCTAAAAGGGACAGATTGTCTCCTCAAGCAGTTCCCCGACCCCCGTATATCCAAAGAGACACCTCATAAAGACGAGCTCAGGCTGACATCTGGTGGGTATCCTTCTGGGACAAAGATAACAGGAAGAAACTGGCAGCAACCCTTACTGTTCTACATCCACCGCAGTGATTCCCAGGCAAGCAGGATCTGGAGTGGACCTCCAGCAGTCCTACAGCAGAGGGACCTGTTAGAAGGAAAACTAAAAAACAGAAAGAACTAACTTCATCATCAACAAAAAGGATATCCACTGAGAGACCCCATCCGAAAGTCAACAACTACAAAGACCACAGGTAGATAAATCCACAAAGATGGAAAGAAACCAGTGCAAAAAGGATGAAAACACCCAAAACCAGAAAGCCTCTCCTCCTCCAAGGGATCACAACTCCTCACCCGCAAGGGAACAAGGCTGGATGGAGAATGAGTCTGATGAATTGACAGAAACAGGCTTCAGAAAGTGGGTAATAACAAACTTCTCTGACCTAGAAGAACATGTTCTAACCCAATACAAAGAAACTAAGAACCTTGAAAAGGTTTGACGAAATGCTAAGGAGAACAAACAGCTTAGAGAAGAACACAAATGAATTGATGGAGCTGAAAAACACACCAAGAAAACTTTGCAAAGCATACACAAGTTTCAACAGCTGAATTGACTAAGCAGAAGAAAGGATATCAGAGATTGATGATCAATTCAATGGAATAAAATGAAAACGCAAGAGTAGAGAAAAAAGAGTAAAAATAAATGAATAAAGCCTCCAAGAAATATGAGATTATGTGACAAGTCCTAATCTACGTTTAATAGGTGTATTTGAATGTGACAGAGAGAATGCATCCAAGCTGGAAAACACTCTTCAGGATATTATCCAGAAGAACTTCCCCAACCTAGCAAGGCAGGCCAATATTCAAGTTCAGGAAATACAGAGAACACCATAAAGATATTCCTCAAGAAAAGCAACTCCAAGGCACATAATCGTCAGATTCACCAGGGTTAAAATGAAGAAAAAAATCCTAAGGGCAGCCAGAGAGAAATCAGGTTACCCACAAAGGGAAGCCCATCAGACTCACAGCGGATCTCTCAGCAGAAACTCCACAAGCCAGAAGAGAGTAGGAGTCAATATTCAACATCCTTAAAGAAAAGAACTTTCAACATAGAATTTCATATCCAGCCAAACTAGACTTCATAAGCTTCATGGAAACTGAACAACTGGCTCTTGAATATTGACTGGATAAACAATGAAATGAAGCCAGAAATAAAGATGTTCTTCGAAACCAATGAGAACAAAGACACAACATACCAGAATCTCTGGGACACATTTAAAGCAGTGTCTAGAGGAAAATTTGTACCAATAAATGCCCACATGAGAAGCAAGGAAATATCTAAAATCGACACCCTATCATCAAGATTGAAAGAGCTAGAGGAGCAAGATCAAAAAAACTCAAATGCTAGAAGACAAGAAATAACTAAGATCAGAGCAGAACTGAAGGAGATAGAGACACAAAAAAACTCTTCAAAAAAATCAATAAATCCAGGAGCTGGTTTTTTGAAAAGATCAACAAAATAGGCAGACCCTAGCCAGATTAATAAAAAAGAAAAGAAAGAAGAATCAAATAGGCCCAATAAAAAACGATAAAGGGGATATCACCACAGATTCCACAGAAATATAAACTACCATCAGAGATACTACAAACAACTCTATGCACATAAACCAGTAAACCTGGAGGAAATGGATAAATTCCTGGACTCCTGCATCCTCCCAAGCCTAAACCAGGAAGAAGTCGAAACCCTGAATAGACCAATAACAAGGGCTGAAGTTGAGGCAGCAATTAATAGCCTACTAACCAAAAAAACCCAACCCAGGTCCAGATGGGTTCACGGCCAAATTCTAACAGACATACAAAGAGGAGCTGGTACCACTCCTTCTGAAACTATTCCAAATAATCCAAAGAGAAGGAATCCTTCCCAAATCATTTTATGAGACCAACATCATCCTGATACCAAAACCCAGCAGAGACTCAACAAGAAAAGAAAACTTCAAGCCAATATCCATGATAAATATAGACGCAAAAATTTTCAACAAAATATTGGCAAACCGATTGCAACAGCACATCAAAAAGCTTATCCACCATGATCAAGTAGGCTTCATCCCAGGGATGCAAGGCTGGTTCAACATATGCAAGTCTACAAACATAATTCACTACATAAACAGAACCAAAGACAAAAACCACATGATTACCCCAAAAGACGCAGAGAAGGCCTTTGACAAAATTCAACAGCCCTTTATGCTGAAAACTCTCAATAAATTAGGTATCAAAGGAACGTATCTCATAATAAAAGCTATTTATGACAAGCCCACAGCCAATATCTTAGTGAATGGGAAAAAAATTGGAAGCATTCCCTTCGAAATCTGGCACTAGACAAGGATGCCCTCTCTCACCACTCCTATTCAATATAGTACTGGAAGTTCTAGCCAGAGCAAACAGGAAAGAAAAAGAAATAAAGGGTATTCAAATAGGAAAGGAGGAAGCCAAACTGTCTCTATTTGCAGACGACATGATAGTATACCTAGAAGACCCCATCGTCTCAGCCCAAAAACTCCTGAATGAAACTGATAAGCAACTTCAGCAAAGTCTCAGGATACAAAATCAATGTGCAGAAATCACAAGTATTCCTATATACCAATAACAGACTGAAAGAAAGCCAAATCAAGAACAAATTGCCATTCACAATTGCTACAAAAAGAATAAAAAATACCTAGGAATACAACTAACAGAGGATGTAAAGGTCCTCTTCAAGGAGAACTACAAACCACTGCTCAAGGAAATAAGAGAGGACACAAACAGATGGATAAATATTCCATGCTCATAGTTAGGAAGAATCAATATTGTGAAAATGGCCATACTGCCCAAAGTAATTTACAGATTCAGCACTATCCCCATCAAACTACCTATGACTCTCTTCACAGAAATGGAAAAAACACCTTAAATTTCATATGGAACCGAAAGAGAGCCTACATAGCCAAGTCAATTCTAAGCAAAAAGAACAAAGCTGAAGGCATCATGCTACCTGATTTCAAACTATACTACAAGGATACAGTAATCAAAACAGCATGGTACTGGTACCAAAACAGATATACACACCAATGGAACAGAACAGAGGCCTCGGAGGCAACACCACACATGTACAACCATCTGATCTTTGACAAACCTGACAAAAACAAGCAGGGAGGAAAGGATTCCCTGTTTAATAAATGGTGTTGGGAAAGCTGGCTAGCCATGTACAGAAAGCAGAAACTGGACCCCTTCCTGACACCTTACACTAAAATTAACTCCAGATGGATTAAAGACTTAAACATAAGACCTAACACCATAAAAACCCTAGAAGAAAACCTAGGCAAAAACATTCAGGACATTGGTACAGGCAACAACTTCATGACAAAAACACCAAAAGCATTGGCAACAAAAGCCAAAATAGACAAATGGTATCTAATTAAACTCCAGAGATCTGCCCAGCAAAAGAAACAATCGTTAGAGTGAACCAGCAACCAACAGAATGGGAAAAAATTTTTGCAATCTACCCATCTGACAAAGGGCTGATATCCACAATCTACAAAGAACTAAAACGGATTTACAAGAAAAAAACAAACCCATTCAAAAGTGGGCGAAGGACATGAACAGACACTTTTCAAAAGAAGACACACATGAGGCCAACAAATATATGAAAAAATGCTCATCGTCACTGGTCATCAGAGAGATGCAAATCAAAACTACATTGAGATACCATCTCACGCCAGTTAGAATGGCGATCATTAAAAAATCTGGAGACAACAGATGCTGGAGAGGATGTGGAGAAACAGGAACACTTTTACACTGCTGGTGGGAGTGTAAATTAGTTCAACCATTGTGGAAGACAGTGTGGTGATTCCTCAAGGACCTAGAAATAGAAATTCCATTTGACCCAGCAATCCAATTACTGGGTATATATCCAAAGAATTATAAATCATTCTATTATAAAGACACGTGCACATGTATGTTCACTACAGCACTGTTTACAATAGCAAAGACCTGGAACCAACCCAAATGTCCATCGATGATAGACTGGACAAGGAAAATGTGGCACATATACACCATGGAATACGATGCAGCCATAAAAAATGATGAGTTTATATCCTTTGTAGGGACATGGATGAACCTGGAGACCATCATTCTCAGCACACCGACACAAGAACAGAAAATCAAACACCACATGTTCTCACTCATAGGCAGGTGTTGAACAATGAGAACACATGGACACAGGGAGGGGAGCCTCACACACTGGGGTCTGTTGCGGGGGACTAGGAGAGGAACAGTGGTGGGTAGGGAGGTTGGGGAGGGATAACATGGGGAGAAATGCCAGATATAGGTGACGGGGATGGAGGCAACAAATCACATTACCATATATGTACCCATGCAACAATCTTGCACGTTCTGCACATGTACCCCAGAACCTAAAGTGCAATAGTATATATATAATATTTGTAGTTCAATTTTTAATTGATATATAAATATATATAAACTTTTAAAAATTTATATATATATATAAATTTTATATATAATTTATATATATATAAATTTTATATATAATTTATATATATATAAATTAAAGAAAAAAAAAGAAAACATTGAGTTGGTTTTTTTAGTTTAAATTTGAACCAGAGTGTCATGTGATGGGATTCTCTACCATCCTTATGTAAATTTCTGGATTCATGCCAGCCATGCTACATTAACTTGAAATTCAAGATTAATGCTCTTTTATCCGAGAGTGTCATCGACCACTAAACGGCAGTTTCAATATCTGACTGTGCCAATAATAATTATTCTAGTATTAAAAAAAATATAGAAACCCTGCAACAACCCTTCCAATTAAAGTTCTACTTACATTTCTAAGAAAAGTGCTTTTTGATCATTATTAACAGAAGAAAATCCACAAGTCAGTGAACAGAACATTTACAGCAGGCCAACTTTCTGCATAAAGAGAAAGGCCTTTTATCTAGCAATGCATCATAAAGAGGAAGAACTAAAGGTAGGTAGTCCTCTCATGGCTCCCATGATGACGAGGAAAGACTATGTTTCTGAATGTCTCATCACATTCATTATTTTGCACATCCTCTTAAAAGGGCCCCCATGCTCGGCAACAGACTGCTGCAGGGAGGGGCCCTCTTCACCAGTTTTAAACATGGCACAAGAAATATGAGTTTATAAAGTCAAAAACATAGGCGGCACACCAACTTCTTACTTCAAAACGTACAGCCCTATTTTTTTTTTTCTTTTTAATCTAAACAAAGCTGGAGTAATACGGCTCTTGTTGATGTTTTTCTTAACCTTGTCTTCTTCTTTTTTTTTTTTTTTGAGACTGAGTTTTGCTCGTTACCCAGGCTGGAGTGCAATGGCACAATCTCAGCTCACTGAAACCTCCGCCTCCTGGGTCCAGGCAATTCTCCTGTCTTAGCCTGCTGAGTAGCTGGGATTACAAGCACGCGCCACCATGCCCAGCTAATTTTTTGTATTTTTAGTAGAGTCGGGGTTTCACCATGCTGACCAGGATGGTCTCAATCTCTTGACCTCGTGATCCACCCGCCTCGGCCTCCCAAAGTGCTGGGATTACAGGCTTGAGCCACCGTGCCCGGTCAACCTTATCTTCTTTACCTCCTGTTCTCTCTGACCAGGACAGGCACTGCCACCCATGTAAACTTCAGATCCACATCCTGGGAGCAGCCCACCCAGACCCGCCATGTGACTCTATGCACACAGCTGCTCCTCACTTGGATTTAGGCTGGCCAAGTGGCCAGGTCAGGCCAGGGCCCAAGAGTAGATCCTGGGCACCCCCTGTTTGCACTGCTGTGTCCCTAGACCAAGCCAGTGTGGGCAAGGGTTACCTGTCTCTTCATCAACATAAAGGTAATTCTTGGATTCCATTCTACAGTTGGCCCCGTTTTGTAAATTTTGTATTATAACTGCTAAAGTTGCTAAAGAAAAACCCTTCAAAATAGTGATGAGACTAAAAAGATTCATCACACCCCCTTTGACCACTGGCTGTCCATGTTAACTGCACACAGGGAACGGCACACTGGGGTGGAGCACGCACGCCTGAAAACTCCCGTGTTCTGTCCAGGCCACTGTGTGATGAGACCCAAGCAAGCAAGGGTCAGATGGGCACACTATACACAGCCTCTTCTGTGCAAGGGCTGCACACACAGCGGGGTTCAGGGTCAAGGAAGGGCGCTCAGCCAGAAGGCGGGAGATAAGCAACCCTCCCTCTCCCTTCCCACCATGTGCGCCCGCTCCAGCGTGCAGGTGGTCTGAGTGCTGGTCTTTTTAGTGAGTGGCCCCTGCCTGCGGAGGCATCCATTGCTGCTCAACCAAGGCAGGCTACACTTCGCCCGCCATGTCTTCCCAGCCCACCGCCGTGCACCTTTCATCTGCACTCCAGGTCAGGGAGGCAGGCCCATCCGCCTCCTCCAGATGTGTGCTCAGCTCACGTAGCCTTCCGGGTGCAGCTTTCAGGACAGCGGTAGGAGCCGGACAGGTCCAGAGCCCCTCCAGTGCCCTCCAGCTATGTGCTGAGGTTCTCGAGGGACGGACTGAACACCTCTTAGGTCCCACAATGTCCTACACAAAGGTGCCAGTGCCATGACTGGGGAGAGTGCCCAGGTTACTTGAATTTTATATCCAAGGGCAATTTCAGAACTTAAAATTCTTAAAACAGAAGTTAAGTAAGTTCTATTGTTTTGGAACACTTAGAAAATGTTAACAGTACGTGTTCCAGGCTTTTCCAGGCAGGATGAGATTCCTCAGAGACACCCATGCATGTGGAGCGTGTCCTGCATGGCCACACACACCTGATCTCTTTGTTGATAGCGTCCAGCTGCTCCTGAAGCATCCTGGCTAGCGTGTGCGCGTCGGCCTGCCCGCTGGGAGACAGCAGGTCAACTGAGCTGAGAAGAGTGTCCCTGTCATCTTCACCATCAGACACGTCAGCATCACTCTCAAATGCTTGTGCTACATTTGCCAAGACACTAGCTTGCTGGGCACGTTCCCAATCCTGCTCATTAAGAGTCTGTACCTATAAAGAAGAAAACCAAATCTCAGCAGACAAAGTAACAACATTAGTTGTAGAAACTTAAATTTAGAAACTTAAATGAAAACCCAAAAGATTTTAGAAAGATGGGCCAGGCTTATAAGGTAGTGACATGAAGTAAGCAGTATTTTTTTTTCTTTTTTTTAAGTCAGGGTCTCACCATGTTGGTCAGGCTGGTCTTTAACTCCCGACCTCAGGTGATCCGCCTGCCTTGGCCTCCAAAGTGCTCGGATTACAGGCGTGAGCCACCACACCCAGCCGAAGCAAGCAGTATTTAAGAAATTGGGGAGGGCAACAATCCATTCCTTGGACCTTTGTGATATTAACACCCTAACATGGATACATGGCATTCACATGACAAAATACATAACTGGGAGACGAGTTACAAACAAAAACGGAAAACCAGCCAGAAAGGGTAGGGAGGGGAAGATGAAGAGGGCTGATCAATGGCTGCAAGTACCCACTTAGAAGAAATGAGACCTGGTGTGGGACTGCAGGGTGACTAGAGTTAACATGACTAGGTGACACAGGCCGGGTGTGGCGGCACACGCCTGTAAACCCAGCATTTTGGGAGGCTGAGGTGGGTGGATCACTTGAGGTCAGGAGTTTGAGACCAACCTGGCCAGCATGGCAAAACCCTATCTCTACGAAAAACACAAAAATCAGCCAGCCGTAGTGGCTCATGCCTGTAATCCCAGCTACTCAGAAGGCTGAGGCAGAAGAATTGCTTGAATGTGGGAGGTGGAAGTTGCAGTTAGCTGAGGTTGTGCCGCTGCACTCCAGCCTGGGGGACAGAGAGACTCTGCTTCAAAAAAAAATAAAATAAAATAGGTATACATTTCAAAATCGCTGCAAGAGAATAATGCCAATGTTCCTAGTGTAAAGAAAAGAGAAACACGTAAGGTGACGGGGATCCCAATTACTCTGATGGAATTATATGAATGTACCAAATTATCACATATATCCCGCAAACATGTATATCTAACATGGACCAATAAAAAAACGTTTCTGTGCTCCAGTTAGACATGGTACTAGAAAGTTATAAAAAATATTTACATCCATATCGACTGGTGTCACTCAGTTGCTGTAAATGTTATAAGTGTTTCCGAGTACCCTCTAACCAACCTGTGTGTCCACATCCTGCCCTTCCTGAGTCTGGCGCTCCCAAGCCCGAAATGAGGAAAGAAGGGCAACAGCAACCCAGAGAATCGACGGCAAGCTCCGAGAACTGCAGCACGTACGGCACCAGCAGCTCTGCGCTGAGCGACCACGCCTGACATTTTTTTTTATATTGTTAAAGCTTTATTGAAGGGTAATCTATGAAATCTCTGAATATTTAAAATAAGCATTTTCACTTTGCAATTTCACTCTTACAAATTTGCTTTACTGAAATATTTGCCTATGAGTACAGAGCTTTAAGTCTAAGGCTGTTCAATACGATAGTGTTTCTAATAACGAAGGATTGTAAATAATACAATGTTCATTAAAAGAGAAGTGGCTGAGCAAATTACAGTGTGTCCATATGATAAGACAATGGATGTCAGTCAATAAAAGAAAGCAGCAGAACTACTGAGCTGGACAGAAGCTCATTACATATTTTAAATGAGTACAAAGTTGTAAAGGAGCATATACATTGTGGTCTTAGGTTTTTTTTTCTGAAAGTGCATTTAGCAAAGAACTAAGATATAAAACTATATAGAATTTAATACACATGTGATATACACATACATCAGAAAAAAACTGGTAATAAGTTAACACTAGCAATGTCTGAAGGGTGGGTTATTTGATGTAGTTTTCCTTTTCTTCACTGTTTATCTAGAAGCAGGGGCTGTAACTGTCAAGAGATCCTTGAGATGTCGATTCGGCAACCAGAAACCTCTGCGGCAGGCGGCTCTTTCTGCCTGAGTATTACTCACGCCCACTGGGCTTGTTCCGCCCACTTGGCCTGGCAGGCTGGACTTGGCTCATGCTACTGGCCTGGATCTCACACCTGCGAAAGGGGAGCCAGGTACGGAGTGGCAAAGGGTGTGTGAGCAAATGAGCATGGGGTCCAGCCACTGTACACTGCCAGGCACGCTGGTTGCTGTAGCAGGGCGGACAGCTACACATGTGCCATCAGAATGCACAGGGAAAGTGTGTGCCGGGACCTACGCAATCCCCCGACGTGTGATTCTTTCATGCCGCCTCACTCTTCAAGCCCTTAACACCTCTTCTCCCATTCTCACTCACAACCTTCCCATTTCATGAGACAAAACCAGAGCCTGCACTTGGCCATCCTCTCTGAGGCCAGCTCCACCTGCTGGGCAGCAGCCTCAAGCCCTGGCTCACACCGGATCTCCGGCCATCACGGCTCCCTCTCTGGGTAAGCAAGTTCCACTGGCTCGTCCCATTAGCACAAGGACATTTTCTCCCCCATCTCACCTTAAAACACCATGGCAGAAACCAAGGCCTTTCCCCCCACCCCACCCGGGCCTCTTTTCACCTACCCCTCCGCTGCTCTGCTCTCAACTAGAGTAAAAGATCCCAGTGAGCCGCCTCCATACTGTCTGCCTCTCCCCACTTCTCCAGACCTTGCTGCAGGCCAGCTTTGAGCGCTTACTCCCCCGCCAGCTGGGCTATTCTGTGGCAGTTCCAATGCGCTCCCCATCACTAAGGCTACCAGCTGTCCCTTGGTCCCGTCTCCCACCTGACCTGGCCCATCAGTAAGTCGGGCTCCGCTGCTCTCCTCTCTTCCCTGAGCACCGTGCCCACTTGGTCCCAGGACCCTACCCCTCGCTGGTCATGCCTCATCTCATTCCTTCCCAGTCTCCCCACCAATAGTCTTGGAGTGCCCCAGAGCTCCATTCTTATGCCTCGTCTCCATCCACAGGCATCCATGGGATGATGTCATCTTGTTTCACGTTTCTCAATACCACCCACACACTCAAGATGCTTTAATTTTCATCTCTAGTTCTAGGTTTCTTTCTTAGGTTCCAGACTGGAATATTCAACAGCCAACCTGCCACCACCCCAGACAGCTGATAGTCCTGTCCACCTGAACACGGCCCTGGCTCAGTTCCTAGTTTCCCCCAAGCCAAGTCTTCCTCGTCTCAGGAAACAGACTCCATCCTTCCAGCAGTTCAAGCCCGAACCATTGGAGTCACCTCTGACTCGAATCTTTCCTTCTCGCCCTGGATCCCATCCCTCAGTAGGTCTTGTTGATGCTCCACAACAATACACTGAACGCTCTGCATGTGTTCCTTCTCCTTCCTCCTTCATGTCCCTGCGCAGACGTCACCCTCCCCATACCGTATCCTTGGCATCTCTATTAAAATCCATATTCCCCTCCTTACCCTACACCGAGTCCCACTTCTGTGTGTATCACCATCTGACATAATGGGATGGTTTAAAAATACATCCACAAACACACTCATCCCTTTAAGAGGTGGAGGATGATTCTTGCCCCAAACCCAAACCCTGAATGTGGGCAAGACTTAGCACCTCACTCAAATGAACAGAACAGAGAGGAAGTGAAGGTGGTGGATTGTAAGACCAGGACTGGAAAGGCTGTGGGCTGCTTGTATCACAATGCAAGGACCCTAGAGCAGCCCTGTGGCCAGGTCCAAGTAGGTGATGGCCCCGAGGCCTCCTGCCCCAGTGGGTCTTTCTGTAGCTGCAGCCTTGCCAGACAGAACCAGGACTGTCCTGCTCTGCTGCTCCTGGGCTCACAAGAGTTATGAACTACGAAATGGTCACTGTTTTAAGCCACTGAGCTCCATAGTGATCTGTTACATACAAAGAGTCAACGAACGCACACTACTAGACTTTATCTGTGGACAGCCTGTGTCCTCTGGGATGGAGGTATTCTTCCTGTTTCACTACACACTGCTGCAGCCCTAGGTCTACACAGTTCTGTAATGGGGCCTGGACCAAACTAGCTGTTCAATGAATATGCGGGCTAAAATTATACTTAGGTGTTTCAAAACACATGCAGGTGAACAAAGCAAGAAGGTATTTAAACATTCAAAGTTGAATTCTTTTCACTAAATGAGGAATATATGTATTCATTTACTTCTTTTATTTTTTAGAAACAGGGTCTTATTCTGTTGCCCAAGCTAGAGTGCAGTGGTGCAATCATAGCTCACCACAGCCTTGACTTCCCTAGCTCAAAGGATCCTTTGACCCCAGCCCCCAGAGTAGCTGGGACTACAGGTGCAGCTTTTTTTTTTTTTTTGAGACAGAGTCTTGCACCTTTGCTCAGGTTGCTGGGCTGGAGTACAATGGCACAATCTTGGCTCACTGCAACCTCTGCCTCCCAGGTTCATGCAATCCTCCTGCCTCAGCCTCCCAAGTAGCTGGGATTACAGGCCCAGCACATCACCACTCCTGGCTAATGTTTTGTATTTTTAGTAGAGATGGGGTTCACTATGTTGGCCAGACTGGTCTTGAACTCCTGACCTTGTCATCTGCCCACCTCGGCCTCCCAAAGTGCTGGGATTACAGGCGTAAGCCGCCCGCCCAGCTGCTAATTTCTGTATTTGTAGAGACAGGGTTCTACTATGTTTTCCAGGCTGGTCTCAATCTCCTGGGCTCAAAGGATCCTTCTGTCTAAGCCTCCTGAGTAGCTGGGACTACAGGTACACAGTACCACACCCAGCTAATTTCTTTTTTCTTTTTTTTAAAATAAAGACAGGTGTTTCCCTATGTTGCCCAAGCTGGGCTCAAGCTCCTGGCTTCAGGTGATCCACCCGCCTCAGCCTCCCAAAGTGCTGGGATTACAGATGTGAGCCACCTGTGCCCGGCCTACTCATTTATTTTTAATCAGTACTCTAAATCCATATTTATTATCATTGTATTTAAAAGTGACTATTTTTATAAGAATTTCTATTAAAAGAGGAAAAAAGAAAAACTACAGAGGCCAGGCATGGCGGCTCACGCTGATAACCCCAGCACTTTGGGAGGCCAAGGCAAGAGGATGGCTTGAGGCCAGGAGTTCAGGACCAGCTTAGGCAACAGAGACCCTATCCCTTAAAAAATACAAAAACAAAAACGCTATTTTTAAAAAATGCTCTAAAAGCTAAACTCTTAGCCAGAAAACAGAAAATGAGGGGAGAGCAAGAAAGCAATGACCTATCAACATGTTTATTCCAAAGCAGTCTCAAAAGCACAGGGTAAAGCAGAGGGATCTCACACAAAGACCTTGCCTTGGAAGGCTCATCTCGAAGGGCAGCCAGGCGGCCTTTCTGGGGGCGCCGCAGCACCGAGCTGCTGCTGTAGGAGTCTGCGTGACCGTCTGCCATGGGGAACCTGAAATCTGGGACACTGCCCAAGTGGGGTCGGCTGAAACATAAAAAACAAGAATGCTCATGATTAGAAGAAAAAGAAGGAAACTCTGAATCTCAGTCAAGGTAGAAACTAACCATTTGGAAAAGGTCTCCAAGGAGGGCACAGCTCTCGCTTACCGCAAGAGCTACATGTTGCCCACTCCAGGCCAACAGTTTACTCTCTCAGCCCTACCAGGTGGAAAGCTGTGCAGACGGCCATGGAGATGAGCCACAAGGAGCCCAGCTGCCGAGGATGGGAGAGACCCAGATCCCCTGAGACCTCCCCTTGGGTCCAGGTGTCCGGCTCTGCATTTCTGCTCCACTTTCCCAGGGCTGATGAAAAACACAGCCATGCTTCACTGCTGGCCCTCAACTGCTCTGCAACTATCCACCCGTGCCAGCATCTGTGTGTGAGATCTGGGGATCTGTCACCCTGCTCTTACATCAGCAGTGTCAAACTCTGCCGGGCACCTGAATTACTATATCCAAATATTCGCTCATCACTCCCCACCTTCCAAAACTCTGCCTGTATTTTTGAGTTTTGCCAATGATGTGCCTCCTCAGTACCAAGCTCTAAGCTTTGCGTTATTTGACTCTTCTCTCTTGCTGCCTGCTAAGCTACAGGCTCCTTGAGGTCACACCACCAGCCACATCCAGTTAGTCTGCCCACACAGCTAGAACTAGGCCCCTTGTATACAGACAACAGGGGTTGACAGCAGGCTGCTCACTGGTTAATACCATACCCATGATGAAGTGAAGCACCTCTTAGTCTCATCTGGTCTAGTTCGGCCCTCAATGCTTCAATGTTTAGGACAAGCTGATCCTACAAAAAAGCAAAAATCTTCCCTTACTGCTCTTTCAGATTGTAAAACCACCTGCTCAAGTGTGCTCAGATGTTGGGCATGAGCATCAGAGGACACGCCAGCAGTCACAAACACCAAACATTTTAGTTCTGGGAAAAGTTTCTCCCAGAGCACTGAAGTAACATAAACACTCAGACTGCCATGTTCACTTTGTAAGCCCTAAAGAATGAAAAGCTGGGTCCTAGTCACAGAAGAGCTTTGAAGAGGATAAACACCAAACCATTAACAATTATTAGTTTTGCAGAGAAGCAGACTCTTTCAGGGGCAAAGGGGAAGAATATTCACTTTCTCCTGTGCGTCTCTGTATTGTGGTTATCTCACATCAAGTGTCAAGTATGCATTCATCCCTGCGTCATGGTACACTTGATCTCGTTTCTAGAGCTGTGCTGTTCAATACTGGCCACATGTGGCTACCGAGCCCTTGAAATGGGTTAGTCCAAATGGGGATGTGCTGTGACTATGAAATACACAGCAGAAAAAGAATGTAAAGTAGTCCATTTATGTTTGTATTAACACATTATGAAACAATAATATTTTAGATATACTGAATTAAATAAAATAGATTTTACCTATTTTTTTTTTTACTTTCTAAAATGTGACTATTAGAAATATAAACATTATATATGCAGCTCATATTATATTTCTGGTGGCTAGCACTGTCATTGATGCTATTTTAGCTTCAAATAAACCCAGCAAGGACTCCGAATTTCTGAACGTATGCATAGCAAGACTCAAAATACACCTGAAATACACAGGCAATCAACATACAAGCCTAGAAACTTATGGCAGTGGATTCTGAGAGCCACAAACCAAGTTATATCCACTCTGCCAGATACCTATAGTAACCATTATCCTCATCAACTCAGTTCACTGGGCTCTTAATGGATTTAGAGAAGACTTCAGTACCTTGTCATGTTGTGTTTCTTCTAATTGCTTTTTTGCATTCTCAACTTCTCTTAGTAGAGAATTCTGAAAAAGACAGATAGTCCTTTAGTGTTTCTTAAAAAATGTCCCATTTAAATATATAGCATAGCTGTATTTGTTAAAAAATAAAAATAAAGTAGCACAGAAAGGGAACAGCGCAGAAGAGCACACCAGCAAGCACTGCTACAGTTCCAGAGTTAGACGGTGAGGCTGCGACGACACCTTCTCATCATGTGTCTTACTAACGTAACAGCTACTCCTCACTGACTCAACTTTCTACGTTCATTTTAACCAGTTAAACTGGCTGATACTAACTTTTAGACTTTATAATTCCTTGGTCACTTGGGAAACCTGAATTTAAGTTTCAAATGTATAACTAAAATCAAAGATAAAAAACACCGCCCTGTTAAGGCTGACCCACTGATCAAGGAGGTGAGTGGGATAGTGACACTATGGTCTCTGGAAACGTCCTCCATGCTCAGCACTGTGTAAATAAATGTGTCATGCAGTGACCAGGAATCATTAGTCTCTGAGACGAGCAGGACCCCAATCCTAACAGCCAATCTCAGGGCAGCTTCTGGGCCTCATCTCTAGGGACACTGCAGTCAGGACAGGCTTTATCAAATTGGAATCCAGCTGCTGCTCATTAGAGCTTCTCTGACACAGATTCTAGGATATCCCTTGGCTCCATTTGGTTTCCGTTGATTGAACCCTTGCCAGTACACCATACTCCCTAAGTGTCCTGTTTATAAACGACACAGAAATTTTTCTTTTTCTTTTTTGAGACAGGATCTTGCTTTGTCACACAGGCTGAAGGACAGTGGCACACTCTCGGCTCACTGCAACCTTCACCTCCAAGGGATTTTCACGCCTTAGCCTCTTGAGTAGCTGGGACTACAGGCAGATGCCCTCAGGCCTGGTTAATTTTTGTACTTTCATAGTAGAGACAGGATTTGGTCATATTGGCCAGGCTGATCTTGAACTCCTGGCCCGAACTGATCTGCCTGCCTTGGCCTCACAAAGTGCTGGGATTATAGGCGTGGGCCACCTTGCCCAGCCAGAACTTAACTTCTAATGCATGAACAATAAAGGGGTGAGGGTGGGGCCCACAAAATGATTCTAGTGCAGGGGGTGGCAAACTAGGACCTGACAGCTAAATCCAGCCCACTGCTTGTTTCTGCAAATGAATTTTATTGGAACATAACCACACCCGTTCATTTACATGTTACTTATGGCTGCTTTTGTGCTAATTACTTGATTGGCATACAATTATTTCATTACTCCTAATTACTAAAAGCCTAAAATATTTACTATCTGGCCCTTTATAAAAATCACTTACCTACTCCCATTCTAGAGAGTAAGCAAGATAACTTCCCATACATGCAAATGGGGCGTGGCCATGGCAAACAATCAGTTAATTCAGTGACTGGCTAACTATGTGTACCTTTTCCACTTTAAAGAAAAATTCCCATTTTCGGGAATTCCTACGCACGCCTGCTCAGGGGCAGATGAGCAATCTTTTGGTGGAGGGTGGGAAAGCTCCAGGGATGTCCATGTTATCTATATCCTACCTTATCTTCCAAAGCAGCCATTCTCTCTTTAAGATGAAGTTGAAGCCTCTCATTAGATTCTGAAAGCAGCTTGTCAACAGTGTCTGATAAACGTTTATTATGTTCTTCATTCATTTTTTCTCTTTGCCTTGCCTAAAAAGCAAGAGAAACAAAGACTTACAAACCTCACGTAAATGCACGATCACTATTTTAAAAGCACAAGGACCAACCAGGTGAACCCCACACGTGCCCACCGCTCCCCCATTTGCCATCTTGAGGGGACTTTTGCATGGTGACCAGAACCGACTCATGGACATGGGGAACACAGGACAAGTCTTGGAGAGATCATTAACTGGAAGGTCCCACTGCTCTTGCTACAGGACTCCTCAGGAATGTCACTAGTTGTTAACTGTCAGAGAGACTTAGGGATCAGACTTACAGCAGATATTTAAGGGGATTGGCCTGTCTCCACGCTAGTAGAGGAATTTCCCTTTGTATAAATAAAAGCCTGGGCCTGGATTTGGGGAGGAAGGGTGAATTTAATTTACAAAGCAAAAAAGTTTAAAAATTAGTTTTGAAAAGAGAAATTGGTAGAGCGAGAGAGACTTTCATATTTTTTCTTTATACCTCTACACTGCTTAAATTTCTCATAATGGAAATTTATATTCAAAAATTTAAAATAATTACCTTAAGTAATTTTAATATGTAATAATAAAACTGACATGTCTGTATTTTATAAAACCATAATCAAGTTCACAATTTAAAACCTCTGTTTCTCGCTCCTGAATGAACACAAATGACGGGCAGAAGGGGACAGGAAGTGTAGTAGGCGGCACCCGTCCAGGTGGCACCTCCATGCCCTCATCATCCAAGTGCGCTTGTAGCGCTCAGAGGGCTCCTCCCAGGCAGGGGCGGTGGCACAGGGTTCCGACGTGCACTCGAGTCATGCTGCCCAGGCAGGAGGAGAAAGCCACGAGGCCGTACCACGGGAGTCAGCAGAGCATTCAACCCCCGTGCGCCAGTCTCTGCACTGGAAAGACATGGGTAGTGACCTCTCCTTTTCTCATAAGGTCTAACAGGTAGCAACTATCATTACCTGAAAGGGCCCAGCACATCATGTGGCATACAGAGTATCTCATACTTTTCTAAGGAAAGATAGAATATCCTTGTGCTTATTTTCTGTCAGCATTTAAGTAATTTTTAAAGAACACAGCTTAAAGTTCAGTGCTGTGTCTGGGTGCATGAGTGTGCGCTGTGGAAGGGGAGGTGGAGACTTCCTAACATGCACCCTCTCACTGGGAGTCAGAATCGTCATTCCCCGGAAGCTTATTTGACTCTCTGCAGGGCATGGCCAAGAATACAGATTTCTGGTGAAAACAAAATCTCGTAGCCTTAAATTAATGGTATGAAGTGGGCTGATGTGGGGGTGCAAGGGTTCTGCAATCTGATGCTGCACGCTTCCCTTCTCCACCTACTTGTTAAAGAGAAGTCCACCCCAAACGCAGGCCTGGTGCCGGCTGGCCCTGGGACTGCTCTTGCTATCACTTTTTCCTGGATGTTCCAAACTGACATCTGCCCAAGTCTTCCAGGAAAACGATCTTAGATTCAACGGGCAGGAGCCTCTACTGCCACGCTCTTTCCTAATGCTTTTTACCGTCGCTCAATTACAGTGTTGCTCTTGCTCGGAAATACTCACTCCAACACACCACTGTGTTTGGAGTATTTTAACTTGGGACAGGTCAGGTCTCTGATCTGCACCTGGGACTTCAGTGCCATATTCTAAGCAAGCAGACTAATCATCCAGGACAATGGGCCTGCCTCTACATTTTGTGGGGGGGGGTCCCCATGATGGTGCCACAGGTCCCCTCACAGGCTACTGGACTTCACAAGCGAGAAGCGCTCTGGACATGAGGATCTAATCTACCCTCTCAAGTTCTGCCTATGAGCTCAAATTTCTTCCGCAGCTTCCAGTACTGGCTGAAAACTGCCACTGTGTGGGATGTACGCATGAGCGGACAACTCGGGCGCAGATGAGCTGGAGAACCAACATCGCAGTCGTGGGTGGGAGGCCCTGAGCGAGCTCCCCACAGCCTGAGCAATGCCCTTGCAGTCCCCAGCTCAGTGCTCCCGCCCTCCAGGCTCAATGCTCACCCGCTGCAGTTCTTGATTCCTCTCCTCCAACTGTGCTTCCATCTGCCGTAACCTTTCTTCAATGTTGCCGTGTCTCTCTTCAGCCTGTCAGCAGAAACAGCATCAGCCAACCTTATCCTTACACTTCATCGGCGACATGCTGCACACTGCTGCAGTGGCAACAGGCGGAGCATGCTCTGCGTGGACTGCTCCACCATGCCAAATGGAAAGCACGCACTCGCATCCATCAACACAGCCTACGGGCTTCACGTGCTGGGCCGTGACGACTGTTCCGCCATACCAAATGGGTCCCATCCATCAACAAAGCCTATGGGGCTTCATGTGCTGGGTCGTGAGGTGGCTAGCCCTCTTGTGTTGGTGATTCTGAAGCATGGCTGCTGCTGGCGACTGACTGGGTGCTTCCCCACAACCCCTATGCCCAATCTCAGTGGATTCGTGATTATCCCCACCCTTTGACTGCTCTGTTTAGTCAGCATGGAAAGCAGCAAGCAGTGGCAAGCACAGGCAAGGAGCAGTGCACCCATTCTACCTTCCTAAGCTTGGAAGTAAGTTCCAACAGTTTAGCTTCCTTAGCAGCAGAGCTCCCAGAAGACAAAAGGTCAGACTACAAAGCCGACAAGGGACAGGAAAGATAACAGGGGAGAAAAAAAATTGAGACTTTAAAAGCAGATCATGAAGTGGGAGGAAAAGTTATCTTACAGCTGTTAGCAACAAACTTGCTAGAAGGAACAGGTCTGTGAGCCCTAAAACCATCTGAATGGTCCAGGATGCGCTCCCCAGCAGCTTGAAAAGCTTGAGCCAGGAGAGTCAGGATGACTGCCCAGGAGGGGCCTTGGCTCCTGCTGCTCACCTGCCTGGAGCTGCAGTGCTAGGCACCCCTTGCCCGGGAGGGCTAGGGGTTTGCCCAGTGCTGTGCTCCCTGGTCCTCGCCGATCCCAGGACCTATGACCGCACCTGCCTCTTTAGCTCTTCTACCATGAATGGTGAGAACTGGGAGGAACTGTGCCTTGCATATGCCTAGCCAATAGTTGTTGAACAAATGAATAAATACTACTTTTAAAAAAATATTTTTAAGCAATTTCAAAATAATGAAATTGCTTAAAAATGTGTTTATTAAAATTTATCTCGATGGTGTTTTTAAAAAAGTGCCATCTTCCTATTTCTGAGGAAAAACTACCCTTCTTTTACAGACGCTTCCATCCTATGCTTCGGCTGGCGACTGAAAACAATTCTAAGAAGCAGAAACTCTTCGATCACACATGCTGTGGACAAACAGCACACACCAGGACAAACAAAACCGAGGGAGACTTCAGGATAGAAGCATCATGTCTGGCATTTACAAAGTGTTCCAGTCTCAGATCTCAGATGAAGGAGCACTCAAACCAAACCCATGCTCTTCCCTGGATTTAGTGCACTGATGGAATAAGAACAGTGACAAACAAGGTACATAGACAGGGCACAGTCACAGGCCTGGCAGCCGAACCAGCACTAAGCTCATAGCACCACCTTGGAAAGCGCTGCCACCCTCTGGGCCAGCTCCGCCTCCACCTCGGGAAGTGTCTCCGCCTTCCTCAGTGTCTGTTGCAGCTTTTGCTCTGCCAATTCCAAGCGCTCCTGTAACTGGCGGTTTTTATCTTCAGTCTGTAAAAGGTGAGCAAAGCATCAAAATGCAGCTTATCTTCCAGCTGTATCAGTTTTTAATAGACTGAAACTAACCGAAATGCAGGTATAGTAAGGCCGTCATGATAGAACAGCTACAGTGCTCGTATTTGCTTCTGGGTCAGGTTTTTTTTGTTGGTTTTTTTTTTTTTTGAGACAGAGTCTCCCGCTGTCACCCAGGCTGGAGTGAAGTGGCACAATCTCAGCTCACTGCAACCTCTGCCTCCCGAGTTCAAGCAATTCTCCTGAGTAGCTGTGATTACAGGTGCACACCATCACGCCTGGCTAATTTTTGCACTTTTACTAGAGACAGGGCTTCAGCATGTTGGCCAGGCTGGTCTTGAACTCCTAACCTCAAGTGATCCACCTACCTCAGCCTCCCAAAGTGCTGGAATTACAGGTGTGTGCCACTGTGCCCAGCCTGGGTCAGGTTTTACTGCTGTCAGGAGTACATGCCTACTTTCCTGGGCTTGATTTCAATGTGCAAAACACCTCTTGCCAAAGTATTTGCTTTTCCTAAATAACTTCTAAGAAGCTGTTTTTTTTTGGCCACACAGGCTGGAGTGTACTGGTACTCTTACATGAGTTAAGTATGGTTTACTAAACCACAGGAGACACATTTCTCACTAGAGACTTCATTGCTTTCGTTATTTTAGAGATGGGGTCTTGTTCTGTGGTCCGGGCTAGAGGGCAGTGGTGCGATCACCGCACACTGAAGCCTCGAAACTCCAGGGCTCAAGCCATCCTCCCTCCTTAGCCTCCTGGGTAGCTAGAGCTACAGGCACATGCCACCATGCCCAGCTAACTGCTTTTTAAACTTTCTGTAGAGACAGCGTCTTGCTATGTTGCCCAGGCTGTTCTCACATTCCTGGGCTCAAGCGGTCTTCCCCACTCAGCCTCCCAAAGTGTTAGGATGATAGGCACGAGCCACGGCGCCTGACCAAGACTTCATTTCTTGTACTATTCATTTAGCATGCTGTTCCCACTTAGTAAGAAATAGCCAATTACCCTGAAGTTCTTTGCCACTCTCTGCTCCTTTGGTAAAAATGCTAACAAGCAGTAACTTTTAATTAAAACAAAGGAAAAAATTGAGGACGGCAGCGCCACAAAATGGTTAAATCAAATCCTACATAATCGAAACCTGTAAACTGAACTCCCACGTCTTGAACATAATATTCTAAGGTCATAAGAACGATTTATTTGAACTGGATTTCCAACATTTTCAACAGTAAGAGTAAACGGGCCTGTAACCTCATTGATAATTAACTGAAGCCAGACAGAGGTTGCTGAAACCCATTACCTGTCGATGCACAGAGTCTTTATTTGCGATTTCATTTTCAAGTTTATCATTGAGGTCATGCACAGACGTGGCTTCACGCTGCGCAGCGAGGTAGCGTTTTTCAAGAGTAGTGATTCTCTCTTCCATGTCTTCCTTTTGGGCCATGGCCTAAATCGAGTATTTCAGAGGGGACAGAAAGGTAGGTAATTAACAGATTACACACCGAGATACTTAAGGGAGGAAAAAACGGAACTAAATGCTAAATTCCCAATCAAACTAAAAATTAGTGTCCTCATCAGGTCAGACACAGCAGCTCCCTCCTGTAATCACAGCACTCTGGGAGGCTAAGGCAAGAGGATGTATTGAGGCCAGGAGTTCAAGACCTTGTCTCTACAAAAATATTTTATTTTTTGAGACAGGGTCTCACACTATCACCTAGGCTGGAATGCAGTGGCACAACCAAGCCTCACTACAGCCTTGACTTCCCAGGCTCAAGCAATCCTTCCACCTCAATCATCCCAGTAGCTAGGACTACAAGCACACACCACTATACCTAGCTAATTTTTAATTTTTTTGTGGAGATAGGGTTCTTAGTATGTTGCCCGGGCTGGTCTTGAATTTCTGGGCTCAAGAGATCCTCCTTGACCTCCTTTTGGGCTCCCAAAGTGCTAGATTACAGGCATGAGACAGTGAGCCTGGCCAAAAATCTTTTAAAGAAACAAACATTAGCCAGGTATGGTGGCACGCGCCTGTAGTCCCAGGTGCTTGGGAGGGTGAGGCAAGAGAACTGCTTGAGTCCAGCTCAAGGCTGCAGTGAGCTATGATGGTACCACTGCACTCCAGCCGGGGTAACATAGAGAGAAAGAGCCTGTCTCAAAAAAAAAAAAAAAAAAAAAAAAAAAAATTAATGTCCTCAAAATCAAATTGATGGAAGAGTCAATTTTCTCAAATGTGAATGAAAATGTAACTACCTCAAATACCATAAATATTCACCTATATGCGATTAATAAAGACTTGTCTCTCTTAATACTATGGCCACTCGGTTTGCCAGCTTTCCCATTTCTACATAATACTATAAGAATACGAACAGTAAAATATCTAAATATTGCAAGAATTCAAGGGGGTGAAAGTGTTCTCAAAGAAGATACATCTATGTCTCCCTCAAGCTGCAAATGGTCTTATACAGGACAGAGTGTGGCCTCTCTCGATGGATACAGCAGTGAGATGCAAGTCTCATCTTCTAGGATGAAGGCTGGATGAAATCTCATACAGTTACACGATCCAGGCACACTGACAAATGGAAAGAGGAGGACAAGTTTAATTTACTCGGATATAACTACCTCACTTAAGGCTAGGACCAGAACGTCTTGCTTGTGAAACACCTGTCCTCGACCCCCAGAATCCACTATTTTCAGGTTGTTCTCTATTTATAAAATAACTAAAGTTAGAAAGTCTTAATATTAAGAGTGACAGGGGAAAAAAGCTCAACATCACTGATTAGAAAAGTGCAAATCAAAACCACAATGAGACACCATCTCACACCAGTCAGAATGGCTATTACAAAAAAGTCCACAAATAACAGATGCTGGCGAGGTTGTGGAGAAAAGGGAATGCTTTTCTACCGTTGCTGGGAGTATAAATTAGTTCAACCATTGTGGAAGATAGTGTGGAGATTCCTCAAAGATCTAAAGATGGAAATATCAACCCAGAAATCTCATTACTGGGTATATACCCAAAAAAATATAAATTGTTCCATTATAAAGACACATGCACATGTATGTTCACTGCAGCACTATTCATAATAGCAAAGACCTGGAATCAACCTAAATGTCCATCAATGATAAGACTGAATCAAGAAAATGTTACATATACCATGGAATAATATGCAGCCAGAAAACAGAATGAGATCACATCCTTTTCAGGGACATGGATGGAGCTGAAGGCCGTTTTCTTTAGCAAATACAGGAACAGAGAAACAAAATACCTCATGTTCTCACTTATACGTGGGAGCTAAATGATGAGAGCACATGGACACATAGAGGAGAACAATACACACTGGGGCCTACTGAAGGGTGGAGGGCAGGAGGAAGAAGAGGATCAGGAGAAACAACGAATGGGCACCAGGCTTGGTACCTGGGTAACAAAATAATCTGTATAACGAATCCCCATGATACAAGTTTACCTATGTAACAGACCTACACATGTACCAGAACTTAAAATAAAAAACAAAAAAGTGATAGGTCTTAAAAGAATTTCAAAATTCTCTGCATATTAATCTCTGCCAAATAATCTCCTGCTGTAGCCAAAGAATATAACCTAGTAGGTGACATACTGCATGCAAATATTCTTCCTGTGGTGAATTCCTACAGGAAGCTACTCATGTCAAGCTACCGAACAGAAAAGCACACTTTCAACGTTTCAGGTCCCTGACAAGGCACAAAGTGCAGGTTAGAAAGTGACAGGAAGGGCACCTGAGAAAGAACTCGGCCTCACTGTTTATGATCAAATAGTTCCTCCTACTTATAAAGGCAAAAGTATCTGTCAGAAATGAGTATACTGTGACATATTTTTAATATACAATCCTGATAACCCATGTAGAAGCAAATTCCACTCTCAATTGTTGATCTGACCGTCAATATTCAATGGCACGAATTCCTTGAAGGAGCAGGTCAGAAAATAAGAGGACCACCAGCAACGCCCTTGCGCAGTTAACAGACTGTTCTCCCATCACCCTACATGAACTGGTAGCATGGCCGGGATCAGCATCTGCTTGCTAAGAATGGGTGCAACAGAAGGAAATCTGAACATAAGAACAACCTGAGACAGCCTAGAAACTGCACAGATGAAGAATCTACAAACAAGGACATTAAAAGGTCTCAGAGCAGCAGAGGTAGGAAGGGCCAGTGTGGTGTCCGCTCCATGGCCACAGATGTCAGTGGGACCTCAGGGACAGGAGATTTCACAACAGAAATGGGGAGGTAGCTTCTCACAGTCTCACAGCACTCTCTCTTTTTCAGTTTCACCTATACAGTAATCCAAAGGCTGGCTGTAACTGGGAGAGTAAGGGACAAAGGGAGAAGAAAACTCATCTAACTCAAACATCCCAAACATCCACCCTCATGACAGGACTGCAATTTTTGTTCTCACTCACTTCACGGACATCTCGTTGCAGTTTTGTGTTCATTTCTTCAGATTTGATGAGATCTTTTCTGGCGGTGTCCAGATCCTCTTCCAGCTCTGTCACGTGACTGGAGAGGGAAGCCAGGCGGTCCTTCATTTGGCTCTGTTCCCTTGACTGTTTACTTATGATTTCTTGGAGCTCAATTACTTTAGCAAGGTCTTCCTCGTGGCTTAAAGAACCATCAGAAGATCTCTGATCGGGGGAAACAAATCCTTAAATACCCTTGTTTGCTTCTGGGAAACAGCTCAAATCAAAACTGGCTTATGCAATCTCTTGGATCACACAACTTTCATGACCACTTCAGCTCTAAGCCAGTGCTTTAGCAACTGTTTTCCACGTAACCCGACACATACTGCGGACAAACGACATCCAGCAGGAGAGAGAGAAAGCCTGCACACTTGCCTTTCCGTTCGTGCTCGGTGTATTTTCTTGTTCATGGTTTACGTCCAGTACTCCGTCTGTTAGTGTTTTTTTCTGATTATTCTGTTCTTTAAGAATCATTAGCTAAAACCAAAAAATTGAACGAGTATAAAATACTTTACATAAGAGAAGTAAGATAGTAAAACTCCTTTTGGAAAAACACAACTATAAACTGCTTAACAAAGTATAAAAAAGAAAGCATGTGGCAATGCTATCCAATCTGATCTTTAAAGATGGAATTTTTATCCACTGGCCAAATGAGTCCTTAGGTAATCACAGTTTTCTAGTCCTTAAAATGACCCAGATAAATAACATCTGATATTCACAACTACAGTCTTTATACTTGTTTTACTTTTTTTTTGAGACAGAGCCTCGCTCTGTCGCCCAGGCCAGAGTGCACTGGTGAAATCTCACTGCAGACTCTGCCTTCAGGGCTCAAGCGATTCTCGTGTCTCAGCCTCCTGAGTAGCTGGGACTACAGGCACGTACCGCCACTCCTGGCTAATTTTGGTATTTTTGGTGGAGACAGGGTTTCACCATGTTGGCCAGGCTGGTCTCGAATTCTCGACCTCAGGTGATCTGCCCGCCTCGGCCTCCCAAAGTGCTAGGATTAAAGGTGTGAACCACCATGCCCAGCCCTTATGCTACTTTTAATGATTGAAAGATAAAAACAAAAACCTCCCAATTCAAATCATGATGATGTATGAAGCTCACCTCTTTGTGTGTGGCACCTAATTCTTCTTCTAACAAACTACATCTTTCAAGTGCTACTCGTAACCGCTCTCTCACCTGAAAATAAAAGAGGTTCAGTGTGTGTGTGTACACTGTTTATTCTTACTTTGCAGTTCGGTGTACTATATATATTACTGTAATATAATAAAACACCGTTAACGTCTGCCACTGATCTTACTTTCAAAAAACTTGTTAATGCTTCTAAATTAAGTTTGAGAAAAATCTTCCCCCTGAATACTATTAGGTTGTTGCAAAAGTAATTGTGGGTTTTGCCATTAAAAGTAATAGCAAAACCCACCATTAAAAGTAATAGCAAAGGCCACAATTACTTTTGCAACAATCTAGTATTACCCAATTTGTAACAGCAAATCAATATACATTAGCAAGTTTTTTACATTAGTAATTTTAAGACATATATGCCAATTAGTACTTTTTAAACCTATAAAACCCTGTCTTCTTAAACAGAAACTTATTTCCAAGAATTCAAGAAGCTTCAAAAGTAAGTTACACGAACACTTGCGGAGCTGGCCTAGCTGGCCTAGCCCACAGCACGTGCACAAACCCAGGCTCATGCAGCTGAGGCACCTTTTCGTCCAGAGCTTTGTGGTGTTCAAATAGCGACTTCAGGGCCTTCAGCACCTCCACTTCGCTGGACACGCCTGCTGGAGACTGCGCTTGTCTCTTCACCACGGTCATCCTAAGAGACCGCTCATGCCTGGAAACGAGGCATTCCAAATGCTCCAACAGCAGCTGAAATAAAAGGCCAGAATAAAGACTTGTTAAAGAGCACTTGTCATTTCATAATTGAATCTGGGGCAAATAACACCTTTACAGTCTCATGCTAAGATGAGGTCCCTTCAATTCAGTAGAAAGATACATTCCCCTCAAATGTATTAAAATATCATAAATTCTCATCACAAATTTCAAGCCATTAACGTGTGACAGTGTGGCTAATCACAGTGCGCTCAGTGGGAAAAGGTAAGAAATGTGTTTGAAGCCGGGCAGAGTGGGCCGTCCTTCCGTTTGGAGACAGCTCCCTCCTCCTGACAGGCAGTGGCTCCAGGAGCAGGCGGTGAACAGCAAGGTCACACTCACCCTGGTGTTGTTCCTTTCTGCTTTCAGTTCGGCAATTTCTTCTTCCCTTTCAAGGAGCTGTTCCCTGCATACATTGAGTTCTTTAGTAAGTGCCGCGAACTCCTAGAAAATTACAAAACGAAATTAAATAGGACAGACCCTCCAAAGAAAGCCTTCCATCAAGGCTCCACCATCTTTGCACGAAGGCAACCTCATTCCAAGTTATGGGGAAGGGATCTGTATGATCCTCCAGAGAAAGAGGGGATCAATGGACTGGCCAAAGACCACGCAGATTCCCTAATAAATCAGAACACTGACTCAGACCATCTGACTTCCTTCCATCCCTGGGCCTTGCCTGGCACCAGGAAGGCAGGGGAAGAAAGGGAATCCAAGTCCACCTTCTCAGCAGCCAGAGAAGTCCAAAACATTTTCCTCCACAGGATCCTGACATGAACTGCATGAAGACGTTTTTGAATGACTCACAGACACGTGATCTAGAGTTGCAGGAGAGAGAGGAAAGAAGGCCTAGAAGGCCACCACCCCTGTCCTGGCCTCCTTTTCTCCCTTTATCTTTCTGAGACAGGGTCTCACTGTGTCATCCAGGCTAGAGTGCAGCGGTGTGACCACAGCTCACTGCAGCTTTGGCCTCCTGAGCACAAGTGATTCTCCTGCCTCAGCCTCCCAAGTAGCGGAGAGCACAGGCTTCAGCCACCGTGCCCAGCCTCTCTCCTAAATATTTCTGCAAGAATCCCTACTCTGGGTAATAGAGTTCTGGCATGACAGCCTGAGAAGCTCCATTGACCTGCTTGCTCCCATGGAAAGCAGGTGAATATTATAAGAAAACAACTATTCAAAGCCTCTGGAGATCATTCTAAGGGCAAGTGGGTCAGCATACAGTTGAAAATTCAGTAAGAATGGCCAGTCTGTTGTATTTGAACCAAGACTGCTCCCTGCCTCCCCTCCAGGTCAGTGAGGCAGACTTCATTCTAGATAACTGCAGCTGATAACGTAGGGCCCTCTCCCCCTGCTCCAAACCACATTTTCTTCCCAGGAGGGGCAGAACTTCAGTGCTTCCCATCCCACCCCAGCTACCTGGTGCTGATGCTACATCCTGGCTAGTGAAGTCAGTGGGGGGTGGGGGCAGGGGGAGGGGCTGGGGGAGGGCCTTCCTACTTCTGTTCAGCCTCCACTCTAAAATGAAGGCTCAACAGTGTGGCACGCTGAGAATGCTGGGGCCCTGATCGGCTGTGCCCTGGCTCTGCGAGGTGGTGGTTGCACTCCGGCCCTGCAATGACAAGCTGAGAGGGCCCTGGCTGCCACCACAAGACCAGGGGCATCTGTCAGGGAGAAGCTTGCCACTGTCCACACTCCCAACTCCAGAGCCCTCGTTCTGAGGGTTTGCCTGGGAGAAGGAGGTAGAAAGAGAGACCGCTCCTAACCCCTTCCCAAGGCACTAACTTCATTTGCAACCAAGTTTGGTGATGTTTAAACCTAAGGGCACCCTCTTTAAACCGAGGAATCGTGGAGGTCCTAGTGAAGGCAACTGGAGGTGTGGGTTTCACAGAGACGCAGCCTAGACTGCAGCTGCCTAGTCTGAGGGAGAACTGGAGAATTCTTGCTGCAGGAGCCCTCCAGGGTGGGAACAAACCTCCTAAAATGACTTGAGAAACTTTCTTAATTTCACTGAATTGGTTTGTAATTATCCCAGACGATTGCTGAAGACAACAGAAACACTTGTGGGGTTCAGAACCCAGTGTAGTCAGAGAGACTGGAGGAGAGCAGCAGGGTGACTGTGGGCATGCCCAAAACTGCGCCTGGCTGGGGCGTAACAGCAGAAGCTGAACACGGTGGGGGTGGTGTGGGGGGGGCAGGCATGAGCACATTTCACTATATGAATCTAGCATTCACCGAACTGGTTAAAGCTGGTAAGTTTTATGTTAGTGTATTTTATTGCAATTAAATATATTATACAGTGAGTGTCAGAGACAAGGCTGCTCCTAAGACCATAAAATTAGCTAAAGAACACGAAGAGCTATTCAGTTCAGTATTTCAATGCATACTCGCAAACACAAAGAAAGTCCAACAACACTAATTAAGATCACCCAAATGTGTCTTAAAACCTGACAAGGATTCTGTCAAGTGTTGAAACCTCTTCAGAGGCCAAACAGAGCAATCAACATGGGCTTCTGGGCTGGGCAGCGTGTGGGAGGAGAGCAGAGTGGGGCCGCTGAGTAGACCGGTCTCCTGTCCATGTCCTCCTACCCAGTTTGCTTTCCTTCCTAAGTTTCAGAGATTTCTTCTATATGTGCCAAGATTAATCACATCAAATACTCTGATTTACATCTTCTCTGATAATGAACTCTGGCTGACTGTCAGAGGATCTAATGCCTAACATTAAGGGAAGAGTGTCAGCTTAGGGGCTCTCACATGAGAAAAGATTATTTCTGCCGCAGACCAAAAGGAAAGAGACTCAAACTAGCTTCCGTTAAAAAGCCATTATTACGGCACTTAATGTCAGGTCAAAGTACAGAGTCAGCTCCAGGCTTGCCTGAATTCAGGACCTCGAATTTCAGTGTTATCCTTGTGCCCCTCCCGCTTGTGCCTGTCGTCTGGGTCAATTTTGTGAAGTAACTGCCAATCACTCACTTCGTCTGTGACTATGTCCAGTCCGGAGTCTATCATCCTGGCTAATATCCTTCTCGGTCACTCACTCACTTCGTCTGTGACTATGTCCAGTCCGGAGTCTATCATCCTGGCTAATATCCTTCTCAGTCACTCACTCACTTCGTCTGTGACTATGTCCAGTCCGGAGTCTATCATCCTGGCTAATATCCTTCTCGGTCACTCACTCACTTCGTCTGTGACTATGTCCAGTCCGGAGTCTATCATCCTGGCTAATATCCTTCTCGGTCACTCACTCACTTCGTCTGTGACTATGTCCAGTCCGGAGTCTATCATCCTGGCTAATATCCTTCTCGGTCACTCACTCACTTCGTCTGTGACTATGTCCAGTCCGGAGTCTATCATCCTGGCTAATATCCTTCTCGGTCACTCACTCACTTCGTCTGTGACTATGTCCAGTCCGGAGTCTATCATCCTGGCTAATATCCTTCTCGGTCACTCACTCACTTCGTCTGTGACTATGTCCAGTCCGGAGTCTATCATCCTGGCTAATATCCTTCTCGGTCACTCACTCACTTCGTCTGTGACTATGTCCAGTCCGGAGTCTATCATCCTGGCTAATATCCTTCTCGGTTACTCACTCACTTCGTCTGTGACTATGTCCAGTCCGGAGTCTATCATCCTAGCTAATATCCTTCTCGGTTACTCACTCACTTCGTCTGTGACTATGTCCAGTCCGGAGTCTATCATCCTGGCTAATATCCTTCTCGGTTACTCACTCACTTCGTCTGTGACTATGTCCAGTCCGGAGTCTATCATCCTGGCTAATATCCTTCTCGGTCACTCACTCACTTCGTCTGTGACTATGTCCAGTCCGGAGTCTATCATCCTGGCTAATATCCTTCTCGGTTACTCACTCACTTCGTCTGTGACTATGTCCAGTCCGGAGTCTATCATCCTAGCTAATATCCTTCTCGGTTACCAGACTGCAGGCTGTTCTTCCCTTCATCATACCTTCTTGCTCTCTTTTTGGAAAATGTGTTCTCATGGATGCTAATTTATTGTTTTAAGCATCTTAAACATACTTATTTGGAGAGTTTTTGCCAGACTATCCTTTAGTTTCCGACGCAGTCAATGCACACTCTGTAAGGCATCGACTCCGTGGGGATGTGTGAGTATCAGCAGTCTTTGCATGGAGAGGAAAGTGAGCCCTAGGGCTCATCCCGACAGAAGGTTTTCTGTTGCTGCTGCTCTCCTCCCTGTCTAGTGTCTCAGTCCATTCAGGCTGCGATAACAAACCCTCACTGCCTGAGTGCCTCATAAACAATAGAAATTCATTTCTCACAGTTCTCGAGGCTGGAAATTCAAGATCAGGGCATCAGCAGATTCAGTGTCTGGCGGGGGCCCAGCTTCTGAGGGACCTTCTCTAAGCACATTCATCCATTCACAAGGACTCCACCCTCATGACCTAATCCCCTCCCAAGGGGACGCTGGGGATTGGGACTGGAGCATGTATGTGACTTTGGCAGAGTGGGGGACACAAAAGCATTCAGCCGTAGCACTAGTGTTCTGTGGTTGTTGCCCTCCGAGCTCCAAGGCCTCAGACCAGAGCTAGGCTTTCCATGGTGAAGCAGGGTTCTGCTGCATGGTGACGTTACTAACAGTGCAGACCCTGTTAGGGAACCACGGAATAGCACGGCTCATCCCAGTCCTTGCGTTCTCCTTCTCTAGGACCACAACTTCCAATTACGCCCCATCTGTATAGGGGAGAACTGCCTTAGATAGGGGAACCTTCTCTAACTCCAGCTTCAAAAACTATCTAAGGCCTGGCATGGTGGCTCTCGCCTATAATCCCAGCCCTTTGGGAGGCCAAGGGTGTAAGACTGCTTGAGCCCAGGTCAAGACCAGCTCAGGCAACATAGTGAGACCCCCATCTCTACAGAACATAAAAAACCGGCCAGGCATGGTAATACACACCATGTGTAGACCTGGTAGCACAGACCCAGCTACTCAGGAGGCTGAGAAAGGAGGACTGCTTGAGTCCAGAAGGTTGAGGCTGCAGTGAGCTATGATCACACCACTGCATCCAGCCCAGGTGATAAGGCCATCTCAAAACAAAAATCTAAATCTAATTCCACTGAACACTTGGGTCCCTGTTACCCTACCCCTGTGGGAACTCAGTTTCCTGCTGACACTGCCTGCTTGGAGCTTGCTGCGCAGCGGCCAGTGAAATCTAGCCAGCTCGTGCTTACCGTGCTAGGACCCTAGACTATTTCTGCACTGAGGGTATTTCTCTGGCTTGGGGGCCTGCCTATGCTTTTTGGTTTGTTTCTCTATTTAAAATGTACCTTTTCACTGCTGTATTTGGAGGGGAGATGCATCAAAGCACAAGTGAGTGCTTCCACCTTGATCAGAAGTCACAATTCATTCAAGAAATAGTGAGTATCTTGTCTATATTGGCCACTACAGCGGCAGAGAAACAAGGCCTGTCCACTCCTCAGGATGCTTTAAAGAACACAGAGACAAGCTGGCAGGAACCCCAGAGCAGTGAGTGCGCTGGGTGAGAGGTGCCCAGTATACTGCGGGAGCTGAGCGGAAGCCATCCATGATGGGAAGTGGGAGTGCTTCTCCGAAGGTTTGCTGAAGGACACAGCGCTTGAATCGAGCTGAATTCTGAACAAGCTTTATAGCCAGTGAGAGCCTCTTTCACAAAAGCAGTATCTGATAAGCGAGGGCTTCGGCAGAGCTGGGGCAGGAGCAGTGTGTATGGAGGAAGCTGGTGAGGCCAGAGGTGGGCAGCCCTCCAGAGACACAGACACAGCGGAGAGCCTGGATCTCATGTCGAAGCCTTCAGAAACTGCCTTAGCTACAGATTGGAGGGCCCTGAACACAAAATGGGGCAAAACTGGTAAAGTCTCAATCACTAGCATGAGGGATGGGTTTGCTGGAGCAATGAAAGGTCCCTGGGAGCAGTGCTGACCTTGGGCTGCAGGAGGAGATTAAGGGTGGGAAACCAGCGATGAGTGCACTGCAGTAATCCCAGGGAGAAATGAGGGTCTGAATTAAGATCAATATTAGAGAAAAAGAGACTAAGCAAGAATTCTCATGAGCTGTGCCCTTCACCAGTTTTCAAAGGATTCCCCTGGACGCTGTGTTCAGAACAGCCTGTGGGAAGGTGAGGCCAGCAGTGTGGAGACTGGTAAGAAATAACTGCAGTTACACGGGCAGCATCAGGCTGGGCACACTGCAGGTGGTGAGAAGCAGGAATTCCAGGCCTGTTCACTGCAGAGCCAGCGGGAGCTGCTAGCAGGTCAAAGATCTGAGAGAAAGAAGCGCCTGAGGATGCCTACAAGGATTCTGGCAGGAGCAAGTGAAGGACGGAGTTGCTAGTTCCTGAGAAGAGAGTGACTACGGAAGAGTGTTGAAGGGAAGATGGAAAAGTCTGGGTTTGTATGGGCTCAATTTGAGATGGTTACTAGACAGCTGAGTGCACTTCAGTCTGGAGTTCTTGCGAGTGTTGGTGGAGACTGCAAATGGAGATAATCCTTTTGTTCCCTGCAAGGCAGGAGGCCCTTAGTGGGGATGAGATGGGGACCAAGCCCCCAACAGTCTCCCATTCAAGGGCATCAGTCAGTGAGGCAGAAGGAAGGACTTGAAGTTCCTTGTTTCCAAGAGGATGGAACTGTATGCAAGGGTGCGGGTGAGTCAAATGAGCCGACTGATGCCTGCTGGCCAGACGTGCTGGAATGGAGATCAGTGATGACCATGACAGCAGCAGCGTCCTGCAGTGGCGGGGCAAAACCCTCAATGGACTGCGTTCAAGGAGAATGAATGGGAGGAGAGGACGTAAAGCGGGCAGTGCAGAAAATTCTTCCACGGAACTACGCAGTAAAAGGGAAGGAAGCCTTACAGTGGCTGGAGAAGACAGAGAGTCAAGGAGGACCTTTGCAGGATGAGACAGGCATTTGCATAGGGAGGGCAAGAACCCGACGGGAGGTGGGAACTGACAGAGTCCAGCTGAAGGCAGGTAAGTCGAGTGGCTAAGAGGAGAGGCTGACCTTTTCTGGGGCACACAGATTACCTGCAGTAAAGGGAAACAGGGCAAACTACCCGAGGTGCAGATCCAGAGGTGTTGTGGGAGTTGGTGGAAGTTCTTTTCTGATTTCTTCCAATTTCACTGAGAAATAACAAACGCAATGTCATCATTCTGCATTTGCATTTGGGGAAGGTATGATATGAAATGGCATCTAGAGAAGAGGATGGGTAGGCAGCATGCCACCCAGGAGAGAGAGGGCGGCTTGCACTAACGGGTGCTGCAGGACTCCGGACCTCTGCAGGTCAGTGGAGGTGAATGGGCACAGAGAACGGACTGAATGGGGTGGTTTCTGCCAGGTAAACTCAATGAAGCGGAAGAGGCGAGGGAGCTGAAGGGCTGGCAGGCCTAGGAGGGTAAGAATGGACCAGAAGGGGAGATGCAGAATCCTGACAAGGTGGCAGGGTCCCAGGACTGTCAGTCCCAAGAAGGTGGAATATCAGTGTTTTATGTTTTAAAGTCTATTATGAACAAATTGTGCTACCTTTAAATGGAAGACCTAGTCAAAACATATGTCCTCATGACCAGGAAGACTTAGAAGTGGAGGAAGAGCACTTCACAACTCAGATTATGCAAGAACTATGCAGCCTGAGTGACTGCACAGATCCATCCATCCCGAAACACGAAGGCTCCAGCTGGCCCCTCCTTCACTGTCACTCAAACCCTGGCAGCACGCTGTCCCTCTTTCAGCATCAGCAGCAAGCCTTTGCCTGTTTCATACAGTTTCCTTAAGGTTCTTCCAAGAGCCCCAAACTATCCTCATTCAACTTCCAAGATTTCAGATTTGCCTCTAAAACCAAAGAGAATACAGGCTAATTCCTATTATTTTGGTTAAATGTAAGTATTCCCAATATATTCAACTACCAAAACTACTCTATGGTATACTGCTGTGGCCACAGTAGAAAACAAGTTTATAGACGTTGATGATTATTCTACTCAAAAAAAAAAAAAACCTTTCTCTCTGCTCAGGAGAATCCAACAACAGAAAATTATCAGCCGGCCATGCTGGCTCACGCCTGTAATCCCAGCACTCTCGGAGGCCGAGGTGGGTGAATCACCTGAGGTCAGGAGTTCATGACTAGCCTGGCCAACATGGTGAAACCCACCTCTACTAAAAATACAAACATTAGCCAGGTGGTAGTGGCATGCGCCTGTAATCCCAGCTACTCAGGAGGCTGAAGCAGGAGATCACTTGAGCCTCGGAAGGCAGCGGTGGCAGTGAGCTGAATAGCGCCACCGCACTCCTGTCTGGGCGACAGAGTGAGACCCTGTCTCAAAAAAAAAAAGAAAGAAAGAAAAGAAAAGAAAGTATATCCATTAGACAGGAAATTTCAAAGTTAAAGATTCCGAAAGCACGCTCCTGTATGCACTATTTGTATTATTATTATTGCAGAAAAAAATGGTACAAACCCCAAATAAGTGCAATAAATGCTCTACCTTATTACATCATAGGAATCTAATTGTCAGTGTACATTTTTTCCTATTTAGGAAAAAAATTTTAAGTTTAAAAATACTGTAAGCCAAACACACCACTAGTTTAAAGTGACATTCTATTTAATAAAGTGTCAAGTATTTTCTGAAACTGAATAGATGCAGTAATTACTGGAATATTTTCATTTAAAATATAAGTCTGAGGAATGCAAATATGTTTTTCTATTTGACGCTATCTAAGATTGAGAAGACAGAAAATAATATTAACCACTAAAATCAGTTGAAGAACTTGGTTCCACATAATGCTTGATAATGCCGACATTTATCATTTTTAGATACAAGGTTTAGACCTGGACAACAGGTTCATGTTACAGACCAGATCTTATTATTCAAAATCCACAATCATGTCAATTTCAAGTTAAGCCCTATAGATCAGATGCAACCTTTATTGCCAAAAGCGACCCACCTTTTCTCTTCCTGTCATTCTAATGGCTCCCAGCAGCCCCACCACCAGTGGGAAGGGGGCAGCAAAGCCTCACGGCCCCCACCCTCACATGGGTCCCTGGGTCCTGCCCCTTAACCCTTTCCTCTTCCCGTTTTCTTTACTTGGCCAAAACAAGTTATAATTCTACTTCTCTCAATCTCTACAATCTCCTTCAATAGCTGTTTTACTTTTTAATTACTTTTTATTATTTCACTAACCTTTTGCTGAAAATGAAACAAAACTTCACTGGATGGATGATTATTTGGCCATAAAAAGGAAGGAAAGGCCGGGCGCCATGGCTTACACCTGTAATCCCAGCTCACTGGGAGGCCAAGGCAGGCAGATTGCTTAAGGCAAGGAGTTCAAGACTAGCCTGACCAAAATGGTGAAATCTTGTCGCTACTAAAAATACAAAAATGCCAGGTGCAGTGGTGTGTGCCTGTAGTCCCACCTACTCGGAAGGCTGAGGTAGGAGGATCGCTTGAGCCCAGGAGTTCTGTGGTGTAGTGCACTATGCCGATCGGGTATCTGCAATAAGCTGGGCATCAATCTGGTGACCTTCCGGGAGCAGGGGACTACCAGATTGCCTAAGGAGGGGTGAACCAGCTTAGGTCAGAAACAGAGCAGGTCAAAAAGCTCCCGTGCTGATCAGTAGTGGAATCGTGCCTGTGAACAGCCACTGCACTCCAGCCTGGGCAACACAGCGAGACCCCGTCTCTAAAATAATTAAAATTAAAAAAAAAAATACAAAAATTAGCCATGCATGGTGGTGTGTGCCTATAATCCTAGTTATTTGGGAGGCTGAGGCCTGGGAGGCAGAGGCTGCAGTGAGCCAAGATCACACCATTGCACTCCAGCCTGGGCAACAAGAGTGAAACTCCGTCTCAGAAAAAAAAAAAAAAAAAAAGTGGGGGGGAAGGAAATTCTGACATATGATACAATAGGGATGAACCTTGAGGACGTCAGGTTGAGTGAAATAAGCCAGTCACAAAAAACTGTAGGTAGGATCCCACTTATATGAGGTCTCTAGAGCAGTCAAACTCATAGAAACAGAAAACAGAATGGTAGGTATCTGGTCAATGCTGGGTGGGGGAGGGTGACACAGGGAGTCGATGTTTAATAGGGATGGGGCTTCAGTTTGAGAAGATGAGAAAGTTCTGGAGATGCATGGTGGTAATGGTTGCACGACAGTGTGAACATACTTAATGCCATGCACTTAAAAATGGTTAAGATGGTGATTTTCACATTACATGTCTTTTACTACCAAAAAAAAAAGTCTGCGTCTTCTCAGTTGAAAGGGGGTCTAATAAATGCAAACAAGGACCTGAGAAACCCATGTGCAGAGCTCACACTGTGATCTTCAGGGAGGAGAAACTACTCACCTCAATCTAGGGTTAAAAGCATGTCAAAATTGAAACAAAGAAAAGTGTAAGTTTATATACTAAAATGAATGAGCAAATCATGTTTTGAAACCCTAGTGCCATGATTAAAAGTATGCTAATAAACATCTCTATCTATCTGCCTGTCGGTCCATAGACAGATGTATGGATGGACCACTCCTAGTGAAAGAAGGGTGACAGGAGGACACTAGAAAACCACAAACTTCATACTTTTATAAGATTTGAAATTTTATAAAAATTTGGTCTCATCATCTCACTGAATTCTAAGCCACCATGACGGAAGTAGCACAGGCTTTTCAATCACTGGACATTATTTGCATGTAACAGATTACACAAACATTTTTACAGTTCCAATAGCTCTGAAATGGCTGTGAACCCACGCAAATCTCATCTGGAAATGTAATCCCCATCATCCCCATGTATGGAGGATGGGACCAGGTGGAGTTAACTGGATCATGGGGGCGGTTCCTCTGTGCTGTCCTCGTGGTAGTGAGTGAGGCTCACGAGACCTGCTGGTTTGTAAGAGGCTGGCATTTCCCCTGCTTGCATGAACTACTTTGTCCTGCCGCCCTGTGAAAAAGGTGCCTGCTTCTCCTCTGCCTTTCCCCATGATTGTAACTTTCCTGAGGCCTCCCCAGCCTTGCAGAACTGTGAGTCAGTCAAACCTCTTTCCTGTATAAATAACCCAGTCTTGGTATTTCTTCACAGCAGTGTGAGAACAGACTAGTACAATATCTTATTTCTTTTCCCTATCAGTTTCTCTGACAAATATATGTTCATACTTAGCATTTAGTGACCAAATAAATATTGAGTTAAAAAAACATAATACAGAACCACCACATTTCCATATGATCCTATCTGATTAAAAGCAAACGCACACTGGTATATTTTTCAAGTATATATAAAATAAAACATAGAAAGATACACACGAAGCTGCTGATGCTGGTTACCCACTATAGTGGGTTAAGAGTTAGAATGAGGGTTGGAAGATAATTTATTTTTTTGTTTTAATTTTTAAGTCTGTATTGCTCAACATTAAAAACAAAAAAGATCAGTCCTCCCTCCTCTGTCTTTCTAAACAACGCTAAGCCCAAGGACATGACCAGAATACAGGTTGTCCACATGGACATACAACTTGCTCAGAAACATGTCCACAGCCCACAGCCCTCAGCCTTCAGGTCTGTTTCCTCCTCCCTTAGGCACCACCGCAATTATCTCAGCGTTTGCTGTTTCCATGGCACTCAGGACCTCTCCTCTGCTAAACCCAAAAGCCAGCTCCAGTCCACCTACAGGGGAGCCTCTGGCTGTTGGCCCGCATCTCTTCACCTCTCCGTTTCCTCTGTCTATTCACAGAACGTCAGTGCTCTACGGTTCCAGATTCCAGGTCTGCTGCTCACCCTACACAGTGTGCCTGCCTGAACCTCCTCTAGGCAAATGCCCAACTGCCCCTTTTTAAATTTGTTTGAGACAGGGCCTCACCCTCTTACCCAGGCTGGAGTGCAGTAGGGCACTCATGGCTCACTGTAACCTCAACTTCCCAGGCTCAGGTGATTCTCCGGCCTCAGCCTCCCAAATATCTGGGACCACAGGCATGCACCACCATTGCCCAGCCAATTTTCTGGAGAGATGGGGGTTTATCGTGTTGTCCAGGCTGCTCTTAAACTCCTGGGCCCAAGTGAACCTCCTGCCTCCACCTCCCAAAGTGCTGAGATTTCAGGCAAGATACCTTGGAAGTTCGAAACCCTTTCCCCACACTGAGCTCCTCTTATTCCTCCTGCTCCAATTCCCAACTCCTCCCAAGCCCTGGCTCAGTGGACATCAGCATTCAGTTGTCCAGGTCAGACACTGAGACATCACATCACCTCTCCTCCTCCTCCTCCACAGTAACCACTTGCTGAGGACTCCCAATCCACCCTCACACACATCTTCCAGAACTGCCCACTGTCTACCTCCTCGCCCCAGCCTCCTCGATCCAGGCCACTGTGTCTCCTTGGTCTACTACAAAAGCTGCCTAACTCATCCCCACTTCCAATCTTTCTCCGCTCTGATCCATTCTGTTTTCTGAAACAAATCAGACTGTGACTTTCCTGCTTAAAATCCTTCAGTAACTTCCCACTGCCATGAAAGTCAAGCCCAAAGCTCCCCTAGTAACTTAACCCAAATGAGAAGTCACAACACACACTTCTGTTGTGCTATGTGCCAGACATTGCTCTAAGCACTTAACATTGATTGTCTCATCCAGTCCTCGAAACGCTATCAGGTTACTCCATGAGCATACAGAAGGGGGTGACAGTGGTGGCTCCAGAAGTCAGCTCTGCCCATTCTGACCCCTGCTGATGTTCACCTGTAGTCCCAGCTACTTTGGGGGCTGAAGTGAGGCTCACTTGAACCCAGGAAGTCAAGGCTGCAGTGAGCCATGATCACCCTATTGCACTCCAGCCTGGCCAACAGAGGGAGCCTCTGTCTCAAAACAAAAAACAAAACAACCAACCAAACAAAATGCTAATTCACAGCCAGGAGTGGTGGCTCAAGCTTGTAATCTCTGTACTTTGAAAAGCCGAGGTGGGCAGGATCACTTGAGGCCAGGAGTTGAGACCAGCCTGGGCAACATGGTGAAACCCCATCTCTAATTTAAAAAAAAAAAAAAAACAGTGAGCTGGGCGTGGCGGCTCATGCCTGTAATCCCAGCACTTTGGGAGGCTGAGGTGGGTGGATCATCTGATGTCAGGGGTTTAAGACCAACTTGGCCAACATGGTGAAACGCCATCTCTACTAAAAATACAAAAATTAGCCGGGGGTGGTGGCACGTGCCTGTAGTCCCAGCTACTAAGGAGGCTGAGAGGCAGGAGAATCACTTGAACCTGGGAGGCAGGCGTTGCAGTGAGCCAAGGTCATGCCATTGTACTCCAGCCTGGGTAACAGAGTGAGACCACCATCTCAAAAAAAAAGGAAATTAGCCAGGCCTAGTGGTTCATGCCTGTAGTCCCTGCTGCCTGGGAAGCTGAGGTAGGAGGACTGCTTGAGTCCAGGTGGTCGAGGCTGCAGTAGGCTGTATCCACATCACTGCACTGTGCTGGGTGACAAAATGAGATCTTGTCTCAAAAAAAATAATAATAATAATGCTGATTCGTTGTCCTTCCATGTTTGAAAAGAACTGACCCTTCCGACCTCAAACATGTCACTTAAGTTATACCTCTTGGTTTATGTATCTATAAAATGTGTGCAAAGATAGCTACATTCTACTCATAGTCCACAACCATAACAATCAAATGAGAAACCATCAAATGTGCCATTCAACTGAAAGGCAGCATCGCCACCAGCCCTCTAACCCAAGAGAGCAGCTCAACAGGTGTCCCGCAATCCTTTCCACAGTAACACGTCCTATCTGTGTACTCCTCAAATGCAAATCCTTGGCTTGTGATGGACTGGTTGATTTTTGCCACATGACTAAAGTGAAGTTACTTGATACCTCGAATGTGATTTCGGTTCTTAGTACTGTTAAAGAGCTGTTTGAAGAAAGCAGCTGTGTGCATTCCAGCACACGCAACACAAAATGCTCACACACGCCCTCACCGCCGTCAGTCAGCAGACAACTTTTTGGATTTCTAGGCTACCCTGCACCTGCCTTCAGCTTTGCTAACAAAAACCGACCAAGAATGTCTTCATTCTCTGCCTCCGCTTCCTGCGTGCTCATGGCCTGCCTTCCTCCTTCCCCGCTTATAAACTGCTCCCAAGGGTGAACGACCTTGAGCGCCCCTAAGAACCAGTGAGTTCTTGGCCTCTCTGTTCTCCTCGTACTGGGTCCTTGGCCTGCGGATGGCCGGCTAACAGTACTTGGCCCCCAGGTCTGGTCCTGTCTTCCAGAACTTGTTCACAGTCACAGTCTCCGTTAAATGACAAGAAGCCCACCACTACCAACCGCAGCTTGAACTTATTTTGCCAAAACCGAATGTGGTTTTCATTTAGAAGAAAAAAAAAGCCCTTAGTGCTTTAAAAAAGTACATGGATGAACAGGTTAAAACTGCACTGTGTGGCCGGATGCGGTGACTCACGCCTATAATCCTAGCACTTTGGGAGGCCGAGGCAGGCAGACTGCCTGAGCTCAGGAGTTCAAGACCAGCCTGGGCAGCATGGTGAAACCTCGTCTCTACTAAAAATACAAAAAATTAGCCAGGCATGACGGCATGCCCCTATATTCTCAGCTACGCAGGAGGCTGAGGCAAGACAATTGCTTGAACCCTGGAAGCGGAGGTTGCAGCCAGCCAGGATTGGGCCACTGTACTCTAGCCTAGGCGACAGATCAAGACTCCATCTCCAAAAGAAAAAAAAATGCACTGTGCCTCTCTTAACTTCTGGCTTAGCAACTAAGTAGGGTGCATTTGTGTGTTTCTAAATTTCAGGTCAGCATCACTGAAGGCCAAAACCTGAGACACCTTACTCTAAGGTGTGGTTTCTTCACCAGCTAAAGCGGCACTGCCGTAGCTAATAAACACAATTTATGATCATCTGGTCTGCCGGCTCTGAGACTGTACTATCCTTACCAATTTCGCTTGCTTTGTTTCTACTCTGAAGGGAGTTGTGTGACTTCATAGTAACTAAAACACTGATGCATAACCAGTATTTTAAATTCACATCGTTCACATTCAAAAGATGATCACCCTACTGTTTTTATGTTTTACAGTTTTTATCGAGATAAAATTCACTTAAGATTCTCCATCTTAACCATTTCAAGTGTACAATTCGGTGGTTTTTAGTATATTTTTGGTGTATTCACAATGTCGTGCTACCATTACCACTATCTAATTCAGCACATTTTTGTCACCCCAAAAGGAAACCCCTTATCCATCAGCCATCATCCCCAACCCTTCCTCCCCTCCCCTCATCCCTGGGCATCCACCAAGTTGCCTTTTGTCTCTGTGGGGCTGCCTGTTGTAGACATTTCATAGGAGCGGAATCATATGCTATGTGGCCTTTTGTGCCTGGCTTCTTTCACTTGGCATAGTATTTTCAAGGGTCATACGTGTTGTAGCACACGGTAGCTTCACTCCTTTTTATTTCTTCTTTTTTGGAAAACGTTTTCTTTCAGGCGAAACTGGGATTTCTTCATGGGAGTTTCTAGGTTTTGCTTCCTGTATTTTTCTCATTCTGCTAAGAGCAAACCAAACTATTTTTGGTTGTTATTAGCATTTCAATACTTAAACACATACAATTCCACAGAATAAGCAAGCAAGACAATTAGAAGTATCAGCAGTCAGATGTGGTGGCTCACACCTGTAATCCCAGCACTTTGGGAGGCCGAGGCAGGCAGATCACCTAAGGTTGCGAGATCAAGACCAGTCTGACCAACATGGAGAAACCCTGTCTCTACTAAAAATACAAAATTAGACAGGTGTGGTGGTTCACACTTATAATCTCATCTACTCAGGAGGCTGATGCAGGAGAATCACTTGAACCCCAGAGGTGGAGGTTGCAGTGAGCTGAGATCACACCACTGCACTCCAGCCTGGGCAACAAGAGCAAAACTCCGTCTCAAAAAAATAAAAATTAAAAAAATTAGCATGTATGTTTCAAAACAACGTGAAATATTATTGAGAATGTATGTTTCATATACTTCAGAATTCAAGCATATATAAGTAAAAAATTCACAGGAAAAACATTCTAATTAACCTGTTTGAAGTTAGGCTGAGGGGAAGAGCAGAACCAAACAAACAAAGGGCAGAAACCCTTGATTCCAGCAGAAATGAAAGCCGTCTACAATCACTATTTATTCTTATATTTGTGTATCTCTTTGAGATAGTCTCACCCTGTCACCCAGACTGAAGTGAAGTGGCACAATCATAGTTCACTGCAGCCTCCAACTCCTAGGTTCAGCCTCCCAAGAAGCTAGGACCACAGACATGCACCACAGTGCCCAAGCATTTTTTTTTTTTTTTTGGTTAAGAGATGTTGCCCAGACTGGTCTTGAACTCCTGGCCTCAAGTGAAACTCCCACCTTGGCCTCCCAAAATGCTGGGATTACAGGGGCGAGCCACTGCGCCCAGCCTCTGCAATCACATTTTTTAAAAGAATATTAGCTTTAAAGAGTTTGGGATAAATTTAAAACACTAGAAAATAACAAAATACAAACATATGACATCCAGTTGATTTTTATAGTATTTTTCAAATTTCCCAATAGAGTAAATATGTGATTTTTGGCACTGTTCATGCTTATAGGAATATAAAATATTTTTCAGTTTCAAATAGTTAATAGACCTATGCATGTGCCAAGAAATTATTGAATCATAAACTGTCTTCAAAGCATGAAGTTAGAAAATGCCTGTTTGAACCCTAAAGCCATCACTAAGGTCAGTGCATAACCCATATTTCTAAATATATTTTAACCCTAGCAAGCTTCAAAAACAATGGTAGCAGCAGCAAAGAAAAGGGGCTTAGAACTGAGCTTTTTTCTCTGCTTCTTGAGACAAAATCTTGCTCTGTTGCCCCCGCTGGAGTCCAGCGGTATAACCATGGCTCACTGCAGAGTTGAACACCCATACTCAAGCAATCCTCCCACTTCAGCCTCCTAAGCAGCTGGGACCACAGGCGTACACCATCATGCCCAGCTAGTTAAAAACATTTTTTTTTTGTAGAGATAAGGTCTGTTCATGTTGCCCAGGCTGGTCTTGAACTCCTGGCTCCTGCCATGACTTCCCAAAGTGCTAGGATTACAGGGGCTACCACATCCAGCCTAACAGAGCTTTTTCTTTTTTTACACACACCTTTAGAGAAAGTATTTAATTTTTTTTTGAATCAGTAATAAAGGTATATATAGAAAAATCTCCCTTTTAGCTCTGTCCACTCTTCCACACAGTAAGTAACTAAAGCTGTGCCTTTCATGCTTATCTAGAGTTTTCTTTTAACGCATATATAAGCAAATATATTCCTTCCCTTGCTCTTCTTCAGTTAAGGCTATTTCCATGCCAGTTCATAACATCCTCCTCCCTTTTGACAGCTTCCTGTCATACACAGAATATGAATGCCATCCTTCAACTGTTCACCTACTGGTGAGGTTTATGCTCCTGCTCCCCATCTTTTGCTATTACAAATAACATGGCAACAAATAACCTTGTACATACATCATTCTGAACACGTGCCAAGCATATCAGTAAGATCAAATCTTAGAATTTCTGCGTCAAAGGATATCTGTAATGAAAAAGATACTGCTAGGTTATCCCCTGGTAGGTCAGCAACATAATAAACTGCTTGTTTCCTGTGACCTCACCGTCCTGGTGTGTTAGTAAATCTCCATGTTAATCTTCCTTTTTTCAGATCCACCTCCATTCCCCATTGCCTGTCACACAGGAATCTCCAAAATCTTTTCATGTACTCGACTGGGTGCTTGCCTGGCCCTCTGCTGGGAGAGGGGGAAGCAATCTGTGATACTCTGTTGCTCCTCTGAGTCTGTCATGACCCAGGGAATGGTTCTGACATTTCTCTGGAAACACAGAGGGCTTAGGGTTTTTTTTGTGAGATTTTAATACTGCATTTTCTCCAGGTGACAATCTATAATATGAATGGCCTGTTACCCCTAACGTAATTATGTATGTTTCTCTTATTACATACAAATGACTGGTGTGCTTTTTCCTAGCCTAACACATTTTTATGCAGCAGTCACCTCTTTCATGTTCCTGTATTCTTCTTTGCAATAGCTTCTGACAGTCTTCTCTGACGGCCGAACATCTGTTATCAGAAAGTACACCCATCTGGCCTTATGCTTTCCAGTGTTGTCATGCCCAGACATTTACACAAGAAAACATTTGACTGTAAACGGATTTCCTTTCACTTATTTTACATTACAACTGGGGCACTGTATTGATTTTTCTAAAATTATGTATTCAAGTAGGTTTTTTTTAATGAATGTCATTTTGTGATAAAAATTACAATTTAAAATACTATTACAGGGAGACGCCAGACTGCTCTAAGCTATACACCCAGAAACGAACCTGCTGTGTCAAAGGGTATGTACTTTTAACTATCGATGTTTTTAACGTTATAAATGACAGTGTATTTAATAAATGTTTTACTGCTTGTCATTCCCCTATACATTAACAATTTACATTGAGAGATTTTTATGCCTTAACAAAAAAAGATCACAAGCGATCGATTTCCCCATTGATGATGAAGATCACTTTGCAGGTAGGTGTGTGTGGTGTGCATGTTTACTCCAAAAGAAAAAGGTCACTTTGCACCAGTTTAGCCCAAAAGGCCATTTTTCTAGTCCACAGTACCATGAAAAATGAGGGTTGCCTTATTATTTCTAAAAACAAAACAGTACTTGAAAAATAATCCATTTATTTTGTTCAAACGTCAGTACAATTTCTGTTTTGAATTTTGCCTTTTTAACACCCCCATGGCAATAAGGAGGTAGATTAAAATACCCTATTACCTAACAGTATAAATAACCATAAACTGATGATTAGTTGGCTTGATATTCAAATTCTTGCTTTTATTTAAACATGACATGTATCCTAACATATGCCCAAATATAAGCCAATTTTGAGTAAGAACTTCTCAATTTTCCTATGAAGGCAACTACCAATTAAGTTTTCTGGCCACTTTAGAATGTAAGTTAGTCAACAGTGAGTCAAATTCAGTCCTACATATTTGTTAAAACAAACAGATGGGGGCCAGCCTCAGGGGCTCACGTCTGTAATCCCAACAGTTTGGGAGCCAAGGCAGGCAGACTGCTTGAACTCAGGAGGTTGAGACCAGCCTAGGCAGCAGGGTGAAATCCCATCTCTACAAAAAATACAAAAACTAGCCAGGCGTGGAGCCGTGTCTCCGCAGTCCCATATACTTAGGAGGCTGGGGTTAGAGGACCACTTGAGCTCAAGAGGCCTAGGCTACAGTGAGCAGAGATAATGCCACGGCACTCTAGTTTGGGTAAGGGAGACCTTGTCGCAAAAAAAGAAAAAGTACAATAAACAGACAGATCGGTAAATTGTCAGGTGAAACTGTTTACTCTAGTTGCATGCTAACTTACTGTATCTAACAAGCCAATTTCCTACCTAGAGTTCTAGCACATGCATTTAAAACATCTCCAGGAAATTCTGGACCTATCTTTTCTCCTCTTTTTTTGCTGTGGCAACTGCTACTCAGCTTTTGGTGAGCCATTTGGGCATCATTTGATACCACCATTTGGTGGCACTGCCGCATCCTTGCCTCAGAGAAACAGTCTGCTCTGCCTGCGGGACACTGCGCCACTGGGTGTCACTCTGTCACTCACAAACTGCCATCATGCTCTGGAATACGGCGGTCATGCCTGGTGATGCTGGCAGTGATGGGACAATCAAAACATGGAGCAAGAGGCAGAAGAATCGCTTGAACCCAGGAGGTGGAGGTTGCAGTGAGCCAAAGTCGCACCACTGCACTCCAGCCTGGCGCCTGGTGACGGAGTGACACTCTGTCTCAAAAAAAAAACCATGGAGCAAATATCTGCAGGTGCCAGGAGGGGCACCAGTGTCTCAGGCACCTTGAACTTGAGAAGGGCAGGCACTTGATTAACACCTCCACTTCTCTAGAAAATGAGGGGTGCTGACCTCCCTGGCTAACAAGAATAGGAAACACCAAAGTGTTTTTCCTACTTCCACAGGCGTAGCGGCATGTAAAGCAGTTCTGCAGCTGTGTGTCCTCTAATTCCATGCAATTCCACACTGTCCACCTGGAGAGTGTGTCGATCCCAAAGGGTGAGGCTCAGTCCCACAAGACTGCTCCCTCAATCCTTTGCAGGTGCCAAGCACACGTCCCAGGTTGTAACCTGGGCTTCTGACCAACCACCTATGAGCCAGGGTTCCCAAGATGCCCTTCTCAGGTCCAATTAAATCTGCAATAGCAGCTCATAGGACTCAGAGAAGCACTCTACTCACATTTACCCATTGATTATAAAGGATATCACAGGCTGAGCATACTGCGTAATCCCAGCACTTTAGGGAGCTAGTGGGAGGGCTGCTTAAGGCCAGGAATTCGAGACCAGTCTGGGAAACATAGTGAGATCCTGTCTCTAATTTTTTTCTAAGATTATCACAAAGGACCCAGATGAACAGCACATGGAGAGATGCACAGGGCAAAGTATCCGGGAAGGGGCGCGGAGCTCCCATGCCCTCTGAGGGCACCACCCTCCAGAAACCGTTACATGTTCAGGAACCCAGGGCCCCCAGAATCCTATCTATCCTTTTAGGGTTTTACACTGTATTACATAGGCAGACTGATTACATCATTGGCCACTGGATAACCCAACCTTCAACCAGAAGTTAGGGCGTGGAGCCGAAAGTCCTAACCCTCTAGTCCTGCCTAGGTCTTTCCAGTGACCGGTCCTTCTTCCTTTTTTTTTTTTGTGAGATGGGAGTCTCACTCTGCCTCCCAGGGTGGAGTGTAGTGGTGTGATCTCAGCTCACTACAACTTCTGCCTTAAAGGTTCAAGCAATTCTCCTGCCTCCGCCTCCTGGGTAGCTGGGATTACAGGCACATGCCACCACACCTGGCTAATTTTTGTATTTTTAGTAGAGATGGGGTTTTACCATGTTGGCCAGGCTGGTCTTGAACTCCTGACCTCAAGTGATCCGCCTGCCTTGGCCTCCCAAAGTGCTGGGATTACAGGCATGAGCCACTGTGCCCGGCCTCCAGTGACCAGTCCTTACCTAAGGATACCTGGGGTGGCCAGTCACCTGATCAGCATATAAGGATACTCTCGGCACTCCAAAGAGTCCCGGGGTTTGAGGAGCTCTGTGCCAGGGGCCAGGGCACAGACCAAATGTAATTATCATGCTATAGTATCACGCTGGCACCACCCAAGAACTGCCTTAAGAGTTCCCAGGTAAGCAATTCCCCAGAAAATCCCTAGGGTATGCTCAAGATTTCTCTGATTGCGTTACAATTGTAGTTAGCATTTTTCAGGCTCATAGTAGCAAGGAAAGCCACAATTGTGATTGAAACTGTAATTAAACAATCTGCAAAACTCTTTCCATGACATTCATTAAATTAGAAACGTCCCAGACATGTGTGAGCACTCTGAGACCACTTTCCAAGCCTCGTCAATGTTCTGCCGACAGGACCTGCTGTGTTCTGCCAGACCAAGCACTACCAAAGAGCAGCACTCAGACACGCAGTAGGGCTGCCCAACGCCGCGCCAGACAGGGGTCTACAGCCACACGGCGATGCTGAAAGAACGCAAGGACACCAACTCCTGAGACAGGGGTCTACAGCCACACGGTGATGCTGAAAGAACGCAAGGACACCAACTCCTCAGACAGGGGTCTGCAGCCACACGGCCATGCTGAAAGAACGCAAGGACACCAACTCCTCAGACAGGGGTCTGCAGCCACACGGCCATGCTGAAAGAATGCAAGGACACCAACTCCTCAGACAGGGGTCTACAGCCACACGGCGATGCTGAAAGAATGCCAGGACACCAACTCCTCAGACAGGGGTCTACAACCACACGGCCATGCTGAAAGAATGCAAGGACACCAACTGAGAATGCTGGACGGTATTTTGACAAACATGGGAGACCACAACCGAAAACCCAGGCCGCAGCCTGTGCAAGACCAAGGAAGACTGGGCTGCCACTTTCCTTTCAGTCTGTGACATGGTCTTAGAGATATCAGGTCAGAGATGGGAAGCTTGCTCATTTAATAAACAGGTATCTCAGCATGAATCAAAGGTCTAGGCATAAAGCTGTAACTGAAAGACACTTTATTAGAGATTTCTTTCTGTGGTATGGTGGCACGTCTGTAATCTCAGCTACTTGGGAGGCCGATGCGGGACTGCTTGAGCCCAGGAGTTCAAGATCAGCCTGGGCAACATAGTGAGATCAAATCTCTTAAAAAAAAAATGTTGTCTGAGAGTATTTACGGCTACATTTACATTTGCATTCCTGATATCCTGCTGATGAGTCAAGAAAACACAACACTCTAGTGTTCAAGACCATACAGCTACGGCTGAATGTATAAATATAAATGGACTTGTAAAAGCTTTTGATTCTCTCTCATGCAGTTTTCTTAACAAGCACAGCATTGCCTACCAGAAAACGACATAACTGACTGGTGGAAATGATAAAAAGAAAGGGTTTATTGTCAATCAAGGAAGTATCTCAAGTGCCCTGTCTCCAGCCCTGCCGCCACAGTGCCCTCCCTCTGCCTGTCCAGACTCCATTGCCCATCTCCATCTTCCCACAAGGTTCTCAGGGAACCCACTCCAGCCCTGAATACTCACCTTCCTGTGAGCTCACAGCCCTCCATGCCTTTCCCATTTCCTGCTCAACCACCCTTCTCCCACTGCTCCCAAGGACCAGTGTGGCTGCCTCACCCTACACAGTGGCTGGATGCTCCCTCCTCCAACCGAGCCTTTCTTCCCAGTGCTGCCCAGCCCCACGATCCCCTCGATGCTGAATGAGCTCTCACAATCCTCAGCTCAACCATTCCACCTGCTCTGTGTGGGAAGGCCCTCCCGGCTTTCCCACGCTACACCGGATTCTGCCTGCTGTGCCACTACACAGCCGCCGCTTCACTGCACTTGTCTGAGTACTTAGACTCCGTGCTTCCCAGGTGAAAGGCTGTGCCCATCCCTTTAAAACCCCACGCCACAACAAGGAACGCAGGAAAGCAGAAGTGTTCACGCAGTAAGTGTGTATGGAAATAACTGAGCAATATCGACAGCTAGCATTACTGCACGGTGGTCTCGTTAAACACTCATGCGCTGCGCACTATGTCTGGCACAGCAGTCTGACGGGAGCCTCACGAATGATTTCACCCTCTAACCTAACAAGAAGGCATGTCAAAATGAGCCACATGTCAGGTACACAACTGTAAATGAAGGTCCTTTATTAGGAATTTTCTCTCTGTGGTTCTTTTTTTTTTTTTTTTGAGACAGTTCTGCTCTTACTGCCCAGGCTGGAGTGCAATGGCACGATCTTAGCTCACCGCAACCTCTGCCTCCCAGGTTCAAGCAGTCCTCCTGCCTCAGCCTCCTGAATAGCTGGGATTATAGGCATGTGCCACCATGCCCAGCTAATTTTGTATTTTTGTAGAGACAGGGTTTCTCCATGTTGGCCAGGCTGGTCTTGATCTCCCAACCTCAGATGATCCCACCTGCCTTGGCCTCCCACAGTGCTGGGATTACAGGCATGAGCCACCACACGCGGCCCTCTCTGTGGTTCTATTAAGCCTAGCTAAATAGAAATACAAGCTTAAGAACAAGTACTCCTATTAATTCAAATAATTTCCCAACAAAAAAATATTTTGAAGGTGCTATGCTAGGTATTCAAAAGATATAAGCTGCAGAAACTATATTTGTTTAATGTCTTACGATTTTCAAAATACTTTCATATATTTTATCACATTTCACTCTCAGTAACCCAGTAAGGCACTCATGATTAGCTCATTTTACAAATTAGAATACAGACCCAGGCAGATTAGAGAGGTACAAAGGTCACTCAGCTAACTGGTGGCTTGGGACTCAGAGCCCAATGCGACGTTATCTTCAGGGGAAGAGACCGTGACGAGGACCAAAGCCAAGGGCACAGAGGGGCTGAATTCTCTCCATCTTCCCTGAGCTGGGGCTGTGCTGAGTGCTTTGTAGACAGAGGCCTCACATCCAGGGAATGTCCACTTTGTGCAGCCTAACATGGGAGATGCCTTATGTCAGTTCTCATCAAGTCTGCCTGTAATAAATATTGGGCAATAAGTAATATCTCTATTTTATAGATGGCAAAACAGGCAGAGGTGAATTATCTTGACCAAGATCAGAAAATCGGTAAGGAGAGGACCCAAAACTTGTAACAGGTATGTAGGGAGGGAACAAGGAGTGACTGCACAGAAAACAACAGACTACTATTCCAGCAGTTAGTCAAAAAGAAGGGACTGTTTACACAGTTAACCCATGACCCTAAATGGAGAGAATGAGGCTGCCCCACCTCCCAGGAGGTCTTTTTGTGGTTTCTTTTACCCTTCAAGGCTTACCTTGATATACACTTGATCCTAACATTTCATCTCTGTTTTTCTTTTTCTTTTTCTTTTTTGTTTTTGAGACGGAGTTTCGCTCTTGTTGCCCAGGCTGGAGTGCAATGGCGCAATCCCGGCTCACCGCAACCTCCGCCTCCTGGGTTCAGGCAATTCTCCCAACTCAGCCTCCCAAAGTGCTGGGATTACAGGCTTGAGCCACCGCGCCCGGCCATCTCTGTTTCTCTTAAAGCTGGTAGCATTATTAAAAGCTGGAGTAGCCCGAATGCAGTGACGCATGTCTGTAAACTCAGCACTTTGGGAGATCACGGCAGGCAGATCATTGGAGGTCAGGAGTTCAAAGCCAGCGTTGCCAGCATGGTGAAACCCTATCTCTACTAAAAATACAAAAATTAGACAGGCATGGTGGCGGGCACCTGTAGTCCCAGCTACTCAGGAGGGTGAGGCAGGACAATCGCTTGAACCCAGGAAGCGAAGGCTGCAGTAAGCTGAGATTGGGTCACTGCACTATAGCCTGAGTGACAAAGCGAGACTTCATCTCAAAAAAATAAAAATAAATAAATAAATGTTGGAGTAAAGATAAAAGGAATGAACAGTAAAATCAGCCCCAAGGCCCCGAATCCCAGACACAGAGTTGGTGGCTGGCCAAGTGAGCCAAGATGCCATTCCTGCGCCTAGACAGGCACCAAACAAACCCTCCCAAAGTGGTGGCTGAGGTTCGGCCGGTGGCTGTGGCAAGTGTGCCGAGCAGACTGGAACGGGAGAGTGCACAAGTACAGCCAGGAACACAGGCACCAAGGTCCTGGCTCTGAGACGAAAACACCACGGGCCAGTGTGTGTGTGCGCGTGTGTGCAGGCGCGTGTGCGTGTGTGTTGGGGGTGTGGGATCAGAAAAGAAACCCCTGACAGTGCCTCTGAGTGGCAGCAGGGGAGCAGAAGGGTGAAGAGTGAAGCCTGGATAGGAGGCAGAGGGTGACGCTGACTTGGAAGGAAATGGGAGCACAGCTCTGGTAGGAGGGACAGCAGGACACCCAATGGACACGTCTGAAACAATCACAAACCACAGGGCTGAGGTCCCAGGAGCATCGGGAAGGGAAGAAGTCCCCGCGATAAAGACCACTGGAGGGGCCGAGGAGAGGATTTGTCCAGAGGAAAGTAACTGTCTGAAAACAGCATCTTTTTGGATAACGAGGCTACCTTTCCCTTGATTCTTTTCACAGGGGTTTACCTAACATGAAAAAGAAATCCCTGACACCTGCCCGTGTAGCGCAGTCAACAGAGTGATGTCAACAGGCGCAAGGTGTTAGCATTTTATTCTACAGTGTCTGACCCCTGTAAGAAAAAAATAACATTTCATTACAAAGCTGCAGCTAATAAACAGCCTACCCAGAACCTGTTTTTTTCTTTTTTTTAGACAGAGACTCACTGTGTTGCCCAGGCTCGAATGCAGTGGTGCAATCCTGACTCACTGCAGCCTCAACCTCCAGAGCTCAAGTGATCCTCTTGTCTCAGCCTCCCAAATAGCTGGAACTACAGGTGTGTGCCACCATGCCTGGCTAATTTTCGTATTTTTTGTAGAGACAGGGTTTTGTTGTGTTGCCCAGGCTGGTCTCAAACTCCTGAGCTCAAGTGATCAGCCTGCCTCAACCTCCCAAAGTGCTGAGATTAAAGGTGGTGAGCTACTGCGCCCAGCACAGAACCCATCCTTTCAAATAAAAAGACAGGGTAAAATTGTTTAATGAAGACGGAATAACTGTATCTAGACACTTGCCCTGTAAATTACTGACAGTTTAAAAAGTGACTGTTATGTAGTATTAATGTAAACTTTTTCTTTTTGAGACAGAATTTCACTCCTGTTACCCAGGCTGGAGTGCAATGGCCTGTCTCAGCTCATCGCAACCTCTGCCTCCTAGGTTCAAGCAATTTTCCTGTCTCAGCCTCCTGAGTAGCTGGGATTACAGGCATGCGCTACCACGTTCGGCTAATTTTGTATTTTTAGTAGAGACGGGGTTTCTCCATGTTGGTCAGGCTGGTCTCGAACTCTGGATCTCAGGTGATCCACCTGCCTCGGCTTCCCAAAGCGCTGGGATTACAGGTGTGAGCCACCGTGCCTGGCTACTATAAACTTTTAATAATAAGAGAATCATAAAAACGAATTTATAACAGCAATCCCGATAGTGTGTCAAAGCATAGGAGAACAGCACCCTAAGGTGAGAAGGCAGGGAAGTTTTCTCCTGAGTCCAGGGAAGCCCTTGGAGCAGCAGCTGGTGTTCTCAGGCCAGCACTGTAGGATATATCAACCTGAAGTCTTTTCCTAAACAGATTCTTGAATAAACACTTGCAGGTACACTCTAGAAAGTATCACTTCCTGGAAGCATCTAGGCCTTTTAATAACAACAATGTATAGTAAAAATACAGTTTGGAGAACATAAAGAGGAAGCGCCAGGCATTCATGGGTCTATGAAAAGCACCCAGACCCCATCTACAGGAAGGCGCTTTTCAGCAACCTCCTAACTCATCACTAAACTGTTTTGGGAACAAGCATGTCTATGGTTTGCACAAGAAAACAACCTTGGAATGTACATTCTTTCCGATGTGAAGCCTTTATCCTACCCTCCCGCTACTTCTTCCCACAGGCCTTTCTACCACTCAGCTGCCGTCAGGCACCCCACTACACACAGCCGAGAAGGCAATGCTTCTTGGTTATGAACCTCTCTCCTAACCATTCTCCTTGAAACGGAATAATCAGAAATGGGAAGAAAAGTAATACAGGCAGTGAAATAAGAGAAAGTGAATGGAAGGAAGGAAACCCAAATACCTAATTTGGATTTTCATTCACTATGTGTTCTTTTTTCTTTAGTCTAGAGGAAAGTCAGAGCAGAAAGGAGAGAATCACATGGCATTTTTTCTTGATAATTCTGGAGAGAAAGAGCATTACCACGATCATGTAAGCAAATGCTAAACTGCTGTCTCCAGGTCTCCAGGCACAGCTGTCAAGGGTTCAGTCATGCTGCTGCCATTTGTCAGGCATGCTGGCCATCGAGCAACTGAGCTTCTTCCCATGGATGGGAGATGGTCCACTCTTGAGGAATAGCAAGTGGCCCAAAAAGGTGGTTGAAAGCACCAGAAACTCAGTTCTCCACCTCTCCTGCATCTGCTGATGACAGCTTCGGAGCACAGACATTAGGGAGAAACTGGGCCTAGTCCCCCACCTTCCCGGAGACACTGTCTCCCAGTCAAAATCCTTACAATCCTTTTTCTGTGCACATCACACAGGTAGTGTGTAACAAGCCCCTTGATTTACAGGCATATTTTACCAGTTACTTGTATTTTCACAACTTAGAATTTCATCCATTCTTCTCAAGCATGAATGCACCCTTCAGACAATACACCACACACCATACATTTCCATATTGTTTACACCTCCTTTTTCATTTTTCTCTGTTTTTTGTTTTAGAGACAAGTCTTGCTCGGTCACCCAGGCTGGAGTACAGTGGTGTGATCGCAGCTCACTGCAGCCTTAACCTAGTGGGTTCAGGTGATCCTCTTGCCTCAGCCTCCTGGGTAGCTGGGACTACGGGCACGCACCACCACACCCAAATAGCTTTTTGAGTCTTTGTAGAAATAGGGTCTTGCTATGTTGCCCAGGCTGGTCTTGAACTCCTGGCCTCAAGTGATCCTCCCACCACAGCCTTTCAAAGTGCTGCAATTACAGGCATGAGCCACCACACCTAGGTTCTCCGTTTTTGTTTTCTACTGATCACAATTAACGTTGGGACTCACAGGGAAAAGCATTCTTCCCCAAACAAACATCATTAGCCCATTCAATAATGACTATCAGAAGAGTGACTAACATTTACTGAATGCTTATTACATACAAGGCTCTCTTCTGAGAGCTTCATGGGAATTAACTGTCTTCACCACAACTCCGTGAGACATGTCTCATAGCGAGCAGCGAAGAGCTAAGGGGACAGCCCAGACCCCAAGCCCATGCTTTTACACTTGACCCCAAAATCACACCGCATTAACAAGCAATTCTCTCCATAAACACAGAAACAAATGCGATGAAGAAAATTCTCACCATTTCCCTTCTGACGCTTTGCCTTTGTTGCAAAGCTTCGTTACACTCAAGGTAGGAGTTACATCCCCACTCAAAGGCACCAAAATCCTGCTTTTTGTCACAGGTCTAAAGGAGATGGACGTAGCCCTTCAGCAGGAACACTGGATTTTCTTCCGTGTTCCTCTCTCAGTCCCTCGCCAACTTCCATCATCCCGCCATCTCCAAACACTTGCTCAGGTCTTCGGCAGGTGAACACTGGAATAAAAGTTTAGTCTTTCTCTACAATTTGCAAAAAGGAACTGTGCAGGCCAGGCGCAGTGGCTTGCACCTGTAATCCCAGCACTTTGGGAGGCTGAGGTAGAAGGATCACTTGAGCCCAGGAGTTTGAGACCAGCCTGGGAAACATGGCAAAACCTGGCGTCTACAAAAAATACACAACTCAGCTGGGCATGGTGCTGCACAGCACACTGATGGTCCCAGCGAGAGGCTGGGATGGGAGGACTGCTTCAGCTTAGGAAGTCGAGGCTGCAGGGAGCCTTGATCTCACTGCACTCCAGCCTGGCCAACAGAGCAAGACCACTCAAAAGAAAAGGGGAGGAAAGGGGGAGGAGGGAAGAGAGTGGGAGGGGAGAGAGAGGAGAGAGAGGAGAGGAGAGAGGGAGAGAGAGAGAGAGGGCACTGTGCAGGAACTGTAGAATATTGAAAGAATCAGAGAGCTGAAAGGGATCAAAATCACTAGCCCGAGGGCTTTCCAACTGCCTTCCTAGGACTCCTTTGAGGACGCTAAGGGTGTCAGCAAATGGCTCCCCAGGGCAGCTGACCTTCCCCTGAGCCACTCTGCATTGTTCACCTATGGAGAAGGCCCTTCTGGCTTCTTTCAGAAAGCTTTATTTAACCTACGGGCCCAGTTCACCCACTCTATTCTACAGAGAAGGCACACAAGGCTCCAGCAGACTGAGCAATGGCAGACCAGAAGACCCCGCTGGCTCCTGGGCTATACGCTGCTCTAGCACTCTGCTAACCTACAGCTCCACCTGCCAAAGCCAGGGGGTAAGGGGAGTGGCCCTGCTTCATTTGCTCCTCTACTGCTCCAGTGATTTGTTTAAAGTTATCACCAAAATACCATAAAATTGCAGGATAGCGAATTGTAATTTTATGATGGGCCAAGAGTTGACTGATGGGAAACAAAACAATAGTGTCGCATGTTTGTTATGAAGCCGACACGTAGCACACTTAGACCCCCTTGTCCTGCATGCGAAAACGTTTCTGGAGAAAGTAATGAAGAAAGGAAAAAACGGAAACTTTAAATGCCTTGGATTAACCATGTGGAAGAGCGAGGAACAGAACTAGATGAGCCACCGGGGCGCAAGTAGGTGACTGTTAAAAGATCCCGTGCAGGAAACGATGTCATCACCACTCGAGGACCCATCACTGTGCCTGAGTCTATGTGTGCCAGGAACTGTGCTCAACACTAGCAACAGAACAGCACCAGGTGGGAGGCCACACAGGCAGGCACCTTGCTCAGACGAGGCTCCCATCCTGGGCAGGGGAAGCCCACACAGCTGCCCTGGCTACTCAAAGGTAGAGCAGGGGACCTAAGTGAGAGACAAGTCCCTCAACAAAAGAACTGTAACATGTGCACTCTAGTAATACTATAGGGGGCAGAGGGGGCTGAGGGCTGCTGTTGTGCCCAATCTTTTCACACAGTTAAAGAACTCTGGAGTCAGACTGCTTGGGTTCACATACAGCCTCTACCATGTAATATCTATAGGATCCTGAGTGAGTTACCAAACATCTCTATGCCTCAGTTTCTTCATCTACAAAATGGGTACACAACAGTGCTCTGCTTTATAGTCCTGTTACGAGGCTTCGGTGGGATCATTCCTATAAAGAGGCTTAGAGGCAATAAACATTCACTATTAGCTCATTCTATCTCCCAAACATCCATACACCCAGCCCCTGGATGGTACCTACACAGAGCACACAATACCTATTTGCTAAAAAATAAGCAAATGATTATTATTTCTAATTTGCTGTGAGAAAACAGAATGCTCAGCGATGAGGGAGCGTGACAAAGGTCACAAGACAAAGGGGACATGCAAGTCCGACCGGCTCCAAGCCCATGCTCCACACAAACCTACAGCTCTCCTTGCCACCCGCCCAGCCCGCACCCCAACCTGGAATCCACCTACAGAGGCAGACGGAAAGGATGCGCGCGGCACACAGCCTGCCTCTAAACCACCCACTTGGGGTGTGGTGGCTCCCATGTGTGATCTAGGTGGCCCAGGCAGGTGCCTCACTTGAGCCCAGGAGTTTAAGACCAGCCTGAGAAACATGGTGAAACCCTGTCTCTACAAAAAAATACAAAAACTAACGAGGCATGATGACATATGCCTGTGGTTCCAGCTACTCGGGAGGCTGAGATGGGAGGATCCCCTGAGCCCAGAGAGGTCGAGGCTGCGGTGAGCTGTGATTACGCCACTGCACTCCAGCCTGCGTAACAGAGTAAGACCTTGTCTCAAAAATAAAGAAATAAATAAACGATTCATTCAAGTCAACAGGTCTCCATCAATCACAAAAACAAACAGAGGGAAAAAATAAAAAAAGAAAAAAAGACCAGGCATGGTGGCTCACACCTGTAATCCAAGCACTTTGGAGGCCAAGGCGGGCGGATCACCTGAGGTTGGGAGTTCAAGATCAGCCTGACCAACACGGTGAAACCCTGTCTTAAAAAAAAAAAAAGAAACAGAGGAAGGGAGATGCACTGAGCTACTGTTTGCAAAGTGCCTTCAAGAAGTACAAAGAGCACAACGCCCATCTGCTAAGCATCACCCTCCAACGTGAACGCCTCGGTGTCTATGGGAGGGGAAAACGGGCTGAGCCACGGGCAGGTAATTTAACTTAACTCCGAATTTCTTTAAGCCATTCTGCATCAATGGGATCTCACATTTAGTCACAAATAAAGTTCTTCAGATTTTAATTTGCATGAACAGAAACATCACGTCAGACTATTCAAATTAATACTCAGAGTACTCAAAATAATCTCACCCCACTACATCTCTCTTAGGGTACATAGGATGCTATGACCTCGGCCGTCATTCATGTTTTCCCCATAAATTCTTTTTAAGGTGGAAGAGGCTGCACTAGCTTCTTCACAGCACCTAAACATTTCAAGAGATGAATTGCTCAGAAATTCCGATTCATCTCAAGTGGAACTTTAACTTTTCTGTACATGATTCAACGACGTCAGCACGTCACTATTGAAATCAATTCTTATATTAGTACTGGCAAAAGTTTACAACTATATAGGCAGAAGAAATAATTAGCCCTTTGCAAAGCAGAAAAACTTGGAAATGTACAATATGCTTCAAGCTCCCAAATTTATTTTCAGAGCAAAATGAAATTTCCTCTTCGGAATAGAATGAGACTCTGTGAAAAGAATATGAACTCCATGGGTGGACCTCCCCTGCCAATAGAACCTCAATCCAAAAGTCTGCAGGATTCAGCCAAGCCCTTACTTTTAGCTACAGGGGAAAAAAATCTACAAAGTGGAAACATTTTGTCCACATCTCCAAATTAGCATTAGCAGGCGCCAACAAAACTTTAGCTATGCTTCATTTCTGAGAGTGAAAGAAGGCACTATCACTAATTGCTCCAGGGTAACAGGCAAAAACAGGGAGTATTCCATGCAAACTGAACACATACTCATCCTACCTATCAGGGTGGGTGTGACAGGGCTAGGTGCAAGACCTCTGTGTTTACGTTTTTACACAGTTCTGGTCTTTTGAACCACGTAAATGTTTTGTGTATTTGAAAAATATACACTTTTTTTTTTTACACAAGGTTTTGCTCTATCACCCAGGCTATAGTGCAGTGGTATGATCTTGGATCACTGCTACCTCCATCTCCCAGGCTCAAGAGATTCTAGTGCCTCAGTCTCCTGAGAAGATGGCACAGACGTGCACCACCAAGCCTACAGATGTGCACCACCAAGCCTGGCTAATTTTTTTATTTTTTTTTTGTGGAGACAGGGTTTTGACATGTTGCCCAGGCTGCTCTCAGACACCCAGGCTCGAGAGGTGTTCCACTTGCCTCGGCCTCCCAAAGTGCTGGGATTAGAAGCGTTAGTCACTACACCTGGCTGAAAAATAATAAACTTAAAAAAAAATGTTTTTTTGAGAGAGAGAGTCTTGCTATATTAACCAGGCTGGCCTTGAACTCCTGGTCTCAAGTGATCCTCCCACCTCAGCCTCTCAAGTAGCTCGGAATATAGGCATGTGCCACTGCACCTGGCTTGAAAAAGAGTAAACTTGACTGGGCGCAGTGAGTCACACCTGTAATCCCAACGCACTGAGAGGCCAAGGCAGGTCATTTGAGCCCAGGAGTTCAAGACCAGCCCATAGGCAACATGGCGAGACCCCATCATTACTAGAAATATAGAAATCAGCTGGACATGGTGGTGCATGCCTGCAGCCTCAGCTACTTAGAAAGGTTATAAAATGCAAAGTCTGAAATTAAGAATAAATAGGAACAAATGAACCTATTTATCAAATTGATAATTCACCTGTGTGGTTATGTTACAACAAACTGCTTTAAACCCATTATTCTAACTATATATTCTTTTTTTTTTTTTTGAGACGGAGTTTCGCTCTTGTTACCCAGGCTGGAGTGCAATGGCGCGATCTCGGCTCACTGCAACCTCCGCCTCCTGGGTTCAGGCAATTCTCCTGCCTCAGTCTCCTGAGTAGCTGGGATTACAGGCACGCGCCACCATGCCCAGCTAATTTTTTGTAATTTTAGTAGAGTCGGGGTTTCACCATGTCGACCAGGATGGTCTCGATCTCTTGACCTCGTGATCCACCCGCCTCGGCCTCCCAAAGTGCTGGGATCTAACTATATATTCTTAAGATGTATTTATTTCTAAGGCCAAAGGAACCCTAAACTTCACTGGAAGGGTTGATTATAAGAGCAATGTATAAAATGCTGAACCCATTTTATGTATATCATAGACAAGGAAAACAATGTTAGTTATCATTAGAAGTCAAAGTCATCGGTTTAAGATGTGTAAATATAAAACAAGGGAAAAAATGTTTATTTTTAAAAATCAGTATGAAATTGGAGGGTTTTTTTTTTTTTTGAAATGTTATCTTGCTCTGTTGCCCAGGCTGGAGCTCAGTGGCATGATCTCGGCTCACTCCATCCTCTGCCTCCGGGGTTCAAGTGATTCTCCTGAGTAGCTGGGACTACAGGCAAACACCACCGAACCTGGCTAATTTGTGTATTTTTAGTAGAGGCGGGGTTTCACCATGTTGGTCAGGCTAGTCTCAAACTCCTGACCTCGTGATCTGCCTGCCTCAGCCTCCCAAAGTGCTGGAGCATAGTCACCATGCTCAGTCTGGAGGCTTTTTAACTGAATGCTTTTTTTCTAGCTCTGTCTAGTTAAAGGACATAAAAGATGCTACCTTCAGTTGAGCACAGTGGCTCATGTCTGTAATGCCAGCACTTCAGAGGCCAGGACAAGTGGAGTTCTGAGGTCAGGAGTTCGAGACCAGCCCAGTCAACATGGTGAAACCCTGTCTCTACTAAAAATACAGTAAAATTTAGCTGAACGTGGTGGTGCTTGCCTGTAATCCCAACTACTCAGGAGGCTGAGGCAGGAGAATCACTTGAACCCGGGAGGTAGAGGCCGTAGTGAGCTGAGATGGCACCACTGCACTCTAGCCTGGGTGACAGAGCAAGACTCCATCTCAAATAAACAAACAAAAAAAGACGCTACCCCAGTGACAATGAGCATACCTAGCCCCAAATGCTGATTTCTAAATACCATTTCCCAATAAAGGGAACCAGGGCTCCTGAGAGGAGTCATTTCAGATCTGAGGCAGGAAAAGTACAAAGTAGGCCTGGGACAAATTTCTGTGCCAGAAAGCAATGAAGCACTCAAAAACTAATGGGGTCTTGGCAAAAAGACACAGGAGCCAATCTGAAGGGGCCAAGACGAGCATCCAAGGAGCAATGACGACGCCTGACTCTAACATGCACGCAGGGTCCTCAGTGACAGAGAGCTGGAAAGTGAACAAGAGGGAACGCCCCACCTCACACAGGAGTATCTGCTCATCATTGTACATGGGTGGAGAGCTGGGAAAATCACCCCTCTGCAACTTCCAGGGCAAGAAATAATTTGAGCAGAAATCACAGTGGATACTAAAACCATTAGGCTGAAGGTCCCCTGGGAACAAGTAACTGCAGAGAGAGAGAGTCAAAGGAGGGATCTGCAATCACACCTGAGGCAGTGGCCCCACTTTCTACCACCAAGAAGGAGACCTCTGGGAGCTGGGAGCCTCGGAGGGAGGAGAAGAGGCACGGCTGGAGGGCAAGTGACAGATGGTAAGTCCCAGTGCAGTGGGACCTACACACATTCTACTTTAACTCTTATAAATGTCTGAATTTAAAAATATAACTACACAAGTTGTTAGGGCCAACATCATTATGTAATCCCAGCACTTTGGGAGACCAAGTGGGAGGATCACTTGAGCCCAAGAGTTCAAGGCCAGCCTGGGGCACATAGGGAGACGTCATCTTTACAAAAATAAAACAAAGTTAGCCCGGTGTGGTGTCACATGCATGTGGTCCCGGCTACTCAACAGGCTGAAGTGGGAGGGTTAGCTAGCTAGGGAGGTTGAGGCTACAGGGAGCCGTGACTGTCACTGCACTCCGGCCTAAGAAACAGACTGAGACCCCCGTCTCTAAAAACACATTTTTTAAAAAACAGACCAAAAAAAAGCTGGGTGCAGCGGCTGATGCCTATAATCCCAACACTACGGAGGCCAAGGCAGGAGGACTACTTGACGGCAGGAGTTCAAGACCTGCCTGGGTAACATAAAGACTCCTGTGTCTCCGAAAAAAAGAAAACAAAAACTATTTCCTTAGCTGAAGTCAAACCACTGCATCAGAATATGGGCATTTTTGAGGGTAAGTACACACAGGGGAAAACCGGATCACTGAAAGAGCTGTACCAAATTGCTTGGTTGTAGCTAGAATGAAGTTGGCAAGCAGAAGATAAAAGCCTAATCTGAGAGAAGGGCTTATTTACGAAACTGTACAAAAACAACAAGGAGTCTGCAAGTGAGGAGCTACCCACAACTGAGAGCAGGGAGGGGCCCGGCCAGGACCGAGGGGAAATGGAGAGCTGAAGTGTTCCGAGTGAAGAAAGGCAGCCGAACGTGGGTTTCAGAAAGACCTTGGCCGGCGCAGTGGCTCATGCCTGCAATCCCAGCACTCCGGGAGGCTGAGGTGGGCGGATCACTTGAGCTCAAGAGTTCAAGAGCAGTCTAGGCAACATAGCAAGACCCCTTCTCTACAGAATAATAATATATGCATATATACCCATACACACATAGAAAGTTAGCCAGGTGCAGTGGCACAGGCCTGTGGTCCCGGCTTCTTCCTGAGGCGGAGGGTTGCTTGAGCCCAGGAGGTCGATGCTGCAGCTGAGATCGCACCACTGCACTCTGCCTGGGTGACAGAGTGAGGCCCTGTCTCAAAAGTAAAAGATCTTGCTGCAACGAGGGATAAGCAGTCAGAGAGGGCTGGGCACCACTCGCGCCTGTAATCCCAGCACTTTGGGAGGCCAAGGTAGGCAGATTACAAGGTCAGGAGATAGAGACCATCCTGGCTAACACGGTGAAACCCCTCGCCTCTACTAAAAATACAAAAATAATTAGCTGGGTGTGATGGCATGTGCCTGTAGTCCCAGCCACAGCCACCCAGGAGACTGAGGCAGGAGAATCGCTTGAACCCAGGAGTTGGAGGCTGCAATGAGCCGGAATCTTACCACTGCTATCAAGCCTGGGCAACAGAGCAAGACTGTCTCAAAAAAAATAAAGAAAGAAAACCAAAAAAAAGCAAAGAAAAAGAAATTGAATTGAAGCTTCAGAAGAGAAGGACTCTGTCTTGGAGGGGAAAAAAAAAGGAAAAGAGAAAAAGAAATTGGAGTGAAGCTCCAGAACAGCCACAGGAGTCAATCCAGTGAAGACAAAAGGGGCCAGGTCTGAGAGTCAGTGGGCTCAGCGGTAACCTCCAAGAGATGGAAAGGTCCACACAGGTCCTAGAGCTAGAAGGATAAGATTAATGCAAAAAGGAGACACAGGACTGGGCGCAGTGGCTCACGCCTGTAATCCCAGCACTTTGGGAAGCCAAGGCGGGCGGATCGCCTGAGGTCAGGAGTTCAAGAGCAGCCTGGCCAACACAGTGAAACCCTGTCTCTACGAAACTACAAAAATTAGCCGGGTACGGTGATGGGCGCCTGTAGTCCCAGCTACTCAGGAGGCTGAGGCAGGAGAATTGCTTGAACCTGGGAGGCAGAGGCTGCAAGGAGCTGAGATCATGCCATTGCACTCCAGCCTGAGTGACACAGCAAGCCTCTGTCTCAAAAAAAAAAAAAGACATAGCCACCTCCTGACTAGGTAGAAAACTACCATTCCCAGGAGTGGGGACGGATGTGGGGGAAAGACGGTTTGAGCCAGTGTTGAATTTAAAGAGCCCAAAGTCTACGCAAATGAAAGTACACAGCATGGCAGTCAGGCAGGGCATCTATGAGGCACAGCTGTTGAGAGTGAAGGAGTACAGTGGGCAACTGAAACTCCCAAGGAAAACCACCTCCCTAAGTTCCGCCTACACAAACACAGGTGAAAAGCAGAAAGTACTCCCACATTACATCATCCATGCATTTAACTTGTTCAAACCCACCTACGTAAGTTTGGTTTTCTCCATCCCTCTTTATACAACTAAACAATGTGGGCTAAATAACCCTTTTCACCTACTGAATATTCAGCCCAAGGAACGGTGTCTGACACGTTAACAGACACTCAAAATACCTGAGTACGTTAATGTATGCATTATATATATAAACACTGTATTACGTTAAAACAGTATGTATGTACCTGTATGATAATTAAAAAGCATACATTATTCTGTGCTTTATGGGACGGGTGATGTGGAGGGTTTTAACTTCGGCCCACAGCACTAACGTTATAGCCGAGACCCATGCAGCTGAAGTGCCTCTACTCCAACCAGTGGTTTCTACCCTGGGTCCATTCCTCCCTCCAACCGCAGCTCATTATCCACATAGCATGCTCTTTTAAAAACTAGCCAGAGGCTGGGTGCAGTGGCTCACTCCTGTAATCCCAGCACTTTGGGAGGCTGAGGCGGGAGGACCACCTGAGGTCAGGAGTTCAAGATCAGGCTGGGCAACATGGTGAAACACCCTGTCTCTACTAAAAGTTAGCCAGGCGTGGTGGCGGGTGCCTGTAATCCCAGCTACTCGGGAGGCTGAAGCAGGAGAATCGCTTAAACCCAGAAGGTGGAGGCTGCAGTGAGCCGAGATCGTGTCGCTGCACTACAGACTCAGCAACAGAGGAAGACTCAATCTTAAATAAATACATATATAAATATAAATAAATAAAACGCAGCCAAATCACGTCATTCCCTCCCTTGAGGCCATGAAGCACACAAAGTACTGAGGCCCTAAGATAATTAAACAGAACAAAAACAAGCAAGTCTTTGCCTCTGTCCGATCCCATCCCAACCTACCTGGCCAGCCTTACCTTGTTCACTCTTCCTTCCCTGCAGGCCCAGTAACCGCGGCCGCAGTCCCCAGCTTTGACTCAGCTAAGTGCTAAGCTCTCCCTTGCTCTGGCCTTTGCTCAGGTAGCCCCACTGCCGAGGAAGCTCTCATACCTGCTTCCTCTCAGTCTTCATCTCTCAGCTCCAAAGCAAATCCCCTCCAAAGCTCACCTTCCTGGACCACAGTGTGCCTGGCAGCCCACACCACTCGAGCAAGGTCATTTCTCCTTAATCACTTCATTTTCTCTGGACCTGTCTCGCAACCTGCACCTGCTTTGGGCATGGGTGACTGTGAAAGCTCTCTGCAGGCGGAGATGCTGTCAGTCTCTACCACTGTCTATAGGAGCCTTGAACGGCAATTCACACAGGGCTCAACGAAACAGGAGGGAGGACTGTCTCCTGCCGACGAAGGAAGGTGTAGAAACAGGAAGACAGGATGGCAAATTCAGTGTGTGCGAAAGAGAGACGTAAATGGCCAAATATTATTCTGAAAGGATATATTCAATTATTTCATAAACCAAAGACAATGAAAACAAGCATGGTATTTTAAGAGGTGTTTTGCCCCCTACTACTAAAGAAGCAGTCAGTAAAGCACGTGGTGGGGGCACCATCTGAAGGGGTCATTAGTATTCACGCCTGGGGAAGAGTCATTTAGCTAGTTTAACCTAATTCCAGTTCTTCCTAATTTGTTCACTAAGTTAAGCTTAGAAAGTACCTTGTTTGCAGCATTTCACGAATTACAGTTGTGGCCAACTTTGCATCATTATTAGGTTGGAGCAAAAAAAAAAAAAAATGCAATTTTGCCATTAAAAGTAATGCAAAAAGTACTTTTGCATCAACCTAACTGCAATACTTGAGAAAAGCTTCTGATTCTTCACACCTAAACCTAGACACTTCTAACACTTGGGGCCAGATAACTCTTTGTTGAGGGGGCTCCACTCAACAAAGAATGTTTCGGAATGTCCCTAACCCTAGCTGTGACAGCCACAAATACCTCTCAACATCGCCAAACACCAGCGTCTCCTCCCCGCCATCGCTCACCAAGCTTTACCCTGGCATCTGTCACTCAGCTCTCACCCTCAAGTCCTGCACAGTTCTGCCAGGTTTCCTTTCTTACTGCCCGCCACCCTTGTATTCCAGCATACTAGTTTGGGCTACAACACTTGACACTGCAGGTGTCGCCTCCCTAACAGGCTGTCTCACACCTCCCCACCTTCCCAATCCACCCAGCACACCTTCGACTGCAACCAGCTGAAGCTCACCCATCTCGTTGACAATAAGTACACCTGAAACAAGTAGACTTCCTTTTCACTAAGTTTTTATTTGATTCGAAAACCTCATTTCTCAGAGTGTTCTGAGTTTTGTACCCGCTGCCTCAGGGATTAGCAGACTGGGAGACAGTGGTAAAATTTGGGACCTCACCTGCAATTAAAGGGGAACAGTCCCTTTTCCAGGTTTCATACGTTAGAGTTCTTCAGGTGAGAGAACTTCTAAAAATCTCATTTGTGCTTTCAAGAAGACTGTAAAAATCACTGCACTCAAGTTTAAAATAAAATCTGCATTTGAAAACGCAGCTGAAACTTTAAAGTGAAATTAAGCAGTCTTTGTTTAAAATTTTTTTTAAAAAGTACTCTGTTGGGCACAATGGCTCATGCCTATAATCCCAGCACTTTGGGAGGCCGAGGTGGGTGGATCACCTCAGGTCAGAAGTTCAAGATCAGCCTTACAATATGGTGGAACCTGTTTCTACTGAAAATACAAAAATAAGTGCGGCGTGGTGGTGCGTGCCTATAGTCCCAGCTACTCAGAAGGCTGAGGCGGGAGAATCACTCGAACCTGGGAGGCAGAGGTTGCAGTGAGCTGAGACTGCATCACTGCACTCCAGCCTGGGCAACAAGAGCCAACCTTCTCGATAAAAAAAAAAAAACACTCAAAAAGTAAACACACGTGATCAGTTCATAGAATAAACACTAGACAGCTGGGCACGGTGGCTCACGCCTATAGTCGTAGCTACTCAGGAAGCTGAGGCAGAACATTGCTTGAGCCTGGGAGTTTGCGACCAGCTTGGGCAACACAGCAAGACCCCATCTCAAAAATAAGACTAAACACCATGCACATAACCTCTCCCACCTCCCTAGCCTTCTTCTTTGCCACTGTCAGATATGTCATCACAAACCCTCCCTTGGGCTGGCACAAGGCAAGCGGAAGAGGAGAGACTAGCGCAGGGTGGAACCGCCCACACAGTGGGCAAGACAGGAACTGGAGGCCAGGGACTGTGTCTCTCACTGTGCGGGCCACTTGCCCTACTGTCTTTAAGCGGTTAAGTGACTGGGCAGGGGCAAATGAGGAATTCTGATTAGAAACTGGACAATGTCATGAGAAGCAGAATGGAAAGAAAAGAAAGCAACTGGACAATGTAGAATAAGCAAGGTTAGCCGGTTCTGTCTGCTCCCTATCGGGAATGATAACCAATGTCTATGGCCTGTGTGTGCTGCAGACTGAGAGAGCACGCCCGCCCTGGCTCCACTTTCATTTATATGCATGGTGGCCTGGAGCATGGCATCCCACCAACAACTAGGAAAGGTGAGTATGACTTTTTTTTTTTTTTGAGACAGAGTTTCGCTCTTGTTACCCAGGCTGGAGTGCAATGGCGCAATCTCAGCTCATTGCAACCTCCGCCTCCTGGGTTCAGGCAATTCTCCTGCCTCAGCCTCCCGAGTAGCTGGGATTACAGGCGTGCACCACCATGCCCAGCTAATTTTTTGTATTTTTAGTAGAGACGGGTTTTCACCATGTTGACCAGGATGGTCTCGATCTCCTGACCTTCTGATCCACCCGCCTCGGCCTCCCAAAGTGCTGGGATTACAGGCGTGAGTTTAAAGTCTGTTTGCAGGCCTCAAAGAGATGCCAAGGCAGCTACAGCTCTGAAGGGACCAGCATTCCAAACACAAGGAAAGCCCACTGACATGAGCCCAGTACTCGGAGCCCCCACTCCCTCTCTCCAGGCATTTGACAATTCAGAAGGATTTGGGGGCAGTGCACCGATAAACTGAGAAGAAAACTCAGCAGAAAGTAGTGGTTTAAGAGCTCTAGACAGTCCCGAGGGGCTCGGAAGACAAAAAGAAGTACAAGCCTAACAGCCAGTACTTAAGGTGCCAAGATCCCAGGAAAAAGGGGGGCACAGGAAGTGAGCCCAACACTCTGCAAACCTGGCCAAGAAGCTGGGCTTTCAGCAGTCTCATGGTGTCAGGGAGACAGAACTTGGGCTCCAGGACACGCCAAGAAAGAGGGGCCTGGGAAACACTCCAGGGTTTCAGATGGAACCCCCAGGTGGTTACACTGGGAGCAGGGGGTTGGAGGAAGGCAGCTTCAACTGAGGCTTACTGAATCCCAGCCTCGGGTCACCCAGGCCCTGACGGAGCTGAAATCATCTGTCCCTGCTCTGGGCATGTGCTAGATGACAGAGGGAAACTTTCTGAAAGAAGACTGCATCACTCAGTGCTCCTACAGTTTTTCATACATAACGTCTGACTGAATTAAAAAAACGGGCATATCAACAACTGAACCAAGAGAAAAACCAAAAACAGAAATAGATTCGGAGGTGACCCATATAACAGAGTTATCAGACGCAAATGTCAACTGTTCAAAAATGTACTTGACAGAAGGAAAAAGTTTCACTAGGGAGCTAGAATAGTAAAAGGAATTAAGCGGATTCTAGGACTAAAAATCATAACTGAGATTAAGAACTCAATCTATGGGCTAAACAGCAGGCTGGACACAAATGAAGAGAGGATGAGTGAGGTGGAAGATGATGGGTCAGTAAAAAAAAAAAATCTAGACATTAGATTTTGGGCACTGTAATCCCATTTTGAAGTGTCGAGGTGGGAGGACCCCTTGAGGTCAGGAGTTTAAGACCAGTCTGGGCAAAATAGCAAGCCCCTGCCTCTACAAACAACGTAAAAGTGAGTTGGGCATAGTGGCACATGCCAGTAGCCCCAGCTACTCAGAAGGCTGGGCAGAAGGACTGCTTGAGCCCTGGAGCTTGAGACTGCAGTGAGCAGTAATCACCTGTGCCACTGCACTCCAGCCTCAGCGACAACAGTGCCTGTCTCTTTTCTTTTCTTTTTGTTTTGTTTTTTTTTTGAGATGGAGTTTTGCTCTTGTAGCCCAGGCTGGAGTACAATGGCACAATCTTGGCATGCAACCTCCGCCTCCCAGGTTCAAGCAAGTCTCCTGTCTCAGCCTCCCGAGCAGCTAGGATTATAGGTGTGTGCCACCACACCTGGCTAATTTTTGTATTTTTAGTAGAGATGGGATGGGGTTTCTCCAAGTTGGCCAGGCTGGTCTCAAACTCCTGACCTCAGATGATCCACCCACCTCGGCCTCTCAAAATGCTCAGATTACAGGCATGAGCCACTGTGCCTGGCCACCTGTCTCTTACATATACGTATGGCCCAGGCATGCTGGCTCATGCCTGTAATCTCAACACTTTGGGAGACTGAGGTGAGTGGACTGCTTAAGCCCAAGTGTTCGAGATTGGTCTGAGCAACACAGCAAAACCCCATCTCCACTGAAAATACAGAGGTGTAATGTCTCCAAAAAAAAAAAAAAAAAAAAAAAAAAGCCTAATGTACACACAAATGGAGGCCCTCAGAGTGAAGATGAGTGGAAAACAGGAATGTTTATAGAGAGAAGACACAAAATTTCCAAAACTGATTAGGACCCAGGCCACCAATACAACAAACAGCAAGTTTGCTAATGCCTAAGGCAAAGAAATTGTTAAAAGCCACTATCAGCAGCTTCAAATCTTGGTGCAAGGAATGAGTAGCTGCTGGGATCTTGCTGTGTCTCTGATTAGTCCTTTCTCTGCCTTGCCTGTTTGAGCTTCAGCAGAATTGGAAATGGCTGGCAGGAAGGCTGGGAAGGACTCCAGAAAGGCCAACAAAGGCAGCTTCCCACTTGCAGAGAGCCAATTTGCAGTTCCTGGTGGGCCATACCCACTGACACCTGAAATCTAGGACAATCCGTCCTGGGCATGTGGGCGCAAGTGCCGCTGTGAACCACAGAGCCATCCTGGAGTACCTCACCACAGAGGTACCCAAACTGGCAGGAAACATACCAAAAGACTTCACAGTAAAGCATATTATCCCTTATCACTTGCGACTTGCTACTCGGAAAGATAAAGAATTGGACTCTCATCAAGTCTACAATTGCTGGTAAAGGTGTCATTCCCCACGTTCAGAAATCTCTAACTGGGAAGAAAGGACAACAGCAGACTCTAAAGGATGCCTGGATTCCTAATTATCTCAGGACCACAAATACTCTAACAGCTGTCCAGTGCTGCTGACTCCAGTGAACTATATCTCTGTGAAAAAACCTAATTCTGTCTTGCTGTAATTCTATTTGAGCACGTTGAAAGGTTTTGCCCAGGCTGGTTTCAAACTCCTCGGCTCAAGCGAGCCTTGTGCCTGGACCTCCCAAAGTGCCGTGATCACTGGCGTGAACTACCACATCCAGCTAGACAGGATTTTTTAAATCTACCATTCTTTATTATGGGTATTGTAGCTTAAGGGCTTTTAACTAGCCTTCCAACCAACCAAATTTCTACATTCGGGTCTTGACCATATTTGTTACTGTGGCTTCAAAGAAGCTACTGATTCTGAAGTAGTGGGTTTTGATTGAGTTGACTGTTTTAAAAAACTGTTTAGATTTTCATTGTGATGGAGAGTTATAGTAACAAACATTTGGTTTTGCACAGACGTTATTTCCACTCTGGTGGATAAACTCAATAAAAGTCATATCCTCTCCAAAAAATAAAAAAAGCAACCAGAGGGGGGTAAAAAGTAAAGAATTACTTCAAATGGGACAACAATAACACCAACAGCTAACTTGTCAAGAAAAAGGAAGCATGCTAAAAAAACAGTGAATTCACTGCTACAAAATGGTGCAAGGAAATGACCACGAACCTAGAATTCCACAGCCAGCAAAATCATTCTTCAGAAGTGAAGGCAAGTCAGGCATGGTGGCTCACACCTGTAATCCCAGCACTTTGGGAGGCTGAGGTGAGCAGGTCACAAGGCCAGGAGTTCAAGACCAGCTGGGGCAATACAGCAAGAGGCTGCCACTATTTTTTAAAATAAATTAAACTGAAATATACAAAACAATGACACAAAAGGTAGGAGGGAGTTAAATCCAGTTCAGGTATTTAAGGAAACAGCAATGTATAGGAAGTAGCAAAAGTAATAAATCAGGCTTAAATTTTAATGTATACTATATCTGTTCATGTGGCTACTAGAATCTGAATTACATGATTAACACAATTGATATAACTGATATATACAGAACACTACATTCCTATCGATATATATTATTTTCAAGTGCCCGGGAAACATTTAACAAAACTGAGTACATGCTGGGCTATTAGAAAAGCTCAACACATTTCAAAGGATTTAAATAATGCAGAATATATTTAGGGAATCTTAATAGAATTAAACTAGAAATCAATAAAAAGATACCTAGAAAACCCCCCACTAACACTGGGAAGCTGAGAAATACATTTCTAAAAATGGTATGAAAACAAAACGTATCACAGTGAAAATTACAACATATTTTTATATAGAAGACAATGAAAATCTGACATATCAAAACTTGTGACATGCAACTAAACCTGTGCTTAGAGAGGACTGTACAGGCTTAAATACATATATTAGAAAGAAAAAAGTTAGCACAAGCATCTACTCGAGAAACTAGAAAAGGCCAGGTGCGATGGCTCACATCTGTAATCCCAATACTTTGAGAGGCCGAGGTGGGTGGATCACTTGAGGCCAGGAGTTTGAGACCAACCTGGCCAACATGGAAAAACCTCATCTCTACTAAAAATACAAAACTTAGCTGGGCATGGTGATGTGTGCCTGTAATTCCAGCTGCCTCAGGAGAATCGCTTGAACCCAGAAGGCTGAGGTTGCAGTGAGCCGAGATCACACCACTGCACTTCAGCCTGGGGCCACAGTGAGACTGTCTCAAAAAGAAAAAGAAAAAAAAAAAACCAAACCTAGAAAAATATAGCAAACAAGTGGCCCGGCAAGGTAGCTCACACCTGTAATCCCAGCACTTTGGGAGGCCGAGGCGGGCGGATCACCTGAGGTCGGAAGTTCAAGACCAGCCTGACCAACATGGAGAAACCCTGTCTAAAATAAATAAATAAATGAAGCGAAGTAACATAACAGTATGTTATGTAGAAAAATAAAGAAAAGAAAAATATAGCAAACAAATAACAAAGTTAAAAAAAAGAGTAGAAAGTAATGAAATAGAAAACAAATATTAAGAAGAAAAAAAAGTAAAGCCCAAAGATGGTTCTTTGAAAGAACTTGCAAAACTGACAAACCCCCAGGAAGATTAAGAGACAATATATGAATCACCAATATCAAGGATTATTAAAAGGGACATCACTGCGGATCTTGCAGATGAGGATTATAAACCACTTCAAACTTACAGATTGGAAAGTGTGGGTGGCCTGAACCAATCTCCAGGGGTTAAAATGCTTTCTCTAAATAGACACATGAAGAGATACTCAAAAGCCTGTGTCTACCTATAAAATTAATTCTAAAATTGTCCCTTCTCACAAGGAAAATCCTACATCAGCTGGTTTTGCCAAAGAATGCTTTCAGACATTTGAGGAGGAAAACACAAATGTCACAGAAATTCTTCTGGGGAGTAGAAAAAGAAAGAAAACATTCTACCTTGTTTTACAGCACCAGCATAACCTCGACGCCAAATCCCAACAAGAGCAACAAGAGAAAGTAAAATTACAAGTCAGTCTTTCTCATGAATATAAACGCAATAATCCCCCTAAACAAAATATTCCCAAATATACCCAAGCAAAAGGAGACCACATCAAGATGAGGTTGGAATTATTCTGTAATTCTAACTTTTTTAAAAAGGGGGGGTGCACTTTCTCAGGAGCTCATGAGACTGTTTCCTCAGGCTACAAACAATAAACAATACAAAAATAAAAGCAAGGCGCAGTGGCATGCATCTATAATTCTAGCTACTCGAGAGGCTGAGGTGGGAACATCAGTTGAGCCCAGGAGTTCAAGGCTGCAGACAGCTATGACAGCGCCACTGCATTCCGGCCTAGGTAACAAGGCACGACCCCATCTCAAAAATAAACAAATAAAAACAGTTAAATCCCCAAATAACAGAAAAATCACAACTGTCTCAAAAGATGTAGAAAACCCATGTTAAGGAATTTAACACCTGCTCATGGCTTTTAAAAAACTCGTAGCAAACTAAGAAGAGGAGAATTTTTTCAGTTTGATAAAGAATATCTACAGGTCCAGGTGTGGTGGCTCACAAAGGTAATCCCAGCACTTTCGGAGACCAAGGTGAGAGGAGTGCTTGAGACCAGGAGTTCGAGATTAACCTGGGCAACCAAGTGAGAACCTTTTCCTTTTTTTGAGACAGGGTCTCACTGTAGCACAGGCTGGAGCACGGTGGTACAATTACAGCTCACTGCAGCCTCAAGCTGCTGGGCTCAGGTGATACTCCCACCTCAATCTCTTGAGTAGCTGGGACTTCAGGCACCTGTTTAGTAGAGATAGGGTTTCACCACATTGCCCAGGCCAGTCCCGAACACCCGCGCTCAACTGATCCTCCCACCTTTGCCTCCCTAAGTGCTGTGATTATAAGCATGAGCCACCATGCCTGGCCATGAAGTCAGTTCCCTCTCTGCATACTAGTAATAAATTATGACATAACCTACTTTTTTAAGGAAGTCACTTTTTTTTTTGAGACGGAGTTGCACTCTGTCACCTGGGCTGGAGTGCAATGGCATGATCTTGGCTCATTGCAACCTCTGCCTCCCAGATTCAAGCAATTCTCCTGCCATCCTGCCTCAGCCTCCTGAGTAGCTAGGATTACAGATGCCCACCACTACTAGTGCCCAGCTAATTTTGTGTATTTTTAGTAGAGATGGGGTTTCATCATGTTGGCCAGGCTAATCTCAAACTCCTGACTTCATGATCCACCCGCCTCAGCCTCCCAAAGTGCTGGGATTACGGGCTTCAGCCACGGTGCCCAGCCTAAAAGATATAATTTACAGTGGCAATAAAAATATCAAATATGTGTGAATAACCCTAAGTAAAGATGTGGTCAGGCACGGTGGCTCACACCTGTAATCCCAGCACTCTGTTACCCAAATTTCTTGGGAAATCTGTGAGTCTTCCGAGACCTCCCCTTCTCCCCGTTAGCCAGGACACTGGAGTTACATTGCTGAGGATTTTGCACCACTTGATTCTTTTCTTTTTGTTTTTTTTTTTCGAAAGAGAGCCTCACACCGTCCAGGCTGGAGTGCAGTGGCACGATCTCAGCTCACTGCAACCTCCGCCTCTCGGGTTCAAGCGATTCTCCTGCCTCCAACTTTCTGAGTAGCTGGGACTACAGGTGCTCACCACCACGCCCAGCTAATTTTTTTTTCTTTTTTGGTATTTTTAGTAGAAACGGGTTTCACCATATCGGCCAGGCTGGTCTTGAACTCCTGATCTCAAGTGATCTCCTCGCCTCAGCCTTCCAAAGTGCTGGGATTATAGGTATGAGCCACCTCGCCCAGCCTCTAGCACTTTGGGAGGCCAGGGCGGGCAAATCGCTTGAGTCCAAGAGTTCAAGACCAGATTGGGCAACATGATGTCTCTATCAAAAAATACCAAAAAAATTAGTCAGATGTGGTGATGCACACCTGTAGTCCCAGCTAGTCGGCAGGCTGAGGCAGAAGGGTCACCTAAACCCAGGAGATGGAGGGTGCAGTGAGCTGAGATCACACCACTGCACTTCAGCCTGGGCAACAGTGAGCAGCCTGGGCAACACTTCAGCCTGGGCAACCCTGCCTTAAAAAAAAAAAAAAAAACAGATGTATAAGACCTACATACAGGCCAAGTGCAGTGGCTCATGCCTGGAATCCCAGCACTTTGGGAGGCTGAAGCAGGTTGATTGCCTGAGATCAGAAGTTCAAGAACAGCCTGACCAACATGGTGAAACCCCCTCTCTACTAAAAATACAAAATTAGCTGGGCTGGGGGAGGGAGCACCTGGAATCCCAGGTATTCGAGAGGCTGAGGCAGGAGAATCACCTGAACCCAGGAGGTGGAGGCTGCAGTGAGCCAGGATCATGCCACTGCACTCCAGCCTGGGTGACAAAGCAAGACTCCATCTCAAAAAAAAAGACTTACAAACAGAAAGCTATAAAATATTAAGACAAATTAAAGATCTAAATTTAAAAAGATGGCTATTTTGTGTCAATAGAAGATCAATATTAAAAAGATATCATTTCTCCCATACTAGCCTATAGATTAAATCCGATTCCAATTAAAATCCCTGTTGTACATTTTTGTAGGAAACATTGCCAAGTGGATTCTAAAAATATCTGAAAATGCAAAAGGCCAAGTTTAGCTAAGGAGATCTTGAAGAATAAAGACAGAGCATTTAAATTACCAGATCTCAAGATGAACTAGATCTACGGTAACTATTTGTGCAAAGATGACAACAAGATCAATGGGGTAGAAGAACAGACCCTACAGTCACTGGTATAAGACGACAGAGATGACACTGCATGTAGTACACGGGGGAAAGAATGATCTTTTTAAGAAATTAGGCAGGGTCAACTAGACATCCACTTTAAAAAAAAAGAGAGAGACTTTTGACCCCATTGCATACCATAAACAAAGTTAATTTCAGATAGAAGATAAAAAAATTAAGTTTTCAGAAGACAGTGTAGGTTATCTTAATGAACTTGACCTAGCCGATTTCTTAACAAAGGGCATTAAACATTACTGAAAAGATTGATCAACTGGGCTACATTAAAAATTTAAAACTTCTGTGCATCAAAAGATTACACTGAGAGCATGAAAAGGCAACGCAAGAGTCTAAAAACAATCCGTCATGCACGTATGTACTCAGAACACAGAAAAACTCCTGCAAATCAGTAAGAAACAACACAGACAACCCAAGTGACAAATGGCCAAAAGATAACCCTTTCACAAAAGACATCTAGGCGGCCAGTGAACCCTCACAGAGACGTTTTACCTCTGCACGCTCCTGACCATCAGGGAGCAGCAAAGTCAGAGCGTACTGAGCCACCTACCACTCAACAGCCACCACAACAGCTAAAACTAAAAGACCCAACAATACCAAGTGCTGAACAGCATATGAACAGCTGACTTCTCATACATTGCTGCGGTAATACAAACTGTCACAACCAACACTTTTGGCATTATCTCCTGAGGCTGAGCAAATGCACACACCATCATTTCTGCATCCCACACATTTCTAGAAAACCAACGGAAGTTTATACATATCCTCCAGCCTGGGCAACATGGTAAAACCACATCTCTACAAAAAATACAAAAATCAACAGAGGGTGGTGGTACGTGCCTCTATTCCCAGTTACTTGGCGGGGGCTGAGGCAGGAGAATCGCTTGAACCCAGGAGGTTGAGGCTACAGTGAGTCAAGAGATCATGTCACTGCACTCCAGCCAGGGCAAAAAAGTGAGACTCTATCTCAAAAAGAAAAAAAAGAAGTTTACACATATGTGCACTGAAAAAACAAATATTAGAGGAGCATTTGTAAAAACTGGAGACAATCCCAAATGTTTGTGACCAATAGGAAGGATACATTCTGGTCTATTTGTGCACTGGATTACCAGAGAGCAGGTGAGAATGAGCATGGCTGTATGAGAATACAGCTAAATCTTTGGCCGGGCGTGGTGGCTCACACCTGTAATCCCAGCACTTTGGGAGGCCGAGGTGGGTGGATCATGAGGTCAGGAGATCAAGACCAGCCTGACCAAAATGGTGAAAACCGTCTCTACTAAAAATACAAAAATTAGCCAGGCATTGTGGTGCGTGCCTGTAATCCCAGCCACTCAGGAGGCTGGGGCAGGAGAATTGCTTGAACCCGGGAAGCAGTGGTTGCAGTGAGCAGAGATTGGGCCATTGCACTCCAGCCTAGGCAAGAGCGAGACTTTGTCTCAAAAAAAAAGAAAAAAGAGAAAATACAGCTTAATCTCACAAACATGATACTGGTGACAGAGTGAATAAACAAAACATATATATTATTTTACTTCACTTAAAGCCAAGAACAGGCAAGAGTAATCAATGGCAGAAGATCAGGGTTAGCTTCGGAGGGCAATTACTGGGAATAGTTAGGAGGGGACTTCCAGGAAGCCTGGTCATGTTCTGGGTGGCAGTTATGCAAGTGTGTTAACTCTGTGAAAAGTCCACTGAGATGTATACTCATGATCTATGAACTTTTCTGCTGTATGCTACAGTTTTATGTATTGTTAAGTACACTCTGACTTGCCTCCACAATGTGCCAAGAGCACAAATGCACTTACTGGACTCATTATCTGGTCACACCACCAGCTGCTAAAGATGAACCAGATTCCAGGACAGGGAAGGGTCCAAAACAAGTTGACTTAATAGTTTCCATCTTTGAAAGCCTGGAATCAGGTGCTCAGGTGGTGACGTGAACCACTGGCATCGTCGCATTATCCGCAGAACTAGGCACTTCCAGGCTACTACACTGAGCAGTACCAGAAACAAATCACTGAGCAACCCTGTCACCAGTGTGACAACCTCTGCAGCCTGAGACTAACTGTACAAAGCTCCTGTCACTTCCCTGACATGTGCCCATTCTTTCCCAAACCCACCTTATTCATCACATTAGTATTTGATATACACTTCAATACATGTACCTTAAATTACAAATAAAACAAAATCCTGGTAAAACATAAATAGGCTAATTATTTTCAACTTGTAGTAATAAAATGTGACCTAAATAAACTTGGTGGTCTCTAAAATTGAATTGAGAAAAATCTTAATATTTCTCTAACCCAACAAAAAGGAACACATAGTGCTAACATCAAATTACTGTTGCTAAAAAGGAAATGCACGTTGGGCTCATCAATCTGTCAGGAGAACTGACTACAGCCCAGAAGTACGTCAAGGCTAGTTTACTCATTTGTGAATGTATCACTGCAGACCATCATGCGAGTATAAGCCTATGATTACGCAGGTCTACCTGAAGGCACCGCGAAGGCACCTGTGGTAAGTGACATGGCACCTAGAGGGCTCTGAACCACCTAAGTAACCCACTTCTCTCCTACTGTGCTCCGCGCCACTCACCTCACACTTTTCTAGTTTTTACCCCTCCTCCGTTTACCTACCACTAATTCATCCTCATTCAACTCCATGAGCAAAGTCTTTCAAACACTGGTCCAAATGTTATATACTCAGAGAAACAATTTCAGTTGTTCTAAGCTTTAAAAACCTTTTTTTTTTTTTTTTTTTTTTGAGACAGTGAAACAGTGTCTAGCTCTGTCACCCAGGTTGGAAAGCAGTGGTGCAATCTTGGCTCACTGCAACCTCCTCCTCCCGGGTTCAAGTAATTCTCATGCCTCAGCTCGAGAATAGCTGGGACTACAGGTGTGTGCCATCATGCTCCACTAATTTTTGTGTTTTTGGTTTTGCCATGCTGGCCAGGCTGGTCTCGAACTCCTGATTTCAGGTGATCCACCTGCTTCGGTCTCCCAGAGTGCTGGGATTACAGACATGAGCCACCACATTCGGCCTAAGCTTTAAAATTCTCATCTGCCAAGGAAAAAGTTTCTAAGGGAATCAATTTCCAGTCTTCTATCCCCTAAAACAAATGTGACTTACAAAAACCTAGGTGTTCTGAAAAAGGTGGGCTATCAAAATATTTTTTTCTGTGAAATCAATCCTATTTGTCCATGAAATTTCATTAGGAAATTGGAAATACATGAGAGACACAATCCGTGGGAAGAACAAGTCTAGGAAGAAAAGGCTAAGACAACAGAACAGAGGCACCGTATAGATTGCGGCTTCAGAGCCGTTTTTCAACAACTCTGGAGAACGAACTTCCTGAACCCAGGCAGTTCCCAAAGACAGGAATGAAAATAATGAGGTCTTTTCACAGGACTTTAGAGTACAACAGTTTGTTCTCCCTAAGAGGTTTAATCCCTAGGAACTTTGTATTTGACTTACAAACACCAGAAACCATCATTTCACAAATGGTTACGGAAAATGCTCATCTGAAACATTAACAAAGCATCTATAGAGTTCCAGGTTAAAAGCACTCATACCTGCGGAAGTGCCGTGTTGAGCTGTCTCTGCAAGGAATCTCTTTCATGACCAACCTCGTGTAACTTCCCCTGGGTTAATGCCAGCGTTTCTTGAGTCTCTCTCAGTGTGTCAAGAAGACGGTCCCTTTCTTCTAGCATGGAGACCATCAACTGTTCGAAATGTGAATCTGTGTCCGGCTGTGAAGGGGAGCCAGACCCATGGCTTCCGCTTCCTCCAGGGGGACCTTCTGCTTCGCTGATGGTCGGCATCACCTCGCACATCATCTGGAAATCAAGGCCCCAAGCTACGGTCACTAAGTGCGAATACAGGTTCCCACAGTATCTGTAGCTAAAAAGATGGGCAGCCGCATTATTCTCAGAACTGGTATGCTTTGTATGTAAAGAAGCTGAGAACATACACACACGGGGCAAATATTAAGTGCAGAAATACACGACATGAAGACATCAACACGGACAAAAACCCAGGGAGGGAGTCAGGATCCCAGAGGACTGCCCTAACAGCAACAACAAAAAAGGCAAACCCTGGGGTGGTCTTTTAGCAAAGCTGTACGTTTTCGTGGAAAACAAGTGTGCTTCTGTTACCTGTTTTTTCTACTTCCCAGTGGGGGGAGAGAAAGTCAAAACACATGTCACCCAATCATTTTTCAGGAAAAGCACAGAAGGAGCACACAGCCAACAAAACTGACAAGTACAAAATCCATCAGGCATCTTGCAGGAATGTGTGCGGTCAGCTCCCGGGAAGAACGGCCGGCTCCCTGAATTCTTGGGCTGGATTCGGTGAGCACTAAAAAGAACTGAATTCGTTACACGCTGGTAGAAGTGTTTTTCAACGGCTGCAACGGTTGGTCAGTCAACCTAACTTACGTAAGTTTACAACCGGAAAAAAAAAAAAAAAAAAAATTCCACAATGGAAATATAGCAGGTCGATACAGCCCGGGGCGGCTAGGAAAGAAGGAAAAGTGAAAGGTGAGATTATGAGAGACTATTAAGTGTCTGGAATCTAAAGACGGCGGGAGGGGAACGGGAAGTCGCTTCTGAGCCTTAAGGCAAGTATTCGGGGTGCGGTGGACCCCCGAGAGGAGGATGCCCAAGACCGCGCACCTGATGCGGATGGTTACCTCCAGCCTGCTCGCGCCCGCACTCCTTCCCCTCCTGTAGCAGATGCGGCGGGAGCCCAGGACCCCGGGGGTGAGGACCGTTGACAGCAGAGCCCGCCCGGGCCGGGGCTTTCAGCGGCCGCAGGTCCCCGCCCCTCGCCCCAGCGCCAGGGTCACGGGGCGCGGGGCTCGGGCAGGGGCGTCACGCAGCCCCCGGAGCCGTCCCTCGGGGCGCGGGGGTCCCGCCGGAGCTCCCCTACCGCCTCGCCCCCGCCCGCCCCGGAGCGCACCCTTCCCCGCCAAGACATCCAATCGGCTGCGCGGCCGCCGCGGGGATCGGGACCCGCCGGGAACGCCTGGGCCCCGGGTCTGCCTCAGTGTCCCGCTCCCTTACCTTGCTCGCCGGCGGGAGCGGACGAGGAGGCTCTGCGGCGGCTCGCGGGCGGCTGCTCGCTCCAGGCGAGCTTGAGAACAGACGAAGGCAGCCCGCGGCCGGCGTCAGCCTGCCCGCCCCACGCCGCGGCCCCGGGGCCCGCCGCCCCAGTCACTAAGGCCGGCCCGCGGCCGGACACTGGCGGAGCGGAGGAGGAGCGGGCCCGGCTGCGCGGCGCCGGCGTCAACGTGCCCGACGTCGGGCGCGTCGGCGCGAGCGTCAGCACTGCCCCGGGGGCGGGGCCCGAGGAGCTCTGCGGCCCGAGTGCGCAAGTGCCGTCTCCTCAGGAGGGGGCGGCCGGCGGCTTCAGGGCGCTGATTGGCTGAACGTGACGGAGCCCCGCCCTTCCATTCCACGCCCAGGTTGGGGGCGGCGTCCCCGGGATGAGCCACAGGTGGGAGCTCAGGTGCTCGCGGGGTCCCCAGTCTCCTCCCACAGCTGCAGGTACAGCGGAGGCCTCTGCCGAGCGTCAGTCCGCCGCGCCTCGGGTTCTGAGCCGGACCAGTCCGGCACGTCAGGTCCCTCCCGAGCTGGAGGCTCTGGATTCCCATCTTGCGGCAGAGCGAGCCAAGGCTTCAGCCACCGCCTGGGGCCCCGACTGCGCCCTCCGCGTCGCTCCCAGAGTCTCCCCGGGCCTGATCTGGGTTCAGAAGGACGCGCTTCCCTCCAGGACCCACTTACTGAGCGCTGCCTGCCGCACCTGGGGACGCCCCGGCGCAGCGTCCAGCGGGCAGACTTTGCCGCTGTGGTTTCACACTGCAGCGAGGGCCCGGTGGGTCCGGGCGACTCGGGAAACACGCCTGGGCTTCAGCGCCTCCGATGTGGGATGGGAAAATGATGGAGACCTACCTGCCAGGCTGCTTTAAGATGTCAATCAGATGTAAAGAGCGACTGGTTGAGAAGCTGACGGGCAGCACTGCACGAGGCTTGGTCATTTGATCTTTTCCGCAAGCATTTTTAAACACCTACCATGGGCCAGGTCCTGTGCTGGATGTTGCAGACACGGAGATGAATAGAGACGCCGCTAATAAATTTAGTAAATTAAAGCGGATGCTCTCCCGATCTTCCCAGAATTTGACTCGAGCGCTGGTCTTCACAAACCAACATGTCAGGAGACCATCGCCGGTCTCCACTGACCACTGCTGTTGGTGTGAGGCAGCCAAGAGCCCCTCAGAACGAATCAAGTCTGAGAACAGGCTGCATAGGGGCTAGGAGAGGGAAACGTGAGCCCGTCCAAGGTGAATTCCCTGATTCCACCTTGTGAACGCACGGAGAACAAGCACTACCTCCGACTAACTTTCTCACCTACCAGGGTCTGGTACACCTGCCATTAATTTATTCATTCATTCGATAAATATTTATTGACTGACTACATGTAAACATGAATTTGTGCTTTTTGCCCCTAGTTTCTTGCTATTTTAAACACGTTAATGGCCAGGTGAGGCCAGGTGCAGTGGCTCACGCCTGTAATCCCAGCACTTTGGGAGGCCTAGGCTGGTGGATCACAAGGTCAACATGGTGAAGCACCAACCCTACAAAAACCAGCCTGGCCAACATGGTGAAGCCCCATCCCTACGAAAAATACAAAAAAATTAGCCAGGTGTGGTGGTGGGCATCTGTAATCCCAGCTACTCAGGAGGGTGAGGTGGAAGAATCACTCGAACCTGGGAGGCTGAGGTTGCAGTGAGCCAAGATCTTTCCCTGGAACTCCAGCCTGAGGCAAGGTGCAGTGGCTCACGTCTGGTAATCCCAGCACTTTGGGAGGCCAACTTGGAGGATTGCTTGAGCCTGGGCAATACAGGGAAGCCTGTGTCTATACAAAAAAATTAAAACTTGGCCGGGCGCGGTGGCTCAAGGGTGTAATCCCAGCACTTTGGGAGGCCGAGACGGGTGGATCACGAGGTCGAGAGATCGAGACCATCCCGGTCAACATGGTGAAACCCCGCCTCTACTAAAAATACAAAAAATTAGCTGGGCATGGTGGCGCGTGCCTGTAATCCCAGCTACTCGGGAGGCTGAGGCAGAATTGCCTGAACCCAGGAGGCGGAGGTTGCGGTGAGCCGAGATCGCATTGCACTCCAGCCTGGGTAACAAGAGCGAAACTCCGTCTCAAAAAAAAAATTAAAACTTAGTCCAGCGTGGTGAGCCAAGGCTGAGGTGGAAGGATCACTTGAGCCTGAGAGGTGGAGGCTGCAGTGAGCTGAGATTGTGCCACTGCACTCTGGCCTAGATGACAAAGTGAGACCTCATCTCAAAAATAAAAAATGAAACTGTAAAGATGATCACTTAGATGACACGTTCTGCAAGTACCCTGTACCTCTCCACACACCAGCAATTCTCACAACTCCCAAGTTCTCCTGAACCACTGTTTGAAACCAGCAAATTCCCAGCTCTCCTTAGGGGTACCTGCTTAATGTATCCAGCTTATGTTTGCACCATGCTCACGAAGTGTCTGTTTCCTAAGAATTCGGCACAAGATCAGAATTTAGTTCAGCAGGGCAGAACATTCATTTCGCGAGCATCTGTGGAGTGTGCATGAGCCAAACATGGCTTAGGCTTTGGGAACACAAAGCTAAGACATCACTTGAAGTCCGAGTTCATAGTCTGGAGGAGAGAAGAGAAACAGACTATGGCAACGTCTGTCACATAAACAGTGTATGACTTGCTGCTGTGGTATCACGGAAGGGAGGAACCCTCTCTCCAGCTGGCATCATGGGGGCTTCATAGAGGAGGCAGTATCCAAAATCTGTCTTGAATGATGTGAGATTTTTCCAGCAGAGAAGGGAGACACCCCTTTGGTATAGCTACAGGAAAATGAGAATTCCAAATTCCTTTCCTTTCCATTCTTTTCCTTTCCTTTCCCCTCCCTCCCTCCTTCCTTCTTTCTTTCTCTCTCTCTTTTTTTTTTTTTTTTTTTTTTTTTTAGACAGAGTCTCAGTCACCTAGGCTGGACTATAGTGGTTCGAACATGGTTCACTGCAGCCTCTACCGCCCAGGCCCAGTCAATCCTCTCATCTCAGCAGCCCCCCCACCCCCCACCCCCCTGCCATAAATCACCATGTCTGGCTAATTATTTCCTACTTTTGGTAGAAACTGGGTTTCACCATGTTGCCCAGGATGGTCTCAAACTCCTGAGCTCAAGCAATCCACCCACCTCAGCCTCCCAAAGTGCTGGATTACAGGCATGAGCCACCTCGCATGGCCCTCATTCATTCATTTTAATTCATTTATTTCATTCCCCCAGATTGCAAAATCAGTAAGATGAAAATGGTAAATAACCTAAATGGCCAAGAAAACAAGATTGGTAAAATTGTTGCACTTCCAAATGAGAGAAAACTTGGTGATATTCACAGCCTTTTTTTTTTTTTTTTTTTTGAGACAGAGTCTTGCTCTGTTACCCAGGCTGGAGTGCACTGGCATGATCTGGGCTCACTGCAGCCTCTACCTCCCAGGTTCCAGCAGGTCTCCTGCTTCAGCCTCCAGTGTAGCTGGGATTACCGGCACCCACCACCACACCCAGCTAACTTTCATGTTTTTATAGAGACAGGTTTTCACCATGTTGGACAGGCTGGTTTTGAACTTCTGACCTAAGGTGATCTGCCTGTCTCAGCCTCCCAAAGTGCTGGGATTACAGGTGTGAGCCACTGCACTGGCCCACAGTCATATTTAGATAATTATCTATAGCGTGATTGTGGTGGTAGTTATATTACTATATATGTTTGTCAAAGAACTGTACATTAATATGTAGAGTATGCCTTAATTTTTATACATGTTTAAAAACTTTTTTAAAAAAGCAAATTTAAACGAGTATACATAATGTGAATCCCAATTTGAAAAAGAAAAGTCTGTGTTTAGATTAAGAATGTATTATGTAAAATTTATCTTGTATATGAATAACTCTAGAATGTGAATTGAGGTGATAAATTTTTAATAAAGTGAATTTTATATGGAATGAAATATTTTTGAAAAGAAATTTTAAGTTTCAAATTATAAAAGAAAAACACATATGTCTACATATGAAAATATTGTTGCTGTATTCAATTAGCTTTTATCTTTCCCCACATCCCTGTATATACGTGTGTATCTTCCTGGAAGGAGGCGCATCAGAAGCTGGCAGTGGTTATCGTTGAGTGGGAGTGTGGTTGGAGGGTGCATTCCTTCATTTCGCTAATCTTCATTTTCCAAATACTTTATCATTAATATGCGTCATCATTATTTTTTTTATTATTTTTTTTAAAGACGGGTTTTCACCATGTTGGTCAGGCTGGTCTTGAACTCCCGACCTCAGGTGATTCATCCACCTTGGCCTCCAAAGTGCTTGGTGTACAGGAGTGAGCCACCATGCCCGGCCGTGCATCATTATTATAATCATTAGGAAAGCCTCCAATACATCTTCATTAAGATTAAGTCTGGGTGAGAGAGAAGCATGGAGCATTGCTTTCAGGAAGCTAACAGGACGTTTAGATATAGTTACTCACACCACCCAACTGAACTACTTCCCAGAAGCATTTATCTGGCAAACATTATCTGGGTGGCATGCTGTCTGTCACCCAAGGCCCTGTCAGGAAGACAGTGAAGACAAAAATGTTTTCACTCCACTTCTGTTTAAGGCTTGATAAAGAAAATATGATAGTAGGAGTTAAGAGGGAGCAGAGAGTGTATCACTGTACCTGGGGTTTCATTTTGCAATGTGGCTGCCTCGGAGTCTGCCAGCCTCTGCTGTCTAGAGGTGCCTGGATGATGCTCTTTGTTGTCAACCGTGAGCCTCACCCAGGACAGCACACTAGAGATGCAAGCAGCCCAAGAAGGAGGTTCCTGCGGGGATGAGGGTGTGGCCTGACCTCAATCATAGAGATCAGGATGTGCCCAGATCTACCTAGAACATGTAAAGGCACCGAATGAATGGGTGCCATGACAACACAGTTCAGGGGAAGGTCTGAGCTGGAGGAGCCCTAGGGTGGTGGATGGTAGAGGACGCGTCCCTTCCTTCAGGAGGAGAAAGCTGAAACCCAGAGATGCAAAGCAGATTGGCCCACAGATACTCAGATAGCCTGGGGCAGAGCTGCTGGAAGTGGAGCCTCAAGTGAACCCAGGGCTCTGGATTCCCCGTGCTCTCCCCACGTTGTCATCACGGAGTGGCCTCTTTTTTTTTGAGACGGAGTTTTGCTCTTGTTACCCAGGCTGGAGTGCAATGGCGCGATGTCGGCTCACCACAACCTCCGCCTCCTGGGTTCAGGCAATTCTCCTGCCTCAGCCTCCTGAGTAGCTGGGATTACAGGCATGCGCCACCATGCCCAGCTAATTTTTTGTATTTTTAGTAGAGACGGGGTTTCACCATGTTGACCAGGATGGTCTCGATCTCTTGACCTCGTGATCCACCCGCCTCGGCCTCCCAAAGTGCTGGGATTACAGGCGTGAGCCACCGCACCCGGCCTACCGAGTGGCCTCTTTAAGGAAAAACTGAAGAGTAAACATTTTATCAGTTGGTCTGCAGTGCAGCTCAAATAATCCAGTTCCCAGGGCCAAGAGCTACCTTTCACTTATTCATCTCATTTCATTCTTTTTTTTTTTTGAGACAAAGTCTCACTCTGTCACCCAGGCTGGAGTGCAGTGGTGCGATCTCGGCTCACTGCAACCTCCGCCTCCCAGGTTCAAGCAATTCTCCTGCCTCCGCCTCCTGAGTAGCTGAGATTACAGGTGTGCACCACCATGTGAGGCTAGTTTTTGTGTTTTTAGTAGAGATGAGGTTTCCCCATATTAGTCAGGCTGGTCTCGAACTCCTGACCTCAGGTGATCTGCCCACCTTGGCCTCCCGAAGTGCTGGGATTACAAGCATAAACTACCGCGCCCAGCCGTCGTTGCATTTTAAAAATAGTTCTCTGCATAGGTATGCCTATTTCTTTCCATTTTGCAGATGAGGAAACTGAGGCCCTAGTGGCTATTAAGCTGAGGAAATCATTGGCCTGAGTGTTCTGGTTTCTATGGTAGTTCTAAGCCTTATGGTCAACCGATTAATTAAAAATTGGTCCATCGGGCCAGGTGTGGTGGCTTACAACTGTAATGCCAGCACTTTGGGAGGCCAAGGCAGGCGGATTACCCGAGGTTGGGAGTTCAAGACCAGCCTGACCAAAATGGAGAAACCCCGTCTCTACCAAAAATACAAAATTAGCTGGGCGTGGTGGGGCATGCCTGTAATCCTAGCTACTCAGGAGGCTGAGGCAGGAGAATCGCCTGAACCTGGGAGGCGGAGGTTGCAGTGAGCTGAGATCGCGCCATTGCACTGCAGCCTGGGCAACAAAAGCAAAACTCCATTAAAAAAAAAAAAAACTGGTCCATAAATGACTATGTGAGGAGCTTGGTTTGTTCAGCTCAGTCCAAAGAGTACAGGCACCTCTGAATGGAGTGATAATAAAATCACAGAGCATTTTACAATTTCCAGAGCATTTTACAAAAAAGCTTTAAGCATATAACTCCACAAATCCCTTCACAAATCCTCACGAGTACATCCTACAGCAGCAGAGTGAAACTCCAGGTCAAAAAAAAAAAAAAAAAAGGCCTGCTATTATAGGGAGAAGGGCACCATCTTGGCTCACTGCAACCTCTGCCTCCCGGGTTCAAGTGATTCTCCTGCCTCAGCCTCCCTAGTAGCTGGGATTATAGGTACCTGCCACCATACCTGGCTAATTGTTTGCATTTTTAGTAGAAACGGGGTTTCACTATGTTGGTCAGGCTGTTCCCGAACTCTTGACCTCCTGATCCACGCACCGCTGTGGCCTCCCAAAGTGCTGGGATTACAGGTGTGAGCCACCGCACCCGGCCTCCTACATCCTTTTAGAGATGAAAATACTGAGACCCAGAGAGGTTAAATAACATATCCTACACCCCAAGTTTATGATTTGGTAGAAACAGTGACTTGACCCTGAATCTCTCTGGTTCCAAAGCCAACATTCTTGCTGCTACATCAAAAGATACCTCCAGGCCCTCAAAGTGGGATCACACCCTTCCACCGGGTATGAGACACCAAGGTGCCAAGCCCTGGTCTATGAATCTGTCTCCCTGATCCATCTTGTCTCCATCGCCCTCCAACACCAGGTCACAGGTACAGCGACAATGCTTTGCGCATCTCACAGCCTCCTGCGTGGACATGAAGACCTTTGTCTCATTCATAATATAATGCATATGTCTAATTACATTTCAAAGGGAAGTCAAGCATTTACAACTTGCTTCTCTTGACAACCTCATTGTGTTCATCAAACAGAGCCACCTAATAGAAACGCCCAGCTCAGGCCGGGCGCGGTGGCTCACACCTGTAATCCCAGCACTTTGGGAGGCCGAGGTGGGCAGATCAAGAGGTCAAGACATTGAGACCATCCTGGCCAACATGGTGAAACCCTGTCTCTATTAAAAATACGAAAATTAGCTGGGCGTGGTGGCACGCGCCTGTAGTCCCAGCTACTTGGGAGGCTGAGGCAGGAGAATGGCTTGAACCCGGGAGGTGGAGGTTGCCATGAGCTGAGATTGCGCCACTGCACTCCAGCCTGGGCAGCAGAGTGAAACTCCAGGCCAAAAAAAAAATAAAAAATAAGAGGCCTGCTATTACAGGGAGAAGGGCCCAGGCAGAGGTAGTGTAGCTCTCAGAGGTCTCGGCTGCACTCCCAGCTCTTCACCTTGTTCTGGGACACCTCTATGAAGCCTCAATCTCCTCATCTGTCAAATGGGGATAATAACACCCACAGACCAGCCTGCGATATTCATTGTGAGACTTCTTTTTTTTTCTATTTTTTTTTTTATTGCATTTTAGGTTTTGGGGTACATGTGAAGAACATGCAAGACTGTTGCATAGGTACACACGTAGCAGTGTGATTTGCTGCCTTCCTCCCCATCACCTATATCTGGCATTTCTCCCCATGCTATCTCTCCCTAACTCCCCACCTCCCGCTGTCCCTCCCCATTTGCCCCCACCAGACCCCAGTGTGTGATGCTCCCCTCCCTGTGCCCATGTGTTCTCATTGTTCAACACCCGCCTGTGAGTGAGAACATGTGGTATTTGATTTTCTGTTCTTGTGTCAGTTTGCTGAGGATGATGGTTTCCAGGTTCATCCATGTCCCTACAAAGGACAGGAGCTCATCGTTTTTGATTGCTGCATAATATTCCATGGTATATATGCGCCACATTTTCCCAGTCCAGTCTATCATCGATGGGCATTTGGGTTGGTTCCAGGTCTTTGCTATTGTAAACAGTGCTGCAATGAACATTCGTGTGCATGTGTCCTTATGGTAGAACGATTTATAGTCCTTTGGCTATATACCCAGTAATGGGATTGCTGGGTCAAATGAAATTTCTATTTCTAGGTCCTTGACGAATCGCCACACTGTCTTCCACAATGGTTGAACTAATTTACACTCCCACCAACAGTGTAAAAGTGTTCCTGTTTCTCCACATCCTCTCCAGCATCTGTTGTCTCCAGATTTTTTAATGATCGCCATTCTAACTGGCGTGAGATGGTATCTCAATGTAGTTTTGATTTGCATTTCTCTAATGACCAGTGATGATGAGCATTTTTTCATATGTTTGTTGGCCTCATGTATGTCTTCTTTTGTAAAGTGTGTGTTCATGTCCTTCACCCACTTTTGAATGGGCTTGTTTTTTTTCTTGTAAATCTGTTTTAGTTCTTTGTAGATTCTGGATATCAGCCCTTTGTCAGATGGGTAAACTTCAAAATTTTTTCCCATTCTGTTGGTTGCGGATTCATTCTAATGACTGTTTCTTTTGCCGTACAGAAGCTGTGGAGTTTGATTAAGTCCCATTTGTCTATTTTGGTTTTCGTTGCCAATGCTTTTGGTGTTTTGGTCATGAAGTCCTTGCCTACGCCTATGTCCTGAATGGTTTTGCCTAGATTTCCTTCTAGGGTTTTTATGGTGTTAGGTCTTTTGTTTAAGTCTTTAATCCATCTGGAGTTCATTTTAGTGTAAGGTGTCAGGAAGGGGTCCAGTTTCTGCTTTCTGCCGGTGGCTGGCCAGTTTTCCCAATGCCATTTATTAAACAGGGACTCCTTTCGTGACCCCCCCTTTTTTTTGAGATGGAGTCTCGCGCTGTCACCCAGGCTGGAGTGCAGTGGCAGTGTTGGGGTCCGGCACGTCTACTGGGGGGCTACTGACCTGCAGGAGTCCCCGAGACCGCCAACATAGATGTCTCATTCAACCTGAGGGAGAGAGTGTGCGGAAGTGAAAGAAAAAGGAAAAACGGAGTCTGGAGGGCTGGCTTAGGCTATGTCCAAGCAGCAATTTTATTTTTGCAATATGTTCCATTATATACTTTTCTGAAGTTAATGTTGTTTACGCCAGATCAACATACTTAAGTTACAGTAAGCAAGTTATGCCCACTAAGTTATGCCCAGTAAGTAAGTAAGTAAGTTACGCCCAGTAAGTAAGTTAAGCCCAGTAAGTAAGTTACGCCCAGTAAGTTACAGTTACACCCAGTAAGTTATGGTAAGTAAGTTACCAAGTGTAAATACTTAAGTTAATATTTTACAATGAAGGTAACAAGGGTCCAAAATGAACACAATGAAGCAATAAACCATAAGGAGCCGAAAGTGGACACAATGCCTCCCAAGTCCTCATATCCATAAGGTAATGTCTGTTAACTATTTAGAATAACATAGTCTCTCTCTCGGTTCCTGCTTTCCCTCAGCTCGACTCCTCCAACCGGGATCTGTGTCTGGGCTCAAGTTCACCATATAGCGAGGCCCATTTCCTAGGGACCTCACATTGGAGTGATCCCCACAGATCCCTCATGGCAGGATCTTGGCTCACTGTAATCTCCACCTCTGGGGTTCAAGCAATTCTCCTGCCTTAGCCTCCGAAGTAGCTGGGACTACAGGCACGTGCCACCACGCCCAGCTAATTTTTTTGTATTTTTAATAAAGACAGGGTTTCACCATGTTGGCCAGGATGGTCTTGATCTCCTGACCTCGTGAACCACCCGCCTCGGCCTCCCAAAGTGCTTGGATGACAGGCATAAGCCACCGCGCCCGGCCCATTGTGAGACTCTTATGGCTGGAAATGAGAGTTGGCTGTGGAGCCCCCCAGCTGGCTGCCTGCCTGGTCACCATGCCCTCTTTGAAGACACCTCTGCACAGTGGGTGTGGACACGAACTCTGGAGCCGGTGGCTTGGGTCAGGTTTGGCTCCGCTTCTTGGCTGTCACTGTTTACTCCTAGGTAAGCCGCTTGGCCTCTCTGGGCCGCACTTCCCTCTGTAAAGCAAACATGGTGGCACCACCTCTCCATGAGGAGGCCATGAGGGCTGAGCTGGGAAACGCCACAGGAACAATATTATCGCTGCTGGAAGCCCTTTATATTTGGGCCATGCCCATCCCCTCAGCGTGAATCAGGCTGGAAACAAGTCCTCTAGCATCCTCTTCTCTTTTGCCCCTGATAAGCTAGAGGTGGGCCTGGGGTCCTGTTCTCATCCATGACACATAAGGGAAAATGTGCAGAGGCTCCTGGGACTTCCCCCTCTGATGAAAGAGAGAGCAGAAGAAAGCCTCATGGCCTCTGCCCTTGAGGACTGGGGCTGGGGACTTTGGCAGCTGCTGTGAGACCACAGCAAAGGTTCTGCCCATGGTGCTTCCAGAAAATTCCTTCCCACCATCTTGTAGGAAATCAGTCCCTTTCCCAATCCTGAATAATAAGAAAAATCAGTCAATAAGGCTGGGTGCGTTGGCTCACCCCTGTAAAATCCTAGCACTTTGGGAGGCCGAGGTGAGTGGATCACCTGAGGTCCGGAGTTTGAGACCAGCCTGGCCAACATGGTGAAACCCTGTCTCTACTAAAGATACAAAAAATTAGCCAGGCGCGGTGGCAGTCACCGGTAGTCCCTGCTAGTCAGGAGGTTGAGGCAGGAGAATCGCTTGAACCTGTGAGGCAAGGTTGCAGTGAGCCGAGATCGTGCTATTGCACTGTAGCCGGGGTGACAAGAGCAAAACTCCGTCTCAAAAAAAAAAAAAATTAATTGATAGATGGAGAAAAAGGGGAAAAGTAGGATTCTCATTGCGGAAACAAACTTAATCAACATAGAGAGCTTACTGGTTCAACAGAACGCACTGATGTCAAGTCAAAAGCTAGGGCAGGCTGGGCACCAGGGCTCACACCGGTAATCCCGGGCGCGGGGGCTCACACCTGTAAACCCAGCATTTTCGGAGGCCAAGGCGAGCAGATCACCCGAGGTCAGGAGTCCAAGATCAGCCTGGCTAGCCTATAGTAAAACCCCATCTCTACTAAAAATACAAAAATTAGCCGGGTATGATGGCGCATGCCTGTAATCCCAGCTATGCGGGAGGCTGAGGCAGGAGAATCGCTTGAACCCAGGAGGCAGAGGTTGCAGTGAGCCAAGATTGGACCACTGTACTCCAGCTGGGGCAACAGAGCAACACTCCATCTCAAAGAAGAAAGAAAGAAGTAACCAGGCCACTGCACTCCAGCTTGGCCAATAGAGTGAGACCCCATCTCAAAAAAAAAAAAAGAAAGAAAGAAGGCTAGGGCAGGCAGCGCTGACACATGGAGCTGAAGGTGAAGGTCAACATTGCTGGAACCGGGACAGAAGTGCGTGGGAGAGAACCAGCCCGTCTTGCCTGTGGCTGTGCCCTGTTGTGTGTGCCTGCCCTGGGCCCTGCCTCTGCCAAACGGTGAGTTACTCTCAAAAGTAAACGTTGTTGAGGTTACACACATGGTATACTTTATCCAAATCCTATGAGTGGTATCCTAAGAAATATGCAGTAAGTCCTCAAACCGGCAAAGTCCAGGTGTAATTCTGCCCATTAGCACTGCTAACCTCCCTGACAGCTCTCAGATGCGCATGTTACTTCAATCCTACCCAATGTATTTGCTGGGATTTTCCAGAGACTGAGTATTCACCGTGGGCTGCGGTTTTTTGTGAAGCAGATGAAATAGTTTTTTTGTTTTTTTTTTGAGACGGAGTTTCGCTCTTGTTACCCAGGCTGGAGTGCAATGGCGCGATCTCCGCTCACCGCAATCTCTGCCTCCTGGGTTCAGGCAATTTTCCCGCCTCAGCCTCCTGAGTAGCTGGGATTACAGGCACGTGCCACCATGCCCAGCTAATTTTTTGTATTTTCAGTAGAGATGAGGTTTCACCATGTTGACCAGGATGGTCTCGATCTCTTGACCTCGTGATCCACCCGCCTCGGCCTCCCAAAGTGCTGGGATTACAGGCTTGAGCCACCGTGCCCGGCCGCAGATGAAATAGTTTCACCATTAAAGAAGTCATCTGGGCTGGGTGCGATGGCTCACGCCTGTAATTCCAGCTCTTTGGGAGGCCAAGGTGGGCAGATGGCTTGGGCCCAGGAGTTCGAGACCAGCCTGAGCAACATGGTGAAACCCCATCTCTACTAAAAATACAAAAACCTAGCTGGGTGTGGTGGGTGCACGCCTATCATCCCAACTACTCAGGAGGCCGAGGTGGGAGGATCACCAGAGCCTAGGAGGTTGTGTCTGCCACGAGCGGTGATTGTGCCAATGCACTCCAGCCTGGGTGACAGAGTGAGATCCTGTGTCAGAAAATAAAATTAAAAAAAAAAATTAAGGCCAGAAGCAGCGGCTCTCGCCTGTAATCCCAGCACTCTGAGAGGCCGAGGCAGGCAAATCACCTGAGACCAGGAGTTCGTGGCCATCCTGACCAACATGGAGAAATCCCGTCTCTACTAAAAAAACAGAAGTAGCCAGGCGAGGTGGTGCATGCCTGTAATCCCGGCTACCTGGGAGGCAGAGGCAGGAGAATCGCTTGAACCCAGAAGGCAGAGGTTGCAGTGAACCAAAATTTCGCCATTGCACTCCAGCCTGGGCAACAAGAGCAAAACTCCGTCAAAAAAAAAAAAAAAATTAGAAAAGTAACATTGGAGACAAACCTCAAAGGCATTACGCTCAGTGAAGTAAGTCCAACACAAAGGATAAACACTGTGTGATTTCACTTTTCTGAGGTCCCTGCAGAAGTCAAACCCATAAAGACAGACAGGAGGATGGATGGTGGGTGCCAGGGGCTGGGGGAAGGGAAACGGAGTTAGCATTTAATGAGCACAGAGATCCCGTTTTGCAAGATGAAAACGTCTGGAGCTGGATGGTGGTGATGGTTTCACAACACTGTGAAAGTATCTAACGCCTCAGAACTGCGCACTTAAAAACGGCTCAGACGGGAAAGTTTGTGTGATGTGTATTTTACCACAAAATGAAAAATGAAAAAGCAGCTGGGTGCGGCGGCTCACACCTGCAATCCCAGCACTTTGGGAGGCTATGGTGCATGGATCACGAGGTCAAGAGATCAAGACCAGCTTGGCCAACATGGTGAAACCCTGTCTCTACTAAAAATACAAAAGTTGCCGGGCGAAGTGGCTCACGCCTATAATCCCAGCACTTTGGGAGGCCGAGGCGGGCGGATCACGAGGTCAAGAGATCAAGACCAGCTTGGCCAACATGGTGAAATCCCATCTCTACTAAAAATACAAAAATTAGCCGGGCATGGTGGTGCGTGCCGCCTGTAGTCCCAGCTACTCAGGAGGCTGAGGCAGGAGAATCGCTTGAACCCAGGAGGCGGAGGTTGCGGTGAGCCGAGATCGTGCCACTGCACTCCAGCCTGGGTAACAAGAGTGAAACTCCATCTCAAAAAAAATAATAATAATAAAATAAAATAAAAAATAAAAATACAAAAGTGAGCCTGGCGTGGTGGCACATGCTTGTAGTCCCAGCTACTCAGGGGGCTGAGGCAGGAGAATTGCTTGAACCCAGGAGGGGGAAGTTGCAGTGAGCCAAGATCATGCCACTGCACTCCAGCCTGGCAACAGAGTGAGACTCTGTCTCAAAATAAATAAATAAAATCTACTAGTGAGGACAACATAGTGAGACCCTGTTTCACAAAAAACTGAAAAGTGAAAGCCAGGAGTGGTGGCTCATCCTTGTAGTCTCAGCACTTTGGGAGGTTGAGGTGAGCGGATCATTTGAGATCAGGAGTTTAAGACCAGCATGGCCAACATGCCAAACTCCTTTGCTACTAAAAATACAAAAATTAGCTGGGTGCGGTGTTGCATGCCCGTAATCCCAGCTACTCGGGAGGCCAAGGCAAGAGAACTGCTTGAACCTGAGAGGCAGAGTTTACAGTGAGCCTAGGTCATGCCACTGCACTCCAGCGTGGGCAACAGAGCAAGACTCCATCTCAAAAAATGAAATAAAATAAAAAATGAGGCCAGACATACTGGCTCACTCCTGTAATCCCAGCACTTTGGGAGGCTGTGGCAAGCAGATCACCTGAGGTCAGGAGTTCAAGACTAGCCTGGCTAATATGGTGAAACCTCGTCACTACTAAAAATACAACAATTATCCAGGTGTAGTGGCGAGTGTCTGTAGTCCCAGCTACCAGCGAGGCTGAGGCAGGAGAATCGCTTGAACCCAGGAGGTGGAGGTTGCAGTGAGAGGAGATGGCACCACTGCACTCCAGCCTGGGTGACAGAGGGAGACTCCGTCCCAAAAAAAGGGCTGAGGGTGGTGGCATGTGCCTATAGTCCAAGCTACTCTAGAGGCCGAGGTGGGAGGATCACTTGAGCCTGGGAGTCTGAGGCTGCAGTCATCTGTGCTTGTGCCACTGCCCTCCATCCTGGGCGTCGGAGCAAGACCTTGTCTCAAACAAACAAACAAGCAAACAACCCTACACTCTTCCTGTTGCCCAACTTGAGGATGCTTTGGGCTTAGTCCTAAGACATTTTCCACAACTGAAATATTTATGATGAAATAAAGATTAAGATTATGGGATAGGACAATTAAACTTTTAAAGGTTGGAATTTGTGGAATTATTCTAAGATTTTTAAAATCACTGTAATTTGGCACTTATTGTCTACTAATATTCTATTAATGTTTTCTATTATAAAACGCCTATATCAGGTGGAGATTTTTATATCATTAAAATATGTAACACTGGCCGGGCGCAGTGGCTCATGCCTGTAATGCCAGCACTTTGGGAGGCCAGGGCGGGCACATCACTTGAGGCCAGGAGTTGAAGACCAGCCTGGCCAACATGGTGAAACCCAGACTTTACTAAAAATACAAAAATTAGCCGGGCATGGTGGCGAATGACAGTAGTCCCAACTACTTGGGAGGCCGAGGCAGGAGAATCACTTCCAGCAGATGGAGGTTGCAGTGAGGTGAGATCGAGCTACTGCACTCCAGCCTGAAGGGTCTGTCTCAAAAAAAAAAAAAAAAAAAAGCAATATTGTCAAAATATATTGGTTTATAATAAGAAACCATGCACTTCTGATTTGAAAACATTTTTTTTTACAGAAAGTCCCTGAACCTGCTTATTAGGGTCACCCATTTTTTACAAGCACGAAAACACAATGTTTTTTAAAAAATACAAGACAACTTGGGGTTTGGGGAATTCTGATTTCTCATGCCCATGTCTTTTCTTTTTCTACATCTGCAACAGATTTATTTCTGTAAAGGAAAGGATTCTGAGATAAAACAACATGGGGCAGAAGTATGGAATCAAAAATTGGACTGAGCGAGATGGCTCACACCTGTAATCCCAGCACTTGGGGAGGCAGAGGCGAGTGGATCACCTGAGGTCAGGAGTTCCAGACCAGCCTGGAAACTCTTGGAAGGCTGTGCCCACTGGGAACCCATCTGGTCCCACTCCTCGTCCCCCCTTCTCCCTCCTCCCCTCCCCCTCCCCCTCCCCAGTTCCCTTCCCCTCCTCCCTCCTGCCTCCCGTTCCCCTTCCCCCTTCCCCCTTCCCCCTCCCTGTCCCCATCCTCCCTCCTTGTCCCCCTCCCCTTCCCCTCCTCCTCCTCCTCCTCCTTCCTTCTCCCTTCCTCCTCTCCCCCTCCCTTCCTCCTCTCCCCCTCCCTCCTCTTCCCCCTTTCCCCTCCTCCCTTCCTCCTCTCCCCTCCCCTCCTCTTCCCCGCTTTCCCCTCAACCCCTCGCAGGCTTGTTAAGTGAACAGTAAACACCCGTGTCTGTGTTCACACCTTTGGTTAGCTGACTGATACTGCGGGCAATAGCAGTACAACCATGAAAGCTCTTTCCTTTCTTCCTAACAGTCTCTTCTTTTTTTTGGTAGAGAGAGACAGGGAGTGGGGAAGAGGGGGGTGGGGCCTCACTGTGTTGCCCAGGCTGGTCTTGAACTCAAGCGGTCCTCCCACCTTGGCCTCCCCAAATGCTGAGATTACAGGCGTGAGCCATTGTGCCCAAACAGTGACACTTTTTCTTTCTTTTTTCTTTAATACCAGCTAACTTGAACAGATGAGACACTTCTTAAAATTACCTTCTTTTTTCTTTTTCTTCTCTTTTTTATTTCTGAGACAGAATTTCACTCTCACTCAGGCTGGAGTGAAGTGGTTCGATCTTGGCTCACTGCCACCTCCACCCCTCCCCCTCCAGGTTCAAGTGATTCTCTTGCCTTAGCCTTTGGAGTAGCTGGGATTAGAGGCGCCCGCTACCACGCCTGGCGAATTTTTATATTTTTAGTAGAGATGCAGTTTTGCCTCATTGAGCAGGCTGGTCTTGAACTCCTGACCTCAGGGGATCCACCCACCTTGGCCTCCCAAAGTGCTAGGATTATAGGCATTAGCCACCAAGCCCGACCTCTTTTTTCTTTTTTAAATCTCTTTTTATTTTTTATTTTTTGAGATGGCTCACTCTGTTGACCAGGCTGGAGCAGAGTGGCATGATTTCAGCCTACTGCGGCCTTGACCTCCTGGACTTGAGGGATCCTCCCGCCTCAACCTCCCGAGTGCTAGGACTAACAGCATGTGCCACTGAGATGGGCTTATTTTTTTACTTTTTGTAGAGATGGGCGTCTCCCTATGTTGCCCAGGCTGGTCTTGAACTTCTGGGCTCAAGGGACCTTCCTACCTCGGCCTCCCTAAGTGCTGGGATTATAGGCATGAGCCACCACGCCTGGCCAGTGAAACTGGTTAAAATTACTCTTTTCTTCATAGAGGATGTGACAACGGTTGGATGTTGCAATTGTATTCTTTTCATTCATTCATCCAACAGACATTCTGGTGTGGAGCCACTTTGTGCCAGGCACCGGGCCAGGCGCTGAGAATAGGCAATAAATCAAGACATCAGAATCCGTAGTCTCAGCAGTTACACAAATGAAGAAGCAAGAGATGGGCATCTGGTTTTGAAAAGTGGTGTGTGCTGCGGGCAGTGACAGCTCTTTAAAGGGGTGCGTGTTAATTGGATCTGCTAAATAGAGAGGCAGAGTGGAGTTGCCCTGCGGCTGTGAGCTCTGCTCAGTCTCCTAAGAAGGGAGGCCCTCCAGCTCCTCCTGTCACATGGGAAATGCTATGAGCTTCTCCCAAAAGAAGCCAGAGAGAGGCGGACAGACTCACGGGGGAGTAGCCACAGATGGGTGGCTTAAACAGATGATGATTCTCACACATTCTGGGGCTGATTGTGGTGTCAAAAGGTGGGCTCCTCTCTCCCTGGATGGCCGACTGCTCCCTGTGCCCTCATATGGTCATCCCTCTGTGTGCATCTGTGTCCTAATCTCTTCTGATAAGGACACACGTCCTGTGGGATTAAGATCCACCCTAACAGACTCACTTGAATTTAATCTCTGCTGTAAAGACCCGATTTCTAAATACAGTCGATTTCCAGGGTACTGGAGGTTAGGGCTTCAACCTCAGAAATGGAGGAAGTGGGGGCTCTTCGGGCCATACCAGCCCGCCTCAACAGTGTCCGTGGCCATCTCTGGTGCAGACGCATGGGACTCCTCCCCCACCTTCAGCATCAGCGCCTGGCTACCACATTTCCATTTTCCAGACAAGAGAGCTGACAAGCCTAAGGCAGACCTGCCAGGGATGAGACTCAAAAATCCCTGAATACATTTTACCCTATTGAGACCCTCATTTTAAAAATGAAACTGAGAAAATAAAAAAAGAAGTAAAGAAAAAAAAAAAATGAAACCGAGGAAGCCGGGCACAGTGGCTCATGTCAGTAATCCCAGCACTTCCAAAGGCCGAGACTTTCCATCTCTACTAAAAATAAAAAAAAATTAGCCGGGCGTGGTGGCGCGTGCCTGTAGTCCTAGCTACTCGGGAGACTGAGGCACGAGAATTGCTGGAGCCTGGGAAGTGGAGGCAGAGGCAGCAGTAAGCCAAGATCGTGCCACTTCACTCGAGCCTGGGCAACAGAGCAAGATTCCATCTCAAATTAAATCAATAAATATGAAACTGAGAACACCCCAGCTGGGAGTAGATTCTTAGGCTAAATAACCCCTTCACACACAGACACACACTTTTTCCGTTTGAGAGCAGTCACTGTATATTAACTGACCGGATTACAAAAACCATCATGCAGCCACCATAGTTCACTCTTCTGATAGGCCTTCCCTGCTCTTCCCTGCTGACAGCACCTCCACCTTCTTCAACATGGATGGGCTTTTTCTTCACTCCACCTGGTGGAAAGGATAATTTGAAGGGCCATGGGAGGTTACTTGCTTCTTTCTGTTTTTCATTTTTATTTTTGAGACAGAGTCTTGCTCTGTTGCCCAGGTTGGAGTGCAGTGGCGAAATCTCAGCTCACTGCAACCTCCGCCTCCCAGGTTCAAGCAATTTTCCTGCTTCAGCCTCCTGAGTAGCTAGAAATACAGGCATCCACCACCACAGCTGGCTAATTTTTATACTTTTAGTTAGAGACAGAACTGCACCATGTTGGCCAGGCTGGTCTTGAACACCTGACCTCAGATGATCCACCCGCCTTGGCCTCCCAAAGTGCTGGGATTACAGGCGTGAGCCACAGCGCCTAGCCTTTACTTGCTTCTCTGGAGCATTTTCCTGTGATAGAGATCTCATGAATCAGATCCTCCATGCAGATGGTACCATACTGACCAAGAGACCGAGCAATGAAAGAGTTACCTGTCAGGGTAAATCCCTATTTTCACATGACATTTTTCACTGCCTTGCCTTAAAGAATATTGCAGAGTCATTCCCTTACATCATGTGACATTTCTGTTGCTTTGAGGCAGAGTTTTGCTCGGTCTCCCAGGCTGTGGTGTAGTGGCACAATCGTGGCTCACTGCAGCCTTGATCTGGGCTCAGGCAATCCTCCCACCTCAGCTTCCCGAGTAGCTGGGACCAGAGGCACATGCCACCCCACCCAGCTTTTTTTTTTTGAGACGAAGTCTCACTCTGTTGCCAGGCTGGAGTGCCGTGGTGCAATCTCGGCTCACTGCAACCTCCGCCTACCAGGTTCAAGTGATTCCCCTGTCTCAGGGGAAATCCTGAGTAGCTGGGACTACAGGCGCCTGTCACCACCCTCGGCTGATTTTTTTTGTATTTCAGTAGAGACAGGGTTTCACCACATTAGCCAGGATAGTCTCAAACTCCTGACCTTGTGATCCATCCACCTCAGCCTCCCAAAGTGCTGAGATTATAGGCGTGAGCCACCTTGCCCAGCCAATTTTTGTATTTTTAGTAGAGATGGGGTTTTGCCATGTTGCCCAGGCTGGTCCCAAACTCCTGGGCTCAAGCGATCCACCCATCTCGGCCTCCCAAAGTGCTGGGGTTACAGGCATGAGCCATCGCGCCCAGCTGGAGCTGTAGGTTTTTGGCCACAGTTTGCTGTCACGTGTAGCGGGTATCAGGTTCTTGATCCTGGCTGTCACCTTTCCCTCGCCTTGCGTTCCCACCGTGTTTGGGAAGGAAGCTGTGGTCTGCTTGCGACTTGCACACTTCCACCCATCTGTGCTTTACGTTGCAGTAGGCTTAGTGTGGTTGGGTCTGTTCAAATGTGGAAAGTCCCCACATATCAGCCTAGCGCAGTGGCTCCTGCCTATAATCCCAGCGTTTTGGGAGGTGGAGGTGGGCGGATCACCTGAGGTCAGGAGTTTGAGACCAGCCTGGCCAACATGGTAAAACCCCGTATCTACAAAAATACAAAAATTAGCCGGATATGGTGGCAGGCACCTATAATTCCAGCTACTCCGGAGGCTGAGGTTGGAGAATTGCTTGAACCCTAGAGGCAGAGATTGCAGTGAGCGGAGATCGTGCCATTGCACTCCAGCCTGGGCGTCAGAGTGACACGCCCATCTCAAAAAAGAAAAAAGTCCTATGTCCTAACGTATCAAGGAAACATGTCCCATGAAGGGAGGCTTAGGAAACTGCCCCTGCCTGCGGCATCAGTGCCCGTGCCCCCAGCCCGCCCTCCTCATCTCCCCCACCCTGCTCCCCACCACCTAGGACCCCACTGATGCCTCAGGCCCCGGAAGCCTCTCCCTCTGCACTTTCTCCTCACCCTGAGATGGCAAAATGACTGCTCACAACTCAGCCAGGATGGATGGAGGACATCGTATTGTTCCTCTAGCCCAGCATTCTGAGAACCCTCTGGCTGCGATTCAGAACAAAGAGGGAGAAACGAGGCCTGTTTCTTGGGGCAGTGGAGGTGGGGATTTTTTTTTCTTTTTAATTTGGATTGAAGTCTTTAGCTCTGAGTAATGGTTGACTTGTGCCAGAGAAGGCGGCACCTGTGAACACGGATGGAGCCGAGAAGGCCTGAGCCTGGGGTTTAGGAGCCGCTCTGAGAGTTGGAGCTGCAGGAAGGAGCCACGGAGCTCCCGGGGGAGTGGGGCCCATGGGCGGCGTCTCGAGCCAGCAGCCAATACTACTCCCGAGATGGCTCCAACCAGGACACAAAAGGAACCCATGTTTGTGCCGGGAAGCGTTGCCACGGCAGATTTCCAAGAACTGATCCTCAAAGAGAAGCCAGGCAGGGCTCCCAGGCCTGGCTCTGCCAACACACAGACTGGCACTCCTAAGCCCCTGAGCACCGCCGCCTCCCGGAGGAGCCTGACCCTGTTAGCGAGTTGTACTCCAGGGTTCCAGGCTCTTCACATGGGCGGAATGAACACGCGTGGGAATCACGGCGAGGATTCTCAAGCTCCTTGCCAACATGGTAAAGTTGTAGGGTAGATCCTTCCCACGACAGGCAAAGGCAGCCCTCACCCAAGACTGAGCACGCAGATGGTTAGAAATAGCCCAGAGTCCGGATCACCTGAGGTCAGGAGTTCAAGACCAGCCCGACCAACACAGAGAAACCTCGCCTCTCCTAAAAATACAAAATCAGCTGGGTGTGGTGGCACATGCCTGTAATTCAAGCTACTTGGGAGGCTGAGGCAGGAGAATCACTTGGACCCAGGAGGCAGATTGTTGGAAATAGATGTTGGAAATAAATCCTTGGTGCCGCAAAGAAAAATCAGCACTGAGACAAAGGATCTCTCAGCAAGGCAATTTTTACTTCCTTGGCTGCAAGAAGGGCACCTTCGCTGGCCATCTTGCCAAGAGAGTACAAAGACTAAAGGAACACACTTATCCCTCACGCATTTGAGGTCGTCCTTACTGCTGTGTCTGATCTCCGTTGGCTGGAGGCAGACCTCACAATCTAAATTAAAACCTGATTGGCTAATAACAAAACTTTTCTCAATGGTAAAAGCAATGGAGGGCTGGGACATGCCTGTGAGCACGTCCAGCACAGATACCTTGGTGAAAGTACAAGGACACAGAATATACTATGTGCCTGTAAGCGTGGCATCTCAAACAGCTACACAGGATAGGGCTTCACAAAGTTATTAGCACACTTATTCTTTAACAAGAAAAAAACTTTAAAGAGGAACATTTCTACTTCCCACACAGAGATTGTGGTGAGCCAAGATTGCGCCATTGCACTCCAGCCTGGGCAACAAGGGTGAAACTCCACCTCAAAAAAAAGAAAGAGAAAGAAAGAGAGAAAGAGAGAGAGAGAGAGAGAGGGAGGGAGAGAGGGAGGGAGAGAGGGAGGGAGGGAGGGAGGGACGGAAGGGAAAGAAGGAGCGAGCCCAGGGCCATGTGGTGGTATGTCCCTGTAGTCCCAGCTACTCTGGAGGCTGAGGCAGGAGAGTTGCTTGGGCAGAGTTTGCAGTGAGCCGAGACTGAGCCACTGCACTCCAGCCTGGGCAATAGTGGGAGACCCCGTCTCAAAAAATAAAAAACGAAATAGCCCAGGGCCAACGTAGAGTGGCAGAGGGGCCCGAGGGCGGGGGTGGTGTGGGGTCAGGAGGGAGGACTCATCCTCACTGTGGCTGGGGCTGGAGGTCTATCCATGAGCTTCCACCTGTGTGTCCACCTGTCTCGGTCTCCAACACGAAGCAGGTGCTCGGCCGTAATTCTGGGGCAATTGCTGCCCATGGAGGCCTCCTAGCTGCCCAGCCAAGGTGTCCAGGCAGCCGTTTGCTTCGTGTTCTTCACTCCATAGTCCAATCAAACGAAATCCACTTGAATTATGGGAGTTCTTTCTGTGCTGGCTGGATGCCTCACTGTGATGCAGCCCACGCTGTGGTCTCCTTTAAACCAGGCCAAGAAGGGTCCAGATCACCCCTGCAGGACCTCGTTCATTTTGGTGGCAATGCTGTCTTGAGGGTCTACAGAGGAAGAACTGGGCCAGGCAGGATCTGGGGAGAAGGTGAACCTTAAACACCAACGACACCTGTGGATTCTTTCATTACTAGGTGAGAGGTGCCCCACAGGACAAGGACAGGGTACAACAAGGGGCGAACCACTCTGCAAGCTCTGAGCTAGTCTGACGGGAGAGGGCAGTGGGCAAGTGTGCTCTGTGATGGCAGCACAGGAGGGAAGACCCAGTCCCCACCCCACTCTCATTCTCAGCTGCATCCTGGCAAACTCAGGCCACAGCCCAGAGGCCCCTCTCCTCCACCCTACTGAGCAGCTGAGGGAGGGGGGCGGTTGGAGGGGGAATGAGATGTGGCCCCTGCCCTGAGACAGAGGCAATACCATGAACATCCTCACACTATACGGGGCCTTAAAGTTTTGATCGCGGACTGTGACCACTAAGTAAATTCTGACTAGTAGGTGAATAGTGGCCCCCAAAAAGATACATTCATGTCCCAACCCTTGGTACCTGTGAATATGACCTTGTGCACAACAAGGGTCTTTGGCCAGGTGGGGTGGCTCACTCCTGTAATCTCAGCACTTTGGGAGGCCAAGGCGAGTGGATCACCTGAGGTCAAGAGTTCGAGACCAGCCTGACCAATATGGTGAAACCCTGTCTTTATTAAAAATACAAAAATTTAGCTGGGTATGGTGGCATGTGCCTGTAGTCCCAGCTACACTAGCGAGGCTGAGACAGGATAATTGCCTATATTCTGGGAGGTGGAGGTTCCAGTAAGCGCCACCTCACTCCAGCCTGGGCAACAGACTGAGACTCTGTCTCCAAACACACACACACACACACACACACACACACACACACACACACTCACACACACAGAAGGGTCTTTGCAAATGTAATTGACTTAGGGATCTCAAGTTGAAACCATCCTGGATTTAGAGAGGGCCCTAAATACAATGACTGTGTCCTTATCAGAAGAAGAAAGGACACAGAGGCCAGGCTCGGAGGCTCATACCTGTAATCCCAGCACTTTGTGAGGCCAAGGTGGGTGGATCACCTGAGATCAGGAGTTTGAGACCAGCCTGACCAGTACGGTGAAACCCCATCTCTACCAAAAATACAAAAATTAGCTGGGGGCCTGTAAGCCCAGCTACTCGGGAGACTGAGACAGGAGAATTGGTTGAACCCAGGAGGCAGAGGTTGCAGTGAGCCGAGATCGTGACACTATACTGCAGCCTGGGTGACAGAGGGAGACTCCATCCCCAAAAAAAGAAGAAGAAAGGATACAGAGACACACAGGGACGAGGCCATGAGAAGACAGGAGAGACAGGAGGGGTGTGGCTGTGAGCCGAGGCATACCGAAGGGTGCCAGCAGCCCCCAGAAGCTGGGAGGGGCCTGGAGCTGATAGACTCCCAGAGCCTGGAAGGAACCCCCTCTGCAGACACCCTGACTTCAGACTTCCAGCCTCCAAAGCCGTGAGAGAATACACATCTGTGTTTAAGCTACTCAGTCTGTGGTCATTTATTACAGCAGCCCCAGGAAATGAACACACTATCTACTTTTTTGCACAGGGTCTTCCCCAGGTTGGGTGCAGTGGCACAATCAGGGCTCACTGAAGTACTGACCTCCGGGGCTCCAGCGATCCTCCCACCTTAGCCTTCCAAGTAGCTGGGACTACAGGCGCACACCATCATGCCCGGCTCATTTTTGTATATTTTGTAGAGATGAGGTCTCACCATGTTGACCAGGCTGGTCTTGAACTCCTGAGCTCAAACAATCCTCCCACTTTAGCCTCCCAAAGTGCTGGAATTACAGGCGTGAACCACCGTACCTGGCCAGGAAATGAACACACTCTTGTGCAAATTTATGTGTTTCTACATTGAGTACTCCAGAGTAATATCCTGTGTACATTATGAAACTGTCAGGCCTCCATATGCAAGCCTGGACCCAGAAAGTCTGGAGTCCTGCCTGCCTTGGCTGAGCACCCCCAACCCCAGCTTCGCCATTATCTCTGATCGCCCAGGAGCTTCCCCTCACCCCACCCGGCTATCTTAACTGCTATTATGATAATGTGAACACTCCTCACCCCACCCGGCCGTCTTAACTACTCTTACGCCTTACCCCAGCTGCCACAATAACTGAACTTACGGTAAAGCATACTCCTTGCTCCTACCCCCACCACTGTAACTGATCTTACTCTGTGACACCTCTGCCCCCATCCAGGAGATTTGCCCAACCTATAAAACCAACCTCTATCCCACCGCCCTTCGCTAACGCCCTTTTCGGCCTTTGCCCACCTGCACGCAGGTGAATAAACAGCCCTGTTGCTCACACAAAGCCTGTGTGTGTGGGGGGTCTCTTCATTCAAAGAGGGTGTTTTTTTTTTTTTTTTTTTTTTTGAGACGGAGTTTCGCTCTTGTTACCCAGGCTGGAGTGCAACGGCGCGATCTCGGCTCACCGCAACCTCCGCCTCCTGGGTTCAGGCAATTCTCCTGCCTCAGCCTCCCGAGTAGCTGGGATTACAGGCACGTGCCACCATGCCCAGATAATTTTTTGTATTTTTAGTAGAGACGGGGTTTCACCATGTTGACCAGGATGGTCTCGATCTCTTGACCTCGTGATCCACCCACCTCGGCCTCCCGAAGTGCTGGGATTACAGGCTTGAGCCACCGCGCCCGGCCACAAAGCGCACGTTTTTAACAGAAACCACAAAGCAGTTGGCAGATAGCAAGAGGTGCACCGGCAAGGGGAAGATACAAGCAAAATCCAGAGCTGTCCCGGGCACCTCGGGGCTGAGTGGCAGTGATGCAGCTGACAGGAGCAACGTGGTGCGTGGGTGTCCCTGTTAAGTGATCATTGTTTCAATCTTGCAAAACATCACCTCTGTTGTAGCAAATGAATGAAATTGTTCATAATAAAAGGTTTTTAAAAAGGGGACAAGGTTTGAGCCAGGCATGGAGTTGGCTTTCTGCATGTGCTGTCCTGTGGCTGAGGCAGGTCTCCAAAGTTCTCCGAGCCTCAGTTTCCTCACTGAGCAAGGAGGGGCTGTGGTGGTCCCTCTTTTCATCACTGGAAGGATCAGTACCCGGCCGGGTGGGCACACGTGGTCAGTCGCTGAGCACCCAAAGGAGGAGCTGCTCTCTACCGCAGCTCAGCTCCTTTCCAGGAAGAGAGAAGAATGACTCTCCCCCCATATAACCCAATACTTTCTTATGACATGCCTTATACCTCTGTGTAAATAACCTAAACCCAGAAGGGGCTGGAATGCGCATAGAGCTTCTGTCTCCATCCCTGTGGGTGGCAGAAGAACAGGTTCTTTTTGCCTCGGGCCAATTTCTCACCATCTAATATGAACTCTGGGAACTGGAAGGTGAGAAGGGCTCTCGCTGCCCCCACACACTGGATACTTTTCTTGCTGTGTTTTCTGTGAATATTTCCACACAATTAGCCAGCATCTGCAGGATGGCACAGGCGGCTGTGAGGAGGCCCTCAGCCTTGGTTAATCAAGCCACCCTGGTGGCTTGAGAACACCTCCCCACTGCTCCCCAGGTTCCAACACACCTGGGGTAAAGTCTGTAGTTCACGCTACTCTTACTGGCCTTCTCTGTGGCCCTCAGATCTGCCGGGCTGGTTCCTGGCTCAGGGCCTTTGCGCTCATTGCTTTCCCTGCCCAGGACACTCCGAGCCAGCCCATCACGATGCTGATATCTTGCAGCCACTGAGCTCTCAGGCCATGAAGTTGCCTATTCCAGGAGGTCGTCCTGCCAAGCAGCCCCGTCCTCTGGCTTGGCTCTTTTTCTGTTTTCTGCACTCTTTGCTCACTGCGAGCCTCTGTCCTGCTTGGGGAGGGAGAAGCCAGGAGTCTCAGGCTTGAGGACATGAGCCTGCCGATTCAACCGGGGCAAACCTGTGCTGTTTTGCAAGACCAGGTGCTGCGGACACAGGGTGGGCAACAAGACACAGCTTCCACCCTCCAGGAAGCTACATTCCACGGTGAAAAAACACAGAAGGGAGGGGGCAGGGTGTTCTGGCAGCAGCATGAGGGAAGTAGGGAGGCTTTCCTGGAAGGAGTGACTTTAAGGTAAAACAGCAAGGATGAGTAAGAGCTTGTCACGTGAGCCCAGTGGGGAGAGGGCCCCAGGCAGAGGACAAGTAAGCGTGAAGGCTGGGCATGTGGTGTCCATGGAGGCCGGGGGTGTCACATGGTTTGACTCTGTGTCCCTACTGAAATCTCAGGTCAAATTGTAATGCCACAGGTCAAGGGAGAGGCTGGTGGGCGGTGATTGGATCATGAGGGGATTTCCCCTTGCCGTACTCATGATAGTGCATGCATTCTCATGAGATCTGGTGGTGAGAAAGCGTAGGGCACGTCCCCTTTGCTCTCTCTCTCTCCGGTGAAGATGTACTTGCTTCCCTTCACCTTCCACTGTGGTCCTGTTTCCTGAGGCCTCCGGGTCATGCTTCCTGCTGTGCATGTAGAACTGTGAGTCAATTAAACCTCTTTTCTTCGTAAATTACCCAGTTTCAAGTAGTTCTTTACAGCAGTGTGAGATCGGCCTAGTACAGGGTTTCTTCACTTCATCCTTCTTTTTCTTTTTTTGAGAGAGAGTCTTGCTCTGCTGCCCAGGCTGCAGGGCAGTGGGGCAACCTCAGCTCACTGCAATCTTGCCTCCTGGTTCAAGCGATTCTTCTGCCTGAGCCTCCTGAGAAGCTGCCATTACAGATGCCCACCGCCACAACTGACTAATTTTTGTATTTTTAGTAGAGATGAGGTTTCACCATGTTGGCCAAGGTGGTCTTGAACTCCTGACCTCAAGTGATCTGCCTGCCTCAGCCTCCCTAAGTGTAGGGATTACAGGTGTTAGCCACTGCACCTGGCATGGGTCCCTTACCTTCTTCCCAAAAATCCGGGGTTGGGGGACGCTCAGATTTACTCTGCCTCAGATACAAGATGTTCCGCGAGAGGGAAGAAGGATATCCCTTTGTTCCATCCCTTTCTCTTTGATAGGAGCCTGTGGTCTCCAGGACACCCAGAGAACAGCAGAGAAGAGCCCCTGGCTGGGCTGGCACAGCAGCTGCCCCTCAGCATGGACAGAGGCTCCCCTCCTTTCCCAGCTTTCCCACGGGCATCAGGCAGGTTCTTTCCCACCCCAGGTGTGTGAGCTCAGGCCCCCGGCGATGGGGTGTAGGAGAAGATGCAGACACCGGAGGCTCCCACCCACCAGCCAGGCAGGAACTTGCCTAGGGATAATAGGCTTTAGTCACTCCCGAGAAAGATAACGAAGGCCTCTAATAACAACTGAAAAAATAAACCAGAAAACCTCACCACGATGGGGCAGCTGAGCCAGGAAGGGCCAGGCACGCTCCCTCTGAGGCTTTCAGCTGAAAGAAGCTGACCTGAGAAATGAAAGGTGAGGTGAGAAGTGGTGGACAGGCTGCAGGTGGCCTGCAGGGTCAGCACCTCCGGTCTGCAGGGGCTCTTCCAACAGGGTGACCAGGCTGGAAGCCCCCAGCTCTGGGCCCGCCCCTGCCCTTCTTAGGACATGCAGTGCTCAGACCCAGTGTCCGTTCTTGATCCCAGGAGGTGGAGAACAGAGTGTGCAGCCAGGCCCCAGATCCAGAACAACTCAGGCAGCTGGAGCAGCACCCCCACAGGTCCGCTTGAGATCCGCTGACCCTGCTGGAGCCCATTGAGCGGTCAGTGTGAAGCCAGGGGCTCTGCAAGGCGCCGCGCTCTCCAGAGCCGGGTCTCTGAGCCTGGATCCCAGCTCCCTCACCTGCTGTGCGACTTGGCCTCTCTGCGCCTTGCTTTCCTCATCTGCTGTGTTCGTGTAACAGTAGTGTTCCTGCAGGACCTTAGCACTGTGGTACGCTCAGACTCCCGGCGCTTAGGGTTCAGTGAGCAAATCCATGCATGTGAAGTCATGCAGGAAGGGGTCAATAGTTGCAGCTGAAATTGGCTGAAATTGGCACCTTCCTGTCCTGTAAGGAACCTTTCTTTTTTTTTTTTTGACGGAGTTTCGCTCTTGTTACCCAGGCTGGAGTGCAATGGTGCGATCCCAGCTCACCGCAACCTCCGCCTCCTGGGTTCAGGCAATTCTGCCTCAGCCTCCCGAGTAGCTGAAACTACAGGCACGCGCCACCATGCCCAGCTAATTTTTTGTATTTTTAGTAGAGACGGGGTTTCACCATGTTGACCAGGATGGTCTCGATCTCTTGACCTCGTGATCCACCGGCCTCGGCCCCCCAAAGTGCTGGGATTACAGGCATGAGCCACCGCGCCCGGCCCTATAAGGAACCTTTCTCAGCACTGGTGATGGCCACCCTGAGGCAGATGTGCTTGGCTGTGAGTACTGATGCCCACAGGAGACCATGGGTCCCATAAGTGTCTGGGAGAGTTACAGGGAGCAAAATCAGGTATGGGCCCCTAATCTGGAGGGGTTTATAGCCCGATGGGAAGAACTGACAACAGCAAGATGAATATGTAGGAAAAGCCAGTTATTCCACTTGCCTTCAAGAGGCCTGTGAGGGCTGAGCACTGTGGCTCACGTCTGTAGTCCCAGCACTTTGGGAGGCTGAAGCAGTGGATCACTTGAGGCCAGGAGTTTGAGACCAGCCTGGCCAAGATAGTGAAACCCCATCTCTACTAAAGATACAAAAATTAGCTGGGCATGACGGTGCATGCCTCTATTCCCAGCTACTCAGGAGGCTGGGGCAGGAGAATTGCTTGAACCCAAAACGCAGAGGCTGCGGTGAGCCAAGATGAGAACACTGCACTCCAGCCTGGGTGACAAAGCAAGATTGAGTCTCAAAAAACAAACAAGCAAAAAAACAGGTCTACGAGGCCGGGGTCTGAAACGCAAAAGCAAAATTCCACGCAGCCCAGCTTTTCCCACGCAGTCGCCCGACACTGCTCTTGCCGACGTCTCTGGCCAGCTCATCGCGGCATCCAGAGGCTGCACGCGGCTCAGCCCTTCTCTCCTTCACACCCCACAGCACTTGACCCTGTGGGGCCCACACCCTCTTCCATTGCAGGCTGTGACTCAGCCCCCTGGATCCTCTCTAGGGCTCCTTCTCCTCTTCCCTCTCCTCCCGCTCCATCTGCTCTCCCTGGCCAGTCGCAGTCTTTCCTGCATCTCAGTCACCATTTAGACATTGCTGACCCTATACTGAGTTGGATACTGTGCCCCCCAGATTTGGTGTCTATCGGGAACGTGAGCTTGTTTGGAAGGAAGGTATTTGCTGATGTAATTAGTTACATTAAGATGGGGTCACAGTGCAGGAGGGTGTGCCCTAACGCTAATGACTGACGTCGTTATAAGACGGCCACGTGAGCCACAGGAAGAAGGGTGGCCGCATACCGAAACGAGGCAGGGACGGGAATGCAGCGTCGCCGGAGGTTGCCGAAAACCCCCAGAGCTGGAAGAGATGAGGAAGGATTCTTCCCTTGAGCCCTTGGGAGAAGCAGGACTCTGCTGACACACGGATTGCGGACTTCCAGCCTGCAGAGCTAAGAGAAGGCACGTTTCTGTTGCTTTAAGCCACCCATCTCGGGTCATTTGTCAGCCTCAGGAGCTAAGACAGCCTTCACTGTGTCTGGCCACCTCCTCCTGAGCTTCCCACCTGCCGGCCAGACAATTCCTCACCCTCGGACCTTCCAAAACCCACTCTCCCCTGAGATCTCTTCCCTCTCCGGAATTCCTCATCCAGAGGATTGCACCACCGGCTGTGCAAACCAGGACCCGGTCATCACCCGGATCCTCCCTGCCCTCCACCCCTGAAACCCAGTGACTCATCAAGCCCCGCACATTCCACCTCCAGAGTCTTTCTTGGAGAGACTCCAAGAAACAACCAAATGCGATGCTGGGATCTTAATGAGACCCTGGCTCTCAGAACAAAAAACCCAACTATAAAAGGCCATCCTGGAACGCTCGGGACAATCTGGACACAAACTGGGCAGCAGATGTCACTCTTGTTGGGTTTCCGAGGCGTGATAATGGTTCTGTGATTCAGGAGAAAAATGCCCTCGTTCTCAGGAGATGTAGCTGAGGGGCTCAAGGTGAAGCATCACCATGTCGGAAACGGACTTTCAAATGGTTCCGAAAAAGAAAATCCGCCCACCTTGCTACGCCCTGAGAGAGCAAAGCTGGAGATATGAATGATTGTTGATTCTAGAGGGAGGCAAATGGGTCTGTGGTATTGGTCTTTCAACTTTTCAGTAGGGACGAATTTTTCTGGTAAAAAGTTGAGGGGGATCTTCTGACCTTCCTCATTCTCTGCTCTGCTGCAGACCCCAGCGCCCCTCCTACCCAGGGAATCTCTGCTCCAGCTCACCGGCTGGCTTCTGCACACCATCACCACCACCCCCAATCCCACCCACAGTGCAGCCAGAGCTCTCTCTCCAATGCCAGAACTTTCGCATGTCCCTCCCTTGCTGGGAGCCCTCTGGAGCCTGCTGCTGGGTCACGTTGCTTACATAATCCGGGAGGTCCTTGGTCACCTCTCCAGCCCGCACTGCTCGCAACATCAAACTCGGCATTCCAGCTGTTCTTATCTTCTCTCCACACCTTCCTGCCTCCTGCTTTTCCCATGGGATGTCCTCTCCTCTGCCTGCATCTGCCGGCACCATCTTCAGGTCTCAACTTGATGTCCCTTCTCTGCAAGTCTCATGCCTGCGCTACCTGCTCTACGGAGCACATGTGCTCTGCATGTGATCTACAAAGCTTGTCCATGGTGTAACAGATACTTTCCACGGGGGTCATCTCTCCCTTACCGGACAGAAATCTCTATCAGGGGAAAGATTGGAACTGTTGTATCTTTCTCTCCTACTCACCTGGCAGAAGATCTGGCGCATTGTGGGAAGTAAAAAAGTTCCTCTTTAAATTTTCCTTTCTTGTTAAAGAATAGGTCGTAAGTGTGCTAATAACTTTGTGAAGCCCTATCCCATGTAGCTGTTAGACACGCCGTGCTTACAGGCACGTGGCGCATTCTATGTCCTTGTACTTTCCCCAGGATATCTGTGCTGGACGTGCTCACAGGCATGTCCCAGCTCTCCATTGCTTTTACCTGTTTAGAAATGTTTTAGGTTGTTAGCCAGTTGGGTTTTAGTTTAGATTGTGAGGTCTGCCTCCCGCCAACTGAGATCAGACACGGCAGTAAGGACAACTCTAAATGTGTACAGGATACATATGTCTGTTTTCCTTTGTTCATTGTACTCTTGGGGCAAGGTGGCTACAGAGGGTGCCCTTCCTGCAGCCCAGGAAGTAAAACTTGCATTGCTGAAATATCCTGTCTCAGGGCTGATTTTTCTTTGCAGCACTCAGTGTCTGTTTCCAACACACGTGGTAGGTGTATGCCGTGGTTTCAATGTGTCCCCGAAGTTCATGTGTTGGAAACTCAATCCCCAAGGTGACAGTGTCAGGAGGTGGGGCCTATGGGAGGTAGTATTTGGGTCCTGGGGGTGCTGCCTTCCTGAGTAGATGAATGCCATTACTGGGGAGTGGGTTCCTGGTAAGAGGACTAGTTTGGCTCCTTCCCACCCCACCCCCTACCTTCTTTCAGCCCTTCTGCCAGGGGATGGCACAGCAAGAAAGCCTTTGCTGAATGTGGCCCCTTGACTTCTCAGCATCCAGAACTATGAACCAATAAATTTCTTTTCATTATAAATTACCTTGGCCTGGCACAGTGGCTCACGCCGGTAATCTCAGCGCTTTGGGAAGCTGAGGCGGGCAGATCACTTGAGGTGAGGAGTTTGAGACAAGCCTGGCCAACATGGTGGAACCCAGTTTCTATTAAAAATACAAAAATTATGTGTCTAAACATCCTAAAAAAACAAAAACAAACAAACAAAACCCAAAAATTAGCTGGGTGTGGGACGCTGAGACAGGAGAATTACTTGAACCGGGAGGTGGAGGTTGCAGTGAGCCAATATTGTGCCACTGCACACCAGCCTGGGCGATAGAGTAAGATTCCCCCTAAAAACAATGCTAAATATATAAATAAGTAACCCTGTTGGCCAGGCATGGTGGCTCACACCTGTAATCCTAGCACTCTGGGAGGCTGAGGTGGGTGGATCACCTGAGGTTGGGAGTTCAAGACCAGCCTGACCAACATGGTTAAACCCCATCTTTGAAAAATGAAAAAAGAAAAGAAAAAAAAAAGTAACCCTGTCTAGCCCAGCAAGATGGCTCACGCCTGCAATCCTAGCATTTTGGGAGGCCAAGGCAGGAGGATCATAAGGTCAGGAGTTCAAGACCAGCCTGACCAACATAGTGAAACCCCGTCTCTACTAAAAATATAAAAATTAGCTGGGCATGGTGGTGCACACCTATAATCCCAGCTTCTCAGGAGACTGAAGCAGGAGAATTGCTTGAACCCGGGAGGCAGAAGTTGCAGTGAGTCAAGATCGCACCATTGCACTCTAGCACCCCAGCCTGGGCAACAGAGCAAAACTATGTCTCAAAAAAAAAAGTTACCCTGTCTATGCTATTCTGTTATAGTGGCACAAAATGGACTAAAGCGGTTTGTAATAAGTAATCAATGAGTAGATGAATGTATGAGTGCTGGATGGAGGACAGGTGGGTGGATGGAGGACGGGTGAGTGGATGGAGGACGGGTGAGTGGATGGAGGACGGGTGAGTGGATGGAGGATGGGTGGGTGGATGGAGGACGGGTGAGTGGATGGAGGACGGGTGGGTGGATGGAGGACGGGTGAGTGGATGGAGGACGGGTGAGTGGATGGAGGACGGGTGAGTGGATGGAGGACGGGTGAGTGGATGGAGGATGGGTGGGTGGATGGGCAGGTGAGTGAATGACATAGTACAAACAAAGGCGCCACCACACTCCAGAGGGGGTGAGAACCAGGAGGAGGCTCCTTAGCGGAGCAGAGAAGGTGGCATCAGACTCCAGAGGGGGTGAGGGACATTCTGGGGTGAGGGCATTCTGGGGTGAGGGGCATTCTGGGGTGAGGGGGCATTCTGGGGTGAGGGGCATTCTGGGGTGAGGGGGCATTCTTTGTTGAGGGGCATTCTGGGGTGAGGGGCATTCTGGGGTGAGGGGGCATTCTGGGGTGAGGGGCATTCTGGGGTGAGGGGCATTCTGGTGATGGCTGTGGTTTAGTGAGCACTTCTTGGCTGGCCGAGACCCAGCATTTTACTGCGTTGCCTCCCTTCATCCTTGTGGAAGTCCCAGAGTAAGATATTAATATTTTCCTGCCTAAGTCTCATTACCTTGGTAATTTTTGTTTTAATAAAATCTAAAAATAGGCTTGGTGTGGTGGCTCACACTTATAATCCCAGCACTTTGGGAGGCTGAGGCAGGAGGATCACGAGGTCAGGAGTTCAAGACTGGCCTGACCAACATGGTGAAATCCCATATCTATTCAAAATACAAAAATTAGCCAGGCATGGTGGCACAATCCTGTGATCCCAGCCTCTCAGGAGGCTGAGGCAGGAGAATTGTTTGAAACTGGGAGGCGGAGGTTGCAGTGAGCCGAGATCATGCCATTGCACTCCAGCACTCCAGCCTGGGCAATAGAGCAAAACTCCATTTCAAAAAAAAAAAAAAAAAAAAAAAAAAAAAAAAGATGCTCAGAGAGACTCAGGAGGTTGCCCGATGCCTCGTAGGCTGACAAGTTGGCAAAGTCAGGGATTGGAATCAGGTTCATTGGACTTAAATCTGCCCTGTCAGCCTAACAGGTGAAACAGGTGAAGAGGGCAGGCGTGGCGGGTGTGGAGGGGGATCATAGGCAGAGGCTCGGGGGCGGCAAAGTCATGGCCTGTTCCATGGGGCCAGGGTGGAGGGTTTGTGTCAGGAAATGTGGGTGAGGCTGAGGTTGGCATTGCAGCCTTGAATGCCAGGCTAAGGAGTGGGCATGTAGCGACTGTGAAAGGCAGGCCGAAAGCAGCAGCCCAGCAGGAGCTTGGAAGGCAGGAGACCGAGGAGCGTCTCCGGAAGCTGACACCCCAGAGAGGAACAGGGACCAGTCTTTGCGGGAAAACGAGCCTGACACCATCCTGAAGGCGTTGCTGAGATTCTGACCTTGTTCTACCTGCTGGTCCTCACCCGGTGTGCGTTAATCACCTCCTGCTCACGGAAGGAACATGCCTTCCTGCCCACGCAGTGAGCCAGGTGGGCTGTGGCAGTGCCCGGAGAGACCCGGCTGTGCCAGGACTGCGGTGACTGCCCGGTGCGCCATGGCCTCCTCCTGCTCTGGGCACTGACTCACAGCATCGGACACACAGCCTGCTTTCCGATTTGATTGCAGCTGCTGGGTGGAACAGAGGGGGCCAGCCCCTCCATCCTTTGTCACAGAGGCAGGAGGCATAGTGGCTTAGAATTAGGGGTCCTATCTCCTGGTTCTCATTTGACCTCCCAATAGCTTTGTGACCCAGAGCAAGGGTCCTTGGTGCCCTGCTACACAAAATTTTTTATTTTGAGAGCGAGTCTCATTTTGTCCTCCAGGCTGGAGTGCAGTGGCGCAGGCTTGGCTCACTGCAACCTCTGCCTCCTGGGTTCAAGTGATTCTCCGGCTTCAGTCTCCCAAGTAGCTGGGATTACCCGCACCAGCCGCCACTATTTTCTGCATACCTATTTTTTGTACTTTTGTGTTTTTACTGGAAGAGGAGTTTCACCATGTTGGCCATGCTGGTCTTTTTGTGTTTTTACTAGAGACGGGATTTCTCCATGTTGGCCAGGCTGGTCTTGAACTCCTGACCTCAGGTGATCCACCCACCTCAGCTTCCCAAAGTGCTGGGACTACAGGTGTGAGCCACCCCGCCCCGCCCCAATTTTTATCTCTGTAAAAGAGGATGATGTCTTCTGTACCCAGGATGGTGGGAGCAGTAAAGACACACTGCATACACACCTGGAGCGTGTCAGGAGAAACCCTCTCAGTCCCAGCGTCTTATCTGTCTCTGAGCTTTACTTTTGACGTCTTTGAAATGAGAGTGGTCACTGAGGACAGTGGGGAAATTATGGGTGGGTTCCCAGCCGAGCCATGGCCAAGGCTGGTGGGCTGCCTGTCTGTGGAAGCTCTTTGCACATGCTATTTGCCGGCAAGGAAGACTCTTTGCAGGGGTGTCAGGGGCCTAAGACTTGGGGATGGTAATGAGGAACAAGTACTCTGGGCTCCTTAGGAAAAAACTTCACTTGGGAGAGTGGTTTTCAGTGTGGTCTGGGGGTCACACTGCCTGACAGAGAACGTTTTGGAAATGCGGAATGGGGACTTGCTATTCTATTGGACATCTACTGGCAGAGGGGAGGGCATTGTTCTGGAGCATTCCAGACATTTCATTTCAGGAGAGTGAGGAGGGGCCAGACACGCTGGCTCACATCTGTAACCCCTTGCCTTTTGGGAGGCTGCAGCAAGGGGATCACTTGAGGCTGGGAGTTTGAGAGCAGCCTGGGCAACATAGTGAGACCCTCATCTCTACAAAAAATATAAAAACTAGGTGGGCACGGTGGCATGCACCTGTAGTCCCAGCTACTCGGGAGGCTGAGGTGCGAGAATCGCCTGAGCCTTGGAGGTCAAGGTTGTAGTGAGCCAAGACTGCCATTGAATGCCTCCAACCTACAGGACAGAGTAAGACCCTGGCTCCAAAAAACAAATAAAAGAGAGAGAGTGAAGAGGGCTGGGGGATCTCTTTCGGCTTCATAGCCTCCCTCCCTCTGTCTCTGAATGGGGAAGCTTCTTCCTTTGTATCCTCCCTTCCTTCTTCTCTATTTAACTCTCCGCTTCTTTTTTTTTTTTTTTGAGACAGGGTTTCACTCTTGTTACCCAGGCTGGAGTGCAATGGCGCGATCTCGGCTCACCACAACCTCCGCCTCCTGGGTTCAGGCAATTCTCCTGCCTCAGCCTCCCGAGTAGCTGGGATTACAGGCGTGAGCCACTACTCCGGGCCCAACTCTCTGCTTCTTAAAACAAATAAAAAACAAACAGAAGAGGCTGTATAAGATGTATGTTATAAAAAGGGGCATGAGAATTCTGACACATTCTACTGCACGGGTCAACGTGGGGAATGTTCTGCTCAGTGAATTCAGCCAGGCAGAGGCAAATGCACCCGTCACTCCATGTCCGCAGAGGGTTGATTCCAGGACCCCTGTGGATACCAAAGTCCTCAGATGCTCGAGTTGCTTGTAGCAAATGGAGTAGTGTTTGCATATAACCTGCACACGCCCCCTGTAGACTCTAAACCGTCTCTAGGCGACTGGCAACCGCTGATCAAGGGCCTACGCCTCACTCCATTTGCATGGATTCAACGCCGTACTCAGCACATGTTCAAGTTTTGCTTTGTGGAGCTTTGTAAAAAGTTTTTTCTGAAGGTGTTTATTTATGTTTGAGACACGGTTGCACTCCGTTGCCCAGGCTGCAGTGCAGTGGTACAATCATGGCTCTATAGTCTTGACCTCCCAGGCTCAAGCAATCCTCCAACCTCAGCCTCCAGGTAGGACTACAGATGCATCCGCCTGTAACTCCAGGATTTGGGAGTCCAGGGCAGATGGATTACCTGAGGTCGGGAGTTCAAGACCAGCCTGGGCAACATGGTGAAACCCCATCTCTACTAAAAATACAAAAATTAGTCTGGCATGGTGGCTGGGCGCTTGTAATCCCAGCTACTCGGGAGGCTGAGGCAGGATAATTGCTGGAACCCAGGAGACGGAGGTTGCAGTGAGCTGAGATTGTCCCACTGCACTCCAGCCTGGGAGATGGAGCAAGACTCTGTCTCAAAAATAATAATAATAAGAGTAATTTTTTATTCTAGAGACAGGGGTCTCAAACTCCTGGGCTCAAGTGATCCTCCAAGTCAGCCTCCGAAAGTGTGGGAAGTAGAAAAATTCAACTTAGAAGTTTTCTTTCTTGTTAAAGAATAAATGTGCTAATAACTCTTTGTGAAGCCCTATCCTATGTAGCTGTTAGACATGCCATGCTGACAGGCACGTAGTACATTCTATGTCCTTGTCCTTTAACCAAGATATCTGTGCTGGGCGTGCTCACAGTCATGTCCCAGCTCTCCACTGCTTTTACCTGTTTAGAAAAGTTTCAGGTTGTTAACCAGTCAGGTTTTAGATTGTGAGGTCTGGCTCCCACCAACAGAGATCAGACACAGCAGTAAGGACGGCTCCAAATGCATAAGGGATCCATATATGTCTGTTTTCCTTTGTTCATTGTAGTCTTGTGGCAAGATGGCTAGTGAGGGTACCCTTCCTGCAGTCCAGGAAGTAAAAATTGCTTTGCTGAGAGATCCTTTGTCTCAGTGCTGATTTTTCTCTGCGGCACTGAGCATCTGTTTCTAACATGGGATTACAGGTGTGCACCACCGTGGCTGGCCTGGGAATAGTTTAAATCTGTGGCTGGTTGAATCCATGGATTTGGGACGAATGGATATGGGACTCTGACTATACTGTAAGATTCAATCCACATGAGGTGCCTGGAGCAGTCAAATTCACGGAGACAGAAAGTAGCTGGTGGTTGCTGGCAGTTTCAGGGATGGGGAATAGGGAGTTAGTGTTTAATGGAGACAGAATTTCAGTTTGGGAAAATGGAAAAGAATTCTAGAGATGGATGGTGGTGGTGGTTGTGCCACAGTGTGAATGTTTCTTTTTTTTTTTTTTTGAGAGAGAATCTTGTTCTGTTGCTCAGGTTAGAGTACAGTGGCGCCATCCCAGCTCACTACAACCTCCACCCACTGAATTCAAGCAATTCTCCTGCCTCAACCTCCTGAGTAGCTGGGATTACAGATGCACGCCACCATGCCTGTCTAATTTTTGTATTTCCAGTAGAAACAGCATTTCACCATGTTGGCCAGGCTGGTTTTGAACTCCTGACCTCAGATGATCCACCTGCCTCGGCCTCCCAAAGTGCTGGGATTAGAGGCTTGAGCCACTTCGCCCGGCCGTGAACATTCCTAAGGCCCCTGAACTATACACTTCAAAAGGTCAAGATGGTAATTTGTATGTTACAGGTGTTTACCACAATTTTAAAGAAGGGGACCATCAGCCTCAGAACTGCTGATTCTGATCCACATGTTAGAGGCCACAAGAGACCACAGGACACGTTTGCAGCCCTGGGTAACAGGACTGTGAAGAGGCGTGCAGTCAAATAAAGGCCCCTTCTGTCCAGATGGCCGAGGCGGAGGGAGGAGGCAGAGGCCCGGGGTCTGGCCTGCCTTCCCTCCCTTCCTCCCTCCACTCAAGGAAAGTGACTTTTCTTTGATTATTGTTATTATTATTATTTTTTTAGAGACAGGGTTTCATCATGTTGGCCAGGCTGGTCTCGAACTCCTGACCTCAGGTGATCCTCCCGCCTCGGCCTCCCAAAGTGCTAGGATCACAGGCATGAGCCACGGCGCCCGGCCCTTTTCTTTGATTCTTATTTCCTGAGATGTGAAAGTAAACCAGGGGTTCTGGGGTGCAGGAGAGAGATTTCTTAGGTAGTAAGTCCTTTTCCGAATTATTTATTTATTATTTTATTTTATTTTTTAGGGACAGAATAGTGCTCTGTCACCCAGGCTAGAGTGCAATGGCACAATCATAAATTGCTGCAGCCTCCAACTTCGGGGCACAGGTGATCCTCTTGCCTTAGCCTCTGAGTAGCTGGGACCACAGGTGCACGCTGCCACATTCTGCTCATTTTTTTGTTTTTTTTTTGATAGAGACCGGGGGCAGGTCTCACTATGTTGGCCAGGCTACTCTTGAACTCTTGGCCTCAAGTGGTTCTTCTTTCTTAGATTCCTAGAGCGCTGGGATGATGGATGTGAGCCACTGTGCCTGACCTAGAAATTCTTAATTAAGTACCACTACTTTGGAAGGGGGATGATATCAAATAGTCAGGCTCTGCCAGGATCTGGAAGAGGCTGCTAGGATTCCCAGGCTCCATGCTGATGATGGATCCCTCTCTCTTGGAGGAGGTTGGGGAGGGTGGCCCCATGGGCTCACTTGGCTTGATGGAGAGGCCCCTTCTGAATGCCCAGCTCCCATGTTACATCCTCTGCTGGTCCCAGGTGCCTCCCCCGTGCACCTGTCCTGGGCTAAGTGCCCCTTTCACTGATATCTGCCTCTTGGTTGGCCACTCCAAGTGGACCAATGGATTCTTGGTTTTCCCAACTGTCTCCCGTGAGTTGATTCTTGTAGGCCATAAACAGGGTGTGACTTGCTCCAAGGTGGGATGGGAAGAGAAGGGACAGATGTGGACAGCCAGCCTGCAATGATGCAGCTGTGGTCGCCACAGAGATTCCTTATGGACAGGTAAGCTATTCCTGCCTCCAGATGTGGTGGCTCAGGTCTGCAGTCCCAGCTACTTGGGAGGCTGAGGAGGGAGGATCGCTTGAGTCCAGGAAGTCGAGGCTGCAGTGAGCCATGATTGCACCACTGCACTCCAGCCTGGATGACAGAGTGAGACCCCATCTCTTTAAAAAAAAGAAAAGATATTTCAGTTGCTTTACATCCATAACCAGTGGATGGGAGAGCTGTCATCTGTGGCAGACTGTGTCTCCCAGAAGTGGTTGCAGCAGAACCTCCCGTCCCATACACTCTTCCGCTTTTGTATCTTTCCAATTTTCCACCTTTCCACTGCCCCATCAAAGTCTAGAGTCTACAGCCTGGCCAACATGGTGAAAACCTGTCTCCACCAAAAAATACAAAAATTAGCCAGGTGTGGGGAAGCGGAAGTTGCAATGAGCCAAAGTCGCAGCACGGCAGTCCAGCCTGGACAACAGAGCAAGACCCTGTCTCAAAAACAAAAAGAAAAAGTCTGGAGTCGAATTCTCCTCCTTTTGAACCTGGGTGAGTCTGTGACTCACAGGCCACCAAGTGGGCAATTTGGCTGCCCTCAGACTGCCATGTTGGGAGGAAGCCCAAGCTGGTGAGCCCAGGCAGAACCACCCAGTGGAGCCCTTCCTGAGTTCCTGACCCACACAGTGCCTGAGAGACAGGAGAGTGTTTGGGGTTTGAAGTCACTATGTTTTGGGGTGATTTGGTATGCAGAAATAGATCATTGGAACATCAGTCCATTTCTTGGGTGAGGAAAATGAGGCTTAGAGTGTAAATTTGGAGTACATTTGTCCAAGGTCGCCTAGTAAATAACTAGGAGGGTGTAGACCTAACCCCAGTCTGTGACTTCAAGATCTGGGCTCCATTTTGCTCCTGAACTTATGCACAAATGCATGTCAGTGACTTTGCCTGTACCAGTAAGAAAGCCCCTTGAAGTCTTTTCGTATCAGTGCAGTAGAGACAGCGCCAGGCTGGGTTCGGAAGGCCAGGGCTTGCATGCCAACTCTTCTGCTATTCTGGGAGCTGGGCCTCCTCAGCCACTAGGCCTCAGTCCCTTCACCCAGCCTGTATCTCGCAGGGATTTCTTTATTGGTATTGTGTCCTAAGCACCTGCTGTGCCCAGGCTCCCGGTGGGTGCATAGAAGTCAAAGGTGGCCAGGCGCGGTAGCTCACACCTGCAATCCCAGCACTTTGGGAGGCTGAGGTGGGCGGATCACTCCTGAGGTCAGGAGTTCCAGACCAGCCTGGCCAACATATTGAAGCCCGTCTCTACTAAAAATACAAAAATTAGTCAGGCACAGTGGTGTGCGCCTATAATCCCGGCTACTTGGAAGGCTGAGGCAGGAGAATATCTTGAACCCAGGAGGTGGAGGTTGCAGTGAGTCGAGATTGTGCCACAGCCCTCTAGCCTGGGCAATAGAGCAAGACTCCATCTCAAAAAAAAAAAAAAGAAAGAAAGAAAGAAAAAAAGAAGTCAAAGGTGAGTGGGATATAGGCTTCTCTGATGTCCCATTCACCCAGGCTGTAAGGAAGAGCCAGTAAGAAAGTAAGTTGGCTGGGTGCATTGGCTCATGCCTGTAATCCCAGCACTTTGGGAGGCTGAGGCGAGTGAATCATGAGATCAGGAGTTCAAGACCAGCCTGCCCAAGATGACGAAACCCCATCTCTACTAAAAATACAAAAATTAGCTGGGCGTGGTGGTAGACGCCTGTAGTCCCAGCTACTTGGGAGGCTGAGGCAGGAGAATTGCTTGAACCCAGGAGGTGGAGGTTACAGTGAGCCACTGCACTCCAGCCTGTGCAACAGAGAGAGACTCTGTCTCAAAACAAAAAGTAAGTCGACCACCATCTAACCCATACCCCCATGGGTCACGCTCAGTGCAGAGGGTGAAGCTGCAGCTCCATCTGCAGCAGGTTCTAGAAGGTCACTCCATCCCCCCATGAGAGCAGAAGCCTTAGCCCCCCGGCCTGAAGGACAGCAGCAGCAGCTGAGATGTCCCAGAGGGTCAACAGGTTCTAACGCTTAGCATATCGACTGGTCTAACCCTCACCAACACCCTTGAGGAAGGTGCCATTCCTATCCCCATTTTTCAGATGGGAAGGACTAAGGCGGAGAAGCTAAATAGCTTGCCCAGGTTGCCCAGCCAGCAAGAGGCAGGATCCTGGCAGCAAACTCCAGAGCCGACACTCGCCCATAAGCAGGGAGGGCCTGGGAAATGTCTACTGAACGGTGATCCGCTGGGGTATCTGAGCAGAGACGGGCACAGCAGGAGAGAGAAGCAGGCAGTTCCCGAGGGTGGGAGGCATTTCTGAAAGCACGGAGAGGCACTAAAAATATCATCAGCCATCATGAGTGTCCCACTCTGGCTGGGACACTAATGACTGCGGTCCGTGCCATGCCCTAGGGAGGGGGAGCGGGGAGGTGGCTCCAGGCTGGACATGGAGGCACTCCCCAGGCTGGAGGTCTGCAGGAGGGTGCTGAGAACTCACACTTCATCCTGGAGGCGGTGCATTCAGCCTGCAGGTGTGGACAATCAGTGACTTAATGGTGAGGTGAGAAACTTGGCACGGAACGGTGTTGAGTCACATGGTGAGAACTGAGAACGTCTTCCCTTTTCAATGATCTCAGTGATCGGTCAGTCCCTCTGAACAAAGTGAGATTTCATCTCGGCTAATGATGACTAATGTGTTCTTTTTTTTTTGAGATGGAGTCTCGGTCTTTCACCCAGGCTGGAGCGCAGTGGTACGATCTCAGCTCACCGCAACCTCCGCCTGGGTTCAAACAATTCTCTCTGCCTCAGCCTCCCAAGTAGCTGGGATTACAGGTACCCACCAACACGCCCGGCTAATTTTTGTATTTTTTAGTAGAGATGGGGTTTCACCATGTTGGCCAGGCTGGTCTTGAACCCCTGACCTAAGGTGATCCACCCGCCTCAGCATCCCAAAGTGCTGGGATTACACACGTGAGCCACCATGCCTGGCCTTAATGTCTTCCTTAACAAAGTGAGCAGGTCTGGCATGGTGACTCACGCCTGTAATCCCAGCACTTTGGGAGGCCAAGGCAGGCAGATCACGAGGTCAGGAGTTCGAGACCAGCCTGACCAACACGGTGAAACCATGTCTCTACTAAAAATGCAAAAAAATTAGCCAGGCATGGTGGCATGCACCTGTAATCCCAGCTACTCAGAAGGCTGAGGCAGAAGAATTGCTTGAACCTGGGAGGCGGAGGTTGCAATGAGCTGAGATCACGCCATTGCACTGCTGCCTGGGTGACAGAGTGAGACTCCATCTAAAAAAAAAAACCAAAAGCAGCCCTCAGGTTCAGAGCCTGGAAGGCAGTGGTGTGTATGACAAGTTTCAGAATGTCTGCAAAAAAAAAAAAAAAAGAGAGAGAGAAGGATCCAGACCAGGAAGAGACCAGGGTCTGGGCTGGGAGAAAGTGGGAGCTGGTTCCAGAAGTGAGCCAGGCAGGGAGCAGGAGGCTGAGTGAGGTGAGAAGGGGCACTTTCCTCTGAGAAGAAAGCAGGGATGGGGCCCTCCCAGCAAAGCTTATCAGGGTCTTGGAAGTGGGAGCCAAGGCCACGGCCGGCAGTGGTTTGCGAGGGTGGGGGGGTGTCACAGGTCTGCCCAGGGGTCAAGAAGAGTGTGGAGGCTTTGAAGCAGATGGGGCTGTGAGATGGCAGGAATGTCAAAGCCCAGGGCTCCTGCCACGCACACGGGTGAGGCTGCATGAGCCAGTGCAGATAACGCACCAATGAGGCTGGTCACCTTCGTGGAGCCCAGGACGTGTGTGGCACAGACAAGATCTCCCCTGCTTCCTAACTCCCTCACAGCACAATAAGCCCACCTCCATCTCCTAGAGGGAAAGCACCCCTCAAGCCCTCCAGGCCTGTCCACAGCACAGCAGATTCAAGCCGAGCATGGCAGCCCCTGCTCCATCTGCCCTGATGCCACGGACAGCGCCTGGCACACAGAGGGAGGCACATGTGCCTGCGGGTGGATGAAGGAATGAATGAAAGGGTCAGTTCCCGCTTCTGTGCCTGAGCATTGTCCAGCAAAATCTCACAGGATGGCCGAGCACAGTGGCTCACGCCTGTAATCCAAGTACTTTGAGAGGCTGAGGCGGGCAGATCATGAGGTCAGGAGATCGAGACCATCCTGGTTAACACAGTGAAACCTCGTCTCTACTAAAAATATAAAAAATTAGCCCAGTGGGTGGCACGTGCCTGTAATCCCAGCTCCTTGGAAGGATGAGGCAGCAGAATCGTTTGAATCTGGGAGGTGGAGGTTACAGTGAGCCAAGATCATGCCACTGCACTCCACCCTGGGCGACAGAGGGAGACTCTGTCTCAAAAACAACAACAAAAACAACAAAAAAAACTCACAGGACAATGGCAGTCTCAGCTTCCCTCCCAGAGGCAAGCTCTGGTGGGAAGGGTTTGATTTTCCCAAAATAAAAGGGTGTGGGACCGGAAGTGTGGCTCGGTGGCCCCTCCCTGACTTCTCTGGGCGGGCAGCCAGCAGACAGGTTTATTTTCGATGCTGGCTGGCGCGTTCAGTGGAGTATTTTTGGAGTGCACACAGCGTTGCGTTAGCTTTCGTGGCTGTTCCCGTGCCGCTTTCAAGTCACCTCGTCCCTCATGCTCCCAGTGATTGCCTGCTGTAAGATGGGGACAGTGGCTGGTCAGTCTTCCCTGGGAGTCCCCAGAAAGGGACAGAAAACTGCCAAGGACTAAGCTGGGTGTGGTGGCTCACGCCTGTCATCCCAGCACTTTGGGAGGCTGAGTCAGGCGGATCATGAGGTCAGGAGTTCCAGACCAGCCTGACCAACATGGTGAAACTCCGTCTCTACTAAAAATACAAAAATTAGCCGGGCGTGGTGGCATGCGCCTGTAATCCCAGCTGCTCAGGAGGCTGAGGCAGGAGAATCACTTGAACCCTGGAGGTGGAGGTTGCAGTGAGCCAAGATCGCACCATTATACTCCAGTCTGGCTACAAAGCGAGACTTCGTCTCAAAAAAAAAGAAAAGAAAACCGCCAAGTACTGTGGACTGTGATGGGCTTTGCCGCTGCCCAAGCTGGGCCACTTTCTGGGTCTGCCGTGCCCGTCTGGGAGCTAGAAGCTTGTGCAGGGGAAGGCAGCTCCACCCATCCTGCAGAACGTCTGGGTGATCCCGGCCCCAACCCTCCCTCGTCCACTTCCTAGGGGATGACCCCCGTGCTAATCACCAAACCGGTCAAATGGGGCAAGCAGAGCTTCCCTTAATGACAGCTCAAAGTTCCCCTGAGGCTAAAACATGATGCTAGGCCGCAAAGAACTTTGAGGATAAACAGCTCCTGTGCAGCCTTAACTAACACCCGCCGCTCTTCCTCAGTGCTGATACATTACTACGCGCTCCCGGTAGGAGCCGGAAAGTGGACTACGACCTTCAGAGGCCTGGCTGTCTTGTTTTCTCACTTTCCAGTGAACAGCCACAGGCTCTGGATGTCTAATAAAGTGGGACACTATTCCTTCATGTCATTGTCCTGTGCAAAGGATTTTGCTGCCTCCTTTTCCTTTTTTTATTTTGTACTTTTGAGACTGAGTCTCACTCTGTCACCCACTCTGTCTGGTGTGCAGTGGTGCAATCTCAGCTCACTGCAACCTCTGCCTCCCAGGTTCAAATGATTCTCCCGCCTCAACCTCCAGGTGTCTGCCACCACATCCAGCTAATTTTTTGTATTTTAAGAGAGACGGGGTTTCACCGTGTTGGCCAGGATGGTCTCTGTCTCCTGACCTTGTGATCCACCTGCCTCAGCCTCCCAAAGTGCTGGGTGGGATCACAGGCGTGAGCCACAGTATCCGACTGCTCCTTTATTTTTATTTTGAGACAGAGTCTTGTTCTGTAGCCAGGCGCCAGGCTGGAGTGCAGGGGCGCAATCTCGGCTCACTGCAACCTCCGCCTCCTGGGATCAAGCAATTCTTCTGCCTCAGCCTCCTGAATAGCTGGGACTACAGAGGCGCTCCACCAAGCCCAGCTAATTTTTATATTTTAGTAGAGACAGGGTTTCACTATGCTGGCCAGTATGGTCTCGATCTCTTGACCTCATGATCCGCCTGCCTCGGCTTCCCAAAGTGCTGGGATTACAGGCCTGAGCCACCGTGCCCGGTTGCTCCTTTATTTTTATTTTTTAAAGAATCTGGTCTCCCATTTTGTTCCTGACTTGGTATCTTTAAGTTAGAGAGCGCCCGAAGTCCGGAACCCAGCGTTGCCTAAACCTCTTTGGAGGATTTACAAAAGGCAGAAGTAGCACTCCATTCACTCTTTTTCCTATCAAAAGCAGCTTTTTTTTTTTTGAGATGGAGTTTTACTCTTGTTGCCCAGGCTGGTGTGCAGTGGTGCAATCTTGGCTCCCGCAACCTCTGCCTCCCGGTTCAAGCTATTCTCCTGCCTCAGTCTCCCGAGTAGCTGGGACTACAGGCATGTGCCACCACGCCCGGCTTATTTTGTATTTTTAGTACAGACGAGGTTTCTTCATGTTGGTCAGGCTGGCCTCAAACTCCCGACCTCCAGTGATCTCCCCGCCTTGGCCTCCCAAAGTGCTGAAATGACAGGCCTGAGCCACTGCACAGGTCCAAAAGCAGCTCTCGGTTGCGCTTAGGATCTGTGTAGGTGGACCAAAGCAGAAAGCGAGGTCAAATCTGAGATTCTCTGTGGCTTTGTGGCTTTGGTATACTGGAACTGAATAAACGTCCTGAATGAGTAAAAAAAGATATTAGGTCTCTGTGAGCAGGCTGGCGGGCAGAGTGCTGCGATCACGGCTCACTGCAGCCTTACCTCCTGGGCTCGAGCGGTCCTCCTGCCTCAGCCTCCCGAGTGTCTGGGACTATAGGGGTGCACCACCACACCCAGCTAATTTTAAATCTTTTTGCAGAGACAGGGCATCACGTTGTCCCAGATTCCTGGGATCCGGCAATCCTCTTGTCTCGGCCTCTCAAAGTGTTGGGATTACGGGCTTGAGTCCCCACACCCGGCCTGCCGGCTCCTTGGTGTTCAGAAGATAAAATCCCGGCCCTTCTCTACCTCCAGGCTCCACGCCCTCTCCTGAGTCTTCCTGCAACCGGCTTGCCGAGAGCTTGCTGCCTCTGGAAGACGCCTCTGATTCCATGCCCCTGGCCTTTGCATTCGCTGTTTCCTGTGACGGAGCCACTTGCCGCCTGAAGAACTCCTCCCTGTCCTCGGGAATCAGCTCGAAGGGCCCCTTCTCTGGAACGGTGGTTTGGTGTCCTGAAGCCGTAGGGGCCCTGGAGTCAGGAGCTTTGGGCTGAAGTCCTAGCTGCACCTTGTGACTCCATAAATCAGTTCAGCTCCTGGGACTCAGCTTTTTTCACGTGGAATTATTTTCGTGTTTGTCTGTCCCATCAGGAGCTCCTCAGGTCCGGAACCGCATTGAATGCAGCCTCAGTCCTCTCCTTCCTCCTAGTCCCTGAAGCATGGGAATCGTGAGAGACGGGAAAGTTCTTCAGTTTGTGTCTTCGACTACATCATGCGGAGTCACAGCTCTTGCTCTGTGGCCATTATCTGCTATTAGCATAAACATATACCCGTGTGCACATAGTCTCCAAATCAGCTGCTTCTTAAATCAGCGACCTTGACTCGCGCCGCCATGTCTGAACAGAACTGGGCCAGCTCGGAACCCTGGAGCACACCATCCCTCATCTGGAAACCCTCCTGGCCTTCTCCCGACCAGCTTCCTCTTCTTCCTTGTCTTCTTCCCCCTTATCTATTCAGGAGATTTCCAAGTTTTTAGCCAATCGGGTCAAGCATAGAACGTGAGGTCCCATTCCGGCCAGTGGAAACTGGACACAGCAGTAGGGTGACCGCGTGAGGGTGTGAAAGTTCTAAATGTCCCCGTGCCTTTTTTGCAGGTGTGCTCGCGTAGCGAGAGGCGGCGAGTTGCACCCTTCCTGCAGGAAGTAAGCCGGCCTGGCTGAGCGATCCATTGTCTCGGGGTGGAATTTTCCCTGCATTATAAACCCGTTTCCGACAGGGATATTGCGTGACTGTCTCAGGATAAGAACTCAAATCGCCAGGTAGCACCTGGCAACCAAAACGTATCTGAGCAGGTCCCAAGCAGCTTAGAAAGTTTATTTTGTCAAGGTTAAGGACATGCCATGACAGCCTCAGGAGGCCCTGACAACGTGGGTCCAGGGCGGTCAAGGTATAGTTTGCTTTTATACATTTTAGGGGACACAACACAGCAATTAATGCGTGTGAGATTCTCGTCGGTTGGATCTAGAAGGGCCGGACAACTGAAAGGTGCAGGAGCTTCCAGGTCATAGGTGGATTTAAACATAGTCTGACTGGCAATTGGCTGAAAGTTATCACTAGAAAGGAATGTCTGGGTTATGATAGGGGGTTGTGGAGACCAAAGTTTCATCATGCAGATAAAGCCTCCGGGCTTCAGAGAGAATAGACTGTAAATCAAGCTTGTCCAACCGATGGCCTGCGGGCCACATGCGGCCCAGGACAACTTCAAACACAGCTCAACACAAACTCATAAACTTTCTCAAAACATTATGAGATTTTTTTTTCCTCATCAGCTATTGTTAGTGTATTTTATGTTTGGCCCAAGACAATTGTTCCAATGTGGCCCAGGGAAGCCAAAAGACTGGACACTCCTGCATCAACCTTCCTCTCTCTCCCTCTCTCTCTCTCTCTCTCTCTCTCTCTCTCTCTCTCTCTCTCTCCCTCCCTCCCTCCCTCCCTCCCTCCCTCCCTCCCTCCCTTCATGCCTTCCTTCCTTCCTTCCTTCCTTCCTTCCTTCCTTCCTTCCTTCCTTCCTTCCTTCCTTCCTTCCTTCTTTTTCTTTCTTTTTTTTGTTGAGACAGAGTTTCACTCAGTCACCCAGGCTGAAGTGCAGTGGTGTGATCTCAGCTCACTGCAACCTCTGCCTCCTGGGATCAAGCCATTCTTCAGCCTCAGCCTCTTGAGAGGCTGGGACTACAGGCACCTGCCACCACACCTGGCTATTTTTTGTTTTTTGGGGGGATGGAGTTTCGTTATTGTTGCCCAGGCTGGAGTGCAAAGCACGATCTCAAGCTCACTGCAACCTCTGCCTCCTGGGTTCAAGCGATTCCCCTGCCTCAGCCTCCAGAGTAGCTGGGATTACAGGCATGCATTACCACGCCCAGCTAATTTTGTATTTTTAGTAGAGACTGGGTTTCTCCATGTTTGTCAGGCTGGTCTTGAACTCTTGACCTCATGATCCACCTGCCTCGGCCTCCCAAAGTGCTGGGATTACAGGCATGAGCCAGCACGCCTGGCCGCTAGGAAGGTTTTAAATCTGGGGCTCAGCTCTTGTGGGCATTCAGTTCACCAGCAGACCACCCATTTCCCCCAGAAACACATTGTATGCCCTCGGGGATCCAGGTCTGGGGGTTGGAGGGTGAGGATGGTCATCTAGGAGCTGGGGCAGGCTTAGAGTCTCTGCTGGAAGTCCCCCTACTGTGGCCCTGGTCTGTAAAACCTGCTTTTCACCAGCAGTCTGAGAGCAAAGAGGAGTTACAGTGGTCTGCCCCTGAACGACATGGTTGGGAAGATGAGACAGCTGACGGCGAAATAGCGCTTCTGCCCGTGGCAGCGCTGCAGCCTTCCCGAGCCCCTCCTGAGACTGAGTCAGACTCCCTGCTGGAGGGACCCGGACGCGCTTCCAGGAGATCCTTCCACACGTGTTTTGCAACCGAAGCTGCATGTGTGCGTGGAGCGGATGCAGGGCTTGATTCCTGAGCTGTCACTGCTCAGCCCTGTCCTCGTCCTGACAGACCCGTCTGGGGTCTGCCCAGCTCTCCCTGGCCAGCCATTCCCACACTCAGGGAATGCTCCCCCAGGCCCTAGGACATACTCCCAGACACCTCCTGGGGAACCTCACGTTCAGGGTTGATCAAAACCAGGCCATTGCCTTTGTGGCTCTGTCATTGTCACCCTGCACAGGGCCTCTGTGTCCCCTCCTCTCAGCCTTCTTCATGCCACTCCCACCCTCTCATGCCCCAACACCCCTCAAATGCATGCCCTGCTGCCTCTCCCTCACCACACCCTGCCCCACTCCCCTCCTTCTGCCACCACTTTCCCCTCGCACTGGCCTTCCAGCGGCCTCTCAACTCAGCTTCCCACATCTTCCCTTGCTCCCTGCAGCCTAACCTGTGGCTGAACCTTGAAAGATGCAAATATGGGTCTGGTGGTGGCTCATGCCTATAATCCCAGCACTTTGGGAGGTTGAGGTGGGTGGATCATGAAATCAGGAAGTCGAGACCAGCTTGGCCAACATGGTGAAAACCTGTCTCTTCTAACAATACAAAAATTAGCTGGGTGTGGTGGCGCATGCCTGTAATCCCAGCTGCTCAGGAGGCCGAGGCAGGAGAACTGCTTGAACCCGGGAGGCGGGGGTTGCAGTGAGCTGAGATCTCACTGCCATTGCACTTCAGCCTGGGCGACAGAGCAAAACTCTGTCTCAAAAAGAAAGAAAGAAAAAAGAAAAACGCAAATCTGACCTCTGTGCCTGGACCTCTTTAGGGCCCCGCCCTGGCCCCTGGGACAAAAGCAAAGTCATGCCAGCTCCAGCTGCAAAACGCAACCAGAAGGCAACACGGAACAGGGCTGGGAGCTGGTTAAGCCGAAAAGCAAGTGGCCCAAGGACAGCAGGCAGCTGGCAGCCTTGGGAGGACAGGTGAGCTGCCTCTGCCATGGAGGCCGGCCACCAAACGCCAGCACGGCACCTCCGCGTGTCCAGAGACCCGACATCTCTGCTGCTGGCCTGGGAAACGAGCTTACTTGCCTCACCAACCCTGTCTGGGTCCCTGGGCCTCCTGTCAGCTCAAGCTGCAAAGGAGGCTGGCCCACGAGGTTGGCCTGGAGCCTGGGACATTTCTTAGACTCGGGCAGGGCATGTCCGGGGATGGGCAGGCCCCTCCTTCCTCAAATCTGAGAATGACAGAGGGACCTTTGACCTCCAACCCCACCTAAGCCTCACCCAGCCCTCGGCTTGGTCACCTCGGCCCTTCAGTTCCTCCAAGGAGCCCTGCTCCTGCTTGGTTCCAGCCTGTGTACAGGCTGGCCCCTGCCAAGAAGGCTCTTTATCCCTGCCCTTTCTAACTGGCTGAGTACCACCATCTTTCCTCAGAGAAGCTGTCCTCGTTCGCCCACCCTTGGGCAGGCTCCATATGGCCACAAGGGTAATCGCTTCTCTTTGTGTGAATAGTGGACTTAAGTGTGTCTCTCTTGCTAGAATGGGAACTCCATGAGGCAGTGACATCCCTCCGGTCCTGGCCTTGTTTATCACGTAGTGGGCGCTCAGTAAGTGCTTGTTGAAAAGTGAATGAACAAATGAGTTGGCGAAGCTACGTAATCTACATTTCGTTTTTTTTCACTATAAAATGGGAATGCAGGCGGTTCTCTGCCCCTTAAATTTGTTTAGGATAATTTTTTTTTGGAGACAGTGTCTCACTCTCGTCACCCAGGCTGGAGTGCAGGGGTGCGATCTCTGCTCACTACTATCTCTGCCTCCCAGGTTCAAGCGCTTCTCCTGCCTCAGCATCCCAAGTAGCTGGGATTACAGGTGCCCACCACTACGCCCAGCTAATTTTTGTATTTTCAGTAGAGACAAGTTTTCGCCAGGCTGGTCTTGAACTCCTGACCTCAGGTGACCCACCCGCCTCAGCCTCCCAAAGTGCCGGGATTACAGGCATGAGCCACCATGCCCGGCTCATTTTTAGTTTAGTTTTTTTTTTTTTGAGATGGAGTTTTGCTCTGTTGTCCAGGCTGGAGTGCAATGGTGAGATCTCGGCTCACTGCAAGCTCCGCCTCCCGGGTTCAAGTGATTCTCCTTCCTCAGCCTCCCGAGTAGCTGGGATTACAGGCACGCACCACCATGCCCGGCTAATTTTGTATTTTTGGTAGAGACAGGGTTCCACCATGTTGGTCAGGCTGGTCTGGAACTCCCGACCTCAGGTGATCTGCCTGCCTCTGCCTCCCAGTGCTGGGTCACCAATTCCCGACCATTTTTAGTTTTTTTAAGCAATCAAATTGCTCAGGGTTTTATTTCACAGCCCTCTCCTTCCTGTGCATAATTATAGAAACTCCACCAGGTTGACAGCTTCTTTTCCTTTTTTCCCTTCGTATCTTGTATCCATCTGGAATTTAGCTTGGCAGAAGGAACGAGGGAGAAATGCCAGTTCCCCACCGTGCCGGTCCCATTCATGATTTGCTCTTACACATTTGAGACACCATTTTACCATATTTCAAGCTTCCACGTCTATCACCATGATGCCTTTCACTGCAAATACCAGAAAGCTCAACTCAAGCTGCATTAATTAATTAATTAATTAATTTTTTTGAGACGGAGTTTCGCTCTTGTTACCCAGGCTGGAGTGCAATGGTGCGATCTCGGCTCACCACAACCTCTGCCTCCTGGGTTCAGGCAATTCTCCTGCCTCAGCCTCCTGAGTAGCTGGGATTACAGGCGCACACCACCGTGCCCAGCTAATTTTTGTATTTTTAGTAGAGACGGGGTTTCACCATGTTGACCAGGATGGTCTCGATCTCTTGACCTCGTGATCCACCCGCCTCGGCCTCCCAAAGTGCTGGGATTACAGGCGTGAACCACCGCGCCCGGCCCCATTTTTCAACAGAATTATTTGGTTTTGCTTGTTAAGTTGCTGATGGATACTAGATATTAGAACCTTGTTGGATGCATACTTTGCAAATATTTTCTCTCATTCTGTAGGTTGTCTGTTCACTCTTTTGATAGCAGTTTCTTTGCTGTGAGAAGCTCATTAATTTAATTAGCTCCCACTTGTCAATTTTTGTTTTTGTTGCAATTGCTTTTGAGGCCTTAGCTGTACATTCTTTGCCAAGGCTGATGTTGAGAAGGGTACTGTCTTAGGGCTTCTCTGGGATAGTTTGAGGGCTCATGTTTAAATTTTTAGTCTGTTTTAATTTTTGTATGTGATGAAAGGTAGGGTCCAGTCTCATTCTTCCGTGTACGCCTCCCAGTTATCCAAGCACCTGCATTGAATGGGGGTTCTTCGGTCATTGCTTGTTTTTGTTGACTTTGTTGAAGATCAGATGGTTCTAAGTGTGTGGCTTTATTTCTGGGTTCTCTCTCTTTTTTTTTTTTTTTTTTTGAGACGGAGTTTCGCTCTTGTTACCCAGGCTGGAGTGCAATGGCTCGATCTCGGCTCACTGCAACCTCCGCCTCCTGGGTTCAGGCAATTCTCCTGCCTCAGCCTCCTGAGTAGCTGGGATTACAGGCACGCACCACCATGCCCAGCTAATTTTTTGTATTCTTAGTAGAGACGGGGTTTCACCATGTTGACCAGGATGGTCTCGATCTCTTGACCTCGTGATCCACCCGCCTTGGCCTCCCAAAGTGCTGGGATTACAGGTGTGAGCCACCGCGCCCCACCTATTTCTGGGTACTCTATCCTCGTCCTTTCATCCAGCTTGCCACTCTATGCCCCCGCCGCCTTTTCTTTTTCTTTTTTTTTTTTTTGAGGCAGTGTTTTACTCTTGTCGCCCAGGCTGGAGTGTGATGTGTGATCTCGGCTCATTGCAACATGTTCCAGTGTGTCTCCTGCCTCAGCCCCCTGAGTAGCTGGGATTACAGGCATGCGCCACCATGCCCGACTAATTTTGTATTTTTAGTAGAGGTGGGGCTTTTCCAGGTTGGTCAGGCGGTCTCGAATTCCCAACCTCAGGTGATCTGCCCCGCCTTGGCCTCCCAAAGTGCTGGGATTACAGGTGTGAGCCACCAGGCCTGGCACACTCCTTGACTTTTAAGTGGGGCATTTAGACTGTCGACATTCAGGGTTAGTATTGATAGGTGGGGTTTCGATTCTGTCATTGTGCTGTTAGCTGGTTGTTTTGTAGCCATGATTGTGTAGCTGCTTTATACTGTCTGGGGGTTATGTGCTTAAGTGTGTTTTTCTGGTAGCAGATATTGCTCATTTATATTTTTCTTTCTTTCTTTTTTTGAGAGACAAGGTTTCTCTCTGTCACCCAAAGTGGAGTGCACTGGCACAATCATACACAACTCACTGCTCGGCTGGAAATACTGAAACAACAAAAAAACCCAAAACAGCTCACTGCAGCCTCAACCTCCCAGCTTCAAGCAGCATTCCTGCCTCAGCCTCCCTAGTAGCGGGGACCACAGGCACACACCACCGTGCCTGAATAATTTGTTTTATTTTTTGTAGTAATGGGGTCTCACTATGTTGCCCAGGCTGGTCTCCAACTCCTGGGATCAAGAGCTTCCCAAAGTGGAGGGATGAACAGCGCGAGTCACCTTGCTTGCCTGGTGTCGTTCTTTTGTTTCTGTACTTGGCACTCCGTTAAGAAATTCTTGTAAGGCTGGTCTAGCGGTAGTGCATTTCCTTAGCGTTCGCTTTCTGAGGCAGATTTTATTTCTTCTTTGCTTATGAATCTTAGTTGGGTGGGATATGAGATTCTTGGAATTCTTGAAATGACTGGAATTTCTTGTCTTTGGATACTGAAAATAGCCCCTAATCTCTTGTGGTGTGTAAGGTTTGCGCTGAGAGCTCCGTTTCTAGCTCGATGCGGTTCTCTTTGTAAGCGACCTGACACTTCTGTCTAGCTGCCTTTAAAATTCTTTGTCTTTCACGTTGACCTTGGTGAACCTGGTAACTATGTGCCTTGGGGATGGTTGTCCTGTATAACACTTTTTTTTTTTCTTGACAGAGTCTCGTTTTGTCACCCCGGCTGGATTGCAGTGGCTCAGTTTTGGCTCACTGCAACCTCTGCTTCCCGGGTTCGAGCAATTCTCTTGCCTCAGCCTCCCAGGTAGTTGGAATTACAGGTGCCTGCCACCATGTCCAGCTAAGTTTTGTGTTTTTAGTAGAGACAGGGTTTCCCCATGTTGGTCAGGCTGGTCTCGAACTCCTGACCTCAAGTGATCCACCAGCTTCAGCCTCCCAAAGTGTTGGGATTACAGGCGTGAGCCACTGAGCCTGGTCTATGTGTTTTTTTGTTTTTTTTTTTGAGATGGAGTCTTGCTTTGTTGCCCAGGCTGGAGGGCAGTGGTGCAATCTTGGCTCACTGCAACTCTGCCTCCCAGGTTCAAGTGATTCTCCTGCCTCAGTCGTTCAAGTAGCTGGAACTACAGGTGGCCACTACCACACTTGGCTACTTTTTTGTATTTTTTAGTCAACATGGGGTTTCACTATGTGGGCCAGGCTTGTCTCGAACTCCTGACCTCAGGTGATCTGCCCCCCTCAGCCTCCCAAAGTGCTGGGATTACAGACGTGAGCCACCGTGCCCGGCCCCATACCAACACTTCAATATTAAGGCCACTTGCTTTAAAACAGGCAGTCCCTCACGAATAGTAACAACAATGACATTTAGTGACATTTGTACTGGGTTGTCACCCCCAGACCTCTCCACCCCACATCTCATTGAATCTCACAGCACCCCCAAGAGAGGGAGCGTCGGTGAGGGAGAAGAGACGGGCATTTGCAGTCTGAGCTGGCAGCCCTTTGCTAAGAATCTACCAATGAAATGAATGAATGAATGGTGAATGAAGCAATGAATGAAGCATACAGCTCAGAGTGCCAGGAGCCCAGAGGTGTGTGTTTATGTGGGCATCACCCTTCTTGGGGAGTGGGACCCCTGGGGTGGCCTGCAGTGACTCAGGTGGTGGGGGCTCCTTCCTGGGGGTTCCTGGCTGGAGCTCACTGGACCTGGGCAGAGTGAAGGGCACCGGAGTGAGGGGTGTGGACCAGGGACGGGGAGCAGAGGCTCAGGGCACAGGGGCATGATGCATAAGTGACAGACCCAGGGGCATGCCTGGCTCCCCTGAGAAGATGCCCTCTCACCCTGCCGTGCCCACTCTGGGGCAGGCGCTTTCACAGCCCCACTGACCTCCCAGACCAATTGAAAGGGAAAGCTATAGGGGGATCCGGGACTCTGAAGGCCTGGGCGGAGGCAGCTTTGCCTTTCCTGCCGCAGGGAACTCAGGCCCCTGAGCCACACTAGTGGGCCTCTGATCGCTGCTGTTTACTTATTCATTCACTCAGCAAACACAGAATACGCCTTCACTCAGAAGCCGCTGGAAAGTGCTGGAAGCGGCCCTCAGGGAGCTGTGCTGGGAAGGGCAGGACTGCGCAGGAGTGGGGGTGCAGGGGTCCCACTGTGAGAGTGGGTGCGTGGGCAAGGCGGCATCAGAAAGAAGTCTTCTGAGCTGGGGCACTTGGGGTGGATAGTGAGGAAGGCTGCAGGGCAAGGAAACAGCCAGGGCCAGGGCTGCGGGGGAGGGGGAGGTGGGTGAGGTGAGGGCCCTGCTGTGGAGGGAACATGGCACCCAGCTGGGCTCCGTGGGGTTATGTACCCCATCTCATGCACGATGACGTGTGGATTAAGATTCCATCCTGGGCCAGGCGTGGTGTCTCACGCCTGTAATCCTGGCACTTTGGGAGGCTGAGGTGGGTGGATCACCTGAGATCAGGAGTTCAAACCCAGCCTGGCCATCATGGTGAAACCCCATCTTTATTAAAAAAAAAAAAAAAAAGAGATTCCACCCTGAGGGACGTAGGGACTTTGTAGCTGGCTTTCTCCAGCCAGAAACCACTTTATTTTTTTATTATTTATGTTTTAGAGATGAAATCTTGCTTTGTAGCCCAGTCTTTGGGACTCTTGGCCTCAAGAGACCCTCCCACCTCCGCCTCCCAGAGTGCTGGGATTGTAGGCGTGTACGACTGTGCCTGGCTCAGCATTTTTCCTTCATTGCAAACAGAAGCGCATTCTATGTAACCATTAAACAACAGGTATGGTGTCGGTTTGCTCAAACGAAGTGGCAGCCTCGTGTCTACAGACTGTCACCAGGTAGGCGCGGGAGTTTGGGTGGCCTTGTACTTGCCATGTGCCTGAGGTGACTCACATAGCCCATGATCCTCTTTTTCTGTTTGAGCCACACCTCAAAAGCTGAAATCATATGTCATTTGGCTTTCCGTGAGGACCCCATTCATGTGTTGAATTGGCCTCTGTTCCTCGGTGACCATTACTGCGGGTTGGCATCCATGATTCTTGCCATGGGGTCTCGATTTAGTAAATGATTCAAGAAACCAAGGGCTTCTTTGATGGAAGCGTCTTTCAATTGCAAATTTCTCTGTAAAAGAGAAGTCCTGCCTTTATCTCAGCAGATGCTGGGGGGACGGGTCACTCTGGCAGGAGCACACGCTACCCCACGTCATGTTTGCCTGCCTGGTTCCAAGTGCAATTCACACAGCATTTGTGTGGCTACAAAGCAGTCAGCAAGATGACTCAGATTAATTATCACGGAAATAAAAATGTAAAACAAAAAAGGATGGGCAGAGAACTCGTGGCTTCTAAGAAGAGGCAGGGGACTGTGTTATGACTGTTTCTGGCTGCTGACGGAGACGGGCTGGAAGGGTGGAGGGGGCAGGGGCAGAGGCGGGAGACGAGTTGGGAAGTCGTTCACTTTGGTTGTCGGGGGAAGGGCTGAGGCCCCACTGGCGGGGGTGGGGGCAACGGGGAACAGAAGAGGTGGATGGGAGAATCACTTGGGAGTTTTAAGGTATAGGACCTGGTGCTCAGTTTAATTAAATTAATTAATTAATTAATTAATCAATTTTGAGACAGTTTCACTCTTGTTGCCCAGGCTGGAGTGCAATGGTACGATCTTGGCTCACCGCACCCTCTACCTCCCGGGTTCAAGTGATTCTCTTGCCTCAGCCTCCTGAGTAGCTGGGACCACAGGTATGTGCCACTACACCTGGCTAATTTTGCATTTTTAGTAGAGATGGGGTTTCTCCATGTCGGTCAGGCTGGTCTGGAGCTCCCAACCTCAGGTGATCTGCCCACCTCAGCCTCCCAAAGTGCTGGGATTACAGGCGTGAGCCACTGTGCCCGGCCTTGAACTCCTGGGTTCAAGTGATCCCCCCACCTCAGCCTCCCAAAGCACTGGGATTACAGATGAGAGCCACTGCACCAGGCTAGTGCTCAGTTTTACCTTAGGGAAGAGAGTGACAGTGGGGAGAGGAAGGAGGGTTTGTGGCCTGGGCGGCTGATTAGATCTCAGTGTCAGGCAGGGAATGGGCCACAGGTTTGGGGGAGGCTGAATTTGAGGTGTGGCTTGCACTCCTGACAGTGCCCATGTCCTAATCCTTGGGAGCTGTGAAAATGTTCCCTTACATAGCAAAGAAATTCTGCAGGTATGTTTAAATGAAGCCTGTTGAGATGGGGAGAGGATCCTGGGTTATCCAGGTGCCCGCCCGATGTAGTCACAAGAGTTTCTGTAAGAGGGAGGCAGGAGAATCCCTCAGGGAGATGGGAGCTGCTCACCTGCGGGCCTGAAGACGGAGGGAGGGGCCATGAGTTAAAGAATGCGGGCGGCCTCTAGAAGCTGCAAAGGGCAAGACAGGGATTCTCTTCTAGGTCTTCTGGGAGTAACCAGCTTGCTGACTCCTGATTTTTAGACCAGGGAGAGCCATTTTGGACCTCTAACCTCCAGAACTATAAGATGAATTTGTGCTGCTGAAGCCAGCAAATATGGGGTAGGTTTGCTATAGCAGCCACTGTGAGGGTGCCCCCAGGCAGTTGGGGTCCAGGCCAAGAGAATGATCTCCGCTAGAGAGATACCTGGCAGGCACCAGGGACCTGGGATGGGTGAGGCCAAGAAAGCGCTGTGCTCCCTAGTGGAGGGGTGAGGCTGGGGGCCTGAGGGAGCCTGAGAGGAGGGAGCCTGTGAGGGAGAAGAGCTCCTGGAGAGAATGGTCCTGACAGGTGTCAGATGCCCTAGAGATTAGATAGAACAAAAAGGCTGCAGCAGCCTGAGACTTCAGCAAGGGCAGTTTGCGAGCTGTGGTCTCAGGAGCACCAGCGAGTGAGTCCCGGAGCGTGGTGGCTGTGAGAACCCGGGAAGGAGTGTGCGTGTGGCGTGGAGGGGCACTGTGTAACAGAAGGCAGAAGGGCAGGCAGCTGGAGGGCTGCGGGAACCTGACGATCAGGGAGTTCCTCTGCTCCAGGAAACGCTTTGATCAAATTCCCCTGAAGTCTCCCACGAAGCACAGCCATTAGGACTCCCTACCCTCTTCTTTCTCAGCGGAAAAGGAGCCAGAGATCGAGTGGTGGCTGTTACCTTCAGCTTTCAAGTAAGCACAAGATCTATGTGTATCTTTTTCAGAAACAGGAATTCTTCTTTTTTTTTTTTTTGAGATGGAGTCTTGCTCTGTTGCCCAGGCTGGAGTGCAGTGGCGCGATCTTGGCTCACTGCAATCTCCACTCCTGGGTTCAAGCGATTCTCCTGCCTCGGCCTCCCTAGTAGCTGGGATTACAGGGGCACGCCACCGCGCCCAGCTAATTTTTGCATTTTTAGTACAGGTATGGTTTCACCATGTCGTTCAGGCTGGTCTCGAACTCCTGACCTCGTTGATCTGCCCGCCTTGGCCTCCCAAGGTGCTATTACAGGTGTGAGCCACCACTCCCAGTCGAGAAACACAAATTCTACCTGATTGCAAAAAATAAAAAAGAAAAGAGGAACATGGAATTTTTAAATTCAAGTTGCTGTTCCAAAAACTGCAGCAGCCTCCTATTTTGGGTGGAGGTGGGGGTGGGGGGGGGTGGCTGTCCTGTCCCAGAGAGGTTCTGAAGATCCAGAACACCTTCCCCTTGGAGCAGCCTTTCATATCAGTGGCAGAGAAATGCTCTGTCTCTGCCTCCCCCGTCTCAATTGCAGAGGCTGGGGGGTGAGAGGCGGCATCTCAGGACCAGACGCTGAAGCTGGACCCAAGGGCTCTGTGGGCCAGAGAGACAACATAACGACCTGCAGCCTGGCCTCTGGGGTTCTGGGTGAAATCTCATTGCTTATTTTTAATTTTAATCTTTTTTTTAGATAGAATCTTGCTTTGTCATCCAGGCTGGAGTGCAGTGGTGCGATCTCTGCTCATTGCAACTTCTGCCTCCGGGTTCAAGTGATTCTCCTGCCTCAGCCTCCCAGGTAGCTAGGATTATAGGCATGTGCCACCACATCTGGCTAATTTTTGTATTTTTAGTAGAGACGGGGTTTCACCATGTTGGCCAGGCTGGTCTTGAACTCCTGACCTCAAGCGATCTTCCCACCTTGGCCTCCCAAAGTGTTGGTATTATAGGTGTGAACCACTGTCCCCAGCTTCACTGCTTATTTTTAAGGCTGAGAAGCAAGTTGCCCAGATTTTGGCAAGCAGTTCCTATTTATCTAGTGGCCTCTTTTAGAGGGACGGGAGCTGAACGACTGAGCCAGAACTGAAACCCACCTTCTCCCCGTTCTCCAGGAACCCTCCCTACCAAACGGTCCGGGTTACACCTACTACTATACCTGGCAGTTTTTTCAAAAAGAAAAAGACTTCATGGAAAATGTGGAAAGTAGGACTGGGCACAGGGGCTCACGCCTGTAATCCCAGAACTTTGGGGGTCCGAGGTGGGCAGATCACAAGGTCAGGAGTTTGAGAGCAGCTTGACCTACATGGAGACACCTGTTTCTATTAAAAATACAAAAATTAGCCGGGTCCCGTGGTGGCGCGCGCCTGTAATCCCAGCTACTCAGGAGGCTGAGGCAGGAGAATCGCTTGAACCCAGGAGGTGGAGATTGCGGTGAGCCGAGATCGCGCCATTGCATTCCGGCCAGGGTGACAGAGCAAGACGCTACCTCAAAAAAAAAAAAAGAAAAAAAAAAGAAAAGAAAAGAAAAAGAAAATGTAGAAAGTATAAATAGCTTGTCATCTAGAACATAATAGCCATGATCAAATACAGGCCACCATCGTCTGCCCGGCTGCAGCGCCACAGAAGCATCTGCGTTTTCCGGACACTGGGAAATGTGTTCTGTACCTTCCCCTTCTGCCGCAGGAGGAACATTCTGTCTCCTGAGGACGGTGTCTGTCTTGTGCTGCTCAGCCTCAGGGCAGTGCCCAGCGCCGTTATGGCAGCTGCTTGGTGAATGGATTGATGGGTTGGCTGAACAAATGAGTGTTTCCACCTGGCTCCGAGTCCCATCTTCTGGGGGCAGCAAGGTCGCCGCATGTCACCATGCTCTATGGCTTTGCTGCCAGGAGCTGGTCCACCTCTCTGCTCTCCTGGGCATGGACAGCAGTGGCCTAGCAGGGAGGATGGGTGGGACTACTGAGAATGGAAACCTAAACCCATGCCTCATCGGGGGAGGCTAAGTCACCTGGGGGCTCAGGGCGGGGCCTGGGAGCCGACTCCAGTCTTGAGGCCTGAGCTCTTTCCCCCACGGTACGGGGAGATCCTGGAAGGTCTGCGCTGGGTGGGAGAACATCTGAGTGAGCCAGTAGATGACGGACTGGGCCCCGTCCAGTAGTTGCTCCCAAGCAGCGAAAGATTTGAGGTGCACCCCTCACACCCTCAAAAGCCTTCAGAGCACCTGGCATTCAGGGCCAAGGTTTCCTTCCAGGTATGATAAGCATTCAGGGAGACACTGGGCACGGAGCACAGAACCTCTGGGCATGGAGCATAGAACCTCTGATAGCAACCTCTGTTCAAGAAATATGAATACTGGCCGGGCGTGGTGGCTCACACCTGTAATCCCAGCACTCTGGGAAACCAAGGTAGGTGGATCACCTGAGGTCAGGAGTTTGAGACCAGCCTGGCCAAGATGGCGAAACCCTGTCTTTATTAAAAATACAAACAATTAGCTGGGTGTGGTGGTGCATGTTTGTAGTCCCAGCTATTTGGGAGGCTGAGGCAGAAGAATCCTTTGAACCTGGGAGATTAAGGTTGCAGTGAGCCAAGATTGCACCACTGTACTCCAGCCTGGGCAACAGAGCGAGACTCCATCTCAGAAAATAAGAATACTTTCCCACTCAGACCACGAAAATCTCTTCCCCAAAGCCAAGCTGCTCTCACAGTTAGGGATGGTGAGGGGTGATGTCTCTGTTCTCTACAGAACTAACACTGAGCTGCGCCTTGAGAAGTGGGTGTGCCCCGGGTGGGGGTGTACAATGTGTAAGAGGTCAGGCCACGCTGCTGTGGGACAGCAACCAGCTCAGCTCCACAGCAGCACCCCAAGCTAACAATGAACGGGTTAAAGCCTGTTCCTTCTAAGTTTCTGAGGCCGACAGGGCGGGGCTACACTTCTCTCATCCGCTGCTGCAGCCTTTCCTCCCCACAAGGTGTCTGGCATCTGGAAATGCCAGGCGAAGGTGTGGAGGGGCTCACAGGCCAGGGCCCGCAGCTTAGAGGGGACAGTGTCCTGTGGCCTTGGCTAAGACCTCCTCCACAGCGTGGCACCTTAGACTTTCCCAAGGTCATAGCTGGTGAGCTGGGACAAAGAATAGCCACTTGGCTTTCTGATACTCTCGGTGGGGCAGACAGATTCTAAAAGCGGCACGAGCCGCCCTAGCAGACCGCTGTTCCCACGGCAGCCGCTGCTCACCAGCAGCCAGTGAGTTGTCGGGAAATCCGGCCATGTCCTCCCAGGCTGCAGCCCTTGACAGGGACCCTGAAACCCGCTGTGCTGGGAATATCCAGCATATCTGAGATGCGAGAATCACCAACAGGAACGGAAGGTTCTTTGTAATACGGAAGTTGTAAAGTCATGTGTTTCAATAGCATTACCTTAGAAACGAGAGGCCTGCTTTTTACAGATACAAGATCCCACTGCCTTGACAATTCTGTTATTGGAAAGAGTGAATTTGATACAAAATAGTAAGAAACTGTAGTATCACAGGACCCATAATCCTTGTAAGAAGGAAGATTTAGAGTGCCGCCAGTCTCCTCTCCCATGAGCACCTAACAGATATTATCTGAATTTGTCCCGGCAACCATCACTGTCCCTACTCAGCATTCTCAGAGGAGACTCAACCCACGCAGGGGCCAAGAGCTGGACCACAGCCAACCAGGCCTCCCCACTCCTATCCCAGGAATGCGTCTCCCCACCACACCACCTGACCTTATCCTACTGTCCAGGTCTGCCCTGATGGCCTCCAAGGAAATGGGACAAATCACCCTTTCTGTCCACGGCGAGGGCAGAACGACACAGTGGTTGAGCGTGCATGCGGGAGCCGGATGCTGGGGGTTCAAATCCCAGCTCTCCCCTCCTCTCTGCCTCGCTCCAGTTCCTGGGCCTCCAAGCTGGTCCCCTCTGCTGTGGCGTGACATATAGTATGACTGCTCATCTGCACAGACTCCTCTGTGCTGCCTACGGTTCCAACTTTCCAACTACTCCCGCAGGAGCTCGTTGAATGGGGACGACAGGATCTTGCTCAGAGCGATGGTGAGGAATAAATGGAATTATCTGTGCAGTGCCAAGCCCGGCCTGGCACGGGAGAGGCATCCAGAAATGCAGCTTGAGTTCGGAAGCAGCTGGTCTGTGGCTCCCTGGCCTGGCTTCTTGTTGGGTGTTGAGTGCTGGGCTACCTTTCCTGAGACCCAAGTCCAGGCTGTGCAGAAGCCTGTGGTGCACCCGGGCTGCAGCCCGTCACGACGCTTCGGAGGTGGATGCGTCCGAGTTCCACGACGTCGGGGACACGGCCCCACTCCTCTGGAGCTCCCGGGCCTGCTGAACCTCTTCCACGAGGTCAGCCACCAGGTTCATCTGGCAGGCCCGGAGAGCCCCCACCAGGTAGGCCACTGTCGCGTTCTCCTTCTCTGTGTTCTTCCAGATTCTCAGCGACTCTCTCACGCGCTCCGTCAGGTTGCGGGGGTGTCTGTCCTCGATGCTGTCGATCTTGGCGTCTGAGACTTTGAGCTGACGAGCAAGTCTTTTCCAATCTTTCCCCACATGATCACATATGAGGTCAAATGCTGCACCCAGGTCTGGGAGGGAAGGAACAGAATGGTTTACAGAGGTTTGAAGACAGGTGACCCCACACTCCTCCCCAGGGCTTTTTGCCACTGACATTGAGTGGACAGATGTGCCCACATGAGGTCCTCACAGAGGCTAAAGTCACCTGGCAGCAGAGGGGCTGTCACCAAACGCCCGAGTGGCCTGATTCCACCTCAGCCAAACCCCCTGCTCTCCAATACTAACCTCGGAGGTGTGGCCTGATGAAGACTCAATTGCCAATGGAAGTGTAGTGGAGCCACCTACGTAGGGCAGGAGACACTGACAAGAGGGGCTGGGGAGCTGTAGGAGGGAATAGGGTTGATCCCATATCCTGCCCTAGAGCAGGCTGAATGATGTCACCTCAAAAAAGGTATGTTCATGTGAAATCGCTGAAACCATGTGTGCTAACTTCTTAGGAAAAAGGGTCTTTACAAAGGCAAGCTGAAGGTCTTGAGAGACCACCCTGGGTTACCTGGATGCTACCAGGACAGCTATCCTTGTAGGAAGCACGGCGGAAAGGCCGGGTGAAGGCAGAGGCAGAGCCTGGAGGGAAGTGGCCACAGTCAAGAAATGCCTGGAGCCACCACAAAGCAGACCTGGAAGGGTCTCCCCCAAGGGCATTCAGTTTGAGAGGATGTATGGGTCTGAGACATCTGCTCCTTCAGGCTTCTGGCCTCCAGACCGAGGGTAGATTTCTGTTGGTTTAGGCCACCAGATTTGTGATAATTTGTTATGGCAATCACAGGAAACTAGCAGGCACCCCAGTTCTTATTTTGAAAGCTGCCCTGACTGACCACCAGTCTTTCGTCCCTGGCTACCATCTTCCTCATCTGCTGAAGTCACTGCTGAGATCAGGGAGCTGGCCACAGGACTATAAAAGGCCGTTTCTGGAATGTGGAAAGAGGAAAGGAAGCAGGACCGGGACAGGAAGTGGCTTGACGTCTCCTGGCAATTCTGAGACACCGTTGGCAGGTGGACCAGCTCCCGCAGCTCTGATAGCACTGTGTGCTGGGCACCGTGTTACCATGACTGTACAGATAAGGAAACTGAGGCACAGGGAAGCCGACTGACATTCCTGAGATCGTGTAGCTTCACGATGACAGAGCCATGATCTGAAACCCTGGCAGTGTGGCGCCAGAGGCCACCGTTAACCATTATGCTGAACTTCTGGAAAGGAGGAAGGCAGAGTCGCCCACTACCAACCTGCCCATGCCCACTGTTCACCTTGTGGTGTGCGTTTTCCAGCACACAGTAACTACATAAATAAAACCAGGCACACATATATCTCAAATGTCAGTATGTTTCGTGGGCCGCCTTTAAAATGCAAATGTTTTTCCAGATATTAAATATACTTGAAACCCGATTTTTCTACATCCTGTTTTGTTCAGCACTGTTGATATTTTTGAAATCTGGACTTGACTGCTTTCATGCAGAGAGCTGTTCTGTCCACCTTGTCCTGAACGGGCACCAGTCCTTACAGCGTAAAACCCATGGCGTCACATTTATACCCTATCTGGTTTGTGACTGAACGGCTGATTGCAGGCCACAGCTCGAGCCCTCTGAGGGGCATCCCTAGTCCACTCCCAAGCCTCTCCTCCCGTCTCTGAGAACAAGGGGATCGGGCTGAGAAACCCTGCTGCACTCAGAGTTTCTCATTTTTATTCTGGAGGCTGCTGCAAGCCACAGGCAAGGGTGGAGAGGGAGTGACCGAGAGCAGGACAGGAAGCCACGCCACAATGAACCTGACCAGAGAGGCAGTGCAGTGGCTACCACCACCCATCCGGAGGCCGCACTGCTTGCTTCAAGCCTAGCTGTTCAGTTATCGGCTGCGCATTTCGGCAAGCCACCTAACCTCTAAGCCAGTCCTGTCCTCTGTAAAATGGGAGCAGTGACAGATAACAGTATCCAAGCCACAGGGCTATGGTGAAGATTCTGTGTGGCAGTTGGAAGGGTAAGCGGCACACTGTCAGCCCTGGATAAGAGTCACCGAATGAAGTATTACTCTCAGCCGCGAAGGGCATTCGCGGGGCATATCCGAGGTAGAAGGGAGATGACGGGAGCAGCCTCATCTAGGCTCATCTAACCTCTGTCCGCACCTTCTCTGACTCCTCCTCACCTTTTCTAAGGTGAGCTTCCTTATTTACCCAGACAGAATGGGGTAGAGGAAAAAGCACTGTGCGTGTCCATGTCCTGTAACTTTGAAAAAGTTAACTTTACTGCGTTTTTGGCTCTCCCATCAGCAAAACCAGGGTTGTATAGAGAAAACCCACGCAAATCAAACCCGGCAAAGGAGAGGCGCCTGGAGGCCAAGGGGAGGGGCCTCGCAGCACCTGCAGCCCGGCGATCCGGCCCTGGCTCCCCCTACCCAGCCCCGCGCCCACCTTCTTCCCCCGGCGCGGCCCCGGGCGCCGCCCCCGCCTCGAAGTCGTCCAGGCGCCGCAGCAGGTCGTGGCGCCGCAGGGAGGCGAGCAGCTCGCGCAGCAGCTCGGTGCGCCCGGGCTCCAGGTCGTTCTGCTCCAGCAGCACGGAGAAGAGGTCCAGGCCGCTCTGCACGCGCTCCAGCTTGCGCTTGCCCACGCGCCCGAGGCACAGGAACTTGAGCTCGGTCAGCTCGCTGCTCGACAGGCCGGACGACACCGAGTGCAGCAGCACCAGGAACGGGTCCATGGCGCTGCCTGCAGGCGGCCGGGGCTGCGGCCCCGCCCGATCCTCCTCCGCGCGCCCGCTGTCCTCGGCTCGCCGGCCCTGGCCAGGTCTCGCCACTTGCCCACCGGCCCACGGCTTAGGCTCCGCCCGCGCTCGCCCCCGGCCCGGCACTCCGGTGCCAAATCCACTACCGGAAACCCACCGTGGCACCCTTTCGACCGTTATCTCGCGAGAACTCCGGGACCCGCGCATGCGCCCCGAGCGAAGCCGTAGCCGTTTCCGCCCTGGGTGGCGGCGCAGCGGATGGGCGCGGCCTCTGCGGCTGCGCCCAGCGGATCGTCTCTTTTCCGGGTGGGAAGTGGGGCCTCGAATGTCCGGAGACCCCGCCGGTGGCTCAGCTCTCTGCAGTGAGGGTGGTCGCGCCTCTGCCGAGTCTACGTGTTTGCCTACCGCGGTGCGGCCCTATTGCGAGCAGGGCCGGGGCGGGGCGGGGCCGGCCCGGACGTCACGTGACCTTACATGTGTTAGTGGCTGACGTTACTTAGGCATTCACGTTTAGGGACAGACGTGGAAAATGCGTTCTTTGGTGCCGTTGGGGACATCTTGTGTGTACAGAAAACACCTCCCAGAAGTTTATTTGCGTTTAAAAATGTGATTTTAATAGTATTTGTTTTCTAAAGTAACAGTCATTTATTCAATCAACATTGAGCGCCTACCGTGCCAACGGGGTTAGGGACAAATTAGTGAAGAAAGCGAGAGGGTCCCGGGGTGCCCGAGTTTACATCATAAGTACAAACGTGACACTCTCCGGAAGAGAAGGTTGCGGCGGGCGCGGCGGCGCAGCCTGCCATCTCCGCACTTTGGGAGGCTGAGGCAGGATTGATTGAGCCCAGGAGTTCGAGACCAGCCTGGGCAACATAGGGAGACCTTGTCTCTATTAAAAAATAAAAATAAGGAAAAATAAGGAAATCGTATAGTATGCCAGAAATTCAAGAGAGAGAGGGAAAAGGGAGTCTGTTCATGGGGTGGGCACATGGGGGGGGGGGCGGGTGGTCGATAGGGCCTCTGTAAAGGTGCAGGTGAAGGCTGTGAGGGGCCAGGTACCTAGGTGTGGGGGGAAGAGTTGGGCACACAGAGAACACAAGAGCAGAGGCACCAAGGAGGGCTGGGGTTCCAGGAGCAGCAAGGCCATGGGTCTGGAGGTGAGGAGGGGGCGCAGACTAGGAGAGCCCTCATCAGCCAGCAAGGACAGCTTTACTGCAGGGTGGGGACAGGGGGTGATGCCAGCTGAGGCTTTTTTTATTTTTTTTTTAATTGAGATATAATTCAAATACCATACAATTCACCTTTTTTTTATTTGTCTGGCATGGAGTCTTGCTCTGTCCAGCCTTGGCTGGAGTGCAGTGGCATGATCTTGGCTCACTACAACCTCCGCCTCCCAGCTTCAAGCGATTCTTCTGCCTCAGCCTTTCAAGTAGCCGGGACTACAGGCACGGATCACCACACCCAGCTAATTTTTGTATTTTTAGTAGAGATGGGGTTTCACCATATTGGCCAGGCTGGTCTCAAACTCCTGACCTCAGATGATCCGCCCACCTTGGCCTCCCAAAGTACTGGGATTATAGGCATGAGCCACCGTGCCTGGCCCCAATTCACCCCTTTAAAGTGCACACTTCAGTGGTTTTTAGTGTAACAACAAGGTTATGGAACTCTTAGTACTGTCTTACCTTAGGACATTTTCATCATCCGGAGAAGAAAGCCATTAGCATTTGCTCCTCCCCTCCTCCACCAACCGTGAATCTACTTTTATTGCTTTTCTTTTTTTCTTTTGTGAGACAGAGTCTCCTCTGTGGCTCAGGCTGGAGAGCAGTGGCACGATCTCGGCTCACTGCAGCCTCTGCCTCCCGGGTTCATGCAGTTCTGCTGCTTCATCCTCCTGCATACCTGGGATTACTACAACCAGCTTGCCAGCATGCCTGGCTAAGTTTTGTATTTTAGTAGAGACGGGGTTTCACCATGTTGGCCAGGCTGGTCTTGAACTCCTGACCTCAAGTGAGCCTCAGCCTCCCATAGTGCTGGGATTACAGGCGTGAGCCACTGCGCCCTGCTGAATCTACTTTCTTAATCTATGACTTCGCTGATTGTGGACATTCCATATATACAGAACCATACAATATGTGGCCCTTTGTGTCTGGCTGTTTTCAGCATCATTTTTAAGGTTCATCCATGTTGCAGAACATATGAATACTTGATTTCTTTTTGTTTGAGACATAGTGTGCTCTTTTGCCCAGGCTGGAGTGCAGTGGCACAATCTTCGCTCACTGCAGCCTCCGCCTGCCAGGCTCAAGTGACTCGTCTCTTAATGTCCTAGCCTCCCAAGTAGCTGTGATTATAGGTTTGCGTCACCATGCCAAGCTAATTTTTGTATTTTTAGTAGATACGAGGTTTTGCCATGTTGGCCAGCCTGGTCTCAAACTCCTGGCCTCAGGGGATCCTCTTGGCTCAGTCTCCCAAAGTGCTGGGATTACAGGCATGAGCCACCGCACCCACCCTCCTTCTTTCTTTTCTTTTTTTTTTGAGATGGAGTTTTGCTCGTCTCCCAGACTGGAGTGCAGTGGTGTGATCTCGGCTCACTGCAATCTCTGTCTCACGGGTTCAGTGATTCTCCTGCCTCAGCCTCCAGAGTAGCTGAGACTACAGGTGCGCACCACCATGCCCAGCTGATTTTTGTATTTTTAGTAGAGAGGGGGTTTCACCATGTTGGCCAGGATGGTCTTGATCTCTTGATCTCGCGATCCCCCTGCCTCAGCCTCCCAAAGTGCTGGGGTTACAGGCTTGAGCCACCGCGCCCGGCCTCCTTCCTTTTTATGGTTAACATTCCACTGTATGGGTGTTTGGGTGCCACATGTCTGTCCATTCATCAGGGGCTGGACGTTTCCTTTGTTTCTGCTTTGTGCTGGTGTGAACAATGCTGCTATGAGCGCTCCACTTCCAGTTTTATTTTGTTTGCTGATTGAGATAGGGTCTTATTTATCACCCAGGCTGGAGGGCAGTGGCATGGTCATAGCTCACTGCAGCCCCCACCGCCCGGGCTCACCTTCCTGGGGAGCTGGAACTACAGGCACACACCACCACACCTGGCTAATTTTTGTATTTGTTTCGTAGAGACAGGGTTTTGCTGTATTGCCTAGGCTGGTCTCGAGCTCCTGGGCTCAATTGATCCACTGGCCTTCGCCTCCCAAAGTGCTGGAATTTCAGGCATGAGCCACTGTGCCTGGTTTTGAGTTACTTTTCTTTTTTTTGAGATGGAGTCTCACTGTGTTGCCCAGACTGGAGTACAGTGGCACAATCTTGGCTCATTGTAACCTCTGCCTCCTGGATTAGGAGATTCTCATGCCTCAGCTTCCCGAGTAGCTGGTATCACAGGCATGTGTCACCACACCCTGCTAACTTTTGTACTTTTAATAGAGACAGGGTTTCACTACATTGGCCAGGCTGGTCTGGAACTCCTCACAGGTGATCCATCTGCCTCAGTCTCCCAAAGTTTTAGGATTGCAGGTATGAGCCACCATGCCCAGCCTTTTTTACTTTTTCTTTATTTAAAATGGAGTCTTGCTCTGTCACCCAGGCTGGAGTGCAGTGGTGAGATCTTGGCTCACTGCAACCTCCACCTCCCAGGTTCCAGCGATTCTCATACCTTGAGTTACATTTTTAAAGATCACGCTGGTTGCTGGTTAGAAGCCAGAGGACTGCAGTAATCCTAATGAAAGGCAGTGCACTCAAACCAGAGGGCAGGTAGCAGTGGAGGTGGTGAGATGGGGCAGCTATCTATAGATTGGGGGTGTGCATTGATGGAACCTGGTACGGTGCAGGCGGGGTGCAGGCTTGAAGGGGACCGAGGTTGACTTGGGATGTGTGACTGTGAGTGTGAGATGCTGCTGTGGTTTGAATGTTTTGTCTCCTCCGTTAATGGGTTAATGGACTGATGGGTTATTATGGGGGAGGATCACGCTCACCCTGCATCACTTCAAAACTCTGCAGACTCCACAGAGAGCCCCCACCAGCAGGAAGAGCCTTCCCGGATGTGGCCCCTTGACCGTGGACTTCTCCGACTCCATAACGATAGGAAAGGCATTTCTGGGCCAGGTCTGGGGACTCACACCTGTAATCCCAGCACTTTGGGAGGCAGAGGCATTTGGATAGCTTGAGCTCAGGAGTTTAAGTCCAGCTGAGGTGACTTGGTGAAACCTTGTCTCTACAAAAAAAATACAGAAAAAAAATTAGCCAGTGGGGTGCCCCTGTAGTTACAGATACTGGAGGCTGAGGTGAGAGGATCACTCGAGTCTAGGAGGCAGAGATTACAGTGAGCTGAGATTGAGCTGTTGCACTCCAGGCTTGGTGACAGAGCAAGACCCTGTAAAAAAAGTTTTCTTTCTTTGTAAATTATTTTCTTTTTTATTTTTTTGAGATGGAGTTTCACTTTTGTTACCCAGGCTGATGTGCAATGGCACGATCTCGGCTCACAGCAACCTCTGCCTCCTGGGTTCAGGCAATTCTTCTGCCTCAACCTCCTATGTAAATTATTTTCTTTGTAAATTATTATTACAAAGAAATTTCTTTTCTTTGTAAATTATTCTGTTTCATGTGTTCTGCTATAAGCAACGGAAAACTAATACAGATACCTATTGGATGTTTTGATGGAGATGTGGACTGGTCAGTGAGGGACATGGGATGATGGGTTGGGACACGGATCTGGGTTGAACCGGTGAATTTGAGAGTTGCCTGCAGATAGATTGTGTTTTAAGAACCAACGGAGTGCAGTCACCTATGGAGAGGGATAGAAAATGTGACTGGATGACCAGCTGGGCTCGATGGCTCATCCCTGTGTAGGAAGTAGAAAAGTTTCTCTTTAAAGTTTTTTTTCTTGTTAAAGAATAAATCATAAGTGTTAGAAATGATAGTTTGTTGTAAAGACTTTCTTCAAAGCTTTCTTGCTTTTTGCTAATAACTCTTTTTTTTTTTTTTTTTTTTGAGACAGTCTTACTCTGTCACCAGGCGCCAGGCTGACGTGCAGTGGCATGATTTTGGCTCACTGCAACCTCTGCCTTCTGGGTTCAAGCAATTCTCCCGCCTCAGCCTCCTGAGTAGCTGGAACTACAGGAGGGCACCACCATGCCCAGCTAATGTTTTGTATTTTTTGGTAGAGATGGGGTTTCACCATGTTGGCCTGGATGGTCTCGATCTCTTAACCTCGTGATCCGCCCACCTCAGCTTCCCAAAGTGCTGGGATTACAGGCTTGAGCCACCGCACCCGGCCATTAAGAACTCTTTGTTAAGCCCTATCCTATGTAGCTGTCAGACATGCTCACAGGCACGTAGTACATTCTGTGTCCTTGTACTCGAATGGAGATATTTGTGCTATTACATTTCTAAGTCCTTTCGCAAGCAACTTCCTGTCCCCTCCTTATTTAGACTTCCCCTTTCCTTTTGTTCTCCAGCGCCTTTACCTATTCAAGAAAGTTTTAAGTTATTAGCCAATCAAGTTCAGTTTTAGATTGTGAGGTCTGGCTCTAACCAACGGAGATCAGACACAGCAGTAAAGACGACCCCAAATGCATGAGGGATAAATATGTCTGCTTTTCCTTTGTTTGTTGTACTCTCACGGCAAGATAACTAACAAGAACGCTCTTTCTGCAGAAAGTAAAATTGCCTTGCTGGGAGATCCTTTGTCTCAGAGCTGATTTTTCTTTTCAGCACCAACCATCTGTTTCCAACAAATTTGGCAACCCTGAAGGGATCCATTCCCCTCTGGGGTGGTCTCCAGTCCTCTCTCATGAGGAGGCATGTCCCTGCTGCCTGCTTGTGGCGGCCTCAGAGGGATTGAGAGCTGAGCCTCACGTGGTTCAAGCAATAGACCAACCCGGACTCTCAGCAATGCGGGGAAAGAAAGGCTTCCAAAACCATGGGAACCAGGCAAACTCTGTGCACAGACCAAGGTAGGAAATGTCACAGGGGCTGATGGAGTGCTTCCTTAGCAGTCAAAATTCTGGAGGTTGAGTGCATGTGGGTGTGCACGCGTGAGTTCAGCGTGAGTGCGGTCCTCTCTATGGTTTAAAGGCAAGACAGGATGAAACTTTGGTGGAGATATTGACTGATCAGTGAGAAGCGTGGGATGACGGGTTGGGACAGCTGAATTTGAGAGTCGCCTGCAGATAGATTGTGTTTAAAGAACCAACAGAGTCTCATAGGTGACTACCTATGAGAGGGACAGAAAAGGTGACTGTCCCTCTCATAGGATGGCCAGCTGGGCTCGATGGCTCACCACTGTTGTACCAGCACTTTGGGAAGCCAGTGTGGGAAGATCTCTTGAGCTCAGGAGTTTGAGACCAGCCTGGGCAACATAGTAAGACTTCCACCTCTACAAAAAATTTTAAAAATTAGCTTGGTGTGGTGCCACATGCCTGTAGTCCCAACTACTGGGGAGGCTGTGGTGGGAGGATCCCTTGAGCCCAGGAGGTTGAGGCTGCAGTGAACTGTGATTATGCCACTGCACTCCAGCCTGGGTGACAGAGTGAGAACATGTCTCAAAAAAAGGAAAAACATGACCAAAAGCTGAGCTGAGGGGTGTCCACCTTTTAAGGGGCTGGGAGATGTGGAGAAGCCACTGAAGGAGGCTGAAAAAGCACCAATACGGCCTTTTCTTTTTTTTTTTTTTTTTGAGGCAGAGTTTGGCTCTTGTTACCCAGGCTGGAGTGCAATGGCTCCATCTCGGCTCACCACAACCTCCGCCTCCTGGGTTCAGGCAATTCTCCTGCCTCGGCCTCCTGAGTAACTGGGATTACAGGCATGCGCCACCATGCCCAGCTAATTTTTGTATTTTTGGTAGAGACAGGGTTTCATCAGTGGCTCCCACATTGACAGCCTCGGCTGCCTTCAGGTCTGTTCTAAGTCAGTGAGGGTGAAAGACAAGGAGAACGGAAGCCACAGGAACCCAGCGCATGCATAACACAGCGGTAGCATTTTCCCTCCCGGTGAAGGTTGTTCTGGGGGAGACGGGTCTAGGATTCTCAGTACTTTGGGAGGCTGAGGCGGGCAGATCATGAGGTCAGTAGTTCGAGACCAGCCTGGCCAACATGGTGAAATCCTGTCTAAAAATACAAAAATTAGCTGGGCGCAGTGGCACGTGCCTGTAGTCATAGCTACTCGGGAGGCTGAGGCAGGAGAATCGCTTGATCCTGGGAGAGGGAGGTTGCAGTGAGCCGGGATTCCCCACTGCACCCTAGCCTGGATGACAGAGTGAGACTCCGTATCAAAAAGAAAAAGAAAGAAAGAAAACAGTATCTTATACTGGCTTTGTGAAAGCAAATTCGTCTTTAATTTGTGAGGATGATGGTCAGAATTCTTTTGCTTTCTCTTGAAACAGGGTCTTACTCTGTTGCCCAGGCTGGAGTGCAGTGGCATGATCATGGCTCACTGCAGCCTTGACCTCGCAGGCTCCGGCAGTTCTTCCACATCAGCCTCCGGAGTAGCTGGGACCACAGGCACAAACCACCATGTCCAGCTAATTTTTTTTCGTTTTTGTTTTTGTTTTTTTGAGACAGAGGTTTGCTCTTGTTGCCCAGGCTGGAGTGTAATGGTGCGATTTTGGCTCACTGCAACCTCTACCTCCCAGGCTGAGGTGATTCTCCTGCCTCAGCATCCCAAGTAGCTGGATTACAGCACCCGCCACCACACTTGGCTAATTCTTGTGTTTTTAGTAGAGATGGGGTTTCGCCATGTTAGCCAGCCTGGTGCACCACCTCATCTAGCTACTTTATTTTTTACATGTTTTGTAGAGGCGGTTCTCCCTTTGTTGCCAGGCTGGTTTTGAACTCCTGGGCTTAAGAGATTTGCTCACCTTGGCCTTTCACTGGCGGGATTGCAGGCTTGAGCCCATGCCCGGTCCTGCTTCTTTTTTCTTTGTATTGTCTCAGTGTCTTTGGGTTTTTTTCTCTCTTTCTTTTCTCGTTCATTTTGGTCTTTGTCATTGATGTCTAAGTATGCGGGCATCCTTGGCTCTCCTTGGGGATAGTGCTTTCTTCCAAAAAAAGAGGCTACTTCCTGAGGAGCATGCTATGTGGTTGGCAGAACACCCCCGATGCCCACAGAATACCCCAGATGTCCACATCCCCCCTGGCCCTCAGCCTGATACCCAGACCTACACCTATGTTTGCAGGGCAAGATAGAGTTTAAGGTGCCATGAAGAGGCTGGGCATGGTGGCTCACTCCTGTAATCTTAGCAATTTGGAAGGCCAAGGTGGGTGGATCACCTGAGGTCAGGAGTTCAAGAACAGCCTGGCCAACATGATTAAACCCCGTCTCAATTAAAATACAAAAGTTAGCTGGGTGTGGTGGTGCACACCTATAATCCCAGCTACTTGGGAGGCTGAGGCAGGAGAATCCCTTGAACTAGAGAGTTGGAGGTTGCGGTGAGCCAAGACTGCACCATTGCACTCCAGCCTGGGTGACAAGAGTGAAATTCCATCTCAAAAAAAAAAAAAATGTCGTGAAGACAGAGCTTTGGGATGGGAGCTTTCTAGGTTTATCCTCACAGACCCAGTCTAATCATGAATCCTCGTACAAGAAGAACCAGAGAAGAGGCAATGTGAAGACGTGGCCAGCAACGGGCTCACAGGCAGGAAGGCTGGGGCCTCTGGATGCTGGAGAAGGCATGATGGCTTCTCCCCCAGAGCTTCCACAGGCAGCCAGCCTTGCCGGCAGGTCGATTTTACCCCAGTGAGACCTTTGCCAGCACCTGACCTGTGGTAAGGGAATAAATTCATGTTGTTTTGGGCCACAGACTTGGCGGTCATTTGCCACCACAGCAAATATTTTAGGTTGGTGCAAACAACCGGACGCAGTGGCTCACGCCTGGAATCCCGGCACTTTGGGAGGCTGACGTGAGTGGATCATAAGGTCTGGGGTTTGAGACCAGCCTGGCCGATACAGTGAAACCCGTCTCTACTAAAACTAGAAAAATTAGCTGGGCATGGTGGTGCATGCCTGTAGTCCCAGCTACTCGGGAAGCTGAGGCAGGAGAATTGCTTGATCCTGGGAGGCAGAGGTTGCAGTGAGCCAAGATTGTGCCATTGCACTCCAGCCTGGGTGACAGAGCTAAACTCTCTCTTAAACAACAACGAAACCAAGTAAGGTGGGTGACAGGTGCGGGGCCCTTCCCTACCTGAGTGCAGCTTCTGCAGGCAGCCAGCAGAGGGCAGCAGCCACCAACAAGCCAAAGCAGGGGAAAGAGAGGTTGGGGCTGGGTTCTGGCAGTGGCAACAGCTGGGAGAAGGGAGTTTGGGCTGACACTTAGGATGTGCGATGACATTCAGTGTCTGAGTCCCAGCTACACAAGTGGGTTTTTGTTTTTCTTTTGTAGACAAATTCCTCCTCTGTTGCCTAGGTTGAGGTGCAGTGGCACAGTCTGGCCCACTGCAGCCTCGATGTCTCAGGCTCAAGCCATCCTCCCCCCTCAGCCTCCCACGTAGCTGGGACGATAGGTACATGCCACCACACCTGGCTAATTTTTAGCCTTTTTTAAAAAACTATTTTTTGTAGAGATGGGGTCTTGCCATGTTGCCCAGGTTGGTCTCGAACTCTTGGACTCAAGTGATCCTCTGACCTCAGCCTCCCAAAGTGCTGGGATTACAGGTATGAGCCACTGTGCCCAGCCCAGAAGGTGTGTATTTTTTTGTGGAAGTTGACTGTACACTTTTGTGCAATTTTCTGTATGTTACACTTTAATGAAAATTGTGTGGGGGAGGGGAAGAAGGGGAAGGGAAATGGAAGAGAGTAAATACATTACTTGGCAGGGCTGAGGAAATCAGACTTGAGTGTCTACTGAGCCTTTGCCCTGTGGTTGCATTCTGGGCAGGCTCTGGCAGGGGCAGCAGATACCATCCCATCTGAGGAAGCCGGGCAAAAATGCCTGGGCTGGTCCCATGTCTCCAGGCGTAAGCTGTCTCTTTGCCATTTGCTCTTCTGCCAAGGCTGTGTGAGTGAGGGGGGGTGAACTGCCTGCTGTGAGCATGTCTTCAGGTCAGAAGGCATCACGTTCACCTCCCATTATCCCCTTACCTCCTCCATGAACACCCCTGCTCACTTGATCCTGAGGCCCACTCTGTTTGGAGGCAAAAGACCCAGTTGTCAGACTATTTTCCATCCATCCACCCATCTATCCATCATCCATCCACACATCCCTCCATCTATTCACCCACCCACCCACCCACCCAATCCATCCATTCATTCATCCACACATCCACCACTCATCTACCATCGATTCATTCATCCAGCATTCATCCATCCACACATCTACCCATCCATCCTCCCATTCATCCACCCATCCATCTACCCATCTACCATCCATCCATCCACACATCCATCCATCCACCAAATCCATCTGTCCATTCATCATCCATCCACCCATCCATTCATCTACACATCCATCCATCTACACATCCATCCACCCACCCATCCATCCATCCATCCATCCACACATCCACACATCCATCCTGCCATCTACCATCCATCCATTCATCCAGCATCAATTTATCCATCCATCCACCCAATGCATCCATTCATTCATCCATACATCCACTCACTCATTCACCATCCATCCATCCATTCCTCCAGCATCCATCCACACATCCGTCCATTCACCCATTATTTCACCCAATCCATCCATTTATCCATCCATCCATCCATCTATCCATCCATCCACTCAATCCACCCATCCACACATCCATCCACTCACCAATCCACCATCCATCCATCCGTCATCCATCCACCCACCTGTTCATCCATCCATCCATCCCATCCATCCATCCATCCATCTATCAATTCACCCAATCTATCCATCCATCTGTAGGGTCCAGCCCTACAGGGTTCTGTGAACCCCTCTTGGCTGGTGAGGAGAAGAGAAATTGTAGAAATAAAAGACACAAGACACAGAGATTGAGAAAAGAGTCTGGGCCCAGGGGTCCACTGCTACCCAAATCGCAGAGACCAGCAGTGACCCCCAATGCTGGGACACTCTCACTTTTGTTGAGTTGCAAATCTGGGGGCAGGGTGGGTAGGGTGTGGTCTTGGTTGTCAGAGACTGGGCGCAGGGTACATAGGGCGTGGCAGTGATAGGGTCACGTGCATCACGTGTCATTCAGGTGGGGGCTCAGGAATTTCTGGCACCCAAAGTGAGGTAATGAGCATAATGCTTCAACACTTTTCCACACTTATTAAGAAAGAACTAAAACATTAAGATTTGTATTACTATTACTGATTATCTTTTCTAAGAAAAAAGGAGCCAGGTGCAGAAGCAGAACATGAGAGTGGACATGGAATGTGACCACTGAAGCACAGCGTCACATAGAGACGGTTAAGCTCCTGGATGTCTGCAGGCCCATCTGGCAGCCATCAGGCCTACTGCAAGAGCTTGGAGGAGCAGAGTTTTCTCCTCACTCTTCTGGGGAAGGAGATGTCTCAGCTATTTTGGACGTCTCCTTCCCTAGCTGGCTAAACAGTGGGCACTTTCCCAGCCCTGGTGCTGCCGCACAGCCGAGGCCTCCAGCAGCCCTTATTCGGGCGCGACAGAGGGCTTAGAGCATCTTGCCTTAGTGTCGTTCATTTCACACTGTCACCCCAGGTTCACACTTCTGACCTGAGGGGCATTAGTAAAAGAATTAAGATCACCTATGAATAACTAAGATCACATATGAATAACTAATAACTACTATGGTTATAGTTCTAGTTACTTTCTTCTTCATTATTTATATGGAAATAGGCCAAGGTCTTTTGTTCCTGCCTTGGCATTTATGGGATTTCCCCCTACATCCATCCACCCAATTGACCCATCCATTCACCCATCCACCCTCCATCCATCCACACATCCAACCATCCATCCATCCACACATCCAACCATCCATCCATCCACACATCCAACCATCCATCCATCCACCCATCCACCATCCATCCACACATCCAACCATCCATCCATCCACCCATCCACCATCCATCCATCCACACATCCAACCATCCATCCATCCACCCATCCACCATCCATCCACACATCCAACCATCCATCCATCCACCCATCCACCATCCATCCATCCACACATCCAACCATCCATCCATCCACACATCTATCCATCCATCCATTCACCCATCCACCATCCATCCACACATCTATCCATCCATCCACACATCCAACCATCCATCCATCCACACATCTATCCATCCATCCATTCACCCATCCACCATCCATCCACACATCCAACCATCCATCCATCCACACATCCAACCATCCATCCATCCACACAGCCAACCATCCATCCATCCACACATCTATCCATCCATCCACACATCCAACCATCCATCCATCCACACATCCATCCATCCATCCACACATCCAACCATCCATCCATTCACCCATCCACCAACCATCCATCCACACATCCAACCATCCATCCATTCACCCAGCCACCATCCATCCATCCACACATCCAACCATCCATCCATCCACACATCCAACCATCCATCCATCCACACATCTACCATCCATCCATCCACATATCCAACCATCCATCCATCCACACATCTATCCATCCATCCATTCACCCATCCACCATCCATCCATCCACACATCCAACCATCCATCCATCCACACATCTATCCATTCATTCACCCATCCACCATCCATCCGTCCACACATCCAACCATCCATCCATCCACACATCTATCCATCCATTCACCCATCCACCATCCATCTATCCACACATCCAACCATCCATTCATCCACACATCCATCCATCCATCCATCCATCCACACATCTATCCATCCACAAATCTATCCATCCATCCGTCCATTTATCCATCCATCCATCCATTTATCCATCCACCATCCATCCATCCACACATCCAACCATCCATCCATCCACACATCTATCCATCCATTCACCCATCTACCATCCATCCATCCACACATCCAACCATCCATCCATCCACACATCTATTCATCCATCCATTTATTTATCCATCCATCCACACATCTATCTATCCATCTGTCCATGCATCCATTTATCCACAAATCCATCCATCCATCGATTTATCCATCCATCCACACATCTATCCATCCATCCGTTCATCCATCCATCCACACATCTATCCATCCATCTGTCCATGCATCCATCTATCCATAAATCTATGCATCCATCTGTCCATTTATTCATCCATCCACACATCTATCCATCCATCCGTCCATTTGTCCAGGCATCCATCCATCCACACATCCACCATTCACCCATCCATCCATCCATCCATCCATTCATCGATCCATGATCCATCCATCCATCCACACATCTATCCATCCACAAATCTATCCATCCATCCGTCCATTTATCCATCCATCCATCCATTTGTCCAGGCATCCATCCATCCACACATCCACCATTCACCCATCCATTCATCCATCCATTCATCGATCCATGATCCATCCATCCATCCACACATCTGTCCATCCATCCATCCACGATCCATCCATCCATTTATCCATCCATCCACACATCTATCCATCCACTCATCCACCATTCACCCATCCATCCATCCAACCATCCATTCATCCATCCATCCTTCCTCCCATCCACTCATCCATCTATCCCGCATTTATCTATCCATCGATTCCTCACTTGCTTATTCATCCATTCAGCACTTTCTGGAGACAGCCCTGCTTCAAGCACACACTTTGGCCAAGCTCTGAATGCACTGCTTCTTCTAGATCTGTAGCCAGGGACGTTGGTCTGAGGCTTGTCTAGAAAGGCCCCAGCCTCAGTTGCCCCTGGAACCAGTGGGCAGGCATGTTTGGGAGGGTGGGGAGACTGGCAAGCACAGGCATCATCTTGGGAAGGGCAGGCCCCACTGGGCTGCAGAGAAGGTGACCTGGCTGTGCAGCAGCAGCTGTGATTTCTCAGAGAACATGCAAATGTGGGCTTTCAATGCCTGGTTTTTACGTATTAAGTTAACTTCAGAAGTTAACAGACACCGAGCCTACCAAACAGTGCTCATCTTGGGCTGGCTGCTGTTTGCGGCCAGCCTCCACCCTCAGAGGAGAGCAGCAGAACCCTCGTGGCTGGGCACCAGTGTGTCCTTGCCGGGCTCCAGGGTGCAGCTGGTGCCCTCAGACCTCAGGGCCCGCCGGGCTTGCCCCCAACCCTGCGCCCAGCCATGTGACTCCAGGGACCAGTAGTAGAAGACTCTTTGCACCAGGCTTCTGGGGCTGAGGGATGGTGTGCCGCCAGCTTGTGGATGGCTGCCGTGGAGCCCTGAGCCTCTCCGGGCCTCCTGTGCCTCTCCGGGCCTCCTGTGCCCATCTGTGTAATAGTGGGACTGACTGCAGTTTCCACCTGACAGCGGCCATGACCTCAAATGTATGTCAGATCCCATCGCTGCCCTCATAGACACTGCCCAGCCCTGCCCATGGCACCTACCACCAGGTTCAAAGCATGCACTCAGCCGGAGCCCTGCATGAGTCAGCTCTAGCCACCTCTCCAGTGTCTCCTGCCGCCTCCCTGCCCCTCTGCTCCTGGAGCTCATCCAGCGGCTACTGCTTCGGCCTCCGCACCTGCTGGTCCCTCTGTTTCGTGTTTCTGGCTCCTGGCTGCTCAGGTCCTGGGCCTCTGGCACAGCGTCGTCACCCTTAGTCAGGCATACTCCCTGCTCTGTTTTCATCAGCAGCCCCTTGTCCGAAGTTGTCTGGTTCCACTGTTGGGTTTCTGATTCAGTGTTTCACTTCCTGTGTGAGAATGTCATCTGGGAGGGAAGGGGCTGCATCCTCGGTCTTCACCCTTCTCTTCCTAGTGCCTGACATGCAGTGGAGTTCATTTTTATTTATATTTTTTGGTATATATATTTTTAGTAGAGACTGGGTTTCACTTCGTTGGCCAGGCTGGTCTTGAACTCCTGGTCTCAAATGATCCACCCACCTGGGCCTCACAGAGTGCTAGGATTATAGGCATGGGCCACTGTGCCTGGTCTAATTTGTATTTATTTTTTTGGATAGGGTCTTGCTCTCTTGCCCAGGGTGGAGTGATGCAATCGTAGCTCACCGCAGCCTTGACTTCCTGGGCTCAAGGGATTCTCCTACCTCACTCTCCCGAGTACCTGGGACCATAGGTGGTTGCCACCAGGCCCTGCTACTTTAAAAAAATTTTTTTGTAGAGACAGGGTCTTGCTGTGTTGCCCAGGCTGGTCTGGAACTCCTGGGCTCAAGCAATCTTTTTGCCTGGGCCTCTCAAAGTGCTGGGATCGCAGGCATGAGCCACTGCGCTTGGCCTACAGTAGGAGTTCAATAAATGTTTCTTGAATGTTCCATGTTTACGAGGTCTGGCCTTCAGACTTGGCATTAAAGCCAAGTCAAGAGCCTGTTTCTTCATCCCTCAGATGTGTCTGAAGGTCCCCACCTGTGCCCTCCCAGGCTCTGAGAGGACCCACGGAGACCGGAGGGCAGAGGGAAGGGGTTCCTGCGGTGCCGATCCTGGGGTGCTGTTCTCCCGGGGTCCTCCCTAGAGGATCCAGGAAGTGGGGCCTAAGCTTTAGGAGGCTGGCCTGATGCAGGTGGCAAGGTGCTGTGCTGAGGAGAACCAGCATGAGGGGCACCCGATGCCTGCCGCAGGTGGGAAGAGGCCCTGTCTGGTCCCGGCAGTGAGAGGAAGGTGGGCCAGTCTGAGGGCTGCACAAGGACAGCGTCCCCAGCCCGAGCCCTGTGCTACCCTGCTGACATTTTGGTGTTAAAAATATATGTTCTTTTATGAAGCAATAGTGATTATAGGTGGTGTTTCTGAAAAAAAAGATCCCCACTTGCCCAGATGAAAATATTGGCAATCCAAGGTCAGTCCCAAAAGGTTTAGACCCTGCTGAGAAAGTGTGACCACAATCCCCCATCCTAACACACTCACACACACACACTCAGAAGGAATACATGGCACATGTGTGCATGCACACAAGTACACATACACCAGCACACACACAGCACATATGCACACACATGCCAGCATATGTATACATGTGCCAGCGCACACACACACACACCGGCACATACATGCACACACACCGCCACATACGTGCACACACACTGGCACAAATGCACAAACACCAGCACAAATGCACATACACCGGCAAAAATGCACACACATTGGCACAAATGCACATACACATTGGCGCACATGCACATACACTGGCGCACATATACACACATACATTGGCGTACATATGCACACACACCAGCACATATGCACACACCCTGGCACATATGCACACACACCAGCACATATACATACAAACACCAGCACATGCACACACCAGCACATATGCACACACACACCAGCAGCACATATGCACAAATGCCAGCACATATGCACACACACAGCAGCACATATGCACACACCAGCACATATGCACACACACACCAGCACTTATGCATACACACAGCACATATGCACATACAAACACAGGCTAAGGTAAATGTTTGTGAACACTGAGGTGATGCACACTGACATGTTTTTGCTCTGTGTCCACACCCAAATCTCATGTCTTTTTTTTTTTGAGACAGAGTCTCACTCTGTAGCCCAGACTGGAGTGCAGTGGCACGATCTCAGCTCACTGCAACCTTCCGGGTCCTGGTTCAGGCAATTCTCCTGCCTCAGCCTCCTGAGTAGCTGGGATTACAGGAACGCACCACCACACCCAGCTAATTTTTGTATTTTTAGTAGAGACAGGGTTTCACCATGTTGGCCAGGCTGATCTTGAACTCCTGACCTCGTGATCTGCCTGCCTTAGCCTCCCAAAGTACTGGGATTACAGGCATGAGCCACAGCGCCTGGCCCAAATCTCATGTGGAATTGTAACCCCCATGTGTCAAGGGTGGACCTGGTGGGAGGTGACTGAATCATGGGGTGCATTTCCCCCATGCTTTTCTCGTGGTAGTGGATGAGTTCTCATGAGATCTGATGGCTTGGAAGTGTGGCACGTCCCTCCTTGCTCTCTTCTGCTCCGCCATTGTGAAAACGTGTTTGCTTCCCCTTCAGTTTCCAGCATGATCATTAAGTTTCCTGAGGCCTCTCAGTCATGCCTCCTATTAAAGCATGCAAAGGTGTGAGTCAATTAAACCTCTTTTCTTCATAAATTAGCCAGTCTCAGATAGTTCCATTTATTTATTTACATTTTTTTGAGATGGAGTCTCACTCTGTCACCCAGGTTGGAGTGCAATGGTGCGATCTCGGTTCACTGCAGCCTCCACATTCCAGGCGATTCTCCTGCCTCAGCCTCCGGAGTAGCTGAGATGACAGGTCATGCCCAGATAATTTTTGTCTAATTTTTAAAAAAATTTTTTAGTAGAGATGGGATTTCTCCATGTTGGCCAGACTGGTCTCAAACTCCCGACCTCCAGTGATCCACCCACCTTGGCCTCTCAAAGTGCTTGGATGACAGGTATGAGCCACCGCGCCCGGCCTCAGGTAGTTCTTTATAGCCGTGTGAGAATGGATAATACACAGGCAGACACTGCAAACACATAAACACATGCATTCACAAGCACACACACACAGCATATACACGTGCATGCACAGATAGATGCACATGTATGCATATATGCACACACGTGGACATGCACAAACACCTGCATCCACATACACACACAAGCAAATACAAATGAATACACATGTGTGATGTACACCAACATGTAAACACACAGGCGCACACACACACAGCCACTGCAAACATGTGCATATGATAAACGCAAGGCACATGCGAATGAGTAAGCACACACGTGTGCGGCACGAATGCACACACTCCCAGAGAGACGAAGTCCCAAGAACGTTTGGAGCAAGCCACATGCTGGCCCCACAGGAAAGAGAGGCCTGTCAGTTGGTGCGGAGTTTGCGGGATCCACTGGCCTGTGAGTTTCCCGGTTCGACGTCGCACAGACAGCATTCAAGTGAGGGAAGTGTCGTATACTCAAATTTATTTAGACGAATGTCCAGCCACAGTCTTCCCTGGGCTTGTGTACATTCACTTTTTTAAAAAACGGCTTCCATAAAAGGATTTTTGGTAATCGCCTACTTTTTTAATACAATATTTATATACAAAACCCATTTCAGACTACTTCCTGTACAAGAGAAAAGAGAAGCATCAGATTGCATGATTTTAGCAAATATTGGAAATCTGCAACACCCACGAGCTTTGATCGCCGTTGGCAGATCGACGGGAGCGTCAACCTCGCATCGATGAGGTGTTCAAGAGAAATACGCTTATGCTTTTCCCCCTTGCCTTTGCTAAAATGACGTTTCTCCTGGTGCTTGAGAAACTGCAGAGTTGTTTAGTATCATTGCCGCAGATTTACATCACTCAGGTAATTTATGAGACTTGGTTTTATACACTTTTAAAATCATTGTCAACAGCGACATTCCTGTGAGTAAAAATATAGAGAAGTGTTACCAAAATAGAACCCTTTATTAATAAAAATCTTTGGTAGTAACAGTATTTTAAATTTCTCTCAATGATATTTGGTAAATTAATAAACTCCCTCCACCTTTGAGCTACAGAAAACATATCCTCAATCTACCGCATAATTGGTTTTTGAAAAAGAGAATCAGGAATATTCTAAAGCTTCCAGGGGACCCCGGGAAGCCGTAACACTTCTCGAAACCCTGATGCCATCTGCGGATATGCTTCCGAGGTCATCTCTCCCTGCCCACTTTCCGGTCAACCAGTTTTGTTGCATAAGGAAGATGAACAGCTCTGAGGTCAGCTTGGTGCCACGGGGCAGGTGTGTGGCTCACAGCGAGTCCTGCCGGGGACACCAAGAGTGCTGGTTCCTGCTCAGTCAAGGACACCTGTGCCCACTTCTAGCTTTCCAGGAACAGCTGGGATGCTCCCCGCCCCCGTGCGGTCAGCGCTGGGACAATTCTCGCTCTGCCCAGAGTGCCTCAGCCACTGAACTGAGGAAGGAAAAAGTGATTGAAAGTCTAGCTTTCCTGAAACAGGCAGGTGACACCTTTTGGAACCAGAATCCATCATTATTCTTTCTTGCTTTTTCCGTTTCCCCTGAAGCAGCCTTTGCCCGATGCCTTGGCTTACCATTCCGCATCTATCTTAAGGCATTAGGAGGATTGAAAGGAGGGTTTCTAGGGGCCTCTGCTCACTATTCGACGCCAGGGAGACTCGAGTTTCCAAGCGTTCTTTCTGCAAAGCACCTGCCTTTGCTACTTTATAGCTTCGTTACCAGCCATCATTTTGATTCACCTTGAAAACCACAGATTGAAAAAGATTCCCTGCCTAATGGCCTTTGTGCAAAAACAAGGGAAAGAAAACAGAAAGAAGAAAGGAAGGTGTCCTATTAGAAAGTGGTCCTCCACATTTGCCGAAAACCCAGAAGCCTCCGGGCCCTGGTGGGAGCCAGAAGCCGCCTGCCCTGGGAGAGGGTGCCCGTGGGTCAGGATGCCCGGCTGGTTAGCTACAGGACGCCCCCGTGGTAGGCCTGGCTGGGGGCCGGGCTGCCGAGGCTGTCCGGGCAGGCTGTGGGGTTGTGGTGGTTGCACGGCGCCTCGTCCTTCTGCCGCTCCTTCTCCATCCGCCACGTGTCCAGCAGCTGCTGCTTGTCCTGCTCCTCCCGCATGAACAGCTCCACCATGAGCACCTTCTCCTTGTGGATCTGCTGGCTGATGTCCTTGGGGATGTCCGGGATGACCCAGTCCACGAAGTCGCTCATGAACATGACCAGGTTCTGGAAGGAAGAGGGCAGCACATGGCAGCAGGGAGGAGGACGGCACCTGTGGAAGTGCCCCCCGCCTCTCTGCCTGGCCGCCACCCGGTGGAGCGCCACCCCATGACCTCCCGGCCCTTCGACCTCCCCGGGCCTCAGTTTCCCAGCAGGTATGAAGGAGGCCCAGAAGCACCCGGCAGGCCTTTGAGAAATGCTGGCCGACTTTCTCGAGCAAATCTGAACTCAGTAATTGTGGGAAAATTATCTGGGTCCTTCTGAGTCCCTTGACCAGGAGACTCAGGAAGCGGCTTGATGTGCCCCATTGCCAAATCCAGCAAGCATCGAGGCTTTGGGGAAAAGCATGAAACTAAAAATAGCTGCAAATGGATCAGACTTCTACAGTTTAGGAAGCCTCCCAGGGTCCCCCGAACATCTGCCTTCTCCATGGAGACCTTTCTGGAAGAGAGAAGGCAACGTAAGTCAGTTTTTATGGAAAAACTGAAATTTTTTTTATATGGAGTCTCGCTGTTGCCTGGGCTGGAGAGCAGTGGTGCGATCTCGGCTCACTGCAACCTCCGCCACCTGGGGTTTTGCGATTCTCCACCTCAGCCTCCCCAGTAGCTGGGATTACAGCGTGTGCCACCATGCCTGGCTAATTTTTTGTATTTTTAGTAGAGATGGAGTTTCACCGTCTTGGCCGGGTTGGTCTTGCACTCCTGACCGTGTGATCCACCCGCCTCGGCCTCCCAAAGTGCCGGGATTACAGGCGTGAGCCCCTGCGCCTCACCCGAAAAATCGTGTTGTTTGCTGAATGCCCATTCAGCAAGCAAGTGTGAGCACCCCCGGCTGAGCAGGTTCCTGCATGTCACCTCGAATGGTAAGCACCCCCGGCTGAGCAGGCGGTGCTGTGCCACCTCGAATGGTGTCTTCTCCTGGTTGGTGCTCCCAGGCCCCAGCTGTGGCTGGGGTTCGCTGCTCACGCTTACAGCTGCAGAACTTATGTCCCCTCCCATCTCCCTCTTCCCAGCCTTGACAGCTCAAGCAGTGACCAGCCCATCTGGGGCTGCCTTGCCTCCAGGCGAGGCCAGGTCTGGGGTGCCATGTATGCTCTGGGGCTCCCTTGGGATAAGGCCGGGCTGTTTCTGGCCGAGACCCCTCCTTCCCGAGCTCTCAGGCTCTGGTCTGCGGAACCCAGCCCCAGGCACCTTTTGCACGGCTGCTGTGAAAAGCTGACAGATGAGTCTGCTGAGCTCAGGAAGGGGCTGCCCTGTGACAGAGTTGGGACTTGAACCCTGTCCTGGGGGTTCCAGAATCGGAGCTATTGGCCTACTGACTTCCTAGCATTGACTTAATCAAGGTTAGAGGGACGCTGGTGAGCAGAACCCACAGCCCAGGGTGCCCCCCCACACCAGGACCTCAGCCGCCGCTGCACAGCTGGCACCCTAGCCTGGGGTCTGCTCCACTGCGAGTCCCTCTGGCCTCAGAAAGTTGGCTCAGACCCTTTCCCAGAGGCTGGGTCAGTGGGGGCTGGGTCCCATGGCTGCTGGCTGTGTCTGGGGTCACCTGAGAGCCCACTGCTCTCCTGTCTGTCCTGGCTGTGCCTGCTAACACAGACATGGTGTGAGAACGAGACGGGGACAGAGGTGGGGGCCCCTTTCTCCTTGTCTCTTTCTTGCCTTTTTTTTTTTTTTTTTTTTTGAGTTAGGGTTTCACTCTTGTTGCTCAGGCTGGAGTGCAGTGGTGAGATCTCAGCTCACTGCAACCTCTGCCTCCTGGGTTCAAGTGATCCTCTTGCCTCAGCTTCCTAAGTAGCTGGACTTACAGGTGTGCACCACCACACCCCGCTAATTTCTGTGTTTTTAGTAGAGGCAGGGTTTTACCAGGTTGGCCAGGCTGGTCTCAGACTCCTGACCTCAGGTGATCCGCCTGCCTCGGACTCCTAAAGTGCTGGGATTATAGGTGCAAGCCACTGTGCCAGGCCCCTGTGCCCCCTGGTGGCACCCACCTGTAATCCCAGCACTTTGGGAGGGCGAGGCAGGCGGATCAACTGAGGTCAGGAGTTCAAAGGCAGCCTGGCCAACATGGTGAAATACTGTCTACTAAAAGTACAAAAAGGAGCCGGGTGTGGTGGCGGGTGCCTGCGATCCCAGCTACTTGGGAGGCTGAGGCAGGAGAATCGCTTGAACTCGGGAGGTGGAGGTTGCAGTGAGCCCAGATGGTGCTACTGTACTCCAGCCTGGGTGACAAAGAATGAAACTCCAGCTAAAAAAAAAAAAAGAAACTTGTACTGGATTAAACCCACCAGCGAGTCCGAACCCCTCTGCCGGGGCTCATCCAGCCCCTCTCTTTGCCGTCCTCTCTCATGAAGTTGTCTTGGGCCCTGTGGGTGCAGGGGGCCTGTGGCCGGCCAGGTCCCCTCCTCGGGGGTCACAGAGCAAGTTCTCCAAGCCTCTGGAGGAGCCTCTGAACCCGTGGCTCTGGCAGCTCCTGCCTTCCAGACTGTGGGCACAGGGTGGTCCCTCAGTGCCTCCATCCCCAAACCGGAAACACAGAGGGACCCACCGCACCTGGAAGACGATGACAAACGCCAGCCGGGCAGCCAGGACGGCCCAGAAGTCCTTGGAGATGTCGTACTTGTTTTCTGACCATGGAGGCTCTCGGTAGTCTTTGTACCTGCAAAAGACGGTGGCAGAGCTGAGGGTGGGGCTTTGGCGGGGCTCAGCTCTGGCCAGAGCCAGGCAGCTGGAGGGGTGCCCCGGACAGGCTCAGCTTGGTGTGCGGCTGCCTCCAGGAGGGCAGCCCTCTCTTGGGCGAGCAGCCCGTGGCCCTGCACCCAGGGAGTCTCTCTCCACAGTGGAGGGGAGTGGGCAGGACCCCCCCCCGGAACAGGCAGGACCTCACAGGCTTCGTGTAAAACACGTGTGGCAGGAAGTGTTTCCGAGGCCCAGCCATAGGCTCACAGAATCAAGGGCGGAGACCATGTAGATCAGGAGAGTCCAGACTTTTTTTTTCACACAGAGTCTCACTCTGTGGCCCAGGCTAGAGTGCAGTGGCACCATCTCAGCTCACTGCAACCGCCACCTTCCAGGTTCAAGTGATTCTCCTGCCTCAGCCTCCCGAGTAGCTGGGACTGCAGGCACCTGCCACCATGCCTGGCTAATTTTTGTATTTATTTTTTATTTTTAGTAGAGACAGGGTTTCACCATATTGGCCAGGCTGGTCTCAAACTCCTGAGCTTGTGATCCACCTGCCTTGGCCTCCCAAAGTGCTGGGATTATGGGCGTGAGCCACTGAGCCTGGCCAATTCCGAACTTTTAAAAGCACTGGACCCTTTGTTCCCAAAAGAAGTCTCACTGGCAACTCCCATAGGGCCCCAAGAGTGCAGAGCCTACTTGGGTGAAGTGGTGGGGGTTCCCCAAGCTTGAATCCCCGGAACCTCGACCCAACCCCTATGCTCCATAGAACTCCAGGAAGGGTTCCATGGAACCCAGTTTGAAAACCACCTCTCCAGTCAATCCCCTCTTTGAGGGAAACTATTGGAGAGAAAACCATAAGCACCTTATCAGCCAGCTGTGGTGGCTCGTGCCTGCAACCTTAGCACTGTCATCCCAGGCTGAGGAGTCAGAGATCAGTCTGGGCAACACAGTAAAACCCTGTCTCTACAAAAATACAAAAATTAGCCGGGCATGGCGGTGCAAGCCTGTATTCCCAGCTACTGGGGAGGCTGAGGTGGGAGGACCACCTGAGCCATGGAGGTTGAGGCTACAGTGAGCTTTGAACATGTCACTGCTCTTCAGCCTGGGCCACAAAATGAGAACCTGTCTCTACAAAAAGCAAACTGGGCCGGGCGCAGTGGCTCACACCTGTGATCCCAGCACTTCGGGAGGCGGAGGTGGGCGGATCACTGAAGGTCAGGAGTTCGAGACCAGCCTGAACAATATGGTCTCTACTAAAAATACAAAAATTAGCTGGGTGTGGTGGTGGGTGCCTGTAGTCCCAGCTACTCGGGAGGCTGAGGCAGGAGAATTGCTTGAACCCAGGAGGCAGAGGTTGCAGTGAGCCGAGATTGCACCACTGCTCTCCAGTCTGGGTGACAGTATGAAAAAAAGAAAATGCAAACCCAGCAACACACCAAAAAACCCAACAAAACAAAACCCTGAACATTCGATCAAAGTAACTTGAACAGTGTATCAGACGTTTGCGGAAGAACGAAGCTAAGCACACCATTGGTGCCGGCAGGGGCACCCGGGTCTGGGGCGGCTTTTCCTCTTCCTCTTCCGGGGCGGCTGCACCGCCTCACCTCCTTATCTCTAAAGAACACGGCCGCCCTGGTTCTCGAGTTACCAGCTTTAGTTCGATGTGGCGGACTGATTCCGGGCTTGGAGAGTCAAGCTCACTCGCGCCCCTTCCCCGGAGGTCCTGCCACTGACCTTGGCTCTTCGATGGAAATGACTGGAGCCTCAGGAGGGAGGCCCAGCCCGTTCATGATGGCTGCCCGTGCTTCCGTTCTCCCCAGCCCCTTCTGCTTTTCACAGAGACCCAGAGATGCCCAGGGTCTGTGGGAGCAGGGTGAGGTCTCCACCTAGGGCCTCCCTCCCTCCACAGCTCCCCAAACCTGGGGCGTGCCACCCATCAGCTGGAACTCGGCTTGAATGGAGCTGATATCCCCACCCTGCATTGGAAAAGCTTCCCAAAGCTGGACAGAAGATGCCCCCACTAGGGGCAGGGTTTCTGGGGGCTGAGCTGCAGGTATGTCCCCGCTGCTGGTCACTAAAAGGTCAGTCAGGGAGGCCAGGAGAGGGACCAGCTGGCTCTGCAGGCATAGCCCTGCCCTGGACCCACATCCCTGGTGCTCGCCCTCTCGAACTACCGCCTTGATGTCTGTCCCCTGGGTAATCACTTGACCTCTCTGGGCCTCAGTCTGGGCATTCCCTCACTTCCTCATGTCATAAGCATTTATTAACCAACTACTATGTGCCAGACCCCACTCCAGGGATGGAGAATTCCAGGGGATGCCCAACAGATAGGGCCCTTGCCTACAGAGCTTGATTTCTGGAGGGAGCTGGATGGGAGTCTTCGAGGGCCTGTTCAGCACGGTGCTGCCAACCCCTGAGATAGGAACGGGCTGGGCCACGGCTCTGGTGCCAGCTGCTGGGCCGGGCAGAAGTTGCATAACTCCCTTTCCCATGGGGAGGAGCAGCCCTGGCCTCCCAGTGTCAGAAGCTGCACGTGCCAGCTCGTCCCTCTTCACTCTGTGCTCAAGGCTTTGTCTGCTGGCATCTGTCTCCTCTTCAAGTCACAGCACCCTGGTTTTTCTTAGGACCCCCCAATTCTCTATGACTTCACACCCTGGCATGTGACCCAGGCCAAGCCAAGGAGAGACCTCCTCCTGGTGGCAATAGTGGTTCAGGAATGGACATCTGACCCAAGATGGGCCGGTAAGACTCAGTCCCTGACGTTTGCTGACTATTGGGAAACAGGAGGTCTTTCCACAGGGGCTGCAGAGCAGAGAGGATGTAAGCCAGGAGCTGCAGGGGACCCTTTCCACCAGCAAGAGAACAATGCAGACAGAGGAAATCAAAGTGGAGAGGCGGTGCCAGAGTGGAGCCTGATGGCATACTGTAGCTCCTGGATCCAGCCATGCCTGAAGCTATCCTGGGCTTCTTAGTTATAGGAACTGGTAAATCACCTCTAATTTCCTCCCCTCAGGTATCTTTTTATTCATTTTATTTTATTGATTTTTTGAAATTATAGGTAGGGTCTCACTCTGTTGCTCAGGCTGGAGTGCAGTGGTGTGACCATAGCTCACTGTAGCCTCAAAATCCTAGGCTCAATCTATCCTCCCACCTCAGCCTCCCAAGTAGCTAGAACTACAGATGTGTGCCAAAAGTCCTGGCTATTTTTAAATTTTTTGTAGAGATGGGGATCTCACTATGTGGCTCAGGCTGGTCTCCAGCTCCTGGGCTCAAGCGATCCTCCTGCCTGGCCCTCCCAAAGGGCTGGGATTACGGGTGTGAGCCACTGCACCAGCCTTTTTTTTTTTTCTTTTTAAGCAAGTTTGAGTTGTCTCATGACTTGCTCTGATTTGAGCCCCGCCCAAACCTGGGCTCTCCCAGAAACTCAATAAACTTGGCTTTAAGAGTGGGGTTGAGAGCAGTACCTGCAGATCCGCACCTCGTAGCCCAGGTCCAGGGGGTCGTTGGGGGCCGTGCCGTCCTGGAAGTCGCTGACGTTGAAGGACGACAGGGTGTGGTTGACGAAGCCGTGCATGGTCCCATCCTTACTGTACAGGTACAGGTACACCAGGCGCGGGATGAAGTCTGATGTGAAGGAGATCACGAAGGCCTGCGCAGGGGACACGGCAGTGAGGGGGGCCCCAGACTGGGCACGGAAGGGCTGGCCACAACAAGGGTGACCCATCCATAGCCACACTGGGCCCCGGCCACGTGCTGCTGCCCTTGGAGGGGACCGTAGCTGTACAGCTTTGGCCTGCAGACTGAATGGACGCAGGGTCGGGGGTGCTCCTCTCAACCCCCTGGCAGCTGAAGGAGAGCACCTGGGGGCCAGGGACAGCGCACTCCTAGGAGAGAAGGTGCCAGGTGGATGCTGGAAGCCTCTCCCTGGCTGTGTAGCCTCTGGCAAATCACCCAACCTCTCTGTGCCTCCATTTTCTTCTTGTCAAAACAGGGCTAACAACACCCACACCATGTATGCGCCGTGCCTCTGGGCTTGTTGGAGCAGGGAATGAGGCAGGAAGGGAAAGTGCTTTGCAGGCTGTCAAGTGCTCACCCAGTTCATTCTGTTACAGCCCCGGCTGCGGCTGGTACGCTTACAAAAGGGGAATCGGAGGCCCGGCGGCTGCCTCTCATGAGGCTGTGTGGCCCTGGGCAAACCGCCTAACCTCTTTGTGCCTCTGGTGCCGTAACAGTCCCCACGTCCAAGGGCTGCGTGCAGACTAGCGGGCTGGTGTGTGGAAAGAGCTTAGCAGGGTCTAGAACATTCTAGGTGCCTCGTGAATGTCACCTGTTATCTTTTTTTTTTTTTTTTTTTTTGAGAGACAACGTCTCACTCTGTTTCATTATGTTGGCCAGGCTGGTCTTGAACTTCTGGCCTCAAGCAATCCTCCTGCCTCAGCTTCCCAAAGTGCGGAGATTACAGGCATGAGGTACCGAGCCCGGCCTGTTCTTTTTGCTGCTGCTGTTGTCCTCAGGAGGTGCCCCTGTGTTCTGTAGCTGCTCACGGTGCCCACTTGTGGCAGAGAGGATGCACCTCTGTTCCCAGCCTCACGACCCCAGCACAGTGCAGCCCCTGCCTTGTCCAGGTGGTATAAGGAGCCATCGCCACGTGCACACTCTGCCTGCAGCCTCCCTATCATCCGGTGGGAGCACGTGCCTGGCAGAGGGGTTGCCCGCTGGGAAAGGGCACTGTCCGAGGGCTCTGAGGGGCCCTTCTCTGGGGCTGAGTCCCTGACTTGGCATCCCAGCCTTGCAAGGGCATTGATTGTCAGCTCTGGGGAGCCACCCCGCCGTCCCCCATGTGCCTGGTGTCACCTTTTTTTGGCGGGGACGGTTTGGCTCAGCTGTAGGGCAGAAGCGATGAGAGCCACAGGGCCCCGGGACAGCAGACTCCCTGTGGCTGCCCGGGGTTCTCATGCCTGGGACACAGGGCCCTGGGACAGCAGACTTGGGCTTGAAGTATATGCTGGCAACAGCTGAACACAGCTAAACCCAGGAGATCCAGGCCATGGGCAGAGCCAGGCAGACCCCGATGGGGAAGGCTGAGGGCCGGGCTGCCCTAGACTGCAGTCCTGGGGATAGGAGAGGCCCAAAGGGGCCGCCAGGCTAGGGAGGAGGCTGAGGGGCCTGGAGCACTGATTCTCAGCAGAGCCGCGTGTGAGGCTGACAAGAGCTCCTTTCTCGCTCTGTTTCAGCATCTCCCAAACCTCTACAGAGCAGTCATACGTTTTCGATTAAGGAGAAAAATCAACTTTGTTTTCTTTAAATAAGAGAACAGAAAGATTTCCAGTGAGGAATCTCTTCCTTCGTATCTCTGCCTCTTGTTTATTCCCAGTGGACTTAGGGGCCAAGGTGGGCATGGTAAATAATTATGCTCAAAGCTTGCAGAAAGGCTGGGTGCAGTGGCTCATGCCTGTTGTCCCAGCACTTTGTGGGGGAGGCCGAAGGCAGACCCCCTGAGGTCAGTTCGAGACCAGCTTGGCCAACATGTCAAAACCCTGTCTCTGCTAAAAATACAAAAATTAGCTGGGCGAGGTGGTGTGGGCCTGTAATCCCAGCTACTTGGGAGGCGGAGGTTGCAGTGAGCCGAGATGTCGCCACTGCGCTGCAGCCTGGACCACAGAGTGAGACGCTGTCTCAGAAAAAAAATTTTAAAAATTAAAAACTTGCAGAAAAAAGGTTGAAGAAAATTTGTGATGCCTCCTCAGGGCCCACCCTCCCGACTCCATGTGGTGAAGGGACATTTATAACCAGAGAATCGAGGCACCCTGCGGCCGAACTGTGGCTGGAGGTGGAAGGTCTATGCCCAGCTTCTTCTCTAAGGGGCCCGCGGCCGCCTGGGGGTTGAGCCAGGACTTTCGTTCCGAAGAGGTCCCTGATGTCACTTACATTGATAATCACAGCAAGCTTCCCAATGCCTCTGAGGATATTGTACCAGATTCCTGTGGGAAGAAGAAGTCACAGTTGTAAGGTGCCCTAGACTCTCAGTCCCTGCAGCTACCAGGCAGCAGCCTGAGAGGACCACCCTTTCAGGGGCCAGGCTTGTTCCACCTCACAGCAGTCAGAAGCTGACGGCAACCAGGATCATCTGATGAGGTCCTGAGGAAGCCGGGTCAGTGCCAGGGCCTGGCATGTGCCAGCCCTTTCTGACAAGCTCACCAGCTTCTAAAGAGGGGCTTAAAAACAGCTGGTCCCCGAGGGGTACTGCAGATCCCCAGGAACCTGTTTAAATACTAATTGGCTTAGATGAAACCTTTTTTTTTTTCCTCTAAAGTGTCAAAGATTCAATTGGGGTGGGGGTCCTAAAGCTCTGCCAGAGGATCCCCGTATTTAGGGTGAGACCAGACATGGTTTTGAAGTTGAAGAACAGGGCCAGGCCCCTGGCTGGTGGCACTGAGTCCACAGCAGTGCAGGTCAAGCCGTTCCCCGTCTGGACACCTCCTTGTTGTCTTAACTCCAAGACACAGGGTTGCACCACATCACAGATGAACAGGACAGATGAACATCACACAGCGCCGGGCCTCGTGGCCTCTCCATCCATCTTCCCAGCAGCCACGAGAACTAGCAGGGCCCAGAAAAGAAGCCTCGATGGCCCAGGAAGCAGGGCCTCAGTGTTGCAATTCTGGAAATGGTCCCGTGTCCTGGGCTGACCCTGCCCACCCTGATTGCACCCTCCCATGCCCAGCACTGCTGCATGCAGTGTCGGGTGGGGAGCCTGTCCTGGGCCTGCTCTCCTTGCTCTGGGCTGGCTCTGTGATGGGCGATACCCAGCACTCATCAGAAACGGCCAGGATGGGGCAGGTGGACTTTCTATCTGTGCAAGGGGCTGCAGGGAGAGCTTACATAGTCCTTCTGCCCTAGTAGCGGAGGGGAGTTTCCTAGTCCCTGTTTTTGGGGTGCATGCTGGTGGCCTGCAAAGGCAGCAAGAGTTCAGGCCCCCTGTGTGGCCCAGAGCTAGAAACCACAGGCTCAGGTGAAATCTCCCAAGCAAGGTCTCTCACCCTCTGGCCCCAGCCAGTGCCAGTTCAATGAGACCACAGTCACGATCATCATCAATCAGAAATCCCCACTGCAGGCTGGCTGTGGTGGCCCATGCCTGTAATCCTCGCATTCTGGGAGGCTGAAGTGGGCAGATGACTTGAGGCCAGGAGTTTGAGACCAGCCTGGCCAACATGACAAAACTCTATCTCTACTAAAAATACAAAAATTAGCCGGGCGTGGTAGCGCGCGCCTGTAATCCCAGCTACTCGGGAGGCTGAGGCATGAGAATCGCTTGAGCCAGGGAGACAGAGGTTGTGGTGAGCCTAGATCACGCCACTGCATTCCAGCCTGTGTGACAGAGCAAGGATCTGTCTCAAGAAAAGAGAGAATACCCACTGCAACCCATTGCTGGTGGGCAACTTGAGAAGTGACAGTCACACCCCCCTGCCACCTGTCTCCTGTCCTCAGGTCATAGGGGCCATCGTCTAATCCCAGACGAGGAGTTTACTGTAGCTCTGTGTGGTCTTTCACATGAGTGCAGTGTTCCTGACTTTATTTTTCTGCTGGAGCGGGTGGTGGGGCAGTCACATGGGCTCTGCACACTAGCGGCCCTAGGGCCACCCCATCCTGAAGAAAGCAGCTGGGAAAGCAGGTGAGTGAGGGTTGGATGGCACCACCCTACAAAGTCAGCAGTGAAGCACTCCCTCGGGAGTGGAAACGCTTCCCGCCCAGCTCCTCCTGGCCGGGTGTCGGGGCCGAGGGCCCGACTCAGAGCTCCGGGGAGGCTGCGAGTTGCACATCCTTGCAGCTTCTGTGTCTAGCTCGGGGTCTGGCACATGGGGTGGGTGCTGCTGGGTAAATGTTTGCTGAGTGACTGCACGAGCCCAGGAAGCCCTTTCCAAGTGGACTCTGGTGCCGGAGCAGAGGCTGCAAAGCGGTCCAGGCAGGCCCCGTTGAGGCTGGATGGCCATTTTGTTGTGCTTGCCTACTGTATCAAAAATACAGACTGTTGCTTATAAACTGGGAAAATGTATTTTAAAAAATTGAGGCTGGGCACAGTGGCTCATGCCTGTAATCCCAGCACTTTGGGAGGCTGAGGCTGGTGGATCACCTGCGGTCAGGAGTTCGAGACCAGCCTGACCAACATGGCAAAATCCCTTCTCTACTAACAATACAAAAATTAGCCGGGCGTGGTGGCACATGCCTGTAGTCCCAGCTACTCGGGAGGCTGAGACAGGAGAATCGCTTGAACCTGGGAGGCGGAGGTTGCAGTGAGCTGAGATCACACCATTGCACTTCAGCCTGGGCAAAAGAGAGAGACTCTGTCGAAAAGAAAAAAACATTCCGAGGCTCTCCTTGGCCCTGGCCCTGGCTGGCTGGTGAGTCTTCTTGGCAACTGGCTGTGGTGCCCAGGGGCGCCCCCTGCAGGCCGAGCCGTGCACCGCAGCTCTGCTGTCTGCAGGGGCCTCCTAGCGACCTCTGTCACTGTCACCAGAGGGCCCGTTATGACTGCCTTAGCATCCAAACCCAGACCCCACTAGAGAGTCGAACGTTTCAAGAAATGTGGGAACAAGAACACTGGTCTGCAGCCATGAAGAACTGTCCCAGGCCTTAGTCTCACCTGTGTGTGCAGCCCGCGTGGCCCTGACACTCTGAGTTTGAGGCCTCCCAGGCGGGGTGCTGAGGTGTGGTGGGCCTGGGGTGGGGGCTGAGGTCTTTGGGTGTGGGGGTATCGAGAGAGGTGGCTCCTGAGCTCGGGGCCGTAGAAGGGCAGGACTCAGGCAGGCAAGGAGGTCTGCCCAGGTAACAACCCAACAGGCCCAGAGAGACCACAGGGAATGGGAGGGGTGAGGCGGGATGAGATGGAGCTGGGAGCGGGGTCTTCCCACCTTGGGGGCCGGGATGGAGCCTGTCGTGACGGGTCCGGGGGATATCTATGTCCAGGCAGACAGCTCTCTGTGTGGCCCTGCACATCCGCAGGGTGTGTTTGAGAAATGAAGAACTGGGACCCCAGCCCCAGCCCACGGAATCTACCTCTCCTGGGGTGGGGCTGGGCACCCCGAGTTATTCTGACGCACACTCCAGGGTGAGACTCACTGCTCCGAGGAGCTCTGTAAACCAAAAATAAAATTCTAAGCTCCCCCAACCATCTGAATGGAATCCATCATCTCTGCCAGGGCACCCCCAAGTTAGCCTTGAAGACTGGTTCAGGCTGTGACGGGCTGTGGGGAGTGAGGGGGTCGGACAGGCCTCATTATCTCCTCCTCCCTTCTGGAATTCAGGAAAAGCCAACCAGCATGAACATCAACACAGACCTTCAGTCTGCTAAACACTGACAGCCTCTCTCTTTGAAGCCTGATACCTGGAGGCTTCATCTGTGTCATAAAACCTTGGTTTCCGGCAGGGCGCGCTGGCTCACACCTGTAATCCCAGCACTTTGGGGGGCCGAGGCAGGCGGATCACGAGGTCAAGAGATCGAGACCATCCTGGTCAACATGGTGAAACCCCATCTCTACTAAAAATACAAAAAATTAGCTGGGCACGGTGGCACGTGCCTGTAATCCCAGCTACACAGGAGGCTGAGGCAGGGGAATTGCCTAAACCCAGGAGGCGGAGGTTGCGGTGAGCTGAGATCGCGCCATTGCACTCCAGCCTGGGTAACAAGAGCGAAACTCCGTCTCAAAAAAAAACAACAACAAAAACCCTTGGTTTCCACAACCCCTATCATAACCCATGCTTTCCTTTCTATTGATAGTAACTCAGGCAACTGACAACAGAAATTTTTTAAATAGGCCTGGTGCAGTGGCTCACAACTGTAATCCCAGCACGTTGGGAGGCTGAGGCGGGAGGATCACCTGAGGCCAGGAGTTTGAGACCAGACTGGCCAACATGGTAAAACCCTGTCTCTACTAAAAGTACAAAATTAGCCAAGTGTGGTGGTACATGACTATAATCCCAGCTACTCCGGAGGCTGAGGCAGGAGAATTGCTTGAACCCAGGAGGCGGAGGTTGCGTCTTGCCATTGCACTCCAGCCTGACTTACAAGAACAAAACTCCATCTCAAAAAAAAAAAAATTTACCTATAACCTGGAAGGGACCCCACCCTGTCCCGCCGTTCTGGACCAAACCAATGTGTAGCTTAGATGCATCTGATTGATGTTTCCTGTCTCCCTAAAATGTATAAAACCGAGCTGTGCCCTGACCACCTTGGGCCCACGTTCTCAGGACCCCTGAGGGCTGTGTCATGGGCCATGGTCACTCAGATTTGGCTCAGAGTAATCTCTTCAAATAGTTTACAGAGTTTGGCTCTTGTCATCCATCAGTAAAAGGGGATGCTGTGCTTTTGGAAACTCTTTGGATGGGCTTCTTTTACGAAAGTCCTGTTGGGAAAAACTGCCTCATTTTTACTTCCCCAAGTACATTCCTTGGTTTCTTTCCCTAGGAATTTTTCCCACTCTAGAGGGCTCTAAGCCCCATTTCCCAGAACAGAACAGGGAGGTACTTGCATAAAGCCAGGTGCTTGGCGAGGCCACCACTCCTGCCCACACGCAGTGCCCGGGAGCGGAATGCAGGCTGCGCTTTCCCACTGCCAGGCTCTGAAGAACCAGGAGGAGAACAGGAAGTCGAAGCCAGAGCTGGAGCGGATTCCCACGCATGGGCTGGGTCCCTGCTGTGACCTGCTGGACTGCGGGTTGATCAAGGCACCTGCGCTTTGTGACACGGCTTCTCCCAGTCACCCAGGGCCCCAGGGCCCCAGGTCACAAGGGCCACAGGGGCCCTCTGTCCTCTCAAGGAGCTTGCCTGGGGCCCCTGCACGGATCACAGATGGAATACAAAAGCCTCTTCAGGGAAAGGTTACGGTAAAGGAACCCATAAGCAGAGGCGTGAAAGCACGGCAGATTATGCCTTCAACCGAGCGGACAGGAACCAGGAAGTGAGTGGCTGATCCGTAAGAACAGGGCAAAAGCGAGCCAGGGGCAAAGAGTCCAAAGAGGCACGTGTGCTGGTGGGGACGCCAGTGCCTGCAGAGGGGCTGCAGGAAGCCAGGGCCACTCAGCTGCTGCTCTTTCACCGGGTGGGTTTGCAAGCTTTAGCCAGCTACCATCTGGGGACAGCCAGAGCTTCTGGAAACAGAGGGTCAGATCAAACACACGGCCATCATGATGTGGCAGGTGGCGGGGGTGGGGGGCACTGTCAGGTGCCCGAGCTTCCGGCCTTTGTGAGGACTCAGTGTGGGTCCCACTCTTCTTTTCTCTGGTTCAGCTATACCAACTGGAATGGGATGGCACCCTTTTCTTTCTTTTTTCTTGAATCAGTCTTGCTCTTGTTACCCAGGCTGGCTTGCAGTCGGGTGATCTTGGCTCACTGCAACCTCCACCTCCCGGGTTCAAGCAATTCTCCTGCCTCAGCCTCCTGAGTAGCTGGGACTACAGGCGTGCGCCACCATGCCCAGCTAATTTTTGTATTTTTGGTAGAGACGGGGTTTCACCATGTTGATCAGGATGGTCTCAGACTCAAACTCCTGACCTTGTGATTCATCCACCTCGGCCTCCCAAAGTGCTGGGATTGTAGGCATGAGCCACTGCACCCGGCCCGCCATTCTGTTCTTTACTGCCATGGGACAGAGAGCTGCAGAATTTCCGAGGACTGCAGGGCACACCTGGAGAGCTGTCCCAGGGCTCCCCTTTCGGGGTCTTTGGTGTGCAGGGTGAGGTTTTCAGAGGCAAACTCTATGCATGCAGGAGGTCCAGGGCTTGAGCTCTCTGGTTTCGGCTCTGTTACCACCTGAGCCTCGGTCTCCCATGGGGAAAGTGGGACTGGGGAGGATTTACCCAGGCTTCCTCCAGGGTTCTCTGGAGGACACAGCATGCTGAGGTTCCGAGAAAAGTTAATGTTGGAGGTGGCTCTGCGGCACTGATCTTCAAAGTAGCACTATGCCCACGACAGCCGGCGTGCAGGCTCACCTGGCTCTTGAGAGCGGATGTGCAAAGATGGCCATGGTGACCCGTTTTTCGGTGGCTTCTTTCTTGCCTGTACCACCAGCTAAAAATGGCCTTTTACACTGTTTTTTTTTTTCCTTGAGATGGAGTCTTGCTCTGTTGCCCAGGCTGAAGTGCAATGGTGCGATCGTGGCTCACTGCAACCTCCGCTTCCCGGGTTCAAGCAATTCTCCCCTCTCAGCCTCATGAGTAGCTGGGATTACAGGAGCCTGCCACCACACCTGGTTAATTTTGTATTTTTAGTAGAGACGGGTTTCTCCACGTTGGCCGGGCTGGTCTCGAACTCCTGACCTCAGGTGATCCACCCACCTCAGCCCCTGACAAAGTGCTGGGATGACAGGCGTGAGCCACTGTGCCCCTCCAGCTTCCCACATTTTTGTAAGATGATGTTTGGCCTATAGAAGCCCTACCCAAAATTGTCCTATCACGCAGGTGTGGAATCTTTATTTCCGCAAGGTGAAATCCCCAGTGCATAATTCGACCTTTTGTTTATTCCAATAATCAGGACAAAGGTGCTATTCCAACGAAAACTGTGTGAAATGTGAGAAAATGCATGTGTTTTTGTAATTTTGTTTTCACCCTGAAAATTGGGTCCTACTATAGATTAAGATAGGCTCACCCTTCCTATGAGGGCTGGCTCTGGTGGAGGCCTGCGTGGGGCTCCCATGTCCCTCACCCTCCGGGACACAGTGTCACCCTGTCTCTGCTTAAATGCCTCTGGTAACAGGGAGCTCTCTAACTCACAAGGAAGTCTGCTGTGTTTTTGATATCTCTGACTATTACAAAGTTATTATTTTTCTTTTCCTTCCCTCCCTCCCTCCCTCCCTCCCTTCTTTTCTTTCTTGTTTTTCAAGGTCTCTCTGTTTTGCACCGGCTGGAGTGCAATGGCACAATCACAGCTCACTGCAGCCTTCACTTCCTGGGCTCACACAATCCTCTTGCCTCAGCCTCCCAAGTAGCTGAGACCACAGGTCTGCGCCACCACATCCAGCTAATTTTACTTATGTTTTTGGGGACAGGGTCTCACTCTGTTGCCCAGTCGTGGGCACGGCTCACTGCAGCCACAACCCTCCTGGGCTCACTGATCTTCCACCTCAGCCTCCTGAGTAGCTGGGACTACAGGCATGCATCATCATGCCTGGCTAATTTTTGTATTTTTCGTAGAAACAGGGTTTTCCCATGTTGCCAAGGCTGGTCTTGAACTCCTGAGCCCAAGCTATCCATCCTCCTTGGCCTCCCAAAGCAGTGAGATTATAGGAGCGAGCCACTGTGCTCAGCCCAAAGTTATCCTTTCCGCTGCCCTTAAATACAGGCTCTCTCAACCCCACTCCTCTCCTCTGCACGATCGAGGTGGCTGAGTGACTGGGTCAGCGAGCTGGAGTGGGGCCGCGTCTTGGCTTTGATCCCCAAGGCAAGCCGTGTGATGACCTGGACTGCTCTCCCCTGTCTACGGACGGGGGCTCCTTCCTTCCTTTTCTCTCTCTCTCTCTCTTTTTTTTTAGAGACGGGGTCTTTATGTTGTCCAGGCTGGAGTGCAGTGGCTGTTCACAGACGCGATCCCACTACTGATCAGCACGGGAATTTTGACCTGCTCCATTTCTGACCTGGGCCGGCTCACCCCTCCTTAGGCAACCTGGTGGTCCCCCCTCCCGGGAGGTCCCCATATTGATGCCAAACTTAGTGCGGACACCCGATCCGCACAGCGCACTACAGCCCAGAACTCCTGGCTCAAGCGATCCTCCAGCCTCAGCCTCCCAAGTAGCTGGGACTACAGGCTCGTGCCACTGCACCCAGCCCTTCCTTTTCTCTTTTGTGAACATTAAATGAGGCCATGACATGCAACATAGGTGGGCACTTGCTGAACGGCTAATACTGCTTTCCCCTTGCTCTCGCCCTGGCACTGGGGTCTCACAAGTGCTAGAGGTGGGTGCTGTCAGCCATTGGAGAGGAAATGTGTCTCTTGCACCTCCTAAAGCAGCAGGCTGTTGAGACATTCAGATGTCTGGGACTCACTCTTTGCAAACGGCCTCTGTGACCAATGAATCTTGGGAGGGGAGGGTGGGGACCTCCAGGTCTTGCGTCACCTGCCCCCAGGCTCTACCTGTGAAAGGCTAAGTGAAGAGCCCCAGTGGGGACACCTGGCCAGCTCTGGCTCTAGCTTCTGAAGAGCAGCACCCCCCTCCCCAAACCCAGCACACACTTGGAACGGGTCCCCCCAGCCCACGGGGTCACTCACCGATGTCTTTGGCTCTGACTGCCACTGGCCTTCGGAGCTCGGTGACAAACTTTTTGGCATCCAGGCGGATCTCAATGATGTTGTTGAGCAGTGCAAACAGCGGGGCCAGGGGGAAGGAGGCGACAAACAGGGTGACAAAGCCAAACTGGATGACTGCAAAGAGGGCCCAGTGCCAGTCAGTGCCCTGTGCGCCACAGCCACTGCCCCGTGAGCCACAACCACTGCCCCGTGCACTGAGCTGCACAGGCCTGGCGGTGGCCCCACCTCCAGTGAGCCCACCTGCATGGCCCCCACCTGCAGATGCATGAGAGGACCTCTTGGGATGGACCCTCCATGGCCCTGGGTGACCTCCAGGCCAGGAGTGGGCCCAAGGCAGAATTCCAAATTTTGCTCTGAATCTCAGTGTTAGACTCTTGAATAATGGGAATGCTCCCTTATCTATGGCTAATCTCGCTCTGTCACCCAGGCTGGAGTGCAGTGGGACAATCACGGCTCACTGCGGCCTCAACCTCCCAGGCGCAGTGACTCCTCCTACCTCGGCCTCCCGAGTAGCTGGGACCCCAGGCAGGCACCATATGACCGCCTAACTTCTGTCTGTTTTGTGGAGCTGGGGTTTTGCTATGCTGCCCGGGCTGGTCTTAAACTCCTGAGCTCAGTGATCATTCAAAGTGCTGGGATTACAGGCGTGAGCCAGCTTGCCGGCCTACGTCAAATTTTAAAAATTACCAATAGGAAAAGGACCATTGTGAGCTCAAAGGTCTAGCCTGAGGTCATCCCCTTGCCGGTGCTGGGAAGGGACATGGCAGTGGCCCTGCTGCTTCCATCATGGGGGCTTCCTGGGACCCGGGGGACCTGCCAGTATCTTCCAGAGCCCCAAACTTCCCCTGGCATCGGGCCTTCTAGATCTGGACGGGGACCCACTGCCCAGGGCAGTCCCTCGCCTCTGTCCTGTGGCCCTCCCTCTGAGGATCGATTGCCCCATCCAGGAGCCAGCTCTGGGGTTTCTCGGGCTTTGGATGAGGCATCCAGCATGGGGCTGGGTTCCTAGGAGAAGGTCAGGAAAAGGTTGCTAAGGGGAACTGAATAGGAAAGCTGGTTCAGGAACTGCACAGTAGGACCCAGTCCAAGGGCGTTTGGTGCCAGGCGGTAAACAAGGAAGCCAGCAGAATGTCACCGTGTGCTTGGCGGGCTGAGTGTGGGCATTGTTAGCATGTGGGATGGGCCGTGGGGTTGCCCTGCAAATTCTCTCCCTGGGCTGTCTCGCTTGTTGAGTGGAAGGCCTCTGGTCCCGCCCAAGGTCCCTGGAGGGGACGAAGCATTGCTTATGTGGGGCGGTGTGTGCTGTGCCAAGGCCCGAGGCTGTTGGTCACCAACCAGGGTGGGCTTCCCCACTTCCGAGTGGCACTGCCTACTCTGGCACTAAGGGCATGACCGGGGAGCTGGAGACGCTGCTAGAGCTAGCTCTAGGGAGGGAGGGCGTTGGGGGGTGGGGAGGTGGGGAGGTGGGGCATCCCCAGATGGGCTTGTTCTCCCTATCCATCCACATCCCTGGCTTGGGCCTTCTTTGGAGGAACAGACTGGCAGCCAATGGATGGGGAGAAACCCAGTGGGTGCAGAAATGTGCCTTGGTGGGTGGGGGCAGGGTGGGGCCTGGTGAGCCACTCCCTGTGTATGTGGGGAGGAGGTGCCTGCTCCAGAAATCCCATCAGGAACTCAGGATGCAATGTCCAGCCACTCGGAAAATAAATCCTGAGAAGGGGCTGCCAGTCTCGTGGCTGAGCTGCTTTCTGGGGATCTAGGATTTTTTGTGGAAGGAGCAGCCTTGCAGGGAGTGGGGTCACCTCCCAGACCCCTGGCCACATGGCCAGCACTGAGTCAAACAGCTGGGAGCCGCCCGCCTGTCCAGCAGCCTGACGCTGGTTCAGCGTGGACTTCATTCCAGGAGAAAACAGAGGAGCCGCAGAACACCACGCTTAGGAGTCCTCTCCGCCTGAGTCAACTGCAAGGTGCTCCTTGCACAGTTGTCTGGGAGCCAGGAGTGACATGTGGACAGTTTGGCCAACATGTGGGCACAGGCAGCACCTGCAGTGCAATGGAACAGAAACGCTCCCTGCCCTCGAAGGTGCCCTTACCCCTAGGCCTTCGTTAAAAATGCGGCCTGCTTGGCTGGGTATGGTGGCTCCTGCCTGTAATCCCAGCACTTTGAGAAGCTGAGGTGGGTGGATCATGAGGTCAGGAGTTCGAGACCAGCCTGACCAACATGGTAAACCCTTGTCTCTACTAAAAGTACAAAAATTAGCTGTGTGTGGGCACCTGTAATCCCAGCTACTCGGGAAGCTGAGGCAGGAGAATCGCTTGAACCTGGGAGGTGGAGGTTGCAGTGAGCTGAGATCGTGCCACTGCACTCCAGCCTGGGTGACAGAGCGAGACTTCATCTCAAAACAAAATAAATAAATAAATAAAAATGCCGCCTGCCAGGTCTCACCTCAAACAGACCAGGAAGAAGCCTGGGAGCTGGCATTGTAGAGAAGTTGACCTTGGTGGCCAGGACACTGCCTGCTGGGACACCCTCTACAGGAATCTCCCTGACTGCCTTTGCCTATCCAGTCAGCAAACACACACTGAGCACCCACTGTATACCTGGACCTGCTGTAGGGACAGGGCTAGGGCGTGAGGAGCAAGAGAGGGCCAGGCTGCTGTCCTACCAGGGGAGTGAGCAGAGAGATGACAGGGTAAGGCTGTCTTCTAGGGGGCAGGAACCCCAAGCAGGGGAGGGTGGGGGCCATGGCTGAGTCAAGGAAGGGCTTCTCCTTTCAAAAGCAGGGGAGGGTGGGGGCCATGGCTGAGTGAAGGAAGGGCTTCCCCTTTCAAAAGCAGGGGAGGGTGGGGGCCATGGCTGAGTGAAGGAAGGGCTTCCCCTTTCAAAAGCAGGGGAGGGTGGGGGCCATGGCTGAGTGAAGGAAGGGCTTCCCCTTTCAAAAGCAGGGGAGGGTGGGGGCCATGGCTGAGTGAAGGAAGGGCTTCCCCTTTCAAAAGCAGGGGAGGGTGGGGGCCATGGCTGAGTGAAGGAAGGGCTTCCCCTTTCAAAAGCAGGGGAGGGTGGGGGCCATGGCTGAGTGAAGGAAGGGCTTCCCCTTTCAAAAGCAGGGGAGGGTGGGGGCCATGGCTGAGTCAAGGAAGGGCTTCTCCTTTCAAAAGCAGGGGAGGGTGGGGGCCATGGCTGAGTGAAGGAAGGGCTTCCCCTTTCAAAAGCAGGGGAGGGTGGGGGCCATGGCTGAGTGAAGGAAGGGCTTCCCCTTTCAAAAGCAGGGGAGGGTGGGGGCCATGGCTGAGTGAAGGAAGGGCTTCCCCTTTCAAAAGCAGGGGAGGGTGGGGGCCATGGCTGAGTGAAGGAAGGGCTTCCCCTTTCAAAAGCAGGGGAGGGTGGGGGCCATGGCTGAGTGAAGGAAGGGCTTCCCCTTTCAAAAGCAGGGGAGGGTGGGGGCCATGGCTGAGTGAAGGAAGGGCTTCCCCTTTCAAAAGCAGGGGAGGGTGGGGGCCATGGCTGAGTGAAGGAAGGGCTTCCCCTTTCAAAAGCAGGGGAGGGTGGGGGCCATGGCTGAGTGAAGGAAGGGCTTCCCCTTTCAAAAGCAGGGGAGGGTGGGGGCCATGGCTGAGTGAAGGAAGGGCTTCTCCTTTCAAACAGTATTCAGGGACGACCCCTCTGTTGGGGGACATTCTGAATAGAGCGTGGGAGGCAGGGAGAGAGTGAGTCGTGCAGGTATTTGAGGGAGGGCACATCTAGTGCAAAGACCCTGGGGCCACCTGAGCTCCATGGGGCTGGGGAGCAGCAAGGAGGCCAGCACGCCCAGAGCGAGTGCAGGAGGCAGGAGGCAGAGGTAAGCAACCAGGTCAGGGAGACTCCAGGGCTGTGCGGGCTACACCTGGCCTCCTGCTAACCCCTGAAAGGTATGCACCATCCTTCGGCATCCTCCTGGCTGGTCACACAATTGAGGGGGTAAGGTCCGATCCCTGGGTCTTTGAGCACCTGCTCTGTGCTGGGGGCAGCTGTAGCCAGCCCACAGGTAAGCAAGTCCAGGCTCCGGCAACTCAGGAGCTCACCGCCAGGAAGGGGAGATGATTCACAGACCCACAGTAGGTGCTTGAAGGCTCTGGGACTGAGAGGAGGGACCTCGGATTGTGGGGGGGTCCCGAGTGAGGCAGGAGCTTGCAGCTTAGCAGGGCTGGGCCCTCGGCTGGTGTGGGAGTCTGAGGGAGGAGGAAGACCTGCACAGCGGAGGCTGAGTCAGGCTGTACTGACAGGACCGTGCCTGGGATAGTGGCTGCTTGACCTGGGCCTCTGGAAGACAGGACTCCATCCAGAGCAGCCATGCCCACCAACCACCGGTCTGCATCTCCCTCCTCCCCACCTGATGCTTCCGGAGGGATGCTGGGCACCGCGGGGTCAGGGGCATCACACCCTGCGGCCCTGCCCCACTCCAGCTGGCATGCTGGCCTGTTTCTAGCCTGCCCCGGCTGGCACTCACTCATTTCCATGTACTCGGGGGTGAGGCCCGCGAAGGGCTCCAGGTTGTAATCCACCTCGTACCGCTGCCTCCTCTTCACGCTCTCCTCGTGGTGGGTGGGGCTCTGCCGCTTCAGCCTCAGGTAGCGGATGAACTTCTTCATCTTCCTGAGAGAAGCGACAGCACGCAGTTAGGTTTGCAGGAAGCTGAGTTTTGGGGCTCAGGTCTGGCATCTCTAGTGATTTTTTTTTTTTTTTGAGACAGAGTTTTGCTCTTTTTGCCCAGGCTGGAGTGCAGTGGCACAATCTCGGCTCACTGCAACCTCTGCCTCCTGGGTTCAAGCAATTCTCCTGCCTCAGCCTCCCGAGTAGCTGGGACTACAGGCGCATGCCGCCATGCCTAGCTAACTTTTGGTATTTTAAGTAGAGACGGGGTTTCACCGTGTTGCCCAGGCTGGTCTCAAACTCCTGAGCTCAGGCAATCCGTCCGCCTCTGCCTCCCAAAGTGCTGGGATTACAGGCATCCGCCACCATGCCTGGCCTGGGGTGGCTTTTGCCCCATCTTCCCTCTGTGTCCTCCTCCTCTCCCTGCTTCTGGTGCCCCCGTCTTGGTGGAGGCCCTGCGTCCACCCAGACCACGGCAGAAGCCACTGGCACAGCCCTCCACCCCGCCCGCTCTGCCGCTCTGACCGCCTCAGCGCACTCACGGGATTCCGATCTCGAACAGGTTGTTCTGGATCAGCTGTTTCCCCAGCATGATGATGCTGAGCTGGATGCAGAGCTCCATCAGGCAGCCCCCTGGCGCGCACTGTGGACAGAGAGCAGCATCAGCCCCGCCGCAGGGACACCGGGAGAGGGGCCGCAGCCCTGCAGGGAGGCCCACCCCATGCCATGGGTTGACCTGTGCCCTCCAAAAAAAGACACTCAGGTCCTAATCCTGCTCCCTGGGAACGGGGCCTTATTTGCAAAAAGAGTCTTTGCAGATGTAGCCAAGTCAAGATGGGGTCGTGCTGGGGCAGGGTGGGCACCCACCCGAGGACTGGTATCTTCAGAAGAGGAGAAGGTGTGGGCACAGAGAGTGGGGGCCGTGTGAAGATGGTGGGGGAACGAACGATGAGGACTTCCGTGGCCCCCAGAAGCTGGGGGACGCGAGGCGGGTCCTCCCCTAGAGCCCGTGAAGGGAACTCAGTCAGGCTAACACCTCCGTGTTGCACCTCCGTCCTTCAGGACGGTGAGACTCAATCTCTGTTATTTGAAGCCACCCAGTCTGTGGGGTTGAGTTGCGGCAGCCCCAGGAAATGGACACGCCCCGCCTACAGGCTGCTGGGCTTGGGGCTGGGGCTGGGATCGGGGAGTGCATTGCCAGGGAGTAGGCAGGGACGGGGTGGGGCGGGGTGGGGCGGCACGGCGCCTCCTTTTTCCCAGGGCTGCTGCCCAGTCCCATGCACCAGTCACCATCCACCAGCTCTGCACCACCACCGCGCAGCAGGCAAGCCCCACGGGAGGCAGCAGCCACCCCTCTGAGGCCTAATGCCCCTGACTCAGTGGGCCTATGCCACCTTAGGCCAGGGACTCGGCAAGCAGGTGACAGTCAGACACCTAAGTGGGCTGGAAGCTTAACTTGTCCCAGCAAAGGAAACACCAGGGCACAGTAAACCTATTCTGTGTTCCAAATAAAACCTAACATACTCCGAACTTGTCTTGGAGGGCCATGCTTTCAAAGAAAGCAATTACACCATTTGCTTGATTATATAATATGAGAAGTAGAAACGTTCCTTTTTAAAGTTTCCTTTCTTGTTAAAGAACAAGTGTGCTAGTAGCTCTTTGTGAAGACCTATCCCATGTAGCTGTTAGACACGCCGTGCTCACAGGCACGTGGTACATTCTGTGTCCTTGTACTTTCACCAAGATATCTGTGCTGGACGGGCTCACAGGTATGTCCCAGCTCTCCACTGCTTTTACCTGTTTAGAAAAGTTTTAAAGCCAATCGGGTTTTAGTTTAGATGGTGAGGTCTGGCTCCAGCCAATGGAGATCAGATACAGCAGTAAGGACGACCCCAAATGCGTGAGGGATAAATCTGTGTGTTTTCCTTTGTTCATTGTACTCTCGTGGCACAATGGCTAGTGAGGGTGCCCTTCCTGTAGTCCAGGAAGTAAAAATTGCATGGCTGAAAAATCCTTTGTCTCAGGGCTGATTTTTTTTTGTGGCACCTAATGACTTTTCTAACCTGGGACAATTGTAACAGGTGATCAACTATGTCATATAAAAAGAAAAGAGCTTTTCACAAGTTTGCAGCAGACGCCCGTTACTGTGGAGGAGACCATGTCTTGGGCTGCCCTGGGGCCTGCATCAGGTAGTTGAACCTCTAGGGTTGCACTCCAGACAGCCAGATCACCCTGTACCTGATATCCACCCCATCCTTGATAACTTGTTCCACAGGGTCTTTATCAAGAAGACCCACTCTCTTATTTTCTGACACGCTGAATTACTCTGTGGGTTGGATATGCTGAGACCGGAAGCTCCAACAGGCCCTGAAGCCCTGGTTTGGTCTGATGGAGCCCTTGGTCGTGGGACAGAGAGTGGAGCAAGTCCATGGCCATGACTTGTAACCAGATCTGTGGCCAGCATGGCTGGGCAGAAACCAATGGCACCAACCTGGCGTTTGAAGGTAAAGAGATAAGCATCTCAATTTTGAGTTAAAAAAGGTAGCTGAGATCTGTTTGGTGCTCACTGATTCATCTTTTTTCTTTCGAGCCAGACCCTTGCTCTGTTGCCCAGGATGGAGTGCAGGGCTGAAATCTCGGCTCACTGCAACCTCCGCCTTTCAGGTTCAAGTGATTCTCGCACCTCAGCCTCCCCAGTAGCTGGGACTACAGGCATGCACCACCACGTCCAGCTAATTTTTTGTGTTTTTAGTAGACATGGGGTTTCACCATGTTGGTCAGGCTGCTCTCAAACTCCTGACCTCACCTGATCCACTCACCTCAACCTCTCAGCGTGCCGGGATTACAGGCCTGAGCCATTGCGCTGGCCCTCATTAATTCATCTTAACCAGAGAGAAATATTCAGTCTCACAGAAAAAGAAAACAAAACCAGATGTCATTGTTTTTCTTTCCTTAACTGTACAGCAGCTTCTAGGTGATTCTATGTGAACACACCGAATAAGATCAAAGCCCCCTCCTCCCCCCCACACATGTCAGGAGAATGGAAAAGGTTCCATCAGGACGGAAAGAAACTACTCTTTGCTGAACAAATCGGCTGCTTCTCCCAAGCGTACAGTGTAGACAAACGGTCAGGAAAACAGAAGGGGCTGCCGGAAATGAATAACATCTCGGTTACCTCTTCCATCCGGAAGGAACGGAAAATGTACACGTAGTCTCCCGGGCGTCCAACAAACCTGAAATGATAGGGGAGGTCGTTAGAGAGACCCCCAAGTGGGGACTGTGTGGCGTGTGAGTCCTGCAGGCGGGACCTCAAGGGTATCCACAGGCGGCTCTCCCTGCTGATCGCATCTGCTAAAAGATGACCACAATGGCGTGGCACTGGTCAGTCACATGATGCGGAGGAGGCAGCCTTTTGGGGGGGCTCTGAGATCAGCCCAGCCAGCCCCTTGCAGAAATGATGGTGGTGGGGGCCTCGTCGTGGGTGGGCCGCAGGCTCCGCCACAGCCTGGTATGGCTCCTGAGGGTCCAGGTTTGGAAGGTTTCACTCCACCAGGAGCTGTGAACAGGGCTCAGGTGGCCAACGGCCACACTTCCACCCCTCCTCTCTCCTGTCCCCACTCTGGACTCCTCCCTACCTGTCATGGGAGTGCCTGGAACTGGCTTCTGGGGTTCTCTGCCTGGACTCCCTGCTGCTGGGGCTTCCCACTGTCTGGAGTCCCTGGGGTCCCCTCTGCCCAGGTTCCTCACTGTGCAGGGCCCTCACTGCCCAGTTTCTCCTCTGCCCAGGGCTCTCACCATCTAGGGCCCTCACTTCCTGGGGCCCTCACTCCCGGGTCCTCACTGCCCAGGGTCCTCACCGCCCAGGGTCCTCACCGCCCGGGGCCCTTACTCCTGGGTCCTCACTGCCCAGACTCCCTGCTGCCCAGGGTCCTGCTGCTCTGGAGCCTCAGCAGGGCCCAGGCCTTCTCCCTGACCCTCATTGGCTGCGGGTGCCATGGTGTCTGCCCTTCCCTGGGCTCCAGGTGCCCCCCACCTGTAGGGAGGGAGAGTCCTCCCCTGGACCTGGGAGAAGTGAGGTAGGGGAAAGGCTGAAGATGTCCCTACCGGCCTTTGAAGAAAGCCACGTAGAAGATGGGGGTGTAAGAGTTCACGAACTTCAGCAGGAAGGCCTTAAAGATCAGCCTCTCCTCAAAGCTCTTCTCCGTCTTTGGAACCTCTGGAGGGAGGGGTAGGAAGACGCTGAGGCAGCGGCTGGGATGGCCCTGACGGCCTGGTTCAGCCTCCGCCGGCCACTGGCACCATCGCTTAGTGGGCTCTCAGAGGTGCGCCAGGGCCTGTGCTCAGGATCTCCGTTCAGAGACAGGGAGCCAGGGCGCAGAGAAGGTACACGACAAGCTGAAGTTTGCACAGCAAGAGGGAGGTGGCTCGAGCCGCCTGAGTCGAGGGCGCGAGCGCCCGGGGTGTGGGCACTCACCGATCTTGGTGAGCCACCGGGCTATGCATCCGTACACCTCATCCAGGAGGATGATGACCACCAGGTTGATGATGACCGCGGTGGCCGTGACCGTGACCCGGATGTTGGACCGCACGGAGGGGGAGGAGTTCATGGCCAAGGCGGCGGCCGTGGAGATTCTGTAGATGATGACGCCAAGGACGATGGCAAACGTCACCGCAATCTGCAGCAGGGGAAGGCGCTCTTGGTTGGGGACCCTCCCAGGACCCACCTGGACCTGCCCCATCTGCTCCCTCAGCCCAGGTGTCCCCCGCCCCTCCTGCTCTTCTGCGTCAAAACAAGGACTGACACTTCTTGGGCACCTGCCAAATGCCAGGGGCTTTCTGCGCACGAATCCACCAGAGATAGATGGACGAGGGGCTGGTTTCTGTTTTGTGGAAGAGGACACTGAGGTTCAGAGAGATTACGTAGACGGACCGGGCCACCCAGCGCAGGAGCTGGGACTTACCAGGCGGGGCTGCCCACGCCTGCAGTTCACAGCGTCTTTGCGCTCCCATCTTCCCAGAGCCGTAGCGCCCTGTCCAAGCAGAGCCCAGGACACAGTATGGCCACGATGCCAGTGACTGGTCCCAGAGCAGGCTGACTGTGGGGTGGGGCTTCTCCCAGAGCAGACGGACTGCGGGTGGGGGCTTCTCCCCCAACCCATGGTGAGCTCAGGGACATCCTCAGATGCTGTGCAGGGCTGAGGCATGCCACCCTCACAACCACCGCCCAGGGACCCTCCCCTGGTAAAGGAGGTGGGTGCAGCCTGGGATGGGGCAGGGCTTTGGGTCTGGCTGGAGGTGCTTCGGGTTGCTTCTCGCAGTCTGCTCGGAAGCCAGCAGCACCCTTCCGGCTCTCTCACTAGAGTGAGCCCTCCTCTTGCCAAACCTACCGTGGGACCAGAATGTTCCATGAAACATGGGCTGGCGGTTGCCTGAGAAACTGTGGTGGGAGCTGGCTACAATGACAAGCTTGTTCCACACACCACTGTCAGTCTGTCTGGGCTCCCTCACCCTGCCCTGCCCTGCCCTGCCCTGCCCTGCCCTGCCCAGGGGTGTGGAGGCTCCATCCTGAGCTCTCACCGAGGACGGACAGAGTGAGGGCAGGGCAGGAGGGGCACACACAGAGCCAGGCTCCTCACCCAGGTGTGAATCCACCCCTCTGTCTTGTCACCCTGTGTCCCCATGTCCCAGGAAATCGCACATTTGCTCCCATGCAAGGGTGCAGAAGGCAGGTCCCATCCTTGCTAGCACGGTCACGGGTGGCTCCCAGACAGGCCCAGCAGGCCTGGGATGGCCTGTGTGTCCCCCAGTTGCAGCTTGGGATGGGCCTGTTCTCCCCAGGGGGAGTCTGCAGCTTTCGGAAATCTAGAAAAGCTCTTATTTCACGTTCTGGGCAGTTACCACTGGCTTCCGCAGGCGTATGCCAGTGACTACATGGTATGGTGACCACACCCTGCCCAGGAAGACGTCTGCAGCCGCGCCACGCCCTGCTGCAAGGCGTAGGGACCACTCCCTGGCCAGTTCTGGGGAATGAGGGCTTTCCTTGGAAAACCCCTCAGTCCTGCCAAGAGGCCCCCAGGATATCTGTCCCTGTGCCAGCGTGCAGAGGTGCGGGTGGAACGCTGGGCCTGTGGGTGACTCAGCGAGGGAGGCCCTCCACCCCAGTGGGCACGTCCCCTGCCCTGCCACGGGGCAGTTGGGTCCATGACAGGCACACCCTGTAGCAGGCTCCCTTCCAGTCTCCCTAGCCCATCTCCCCTCTGGAATGAACCTGCGTCTCCAGGACCAGGAGCCTGCGGGGCACATCCTAGGTGCTCAACTCACGTTTGTTCACGGAACGAAACACCCAAGTTGAGGACAAATCTGTGTCCTCTTCAACCCTATGAAGCCCTTGTGACCAGGGCTTACCAGGACGTCAAGGGCTGGGAAAAGAGCCGGCTAGCTCCATACTCAGTATCCTCTGTCTTTCCCCTAGCATCCTGCCTTGCTGAGACGGCAGCGTGCTCATTCCTCAGCCTCCCTGCAGAGGAGGTGGCCAGGTGAAACAGTTCTGACCAATGAGATGCAAGCAGAGGTGTGGCGAGTCTCCTGCGAAAGCACCTTTTCAGGCAGGGGCTGCCTCCCCAGCCCATCTCTTCCCCTGCCCTTCCCCTTCTTCTGGCCTGGAGGGTGGGAGTGATGTTGGAGGTGCAGCAGCCATGTTGTGACTGAAGGGGACCCACTCCTAGGACAGGCGAGCAGAAGGTCAGAGAGTCCAGTGACTCTGATGGCATCGTGGAAAGACCAGACCAGCCCTAGATGGCCGCCTCCTTCCCATCCCCTCACTGGCCCTTCTGTGACAGTGCTGCTGCTTCTGCAGCAGGAATGGCTGAACCTCAGGCTGGCCTCTGCTGGGTGAGCGGTGGGGAGGCTCCGGTTATCCCCCAGTCCCCTAGCCTGGCGCCTGGCCAGAGCGGACACATCCCCTCAACACGAGGCCAGGTGCCCTCCCATCGAGTCGCCAGAGAGCACAACAGCCCCCAGCCCCCACCAAAGGGCTCCCCTTCTCCGGGTAAGGGGGGAAGAGCAAGCCCCACCACTGAGGCCACCCTTCTCTGGATTTCTTATGTTGGTTGGGGTCCCTGTCATTGTGCCTGAGAGCACAAGGGGACACTGGATCCTTCCGCTGCTTCCATGACTTGGTCGGGGCCCTCAGCCCTTCACTCAACCTGGAGAACCAAGGCAGCCCCCGCCTCTGTCTCTCCAAGTTCCTATAGAATGGCATGGATCTTGGAGCAGACAGTCCAGCTCACACGTGGCTTCCGCAGGCATATGCCAATGACTGCATGGTGATGACAGCCACCGCCTCTGGCTGGTGCCAGAGGAGAGGCTGTAGCCTTCGGCCTCAGTTTCTGTATCAGCGGGAGGGGGATAGTACCAGCACTGGGCAGCAGCAAGGACTGATGAAACGCTCTGGTGTGGCCCTCGGTGCACAGCTGCCAACCTGGGCCCCTGAGTACCAGGCCTCGGGGCCAGGTGGCTGCAGGAGGCTCTGACTTCAAGCTGTGGGGCTGGACGAAGCCAGGGTCATTTCTCACAGGACCACAGCTGGCTCCTCGCACTTGGCGGGTGATGTACACTCAGCTAGCAGGCGGCTGAGGCGGAATCCATTGGGGTTGAAGTCCCCGCTGAAATCCCCTAAAAGCCACAAGTGGTTTGCCCACGAGACACGCCACAGGCTTGCAGTCCCCTGAGTGGCACTATCATGTCCTATCTGCCTGTTATTTATTTAGCGTTTTTTTAGAATTTGAAAAATTTGTTTTTACGTAATTTCATGCTGATGCCCGAATCAGGACTCAAGTTATGTTTTGGTCACAAAATACCCAGGTTCCTTTTCCTTTCTTTTTGAGACAGGGTCCTGCTCTGTCACCCAGACTGGAGTGCAGTGACTTGGCTACAGCTCACTGCAGCCTCGACTTCTCAGCCTCCAGCGACCCTCCCACTACAGCCTCCCGCATAGCTGGGACCACAGGCGTGCACCACCATGCCATCTAATTTGTGTATTTTGGTTTTGCCATGTTGCCCAGGCTGGTCTCAAACTCCTGAGCTCAAGCAACCCTCCTGCCTCGGCCTCCCAAAGTGCTGGAATTATAGGTGTGAGCCACTGTGCCCAGCCAATTTAATGGTTTTCCTAAAAGGGCTTCAGTTTCCTCTTAAATGACATCTTTGAATGACTAGATACTTAAACCATCATGTCTCTCAGAATGAAAGCTGTGCATCAGGGACCACCGGGAATCATCTCATGCACTCCCTGGGTGTGTGGAGCCCCCACTGGGGGTCACTTTGAAACCCTGGTCTCTTCCCATTTTAGGGGTAGTGGTGGGTCTCCCCCACCCACCCACTGCCCTGAGGAGATGGGGCCAACGCACCCTGGGACCAATGGCACCACCGCACACAAGGCTGAACCAGGGCTTGAGGGACACCAATCCCTTCCTTTTTTTCCTTTTCTTTTCTTTCTTTCTTTTTTTTTCTCAACAGAGTCTCTGTCTATTGCCCAGGCTGGAGTGCAGTGGTGTGATTTCGGCTCACCGCAACCTCCACCTCCTGGGTTCAGGCAATTCTCCTGCCTCAGCCTCCTGAGTAGCTGGGATTACAGGTGTCCACCACCACGCCCAGCTAATTTTTGTGTGTTTAGCAGAGACGGGGTTTCACCATACAGGCCAGGCTGGTCTCTAACTCCTGACCTCAAGTGATCCGCCCGCCTCGGCCTCCCAAAGTGCTGGGATTACAGGCGTGAGCCCCCGAGCCTGGCCGACACCAATCATTTCCTTGCGGTTTCTCCTGCCTTCCTCTGGCTTAAACCTTCTGGAACTTACCATGAAGATAATGGAGACCATGTTGGTGAGGTAGGCCGGGAACCGGTCTCTCCAGGTCAGCTTCACTTTGTCAGTCTACAACAGAAAACGACGCTGCTCACTGGCTGGAACCAGCATGGAGAGACGTGTCTGTGTGTCAGTGTGGGTGCGTGTGCGTGCGTGGGCCCAGGGACAGCTAGAACAACAGAAATACGCAGAAAGACCTTCGAAAATGCTCCCTGGCGACTAACCAATGCAAACGCCTAGGGTTCCAAGAAGCACTGGGGGCTTTATCACCTCTGTCACAGGATGACGGGAGTAAGAGCCGTTTCACACCAGGATTCCTCGGTGTACAGGACATTGTAAATGCCAGCTGCCTTTCTAAAGATGGTTAGACCCATGTCTGGGAGAAACGTGGACTTAAAGTCCATTTCTTTCTTTCTTTCTATTTTTTTGAGACAGAGTCTTGCTAGACAGAGTCTTACCCAGGCTGGAGTGCAATGGGGCGATTTCGGCTCACTGCAACCTCCACCTCTTGGGTTCAAGTGATTCTCTTGCCTCAGCCTCCCAAGCAGCTGGGACTACAGGCACCTGCTACTATGCCCGGCTAATTTTTGTATTTTTAGTAGAGATGGGATTTCACCACGCTGGCCAGGCTGGTCTCAAACTCCTGACCTCGTGATCCGCCCACCTCGACCTCCCAAAGTGCTGGGATTACAGGCGTGAGCCACCACGCCCGGCCTTGGAGTCCATTTCTTCAGCTCAAAGTCTCACTTCTAGGTCTAGAAGGTTAAAGATGTCTTCCCAGTGCCACGCAGACCATAATAGTTATTTTTCCTTTGTGGAGCAAGTTGAAACAAGCAGGTAGTATGACAAGTTAAAATGTCGTCTGCGGTGACACACAGCCCAGAGGCTCTTAGAACCCACGGCTGGCTTGGTCCGGAGAAGCCCCAATCACTAACCCGGGATGTTTCAAAGGGGGTGGAATTTTCGACGGGCAAATGCACGTATCAGGTCACAGAATGCGGACAGGGGCATGACACAGGAGGCCACTCATTCCAGGGGTGGGTGGCATGCGTGTTAACGAGAAGACCAAGGAACACTTGCAGGCAGTTGTGACAAGCATGTATCATGAGCTCCAAATCAAGCCAGAGCCCCCCGCCCCTCCCCGCCCCGCCCCCGCCCCGCGCACCCACCATAGCCATGCAGTGCCATCGCCACACGCCGGGCTCACTGGGTGCCGAAGGAAGGCAGAGAGACACGGATGTGAAGGTTAAAAAAAAATACAACAGTTTGTTGAGGAAAAACACGGTCGCCTTTGATTGTCTGCAAACAGTCAAGACTCGCGTTGCCAGCAAAATAGAAAAGTACCAATTTCACCCCCGCCATGGCTGTCTTAACCCTCTGCTTCCATTTGTTTGTGGAGTCCTCTGGGATATGCCGGCGCTTCTGAGGGCGGGTGGGGGGAAAGAGAGCACCGTGCGGTGAAGCGGGGGGGGGGGGGCGGTGCCGCAGACCCCGGGGCCCAGGGAACCGTCCCCGTCTTGGCAGCAGGCTGGCCTCTCCTGGTGCCAGCAGTAAGCTCGCTGCCAAGGCTGAATCGGGTTCTGGGCGTTTTAAACAAATGAGAGATGGCAGAGACTCAGGCTGGGTAGGACCGTCTGTAACGAAGGTGGTGGAGACAGGAGACTCCGGCCCGCACCCTCCCCTGGACCGCATGATGCCCCGTCTCAGTGACGGCGGCGGGATTCCAGCGGGAGGTAGCGGGCAAAGGCGCCAGTCACCACCAGCATCTTCAGACAGCAGGAAGGTAGCCACACCCGGAAGCCCAAGCTCATGTGCCACTTAGGTGGTGGGTCTTTTAAATAAACGAATTCAGTGCCACAGCTGGGGGGAAATAAAAACCACAAAGCAGCCGCTGGGAGCGAAATGAAACGGAGGAGGAATAAAGGAAACGGCCCATCAGAAGCAGACAGGGCCTGGGGGCGCCGCTATGCTCTGCAGAAATCAACCCCCATGCCACTGTCACGTTCATGTCATCAGAAAGCCTGGGCTGAAACCAAGCCACGGGCCACAGAGGCAGAGGGACCCTGGATCCCAGAGGCGGCTTCCTTCCGGCACCCGCTGCCCAGATTTGAGGCTGTGGCTTGGTCAAGTCCCTTGCCTTAAATGGTCATGGCGTGTGCCACAAAACCCCTTTCTCCCCCTTAGGATGGAATGAAATATCCACCTGTGCTCACTCTAAGGGGTTCAACCACGAAGCCACAGGGTGGGCCATCTTGGGGGCCAGACACTGACTCCTGACACATTTCCAGCCAGTCTTGGGGGCTGGGACGTCACCCTGAAAACATGCCAGAAGCTTGCAGGGCCTTAGAGATGGTGGCATCCAGGCCTTTTGCTTCTTCAGGAGGGAATGAGGGGCAGAGGGCAGCGTGCACCCGGGCGTGCCCGTCTGGTGCGTTGGGTTGGACAGTCTCTTTATTTTAGGGCGATAACTCCTGATTTTGTGGCTGTATTCTGCACACCTTTGAGTCCCGCTCAGACCCTCGGGGCTGTTTAGAAACACATGATTCCTTCCTGGCTAGAGGGGGACCGAGCTGAACCCCAGATTCTCATTGTATTTGAAGAGCTGGGCCTTGGGAGGAGGCTTTCCAGAGCACCCACTTTACCCTCCAGATGGGATTTTGGCAAGTGTAACCCCTGGCCACTTTGAACCTGTGAGCACTGTCCCCTGACACATTGACAAGGAAAAGACAAACCCAGGGGTTTGTCCTGATTGGTCCACAAGGCTGAAAGTGCAGATGGGACACAAAGCTGGGACCTGCGAGAGCCAATGCGGGCATCTCCAGGCTCCGTCAGAGGCTGACAAGGCCAGCAGCCCCATGCCTGCTTGTCCCAGGTCATGTGAAAAACACCATTAAAAAGCCTTGCCGAGCACAGTGGCTCTCACGTATAATCCCAGAACTTTGGGAGGCCGAGGCGGGCAGATCTCTTGAGGCCAAGAGTTTGAGACCAGCCTGGGCAATATCATGAAACCTGGTCTCTACTGAAATATGAACAATTAGCCGGGTGTGGTGGCGTGCACCCGTAGTCTCAGCTACCTTCGAGGCTGAGGCATGAGAATTGCTTGAACCCGGGAGGTGGAGGTTGCAGTGAGCCGAGACTGCACCACTGCACTCCAGCCTGGGTGACAGAGAGAGACCCTGTCTCAAAAAACCAACAAATCAACCAACCCAGCAAGCGCCTCTGGAGGTCTGCAAGGGTTCTGGTGGCACACATGACTTAATTTGGTTTTGTTTTATTGAGACGGAGTCTCATCCTGGCCCTGTTGCCCAGGCTGGAGTGCAATGGTGCGATCACAGCTCACTGCAACCTCCGCCTCCCTAAAGTGATTCTCCTGCCTCAGCCTCCCGAGTAGCTGGGATTATAGGTGCCCGCCACCACACCCAGCTAAGTTTTTGTATCTTTAGTAGAGACGGGATTTCACCATGTTGGCCAGGCTGGTCTTGATCTCCTGACCTTACGATCCACCTGCCTCGGCCTCCCAAAGTATTGGGATCACAGGTGTGAGCAACTGCGCCCGGCCACGTGACTTAATTTAAATGAGAGGTTTGGGAAAAAAGAAAAACACTTATTGTAAACAGACAACGGCCTCAAGAACACCACAACATGTCTCTCCCTCGTTCACAGACCGAGTGAAACAAGGAACTGTCCGTTTGCTCAGGTGCTGGTTTGGCAAATACCAAAGGCTGGTTTGGTATCGTTGTTCAGCACAGAGCAGGCGGAGTGTGCTGTGAAGAAGCTTTGAGGTTCAAAGCCACATGGTTCTTGTGGTTGAAACGCTTGCTGAAATTTGAGATCACCCTCAGGATACATCAAGACGAGAGATCTAGAGCAGGTTTGATAAACTATAGCTCTTTGGCCAAATGTGGCCCCCTGTCTGTTTTTGCAAATAAAGTTTTATTGGAACGCAATGCGTGGAACACAGGCCCATGTATTTACTCTTGTCTATGGCTCCTTTCACTGCTACCACGGCAGTGTTGAGCAGCTGCAACCCAGTTACAGAGCCTGCAGTATTCGTTATCTGGGCTGATCCCGGGTCTACACTGTGGATGACACGGTTTATTCTGGGGAGGTTACCCGCAGCGGCCACCTTACCTCTTTGTTTTTGGACTCTTTCTTCAGAGACTTCTCCAAGACTCTGGCTTCGTATTCAGCTCTAGGATGATCCTGTGAAGGAAACCACGTCGAGACGGAGGCTGTGTTAGTTGTGAGTCTGCGCTCCTCAGAGTCAGCATACTTGGCAAATCAGTCCCTGGATTAGCCTCAGGCACCCTTTGGGTCCAGTTCATAGTTGGCTGCTGAGAGCATTTCCAGTGTAACCCGCCTCACCCCGTTTGTGGTCTGCATGGTGACCCAGGGTGATCCCGCTTGTTGGGAACCCCAGCCCATTGGGAGGGCCACAGAACCTGGCCTCTGTGTCCTCTTAGAGGTGGACAAGCCTGTGCCAGGCTGCAGCGAACACCCAGCCATGAACTGGCCCTGAGAACATTCTAGGGAGGAGCTGTGGGTCAGAAGAGACGCAGTAAGTGTCGGCAAGCGTGGGCAGCCCGGAGGTGCCAGGCCTTGGAGAGCTGAGAGCGGGCCAGCGAAGGGCACTGGAAGGTAAGAGCGGGTTAGGAGAGACCGAGGTGGGAAGAAAGCAGAGACCCCGCCTGCAGGGAGAAACCACAGGAACTGCACGGTAGAAAGAGATTAGGTGCCAGGGAAGGCCCTCTCCCAGGGAGACAGGCCATGGGAAGATAGAGGAGCGAGCGACAAAAAATTCCAAACCTTGACAGCCTCCTTCAGGGAACCAGAAAAGTAAAAACGAAAACACAAAGATGTCATTACTTAGGTTGTTATTTTAGAAACAGGGCCTGTCCGCTAAAGACAGTTTTCTTAACAACTAGGATGGAGGCAAACAGGGGCAGGTGAGCCAGGACGGGTGTGACCCCTGGGTTCCATGAAAGTGCACTGCTGCTTGAGGGTCACCGTGGGCTGTGGCCTTTGTAGCTCCCATGGTTTTGGACATTCCCCAAATTTCCAAATTTCAGTGCTGGACTGAAATGTCTCAGACTCAGCTGAGGCACACAGGGGCCACATGATGGGACACCACTGTCCTTCTGCTTCACCGCCAGAGTCTGGGGTTCAGGCTGTGTGGAGGGGTGGCCTGAGATTACTCCTAAAGGAGGCCCTGCCCAGCTGTTGGGGGGTGTGAGTGGCTCACTCTGGGAAATCCATTCAGGCCCCTTGGCACCGTGTCCCCAGTGACTTCGGTCGTCACCTCCATAATCAAGCTCCCAAGTCATCGGTGTCAGGAGATCAGGGAATGGGACCCCAAGGGGTTGAACAAAGGAGACTGGCCCTCCCCCCAAACTTTCGCCCAGCCACAGGGACATCACAGAAAGGACATTTGAAATCGACTTCTGAATAAGACGACAACTGCTTTTTCTTTCTATTTGAATCTTTCTAACTGAAACAGCAAGAAAAGAGACCACCCTGAGGGCCCCTGAGGGCCCCGTTGTGGACAAGGCTCTGGGCTGGGTCCCAGCGCTGCCCTGCAGAGACCACCCTGAGGGCCCCGTTGTGGACAAGGCTCTGGGCTGGGTCCCGGCCCCGCCCTGCAGAGACCACCCTGAGGGCCCCGTTGTGGACAAGGCTCTGGGCTGGGTCCCGGCCCTGCCCTGCAGAGCTGTGTGCCATGGGCAGGCTGTGTTGGTCTCTGTCTGGTCATTTGTGGACAGGATCATGAGACTGGCCGAGGAAGAGTGGGGAGGCTGTTGTGTGGGCAAGTAAAGGTGTGGCCCAGTGGCCACCAGCTGGGCAGCCATTTACGGGGCACTGACTCTGTGCTGGGCTGGGATCTAAGTGCTTCATATATATTGACCCATTGAGACCCCATAAATGCTATCAAGTGAGGACACTTTGGTACAGAGATGTTAAGCAATTTTTCTGGGGTCACACAGCAAGGCTGGTGCCAAATCTGGATGGAACCCAGGCAGCCTAGCCCCAGAGGCCCGTCTTGTACCCTCTGAGCTGCTGTGCCTCGCCCGGAAAACTCTAATATCCTCGCCTGTCGACAGTATTGTCAGCCCCGAGCTGCCACAGTTTTCTAAAGAGTGACCCTTGGATTCAGTCTGAGAGGGAGCAGATTGTGTGAGAAAATACAATATAAAAGTTAAAATTTTTTTAAAGAAAAAAAAATCCTTTAAACGAAAAATGCCTTTTAAAGGAAATGTTCACATTGCAATAAAAATGCATGAAAGTTTCTCTTTTTAAAAGGGAGCATGTGCAGTGCAACCCGGGCAACAAGGCAAGACCCGAACTCTTACCAAAAATCAAACCATTAGCCAGGCGTGCTTGTATGTGCCTGTGGCCCCAGCTACCCGGGAGGCTGAAGTGGGAGGTTGGCTTGAGCCCGGGAGGTTGAGGCTGCAGTGAGCTGTGGTCATGCCATTGCACTCCAGCTTAGGTGACAGAGGGAGACCCTGTCTCCAAAAACAGGGGGAGCTTGTTTAAATTAAATAGTGGGGCCGGGTGTGGTGGCTCACGCCTGTAATCCCATCACCTTGGGAGGCCGAGGCGGGTGAATCACGAAGTCAAGAGATCGAGACCATCCTGGTCAACATGGTGAAACCCCGTCTCTACTAAAAATACAAAAAATTAGCTGGACATGGTGGCGTGTGCCTGTAATCCCAGCTACTCAGGAGGCTGAGGCAGGAGAATTGCCTGAACCCAGGAGGTGGAGGTTGCGGTGAGCCGAGATCGCGCCATTGCACTCCAGCCTGGGTGACAAGAGCGAAACTCCATCTCAAAAAAAAAAAAAAAAATTAAATAGCGATCTGGTGGTTGCACCTTACAGCGTGTGCATGGGGTCGCCTCTGTTGTGCTCCAAGGCCGATTGCGGGGACTGTTACTCCTCTTCATTCCCACTGACCCTGAAGGGAATTGCTGTGGGACTTGGGATCCCTGGGAGTGCGGGTCACCTGGCATCCCAGGGGACACGTAATACTGAACGTCCCTCTCTCTGGAGCAGGCAGATGCCTGGCACTGCCTTTCCCTCTACGTTGGTAAAGGACCCGTCCCCACTTGTCAGCCACGCCTGGCTGCCGGCACAGAGCTGGCTCTGGGGAAGGTCGAGGAGGCAAGAGCTCACGGCCACTTTTGGAGATCCCCGGGCAGCGTCCATTCCCTCTCCACCCCCACGGGTGGTGCCGACAGCCCGGGCAGCCCCCAGAAACAATAAAGTCAGTGTGGTGGGCCCTGGCATGAGCCCGAGACCACGCTGGTAGCTGGTATGCCATGTGAGCGTGGGGATGAAAACACTTCAGCAGACAGGGAGCGGTCACTCCAGCCACGGAGGGCATTCGGAATGCCAGGGCAATAAGCGGCGAGGCAGATGGGGGGTGGGGGGTGGGCGGCCTTGCCTCGCCTTGGACCAGAGGCGCTTTTTGACCTTGGGCTTCCGTGTGAGTCCTAAGGAGGTCCTGGGGCAGGGGAAAGGGGGAAGGGTGTGCCGTGCATGGCGCCAAAGCAACTGACCTCTTCCTCCTCGAAGCCCGTGAGGTCCCAGCGGTAGTTGAGCCTCATCTGCTTCCGCTTCCAGTGCTCCATGAAGGTGGCAGCTGTGGGGGCAAAACCAGAGTCCCTGATGACATAAAAGCATTCTTTTTCTTTTTTTTTTTCTGAGACCGAGTTTTGCTCTTGTTGCCCAGGCTGGAGTGCAATGGCATGATCTCATCTCACTGCAACATCTGCCTCCCAGGTTCAAGCAATTCTCCTGCCTCAGCCTCCCTAGAAGTTGGGATTACAGGCACGTGCCACCACACCTCACTAATTTTTGTATTTTTAGTAGAGACGGGGGCTTCACCGTGTTGGTCAGGCTGGTCTCTATCTCCTGACCTCAGGTGATCTGCCCGCCTCGGCCTCCCAAAGTACTGGGATTTCAGGCGTGAGCCACCATGCCCGGCCGGCATTCTTTTATCAGTGTTTGGCGAGCAAGGGTGATATATTGGGGTAAAAACTTCATGGGAATTCACACGTTCAGCCCTCCCACCAATCCTGTGGGGCAGAAACCATCATTCTCTCCTTTTACAGATGAGGAAACTGAGGCATAGGACACTCAAGTCCCGGCTGAGGTTACCCAGCCAGTTAGTGAGGGGTGGGGAGCCTGGCCCAGAGCCTGTGCCTCAACCCTCCTGTACCATTGCTCTCGGCGATCCTGGTTCGGAGGTCAGGAGGAATGAGGGGTGAGCCAAGGCCACTCACTCACTTGGGCTTCAAACCACCCCAGGGGTCTGCCTGTACTGGCACCTGCTGCATTAAGCTTCATATTCCCAACAGACACAGCATGGTTCAAATGCTGCCTTCTCCAGGGAGCCACTGATTATTCCCCTCAGTGTAAGAAAAACCCAGCGCCTCTTGGGACCTTCCTCAGCCTGCGTCTGTCTCGCTCATGGTGTCAATGCTGCCTTCCATCGGGATCCCTGTCTCGTGACTTGTGTGTGGGGCAGGAATGGGGCTTCGTTCTCCCGGATCCTCAGCTCCCAGAGGTGCTTGGCACAGACAGCTGCTCGAGTGTGCACTGAATGAGTGACTTTTGCAAGCGCACAGCTTGCAAAAGAAGAGGCCCTGACTGGACTGTTTATCATGAATGCTTCTCCCTGCAAAAGAAAATCAGCAGAGGCTGAGGGGCAGAGTGACAGGATGGTCACAGAGTTCCCTGGAGCTCACGATTCTCCAGCTGTTCCATCCACGCCAGGCACTGTTGGGAGCTTGTCAATCTACAGACCACCTCCAGCACCGGGCTCTTGCATCTGCCTGAAGACGCTCAGTACACATTTCAGGGCAAGAATACCAGAGTTCAATACCAGCCACAGAGCTCTGTAACCTCGGGCAAGTTCCTTAGCCTCTCTTGCCTCTGTTTCCTCATCCATAAAATAGCACCTTCTAATAATCAGACTTGGAGTAGCAGTGAGGGAGTATCAATGTCATCTAAGCCTCACCGTGATCACGGGAGGTAGGTGCTAGTCCCCTTGCCCCCGTTTTACAGAGGGGGAAACTGAGGCTCAGAGGGATGAAATAGCTTATCTGAGAAGCAGCAGCACTGATGTGCAAACAAAATGGGCCGTGGACTGTGAGCATGCGGGGTGAATTCACAAATGTGGTCCTTGATGGAAAGCAATGTGGTCAGAAAGAACGCAAGTCTCGGGTGTGAACCTGGTTCAGAGCGCGTTAGTCTACGTGTGACAAAGCTCTTCCCATTAAGGTGAGGTGGGAATGGGGCTTCCGAGCGTGCACAGGTTTGTCTAGGAGGCACCCACTGAAAGAGTTAGCTACCGTGTCAGCCGGCCCAGCCTGGAAATAGGACACGCCCCCAACCCCGTGCAGGGCTTTCACACTGGGGTGATTTAATCCTGGGACTTGCTCGCACAGGCAGTGGAAGAGCTGACAAGCCACTCGGGGATGCTGGGACCACCCAGAGATGACCCACAGTAGAAGCTGGCATCTGTTTCAGGGTGGCAGGACAGTAGAAGGTGCCCAGTGTCAATACTGAAACCAGAAATTGGAGCCGCTCAGAAGCAGCTGCGATCATGGAGGAAGAGGGGCTTCCCAGGGGAGGCAGAGCCCAGAGAAGACGTTGGCCAGGCTGGCCTTGACATTTCTGATGTCCCAGCAGAGGGAGATGGGGAGAAATGTCTCGGCTGCTCCCCTTCCTCCCGCCTTCTGAGCTCCCAAAAGGGCTTCCCACTGGCTGAGAAGAGGGAGGGCCAGGGAGCCTGGGGATGCCAAGATGCAGACCTGAGCAGGTGAGGGACGACTATCCCTTAAACACCTGCTGGAAACCCGGCCACTCAGCAGACACGCACTGAGTGCTAAGGCTGCAGGTGAGGAGGGCTGCAGGGAGCTCAGGAGGAGGCCCTCAGTCCCCAGGGCCCCTGACCCTTAGGAGGCCGACAGTGAGGGCAGTCTGTCTGCGGTGGGCACCCTCCCCAGGAGGCAATGCAGGGAGGTCTCCGCCCCTTCAAAGATGTCCTTTGTCCGCTGCCTCTGCTCTGGAGCAATGTGGGAGGCCAGCTGTCCCCCGGCCTCTGCCTGGTCTGCAAGGCCCCGGACGGCGCCTTCCCCAAGCTTTGAAAGCTGCCTCTCTCTGTCCTCCTCTGCCCGCCCAGGGCAACAGCGCTCTGTTACGACTCTTTTTTGGGCTGAGCACTGCCCGGGAGGGCTGGCTGCACGCACACCTGCAGAGTCGGCCCGTTTACCTGCTGTGATGGTTAGCATTGAGTGTCAACTTGATTGGATTGAAGGATGCCAAGTATTGTTTCTGGGTGTGTCTGTGAGGGTGTTGCTAGAGGGGATTAACATTTGAGTCAGCGGAGGGGGAGAGGCGGACCCACCCCTAACCTGGGTGAGTACCATCCCGTCTGCTGCCAGCGCAGCTGGAAAAAGCAGTGGGAGGAGGTGGAAGAGCACACTTGCTGAGTCTTCCCGCCTCATCTTTCTCCCGTGCTAGATGCTTCCTGCCCTTGAACCTCTGACTCCAGGTTCCTCAGCTTCTGGACGTCTGGCCTTCCACCAGCGTTCTGCCAGGGGCTCTCAGGCCTCTGGCCACAGACTGAAGGCCGCACTGTCAGCTTCCCGACTTTCGAGGTTTGGGGACTCAGACTGATCCACCACTGGTTTCCCGGCTCCTCGAGTTGCAGACGGCCTGTCATGGGCTTGACCTTGTGATGGCGTGAGTCGATCCTCCTGAATAAACTCCCTTCCATGCGTACGATAGAGCCTATTCGTTCTGTCCCTCTGGAGAGCCCTGACTCAAGTGCACCTTCCCTGTCCCGGCCTCCCCAGCTCCTCCCCTTTCCCAGGCTTGTCTTCCATACGACACTTACCCCATTGCCACCCGGGCTCTGCCCTCTCTGCACTCGCCAGCCTGCAGCATAACAACAGTTAACAAGGACGTATCTTCGGGCTGGCCTTTTACAGACGTCAGTCAACCTCATCCTCACAACGACCGACTGCAGGTAGGAGGGATGATGCCCATTCATAGGTTTACAAAGCTGACACCATTCACAACCCTGACATTCAGAGGCCAGAGTGCTGTGCCTGGGGCCAGCTGCAGCAGAACAGCAGCGCTGGATGTGAACTCATCCTATTTGACTCCAGTCTGCATGGACCCATGATGCTGGACCGACTCTCTGTGCAGATATTTTGTTCTCCTCAAGGAAATAATGGCTGTGGTTGTCAAAAGTCTGATTATTAGAGTGTACCATCTTACAGATGGAGAAATGGGGGCACAGAGAGGTTAAGTAACTTGCTTAAAGTCACAGAGCTTGGTGGCTGGTATTCCTTTCTTTCTTTCTTTCTTTCTCTTTTTTTTTTTGAGATGCAGTCTCGCTCTGTTGCCCAGGCTGGAGTGCAGTGGTTTGATCTCAGCTCACTGCAGAGGCCTCTCGAGTTCAGGTAATTCTCCGGCCTCCCAAGTAGCTAGGACTATAGGTGCGTGCCACCAAGCCTGGATAATTTTTGTATTTTTAGTAGAGATAGGGTTTGACCACATTGGCCCAGCTGGTCTTGAACTTCTGAGCTCAAGTAATCTGCCCTCCTCGGCCTCCCAAAGTGCTGGATTATAGTCGTGAGTCGCCACACCTGGCCTTGAACCCTGCTCTAAAATTTGTACTGTGTCTTCAGACAGAAGCAAGGAGCATGTCCTGGAGGTGTCTGTAGATTGACCAGGACTCAGGCTGGAGCCTAGAACAGAACCTGTGGCTGGGGTTGGGATGGACGGTAGAGGGGATACAAAGATGAGGTTTGTTTGGCTCAGCTATGTTTAAAAAATAAAGACATTTGACATAAAAATTATGCCTTTCCAAGGCAGAAGCACGCCAGCAGAAGGATGGAGCTGAGCAACAATCATCCCTTTGTCAAAACGTGGGCATGCCTTTTCCGCGTGGCCACAGACCCCACCATGCCCTATTATCTGGCTTCTGTGGGCACTGGGCGTGGGGGTGGAGCAGTGGAGTCAGGCTTGGCCAGCAGGAAGGGAGATGTGAAGGCTCATGCTGTGCCTGGTGGGCAGCCCTCAAAGCTGGCATCAGGCTTGGCATGAAGAACCACCTTCCAGCGGGCTGAATGAAGGCAGGAAGAACCGTGAGCACCATCCTTCTCAAGAGTGCTCCTGTGGCCCTCCCTGCTCACCCACACATGGTTCCCATTCCTGCCCTCTGAGGCTCCCGATCCTGGCCCTCCTTGCCCATGTGCCAACCACATCACACAAATGCTGCATAATATCCAGCCGCCATCAGGCGCTAGCATGGGGCTCTCCCATGTCTGGTCCCCTCGGATCCTGCCCTGGCCCCTTCAACGCGGGGACAACATGCTCCATTTTACAGACACGGAGCTGAGGTTCTGAAATGTCAGGGGACTCATCAAGGAAGGGCAGAAACCTCGACCCGGGCCTTCCAATGCCCACATCAGCCAGCCTCAGGGACAGGGCTTCCCATCCACGAGTGTACAACAAAGAAACAGCGAGAGACGGCCTTGAGCGCAGCAGCCTTACAAGGTGGCCAAAGGGAGGAGCCCATCCCCCTGAAATGGGGAGCCCAGGAGTCAGCACAGCACACAGCACAGAGGGTGGCAGCAAGCAAGAAGCCAGGCCGGGCGGGAGCAGGTGGTTGGGCTACTGTCCCTTCCCACGTTGATTTTCACAGCACAGAGTCACACAAACTTATCATAGAGGCGTCTGGAGGCAGCAGATGAGTCAAAGACTCTGGGTCTACATAGGATCTCATCGGGGTGGGCATGGGCAGTTGACCACACCGCTGCCAACCTCAGTCTCCACATCTGAGAAATGGGCTTGTTACCAGCGCCTGCCTGAGAGGGTCTATCACCGGGTGTCCCTCACTTTATCTACAAGCGGTGCTCAGGGCAGGGCCCGCGTCTTTATAAGGGCTTGACAGAGGCCCACTCTTACAGCCAGGCTCGGTCGCGGGGATCTCCACGTGTCCCCATCAGAGCTCAGCACGGCACAGAGGCCGTATTTTGTATCATCCCATTTGTATAAAATACTCAGAACATTTATAGTTAAATCCATAGAGGCAGAAAGCAGACTGGTAGTTGCCAGGGGCTGGGGTAGGGAGGAAGGAGGACTGACTGCTTCATGGGGACAGGGTTTCCCTTCGACACCATGAAAATGCTCTGGAATTAGAGGTCTGGATGCATAACACGTGCTAAATGCCACCGAATCGTGCACTTAAAATGGTTAGGTGAATTTCACTGCAATTTACAAAAAGCTAATGATAGAATGATGGCCGTAGATTCCCCATACTTGTTCATGTGCACCTGCCACATCTTGCAGGAACCACAGAGGAGTGGGCGGGAGGGACACCCATGTGTGGTTACCTGCGGCGGGGGTGGGGTGGGGGCAATCTGTCCAGTTCCTCTGGGATTTCTCAGTGTGGGTCCGGGAATCTGAGGTGTTTCTGAATCTCCCCAGGGAGCTTGTTAAAATGCAGATGTCTGAATGACAGAGTCACTCAGGGCCCCCAGAATCTGCGTTCTGAACAAGCTCCATAGGCTGCCCTGGAGCCAGCAGGCATCGGGAAGTACCAACCCCTCCATTCTGCTGTCCACCAACCATCCCTCCATCCATCAGGTTAGCTGGCTCTCCTCCCAGGCTGCATCCCACCCCGCCTTGACCTATCCCAGTGCCTCTACTGCTCAGTCCTCACTCCAATTTCCCTATTTCCACGGCATCTCCTTGGCTGGCTGGTGGACACCCTTTCTGAGCTCTCTCCTCTGAGAGGCTGTTGCCAAAATCAGGGCATAGTCTCAGGCGCTTCATCTGATGCTCTCTCAGTTCTTTTTTTTTTTTTTTGAGATGGAGTTTCGCTCTTGTTACCCAGGCTGGAGTGCAATGGCGCGATCTCGGCTCACCACAACCTCCGCCTCCTGGGTTCAGGCAATTCTCCTGCCTCAGCCTCCCGAGTAGCTGGGATTACAGGCGCGCGCCACAACGCCCAGCTAATTTTTTGTATTTTTTAGTAGAGACAGGGTTTCGCCATGTTGACCAGGATGGTCCCGAACTCTTGACCTCGTGATCCACCCGCCTCGGCCTCCCAAAGTGCTGGGATTACAGGCGTGAGCCCCCGCGCCCGGCCTCTCAGTTCTTCTGAGCGAGCGGCAACCCGATCTGCAGCCGCCCAGTGGACAGTCCCATCTCCCCAGTGAGCACGGGTCTCCTGAGCCTCTGCCCTCTACCCCTGAGCCCAGCAGCCCTGGGAGGCAGAGAGGTCACAGTCCCTGACACGGCCACAGAGCAGGGGTGCATCTTGTTTGAACTGTGCATGTGGGGTCCCCATCCATTCCCCTCCTCAAAATGTGACTCCCTGCTCTGGGCTGCCTTGCATCCCCCCAAAGTCATGCGGAAGCCCTAACCCTCCATGTAACGGTATTTGAAGATGGGCACTTTGGGGGCCGATTGGGCTTAGCTGAGGTTATGAGGGTGGGGCCCCCATGATAGGATTCTTGCCCTTGGAAGAGGACACAGCAGAGAACTGGCCTCCTGTCTCTCCCTTTGCCACCTGAGGACACAGGGAGAAGGTGGCTGTCTGAAAGCCAAGCCGTGGGCCCAATCAGCTGGCACCTTGATCTGTACCCAGAACTGTGGGAAATACATGTCTATTATTGCAGGCACCCACCCGTGGCATTAGGTGACAGCAGCTGGAGCTGACTAAGACCCCCACCCTTCGCTGGAAACCACCTGTCGCTCACCTGTAGCTCCTGACACTGCAATGTTTGCTTAGCACAGACTCCAATTCCAGGAACTGGAGGTCAGAGCTGGGTCTCCTGGGGAGCGGCAGGATGAGGCAGAGCTCTGCTCCCACACGTGAGTGCTCAGCAGAGGCGGGCGGGGCACAAGGGCCTTCGGCTTCCCTTTTGCTCTGAGTCACCAGGCACCCTACTTACTTATCCCTGGAACAAATTTAGTTCCTGCAGACGATCACAAGGCATCCCCTACGTCCCCACCTAGCTGGGAGTGACTCAGCTGGGTGACTTGTCAACTCCAGGTACAATCTCAGGCCCAGCCCCTGGGAGGGCTCCAGTTCCATGTCTGGAACATTTCCTTTAAGTTGAGACCGTCTTTCTCAAGCTTTCTGCTGCCAGGCTCAAATCAGATACATTCCTTTGTTCTTCGAGGAACTGACGAGCAGTTAAAACCCCATTATTATGCTGTAATTTCAGAAAATGGATCCAAGTGAATAGCTAAATAGGGCTCCAGCGTTGCTTAATGAGACGTCTTATTTGAGGCTTTCAAATCTCAGAAATCCCAGACAGCGAGCAGCAAGCTCAGGTCTCTGGGACCAACGTGTCAGCTCCAGGAAAGCCAGACCCCGGTGGAAGCCACGATTAAAACAGCAGGCTGGAAGTGATTCGTCCGCCTGAAGACGGAGCCCCACACCCTGGGGAGCCCCACACCCTGGCGGGTGGGTGGCCACGGCCAGGCTCCCAGCAGCCAGGCAGTAACAGCTTTATGCGTCTTTGCCATTGTAGGAGCAGAAATGAGAACAGCTGGAGGCAGAAAAAGAAAGGACGAAAGGGGAGAAGAAACCCCAGAGGGAAAATAATCCCGTGGAGGGTAAAGAACAAATCACCGAATCAGGGATTAAAAACACACAAGGAGCGGTCCCCGGTAATTGCCCTTGACAGCCAGCGTGAGAGGGCCCGGCTGGGGCTTTGTCCGTCTCCGCTCACACCTCTCAGCCCACGTGGGTTCTGTCCTGTTGTTTCTGTCTTGATTTAGAATAAGCTCGTTTTCTCTAAAGTAAGGGCTTCTCGGGAGTGGCCTGGCTTTTTTTGTGAACTCCTCCTGCCCCTGCTCAAAAAGGGACTGTGCAGATGGAACTTGGACTTGACTCTATTTGACAGTTGGGGCACATCTGTTGTCTCCCAGGGTTGAAGTGAAGCCAGGGAGGGGTGAGACCAGCAGAGAAACCTGCGGGGTCAGCAGGCACAGATTCCTGCTCTCCCAGAGTTGGGGGTGGGGGTGGTCAGCAGGCACAGATTCCCGCTCTCCCAGAGTTGGGAGGCTCAGCAGGCACAGATTCCCGCTCTCCCAGAGTTGGGAGGCTCAGCAGGCACAGATTCCTGCTCTCCCAGAGTTGGGGGTGGGGGTGGGGTGGGGGTGGTCAGCAGGCACAGATTCCTGCACTCCCAGAGTCCGGGGGGGGGGGGTCATCAGCAGGTACAGATTCCCGCTCTCCCAGAGTTGGGAGGGTCAGCAGGCACAGATTCCCGCTCTCCCAGAGTTGGGAGGCTCAGCAGGCACAGATTCCTGCTCTCCCAGAGTTGGGGGTGGGGGTGGGGTGGGGGTGGTCAGCAGGCACAGATTCCTGCACTCCCAGAGTCCGGGGCGGGGGGGTCATCAGCAGGTACAGATTCCCGCTCTCCCAGAGTTGGGAGGGTCAGCAGGCACAGATTCCCGCTCTCCCAGAGTTGGGAGGCTCAGCAGGCACAGATTCCTGCTCTCCCAGAGTTGGGAGGCTCAGCAGGCACAGATTCCTGCTCTCCCAGAGTTGGGGCTGGGGGGTGGGGTGGGGGTGGTTAGCAGGCACAGATTCCTGCACTCCCAGAGTCCGGGGGGGGGGGGGGTCATCAGCAGGTACAGATTCCCGCTCTCCCAGAGTTGGGAGGGTCAGCAGGCACAGATTCCCGCTCTCCCAGAGTTGGGAGGCTCAGCAGGCACAGATTCCTGCTCTCCCAGAGTTGGGGCTGGGGGGTGGGGTGGGGGTGGTTAGCAGGCACAGAATCCTGCATTCCCAGAGTCGGGAGGGGGGTGGTCAGCAGGTACAGATTCCCGCTCTCCCAGAGTTGGGGGATTGCTGCCAGCTGCTAGGAAGGGGCTGGCCCACAGTTCTTGTGGTGCAAGGTCCTAGGTGCTCAGTGAAGAATTGCAAAACAGGCAAGGTGACTTCACGAAACAGGGCCACCAAATTAACAAGCACAGCCCCGAGGGTGCTGCTGTGCTCAGCAGAAGTGTACCTGCCTGTCCCCAATACTGGCTCGCGGCACATGTCTGCTCCCTCCAGAGAGCCCATGATGAGGGCCTGGGGAATGTTTGGGTACAGAGGTGGAACTGGGGCACGTGCTGGGAACTTGGAGGCAGATGGGCCGGGGTGTGCATCTGAGACATCTGTTAGGGATCTGTTAGCTGTGTGAGCTTGGGCAAGTCACCTAACCTCTCTGTGCTTCTGTCAGAGGCATTCCCACCTGAGCAACTCCACCTTGAGTGAGGGTAGGAACAGTGAGCCTGGGACTTGCCGGCCTGCCTTCCCAGGTCAGGTGTTCCTAGCCTCCAGATGTTGACGTTAAGGGAACACATTGATAATGTTTACTAAACAGACCCAGATTGGGAATGCCCTGATATCCTGATATGTCGAGAACAAAGGCATTCTTAACTTTGCTTTAAAGATAATAATATTGATTATTGCAACATACAGTAATAAGAAAACTGACCCTTTATGACAAACCGTGGAAGCCAAGCACATCTCCTCTATATAAACACGCTCTGCACCTGGGGCAGGCATGTTCCTCCTCTTACTTTTGGAATGCCCTATTCTGTAGCGATTCTTTCACTGGTTTTCTTTCCTTCTGTTTTTTTTTTTTCATGAGATGGAGTCTTGCTCTGTCGCCCAGGCTGGAGTGCAGTGGCGCAATCTCAGCTCACTGCAACCCCTGCCTCCTGGGTTCAAGCGGTTCTCCTGTCTCAGCCTCCCATGTAGCTGGGATGACAGGTACACGCCACCACGCCCAGCTAATTTTTTTGTCTTTTTAGTAGGGATGTGGTTTCACCATGTTGGCCAGGCTGGTCTTGAACTCCAGACCTCAGGTGATCCAGCTGCCTTGGCCTCCCAGAGTGCTGGCTGGGATTACAGGTGTGAGCCACTGCGCCCGGCCACTCCTTTACTTTCCTGATAAACGTCCTTTCGCTTTGCACTGTGGACTCTTGAATTCTTTCTTGTGTGAGAGCCAAGACCCCTCTCCTGGGCTGTGGACCAAGACCCTCTTTCTGCTAACATTTTAGTGTCCACCAGAGGAAAGAACAGAGCCTTGGTCTGGGGCTGCTGTGGGGTTACGGAGCGAGCTGAGGACCTGGCACAGAGGCTGAGGGCCTGGTACAGAGGCTGAGGGCCTGGTACAGAGGCTGAGGACCTGGCACAGAGGCTGAGGGCCTGGTACAGAGGCTGAGGACCTGGCACAGAGGCACAGAGTGCAGCTCCCAAGGGGAAGGAGATGTGTTTTTGTGGAGATAGACGAGGGAACTATTCTAGGTGAGAGGAAAAACTTGGAGGTAACCCGGTCAGGAACAAGTAAGGCACCCACTCAGCACACACGCCAGCCAGAGCCAGTTAGCAACAGCTGCAGAGTGAGGCCTAGAGTCAGGTATTTGGGGCTTGAGATGGAGATTTCCCAAATAACTTAAAACAGAAGTACCATTTAACTCAGCAATCCCATTACTGGGTATGTGCCCAAAGGAATATCAACTGTTCTACCATAAAGACACATGTGGCCGGGTGCCTTGGCTCACACCTGTAATCCCAGCACTTTGGGAGGCTGAGGTGGGTGGATCACCTGAGGTCAGGAGTTCAAGACCAGCCTGACCAACATGGAGAAACCCTGTGTCTACTAAAAATACAAAATCAGCCGGGCGTGGTGGTGGGCACCTGTAATCCCAGCTACTCGGGAAGCTGAGGCAGGAGAATCGCTTGAACCCGGGAGGCGGAGGTTGCGGTGAGCTGAGATCGTGCCATTGCACTCCAGCCTGGGCAACAGAGTAGAATCTCCGTCTCAAACAAAACAAGACAAGAAAAAAAACAAAACACAAAACAAAAAGACGTGCATGATATGTTATCGCAGCTCCATTTACAAGAGCAGAGAGATGGACTCCACACAGATGCCCGTCAGTGGTGGACTGGGTGAAGAATATTTGGTCCAGGCCGGGTGCAGTGGCTCATTCCTGTAATCCCAGCACTTTGGGAGGCTGAGGTGGGCAGATCACCTGAGGTCAGGAGTTCAAGACCAGCCCAGCCAACATGGTGAAACCCCAACTCTACTAAAAATATAAAAATTAGCCAGGCACGGTGGCGGGCGCCTGTCATCCCAGCTGCTCGGGAGGTTGAGGCAGGAGAGTTGCCTGAATATGGGAGGTGGAGGTTGCAGTGAGCCGAGATGGCACCACTGCCCTCCAGCCTGGATGACAGAGAGACACTGTCTCAAAAGAAGAAGAAGAAAATGGTGTGGTCCACAGAGATCATGGAATCCTGCGCAACCATAAAGGGAAGGAAACCGCGCCCTGTGCAGCAGCGTGGATGGACTAGAGACCGTTTCCCTGAGAGAGCAAAACTAACGCGGAAACAGAAAACCAAATGCCGCATGTTCTCGCCTTTAAGTGGAGCTAAACACTGAGTACACAGGGACACAGAGAAGGGGACAGGAGGCGCCGGGGCCTACTGGGGGGTGGAAAACTACCTAGCAGGTACGGTGCTGATTATCTGGGTGACAAGCTAACCTGTACACCAAACCCACGTCACACAACGGACCCACGCGACGGATCTGCACATGTCGCCTCAGCCTAAAATGAAAGCTGGAAAGAAAAATAACTTCAACTAAAACAAAAGCTATGAAAAAGAATTTGGGGCTCAGAAACCAGAATTCGGGGGTTCAAGGCCTGCTTCTGAGCTGGTGTAAGCTTGGGGATTGCCAAGGAGGTAAATAAAGCTACTTATCTCCTTTAGGGAGTGAGTCAGAAGATGCTACCACAGTGCCTGGCAGAAAACAAAGCTCACTTACTTTCCGCTGTGATTCTTTTCTTTCTTTCTTTTTTTTTTTTTTTGAGACAGAGTTTCACTCTTTTTGCCCAGGCTGGAGTGCAATGGCACAATCTCAGCTCACTGCAACCTCTGTCTCCTGGGTTCAAGCAATTCTGCAGCCTCAGAGTCCCAAGTAGCTGGAATTACAGGTGCCCGCCACCGTGCCCGGCTAATTTTTGTATTTTTAGTAGAGCTGGGGTTTCACGAACTCCTGATCGCAGGTGACCTGCCCTCCTCGGCCTCCCAAAGTGCTGGGATTACAGCCTGGCCAGCTATTATTCTTTTCTGAAGGAGAGGAAGTCACCGAATGGACAGAGGCCACCGAGCACAAGGTGACAGCTTTCCTCCTCTGTGAACTGGGGACAGGCTCTCAGCTGTTCGGATACAGCGTGATAAATAACAGGGAGCTGGACACGTGCTTTTTAGCAGTGACGGACTGCTGCTGACCCTACTTTTATAATTCTAAATTTATAAGACATTTTCGTCCCCAAATTAAAAACCAGAGCTGGGCTGCAGGCCTGGGGCTCTTCCCATAAGCCACGTGGCCTTGGATCACACACAGATACCACAAACATCACCTCCCAATGCTCTGCAGTAGCCCCAGCAAGCAGTCCTCCAACCTCAGCTTGAATGCTTCCCAGCACGGGGCTCTCACCCCCTCCCTGACCCGCCCAGCTCAGTGCATTTCCCTGCTCACCGCTGGAAATCACTCCCTACGTTGAGCTTCTGACCCACAGCTCCCATTCCCCACTTCCTCTGGAGCGTCAAACACCTTTGTCCACAAAGAGAAAGGCTGCATTTATCTCGAGGCTATGCTGATTTCTGCATGTGTCTGTCCCCACCTGTGACTGGAATCCCAGGAACGCAAGACCTACCCCTCACACTGCTTGGCCCACACCCTTGTGTGGTGGAGCTGAGGGTGTCAGAGGGCAGCTTCCAGGCAGGTGCAGACGGCTGGCGACAGGCACCTGACCTCACGAGGAAAGGCCTCTCCTGACTCTCCCGGGCCACCCTTGCTCACAGAGGCTTTCGGGCCCTGGCTGAGCCTTCGAACCTCAGCAGAGGAACTCACGTCTTCCCCTAACTTACTCCAGGCAAAAGTCCCAAACTCGATGTCGGCCACGGGGCTGCGTTCATTTAAATCAGGACCGAGACCAGGGTGAGGCAAGGGAGGGGCCTGCGCATGGTCTCAGACGCTCACTCTCAGGGTCGTGGGCACCTGAGATGAGATGCCCGTTTCCATGTGTACCCGGGCATCCCTCCCTTGCCTGTAAACCTCTTGATGGGTGCGGAGCCCTGCAGAGGCCTATGGGACCCAGTTTGAGAACGATGGGGGACAGACACGCCCAGCGCTGCTGCTGCCTGGGAAGCAGGCCCAGGCCTAGAGCCTCCAGCAGGAGCCGGTGTGGGTTGGCCAGCCCTGGACTCTCGACTCTTGGAGGGTCCATAGGCCTGGGGGCCACAGGGCTGCTGCCCAGTCCAACACATGAGGGACCAGGCGCTTGTGGGTCTCTCCCCAGACAACCAGGGCGTAGACCGGTCTGCGCTGCCCACACCCTCTCAAAGGATGGCCTTGCAGAAGGAACCCCAAAAGGAGGGAGGCCTGGGGGGAGAGGCTTGCTCTATGGGCTCAGCACCCACGCCTGCCCAGGAGGCACTGCCAAGGTGACCTGGAAGGCACGAGCGGGTGATACACTGGCATTCAGAAGAAGGAATCTGCAGTGACCAGAATGTCACGGAGCTCTTTGGGCTCCCAAAACAAGACCCGCAGTAGGCGCTTATCACAGAGACCTATTACCGCCCGGCGTGTTAGGCTGGGCATGGGATTATGACAGCCTGAGGCGGCTTCTTCCTTCATCGGGCTCCTCCGACCTCTCTGCTCCCATCCCCTGGGAATGGGCTCTCGCTGGGCAGGTGGTCCTTACAATTGGTGAAGGAGAAAATGAAACACCACGTGCTTCTTTCTCTGCGGAGGAGGGAGGCCCAGTTCTGTGTGCCCAGGAATGACTGGACATTTCGAGAGTCCCACTAAAGTGGGTGCCTTTGGAGGCCACCACAGAGAAGGACACCAGCCAGGGGCTCTCAGAGAGCTGTGCCCGCCCAGACTGGAGGGTGATGGCAGGGATGGGCAGAACGTGAGGTGGAAGGATGTGGTGGCTGCTCTCTCCAGGGCCCTTAAAAGCCTTTTGCTCATGGTCAAGTGTGGGGATGTCAAGCCCGCCTGTGTCTCAACTCATGGGAACAGCATGAGAGCTGAAACAAAGTATGGAGTCCTTTGGCATAATCTCTTTTCCATCGGAGGCCCTTTCTTTGGAGAAGTAGGGAGTATAGGGGCTAGACTGCTCCCAGCAATTTTGGCAGGGAAAGAGGAAATAGGTGGGATGAAGTCAGGGGCCCCCAGGGCTGGGAGGGAGCAGCGAGGCTCCCAGTCACTTCTCCCGCACTTTCTAGTAGGTGCCCTTCTGGGAGTTGGGCCCCGCTATGGCACCCCTCGCTCCTTCTCTTAATTCCTGCACGAGCTCCCTCTTAGGCTTGTGGTCTCTGCCTCAAGGATGAGACAGGAAAACGTGGACACAGCAGCCGACGGCGCTGGGTTCTGATTCCTCAGCGTGAGCATGCCAAGTTCTTCTCAGCACGTTCTTGCTGGCCTCCCCAGATGCTCTGCGGCCCTCCCACCTGCAGCTCCTGCCGCAGCCCGCACCCTCACCATGGGGCCTTGGCTCATGCCGCCCCTCTAGAAACCTATGCTGCTGCTTTCAGACACATCAGGTTTGCTTCCTGACCCCATTTCCTGCAAAGTGGGAGCTCACAGGTAAAAATGGGGGCTCGAGCGCCCAGCATGGGGTCTGGGATGGCTCAGAACAGGCTGCTCACTGGGGGCATCTCAAAGCCCAGCTGGCAGAGGCTGTGACCTGGGGCCACAGAGGATAGAACGGCCCTGCTTGCTGATCCAAAACCTCTGCAGAAATGCATTCAGCCACCTACCAACTGCCCAAGCCCTGAAAGCTGGAGTCGGGTATCAGGTAGGACTGGGGTTAGGGAACCTTCCTGGAGGAGGAGCCTGGCGCCTTAGGTTTGGGTGGCAGCGCAGTCCAGCAGCAAAGGGCACAGTTTTGGAATCAGGAGCTGAGTGACCCCAGGCACTTCCCAGCTCTCTTGGGCCTTAGCTTCCTTGGGCAGAGGAAGCCTGGAGGGACGCTGAAGGCTCTGGTGAGAGACGATGCCCCCGGGGCCTGGCCGAGGTCAGCCTTCCTGCAGGGTCTGGCGGTCACCAGCAGCAGCAGCAGCAGGGATGGAGGCAGGGCCCGGCCTCTCTGCTCTAAGTCAGCTACCCTTCCCAGGACAACACACCCTGGTGTCAGGATTTCTCAGAGCAAAATGTCCCTCCTAGGCTTTCCCTAAGGTCATCTTGGCTGGGTCAGGAGAACCCCTGTGTGTCTCCTGACGTAGTGCAGACCCCAGTAACCTGAACACAAAACGGGGGTCACTTCCACCTCCCCGTTCGTTTTTTCCTGGCCATGCCTGCCTGAAGATGATTCACAAAGGCAGACAGAAGGGTCAGGACCACTCAGGCTCAACGCTGCCCAAAATCCCAGCGAGCTGGGGCTCTGCTTACCCCAGAGGGCCATGAAGACGGAGAAGAAGACGGTGGCGGGGTTGTCGAAGAGGTGGCTGGCCCGGGCCGTGGCGCAGGCTGAGCTCATCTTCCAGTAGCTGCAGGTCTTGTCGCAAAGCGGACACATGGTGATGTTGTATCTCTGGTCACACATCTCCATGCTGCAAGAGAGGGGCAGCCCTGGAGTCGGGGGGCCATGTGGATGGAGGGCCTGCTTCCTGGGTGCTGAGCTGGCCTGGGAAGACGTGCTGGGCCCGAGCTGGGGGTGGGCGAGGGTCCCCCAGGTCCCTGCCATGGTGGACACCAGCGGGGTGCTTGGTCGTGCCCCGTCCCTCCTCGCCAGCCAGGGTAGCTTCACAGGCCTGTGCCATGCTGTGACACTGGCCAAGCTCAGCAGGGCCTCAGGCTTGGTTTAACCCTCCCCTGTTGCTGTCTTAAAACACACTGTGATTTTCGAACAAGGGATCTGCATTTTCGTCTCATATGGGGCCCTGCAATCTCTCTTGCTGGGCCTGGGGGTGAAGTCACCCCGACTTGCCTTGTAGCAGGAGATGGGCCGGGAATGTTCACCTCTGGGGTGACCCCAAGGCAGCTGCCTCTAAGGCTGGTCCTTGAGCCACTTCTAGGAGAGGCAGAGCTGTCCCCTCCAATCAGCAGCCACTGTGAGGGCTTGTGCCAATAGCAGGCCTTTACGTTGTAAGGCCCTGGCAAACGCTGAGAGACGAGGGCCCCCGCTCTGCAACAGGCACTGTCCAAGTGCCGTTCACACAGCAGCTCCATCGACAGGAAGTGGAGAAATGGGGATCCCAGGACTCCTCTCTGGTAGACCAGGCACTGGGCCAGGAGGAACAGGTCCCCAGCCACCCAACGCAGGGGAGGCCCACCCTACAGGCTCACTCAGGAAGCAATGGGGGCCTGCCAGGGACGATGGTCCCGCTCAGTGCAGGCTTCTGCTTTGCTGAGCACAGGTGAGCCTGGGGCCAGAGCCCAACACTGTGGCCAGAAGAGAGCATCTTCCTGATGCCCGAGACCCATCTCTGTGCCTCCTTCCCGCCACTCAGACTCTCTCCCACTCGTACTAGCAAACACCAATACTTCCAGGCTATCGGCGGCATGAGCAGGAGCCTCATCACTGGCCGGCACAGACGTGCCACCTGTCTGGACCAGCACTGGGGACCGTTACAATCCCGGAGCTCAGAAAGTGGAAGCGACTTCTTCAGGGCCACAGGGCAGAGCGGGAAGTGAATCCTGATCTCCATATAATCAAAGCCGGAGCGCTGAACTCTCATCTGCTCAAGGGCCGTGGGCGGCTCCTTGTGGAAGCCGGGTGGCCTGCATGGGCCCTCAGTCGCCTACGCATAGCCTCTGTGACCCTGGCCAGGTCCTTTAGCCTCAGACTCAGTTTCTCTCTCTCTTTTTTTTTTTTTTTTGAGCCAGAGTTTCGCTCTTGTTACCCAGGCTGGAGTGCAATGGTGCGATCTCGGCTCACCGCAACCTCCGCCTCCTGGGTTCAGGCAATTCTCCTGCCTCAGCCTCCTGAGTAGCTGGGATTACAGGCACGCGCCACCATGCCCAGCTAATTTTTTGTATTTTTAGTAGAGACGGGGTTTCACCATGTTGACCAGGATGGTCTTGATCTCTTGACCTCGTGATCCACCTGCCTGGCCCTCCCAAAGTGCTGGGATTACACAGACCGGAAGATGAGGAGGGGGTCAGAATCAGGTCCTTCCCACTGTGGTCTGCTTTGAACTTTCTCCTTTCTGCTTCTTTGGACAGGGCTGTGGCTCGAACACCCCAGGCTGGTTAGGTCAGAGGGTCACCTGGGGGAAGTGGGTGTTTGTTTTTTGACTTTCTGCATACACTGAACTTGGGCACAGAGTCATGCCTGACTCACAGCAGCCGGTGATTAGTGAACATCCTCTGCGAGGCTCCGAGGGGCCTCCTCTGTGCCCAGTGTCACGGGCAGCCTGGTTCAGTTCTCTTCCTTCAGTCTCTAAACATTTATTAAAAAGCAGTGTAGGGCCAGGCGAGGTGGCTCATGCCTGTAATCCCAGCACTTTGGGAGGTTGAGGCAGGCAGATCACTGGAGCTCAGGGCTTTGAGACCCGCCTGGCCAATGTAGTGAAACCCCGTCTATAAAAATACAAAAATTGGGCCAGGTGAGGTGGTTCACACCTGTAATCCCAGCACTTTGGGAGGCCAAGGCAGGCAGATCACGAGGTCAAGAGATCGAGGCCATCCTGGCCAACATGGTGAAACCCCACCCCTACTAAAAATACAAAAATTAGCTGGGCATGGTGGTGCGTGCCTATAATCCCAGCTACTCAGGAGGCTGAGGCAGGAGAATCGCTTGAACCTGGGAGGCTGAGGCAGGAGAATCACTTGAACCTGGGAGGCTGAGGCAGGAGAATCACTTGAACCTGGGAGGCAGAGGTTGCAGTGTGCCAAGCTCACGCCATTGTACTCCATCCTGGGTAACAGAGCGAGACTCCGCCTCACAAAAAAAAAAAAGTGGTGTAGGTACTGCGTGTGCTGGGCACCGTGTTGGGCAAAAAGGTGGGCAGGTAAGAGCGATTCACTGCAGCCATGGCCACACCTGGAGCACGGAGGAAGAGTGTGTGTGTGTGTGTGTGTGAGTGTGTGCATGGGAGCAGGGGCCGGGTGGGGTGGGCAGGTGCACACAGGTGTGAGTGTATGTGTGTGTGTGTGAATGTGAGTGTGTGCATGGGAGCAGGGGCCGGGTGGGGTGGGCAGGTGCACAGTGTGAGTGTATGTGTGTGAGGGTGTGAGTGTGTGTGTGTGTGTGCATGGGAGCAGGGGCCAGGTGAGGCAGGCAGGAGCACGTGTGTGTGTGTGAGAGTGTGTGTGTGAGTGTATGTGTGTATGCATGAAAACAGGGGCCGGGTGGGGCAGGCAGGATCACGTGTGTGTGTGTGTGTGTGTGTGTGTGTTCATGGGAGCAAGGGCCCAGTGGGGTGGGCAGGTGCACACAGGTGTGTGTGTATCTGAGTGAGTGTGTGAGTGCATGCGTGTGTGTGAGAATGTGAGAGTGTGTGTGTGTGTGTGTGCACGTGCGCGCATGGGAGCAGGGGCCGGCTGGGGCGGGCAGGCGCACACAGGTATGTGTGTGTGTGAGTCTGAGTGTGTGAGTGCATGTGTGTGTGTGTGAGAATGTGTGTGTGTGTGTGTGTGCATGGGAGCAGGGGCCGGCTGGGGTGGGCAGGTGCACACAGGTGTGTGTGTGTGAGTCTGAGTGAGTGTGTGAGTACATGTGTGTGAGTGTGAGAATGTGAGTGTGTGTGTGTGCATGGGAGCAGGGGCCGGCTGGGGTGGGCAGGTGCACAGAGGTGGGGGAAGAGCCTGCCCTCCGCGGCCGGCTAGCTCTGGGTTCGTATCTCAGCTCTGGCATTTGTGACCTGTGTGGCCTTGTTTTCCAGTCTGCAGAATGGGGTTGCTGATAGTGAAGAGAAGCCGTGTTAACAGGTTGTCAGGAGGATCTAACAACCAACACGAGTGACCCTCGGAGCAGCGCCTGGCAGCCCTCAGCCGTCATGTGTCACCAACGCTCTTGTCATCATTATGTAGTAGCCAAGCGCCTTGCAGCAGCAGCCGGCTTTAAGCAGAGCCAGGAGCCGCCTCTCCGGCTCATCTCTTGCCCCTCACTCAGCCTCCTCTCTTCTGAGGGCCTCTCAAGGGCAGAAGGAGGCAGCGTGTTGTGGGGGCAGGATGTCCCCGGTCGGGCATAATGCGAGCCCCTCTCTCAGAGAACAGGCATGTGGAAGGCCACCCCCATCATCATCAGCATGTGGCCCAGCCCACAGTGACCAGCTGGCCTGAGGGTGACCTGGAGTCCACAGTGGTGGGATTGGGGACAGGGAGGACTCAGGCACACACCGACGGCCTGCCGTGAGCCCTGCGGCTCTCCTGGGCTCCCCTCCTTGCCCCACTCAGCTTCTAGCACAAACACCATCAGCCCCACAAAAAGCCTTTTCCTGCCAGTTTTAAATCCTCCCCCGCCTCTCACTTCACCACCTTTAGCCAAAATAAAAAAGAGCAGGAAACTCCGTTGTGCAGGGAGGCCCAGGGGTGCAAGGGTGGCAGGCAGCTCGACGCTGGGCGCAGACTTCCCTGCACACTTGGTGGGGACGGGGTGGACCCTGCGGGGAGCACGCACCTCCTGCTTCGCTCCAGGTCACCCGTGGGGCGGGGGCTTTGGCTTTGGCCGGGTTGCTGCCCACAGCGGCTGAATCCGGAGTAACTGCCGTTGGCCTTTCTGGCCATGTGGTGGAAGCGCCAAGCCGGCAAGGCCAACCCCTGGGAGGCAGAGCCTCCCTGCCGAGGCCACCCTCCAAGGGGAGGAAGGAAGGAAGATGGTGGTCCCGCAGGCTTCCTCGGGGGCTCATGGTGAGAATCCCCACCTTGCACTCACCATCGCCCTCTGGCTTTGAGCTCTGAGCCTGCAGCTGGCATTACAATCCCCACCAAATCTGGGCTACTGTGATTTTACCACACCCAAACCCAAGTGCCCATGACCTCATCTCATATCAGCAAACAAAAGGACCAAATAACGCCAAAGGGGAGATAAGCCAGATTCCTCAGAGCTTTGATTCGGGTGGGTGAAATATTTCAGGTGTTATTCATGTATCAAAACAGCATTTAAACAAAGATTGACCAGATATGGTCTTTCCGTGCTATTAAGTCAGTTTCTTTCCCAGCTAAGACTGGCCGGGTCTCTGCAGACGGGCTCAGTGGACAGTTTCCATCCTACTAAGAGTCAGTTTCTTTCCCAGCTAAGACTGGCCGGGTCTCTGCAGACGGGCTCACTGGACAGTTTCCATCCTACTAAGAGTCAGTTTCTTTCCCAGCTAAGACTGGCCGGGTCTCTGCAGACGGGCTCACTGGACACAGCTTCTGAACTCTAGCTCTGCTCTAGAGATACTTGGCAGGAGTCGTTTGAAAAATAACCACACTGACATTTTAGGGCTCTTCTGAGGTTTTAAGCCCCTGCAGGGCAGGGCCACCCCAAATTCACCTTTAGAGTCGATTTCCTGGCTGAGCGATTTGCACACCGAAGGCACTGCCTGTCGGCACAGAGTCCCTGCCAGAGGCTGGGAGCCTGAAATTAACCCCAGGTTCGTGTTAGGAGATCTAAAAAATAGCTACAAAAGCACCAGAAGGGCTCTGCGCGCGGAGGCTGAGCCTCTTGAAACTTGACATTTTTTCTTGTGGCTACAGAGTCTCACTCTGTCCCCAGGCTGGAGTGCAGTGGTGAGATCACGGTTCACTGCGACCTCGACCTCCCGGGCTCAAGGGATCCTCCAGCCTTAGCCTCCCAACGTGTTGGGATTACAGGGAGGCACCACATCAGGGAGAACTGGACTCTTGTTCTGGAGACACTGAGGGGAACTGCGCCCTGAGCGAGGCTTGGCTGCCTTGGGCCTGGGCCTTCTTCTCCAAGCTCCTCACATCTGACATCCCCTTGGTGAACAGCAGAAGGCACATGGGATCTACATTCAGATAATTGGCTATGCTGTGAGGTGCAATCCTCCATTATGGAATTGTTCCTGCAACATTTCCTGGGGCTGTGGGGATAAGGGAAACAGGTACCCTCAGGAAGCTGAGCGGGTGGAGCCTACTGTACAGCCCGAGAGCACCAGCCTGCACCGAGGCCCCTAGGCTTCATGTCTCACCTCCCCGAGTGCCAGCCTGCACTGAGGCCTAGCATTCATGTCTCACCTCCCCAAGTGCCAGCCTGTACCGAGGCCCCTAGGCTTCATGTCTCACGTCCCCAAGTGCCAGCCTGCACCGAGGCCCCTAGGCTTCATGTCTCACGTCCCGCGAGTGCCAGCCTGCACCGAGGCCCCTAGGCTTCATGTCTCACTTCCCCAAGTGCCAGCCTGCACCGAAGCCCCTAGGCTTCATGTCTCACCTCCCCGAGTGCCAGCCTGCACCGAGGCCTCTAGCATTCACATCTCACCTTCTGGCTGCACAAGGAAACAGATACTTTTCTTGTCACATAATGACCAAAAATGAAAAGGAATAAGCCAACCAGAACAACCTCCAAGAATGAAAACGGTCGGATCTTTGTTTTACAACCTTCTCTTAACAATAAAACACAGCCTAGAACAGCTGGGGCTGAGGCGGGCACCCAGACTCCTAGATGGCTTCGGACCTCGCCCTTTCCTCCTGACGGCTCGTGGCTTGATGTGAGGTTTCCTCTGTACAGGAATTGGTGTGAGAGGCCTGTGGCTGGGACAGCAGGAGAGGGCTCCCTGGTGTGCACGCAGGGGAGGGGTGCCGCCTACCTGGGGATGTTTTCATCCATGGTGGCGCATCCGTACAGGAAGACGATGATTCCCACGACAGAGGCAGGGATGAGCATCTGGGTGTACACGCCCAGCCAGGCGAAGTACAGGCCGATCTTCTCCCCAAAGTACTTCCTACACCAGGGGGGCAGAGCCAAACAGACAAGCCCACTGTCATTCAATACCAGCAGGGAAACAGGTCACGGTCCCCCAGCAAGGAGCAACTCAACCAGGGGCACTGGGTCTCTTGTCCCAGAGCAGAGAGTGGTCCTGGGCTGCCCTATCAGGCTTGGGGTGCTCACTGCTTTTCTGAAGCCCTTCCCTCTTCTCTCTCTCTCTCTCTCTTTTTTGTTTTTGAGAGGAGTTTTGCTCCTGTGGCCCAGGCTGGAGTGCAGTGGCACCATCTCAGCTCATTGCAACCTCTGCCTCCCGGGTACAAGTGATTCTCCTGCCTCAGCCTCCCGAGTAGCTGGGATTACAGGCACACGCCACCACGCCCGGATAATTTTTTTTTTTGTTTCTTTTTTGAGATGGAATCCCACTCTGTCACTCAGGCTGGAGTGCAGTGGCATGATCTTGGCTCACTGCAACCTCCGCCTCCCACGTTTGAGCTATCTCCTGCCTTAATCTCCCTAATATCTGGGACTACAGACATGTGCCAACATGCCTGGCTAATTTTTGCATTCTGAGTAGAGACGGGGTTTCACCATGTTAGCCAGGCTGGTCTCAAACTCCTGACCTCAAGCGATCCATGTGCCTCAGCCTCCCAAAGTGCTGAGATTACAGGCGTGAGCCGCCACACCTGGGCAATTTTTTTTGTATTTTTAGTAGAGGCAGGTTTTCACCATGTTGGCCAGGTTGGTCTCGAACTCCTAACCTCAGGTGATCCGCCGCCTCAGCCTCCCAAAGTGCCGAGATTACAGGCATGAACCACCACTTCCAGCCCCCACTTCTGTCTCGTGGAAGGTGGGCATTTCCGTGTGCGATGGCCCATGCTGGTGGGTGTGGACGTACTTCCCCTGAGGCTGTCAGCTCAGTTCCAATCCCTGCTTAGCGTAAGGACTGGAAAGAACCCTTGGCTGGGAGGTGCCAAGAAAATCCAACAGCTCCTCATGTCAAGCGTGGTTGGCACCTTGATGGCCTGAACGGATTTCTTCCAGACCAGGCCCAGCTCTGGTCTGGAAGTTCCCATGGGACACACTGCCTAACCAGGTCCACCCCTCCTTCCTGCCCTGTAGGGACAGAGATCCTCTGAGGAGAGGAGAAATTCTTACATATGTGAGGCAGCTCTTTCCTTCCCCTGCACATCTCAAATCGGGAAACCCCTCCAGAAGCCCAGGGAGGCCAGGTCAGGCAGTGAATGTGATAGAAAAGAGCCTGCCCTCAGGCTGGGCGAGGTGGCTCAAGCCTGTAATCCCAGCACTTTGGGAGGCCGAGGCGGGTGGATCGAGAGGTCAAGAGATCGGGACCATCCTGGTCACCATGGTGAAACCCTGTCTCTACTAAAAATACAAAAAATTAGCTGGGCATGGTGGTGCGTGCCTGTAATCCCAGCTACTCAGGAGGCTGAGGCAGGAGAATTGCCTGAACCCAGGAGGCGGAGGTTGCGGCCGAGATCGCGCCATTTAGCGAAACTCCGTCTCAAAAAAAAAAAAAAAGAAAAGAAAAGAGCCCGTCCTCCAGGGAATTTGAATAAACTGGCCCAGACCGTCAGCCCTGCAGGGACACTTGGGGTCTTCCTACACAAGGTCCCAGGTGAATATTCAGAGCAGTTGAAACCCACAGGGATGGATCTGACTGCCATCGGACTAGGGACTGGATTCCCACAGGGTGTGGGGCATTCTTACCTGACCAGGTCGATGGGCTGGTACTTATAGAAGACCCCATAACGCGCCCACTCTTCATACAGGAGCTGAGGGGAGGAAGCAGTGAGTTGGTGACACTCGCATAGCTGCGGGGACTGGGCCTCAGTGACATCATTCATTCGTCCCACAAACGCTTCTTGAGAGTGGGCTGTGCCGGCAAGAGCAGGCTTCCCTTTTCAGGTGAACGTGGGGATGGGAAAGAAGCTTCTGCAGGTTATGGAATCTGTGCTCTTCGTGATTTGACCTGGAACTGACCTAAATGGGCTGGACGCTGTACAGCTTCTCGCACTGAGGGTTTTTGGTCATCCCCGCCAGACCCCAAACCATTCTTTACAAAGGGCACAAAACCACCAGGGTTTTGGGCAGAGAAATAAATACCAGCGGCAAAAATTTAAAAAATCTCATGGGATGCAAAGATACTCGAGGTTTATCTCCAGAGATGGTCTGTCTGATTAACAGCACTATTGTGAAATAAATGGAGTTGACACACACCGTGTTACCCCCCAGGCTTTGGGCAGGGACGGTAGTGAGTTTGGGGGATTGGAAGCTCTGTGTGGACATGCAGAGGGTGTCTGAGGAAGACGCTGGCTTAGGGCTGCTGCTGACAAAATAAAATTAAATAAAACCACGCATGTGGGTAGTTAACACTTTCCAGACCTCAACTCCAAGCCCAGGTTCACGCGTCACACGGCCCAGCTACAGGGCCACCCTCAGGGAAGGCAGGATGCAGGTACCATGAGGGGCCCAGAGACTGTCCACCAGGAGCCAGAGGTGGGCCATCTGCCCTCCTCCTTAGCTCAGAGCCAAGCTGGGGCCAAGCTGCCTCCCAGACTCAGAGTCAAGGTCATGGCTGGGAAACAGGGAACCCCCTGGAGCCTCCGTAACTGCTCCCAGTGCCTGGAGGAGGGGAAGTGGGTGTGAGCCATTTCCACAGCTGACAGAGCCCATCGTGCCTGAGCGTCTCGGGTAACACTGGGGCTGTGGACTATGGAGACCCCCACAGACAAACAGGACAGGAATGAGCCCAGGTGCACCCACAGCTGCCTCCACCCAGACTCACAAGTGGAGGGCGTGTTCCTGAAATCCACAAAGGGGACGCCTGCTGCTGCACAGCCCCTCGAAGCCACCAGCCTCACCTGCAGCTGGGCATGCCCATGGTCGGAGGGGTTCGTGACTCGCCTGTATCCCTGGCCAGGCACCCCCGCCAGTCGAGAGTCCTGGACAGACCGTCCCCCATCCCTGCCTCTTCCCTTACACTGAAGATGCCATCTCTCCTCCCAGGTCATGGAGGGAGCCTGAGTCACAGAGGGAACTCATATAGGTTGGTGATGTGTGAAAGGCAGCGTGATGTATTTCGTTAGGCAGACAGCGATGAAAAGGCTGCAGTTTTACTGTGTACACAGGGAGGCCTCGGTCAGCAAACCTTGATGAAGCGGAACCTCGCCTTTGCTGCAAAAGTAAAGCAGCCATCGCTAACCTGGGCAGCTTCTTCCCCTCACCTAGAGTCAAACTGCAGATTTATGCCAAGATAGGTGGAAGATGCAGCAGAGAGGGAGGAGGAGGGAAGGAGGGGACAGAGAGACGGAGGGAGGAAGAGGGAGAGACAGAGACCAGAGACAGAGAAAGGAGAGAGGCAGAGAGAGAGACAGTCAGAAAGATAGGGGAGAGGGAGAGATAGAGATAGAGAGAGGTGGGGGAGAAAGAAAGACAGAGACAGATGGAGAGACAGAGACAGAGAAAGGAGAGAGGCAGAGAGAGAGACAGTCAGAAAGATAGGGGAGAGGGAGAGACAGAGACAGAAAGGAGAGAGGCAGAGAGAGAGACAATCAGAGAGGTAGGGGAGAGGGAGAGACAGAGACAGAGAGAGGTGGGGGAGAAAGAAAGACAGAGACAGATGGAGAGACAGAGACAGAGAAAGGAGAGAGGCAGAGAGAGAGACAGTCAGAAAGATAGGGGAGAGGGAGAGACAGAGACAGAAAGGAGAGAGGCAGAGAGAGAGACAATCAGAGAGGTAGGGGAGAGGGAGAGACAGAGACAGAGAGAGGTGGGGGAGAAAGAGAGACAGAGACAGATGGAGAGACTGAGACAGAGAAAGGAGAGAGGCAGAGAGAGAGACAGTCAGAAAGATAGGGGAGAGGGAGAGACAGAGACAGAGAGGTGGGGGAGAAAGAGACAGAGACAGATGGAGAGACTGAGACAGAGAAAGGAGAGAGGCAGAGAGAGAGACAGTCAGAAAGATAGGGGAGAGGGAGAGATAGAGATAGAGAGAGGTGGGGGAGAAAGAAAGACAGAGACAGATGGAGAGACAGAGACAGAGAAAGGAGAGAGGCAGAGAGAGAGACAGAAAGATAGGGGAGAGGGAGAGACAGAGACAGAAAGGAGAGAGGCAGAGAGAGAGACAATCAGAGAGGTAGGGGAGAGGGAGAGACAGAGACAGAGAGAGGTGGGGGAGAAAGAGAGACAGAGACAGATGGAGAGACAGAGACAGAGAAAGGAGAGAGGCAGAGAGAGAGACAGTCAGAGAGGTAGGGGAGAGGGAGAGACAGAGACAGAAAGGAGAGAGGCAGAGAGAGAGACAATCAGAGAGGTAGGGGAGAGGGAGAGACAGAGACAGAGAGAGGTGGGGGAGAAAGAGAGACAGAGACAGATGGAGAGACTGAGACAGAGAAAGGACAGAGGCAGTGAGAGAGACAGTCAGAGAGGTAGGGGAGAGGGAGAGACAGAGACAGAGAGAGGTGGGGGAGAAAGAGAGACAGAGACAGATGGAGAGACTGAGACAGAGAAAGGACAGAGGCAGTGAGAGAGACAGTCAGAGAGGTAGGGGAGAGGGAGAGACAGAGACAGAGAGAGGTGGGGGAGAAAGAGAGACAGAGACAGATGGAGAGACAGAGACAGAGAAAGGGGAGAGGGAGAGACAGAGACAGAGAGGTGGGGGAGAAAGAGAGACAGAGACAGATGGAGAGACAGAGACAGAGAGACAGGCAGAGAGAGAAAACTCAACCACTCTGCACTGTCAAGGCACAGAAATCCAAGGCACATGAAGACTCCACTATTAGTGCTGGAAAGAACCCAAGGTGGGCACCTTAGCCCTGGTGAGTGGGCAGGGCATGTCCAGGCATGGGGGCTGTGGGCTGGAGAATGAGGCCAGCCACTGTGGCCTGGGAACCTTCCAGCACCCGGACCCCGGAGGGATCCCAGCAGCCCTCAGGCATCCATCTAGTCGAGACCTCGTGCCTGGACTCACATGGCTGCTGCAGGCCTTGGTGACATGGATGCAGTCTTTAATTAGTGTAGGTCCTTGTCCCTTGCCCTTTCCTCTAGAAATGGAAAACCAGAGGGACCAGGTTTGTCTGGTCCTTCTCATCCTCCAGGCCTCCAACAAGGCCTGCAGGTTTTCAGTAAGTGACTGTTGAATGAATGGATGGATGAATTACAGGTTGGGCTCTGTGGCTCCCAGTCTAGCCCAGGGAGGCGGCAGACCTCAGTCCACACCTGGAGGAAATCCCCCCACGACCCAAGCCAGCCCTCCTCGGGGCCCAGTTGGTCCTCCTCTTCCAGCACGCTGGCTGCCATCACAGCACCTTCTGCACATCCAGACACAGACCTGCGGGCATGCCTTGCTCACCCGGGGTGTAGTTCTGTGTAGGTGTGAGCTTGCCCGAGTCCTGGAGGAAGGGGCTCACTCCCAAGCACTCCTACATGTTTGTGATCCCGTGATCGGCCTGGAGAGAGTGATGGCTGCCCTGCCACAGCCCAGACCTGCCTCCTGCTTAAACTCCCTACACTGTCTTCTGCCCACCCTCCCAGCTCAGCACTTTCCTTTCTGCTCTGTGAGGTACCCAGGGCCAGGCACCCGGGGCTCCTGCCACTGATGGGAATGATAATGGAGAAGCCACAGATTCCGTCACTGGAGAGACAAAAACTCAGTGCCAGGCTGTGATGTGGAGACATCGTGGGAGAATGCAGAGAAGTTCCCTGCAGATCTGAGTGTGGACCCACACACCCACCTAATCCTCTCTCCCTCCCTCCTTTTCTTCTTTCTAGCATCCAGCCACCACTCATCATCCATCCACCCACCCACCCATCTATCCATCATTAATTATTCATCCCTCCAGCCTCCATCCATTCACCCACCCATCACCCATCATCCATCATCCATCCTTCCATCATCCACCCACCCATCACCCATCATCCATCCTTCCATCATCCACCCACCCATCACCCATCATCCACCCACCCATCACCCATCATCCATCCTTCCATCATCCATCATTCATCCCTCCGTCAGTCCCCCATCCACCCACCCACCCATCATCCATCATTAATTCCTCCATCATTCACCGATCAACCTATCATCCATCATTAATTCCTCCAGCATCCATCCATCCAACCACCCACCCACACACCTACCCATCCATCAACCATCCATCCCTTCAGCATCCATCCATGAATCCACCCAACCACCCATCCATCAACCACCCATCCCTTCAGCATCCAACCATGAATCCACCCAACCACCCATCCATCAACCATCCATCTATCCATCCACCCATTCCCCTACCCATCCACCCACCCATTCATCAACCATCATTCATCTCTCCAGCATCCGTCCATCCAGCCACTCCCTGTCAATCCTCTATTCATCCATCCACCTATTCACCCATCCATCATTTATCCCTTCATCCATCAATCCATCTATCCATCCATCCACCCATTGTCTATCCATTTATCCATCATCCAGTCATCTATCTCTATCTGCATCCATCCATCTATCAACCATTAATCCATCATCCGCAGAACTGTCATTCATTATTCCCTGACTACCCCCATGGGCCAGGCCTTGTACACACTGCTGGGACCTAAAATTAAATGGGGGGTAGGAAGCATTCCAGGTAGAGTGAACAGCTGGGCCTGGACAAACCCACACTGTGTTTGTTGGGCCTGGCACAGAGTCGTGCCCAGTAAATATTTCTTGAATGAATAAGTAACTGAATGAGCTAGTCCTGGCACTGATGGGACCAGTGTGGCTGGAGCACGGAGGAGGGGGAGGGGTAGGGTTCAGGGGCCTGTGACCCAGAGAAGCGAATTCGGCCAGAAAGGGGCTGCTGGTGTCCATGGCAGAAGCATCTTTAGGGGGAGGACAGGCATCCACCAAGTGCCAGAGGGGTGCAGAGGAATGAAGGGGGCTGGACTCTGAGGCTGGAATTGGTCAGGACAGGCCTGTGGAGGGGACGGTCCTTTTCCAGCAGAATCAGAGCAGGGAGTTCTGCAAGTCATGGGTCTCAGATGATGCCAGATGCTACACTAAAAATAACCGAATATGTAACTTGTGCTAAGTCAGATAGCATCTTCATCTGGATTCCCGGGCGGGCGAGTTGGACCAAGTACCAAAGGTTAAAAAGCATGCATGGGGACCTGGGGGGAGGCTGAAATGAAGAACATTCCATACACAGAGGTCCTGGCCCCTGGGAATTGGGACAAGGCCACTATTGTGAGGTTGTCAGGGAAGCATCTCTACCCACCTCCTCCGGAAGGACCAGCCATCGGGGCAAGGGCTGGACATGCAGGGTCAGGAAGGACTGCTCCCCCTGGGGGGGAAGGCTGGGCAAGTTTGGGGAACAGAGGATGATGTGAAGGCCTAGGGGGGAGGCTGAGATCGGGTGTGGGTGCATGTGGGGGAGGGAAGAGCAAATGGCTGTGGGGGGGAGATGCTCTTTTGGGGGCAGGACAGAGGAGCAGAGCTTCCTGGGAAGCCTGGGTGGGAGGGGAGCCTCAGAGCAAGGGGCAGAGGATGGGGACCAATGCTTTGGGGAGTGAGGGAAATTAGCAACAGCCACTAAAGAATAAAGGGACCAGCTGGATGTGGGTGCTCACTCCTGTAATCCCAGCACTTTGGGAGGCTGAGGAGGTTGGATCACTTGATGCCAGGAGTCCAAGACCAGCCTGGCCAGCATGGCAGAAGCCTGTCTTTACTAAAAATACAAAAATGAGGGCTGGGCACAGTGGCTCACGCCTGTAATCCCGGCATTTTGGGAGGCTGGGGCGGGCAGATCACACGGTCAGGAGTTCGAGACCAGCCTGGCCAATATGGCGGAAACTTGTCCCTACTAAAAACATACAAAAATTAGCCGGGCATGGTGGTAGGCGCCTGGGTAACAGAGCAAGACTCTCAAAACAAAACCGAAACCAAAAATTAATCGGGCGCGGTGGCAGGCATCTGAAATCCCAGCTGCTTGGGAGGCTGAGTCAGGAGAATCACTTGCACCCGGGAGGTAGAGGAGGCTGCAGTGAGCTGAGATTGTGCCATTGTATTCCAGATGGGGTGACAGAGTGAGACTCCAAAAAAAAGGGGGGGGTCACCTGGTGTTTCCCAAAGTGTGTTCCCTGGAACACTAGCTCAACCACTTCGCCTTTTAAAACGGTTCCAGGTCAGGTAACTTTGAGAAACGCTTCACTGACCACCATCGAAGAGTCCCCCAGTGTGCTGCTGGGGGCCACCGTTCTCTATGCTCCAGGCCTCAGTGGTTCCCAAGTGGACTCGCCTGGGAGCCCTGAGGGATTAGGCCACATGCCAGCGGAGACTGCTGGAGGCCCAGGCAGGGTTCAGATCGTCCTGAGAAGATAAGGGAGAGCGTGCCAGGAGTGGCCCTTCCATGCGCTCACGGCCACCTGCCAAGGGCACTTTTGAGAATCAGAAAGAGGAAAACAAAGCAGCTACACAGTCACTGACTTTTCTCCTGAAAAGGCGAGAGGGGACACCTGCCACCAGTGCCCCACCTTGAGCACCCTGGGGAGACCCTGCTGGCCAGCAAGTCCTCAGTCCCGTTCCCAGGCCTACCCCCACCCAGAACTGCCCCCAGGCCCACCCTCCCCAGAACTGCCCCCAGGCCCACCCTCCCCAGAACTGCTCCCAGGGCCACCCCACCCAGAACTGCTCCCAGGCCCACCCTCTCCAGAACTGCTCCCAGGCCCACCCCCACCCAGAACTGCTCCCAGGCCCACCCTCCCCAGAACTGCTCCCAGGCCCACCCCCACCCAGAACTGCTCCCAGGCCCACCCTCCCCAGAACTGCTCCCAGGGCCACCCCACCCAGAACTGCTCCCAGGCCCACCCTCCCCAGAACTGCTCACAGGCCCACCCCCACCCAGAACTGCTCCCAGGCCCACCCTCCCCAGAACTGCTCCAGGCCCACCCTACCCAGAACTGCTCCCAGGCCCACCCTCCCCAGAACTGCTCCCAGGCCCACCCTCCCCAGAACTGCCCCCAGGCCCACCCTCCCCAGACCTGCTCCAGGCTCTGACACAGCTGCCTCCTGTCCGCTCCATTAACTTACTTTTCTGTCGTTGAACTCGACGTTTTCACCCTCATAGTCTCCCTGTTAGAAAATAGGAAAGGGACATTCTTAGCATCCAATGGAGCTTTTGAGCCGCTCACCTCCAATGTCACAAGACATAAGCCCCAGCAACCCTCGCTGACGCAAATCGAGATCATCCCGGGACATTTCACACAGAGCGTGAGGGTTGCCCAGGTGTGCCCCCTGTTCTGATAGAAAGGTCGTGCATGACCCTGTTGGCATCCACAACCGGGACGGCCTGAGCTGCCTCTTCCCTCGACACAGAGGGGAATCAAGGAGAGGATCCACGGTCGGGTCCTTGGAACCAGAAACAAAGGAAAGGGGGCTTTCGGGGGCTCTATCTTTCAGGGGGCAGGAAGAGTCGTATCAGTCGAGTGTGCATCTGTCCCACTCTGCTAAGACAGTCCTGGTGTCTTGCCCCCTTTTCACCGTGGGGCATCTCAAGAGGCACAGTACATAACATAGTCACTGTCATCTAGATCAGTGAGTCCAGCACTCCCATTTCACAGATGGAAACACTGAGGCTCTGAGAAGCAAACTGACATTTCTGAGGACGCACAGCTAAGTTTGGTCAGACCCTGACTTGCATCCAGACTTTCATACCTGAAGGAAGAGAAAGGTCTAAGCGTGGAAGGCCGGTCTTGGGACATGGTGGGTCTAGACTGCCTGTGGCTGTGTGCACGTTACCCTCAAAAACACTCAGAAACGATACTGAACTGTCATTTGGGAAGCCCCGGGTAGCTACGTTGACATAAATAACTGGGGAGGAGCAGCAAGGGAGCAGCTGTGCTGAGGTTCAGGGAGTGGCTGGCCTGGCCTGGACAATGGTTTTTTTTTGAGATGGAGTTTTGCTCTGTCTCCCAGGCTGGAGTGCAGTGTTGCAATCTCGGCCTACTGCAATCTCTGCCTCCCGGGTTCAAGCGATTTTCCTGCCTCAGTCTCCCAAGTAGCTGGGACTATAGGTGTCCGCCACCACGCCCAGCTAATTTTTGTAATTTTAGTAGAGATGGGATTTCACCATGTTGGCAAGGCTGGTCTCAAACTCCTGACCTCAGGTGATCCAGCCTCCCAAAGTGCTGGGATTACAGGTGTGAGCCACCATGCCCGGCCAACCAGATATTCTAAATGAATGAATAAATGCAGTCAGCACAGGCTTGGAACGGGGTAGGGTGTAGGACAGCTTAATGATGAGGAAGATGGAAGTAAAAATGTGAGGGCAGAACGACAGAATATGCAGTGAGAGCCTCCCCATGACCAACGAGGCCGGTCTGAGCTCCTCTGCCGTCAGTGTTCTGGGTAAGGACGTGGGTGCATGCAGCTCAGGCCAGAGCCAGTCATCGCTCCAGATGCTTAAACATCAGCTTTCGTACTTAGCAGCAGGGGTGCCCTTCAGCCATAAGGAAAATTTGTGGCTGTAAAATTCCACGTTCCTTAGGGATACTTGACACCCACAGCCCGGGGTTTCTGAGCTCCACTTCTTCTTGACTATGAGCCCCTGAGCAAGTGGCCTGAGCCCCTTCTAGCCTGTTTTTCTGTCTTTAAAGTGGGAACAGACATGCATGGCTGAATAAGGCGAGATGAAGATTCTAAAAGAGGAGATTCTCTATTGGACCTTGGAGACACTTCTTGTGAGACTGGCCTTCTGACAGTAAACACATCCAGTTGATGAAGAAGTTTTGTGCCAGTCGACCCCTAAGACAAATGCAGTAGTGGCCACCAAGAAGAGGGATACATTTGGCCTCCATGACGGGATGAGGTGGGGACGCGGCGGGGGGCTGGCGTAGCAGCAGGAAGGCATTTGGCCCCAGCTCCTCCACAGCGACTATGTGACCTCGGGCAAGTTATTAAACCTCTCTGAGTCTCTGTGCCTGCATGGGTTAAATGAGGTACAGTTTCTCCTAAACACAGGGCTCTGCATACAGTAGGTGCTCAGATATGTTGATTTCTCCCCTTTCCCTTTTTTTTTTGAGATGGAGTTTCGCTCTTGTTACCCAGGCTGGAGTGCAATGGCGCGATCTCGGCTCACCACAACCTCCGCCTCCTGGGTTCAGGCAATTCTCCTGCCTCAGCCTCCTCAGTAGCTGGGATTACAGACATGTGCCACCATGCCCAGCTAATTTTTTGTATTTTTAGTAGAGTTGGGGTTTCACCATGTTGACCAGGATGGTCTTGATCTCTTGACGTTGTGATCCACCCGCCTCGGCCTCCCAAAGTGCTGGGATTACAGGCTTGAGCCACCGCGCCCGGCCCCCTTTTAAGACTTAAAGGGCTGACACAAAACAGGTGGGAGGCCCAGACACGTTTTGGCTTCTGTGCCTCAACCTCCCAGCAGGGGTTACCTGCTAAGAGGCCAACCAGGAGCATGGATGTAACTCTAGGCTGACTTCTTGGGGTCATGGGCTGTGCCAGGCAGGGCTGTCTTCCTGGCACCCAGCCAGAGCCCACACAGGGTGAGGCAGAACAGCCAGACTGGCTAGCTCCTCAGGAGGAAAGCCTGGCAGAGTGGAGGAGTGGCCCCTCCAGACTCAGGGCTTCAGGGCAGGGGCCCAGAGCCACTGCCACGACCCTCGGGGCCTGAGCCTGCCCTGGAAGGCAGACCTGCTAGTCACTGACCGAGGCAAGCTGACTCAATCCCGTCCGAATCGACACCACATTTATTGAGCACCCACTAAGTGCTGAGGGCTGGGGCTTCTTGAGATGACACATATAACCAAATGTGGTCAGACGGGGGTGTCTTTGTTGGTTAGGGACCTTCCGAGGCCCAGAGAAGGGAGGAAGAAGCCACCAGTCCTGGGGAGGAAGGCTACAGAAAGGCTTGGTGTGGGTGCCTCTGTCCACCTGGGGTGGGGCGGGCGGGGTCAGGGAAGAGTACTGTAGCAGAAGGAACAGCATGTGTGAGTGCATGATGGGGCAGGCTGGGCTGGTCAACCCCAATCCCCGGACCTACAGCGAGGAGGAGGCCTGGACAGAGAGGTGATGAGGTGGCGGGTGGCAGATCTGCCCACACTCTTTCCTTTGGGGTCAACCGTCTGGAGAAGACACCCCTGGACCAACTGCCCTGCACGATGTCTGCACCTTAGGTTGGTCTAATCTACTGTTTCTTCCTTAAGAAGAAAGGAATTAGGCCAGGCGCAGTGGCTCACACCTGTAATCCCAGCACTTTGGGAGGCCGAGGCGGGCGGATCATCTGAAGTCGGGAGTTCAAGACCAGCCTGGCCAACATGGAGAAACCCCGTCTCTACTAACAATACAAAACATTAGCCGGGGCCGGGCGCGGTGGCTCAAGCCTGTAATCCCAGTACTTTGGGAGGCCGAGGCGGGTGGATCACAAGGTCAAGAGATCGAGACCATCCTGGTCAAAATGGTGAAACCCCGTCTCTACTAAAGATACAAAAAATTAGCTGGGCATGGTGGCGCGTGCCTGTAATCCCAGCTACTCGGGAGGCTGAGGCAGGAGAATTGCCTGAACCCAGGAGGCGGAGGTTGCGATGAGCCGAGATCGCGCCATTGCACTCCAACCTGGGTAACAAGAGCAAAACTCCGTCTAAAAAAAAAAAAAAAAAATTAGCTGGGCGTGGTGGCAGGTGCCTGTAGTCCCAGCTGAGGCTGGAGAATTGCTTGCACCCAGGAGGTGGAGGTTGCAGTGAGTCGTGATCACGCCACTGCCCTCCAGCCTGTGTGACAGAGCGAGACTCTAAAAAATAATAAAAATACAAAATTGGCTGGGCGTGGTAGTGGTCATCTGTAGCCCCAGCTCCTTGGGAGACTGAGGCAGGAGAATTGCTTGAACCCAGCAGGCGGAGGTTGCAGTGAGCTGAGATCGAGTCATTGCACTCCAGGCTGGGCAACAGAGTGGCGAGACTCTATCTCAAAAAAAATAAATAAATAAAAAGTAAAAAAACAGAAGAGGAGAATTAGGGCAAGTGGCGATTCTTCCTGACCCACAGATGGGGACACTGAGGCTCAGTAAGACAAGGGGCTGACTCCACCACTCAAGGCCGAGGTGCGGGTTTAAGTGGCCGGGACTAGAATCTGGGTCCCCTTAGTGCCAGGCCTGTCCCTTCTCTCCTGCTTCTTGGCCCCTGGCCCTTGCACATTTGCAGTTTCAGAGCTCCTCTGTCCGGCATTCCCACACTACGCCAGCCCGGAGGTCCATTCCCAGCACCCTGCTGAACTTGAGTGCCTGTTTCCATAGGGACAAGAAGAAGACAGTCCTTTCTCTCTCTCCACCCCAAGCCAGCCACGGACACAGGCTATATTTGTCAACGGGAGGCCAGTGGGATCTGGAGATTCAGCTCAGGATGCTGGCCACTGCTCTGCAGAAATAGACAGGCACAGATCTCTCGTCACTCTGCCAGGGCCCCAGGCCAGCGGGGGTCGAGGAGACCAAGCCGGGAAGAGATTGTGCGGACTTGCTGGGCTGGCTGTGAGGTTCAGAGAAGGCTGTCACCCATGCCCCTGTTTCGGTGGGATTGTTCTGCAAGAAAAGATGGCCCTGTGTGTGACTTTCCGTGCGTTGCACGGGGAACAGGGAAGGCCTGTGTATGGTTGACATTTACAGTGAGAGCCAAGCAGGAAACTGTGACCACAGGGTAATTACAGCTCCCGGGGGGTGTGGCCCGGCAGGATTTGGGGAGTCAAATGACGCAGAGATAAACCGTGTGTCGAGTTTACTCACATCGTGCAGTGGGTATGCGGCCGCGTACACACCATTGGCCAGCAGGCTCGTGATGCCTTAAAAACAGAGGCAGAGAGAAGGTTATGGGGCAGGCAGGTCTCCGCTTCACATTTTAAAGTCACAGCGGTCACGGGGCCGTCTCAGCCACCAAAAGCTTCTCAAAGTGAAACGAACCTGACCACACAGAGCCCGGACACCTTTCTGGGATTTCTTCCCCAGGAATGACAGGGCGCAGCTGGGTTATTGATCTACCGGCTAGGAGATGACGAAACACATGCTCGATTGGCAGAATTAGGAAGACAGAGAAAACCCCAAGAGGCGGCTCCGTCTCAGAGGCAGGCGGTGTGAGCGGACCGGACCGTGGCCTCGCTCTGTTGCCCCCAAGCCTCCGATTCACCGGTTCCCCCCACCTGTCCGAGGGCAAGCCTGCAGATGGGGAAGGTGGATTGTAAGTGGTTAGAGAAGCTGAATCATGAGGAAATATACGGATGGAAAAATTGATGGTGTCAGAAAACACACATACAATTTGGAATTAGATTTTAGGTTGATTGGGAAAGCCGGAGGAGGCCCACACTTACCATACTTCCCACATTTCCGCCTTTTACTTAGAAGGGCGGAGTCCTTCTTTCTTCCCTCGCCTTGCCCTGTTTATACATTGGCTATTAGTGACGTGAAGGGCCGGAGAGGATCAGAGCCACATTTGGGGCAGCAGGCGCCGGTGGCCAGCAGTTCCGGCGGACTCACGGCCGTCCAGTGCTCCCGGAAGCGGTGGAATGCTGGTGAGGCCCCTTTTCAGGTGACCCCCAGGGCCTGCACTGGGCATGCTATAAAAACACCACACCTGTGTGTCCTAACAGGTGCGAATGCAGGCGTCCAGCCCAGGAGACTGCGAGAGAGGGTGGGACAGCCAGGGCCAAGTGTGGGGAAGGGGCTCCTGGAAATCTGATCTTGCTCCAAACACATCACGGGGGCCCCGCATGGGGGCGTTCCCATGGGACCCTGTGCTGCTCACGGAACCCTCCGCCTGGCTGACGAGGCCTCCTAAGCGTCAGGTTTTCACAGCAGCCTGGGCAACCCACCCTCTGAGACTCCACCTGCTAGCGCTGGGAAAATGACTCCAGAAATCTCATTGAAAATGAGCCATCTCTGTGGTCAGTGACCTGGAATAATCAGGGCACCTGAAGGATACTCAGAGGAAGGGGCTTCAGCCACACCTGTGAGTGAAAAGTTTGTCTGCAATAGAAAGTGGACCTGGGGCCTGATCCAGGCTCCTTGGGGCCTCCTTCCTGTTGCTGGGACGCTCCAAAGCTGGTGCTGCCTGCCGCAGGGCCTTTACACGCACTGCTCCTCTATCTGGAAGGCCTCCCTCAGCACAGTTCCTAAATCCCCTGCTCATCCTGCAGGACTAAGGGACACAGCCTGGGGGATGACGGGAATCCTCCCTACTTGAGGATGAATTTAGTGGCGGTGAACTCTCAGACAAGGTGCCACAGTGAAGCAGGGCTGAAGAGGAGGACCCACATCTATCTGCCCCGTCGCCAGGTGCAGGGAACCAGCCCTGCCACAAAACCGGTGGGAACACGGAGACCCTGTGTCCCCAGGGACCAGAGAGTCAGCCCGGACTGTGCAGCCCAAGGAATCCTGGACTTGTACTGCAAGCACACACGTTTCTACTGAAAGAAACACTGCAGGGACCCGGTGGGGAAACTGAAGTCCGAGACCCAGCCTGGGACCAAAAGCATGCCTCCTCCTTACCTCTAGTGACCTTTCCAAGGGTTTGCCCTGGCAGCGGTGACCTAGAGGAGCAATTTCAAAAACCCAAACTCCCGACGTTACCTTCCTTTCTGCCTGAGCTTGATGCACTCCAGAGGTCCTCAGTCCTCTGGACCCTGGATGGGACTCCTCCACATTCCCGTTGACTTAGGACATGGACTTAGAGATTTTAGGCCTGCCAGGGTATCCCTGTGAGTTACCACGGGCCACATGATTGGGGGCCAAGCAGCCACCAGAGGTGGTCGAGGGTTCATTTTCTGTCTCCTGGGCCTGACCCTGGGAATTCAAGTCCCGAGCCCGTGACTCCCACTGCTTTCCATTTTACTTCCACCATGGGAAGCCAAGGCAGCAAGACGGTCCCTCTTGTATGCACAGACTCCAGCTCTCACCAGACCTGTGTGTTCCCCTGGGAGCCCTGGCCTCGTCATTTTAGAGGCTTCTACCGAGTGCTGGATGCTACCCTATAGCGCGGCTCTCAGCAGGGCATAAAACGGCTCCAGAAGGAGGGGAGGAAAGGCTGGAAAAGGCTCTGCAATGTTTTGGCTTTCACAAACTGCCTGCAGCTGTGGGCAAGGGACCCACTGTGGTGGATGGTCCCCAGCTACAGAATTTAACTGGGAAGATTTCATATCTATGGCTTAAAGGGTTCTGTAAACGGGCAGCCAGGGAGTCTGGTCAGGATGGTTTTGTGGCAGCTTCAGCAAATAGGCTGTACCTGGTGGTGCCTGGTCAGGGCAAGTGCTTTCAGTAAGCCCTGGTGTGCCTTGAAGGGTCCAGAACAGCTGCACGGTGACCCCCACCCCAAACTCTGATTATTTCCCGCTGGACTGTGGGGGTCAAGAGAGGGCCCAGAACCCTTGGTCAGCCCTAGCACTTGTCTGTTGCCAGCCTGGATTTACCACCTCTGCCGGGAGAGCCTGAGCACACGCTACCTTTGTACTGAAACGTGCGGGGCCGTAAAACTGCACTCTAGGCTCCCAACCCAGCCCTCCAGCCTGAAACTGTCACACAGGCTTAAATCAAAACCCTCTTCAACACCCCAGGCCCGCTGCCCAACCTCCCACAGAGATGGCTCGGAGTGAGATTCCCACTTGGAAAGCAACGCTGATCTCAAGCCCCAAACACGTGCTTACCCATGCTGTACTTGGCTTTGGTACACGTCGTTCTCTTCAAGATCTCATAGACCTATTGCAGAGACAAGACGGAGGGTGAGCAGTTGCTTCAGGCACGTCCCTCCAGCAGAAACGGTCCATCTGCTGTGGTTGCAGCGGACCTGGTTACCCATGACGCCCTCCTTGAGCTGTTTTCCAAGGAAGGACAGTGGCCTTTATTCAGGGACCGTGGGCCCAGCTTGGGATTCTCAACAATGTCAGAGGCTTGAGGTCCTCAGGGAGAAATAGCTGCACCTGCAGGCCCCATCTTTCACTTCCCAACATGGGAGGCATGGCTGCTGACCCCCGCGAAGCAATGGAGGGCCCTCCTGGGCCTAGTGCTGGTGTCCTGAGTCACAGCTGGGCCCCGTACCTGGCCTGGTGGGTTGACAGTCCCCTCGTGCTGAGAGATGAGTTAGAACAGCACCGCTTAGGGACACAATCCTGAATGTTCTAGGACCCTGAGGGATGGGCGGGGGCAGGCCTTGGGATCCATTCCCCACGGCTGTGGCAGGAGATGGCCGCCATCGGGCTCTGGGCTCCCAGTGCCTGGGCCGAGCCCTGCTGCAGGGATCCCACCCCGGGTGCGTGCCCCTTGGCTAGTGAAATGTCTTGTTTGGTGGCCTCGGCAGCTCTGGCTCAGGAGTCCGTCTGCCTGGACCCGGGCGCCGGCTCTGCCCATTGCAGCTGTGAGAGTTTGGACCAATGCCATCGCCACCCCCTGCTTCAGTTTTTCTATGTGTAAACTGGGGTAAGAACGACTGGTCCTGCTGCACAGATGTGCATGTCAGAGCACACAGATCCTGCCTCCGGTCTCTCGGGCAAGGCCAGCGTCCTTCCAGGGCCCCCCAAGCCCAGGGGGTCGGAGCTCTTCCCCTTCACCTCCGTGGGACCCACTTCTGCAGCCGCAGGGCCTCTGCCCTGGTTGGTCCTTCTCCCAGAAACACGTGTCCCCTTTAGATCGGAATAGCTCCAGCGTCCCTCTAACGTCCTGGCCCTAAAGCCACCACCCTCCCGGTGGCTCTGTCTTCTAGCTCACCTTTTGCCTCCCCACCTGCCGGATTAGAAATGCGCTCAGCCCCTCTTTCCTCGAACCAGGCTTGGACACACAGCAGGTGCCCAACACATCCCTGCTAAGTGAAGGAAGGAATCGCCCACTCAGCTGCTCTCAATGGCTCCCTCCCCATCATCCCTCAGATCTAAGCGGTCCTGACCTTGCTGATTCTCCTGTAACCACCTCCTCCCTTCCATGCACAGCTGTGGCTCCCATTCATGACCACTGCCATGAGCCCTCCTCCACCAGTCATCTGGCCTCCTGCAGCTGGCCTCTGGTAGTGATCCTTCTAGAACAGATCTGACCACACCCTCAACTGTGCTCCACAACCTTCTATGGCTCCCCAGTGCTTACAGGCCAAAAGTCTAAGACCCAAGACAAGCACAGTGGGCCCATCACTATCAAGCACTGCTGGTCTCTGACTCCTACCCACTTGTACACTGGGCCACCCCAATGCCAGGACAGAGTGAACGGTATGGAGGAGAGGAGTGGGGAAGGGCTGTCACTCTTCCACACCTTTGCCTAGAACCTCAGCCAACCCTGCATGCTCTTGGATTTTGATGACTATTAGGCCTGACTAACCAAGGCCAACGCTATGAACTCTCAGTTTCTTTGGAGCACGTTGGCTGTTTCGAAACTGGCTTCCGGGGTCTCTGGGAGAAAGTGCCCTGGCCCAGATCTGCCTATCCCAGCAGTGGCTCAGAACCCCGTGCTGGGGTGACCTGCACCTCCCTGCTGCTGGCTGCCTTCCAGTCTCAGGTGGTGGCCATGACCATGAGGAGCAGTCGCCTGGACAAGGTCACCCCGGTTGCCTCCTCCCAGCCCTCCGTCTCTGCCCGGCCAGGCTGGGCTTTCTGGGCAAGGAAGAGAGAACACGGCAGCAGTTTGGCTGCCAGGTGCATTTCTTGTTTCGATAGAATTTGGGTCCTGAGCCAGGCACAGCCCCAGCTTGGCTGGTGGACAGGTTGGCGGCCGATGGATAAACACACAGCCAGCGCCTTGAGTAGGGCAGGGTGGCCTGGTCAGAATTCAAACCTCGGTTGGCTCCTCTGGAAAAGGCCTGGGAAGAGATTCTAACCCACATGCCTTCTCCTCCCCCACCCCCTCCCTCCTGCCTCCACCTCCCTGCTCCAAAAGCCCCCAATTGTGGCCTGATAGTCAGGCCCACACAACCCCACCACGAGGGGGTGAGGAGGCTCTGAGGCATGTGCTGGGAGCTGCAGACACCGGAACACCGACCTCTGAAATCGCTCCGGGGGACTGGCTTCCCTCCTGCTTTCCCAAGCTCCATGCTTACTCCCTTCCTCCGAGCTGCCCCAGCCTGGGGCACGGCCATCCCCTGGGCCCCTCGCTGCCCTCTCCCTTTCATTATTCTAATTATTTCTGTCACAGACAATTAGAGCCGGCTTCCACCGGGAGGAGTTTCACCAAAATGAAATTATCATCTGCTTCCCCAGGGCCACCTTGCCGGGAGCCGTTTCCAGGCGCCTGTGATACTCACAATCGTGCTCCGGGTTTTGCTGTCGAAAAAGGAATCCTTATCAGACAGGTCAAATCTGTGGAAATACGGGAAGGAAATAAGATACGGTTCAGTTCTCTAGGTTTCAAGGCCCTGGGAAACCACACTGTCCCCATTAGCGGTGACCCTGAAATGGAGGGAACTCTGTCTGCACAGCACGTATGACCCGTCCACCCCTGGGCCTTCGGGATGGTCTGTTTTACCGCCCCTGCTCCTGGGCGAGGCCTGAGACCCACACAGATGGGAAGTGACCTGAGAGGCAAATATGGTCAGACCCCCCAACCCCCATCCCCATCCCCCACAGCCCCCCACAGACCCCATCCCCACCCCCACCCCCATCCCCCACAGCCCCCCCCACAGACCCATCCCCCACCCCCCACAGCCCCCCACATACCCCATCCCCCACCCCCATCCCCCATCCCCCACCCCCATCCCCCACAGCCCCCACAGCCCCCACAGCCCCCCTGGAAGATCCCAGCTTCCTTTTGATGACATCTTCAGCAGGCAGTTTTTAAAGTCTCTGCTTCAACAAGGAGGGGGACAGGGCAGTATCACCACTACCATCAGACAGTTCCAACCTTGAAAACAATCTCCCTGGACTTCTAATGGTTTGGGTCCTGATGGGCAGCACAAGGATTGCCTGAGGCTTCCTGAGGGTGGAGGGGTATCTTGAACACACTCCCTGGTCTCCAAGGCACTTGGGGGAGAGCTGGGGAGGGCAGCTGGGCAGCTTCCATCTCCATGGGTCTGGAGGTGAGCCCAGCCCTGGCCAGGCAGCGGGGCTGACGGAGGTGGCTCAGGGCAGAGATGGGGAGGTGGGCAGGGATCCTGGAAGGAGGGCAGTTTCCTCTAGTGCCCCAAGCCCCCGTTCTGGAGCTGGAGGAGAGGGCTGGGCTTGGGGGTGCTTCCTTCCCTCTGGGGGAATGCCCTGTCCGCTCTAGGAATTAGGACCTGGTAAATGCATCCACTGATGCTCATGGCTCCACCCCTCCTACATTAACAAGCAAGGACCCCTGTGGGCCGGGGCACCTGTTCGTCCTCCCTGTTCACTCCTCCAGGCCCCCTGACCCCGTGAGGAACACTGTCTAGGAGCTCTCCTCCCCCTTAGAGCTTCCATCCAAAGTCCCTCTGGGTTCCCATGGCTCAAGCTTTCTATTCCCGCCTCTGCCCACGCTCCAGCTCTGCCAGTGAGGCCAGCAGAGGCCTTGCAGTCACTGCTGACCCAGGTGGCTACGCCCTACTGACCCTTGGGAACGGGGGAGGGGGTAAGGTTCCAGAATAGGCGTGGCTCTGCCAGGCAAGCCAGCTGGCGGTGAGTCCCTGGGGCCTCAGGCCTCCCGCTTGGGGATGCTTTTTAATTTCTGCCACAAGGAGTGAGACTTCCTCGGGTTCAAGGCTGCCTGGGCTGCAGGAGGCCTGGGTAACCAGACCTTGGGTGGGGGAGGGGTGGCTGGGGAGCGGGGAGGCATGTCCAGACCAGTGCTTTGGGGTCTTCACTCAGGCTGAAGAAGTTTTTCCTGTGTCATCAAGCAGGACAAGATGCTGTGGCCCCCTAACTCCTCAGATAACAGGGACCTTGGAAATCATTTCCACGGCCTCTTCTGGGTTCAGCAACCACAGAGCTCTTACAAGAATACGCTCTTCTTTGGGGAACAGAGAATCAACCCGCATTTCTCATGCTAGAGGGTTAAATCCCCACACACAGGACCCTCTGGGGAGCAGGATGGGGGTCCCCACTTACAGATGCTGCTTCTCTCGGGAGAAGGGATAGGAGAGTATCTTCATGGTCTGGGGTCTGTGGCCAGCCACTTTGGGCTGGATGGGCTCTGTGATTTTCTGGAGCACGGAGCTGATTTTTTTCAGGAGGCCGCGGGTCTCATTAATGTGGTACATCTGCAGACAAGACAAGGGACGGGGAGCTGTGTCACGCTGCTGGACCACGATCTGTGTCTGTCCTCAGATGGTCAGAGAACGATCCCACCCCATGCAATGGCACATCCTGCGAGCAGAGTGCCTGGGTGGGCCAGAATGTCCCCCACCCCCCGCCCATGCGGTGAAAGCCCGGGGTTTCGGGAGCGCCCAGCCAAAAGCACTGTTATAGTGCATTCCAGAGAATTTCCCCCCACACTTTACTTTTGCTTCACAAGAGGTAACCCAAGTGGTCTCTGAGGACGAGAGAAGCTGAAGGCTGATTTACTGCCTAGCACGCTTCGCCCTTCCTCCCGCCAAAGTAAACACTGACTCCACGCTAAGCTTCTGCGAATACACTGTCAAACTGCCTTTCAGATACAAAGTTTTCACAGATTAAAAAGAAAAATCCCAGGAAGCCAGAAAATGTAATTAAAATGAATCTGATAAACTGAGACACCACAGTCACAAAAGCACCAGGACCCCAAGAGTAAGTGTGTTTGCAGTTACGGTGAATTCGCAGGCGGAGAGGTGGGCTTCTCCGCCTGCACTGTCTCTTGGTGGGGTTTGCTCTGCGGTCTCTCAAGACCACCAGGGGCTGGGTCACATTCACCACGGTCAGGACCCCGGAGCTTGGGGCCCTTGCCACATCAAGCCTCTGTCCTCCCAGGAGTAGCCTTGAAGCCCGCTGGGCTTTTTAATAAAGCTCCGGGCCTCCAGGTAGGTAGGCTTCATGTGACCCAGGCAGGTATTCAAGTGACATCGAGACTTGACAATACATTTCGGAGCAGAAGCATCAACACCAACCTTCTTCGTCGGCATCTTCAGTTTCAGAAACTCCGCCTCTCTGCACAGCACATTCCAGGGGGCGTGGATCTTCACAAACCCAACTCCATGGATTTTAGTCTAGGTAGAGAAGGAAAGTTCTGGGTCAGGGTGGGTGGATCTGTGTGGAAACCCACCTTGACCTTCACATGTGGTGCAGCTCACCGAGCAGCCGCTGCGCACAGCTGCTCTCACTGTGGCCTCATTCCGGGCTGACGATACTTTGAGGCACTGCTAGAATCCCTTTTTTGCAGAAGGTGGGAGGGAGTGCAGGGGGTTACAGGGGCTCCCCCAGGTCACATGGGAACCTTTAAGAGCCAGGAGGGTCTAGAGGAGGGTCCCCAGGGGTATAGACTCCAAAGCACTGGGGAAGTTCTCAGGAGGGTTTAGCCGAGGGCCCCAAAGCAGCCCAGACCACAGAAGAAAACCTTTCAGGACGCAGAGCCCAGGTCCCCTGGCCTCCACCTGGGATCACTCAGGGACCTGTGAGTCCCTGAGCAGTGTTGAAGAGGGTCCCCTTCTGGGTCTTTTCCCGCTGTGGGTCAGGGCAACACCGTTGCCTGCTTCGGGTCCCTTGTATCTGCACTGACTTTATCCTAAAGAGAATGGGCAGCCAGGTGTAGGGACTCGAAGACAGGCCTGAGTCCAACTCCAGCTCCCTCCTGAAACGGCTGCAAGCTTGGCCAAGTCACCTCTCTCTGGTCCTGAATGACAACAGTGAGTAGCAGAGAGTCACCGATCGCTGGCTGTCGAGGATGTGGCATGAGCTAGGAGCTTCATGGGAGCCCACTCCATCAACCTTCACGGCAACTTGATGAGAAAGGCCCCCGTCACAGATGGGAACACTGAGGCTGGGGGAGATGGAGTCGCCACAGCCTCCAGTCCTGCTGCCAGCATAGTGGAGCTGTGTTCAAACACAGGCAGTGTTGCCCGGACTCCCCACTTCTTTTTTTTTTGAGACGGAGTTTTACTCTTACTGCTCAGGCTGGAGCGCAGTGCGATCTAGGCTCACCGCAACCTCTACCTCCCAGGTTGATTCTCTTGCTTCAGCCTCCTGAGTAGCTGGGATTACAGGCATGTGCCACCGTGCCTGGCTAATTTTTGTATTTTTGGTAGAGACGGGGGGCAAAACAGCGCTGTGCCCCCCTGAGCCAGAGCTGCCTCTGGGCAGTGGGGGCCTCCGTCCCCTATGGCTTGGGGGTCAGGCTGCAGCTTCCAGACTGAGGTCCCATCTGCCTCTCCTTTCCATAATTCTGAGACTTAAAGGAACGGACAGAAAGTCTTGGCAAAAATGGATGAGCCGGCGGGAGCAAGAGCGAGTGGCGGCGGGACCCCATTCATCTGCTCTGGGTGCAGAGTGACCAGCTGCAGGCTCGGGGACTGACCTTGCTTCTGGGCCCCCTTGCCGACGACAGGCTGAGTGTGTGACACAAGTACATAGGTTCATTGTAGCTTGTGGACAAAAAGCAAAAACTCATCCCCAAGTGACAATGAAGCCAAAGTCACTTGGGGATGAGTTTTTTTGTTTTTTTTAAATCATTTTTTGATTTTTTGAGACAGAGTCTCGCTCTGTCACCCAAGCTGGAGTGCAGTGGTGTCATCTCAGCTCACTGCAACCTCCACCTTCTGGGTTCAAGTGATTCTCCTGCCTCAGCCTCCTGGGTAGCTGGGATTACAGGCGCCCACCACCACACCTGGCTAATTTTTGTATTTTTAGTAGAGATGGGGTTTCAGTGTTGGCCAGGCTGGTCTCCAACTCCTGACCTCAGGCGATCCGCCTGCCTCGGGAAGAGTTTTAAGTAAACAAAATCTGAAATGGTTCAAGTAAATGCACCCAGCGAGAGCCTTGGTGGAAACCTGTAAACGTGACAGTCCCAGGGACCCAGGCGAGGCTTCCAGGTCCAGCAGAGAGCGTTAAAAAGGAGGAGCCCCAGCACCTCAGGTGACGCGCCGAGGAAGGGAGACACTCCTTGACGCCCCAGCTTCATCCCATGCTTCTTTCTGATCTGACCGGAAAGCAAATGGGTTTGGGGTGAGTCCTGTCTGGCCACTCCTCCCGAAGCCACCTGTGGTGTCTTATGCTAACGGTCAGGCCCACAGCTGCATCCACGAGGCCTGCCCTACGCCATCCTCTCCCCAGCACCACCGCTCAGGCCTCGTCTGTGCTGCCCTGCTGTCCACAGCAGGCTCAGGGCGGCCACTCCACATGTATTTACGGAAAGAATGAATGAAGAACAATCATACGGTAATAGCAACAGTCCTGTCGATGGAGGCTGCTGCATACCTGCCGTGGCTATCAATTTATTTAATCCTCACCGCAAGCCTGTGAGGCGGGTTCAGTCTTGTTCTCATTTCGCAGCTGGGGAAACTGAGGCCCTGAGGTGTGTGCCATGCTAACCATTGTGGGAGCCTCGTGTGGCTGCTGTAACATGTGACCCCAAAGTGGGTGGGTTAAAACTACAAAGGTTTATTCTCCTTCAGCGCTGGAGGCCTGAGGTCCACAAAGTGTCCCTAGGGCCGTGTTCCCTCTGAAGGCCCTAGGAGAGGATCCTTCCTACCTCTTCCAGCTTCTGGGGGCTCCTGGCGCTCCCTGGCTGTGGCCACGTCGCTCCAGCTGCTGGCTTCTTGGTGGCATGGCCTCCTCTCCTCACTGTGTCTGGAATCTCCCTCTGCCAGTCTCTGCTATTGGATTTATGGGCCACCCTAAATCCAGGATGATCTCATCCAGAAATGTTTAACTTCGTTCCCTCTGCAAAGACCCTTCTTCTAAACAAGGCCGCGTTTGCATGCTCCTGGCGCCTGTGGATCGGGGCCACCGCTCAGCCCCTTCTCCCTCCCTGAAGCTGCAGGTTGGGGTTCAGGGTGGTTGGTTTTGTGCAGGGGCCTGCCCCAGTGGTTAGGGGAGCAGAAGTGTGGACCCAGGAGCGCAGGCTTGAGGCTGCTTCAGAGAGACAGCAGGACCAGGCCACCCCAGGCACAGTGATTGGACAGTGTGGGGTGTGAAGACCCTTGTGGGGAGCCCAGGGCGGAAAGACATAAGGTGTGGGCTTGGGCTCCCTCTGAGAACTGACGATCTCAGCGTGAACTGGAGGAGGCAGCGCCAGGGGCTCCGTCAAGACGAGCCCAGACCCTTCTGCAGCCCGCGAGAGGCAGATTGAGTGGGCACTGTGCTTAGAGGTCTGGGACGGGGTGGCTTGGGCTGGAATCCTGCCCTGGCCCTGTGTGGTTTCCGCAAAGTGATTTAACTTCTCTGACCCTCCATGTCCTCATCACAAACTGGGCATTACAAGACCTGTTTCCCAGCAGGGGAGCATCTGGTGCTCTCAGCAGCCCTGGTCCAGCTGAGTCCCCGCCTGCGTAAGCATGGACTCCTTCGGCCAAGAAGCTTGAAGCTGCCTCCTCAGCGCTGGGGGGCCACGGAAGGCACTGAGGCTGGAGAGGTGGTGGTCTTCCATCCTCATGACCCACAGGAACAGTGCTGGCTCCATGGGGCACCTCTGAGTCACGAGCAAAGACAGCCCACGTGCAGGAGAGCCTGTCTTTTCCTGTTACAGGCACAGATTTATTTCTGGGCTCTGCTCACTCGCACGCAAAGACCCAAAATACATTCCTCTGAGTCCATGAAGATTTCTGCACGGTGGTCAAGGAACCGGTGCCTGCTGCTGGCCGCCCTGGGAAAACATGCACCCCTGTTTACGAGAGCAACGGGGTCCCTCCCCGGAAACATCTGGCAGGATTCGGGAAAGGGGTCATGGGACGAGTTCAGGGAAAAACACATGTGGGATGTTTTAAAGCATGGTGCCCAGCCTGACCACAGCCTGTCCCCAGCAGAAGGACACTGGGAGAGATAGCTGTATCCCCTTTGCCCCCAGTCAGCACTCTGAGGAGTTTTCTGCCCCAACTCTGGCCCCTCAAGCTGGGGTCTTTTTTTCTGAGACGGAGTTTTGCTCTTGTTGCCCAGGCTGGAGTGAAATGGTGTGATCTCAGTTTACCACAACCTCCACCTCCTGGATTCAAGCAATTCTCCTGCCTCGGCCTCTTGAGTAGCTGGGATTACAGGCACCTGCCACCATGCCTGGCTAATTTTGTATGTTTAGTAGAGACGGGTTTCTCCATGTTGGTCAGGCTAGTCCCGAACTCCTAACCTCAGATGATCCACCTGCCTTGGCCTCCCAAAGTGCTGGGATTACAGGCGTGAACCAGCATGCCCGGGCAAGCTGGGGTCTCTGAGATTCATGAGCCTACTGGGCTGAGAGCCACAGCTGTGGGGGTGGGGAGGCACCACCTGGCCAGACCACAGGGCTCTGTGAGGGGACAGAGTCAGGTCCCCCAAATAGCCCCCAGTCAGAGGGGGCAGAAGATGCTCACCTTGGTGCAGAGACTAACCACACGGACTAAGATCTCCCTCCGAGTGCAGCCCAAAAGAACTCTGACTTCCCTGGAATTCCTTCCGGCATTTTTGTTTCAGAAGGAAGAAGAAAATCACAAACAGGAAGGACAAGTGAGTCCCCCGTGGAGGATACACAGCGGACAGGTTTGCTGAGGGGTCCCTGCTGCAGTCTCTGTGGCCTGAGGGCCTAGACCCTCTGTCTGCACGGTGGCCCCAGGTGACTTCCATCACCCGACTGTGGCCACGCATGCGACTCCCTGCAACTGGAGTGTGGGCTCAAAATTGCCAGAAGATTTGAAAGTTTGCACCCCTAAAGATCAGACCTGGGTGGTTCTCGGGTCGCCCTTGGTTTCTTTCCTTACTCACCCTAGTCCTACAGGCTGCTCCATATTCTGGAGGGCACTGTTCACTGTGGACGTCCGACCCTTAATCAGTGGGTCAGGGTGCTGGAGGGCTGAAACCTGAGGGTCAGGGTGCTACTGAGAGAGGCCTCCCCAGGCAGCATCTCCTGCGTCGGGCAGGAATCACAGGTGTGTGCACTGCGGCCCAGGCTGCTGGGTCACTGGATGCAGGGGAAAGTGTAGGAGCCCTGTCATCAGTGGGGCTGACACCCAGAGGACCTCGAGCATCATAGAACACCTGGGCAAATCCCCATCTCTCTGTTCTCAGCATCCTCAATGACCAAGGAGGAGAACAGCCAGGCTGTGGGCCATGGTGCAGCCCCATCGGGAGGACACGGGCCTTTTCTAACCCTGTCTGTCCACGAGGACGTGGGGCTGCTGTGGTGTAACCTTCCTGCTGCCGGACTGGGGGCCAGACACCAGGAGCCTTGGTGGCTGCCCCAAGGGGGTCACATTCTCTGCCATAAATAGGCTTTTGGGGCACGTGATGCCCAGTGCCGCATCCCTGATCAGCCCTTCATGACCAGGCAACTTTTCAGCAGCCCTGGCATCTGCCACCTCTCTCCATTGGCACCAGTTTCCAGCACGGATAGGAGCTGGAACATTGGGTCTGGAGCCAGTTTTATGTGTTTAGCTGACTGACGTGTCCCTAGCACGGACAACAGCACTGGCCATCGAACAGGTGCTCAACGACAGCCACTGAGGAAGGGAGAAGGAAGAGGGAAGGCGCCCGACTCTACGAAGTGCCTACTGTGCACAGTCAAGGACGGCCCCGCCTTTCAGACTCCATCCACCTTCTCTCTGACCTTTTGGTAGCTGTTGGTGTGGCCACATCAGTAAATACGGATGAGGGGGTGGGGAAGGCCTGGAGCCCCTCGTCCCGGGCCCATGAGCAGTACACATGGAAGGGGATCTCAGCCTGACCTTGACCCTGCAAAGCTCACTCCTACCCTCCACCTGCACGGCTCCAGAGGGCACACGATGCTCTCAGTCCCTGGGCACGGGTCTGCGTGGCAGTTTCCCACGCTGCGGTTACTGCCGAGCACGTCCTTGCTGCACAGGAAGACCTGGCTCCCATGGCACGGACGCCGCTATGAAGTACAGTTGAGGGGCTGTCTCTGGAGCAGCGCACCCCACATCATCCTGACACGGTCTCCAGACTGGAGTCTCAGGCGAGCTGAGGACCCGAGGAATGCAGCTCCATGGGTGAATCCGGCGCCCTGCTCTTTCCTGAGCATGGGCAGGGACTGGGCTGTGGGCAACTTTTACCCCAGCCCTCGCCGCAGCGTCTGGCCCTAGGCCTGCTCGGTGATGTCTTGTTAAAGAAATACACGGTGGGTAAGTCAGCAGAAATACCGTTTCACATTCCTGCTTCTGCTGAAGGTGGTGGATGGCTCAGATCAACCCTCCCAGGGTGCACAGTAAAGAATGCTTCACAAGAGAAGAAACGAGAAACGGTCTGAAAAGCGGTCCCCAGTCTTTTTGGGAGCAGGGACTGGGGTCATGGAGGGCAATTTTTCCACAGGACGGTGCTGGGGTGGGCGATGCTGTCGCCCAGGCTGGATTGCAGTGGCGTGATCTTAGTTCACTGCAGCCTCCACCTCCTGGGTTCCAGCAATTCTCCTGCCTCAGCCTCCCAAGTAGCTGGGACTACAGACACATGCCACCAGGCCTGGCTAATTTTTCTATTTTTAGTAGAGATGGGGTTTCACCATATTGGCCAGGCTGGTGTTGAACTCCTGACTTCAGGTGATCTGCCTGCCTCAGCCTCCCTAGGTGCTGCGATTACAGGTGTGAGCCACCACGCCCAGCCGAAACTGTTCCACCTGGATCATCAGGCATTAGATTCTCACAAGGAGCGAGCACGTACTGTAGATCCCCCGAATGCGCCATTCCCAACAGGGTTTGTGCTCCCCTGAGAATCGAATGTCGCTGCTGATCTGGCAGGAGGCAGAGGTCGGGAGGGAATGCTCGCCCGCCACTCCTCTCCTGCCGTGTGGCCCGCTTCCTAAGAGACCACAAACCGACACGGGTGTCCAGCAGAGCAAGAGGAGAGAAAGGGAAGGAAAAGGAGGAGTGGAGCCCACCCTAAGAAGCTCTGGCCCCTACAGCCACAGCGCCTGCCAGGGCCTGGGTGCCTCGAACTGTGGCTTTGGTTGGAAAAACAGTCGTTTTTGTTGACTTTTTGATGCTAGCATGAGGTTTTTGTCCATTTTTTTCATGTATCTGTGTATAAGTGTGCCCGGCCTGTAATCCCAGCACTTTGGGAGGCCGAGGCGGGTGGATCACGAGGTCAACAGATCGAGACCATCCTGGTCAACATGGTGAAACCCCGTCTCTACTAAAAATTACAAAAAGTTAGCTGGGCACGGTGGCGCGTGCCTGTAATCCCAGCTACTCAGGAGGCTGAGGCAGGAGAATTGCCTGAACCCAGGGGGCGGAGGTTGCGGTGAGCCGAGATCGTGCCATTGCACTCCAGCCTGGGTAACAAGAGCGAAACTCCGTCTCAAAAAAAAAAAAAAAAATTGTTGTTTACTATGGAATTCATATTACATTTTGAGGTCAACAAAAGAATTTGTATTGCTTGATAAATATTAGCTTGTAAATTTAAAGTTTCTTTACTTCAATTAACTTAAAGTAATGGACCAATAAACCCATCAAAGATGCTTTCTTTAAAAAACAAAACAACAACTACAACAAAAACTGGCTTTGGCTCGAGGCAGATCCCGTCTACAACGCTGGAAACCTTTCTGGATGAGATCACCTTCATCCCAGGCTTTGGGAAACCCCACAGATAATACGAGGTCAAAGACCAGCAGACGAGAGAACTAGACCCGCCCCCACCAGGACAAGAGACAGCCCTGGGAGGAGAACCAGCCGAAGTGACCGAGGCAGAAATCAGCCCACTCAGCTTGGGATTAGGAAAGGATGAGCTGGGTAATAAATCAGCTGTGCTCACCTCGTTCAAAGATGTAAACCTCAAGATAGAAAAGCGCAAAGGACAGGAAACTATTAAAACATGACACGGCTGCCTTGGGAAAGAACCAAGTGGAACTCCTAGAAATAAAAGAGATCGTAAAAAGAACGAAAAACTCAACAGACATGTTGGGAAATGCTCAACCCCGCCAAAGACAGGGAGACGCAGGGGCTGGTGCAGGGCGCGGCTGGGGAGCGGCTCCGCTGGGGGTAAGGGGACCCTGATCTGCAGCATCGGCGGATTCCTGTGGTGTAAAGACCACACCGTGGCTGATCTCAAGCCAGCAACGGGTAACAGCCAACTTGCAGAACTGCAGAAGGACATGACCCGAGAACACCACAGGCCTGGACACAGATGAGGACCTCAGAACCGCAGCCAGAGTGGCAACGATTTCACCGCAGCGGCCGGGATGCCCCGGGGCAGAGCAGTGCAGTGATGGTCCTGGGGTCACTTTAAAAATATGAATTTAATAAAAGGTACAGAATTCACTTTATTCATTGTTTGAGCCAGAGTCTCACTCTGTCACCCAGGCTGGAGTACAGTGGTGTGATCTCGGCTCATTGCAACCTCCGCCTCTTGGGTTCAAGCAATTCTCCTGCCTCAGTCTCCTGATTAGCTAGGACTACAGGCACACTCCACCACACCTGGCTAATTTTTGTGTTTTTAGTATAGATGGTGTTTCGCCATGTTGGCTAGGCTGGTCTTGAACTCCTGACCTCAGGTGATCAACCTGCCTTGGTCTCCCAAAGTGCTGGGATTACAGGCGTGAGCCACTGCACCTGGCCCTGAATTCACTTTAAAATAAATATGTTTCCATGAAACCAAGACAAGCCTAAAGAAAATCAGGCAGTGGGCTGGGCACGGTGACTCACTCCTGTAATCCCAGCACTTTGGGAGGCTGAGGCAGGTAGATCACCTGAGGTCAGGAGTTCGAGACCAGCCAACCAACGTGGAGAAACCCCATCTCCACTAAAAATACAAAAACTAGCTGGGCGTGGTGGCACATGCCTGTAATCCCAGCCACTTGGGAGGATAAGGCAGGAGAATTGCTTGAACCCGGGAGGCAGAGATTGTGCCATTGCACTCCAATCTGGGCAACAAGAGCAAAAACTCCATCTCAAAAAAAAAAGAAAGAAAAAGAAAAAGAAAATCAGGCAGTGATAAAAAGTTGTCCTCAACTGAAGACTGGGGAGGCATAAAATCTTTAGGGGCCAAAGAAATCTGTAACAGTGGAATTAAGAGTGGAGAAATCGCTTCAGGACTAGACTGGAGGTCCTTACATCCCACTGTGCAAGGGGCGCATTCTTCCTTCCTGGGGACGGGGAACGGGGACTGTAAGCTTTAGGGCAAAGAGCCTGTGGATGAGGTCAGAGCCAGGTTCAAAGGCCAGAGGTGCCACTCTCAGGCCAGGATGGCATTTCTGCCCCACCTGCTCACGGTTCTGGTAGGAAGCCCGCACTGGGTGGGGAACTAACCAGTCTCATGAGCATGTTTATTGCTTTTATTTGTGCTGAGAAGCTGGGATTAGACCTGAGACTCCTCAAATTGTAGGTCCCACCCCTGATGCTAGAATCTATGAGGGTCTCTCCCCAGCCCTGCCAGTGCCCAGGACCTGCCAAGAGTAACCGCAGCCCCAGGACTGCCTCCCACACCAGCCCACATCCACAAGGCCCCCATGGGAAATGGGGACAAGTGGCTGCCTCTCCCTGTCCTGAGGCCAGGGCAACCTTGCCACCACCCTTCCTGGAGGCGGACAGGGGTGGGGTGTCCACAGGCAGGGAGACCCTTCTCTTCTGAGGGGCACTTGTGGTTCTCCTCTGGCGGAAGCAGGGCCAGACCCCGGGAGCTGTGAGGAGTGGGCTCCGTCCCAGGCCTGCGGTTGATGGGGGTTTACGGCCAGCACCGGCCAGCTCTGTCCCTGTGCAGGCTCCAGGATGAACTTTAACCGTCTCCACGAGGAAGGTCACACCATCACCTCCGTTTTACAGATGGGGACGCTGAGACCCAGAGAGGGGAAGCCACTTGCCCAGGGTTGCTCAGCCACGAAGTGGTTGATCTGAGTTCATGTCCATGTACTTGGCTCTCAGGGGGGCTGAGCCGGGTCTGAACCCACACTGGGAGCTCAGAGGCTGCGTCTCCACCCCCGCGCATCCAGCCCTGGGCTTTGTCTGAAAGCAGCAGCGCTTCTCCCATGGAGTCCGCCCTCACTTGCTTTTCAAAAGCAGCACCCGCGAAGATGGGGAAAGGATGCTGCAAGAGCGGCCCTGCCCGCCACGGGGCGCATGCGCACAGCCAGCGGCGAGCCAGCGGGGTGCAGGCTTGAGCCCTGGGCAGCGACATGAAAGCAAACAGACTTTCATAGGCTTCCAGTGTCCACGGCCTTCACAGGACCTACCAAAGCCTGGGTCAGGTTCAACATCAGGGCAATGGGGGACTCAGCCACCCCCCCAGCACACACAGCCAAGTTTTCAGTGTGTGGTGTTCTCCGCAGTGACCCCACAAACATAAATAACGTCCAGCAGGCTTTGAGGCTGGACTTCAAAAAGGCTAAGGGGTCTTAGTTGCGAGAAAACATGTTGGGACAAAACAATCTTCTTTCGTCCCTTTAATGAGAACCCTGGAAGCTAACCATGGCTGTCAAAGGGGCAGAGAGACAGGAGGAGGGAGACCAAAAGAGATGGAGAGACAGAGGGGGAGGGAGATGAAAAGAGATGGAGAGACAGAGGGGGAGGGAGATGAAAAGAGATGGAGAGACAGAGGGGGAGGGAGAGGGAAAGAGATGGAGAAACAGAGGGGGAGGGGGAGGGAAAGAGATGGAGAGACAGAGGGGGAGGGAGAGGAAAAGAGATGGAGAGGGATGGGGGAAGAAGAGGGAAAGAGATGGAGAGGGAGGAGGAGGGAGAGGGAAAGAGATGGAGAGACAGAGGGGGAGGGAGACGAAAAGAGATGGAGAGGGAGGGGGGAGGGAGAGGGAAAGAGATGGAGAGGGAGGGGGGAGGGAGAGGGAAAGAGATGGAGAGACAGAGGGGGAGGGAGAGGGAAAGAGATGGAGAGACAGGGGGAGGGAGAGGGAAAGAGATGGAGAGACAGAGGGGGAGGGAGAGGGAAAGAGATGGAGAGACAGAGGGGGAGGGAGAGGAAAAGAGATGGAGAGGGATGGGGAAGGAAGAGGGAAAGAGATGGAGAGGGAGGGGAGAGGAAGAGGGAAAGAGATGGAGAGGGAGGGGGGAGGGAGAGGGAAAGAGATGGAGAGACAGAGGGGGAGGGAGACGAAAAGAGATGGAGAGGGAGGGGGGAGGGAGAGGGAAAGAGATGGAGCGGGGGGGAGGGAGAGGGAAAGAGATGGAGAGACAGAGGGGGAGGGAGAGGGAAAGAGATGGAGAGACAGGGGGAGGGAGAGGGAAAGAGATGGAGAGACAGAGGGGGAGGGAGAGGGAAAGAGATGAAGAGACAGAGTGGGAGGGAGAGGAAAAGAGATGGAGAGGGATGGGGGAGGAAGAGGGAAAGAGATAAAGAGGGAGGGGAGAGGAAGAGGGAAAGAGATGGAGAGGGAGGAGGAGAGAGAGGGAAAGAGATGGAGAGGGAGGAGGAGGGAGAGGGAAAGAGATGGAGAGGGAAGAGGAGGGAGAGGGAAAGAGATGGAGAGGGAGGGGGGAGGGAGAATGAGAGACAGAGAGGAAGAGAGAGAGAGAAAGTGAGGGAGGGGTAGAGTGAAAAAGAGGGAGGTAGGAAGAAAGAGAGAGACACAGAGGGGAAGAAAGAGGAGAGAAGGGAGAGAGAGGGAGAAGAGACCGAGAGAAGGGAGAGAGACTTAGAGGGAGGAAAAGAGAAAGAAGGACAGAGACGGAGGGAGAGAGAGACAGAGAGACAGAGAGAAGTGAGAGAGAGACAGAGGCAGAGATGAAAAAGAGGCGAGGAGGAGAGATAAGACAGAGAGGGAGACAGAGAGAGAATAGGGGAGAGAGGGAGCGAGAGGGGAGAGATCCTGAAGCTCTGGCCCCTGCCTTGGAGCGCTTCTCTCTTCCTGCCCTTTCCTGCCCTTCGGAGCTGTCCTGGGACCTCTGAGCTCCTCCTGTAAACCCACATTGAAGGCCACCCTGTGATCTAAGCGCTCCTGCCTTCTTGACCCACCCCCAGGTCTCTCTGGGACATGGCTTCGCCCTCCGATGGCTATAGGCTCGCTGGAGTTGGCACAGGCTCCGGGTATCACACGGTGCACCAGGGCTTGTGTGGACGCTGGGGTCTTGCTCTGAGGAGGCCTCTCCCAGTTTGCGCCAAAGGCCCTTCCCACACTCCTCACACCTCAAAGCACGGTTTGAGCAGGACTGCGCCTCAGCCGCCCCAGGAGCTGGGTCCCCCAGATCAGCTGAGCCAGAGCCTGCATTTTGACAACGCTGGGGGTTCCTGTGTGCCTCCTGGACCCTGCAGCGAGGCAGACCAGGACAAGGCTGGAGCCTGTCACACTCTCTCAGACCATCCGGCCCACCCTGGCCCTCAGCCGTGACCCTGCCCCATGCTGCTACCCCCTGGCTCCAGCCTGCCCCATCCAAGGCAGCCCACTCCGGATGACCTGCCTCGTGCAGCATCTCAGCTACAGGAATGGGCTGAAAGGCGTCCCCTACAAAGACACTATCAAGTCCTATCTCCTGGGGCCTACCGATGTGAATCGCACTTGGAAACAGGGGCTTTGTAATGGAGTTCAGATAAAGGCGTAGGGGTTCGCCCTAAGGAGAGTGACTGGTGTCCTTACAAGAAGCGGACACACAGAGACACACAACAGAGGGCCGAGTGACCACAGAGGCTGACATCAAAGTGATGCAGCCACTAGCCAAGGACACCTGGAGACCCAGGAGCTGGGAGAGGCAGGAAGGGCCCTCCTCTGGAAGCTTCAGAGGGAGCACGGCCCTGCTGGCACGACAGCATCCATTTGTGTGATTTTAAGCCCCCAGCCTGTGGCCCTTTGCTATGGCAGGTGCAGGGCACGACATAGCTGTTACCGGGTCTCCAAAAACCGGTCCCATTGTGCAGTCAGCCAGGCCGGTCTTCCAGGTCGCCTTGAGATGTCTCGACACAATGAACCTCCCGACTCAGTGAGGATGCACACACGGGGGCTGGGGGCTGCTCACAGATGTGTGGGGCTTACAGCACACTTCATCCAGGAGCGACACAGACTGTCACTCCCACGGGCACTCCAGGAACTAAGGCCAGGTCACACCTGCACAGCCGGTGACCTCCGAGAGGCTGCCTGTCCTGGCCGCAGCGGACAGTCCTGGAGGTGGCTGGCACCCCCCAGGGGACCTGCTTGCTGATCTGTCCCTCTGTCTCTCCCTCCAGGTCCGCTTCCGCCTTCAGAGCGGGATTCTCAACTGGGGGCGGTTTTGCCCCCATGAACACTGGCAATGTGTGGGGACATTCCTGGTTTGTTTTTGTAACTCAGGGAGGGAGGTGGGTGGTGCCACTGGCCAGGTAGAGGCCGGGGACGCTGTTAAATATGACCTGCTTCAAAGCAACCAGTCTTCATTCAGGGGGAGGGTTTCATAGAGCGTGCGAGTATCTGACAGACTCTGCAGATCTTTCGCCCCAGGAAAGCTCACATAAGCCCTGAATTTTGCTTCCAGTTGGGTAAGATTGTGCAACTGGGCTCTCTTGGAGGCAATCTTGTTTCCAAAATTGCAAACCCTTTGCTCCTTGTAATCTGAGCACCCTCCGGGAAAGGTTCATTCCCAAGAGTGCCTCTCCCCGCTGAAATGAACACGGCTGCAGCTCTGTCTGCTAACCATGCTGGCAGGGGCCGGCACACACCTCAGACGCTGCAGGAACCCAAGCAACCTTTTAATAGATCTGGCTCTGCCCATCTCCAGGAGAGCAGGGAAGGCAACAGGCGGCCCAAACCGTGGCTCCTTCCAACAGCCCTGGGGGCTGGTGCAGCTCAGACGAGAGCTCCGGGGTTTCCAGGAAGCCCTCATAAAACAGTTTATGATCTGAGAGCCTCCAGCAGGGATGTGGGAACATCTCAACTTCAACTCTTTGAAAACTTGAATGAACGCATCTACCCTGCAATCGTGGTTTCATCTTTTTTTTTTTTTTTTTTTTGAGACGGAGTTTCACTCTTGTTACCCAGGCTGGAGTGCAACGGCGCAATCTCGGCTCACCACAACCTCCGCCTCCTGGGTTCAGGCAATTCTCCTGCCTCAGCCTCCCGAGTAGCTGGGATTACAGGCACGCGCCACCATGCCCAGCTCATTTTTGTATGTTTTTTAGTCGAGGCGGGGTTTCATCATGTTGACCAGGATGGTCTCGATCTCTTGACCTCCTGATCCACCTGCCTCAGCCTCCCAAAGTGCTGGGATTACGGGTATGAGCCACCGCGCCTGGCCTCGTGGTTTCTTCTTAAACATGGCCAGGCCAACTGCTGAAAAGCCTCTTAGTTCTCGAGCCAAATTACCAAGGAAATGTTGGGGTCATTTCACTGGTAAAAAGTAGATTATTTTGGTGACAGCAGCCAATGTCCTTATGTTTAGTTTTTTATTTCAAAGTCATGATAAAGAAGATGAAATGTTTAAAAAGATATTTATGAGATCCTATTTAACGAGAAAGGGCCTTTTCTGGCCCTAACTGCTGCTGTACTACACGATACAATATCAGCCAAGGACCTGCCGCACGACAGACTCTGAATTAAGCACTTTGCAAAGGTTACTTATGATCACTCAGTGATGCAGATACTCTTGCTATCTCCATTTTACAAATGGGGAAACTGAGGCCCAGCCTTTCCACCAGGATGAAGTGGGAAGTCTGGGATCTGGCATAAGTCAGTCAGAATGACCAGACCCCAGAAGGTTCTGTGGAGCGCAAGACCTCAGAGTTGTAGTCAGGAAGGAAGGGTGGGCTGGAGCGTCAGCCCCTTGGGAAACAGACGAGGCACAAGGACCACGGAGCTCAAAACCCAGCTCCCTCAGCGTCACCTCCCAGAGAGCGGCCTCGGCCCCCAAGCTTCCCTGGTCTCTTGTGCCCCTGACGGAGCCGATTCCTTCAGTTATAAGCTGACACGCTGAAACAAACCCTGTATCGTAGCTGTATTGTTCTGAAATCCACAGGACTGGCGGGAGGGACCAGGTGAAAACCCAGCAGGAATCGACAGCTCGCCTCTCTAAGACAAAGCTGGGCAGGACATGCTTCCCTTCCAAGTCCCTGTTCCCCAGCTGCTGCCCCCAAAGCCGGGGAGAAAGTCTCTGAATCCTTGTCGGGATCAAATTTTTGCTTCCTGAACGTCAAAATTTGGAAGGCCCCTGCCACAGCCTTGAAACTCCAAAGACACCCATCTGGGTGGCGGAACTCACAATCTCCTGCCGGGAGAAGGTGGAAGGAGACCCAGACAGATGCCCCAGGTTAAACAAGACCCCTTGACTCACTAGCTCAGGGCCCAGGGAGGCCCCACGGAGCACACTGGATCCTTTTCAGGGAAAGCAATATCTGCTTGTTGCAAAACACAGGTTCCCTAATTAAGCTGCTTTTTGGTCTAAATACACCAAGGACATTCTTATCACTGGACCAAAAGCATTTGTGACGTAAGGACACGGCGGTGCCTGTGGATGAAATATCAAACCAACGCCACCTTTCATTTTCGGCATTCACAGGTGGCGCCACGGCATCCTAACTTGCCGACGACTTTTTCTGCTTTCCATGTGTTTTGGAGACTTTGCTCATTCTCGGTTAATCTGCACCGTGATGGCTCTGCAGACTGGGGCCCTTCCCCCACTATTCATGGGAGGAAGGGCTCCCGTGCACAGAGAGGTTAAGATGTCAGCCGTGGAGCACACAGCAGCCCCAGAGCTGCTGAAGGAAGCACCGCTGTGCCAGGGCAGCTAAAGTCATTCTCTGCACACAGCCGCACCCTCGGCCTCACAGCAGCCGGGCACGCAAGGTGGGTGGACCCTTTTGTTATCTCTTGAAATCTTTCTCCTAGGAAGATTCACAGGCTTTGCTAGGGAACAGGCTGCAGAACACCATGTACAAGGCCACGGACTTCGGAGCACCAGGGACGCCCAGCGCTCAGCCAGACCCACCCCTCGCTCTACAGACGGGAAATTGATGCCCAGAGAGGGGCAGATGCCATCCAGGAAGACTCCCAGGAGAGCTTCGTCCTCCCTCCCCCTGATCGGGCAAATCTTCCCAGGAAAGGAGCTGACCAGAAGCAGGAAACGCTGTGACCCTAAGGTTGCGGCTTCGAAGGCCAGCCCCTCTCCCAGAGCAGCTGTGGCTGGAGGAGAGGTTCGGGGCGCCCCCAGTGCTGTTCAAAAGCAATTTCTACCCCACCTGAGCAAGAGCGGTGTTCACTCCCGAAGGAGGTATTCACTGCTCATCAGTCACCAGGGTGCCAAGCCACACTGCTCCCTCAGAAGACCTCCTCGTCTTCTGTAAGAACAGCTTAAAGCTAAAACAAGATACCAGCCTCACACCTTCTGATTATGAAAGCAGCCCCCCGGCTGCCCCCCACGCAGCCCAGCCCCACAAGCCAGCGCGCAGTGAGATAGTTACGTCCTCGTCCCGCTCCAGCTCCAGGCCGGCCTCCAGGAGGTTGCCCTCGTACTCCTCCCTGCGGAAACGCTTGTCGTCCTCGTGGTAGTCCATGGGGGGCTCGGCCGAGCCTGCGTCCAGCGGTGCCCCCTTGCCCGGCAGGGGGTGGTCCTGCTTGAGGCTGCGAGCCCCAAAGGGGGTGTCGCCGTGCTGCACCCTCCTGGCCAGGGTCCGGCTGCCCGAGGGCCTCTTGTGATGGTACACCAGGATGTAGTCCACCTTGCGCCGGCCGTCCCGGAAGTATAGGCCATACCTGCACTTGGCGTCAGGGTCCACAGACAGGGAGTTCAGCAGCTGCGGGCGGAAGAAAAGAGACGCCATTCACCATCGGGTGCTCCTGACGGGCCTTCGGAGGGCTCCGGCTCCCTGCCCCGCCTCACTCACTCAGTCACTCAGTCACTCACTCACCCATTCACTCACTCACTGAGTCACTCAGTCACTCACTCAGTCACTCACTTAGTCACTCAGTCAGTCACCCAGTAACTCACTCAGTCACTCACTCACCCATTCACTCACTCACTGAGTCACTCAGTCACTCACTCAGTAACTCACTTAGTCACTCAGTCAGTCACCCAGTAACTCACTCAGTCACTCACTCAGTCACCCAGTAACTCACTCAGTCACTCACTCAGTCACTTAGTCACTCAGTCACTCACTCGCTCAGTCCCTCCTCCCTCCCTCATTCATTCACTCTCACTCAGTCACTCACTCACTCACTCAGTTCCTTCTCCCTCCCTCCCTCCCTCACTCATTCACTCTCACTCACTCACTCAATCTCTCACTCAGTCACTCACCACTCACTCACTCAGTCACTCAGTCACTCAGTCACTCACTCACTCACTCAGTCACTCAGTCACTCACTCACTCACTCAGTCACTCACTCACCCATTCACTCACTCACTGAGTCACTCAGTCACTCACTCAGTAACTCACTTAGTCACTCAGTCAGTCACCCAGTAACTCACTCAGTCACTCACTCAGTCACCCAGTAACTCACTCAGTCACTCACTCAGTCACTTAGTCACTCAGTCACTCACTCGCTCAGTCCCTCCTCCCTCCCTCATTCATTCACTCTCACTCAGTCACTCACTCACTCAGTTCCTTCTCCCTCCCTCCCTCCCTCACTCATTCACTCTCACTCACTCACTCAATCTCTCACTCAGTCACTCACCACTCACTCACTCAGTCACTCAGTCACTCAGTCACTCACTCACTCACTCAGTCACTCAGTCACTCACTCACTCACTCAGTCACTCAGTCACTCACTCAGTCACTCACTCACTCACTCACTCACTCAGTCACTCACTCACTCAGTCACTCACTCACTCACTCAGTCACTCACTCACTCACTCACTCACTCAGTCACTCAGTCACTCACTCACTCACTCAGTCACTCACTCACTCACTCACTCAGTCACTCAGTCACTCACTCAGTCACTCACTCACTCACTCAGTCACTCACTCAGTCACTCACTCACTCACTCACTCACTCAGTCACTCACTCACCCACTCACTCACCCACCTACTCACTCACTCCCTCACTCACTCACTCTGTCACTCACTCACTCACTCACCCACCCACTCACCCACTCAGTCACTCACACACCCACTCACTCACACACTCACTCACCCACTCAGTCACTCACTCACTCACTCACTCAGTCACTCACTCAGTCACTCACTCACTCACTCAGTCACTCACTCAGTCACTCACTCAGTCACTCACTCACTCACTCAGTCACTCACTCACTCAGTCACTCACTCAGTCACTCACTCACTCAGTCACTCAGTCACTCACTCAGTCACTCACTCACTCACTAACTCAGTCACTCACTCACTCACTCACTAACTCAGTCACTCACTCACTCACTCAGTCACTCACTCACTCACTCAGTCACTCACTCAGTCACTCAGTCACTCAGTCACTCACTCAGTCACTCACTCACTCACTAACTCAGCCACTCAGTCACTCACTCACTCACTCACTCAGTCACTCAGTCACTCACTCACTAACTCAGTCACTCAGTCACTCACTCACTCAGTCACTCATTCACTCACTCACTCACTCACTCAGTCACTGACTCAATCACTCAGTCACTCACTCACTCACTCACACTCAGTCACTCACTCACCCACTCACTCACCCACCCACTCACCCACCTACTCACTCACTCCCTCACTCAGTCACTCACTCACCCACTCACTCTGTCACTCACCCACTCACTCACTCACTCACTCACACACTCACTCACTCACCCACTCAGTCACTCACTCACTCACTCACTCAGTCACTCACTCACTCAGTCACTCACTCACTCAGTCACTCACTCACTCACTCAGTCACTCACTCACTCAGTCACTCACTCACTCACTCACTCAGTCACTCACTCACTCACTCACTCAGTCACTCACTCACTCACTCACTCAGTCACTCACTCAGTCACTGACTCACTCAGTCACTCACTCACTCACTCACTCAGTCACTCACTCAGTCACTCACTCACTCACTCAGTCACTCACTCACCCACTCACTCACTCACCCACTCACTCACTCACCCACCCACTCACTCACCCACCTACTCACTCCCTCACTCACTCACCCACCCACTCACTCACTCACCCACCCACTCACTCACTCACCCACTCAGTCACTCACTCACCCACCCACTCTGTCACTCACCCACTCACTCACTCACTCACTCACCCACTCACTCACTCACTCACCCACTCACTCACTCACTCACCCACTCACTCACTCACTCACCCACCCACTCACTCACCCACTCAGTCACTCACTCACCTACTCACTCACCACTCACTCACTCACCCACCCACTCACTCACTCACCCATTCAGTCACTCACTCACCCACCCACTCACTCACTCACCCACTCAGTCACTCACTCACCTACTCACTCACCACTCACTCACCCACCCACTCACTCACTCACCCATTCAGTCACTCACTCACCCACCCACTCACTCACTCACCCACTCAGTCACTCACTCACTCACTCCTCACTCAGTCAGTTCCTCCTCAGTCACTCACTCACTCACCCACTCACTCATTCACTCCTAACTCCCTCATTCACTCACTGACTGACTCACTCACTTCTCACTCACTGACTCACTGACTCACTCCCTCACTCCTCACTCATTCACTCACGCAGTCATTCACTCAGTCACTAACTCAGTCACTCACTCATTCACTCACGCAGTCATTCACTCACTCAGTCACTCACTCACTCAGTCACTCACTCAGTCAGTCAGTCACTCAGTCAGTCACTCAGTCAGTCACTCACTCAGTCTCTCAGTCACTCAGTCGCTCACTCACTCATTCACTCAGTCACTCAGTCACTCAGTCACTCATTCAGTCACTCAGTCACTCAGTCACTCAGTCACTCAGTCACTCACTCAGTCTCTCAGTCACTCAGTTGCTCACTCACTCATTCACTCAGTCACTCACTCAGTCACTCACTCACTCACTCACTCACTGGTTCAACAAACACTTCCCAAGCCTCCTCCACAGGCCAGGCGCCATCCTAGGGCTGAGATACACCTGGGATCACAGCAGCAGACCCTGCCTTCAGGTAGCTGAACTTCGAGAAGGAGGTATTCACTGCTAATCATTCACCAGGGTGCCAAGCTGGGACCACATACTGGTCCCCCAGAAAACCTCCTGATCTACAGAACTAGAACAGACTGGGTGTCAGGAGCCTCCCTGGCTGCTGGCAAAAAGCTATGGTAAGCTGGGCAAGGTGGCTCATGCCTGTAGTCACAGCCCTTTGGGAGGCTGAGGTGGGCGGATCACAAGGTAAGGAGTTCGAGACCAGCCTGGCCTATGTGGTGAAATCCACACTTCTAAAAATACAAGAATTAGCTGGGAGTGGTGGCAGGCACCTGTAACCCCAGCTACTTGGGAGGCTGAGGCAGGAGAAATGCTTGAACTGAGAGGCAGAGGTTGCAGTGAGCCGAGGTCATGCCACTGCACTGCAGCCTGGGTGACAGAGTGAGACTCTATCAACAACAACAAAAGCTACGGTAGGGGGTGGTTAATGGGCACAAAAAAATGAGAGGAACTAAGACCTGATAAGACCTAGTATTTGGTAGTACAACGGGGAACTGTAATCAACAATAATTTAACTGTGCATGGGCAGATAACTAAATGAGCGTAACTGGATTCTTTGTGACACACAGGATAAATGCCTGAGGTGAGAGATACCCGATTTTCCATGGTGTGATCATTACTCACTGCACACCTGTACCGAGATGTACTCCACAAATATGTACACCCGCTGTGTGTCCACCAAAAATTAACAAGCGAACAAAAAGTCCCCCAGCAACATCAAAAGCTACGGCAAAAGCGACCAAGTGAATGAGGGTTCCCCGCACGCATGACGCAGAGCTGAGCTCAGGTTCTGTGAGTGCAAATGTCAATCTGACGGCCAGCATCAGGGGCAGTGCCACGTCAGGATGGCCGTCAGAGACTAACTAGTTGTGTGTCCAGAGGTGAGGCTTTCCTGTCTTAGTCTGGGCTCTCCCCCAACAGAGTCTGAGTAGAGCCAGGGGTGCCAGTGTTTTACTCGGGAGGTGATCTCAAGGTGCTAGAGGAGGGGAAGGGGAGGGAGGCTGGCAGAGATGAGGTAAGGAGCAGCCACTGCTTCCTGCAGCTGGGCTCCATCTTGCTGGGGACCTTTGGAGTGACCGTGAAGGGCACACCCCAGAGCCGGTACCCAGAGGGTGAGGAAGCGGGCAACCATTGACCTGCTCTGGCCCCTTCTTGGCTGGGGGTCACTCCTGGGGTGTTAATTCCCCTGCACTAATACCTTCCCCTCATGTGGCCTTCAGCAGAGCCTGCACGGGCGGACACCTTTGGGTGCAGAGGAGAGCGAGCCACTGGTGTGGATGGTCACTGCTGGGGGTGCCCTGGGGTGACCAAGGGGGCAGGGTTAGGACTCTTACAGGGCCTGTCTGCCTCAGTTTCCTTATTTGTGGGAGCCACAGGAGATAGCAATGTAGAGGGGTCGGTTTAAAACCCAGATACTCCCGCAGTGGCAACGTGGTGCAGCCCCTGCAAAAGCCAAGCCCGCGCTGCTGGGATTCCTGAGGGATTTTGCTGGTTGTCAAGACAGACAGGCCAATCAGAACAGTCCGCAGAGCTGCGCCTCATCCCTGGAGCTGGCCGCCTGGTTTCCACCCCAGGTTGCTGTGTCTATGCACGGATGCTCCCTATGGCACTGTCAGTCCCTGAGGGGCATCTTCTGAGGGGAGCACCTCCCTGATGGAGCGCAGGGACGGCGTGCTGCGCCAGGCAGGGCCCAAGCCCCCGTGGCCTTTGGACAGAGCCGTACTCACGCCTTGCTGGCCTGGCCGGTCTCCCCCCATGGTCAGCCGGATCCCCTGGGCAGCTTCCTGCTGCACCATGGCTCTAAGTGGCTGAGTGTTGGCCAGGAAAAGGAGCAGGCAGAATCCCTCATTCAAGGGGGTGGGCTGTATACAACCCAAAGTGCATCAGGGTACGCCCCCCACCAACCATCAGCACTGCGGTGGGGACAGAGGAGGGAAGGCCTCAAGTGGAGCTGTCCTCTTCAGTTGCAGGGGAAGCAGAGAGGAGGCTCTGGGCCGGGGCTGCTGGCTGGGGCCTGCCCCACCTTTCACAGGTGTTGATGGCAAGGGTCTAGACTCCTCCGCCTCTGGTTAGGGGACAGGTGGGGCCACGCCCCTGGCCCCTTGGCCTCTCTGGCTCTAGGGTGCCTCTCCTGAAAACAGCATTGCTCGCTGCCTGAGAGGCCGGTCAGCATCGGGTGCCGGCAGGAGGCTGGGACTAAGAACTGACTTCTCTTTACAGTAACACAGGGCCCCGCTGCTCTGCTGGCTTTCAGGAGGACCTGGAGGCAGTGTGAATGCCCCGCCCAGCTTGCCCCCTGTGACCAAGTCTGAGGGCTCTTAGGGGCCAGGACCACGCCCATGTAGACGGTTGGCTTGGGAGGGCTCAGGGGGCAGGGTGGCTCAGGGGGGAGGGCAGGCTTTTGAGGGCAGTGGGTTCCTGTGCCCAGCCCCGTGATGGACTGGGTTCATGGAAGACCCCAGTGTCACATGTGTGCAGCCAGCATGGGGGTGGGGGCCTGCACTCCTCCTGTGGGAGAAGCACGAAAGAGCTGTTTTGCTCAGTGTGCTGAGGAGGAAATGAGGCCCGGCAGGGCAGGAGAGCCCCAGGTTACAGAGCAGGAGGGATGCTGGGCTCTGCCTCAAGTCCCGTCTGCGTGCCCAGGATGCGGGTCCCCTTAGGAGCAATGACTCAGTGTGACGCTGTTTCTCGGCCTGGGTATGTCATCTCGCTGTGTCCCCAGAAGCTGACCCTCTGAGGGGAGCACTATAGTTAGGTCTCTTTGACCTGGAGGAAACTGAGGCTCCCGTGGGTGAGCTGCCCAGCTCAGGGGCCCTGAGTACCAGACTCCTGCTGGCTGATGCTAGTGCAGGGCTCTGCCTCTGGTGCTGAGGGGCACAGGGAGAGTGCAGCTAGCTAGCAGGCCTGGTTCTGTCCCAGCCTGGGCAGTGGTGAAGCAGGACTGGTACACACAGCAGGTAAGTACAGCCTAGTGGGGAGGTGTGGGTGACACCAGGCCACAGGTATGTCTGGGACAGTGTGGGGCAGCAGGTGAGGCTGGCCCAGGACAGGGCAGTGGCTTCGTGGCAGGCCCCGTAGTCAGCTAGACCTGGCTCTGTGTCCAGGCTTGGCCCCTCTCCAGCTGCAAGGCCTGGGGGAGGTTCTGGACACTCTGAGCCCCAGGGTGGGTTTCTGCAAAATGGGGAGTGGCTGGGAGGCTTCACTGAGGAGACGGTGCTCTCTGCTAAGCTCAGCACCGCACTGGCCAGAACATTCTGGGATGGACGCTCCATGTAATTCTGGGGCTAGGTGCCTGGGGGCCATCCCCTTCACCCCAAGTGCCACCCAATGGCAGACTTGCATTCCCCTCAACATCTCAGGGAGGTCAGACGAGGTCAGGGCCACAGGGAGCTGGTGACTAAAGGTGCTTTTCTCCCAGGACTGAGCATGCAAAGGAGCCAGACCAGAAGCTGCTCTGGGAAGATGCGAGCGATGAGCAGGGAATGAGCCAGTGCCCAACAGGTAAATGCGGGGTCTCCGGGGGTCGGAGGCACACCTGCCAGAGTCCCAGGTGTGCCCAAGGGCTTGGGCTGTTCTTCCTCATCTCCTCCCTGTACCTCTTTCCCCAGCCTCCTCTCCCCCTCCCCCAGGCCTTCCCCAGCCTCCTCTCCCCACCAGGCCTTCCCAAGCCTCCTCTCCCCCGACAGGCCTTCCCCAGCCTCCTCTCCCCCCACGCCGCCCCAGCATTCCCCAGCCTCCTCTCCCACCGCCCTGCCCCACCTTCCCCAGCCTCCTCTCCCTCCAAGGCCTTCCCCAGCCTCCTCTCCCTCCAAGGCCTTCCCCAGTCTCCTCTCCCCCGACCAGGCCTTCCCCAGCCTCCTCTCCCCCAACCAGGCCTTCCCCAGCCTCCTCTCCCCCCACCAGGCCTTCCCCAGCCTCCTCTCTCCCCCACCCCAGGTCTTCCCCAGCCTCCTCTCCCCCAACCAGGCCTTCCCCAGCCTCCTCTCCCCCCACCAGGCCTTCCCCAGCCTCCTCTCTCCCCCGCCCCAGGCCTTCCCCAGCCTCCTCTGCCCCAACCAGGCCTTCCCCAGCCTCCTCTCCCCCCACCAGGCCTTCCCCAGCCTCCTCTCTCCCCCGCCCCAGGCCTTCCCCAGCCTCCTCTCCCCCAACCAGGCCTTCCCCAGCCTCCTCTTCCCCCACCAGGCCTTCCCTAGCCTCCTCTCTCCCCCGCCCCAGGCCTTCCCCAGCCTCCTCTCACCCCGCCCTGCCCTGGCCTTCCCCAGCCCTTCCTCCTTGCCTTTGATACACTCTCTCCACACACCCTTTATGGCCTTCTCAGCCTTTTGTAATCTGACCTGGTTTTCAGGGCACAGAGCAAATCCCACATCCTCTGGGATCTGAAGGTGGCCAGCCCCTCTGGCTTCTGCAGGTCTCTGTGTGCTGGGACTGCCTCTGAGCCGTCTACCCACAAGCTCTTAACTGGCAAATCAGCCCCAACGCGGATAGCAGGACCCCAGAGGCCTGGCCAGGGACTGTGCAGAGATGTGTCAGAACGGAGCTCCAAGCTGACCTCCACACACAGGACTCAGAAGCTGGTGGGGGCCCCATAAACGCCCTGGTTGGCAGTGGTAATGGTGATAGCAAACAAATCCTTAGAGAAAGGGCGGAAATTCATGGGGATCCCTTCAAGCCAGAGAGCAGGGAAAGTACACTAAGGAGTGGCCCAAAACTCTCTATCAAGGTGAAACAGGAAAGGTTACCAGGTTCACTATGAACCCCACCATCTGTCCGATGGGGTCTCATCAAGGGATGCGCCCACCCTCAGGGGCCTGACAGTCTTCGGGAGAACAGAAGCGCCACCTAACTGCCCTGCACAGTGGGGGAGACAGCATGGGGCCCGATCAAGAGTGGGCATCCTCCCACCTGCATTCAAAGAGCAGCCCTGCCGCTCAGCAGTTGCGCCACCCAGGGCACCCAGCTTCATGCTGTCGTCTCTCCGTATCCCTAAGACCTCCCTCATGTAATCTGACCGCCCTCACGGAGGTGCTGGAAGGACGAAACCTGTTACCGTGTGTTGCAAAGCACCTGCAGCAGGGCCTAGCATCGAGGAAACCTTCAACACAGGTTTACTCTAACTTGGAATTGAGACACAGGCACAAATAAAGAACTGGGGGAGGACAGGGGAAAAACAATCTTGTGGCCAGAGTGGACCACAAGTGAAAGATGGTAGCAGTGCCAAATCCAGACTTTAAAAAGTTACAGAAGGAGCTGGATGTGATGCTGGGACCAGCAGGAGGCAGCACCAAGCACAGGTGTGGCAGTCCCAGGGCCTGACTCTGTCACTGACTTGTGTGACCTTGGCTAAGCTGCTTTGTCTGTTTAGGTCTTAGTTTTGGAAAGTGTGGGCGCTCTCCCGTCTAAAGGGCTGGGAGGGCCCCAGGGTCTGGAGAGCAATCCTGAGCTGGGCTTAGAGGGAGCTGGGAGGTGAATGCACAGCAAGGACCGGTGCGGTTGCCACGGTGGCGTGTGACTCTGTGGTGCCCTTCCACGAAGCAGCGGAGAGGGGGGCCTTTCTTGTGTAGAATGGGACAAAAAGGCAAAGATGTAATTGCAGTGGGAGGGGTGTGGGTGAGACTTCACACGTAACTTCCCAATCTGAAGGCCTGGGAAAGCCTCAGAACATCTAGGTTTCTGTATTCTTAAGAAGGGGGCAAGCGACCCCTTGGTGCACCTTTGCTCAGGGAAGTGGTTTCTTCCTCGTCTTTTCTTTTTGGATGAAGTCTCACTCAGTTGCCCAGGAATGCAGTGGTGTGATCTTGGCTTACTGCAACCTTTACCTTCTGGGTTCAAGCAATTCTTGTGCCTCAGCCTCCCCAGTAGCTGGGACTACAGGCACACACCACCATGCCTAGTTAATGTTTGTAATTTTAGTAGAGATGGGGTTTCACCATTGGCCAGGCTGGTCTTGAACTTCTGATCTCAGGTGCTCCAGCTGCCTCGGCCTCCCAAAGTGCAGGGATTGGAGGTGTGGGCCATGGGCCCAGCCCTCTTATTCATCTTTTTGATGGATGGCACTGAATGTGTGGTTGCTGAATGAATGAATGAATGTGGGCATGTGTGAATGAACAGCAGAGGCTGGGTCTCGTATACTGTGACTGGCTGTGGTCATCAGATACAAGGATACAGAAGCTGAGACCCAGCCAGGCCAGCAACTTAAGCACTGCAACTCCCCAACTCAGAGCCTCAGTTTCCTCATCTGTGAGACGCCGACAAAGCCACCTGGACTTAGGTCACAGGATCCTTGAAGGGATAAAATGTGAAGGACGATCTGCTGGGTGTGGTGGCTCCCACCTGTAATCCCAGCACTTTGGGAGGCCGAGGCAGGCAGATCACGAGGTCAGGAGACTGAGACTGTCCTGGCCAACATGGTGACACCCCATCTCTACTAAAAAAACAAAAAATGAGCCGGGCGTTGTGGCGTGCGCCTGTAATCCCAACTACTCAGGAGGTTGTGGCAGGGGAGTCGCTTGAACCTGGAAGGTGGAGATTGCAGTGAGCCAGCTGGTGACAGAACAAGACTTCATCTCAAAAAAAAAAAAAAGTGATGGACGATCTGAAGGTATTTTGAGGACTCCCTCCTGCATAACTGGGGGAGGTGCTCCTGGAAGGTGCTCCCCAAGGAAGATAGGAAGACGGTGGAAGGAAATACTTCTCTGAGGCCACATGGGACAAAGTGAAGGACGAAGGTTCCCTTCACAGCAGGAGTGTCTTGGAAGCCCTGTCCCAGGCACCAGGAGCGGTGAGAGGGCAGCCTATATCTGCTGCATACCTGCCTCTATGAACTCCTTCCTCAAACTCCAAGGAAAGGACAGAGTGGGGGAGGGAATCCTACAGCCACACCTTTAACGCTGTACTGGGACTCCAGGCATTGGGTTATTCAGCTTTTCTCTGGAGCTGGTGCTCCCGGAACTGAATTCATATCCATACGAAATGTCTTGATCACTCAAGGGAATCTACACAGTTCACTTTCTCTGAAAATGGGCTAAATGCAATCAGTGACCGGTGAAATTTCTTTTGCTTTTGAGACTCTTCCAATTATAGTTAAGAAGGGAACACAGTTTTGAACTTCACTTGCCTTTCAAAACACTTTTAAAATCAGATCGCTACGTGTCAGTGTGTGAGTCTGGGGCGTGCTGCATAATCTAGAAGCAGATCATCCCCAACGGCAGATAAGCCACGAAGTACCGGCAGACACCGGCAAATCAGGCACCTCTGGAGTGTCTGGGCTTGTTCGGGGCAGGCAGATCCCAGGCCACTGACACCCACCAGATTCAAGGAAGAAAGCAGAAACACTCAAATATCAACACAAAGAAACAAACGAATCGCATCCAAGCTGGTCTCTGGATTTCACGTCATTTCTTCTTACATCTCACTGAACAGAAACAATGAAGTGATTTCCGCCCCGGAGCCTGGGAATGACAGGCAAGAGCCACAGGCTGGGAACCCCAGCCTGAATTGGATGAACTTATTCTGTGGTTGACTTATGCATGTATGAGTTGCACGCCTGAGAACGGGGTAGGGACTTTTGAAATGCAGCCCATGCCCTCCGGCCCTCATGTGTACAGAGCCGCCTCCGCCGAGTGACTCAGGGTAATGACTGATCAACTTTTGTGGGCCTGAGTTGTGCCGGGGATGCCCTGGGAGGCTGTCCCTGCCATGCTGCCTGCCCTGCACCCTCAGGCCCCCGCTCCAGGGCTGCAGCCTCCAGCCTGTCTGGCCTTCCACCAGCAGATGCTGCTCCCAGGCTCTGCCTCCTGCAGTGCACGCCTCTGATTTCGCCTTCCAAGCTCACAAAAGTATGGGCCATGGAAGTGCTGTGTGCAGCCTAAGAGCTGATGGTCTCAGCTGGGCCCAGCGGCCTCTTTGCAGACTTTGTGTCCTTCACCTGGGTCTGGATGAGCAACAGGTCCTGGAACAAAAACTCCAGAAACCGGGGGCTCTTCATTAAAGGCTCCATTTCTTAGTGAACGTTCAATTCGCCAGCAAGTCCTGTCCAGGTCACCCCCAGAGCATCCATTTCTCCACCACCCTGGCCACACTACTTCCCCCAGCTCCTGGCTGGCATCCCCATTGTCCTGCTTTTGCATCTTTGAATATGCAATGTCTTTGAAAGACTCAGTCCCCACCCATCATGGGTAGAATTAGGGCCTTCTACAGAACATCTATTCTTCAGGCAGGCTTTCTGCAACTCCCTGGTCTGTGTCCTGGGCCCTTCCTAACTGTCCTCCCAGCTGGTGGGTGACTTGGAGCTGGTCACCTGCCCCTCTGGGCCTCAGTTTCCTTACTTGTAATAATAGTACCTACCTCACAGGTTGTGAGAGTTGAATGAGCACAGCAGGGACCCAGCCCTATGGAGTTGTCCCTGTCACTGCCCTTGGTAACAGGTAATGTTCACATGGATAACGGGTAACGTTCCATCACCATTTGTTAAGTAAGCTCCAGATGGGTGGAGCCTTCCTTGTAGCATTCTCTGAGGGTACCCAGGGGCCAACATATCCTGGCACATGGCTTTGATTCAATGGCAATCCCTGAACTCCTACGGCCAGTCCTGAGTCATAGGTAGACCCCTCTCCAGAGACACCTTTGCCCAGTGCTCCTGGCAGCTCTGTGCAATCTCAGTTCCTAAAAAGACCCCCCCCTCAGGCCAACCCCCTCCACTATGACCCGAGGGGTGCAAGGCCTGACTGACCAAGGCCAGAGTCCCTGCTGTCACTGGAACAGAGATCCAAAGCCGGAGATTTGTCCCTGCTTTATTCCCCGACTCTCTGTGTGCCCCAGGGACTAGGGGGACAGCCCTGGTCTGTGCCCATCCTGCTGGAAGCCGCAGTGCTGGGCGGGACACCCAGGGAGGGGCCTTGATGGGGCCGCAGGGGAAGGAGGGAGAAAGGAGATTCTGTCCTTAAGTCCCACAAAGTGCTGTTGAGAGCTCCTCTCTCCCCAGGAGGACCAAGCCAGTCCCAGCCCTGTCCTATCCTCTTCCGGCAAACTTTGTCCCTCAAGCCAAACCCTTCCTGGGAAAATTCTGCCCCCCTCCCTAAAATGTAGGGAATCCCTAGACTTCTGGGTCTGGCCCTAGAGAGGGTGGTGGGGATATTGGGGACCTCAGGATGGGGTCCCCAACTTACATGACTGGCTTCCTACCAGTGCCCCCACCTGAACCAGGACTGGACGCCCAGGGGAGACAGGGAGGACGGTAGAAAGCAATCTCCAATGATTGGTATGCCAGTGCCAGTACCAGGCCAAGCCCCCTGGGCACAATGTGCATTTCTGGCAAGTGGGGACCCTGAGCTCTGGCCTGGAGGGTGGTGAAGCAGTGGGGCCTGGCAGCTACCATCATTCTGGAGTGGCGACCAACTTGGCCTTCACGCAAGACCCCCACCATCATCACTGACCCAACGGGCACCCCTGGCAGAGAGCCAGGAAGGGAAGGTCCCATCCAGGGCTCCAGCAGTGAGGTTTTGGTTGGGGTCTGAGCTCCAGCCCTGGGCGAGACGTCTTTGGGGACTCAGAGCTCCAGAGCCAGGCAATGCCTGGGGGCCCGGCATTGCGTTGGGCCGAGTGGGCGCCTCGCTCCAAACGCGCAGAGCGCAGGCTGGGCGCACGCACTCGACCGTGGCCGGCGAGCCCTTCCCGGGACGCACGTGTGCGGGTGGGCGCCGGGAACCCGGCGCAGAGGGTGCGGCCCGCGCCCCGGGGTCCCGGGAGGCCCTGCCGCCGCCGCCGGCTTCCCGCCCTCGCCGCGGCGCAGGTGCGCGGCCCTCCCGCCCGGGTCGCGGCCGCCCGCACTCACCGTGCCCTCGGACGGCAGGTATCCGATGTCCTCGATGGCGCAGATGTTGATGATGTGGACGCTGCGGTCCTCGGCCGGGAGCGTCGAGTACTTCTCGTTGACCCTCATCGTGGCCGCCTGTGCGCGGGGACCGCCGGGCGGCGCGCCCTCCCCATCCACGGCCCCGGCGGCCTCTGCGGGCGGAGACGGCAGCGTTCGCGGCGCGCTCGCAGGGGGGCCGGGCCTCCCCGCGCCCAGGCCCGCCGGGGACGTGGCCGCCTCCCGCTCCGCCCGCCGCCCTTGCCCGCCTGCCCGGCCCGCGCGCTCCGTGCGGGGTGCGCCTGAGCCTCCGGGGCCGATCGCGCCGCCGCCCGGCTGCGGGTCCCGCGCCTGGTCGGGAACTTGGACGCCCGCCGGCCGGCCTTTGCCTTCAAGATATAAGCGCTCTCCGCCCGCCTATGGCAGGGGCGGTGGCCGCGCGGGTCAGATTTTCCGTAGAAATTTAAACACAGGAAGAAAAAAGATTCCATTCCTGCGGGCCCCTCCGAGTTTTATTTTTATCCGGGGAAAGTGCCCCTTTGGATTTTCTTTTTTGAGGGTTTTCATACCAGGTATGAAACGGGAGGACTTTCAATAAAGTCCCCGAGTTGCAGGCGCTTCTGTGGCGGGGCACCTCCGCCTCCGGGGGAGTGAAGCTTCTGAGATTGGAGTCTGGAATGTTCTCCCTGCCCCTTTCCCTCCACCCTGGCAAACTCCTGCTGTCACTCACCGCTCACCTCCTCCAGGGAGCTCGCCTGGTTCCTGCCGGCCCGGCCCCCCCCAACCAGCTGCCCGTGCTCCTGGGGGAGGCTTTCCTGGGGCTGTCGTCTCTCTGGAGCCCACCGATGTTACCGGTGCCCCCACCTCCCATTTACGGAGCGCTTAGTGTTCTGTGCCCAGGCGCGTGCAGCCTCCCTGATGCAGGGCATGGGTGTGTATCATCTCATTTAACCCTGAGCCCGCAAGTTTGGAACGCGGGTCCTCATTTTGCAGAGGACACCCAGGCTTAGGAATGCCAAGGAACGGCCCCCATCCTCTGAGGTAGGGTGGGGCTCCTGCAGAGAGCTGTCCCCACTGTAGGGCAGGGTGTCCTGCTTTCTGGAGGGGGGGACGGTGGCTTTGATCGCTCACCCCTGGCCCCAGCAGGGGTCTGGCACACAGCTGATCTTCAAGTTTTCTTCTCCTAAGGAGAGTAAGGCAGGTCCCCAGGGGACAGCCACACTCTGGTTAAGTCCCAGGGGCCATGCTGGCAACCACATCCACTGGAAATAAAGTCTCCCTCTGCCTCTCACAATCCTGTGAGTTCTTCATGGTGTGCATCAGATAGTACCTCTGGCAGGAAGTCCTCCGGGATTCTCCCTGACTGCCCCCTTCCCACCCAAATACATGGACCTTCCTCTCTGCCCAAAGAACCTGCCTGAACCTCAACTAGCACTTCATTTATTCCGCCTCATTTTACAGTGGGTTGTCTACCAGGTTCATACAGCTGATGCTCAATAATTGCTTATTACATGGTCATTTGGGAACATTCAAGGTCTACAGAAGTGATTAGGAAGTTGTCTTTCAAGTCATGAGGTCATCAGCATGCCATGACTCCAAGCGTGGAACCTGGAGTTAGCTAGGATGGGGATGGGGAGAGCGGGTGGGGGCTCGCTCCACTCTGGCACCTTCCAGCACTGTGACCTTGTGCCAGCCTCCTCAGAGCCTCCACCTTCTCATGGGAGTCTTGAGCGTGCCTGAAGCTGCCGGGCTCGGCAATGGCCACCGCTGCCACTTCTACTGCCATCTTGTCATATCTCCCCTTTTCTGGTGTCTCAGTGAGACCCCCCGCCCCCCTTCAGGCACAAGTCTGTGACTTCCCTGAACTTGCGGTGGTGCAGGAAGGCTATTTGGTATTTGGTTCTCAGGCTGGTGGTGCCAACAGGCGCAGAGTGGCCCTAAAGGACCCTTCATCTGCACCTTGGACAGTGAGAGAGGGTTTGGAAGAGGGCCCCAGGCTGGCCAAATCCACACCAGAAACAGTCCTCCATGGCCTCTGCTCCTAAGAGTTCAAGTGTCCAGCGCTGGGAAGAATTCCACACAAACATACAGAGGATTATGTAACTCTGTCTGCTTATCCTTGTTGGTAAACAACCAGCCTTGCGTAACCCTAATGTGCTGTCTTCCCAAATCTACGTTCGAGTGGCAAAGGACCTGCCAGAGCTCCACGAGGTGCAGTTTGCAGAAAAACAAAGAGTAAAATATACTTGACCAAATCTGATACACTGGCATTCCCAAGGGTTTAGGAAGTGACACTTCTGGCCTGAGAGGGCTCTGGGCTTGGGGGCTGCGGGGTGGGGGCCATCTCCTAGGCAGGATGGCCCCACCTTCTCCCCAGACAGCACCCCTTGTGGCTTTACTCAAACAGCGTTGAAGCTCTGGTTTCTGTGATTTATGCTGTAGCCAGGCTCAAGGCATCTGCTTGCCTGTAAAACTCCACTTCCTTGGCTGTTTCCAGTATGTTTCCTTTTTTTCTCTCTAGGATCCCTGCATTCTAATTCCTCTCACCCCTTTCCCAAGTCTTCTGAGGTGGACGGTGTAGACACGCACAGCAAGGGCAGAGGAAATGCAGCGTGGCCTCTGCACAGCAAGGGCCAGAGAGGATCAGCTCTGCCCCCAGGCCTCTCCTGGCCTTCCCCCGGGGTTCATGGGTCTAGGGATTTCAGGGACTGACACAAAGTAAAAGCAATCATCCCTAAAACTGGAACAAGAAAAGAGAATTCCTGTGAGTGGCGACATCTCCCAAGTCAGGACGAGTTTATGGGGTGCCTTTTGTTCCACAGGTGGTCCACTTCTCTAGTTCCCTGCCCCCGTCTGTGTCCTATGGGCCACTTTGCTGGGAATCTCTCTCCCCCTAGTCACTAATCGCTTACACGTGGGGCCACTCCATAAACAGTTGTGTTCATTTTTCTTTTTCTTTTCGTCTCAGTGATTTTCATCACTAAAAACCCACAGGGACAAATTTTTTGGGCAGGACTAATTCCCTGCTCATGAATTAGTACAAACCTGGTCTAATTCGTCCAGATGGTACATTTTGTTATGGGGAGATCTGGGCTTCCCAGCTGGCCTGTGTGGCCCTTCAGTGTCATTTGATGGCATGCGCCAACTCATACAGGTGTCTTTGCTGACATTTAATAGTCACCGGGGGTGTAAGTGGCAAATGACAAGGAGTGGAGGCCAACAAGCTGTCAGGAGGGTGGCCTCCTGGTAAGAGGCTGTGCTGGGGTGCCCTTTCCAACTCGATTTTATTTCCATCCCGTTGGCATCGCCGACAGGGAAGAACATCTCTGAGCACTGGCTGAGCTGTCTGCGACTCCATGGGAAGTTGGGCAAACCGAATTTTACAAAGGGAGGCAGAATGAGGTGCCCCAAATCGTGGAGATGCAGGGACTGGTTGCCAAAACCACAGACTGGAAACCCATTAACCACCCACACAGCCTTGGCATGCCTCGATTTCCTTTTTTGTAAAGTGAGGCATGACATCTCTCCCTTTGGACGGTGGGTGAGGGCCACGGTGAGTCCAGGCCAGGGAGGCAAAGACCTCTTCTTCTTCTTCTTCTTTTTTTTTTTTTTTTCCTGAGATGGAGTCTCACTCTGTCGCCAGGCTGGAGTGCAGTGGTGCAATCTCGGCTCACTGCAACCTCCACCTTCCAGTTCAAGCGATTCTCCTGCCTCAGCCTCCCAAGTAGCTGGGACTACAGGCCTCTTCTAATACAGGAGCTCTACAGCAGAGGTGTCCGGACTGTGGATGTGTGGAGCCTGATCCTTTTCTGTGGTAAGGGCTGTCCGTGCAATGTACGACATTTTGCAGCCACCCTGGTGACCTCTACCCACCCATGAGATGCCAGCAGCACCTTCTGCCTCTAACCCCAGTGTGACAACCAAAAATGTTTCTTGTTGTTGTAAAATGTCCTCTGGGGACAAAACCAGCCCCAGCTGAACACCACTGCTCTCAGGCTTCTCTGAGGCCCTTACCTGCCTTCTCACCTGGACCTGGGGGCCAGATTCATCAGCCCCCGTTTCACAGGTGCGCACACCCGGAGAGGTGACACACTTGGCTTTCATTCTAGGTCTCCTGACCTCCACCCGCCGAACCAGAGCTTGCTCCACGCATTCAATCCACATCCAGAATTCGGGAGGTGGCACAAAGGAGACTGGGTTTCTTTTTACAAAATGGAAATACCCGGGTGCCCAGGCTGCTCTCCGCTGGTGGAGGTGCTGGTACCCTTACAGCCTGGGTGCACTGAGCCTGCTCTGCCCCTCAGTCGGCCCAGTACAAATCTCTGCATTCGGAGGGTTCTAATAAGTGCTGTTGACTCATGAACAGCCCAGGGGAGGGAAAGCAGCATGGAAGCAGTGAGCAGTCATGACTCAGGGCCATTGTGAGGCCAGCGGCCACCCATCCCGCTCCCACACCAGCCCCACGCTGCTGGGCAACCGGAGTAGGGCAGAAACAGAGGCCAAACAGGTAAATGATGTCACCTCCCAAAAGCAGCTTGGGCTGTAATTACCCCCGGGGAAGATGAGCCTGGGGAATTTACCACCGAGATACGGCGGGCGGGAGACTGGCCACGGTCTTTTCCTTCCCTGGAATGGTGTCAACGCCCAAGCAGAGGCCGGCCAACCGCAGCCTGGGCTCCGAAAGTGCCAGCCAAATCTCTGACACGCGGCCAAAGCATGAAGTTCTGTTGGGGGGGATTTTTTTCCCCCCCAACAGAATCCACGGGCATCCTGTTTCCATAGGAGGGTTTTCAGATTCTTAATGTGTTTTGTGAACACAAGACCTGCCCTCTGAGAATCCCAAGAGCTTTAAAGCACACCCGGGGCAGCTGAGACCCCGGCCAGGCCACCTCCTACTGGAAGCCTTTCCGGTTGAGCTCAGATGGCTGCTCCTCTCTGCTCCTTCCACCCGTGGCTCCAGCCACTCAGGTTCCCTTCTGCCCACCATCTTCCATTTTTCGGGCTTCATTTCTGCACTCTTTACTCTCCTTCCCATCCTTGGCACACTATAGATTTTCCCCGTTTATGTTTATTTAACGAGAAGCCGTGCAGTGCTTACTATGAGCCAGCACTGTGCTAAGCTCTTTACAAATGTTAAGTCGCGTTCTTAGGGTGATTATAGCCATCTGCAAGTGCGTTCACACAGGCGCACACTCCTGGATCCTTTATTGGGAGGTGTGGAGAGAAGTGTAGACAAAATCTTAAACAGCTGCCTCCTCCCCAGTGACTCTGCAGGAGGCACAGCCTTCCTCTCCAGGATGATGGGTGCATTGGCATCAGACACCCTGCCGGGGGGACAGGGGCCATCTCCCAGCAACAGGACAGCACCTGCCCACCCTGACAAAGAGCCTCTAGCTGCCCACCACTGCTTCAGTTCTTCTTTCTGGGGTTTGAAAGAGTAAAAGCTCCAGATTGCTGTCAGTTTCCTTTCGCCAGCTTACTTCCTGAGAACGAGGAACTTCCGCCTCGCAGAAGCGCTGGCCTCAGTCTGAGCTTGTGCCACTCCAGAGGGACGAGGATGACCTTTGCGGCTTCCTCTGAGCCCCTGCCCCCGACTGTATTTTCTCCCCAGACACAGAGCTTCTGATAGTGAAGGACAGGTCCTGGTCCTCCTGGCCTCTAGTCCAAGGGGCTGAAGGTGACTTAAGGCCCCAAGGCAGAGGAGCTGGGACTTGAGTTGGCACCCTTGCACTGTTGAGGGCACATGAACCCCACGAGAGCTGCTCTCTGCAACAGACTCACCCCTGCGCCTTCCACGGGGTGTATGCTGGGTGTGAGCGCACCAAACCTGCATCACTGCCTCGGTGTCAGTGACCCACCCACGCCACCGATTTTCGTATAGACCCGTCTCTAAGGCCTGAGATGGAGCTAACATTACAGTCACAGGCAGCAGCAAGCATCTCACTCTGGAGTGAATCCTCTGGGTCCTCATCAGAACTTCTCTTCCCCAAAGCCAAGGAAGCCACAGCTCCTGGTCTCACCTGTCCCACCAGCTAAAAATGGCCTTTTATACTTTTTTTTTTTTTAATTATTTTCTTGAGATGGAGGCTTATTCTTTTGCCGAGGCTGGAGTGCATTGGCGCAATCTTGGCTCACTGCAACCTCTGCCTCCAGGGTTCAAGCAATTCTCCTGCCCGAACCTCCCAAGTAGCTGGGATTACAGGCACCCACCAAGGCGAATTTTTGTATTATTAGTATAGACAACGTTTCCCCAGGTTGGCCAGGCTGGTCTTGAACTCCTGACCTCAGGTGATCCGCTCGCCTTGGCCTCCCAAAGTGCTGGGATATCAGGGGTGAGCTACCTTGCCTGGCCTTGTTCACTCATTCTTTTCTATCCCTACCTCCTCTAACCCCTTCCCGACTTCGTATTTCTCTGTGGAGTCTGCTAATCCCTGTCTGTGGAGGAAGTAGCTTCATCATCTTGTTTTCCCGTCCGCCTCCCCTCACCCTCCTTGGCTAGAATGGCGGCTCCAGGCGATTTTGTCATGATTTGATGGCTCATTTTCATGCCTGAAAATGACGTGAGCCACAGGGACCTACAAGAATGCGCAGAATTGAGCCAGTTATTCAACAGAGTCGGGCCCCAAGGCGCGCTGACTCTTAAAACATAAGAAGGGTCTTCTGTAAGATCTTGCAAAAACAAAAACAAGACAAGTGAAACAAACAAACGAAAAAGACGTAAGGAGGGGAGGAGGGGAGAGCGTGAGACACACGCCTCGGAGACACACGCCTCGGAGACAGACGGCCGCCGCCTGTCTTTGCAGAATGCATTAATGGCCAACAGCGAATTAACTCGGTCATTTCAATCCCTTTGCTTATGTAGACAAAACCCAAAGGTCCGTGTCCTACAGAGAATGCGCACTTGCACGCATTCACACACGCCAACTCATCCCAAAGGGTTAAAAATGGACCCGACGGGGACCTCCTCCCCAAAGGCACACATAATCAGTGGTTCCCTTGTCCATCTAAAAGCCCTTCCTGAATACAGACATCTAAGATCTGTAAGCTCATCACAGCCCACATCCTCCGAGACACGTGGTTCCATAGAGCCCAGGGGCCCCACGGCTGTCTGCCCTGCCTCTCACACAGACCATCGTTTTCCAAAAGCTATTCCTGAGACTCAGCATCCCAGCCTTTTAAACATGAACAATGACGGCTGGAATCAGGTTTTCTGGAAAAATCAGGTGCCCCTGTCCGCCCTTAAGCTCACCACAGCCCAGATCCTCAGGTCACACAGATCTCAGCTCTTTGTATGCTCGGCTTAAGCACCTCGAGATGTTCCTGGCCATCCGCTCCCCCACTCCTGTTTCCTTCTGGTTTGACGGAGAAGCCTTTCCTCCAGCCTCAGGGGGACCCTTTCAAAGCCACAGGTTCCTTCTGGATCTCTCTGCAGAATGCACTCCCCGGGTTCCTTCAAGCCACATTTCAGAAGAGAAAGCCGACCCTCTCCTTGGTTAGGGAGGACGCTGGGGCTCCCAATTCTTTCCAAAAGGAAAACAGGGTAAAAGAAAAGAACTCTCAGCTCATGCTCGTCTGTGAGTGGATTCAATGTCCTGTTCGATAAAGCGGGGGGGGGGGGGCTGTGAAGGGGAACATTCTGCCACCTAGGGGGTCCTGAGGCAGGAAGCCTGGCCTTCATAGATGCACCTAAGAAAAGACACGGGCCCGGCCCCCCACCCCCAGGCCCTCGGAGCTGGATGAGTCTACAGCAGCCGGTGACATTGGGGACCAGCTTGCGGAGAGCATGGTGACACCCTTCCTTCCCTACTGCTGCCTGTCATGGTCTTGTTTACCTTGGGGACCAAAGAAAGAGGGACTGTTTTTCCTTAAATGACCAAAGGGACACCCCTTACCCGCCTTCCACTTCAGAACAGCTGGAGGAGTGGGCTGGGGAAAGAGTCGGGGGTGTGCCAGGGAGAGAGCCCCTTATCAGGGAGCAGACAGGCCAACGCCCTCCTCCCGGGAGTTCACTGTATTCTCTTTGGCTGGACTTCAGTTCCCTGGGTGCTGTGACCCTCCCTCCTGCCCTGCTCTCACATCTCCGAGGCTTCTGCTAAGAAACCACCTTTCCAGGGTCTTCCCTGGCCCTGCTCCCAGCCCCTTCCTCTGCTTCCCCACATCTGTTATCTGACAGCATATTCTCCCTGCACCAGGAAAGCAGAGACCTTTGCTTTTGCTCTCTGTATTCTCAGGACCTAGCAAGCCTGGCACACAGTAGGCATGCAAAATGTCTTTTGGAAGGATGAGCCCCTGCGTGAATGGACACCATGTCCTTCATCCATGTCCACAGATTCTAGCACCGCCTAGCAGAGCACAATAGAGTTTATCCACGGGTCAATGTCTTCGCGCTCAAACAACCCCCGCGTGGATAATCGCTTCTTAACAGGAGGCTGTGGAATCTTCACAAACAGGTTCTCCCCAGGGGCAAGGATGGAGTTGCTGTCTTAACATTTTCCAGCTGGCGGGGCTGCCGGGGAACACTGCTGAGGCCACTGCCACCCATCACAAAAGTCCCATTGAGAGCTGGGCCTTCTCCAACACGAGTGTTCTGTCCGGAGTACAAGGTGGGCTGGACCTTTCTGGCAGGAGCATGCCCCCTTCACAGGGGCAATCAGTGTATTCATGAAGGTCCTACTACGTGTTGAGCTGTGAGTCCAGGGCACAGACCCACAGGTGTGGGGCTGACAGTCGTCCAGGAAGTCAGAAAAATGACAGCCACAGAAAAGTGTGGAAGGACCAGGGAAGGAAAGGTCACGGCCAGTGCCGGAAGGATTTGCAGAGGGAGTGGCTTCTCAGCTGAACCCAAAAAGGTCGCTGGGAACTAGGAAGATGAAGAGGAGGGGTCGAGCGCCCCAAGCCAGGGTTGGGGGTGGGGACGCCAAGGGACAGGAAGGCTGGGAAGGGCCTCGGGGCTGCCGGTGCCTCCACCGGGTGCCTGCGAGCACCTCCTCCAGGGTGCCAGGCACTGGGCAAGAAGCAGCCAGCAAAGCAGGCCTGACTCCTTGTCCTCTTGGAGTTGCCAACCAGCGAGGGGCAGGCAGACCATCAACAAAACAAGCGGGTGACATGGCACGTGGGTGCTCGGAGGCGGTTAGGTCCCACAGGGCAGATGGGTTCGATGTGGCTGGAAGGTGGGGACAGCAGTTTGTCGTGGTGGCCAGTACAGAGCTTGTTCTGTGAGGGGCCCTTCACTGCTCGGCTACATGCGACTACTCAGTGTAAGGAAACTTTGGGAAGACTCAGACAACCAGCCTCCATTTTTATGCAAATAAAAGGATTTTTGGTCACATGAGTTAGGAAAACAGCAGTGCCCATCATGACCCCTGGACCCCGGACAAAGTGCCTCTCCATTGGGGGGGTTGCTTTTTCAAGTTTGTTTTTGGCCCCTTTGCACGGGCCTGGGAGTGGCGACAGGCACTGCCTCGGCTGGACTCAGCATCCATGAGTCCAGCCAGCAGCATCTGGGCCGGGCAGAGTGTCCCTCCCAGGGCTCACTGGTCTGTGACTGTAGTCAGGTTGCACCAGGGCCGACTCCGGGGTGCTTTGCTCCACCGTGGAGTTAGAGCGATGGGTTAGCTGCATCCCTGTCGTTGAAGGGGATCTAATCTCCACTGGAGACCAGGTGTCTCTCCTGTGCCATCATTCAGGGAGGCCAAAGTCAGGGCTGCCACCCACCCCCAACCAAGTCACCAAGGAGAGGAGGACCCCATGTACCCTTGACACATAGAAAGCGCTCGGCAAATGTCTCTGGAGGGAATTGTCCCAGGAGACTGTTGGGCATGGCTGGTTCATCCATCAGAATGGAACTTTCTAGACACTGATGAGGGGTGCCAGGCACAGGCCTCTTCCCTCCCCGTCCCTGTAGCCCTGCAGGGTATCTTTGGACCAGTCACGTGGGCTCTGGGGCCCCCGTTTCCAACTCAGTCCTAATAAGAAGACAAGCTGTCGGGATGTTGAGAGTGGGCCCAAAACACCGAGCATGGGGTCCCTTGGGAATGCAAGCTCAGGGCCAGGGACCTCGGTGCCCACGAGGGCAGCTTGGTGTCTGGCCCTCTGCTCAAAACACCCAGCATGGGGTCCCTTGGGAATGCAAGCTCAGGGCCAGGGACCTCGGTGCCCACGAGGGCAGCTTGGTGTCTGGCCCTCTGCTCAAAACACCCGGCATGGGGTCCCTTGGGAATGCAAGCTCAGGGCCAGGGACCTCGGTGCCCAGGAGGGCAGCTTGGTGTCTGGTCCTCTGCTCATAACCGCTGTTTATTATCACAGTGGTCACAGATTCACCCATCTGCTCCAGTGACCTCCGAGCCTGTCACTCATTCATTCACACAACGGGCATTCATTCATTCATTCATTCACTCATTCGTTCAGCAAACTCTTCTATGTCCCAGACAGAGCTGGGGCTGGGTCATGGGAGAAACAGTGCAAACAGGTCCCTGCTCCACTCCCGTGGAGCTTACCTTCCAGCGGGACCAGCAAAACCGGAAGCCGGAAAGGCGAGCAGATGCACACTTGGCAATATTAGATGGTGGGGACTGCTACGGAGGCTGGAAGAGGAAGGGGGACGGCGGGCTAGCGAATGTGAGGGACAGCATGTGGGTGGCCATGGAAAGCCCTTCTGGGGAAGTGACTTCTGAGCAGATGTCTTCTTCCCGGGAGCCAGCCCTGAGAAAATCTGGGGTAGAACATGACAAGCAGTGGCACAGCCAGGTGAAGGCCGTGAGGCTGGGAAGAGTTGTGTTCTGGGGCAAGTGCTGAGGTCAGCCAGGCTGGGGCACCCTCCCCTGGAGGGTGATGGTGGGGGGCAAGGGCAGAGAGGAAGTGGGGAGGGTCAGGCCTGTAGGGCTTTCAGGTCAGGAAGGAACTGGGATCTTCTGCTGGGCAGAGGATCTGGAAAGGCAGCCCCCACAGGGGACCGATGCCATCTGAGCTGTGAGATCACGATGGTCCCTGGGCTGCCCCTGCGTTCCGCGAGCTGGGGGTAGGGCCCAGGAACCACATTTTAGCCAGGGCCCCCAGGTATCTGGTCTGGCACAGCCCTGACAATATGCAAACCTCCTCTGGTGATGGCTGAATCCAGGAGACCCCTACCCCTAGGATGGAAACCTCGCCACCTCTGGAGGCAGCCGATGACTCTTGGGGTAGCCCCACCCTGCCCAAAGGTAATGTGCTTCACAGAGCCAGCCCCAGCCCTAGACTTGGAGCCACACAGGATTGCTCCTTTTCACAAGGAAAAAAAAAAAAATCAGAGCTACAGAGTCAGCGGTCTTAGAAAGCTCCCTGCATTCTCGCCTTGCCCAGCCAAGCAGCCTCAGTTTCCCCGATCCCTGCACCTGGCTGGGCTCCAAGTCACACTCAACCACATATTTTTAAAGTCCTTTGTCCCAGACTATGAATGACACGCAAACTGATTGAGGACTGGGGGTGGCAGCTTGTGTGTGTGACTGCTTGGGCTCTGGAGGGTCCTTCTAAGGTCAGCTCCCCACCCCCACCCTTTTCCCGTAATGGCCCCAAAGGTCTGTAACGCAGCCCTAGGCTTTAAATCTGCCAGCGAGACTCAGAGAGCAAATAGCCCAAGAAAAGACAGACTATGGATCCAATTCATAGGAAAGTATGAATGACTTTCTTCTCCCAGGTAACTCTGACAGTGAGCAGGGCGATCAGCATCAGGCCCACAGACAGCGAGGGAGGGAAGGAGTGAGTGGAGGAAGAGAAGAACCTCCATGGCAAGGGGAAAGGGAAGAGGGAAGAGGCGTGGGGGGAGGGGGACAAGGAAAACCTTTATTTCCTGCTCCTCTGGCCCGGAATGAGCCAGCTCCTCCCTACCCACTGCCCCCAACAGGGAGGTCAGCACGCTAGGGAGGGGCCAGCGTGTGTCTGATCCCGGAGGCAATATTAAAGTTGCCCTCAGTCCAGGGTGTCCATCTGAAGCACTGGGGCAAAAACAGAACTGAGAACAAAGAGAACCAGGTTGAGACCACGGAGGCACACAGGGACGTTTCTCAGCTGCACGTCTGCCCTTTGGAGACTCCTCCCTGCCTGCCTGTGTTGCTGGGGTCCTAGACCCCCACCGGGAGGGCGAGGGGGAGTGAAGGAGAGACCTGGGGCTGTTCCCGGAGAATGTGCTCGAGAGCCAGGGGCTGGCGGAGAGGCCAGTGGCTTCCAGATGGCCCTGCCCCTGCAGGCCAGGGCTGCAACCGCTGAGCATGATAAAGGGAGCCTGAGGGGACCAGGGTGAGCTCCGCCTGATGTTCCATGAGCTTCCTCCCCTCCCTCACATCAATCCCCCAGGGCAGCGAGAGAGGGCAGCTGTGCCCAGCCACAGAAACAGCCTCTGTGCCTTGGGAAAAAATGATGTTGGCGGGTTGTACCTCATTCACACTCATGAATCTACTCCAGAAGTCTGAAGACATTTTTCCCCAGGTACAGAAGAAAGAGGAACCAAAGAAAATAAGGGAAGGGCAGGAAAAAGAAGAAAAAGAAAAAGAAAAGTGAGAACAAGGGAAAGAGAGAGCAAGATCCAGAGGCAGGGAAGACGCGTCTGAGGTGGGGGCGGGCCTGTGCTCTGTGGGTCTGAGGCACGTTCCTTCATGTCACGTGTTGGTGCTGGTGGTGACCTGATTTTGACTCATCCAAGAAAATGATCAAAAGAGGGAAACAAAGACTAGATAGGACCAGGTCTTATTTCTCCAGAGCAAAGGGGGTTCTGAAGAGCTGGGTTCACGGGATTTGGAGTCACCATCTTCGGAGGATTGCAGGGGTCCTCTTAGGAGCTTGGCATTTTCTCTAACACGTGTAATGAGGCACCAAGAAAGTCATGGGTGAGGTACTTAGGGACCGCGTGGCCTCCTGGCAAAGGGCAATGTGGTAAGGCAGGCATTCACATTAATTTAAGCTCATCTCCAGAGAGGCAAAAATCGCTCAGCTAACATGCATGCTCCTGCTGGGAGGTCACTGGTTCCCACCCCACTGTGAGGGGATTGGGATGTTTCTGATGAGATGACAGGTCTGTTCCCGAGGAGCTGGAATTCTCCCTCATCTTGCCCCTCTCTACCACTATCCCATTCTTTTCCCCCTTCCCTGCCTTCATTCATTCAACAAACATAGTAGACACATTCTGGTCGGTGGCGATTTCCTGCCCCAGGAAGTCCAGTGTCTCGTCCAGTCATTACAGAGTCTTAGTTAGGTAGTCGCTGCCTCACCCACGGAGCTACCAAATATCCAGGTCCTAGGACTTCACACTCAGAGACAACGTTCAACAGTCCCTCGTGGGTTCAGAGGACCGGTAGGTTTGGCCCCCCCACCCAGCCTCATGGAGGACAGACGTGAATGTAGGTGACCGCGATGCCAGAAGCCCCTTTCTGAGACAGGCAGGAAAATGCAGGGCAGGAGACGCTGGGCCAAGTTCCAAAGGGAAAGCAGCTCCCGAGCCCTCCCCAGCTCACCCCAGCATGTTCCATTCAGAATACTCAGCCCCCGAGCACAGGAGTTCTCAGTCCTTCTGCTTCGTCTGTGTCTACTGGGGGACCCTCCCACAGCAAATGGTTATTGTCCTAAATGTGCCCCTATATTTGGAGTCCATTGCATTTTTATCATTTAAATAATCAGTGAAGCAGTGACTATCTAGATGAGCACTCTGTACCTTTTTTACCTCCAGGCCAGGCGCGGTGGCTCAAGCCTGTAATCCCAGCACTTTGGGAGGCCGAGGCGGGTGGATCACGAGGTCAAGAGATCGAGACCATCCTGGTCAACATGGTGAAACCCCGTCTCTAGCTGGGTGTGGAGGCGTGCATCTGTAAGTCCAGCTATTTGGGAGGCTGAGACAGGAGAATCACTTGAACCTGGGAAGTGGAGGTTTCAATGAGCCAAGATCGCACCACTGCACTCTAGCCTGGGCAAAAAGAGTGAAATTCCGTTTAAAAAAAAAGAAAAGAAAAGAAAAAGAAAAAACATGACTCCTCTATTTCTAAAGCACCATTGGTTGCGTTCCATATTGCTCATCCTCACACTAAGTCTGTGAAATACATGGCCTTTGTAATATTGGACCCATTTTGCAGATGAGGAAACTGAGGCCCTGACAATTCTTGTGGTTTACTCAAGATCTTGCAGTTGGAAGCAACAGAGGTAGAGAACCCTCCCCTAATTGCCTGACCCTAAGAGCAGACTTTTCCTCTGTTGTTGCTCTGAAGCTCTAGCTGCCACAAACACACCATCTAAGGCATAAGGTGCTCCCGCAGGCGACTGTTAAGAAGCCTCATCGAGAACTCTGCTTCTGGCCACAGAACAGTAGCTGCTGTGTCAAGAGCATCTGTAAAGGTTGGATTAAAAAACAAGCAGAGAAACTCAGCTGCTAGAAGTAGCTGCTAGAAGGGATTGGAAGACACCGAGGCAGGTGGAACTTGAGGGCTAAGGGCAGAGAGCTGCAGAGAAAGAAGCTCAACATTCTTGGCCAGGGTGAGGAGAGAGAGACAGAGAGAGAGAGAGAGAGAGAGAGAGAGAGAGAGAGAGAGAGAGAGAGAGAGAGAGAAAAGGGAGGATTGGAGTTCAGGGCCCTCTAAAGAGGTAGGGACTTAGTGAACTCTCCAGGCTTTCAATTAGGAACCCAGAAAAAGACCTGCCTTCTATAAATCCTTAAGTCTAATCTCAACTCATCTTCAACCCTGATAGAAACCAGCCGGTCTTTTCACATTCTGCCTGCTGAAAAGACAAGAATCCTCTCAGAAAAAGAGAACATCATCTGGAGTCTCCACATTTTCCACACGTGATATCCAAGATTCAGTTAAAAATCACCACACAGGCCAGGAAGCAGAGCTAGATAATTAAGAACCACAGAAACAAAACAACGTGAAAGAAGCAAACAAAAACCCAAGCGCAATAGAAACAGACCAACAGCAGGTCCAGAGATCGGGGCAATGAGACACATCCATGCATAGGATGAACACGGTGAACGCAAAGATGGAGAGTCTCGGTGGAGAATGAGAATGTGCAGGTAGAATCCAACGGGAATTCTAAACCCAAAAGTGAGAATTCAAAACATAGGCATAACCACAGCTTAGACTGAATGGAAGACATCAGATAAACTGAAAGATGGGTTAACAGAAAGCATTAAAATGGAAGCACAGGAGAAAAAAAAAAAAAGACAGAAAACAGAAAAGACCCTGAGAGACACATAAGTCTTGGTGAACATATGTGCAGTTGGAACTCTGAAAAAACGGGAGGGAGAGAATGGGCAGGAGCAATATTTGAAGTGTCCGACCAAGAATTTTCCAAAACTGATGAAAGACATCAGGCCATGTTTAGTTAAGAATATGAGAAGCTCTATGAACCTCGAGCAGGGTGTAATGTCAGTTTTATTTTTTTTCCTTTTCAGGGCATAGCTTTTAATTTATTTTTCTTGCCTTATTTTTTTCCTAGGACATCCAGCACAGTGTTGAAAAGTATGGCCCAGACCCTATCAGAGTAATCCAAGCCCATCATAGCAAAATTGGTGAAAATAAAAAACAAGGAAAAAATGGCAAAACAGCCAGAGAAAAAGACATCTACTTTCAAAAGATGACTAGTTCAACAGAAGCCACAGAAACCAAAGACAATAGAGTGACATATTGAAATTGCTGAAAGATTACTGCCAATATAGGGTTCTATATCTAGAAAAAATATCTTTCGAAGATAAAAATGAAATAAAAAAGAACTTTGGAAAGAAAAATATATATGCGAGTAAACCTAAATGTATGTTGATTGTTTAAAATAGCAACAGCAACGTCTCGTGGGGATTAAATGTAAGTAGCATTAATATATGACAAAAATAACACAAAAGGTGGGTTGGGGGGGAGTGAAATGGAGTTAAAAGCATTTTTGAAACCTTAAGTTAAGGTTTTCACATTGTACAAAGGTGGTATGAATATCGTTTTAAAAAAGACTCTAAAAAGCCAAGGATGCATGTGGTAATTTCTACCACTAGAAAAATAATAAAGAAGTGTATAACTAACCGAATAATAGAAGATAAATGGCAATTTAAAAAAGAATTGATTAATCAAAAAGCAGGAGGTAAAAATGTCCAAAAACAAGGACAGCTATAAAACTTATAGTAATATAGTGGATGTAATTCCAGACATGTATCAGAAATTATAATAAATATAAATGGCCTAAATATTCCAATTAAATGACAATTATCAGACTGGATTTTTTGAAACTTCAACTATATACTATTTATAGAAGACACACTTTAATATAAAGAACCAGAATGATTAAAAGTCAAAGGGTGGAAAAGATATTATTATGCCATGAAAACACTTGAAAGAAACTTGGTGCAGGTATAGAAATATCAAATAAATATATTTCAAAATAAGAAGTTTTACCAGAGATAAGAGATGCCTTATAATGGTACATTTATTAAACAGAAAGGTCTAACAATTTTAAATTATGTATATGTCAAAATACATAAACCAAAAGGCTGACAGAACTAAAATAAGGAATAAACCATTAATTCTAATTGAATATTTTAACTTAAAATGTAATACAACTCTTTGAGGAAGTGGTAGAATTACACACACACCCAATCAACAAAAATTACTAAATATACATATTTTTTAAGTGTACATAAAATCATTTACCACAATGACTCATGTTGCGCCACGAGCCAGCCTCGACACAGTTCAAAGGACAGAAATCTTGTCCCCTGATGACAACAGATGCAAGCAAAGACCGATAATAAAAGGACAACCATAAAAAAACAACGTGGCCGGGCGCAGTGGCTTAAGCCTGTAATCCCAGCACTTTGGGAGGCCGAGGTGGGTGGATCACGAGGTCAAGAGATCGAGACCATCCTGGTCAACATGGTGAAACCCCGTCTCTACTAAAGATACAAAAAATTAGCTGGGCGTGGTGGCGCGTGCCTGTAATCCCAGCTACTCAGGAGGCTGAGGCAGGAGAATTGCCTGAACCCAGGAGGCGGAGGTTGCGGTGAGCTGAGATCGCGCCATTGCACTCCAGCCTGGGTAACAAGAGTGAAACTCCGTCTCAAAAAAAAAAACAAAAAAAAACCTCAACGTTTGGAGATTAAGTGATACTCTTCTAAATTACCTACAGCACGAAGATTAAATATCAGTGAAAATTCAGGAACAGTTTGAACTGGATGGCATGAAAATATGATATTCCATATCATATTATGGTATCATCATGTGTAGCTAATCTGTGTTTGAAAATGATTGTACAGCCCTAAATGCATTTGAGCCCAGAAAGAAGGCTGAAAATTAATGATCTAAATTTATGACTCAGGACGCTGAGAAAGGACGGTATATTAAACCCAAAGTAGAAGGATGCAGCTTATAAAGAACAGAAATCAACAATTTAGAAATCAAATTTATAATGGAGAAATGAACAAAACTAAAAGTTGCTTATTTAAAAGACTAATAAAATTGATAAAACTTAATCAAGACTCAGGCCTGGTCCTCACAGGAGTGGAGACCACATGCTACATGTCTAAACAGTTAAGTTATAAATCAAGCTAACAGACTATTGAATGAAATATGTTCTCTTTCTACTAGGATGAATATACCTTCCTACAACACAGGAGGCTAGGCTCACATTTAGGAGTCTCAGATTCCTTGGAGATGTGTGCCATCAGGTGAGGTGGTGGGAAGATGGTGCCTGCCACCCGCTTTCGCCACCGTGGCACCATCCTGCCCTGTGAGGAGCCTGTACCTCCAATGTCTGACCACAGCCCCACAGCATCTGCCCCTTAGCTATCTGCTTGGCCTACTCTATCTTCCTATGGCTTGCCTTTGAAAGGACAAACCCAGTGGGGAGGACTTGAAGGCTCTGGGAGCAGGCTGGGGGCCATTAGTGAGGGACATTTGGGGTGTGAATATCTAGGCATGGTCTTGGAAAGGGTGTGTGGGCCCTGGGTGTGCAGTTTCCTTAGCCCTATGGACTTGACACCTGTGGTGAGGGGTGAGGAGGGGGAGGACCAGAGCAGAGCTTCTGCAGCTCAGGGTCCTGAGTAGGGGCTCCTGTTGCCTGGGCCTGAGGGCCATACTGGAGACAGGGTACAAAATAGAGCAGACAGACAGAAATGATGGATACCAGGAACCAGAAAGCAGATATTACAATAGTTTCTACACACGGGAAGAAGATAATGTGAGTACATCATTAATAGCTATTCAATTACCTTGGAGAATCTAGATGTAATGGACCATTTTCCAGAAAAGCATCACTTCCCAACGCTTGCGTAAGAAGAGGTAAGCAATCACCATATCTTATATCTAAAAAGAAATTTGATTCTGACTAAAATTCTTTTCACAGAGAGAACTCTGGGTACATATCGCTCCACTGGTAAAATTTTCTAAACATTTCAGGAAGAAATAACACCGTCTTCCACAAACTCTTCCAAGAATAAATAGAGACCATTTCCTAACGAATTTGAACCTGAAAAGGATATTACAAGATGAGACAATATCCCTTAAAAATCCTAAACAAAAGTACCCCAAACCAATGCTATTAATAAAATATTATGACCAAACTGAACTTATTTCAGGGATGTAAGGTTGGTTTAATACTCAAAAATTAACAAAATAAGGAAAAAAAAATGATCATCTCGAGAGGTGCTACAAAAAGCATTTGGTAAAATGTAACACCTGCTTATGATAAGAACTCTTAGCAAATTAAAGAGAAATGACTAAACCTATAATAAATATCATGTTAAATAGCAAGCTATGGAAAGCTGTACTCTAATGCTGCAGCTGAAACACACATGTCATCTCCACTGCTATTCAATATCGTAGGGGATACTCTAGGAATGTAACAAGGCGAGAAAAAGAAATAGAAAGTTATGGATATAAAGGAAAAAAATTAAACTGACATTATCCCAAAAAAGCCTGATTTCGAAAGGAGAAAATCCAGATGAACTATTGGAATTAAAAAGTAAATTTGGCAAAGCCACAGAATAGGAGATGAACATTCAAAAGTCAATCATTCTTCTGTATACCAGAAATAAGCTCCTAAAAACTCAAGCCTTTCTAAACAACATTTTAAAAATTAAATGCATATGATCAAACAAAAAAATGCATGACCTCAATAAAGAAGAATCACCAAATATGACTAAGAGAGATGAAAGAAAACCAGAATGAATGGCAGGGCAGTCTATGTTCATGGACTGGAAGACTCAATATGGTATAACCATCAGTGCTCCCCAGATTTGATCTTGACCTATAGATTCAATGTGATCACAATCAAAATGTCAGAAAGCATGTGTGTGTGTGCATGCGTGTGTGTAAAAGAGAGACTGACAAGCTGATCCTGAAAAGTATACGGAAATGCAGAAGGCCAGTAAGAGTCAGGAAACCCTCAAGGGAAAAGTGAGAGGATGTGTGCTATGTGATATTCATATCGACCAACGATAGTTATCACAGTGTAGTATTAGTGCAAGGATACACGGATCAAAGCAGAGATTCTAGAAACTGACCTGCATATATTCCGCAATTGGATTTACTACAAAGGTGCCGCTGTAGTGCGGTGGCGGAAAGGACTGTGTTTTCAATAAATAGTGTCGTCAATAAGCGGTGTGTAATCAGTAAGTGGTGTGGAATCAATAAACGGTGTGGAGAGTCACAGGGAGGAAGCTGGACACTGACCACCTACCTCAGGTCGTACACAAAGCCAATTCCGGATGCAAAAAGGCCAACCATAAAGCTTCTAGAAGATACCACAGGAGACTACCTTCACGGCCTTAGGGTGCACAAACATCTCTTAAACAGAACACAGCCATCAGTGACCACAAAGGAAAAGACTGATAAATCTTCAATAAAATTAGAAACTTCTGTTGATCAAAATATAACATTAAGTAAGTGAAAAGGTAAGTCATAGAGTGGGAGAGGATATTTGAAATTCATACAAATCTCAAAGAACTTGTCTCCAAGATATGCAAGCCACTCTTACAAAGCAACAGAAAAAGAACCCAATTTTGAAGATTCTCCTATGAGCTCTTCCTCAAAAGAGGCTCTTCAACTGACCCATATACATATGACGTGGTGACCACCAGCATTTAGCCCGCAAAAAGACACAATGTAAAACCACAATGAGATACCACAGCACACACCCCAGAATGGGTTATAGTAAAACAAAAGCAGACCCCAAACCAAACCCTGACCACGCCAGGTGTCAGGGAAGATCTGGACGTCTCCCGCGCCTGCCGACGTAAGTTTTGATTGGTACAACCACTTTGGAAAACGTGGCAGCAGCTCCTGAGGGAAGCATAAGTCTGTCTCACGACCCCGAAATTTCACTCTTACATAGGAGTCCAAACTGGAAACAACCCAAATGCCCATCAACAGGAAAACCCTGGTGTGTTGATGAGAGCAACAAGAATGAAGGACTGGTGCGAATAACCATGTTGAAGAATCTAACCTAGGAGTTTAGAGAAGAAGCTCCATTCCACTGAATTCAAAAACAGGCAAGTGGAATCCACAGTGACGGGTGGAGGATAATGACCGGGGGTGGGTGGGTGTCATGAAGGGGGGCTTCGGGGGAACTGGTAATGCTCTTTAGCTTGATCTGGAGGGTAACCATCAGACACATTCAAGTGGTAAAAACGCATCAAACTGTAAAATTATGATCTGTACACTTCTATGAATGTCCACTGCCATAAAAACTGTTTGCTCAAAGAAGCCGAGGTCGACGCTGGCCCTGGTGTCAGCCATGCACCATGCTACTTCCTATCCTCATGAGAATTTCCAAGCACGTCCGCTCCCTTAGTTTTCCTATAACCCTGCTAGTATCCCCATTTAACAGGTGAGGAAACTGAGGTCAGAGGTGTGAGTGAACTTGGCCTAGGTCACACAGCTAGTGAGTAACAGAGTAGGATTTGAATCCGGGCTTTCTACCTTCAAATACCACGTCTTCTGTCTTTTTTTTTGAGATGGAGTTTCGCTCGTTACCCAGTCTGGAGTACAATGGCTCAATCTCGGCTCAACGCAACCTCCGCCTCCTCGGTTCAGGCAATTGTCCTGCCTCAGCCTCCCGAGTAGCTGGGATCACAGGCACGCGCCACCACGCCCAGCTAATTTTCTGTATTTTTAGTAGAGACGGGGTTTCACCATGTTGACCAGGATGGTCTCGATCTCTTGACCTTGTGATCCACCCGCCTCGGCCTCCCAAAGTGCTGGGATTACAGGCCTGAGCCACCGCGCCCGTCCATCTTCTGTCTTTTAATGTGACTATTCCTGAGGGGAACCAGAACCATAAGCACTACACATTTGTGAGATGCCTACGGGGAGCACTGTTCTCGATGTTACAGAAGTTAGGGCCGGGCGCGGTGGCTCACGCCTGTAATCCCAGCACTTTGGGAGGCCGAGGCTGGCAGATCACAAGGTCAGGAGATCGAGACCATCCTGGCTAATACAGTGAAATCCTATCTCTACTAACAATACAGAAATTAGCTGGGCATGGTGGTGCTTGCTTGTAATCCCAGCTACTCGGAAAGCTGAGGCAGGAGAATTGCTTGAACTGGGATCCGGGAGGCAGGGGTTGCAATGAGCTGAGATCATGCCACTGCACTCCAGCCTGGGCTACAGAGTGAGACTCTGAGGAGGAGGAGGAAGAAGAAGAAGAAGAAGAAGAAGGAGAAGGAGAAGGAGAAGAAAGAGGAGAAGAAGTTGTAGGAGGAAAAGCCTGAGGGCAGCCCAAGAGAGAGGGTCAGGGCCCCCAGTGGTGGTACAGCAGTTACCTTGAGGGTGGGGGAGGTGGGGCTAAGGTCAAAAGAAAGGAAAAGCACCAGGAAGGTGGGAGTCAGAGAAGCCTCCAGGGAGGAGGAGCCACGCGGCTGGACTCCGAGTGAGGGGCTCTGAGTGAGAAGCAGCAGGAGCAGTGGTTGATGTGGTGCTGAGTAGGTGGGTGGTGGCCTGCAGCTGCACTGTGGGGTGGAGGACCCAGCTCTCCAATCCTGCAGCCTGCTCCCAGCACTTCTATGTCAACAGTCACAGAAATTCAAACCTCACCTGTAACAGGTACTAAACAGCTGTGTTATCACAGCTGCTGTGGATTTCAGGGTTTGGCTAGTTTTGTCATTACGTATCTGGCACCCTGAATAGGATACAGGGGTTTCCAGGTGAAGGGACCATGCCAGGAGGAAAAGCTCCAGGCAACATTCAGGTGATTTTCCCAGAATGCAGTCTGTCATCTCCAGGGATGGCCGAATCACTCCTAAAACAGCCCAGGGTGCCATCTCTATTGCTTAAAACACAGACAGCACGTAGATTCACAGAAGAGTAGATAGACATATTGCTGCTCATTCATTCATTCACTGACTTCCTGGAAGAGTTATCCCCGCCATTACAGACGGCACGTAGATTCACAGAAGAGTAGATAGACGTATTGCTGCCCATTCATTCATTCACTGACTTCCTGGAAGGGTTATCCCCGCCATTACAGACGGCACGTAGATTCACAGAAGAGTAGATAGACATATTGCTGCCCATTCATTCATTCACTGACTTCCTGGAAGAGTTATCCCCGCCATTACAGACGGCACGTAGATTCACAGAAGAGTAGATAGACATATTGCTGCTCATTCACTCATTCGCTGACTTCCTGGAAGGGTTATCCCCGCCATTACAGACGGCACGTAGATTCACAGAAGAGTAGATAGACATATTGCTGCTCATTCATGCATTCGCTGACTTCCTGGAAGAGTTATCCCCGCCATTACAGACAGCACGTAGATTCACAGAAGAGTAGATAGACGTATTGCTGCCCATTCATTCATTCACTGACTTCCTGGAAGGGTTATCCCCGCCATCACAGACGGCACGTAGATTCACAGAAGAGTAGATAGACGTATTGCTGCCCATTCATTCATTCACTGACTTCCTGGAAGGGTTATCCCCGCCATTACAGATGGCACGTAGATTCACAGAAGAGTAGATAGACGTCTTGCTGCTCATTCATTCATTCACTGACTTCCTGGAAGGGTTATCCCCGCCATTACAGACAGCACGTAGATTCACAGAAGAGTAGATAGACGTCTGGCTGCTCGTTCATTCATTCACTGACTTCCTGGAAGGGTTATCCCCGCCATTACAGATGGCACGTAGATTCACAGAAGAGTAGATAGACGTATTGCTGCCCATTCATTCATTCACTGACTTCCTGGAAGGGTTATCCCCGCCATCACAGACGGCACGTAGATTCACAGAAGAGTAGATAGACGTATTGCTGCCCATTCATTCATTCACTGACTTCCTGGAAGGGTTATCCCCGCCATTACAGATGGCACGTAGATTCACAGAAGAGTAGATAGACGTCTTGCTGCTCATTCATTCATTCACTGACTTCCTGGAAGGGTTATCCCCGCCATTACAGACAGCACGTAGATTCACAGAAGAGTAGATAGACGTCTGGCTGCTCGTTCATTCATTCACTGACTTCCTGGAAGGGTTATCCCCGCCATTACAGACAGCACGTAGATTCACAGAAGAGTAGATAGACGTCTGGCTGCTCGTTCATTCATTCACTGACTTCCTGGAAGGGTTATCCCCGCCATTACAGACAGCACGTAGATTCACAGAAGAGTAGATAGACATATTGTTGCTCATTCATTCATTCACTGACTTCCTGGAAGGGTTATCCCCGCCATTACAGACGGCACGTAGATTCACAGAAGAGTAGATAGACGTATTGCTGCCCATTCATTCATTCACTGACTTCCTGGAAGGGTTATCCCCGCCATTACAGACAGCACGTAGATTCACAGAAGAGTAGATAGACATATTGTTGCTCATTCATTCATTCACTGACTTCCTGGAAGAGTTATCCCCGCCATTACAGACAGCACGTAGATTCACAGAAGAGTAGATAGACATATTGTTGCTCATTCATTCATTCACTGACTTCCTGGAAGGGTTATCCCCGCCATTACAGACAGCATGTAGATTCACAGAAGAGTAGATAGACATATTGTTGCTCATTCATTCATTCACTGACTTCCTGGAAGAGTTATCCCCGCCATTACAGACAGCACGTAGATTCACAGAAGAGTAGATAGACGTATTGCTGCCCATTCATTCATTCACTGACTTCCTGGAAGGGTTATCCCCGCCATTACAGACGGCACGTAGATTCACAGAAGAGTAGATAGACGTCTTGCTGCTCATTCATTCATTCACTGACTTCCTGGAAGGGTTATCCCCGCCATTACAGATGGCACGTAGATTCACAGAAGAGTAGATAGACGTATTGCTGCTCATTCATTCATTCACTGACTTCCTGGAAGGGTTATCCCCGCCATTACAGACAGCACGTAGATTCACAGAAGAGTAGATAGACGTATTGCTGCCCATTCATTCATTCGCTGACTTCTGGGAAGAGTTATCCCCGCCATTACAGACGGCACGTAGATTCACAGAAGAGTAGATAGACGTCTTGCTGCTCATTCATTCATTCGCTGACTTCCTGGAAGGGTTATCCCCGCCATTACAGACAGCACGTAGATTCACAGAAGAGTAGATAGACATATTGCTGCCCATTCATTCATTCATTCACTGACTTCCTGGAAGGGTTATCCCCGCCATTACAGACGGCACGTAGATTCACAGAAGAGTAGATAGACATATTGCTGCCCATTCATGCATTCGCTGACTTCCTGGAAGAGTTATCCATCACCTTGCAGCATTTATCCTCCCCCCGCCCCCCAGTGCCCATAACAGCTCCTGGAACACAGGAGGTGCTGAGAGCATGAACTGCTGAATAAATCTACCAACTGCCACTTACTCCGCGCCAGCTACGTGACAGGCATTGCACTTCATGTCAGTTGTTCTGGTCATCTTCAAGACAACCTTTGAGTCAGGGACTGTGGTATCCCCATCTGACAGATGAGGAAGCCATGGCATAGAGAGGCGAAGTCACCTGTCCAAGTGTGAACAGCAGAGTCAGGGTTTGATACCGGATCTGTCAACTGCGGAGCCGGAGCAGCCGGCCGTGAGACCACGGAGGCTTCTGCTGTCTCTGGTGGGTGACTTGGGAGCAGGGAGAAGCACTGGAGGTGGAGCTGAGCTTCCTGTCCCCATGTCATGCCGGGTTACGGTTTAGCCTGCTGGGCTGGGCTTTTGGCATCTTTATGCATCTTAGATGTCCACCTCCGAGATGTCACAGCCGGCTCCTCCCGTAAGCCACCAGAAAGCGATCAGGGGCCAGCATCAGTGGCAACTGCTGTGAGAAACAGCTGTGGTTCAGGAAGAAAACATATCCTGCTTGTCCTGGAAGTGTATGCCCAGGTGTTCACAGGACACAAAACACACAGACCCGAAGAAATCAGGCGTGGCCCTCGGCATTCAAGAAGAACCTGTTTCTACTGGCAAGCGCACTGCCCAGGATCCTGTCTGTCCACTTTCTGCTGTGGCAGGGAGGCCGCCCCCCCCCCCCCCAGGGATATAATTTCCTGAGGAGCAGAAACCAGTCACCAATTTGGAGAGGTCTCCAGCGCGCACAAAACAGCACCTAGTGGCCAGAAAAGGTAACTGCATCAGTAACCGTGGTTGGAGTTGGCATGGGAGGTGGCCAAGGGGTGGCCATGGGGTGGGCGGTGGAGAAGACTGGGGAGAGGGGTAGAAGGGGAGGAGGGAGGAAAATGGGGGGGGACAGAGGGAGTGAAACAGACAGAGAGAGAGAAACAAAGGCAGACAGACATCCCAGGACAAAGTTTATTTTAAGGTTGGGGTTCCTGAACTTCACTCTTAAGTCTAATCGATAGGCCACACCCCACTCATTACATAATCTCAAAAACTTGATTAAGCACAAGCAGACATGACTTCCATAACCGTTTTTGAAACAAGATGCGGAGGAGGGGAAGACTATAAACTCATCTGTTAAAAAAAACCTATGTGAACCTTAAACTTTATTCAACCTTCAAAGAAGCTAAAACATCTGATAAATATCTGATAGAGTTTATAGAAACTAGATAGATTATTAAATACGAAAATGTTTACTATGTTTCAAAATTTCAGATCCACCAGTTCATCCATTGGGTAAATGTTTATCTAAAAGTTCAGGGGCAAACTTAAACAGTTGAAATAAAATGGAATTAAGCCTTAATATTTGGTTTTACTTTGAGTACAGATGGAAGACAAAAATAATATCTCATAAAACGGAAAGTTTCTATTTTCACCAAAATATTTGGAAAAGTTATTTTATTTTAAATTTGGACACCTAGCTTCAATATAACTTTTGCAAGGCAGGTTTCAGCAGAATCCAGGAAGCTGGAGCATTTGGAAGCGGGCTTTGATTATTATTTAAAACATTCTCATTCCACCAAGACACAATTTATTTCAAAAAGTGTCCTACCAGCCAGAGACTGCCTGTAACTGCAGTGCTTGTAAAACCCTAACGGCTCCGGAGAAAATACCATTCTTCCTTTCTGTCATTTGCCCATGTCTCAGGTGAAAAGGGAGGACCTAAGGGGACTGTTCTAGTGGATGCTGTTGCCTCCTTTTTTGAGATTTTTCTGGGTCTTTTAAAAATGATTTTATTATGCAATCATCAAAATTATTTTAGAGTGTCATGTTAAGGCTGAATGGCAAAAAGAAGCCATTATGACTCCAACCATTATACAGAAAATGTTGTCCTTATTTTCAGTTGAGAAGAAAGTCTTCAGAGACCCAAAATACAAATGGAAGTTATTCTTGATCGAGAGTCTTTCTCTGGTCTTTTGTCCTCTACCTCCACTGCAGGGAGAGTTTTTAAGCCAAATTTTCTATCTTCTTCATAGTTTATTTATCAAGTTGTGGCCTCTCATGTTAGCACTCTCTCTCTCTCTCTCTCGCTCTCTCTCTCTCATTCAAAGATTCTTACATCTCTATTGAAAGATTCTTACATTTCTATTGAAACACAATAGAATGTGTTTCAATCTATTGTAGCCATAATTCTTATTTCTCCATATCATTATTATTATTTTTTTTTTGAGACAGAGTCTTGCTCTGCTGCCAGGCGCCAGGCTGGAGTGCAGTGGCATGATCTCGGCTCACTGCAACCTCTGCCTCCCAGGTTCAAGCAATTCTCCTGCCTCAGCCTCCCGAGTAGCTGGGACTACAGGTGCACACCACCATGCCCAGCTAATTTTTGTATTTTTAGTAGAGACGGGGTTTCACCATGTTGGCCAGGATCTCTTGACCTCGTGATCCGCCCACCTCGGCCTCCCAAAGTGCTGGGATTACAGGTGTGAGCCATCTTGCCCAGCCTAAAAAATTTTTTAGAATACTTTTAGTTTTACAGAAAAAAAAGAAGATAGCAGAGCTCTGGACACCCAGCGCCAATTTCTCTTATTGCAAACATCTTACATCAGGAGGATACATTTGTGACAATTGATGAACTAATTATTATTATTAAAGTTCATACAGATTTTCATAGTTTTTTTTTTGTGATTTTCATAGTTTTTACTTAATGTTCTTTTTCTTTTCTTTTCTTTTCTTTTTTTTTGAGACAGTCTTGCTCTTGTTGCCCAGGCTGGAGTGCAATGGTGCAATCTCAGCTCACTAAAACCTCCGAGATCTCCTGGGTTCAAGTGATTCTCTTGCCTCAGCCTCCAGAGTAGCTGAGACTGCAGGCATATGCCACCACACCTGGCTAATTTTTTTTTTTTTAAGTAGAGATGGGGTTTCACCGTGTTGGCCAAGCTGGTCTTGAACTCCTGACCTCAGATGATCCGTCCACCTCCCACCTCAGACTCCCAAAGAGCTGGGATTACAGGTGTGAGCCACCGCGCCCGGCTTAATGTCCTTTTTATTTCCAGGGTCCCACCTGACATCGTTATTCTCTCCGATGCTCAAATTGCATCATTTTTGGCCAACAAGAACCCCTCTAGGAGCCCCTGTGTCCTTCTGACCCGACTCATTCAGCATTCAGGAGTTCTTTGCTACCTGGGATTGCAAGGTCCTCCAGGCTCATTAAGTCCTTTCTCATTCTGGGACATGGAATTGGCCACTTCTCTCAGTGTCGGGGTGGTCTCACGCTCCTCAAATGGCCATGTTCCTAGAAGAGCTTGAAATAACAAGCTGTGTTGTATTTATTTCTTCCAAACCCTTGGCCTGCTTTCGTGATATTCTCAGCCCCTTCCTTTACCAGGTAAGTTTTGCCAAGCTGTCTCCCTCCCTTTCACTGGAATACAGGGATCTCAGAGCTTTACTTACTGGTTAACGGAGTCCCACCCCCAGACAGGAAATATCAGATTGACAGCAAACAATGACCAGCTATGATGTGTGCCATCCTTGCCCTGGCATGCAAATGCTTGAATAAATAAAAAGAGTCCTGCAGATCATTTTGCAGGGAACCATATGTGCCTTTTGTAAAAAGAACAGAAAATTAGCACAGTGGCACAGACCAACACCGGGCGCTCCTGCTGATCCCAGTGAGCTCAACTTTTGTTTCATAATTATTCCTGCACCTTTGTTATGCGTCCAGAGTCCTTTTTGCTCATCCCTCTGCAGCCCATGTTAACTTGAATCATGGCCAGACTCAAGGACAGAGTCCCAGTGATCTGGAGACTGAACTCCCCCATCCTCTCCCTCACCTGCTTTTTGAACAGAGTCACCTAAGTTGACATGAACTAGATGTCCAGAGCAAGAAAAGACTGGATGGAGGGTGAGGCACATTCTTTTTTTCTAAAGTCTCATTCCCAAATGAATGAAATCCTCACCATCTTACATTCACATCTTTCCTGATTTTTTTTTCTTTTTCTTTTTTTGTTTTTGAGACGGAGTTTCGCTCTTGTCGCCTAGGCCGGAGTGCAGTGGCGTGATTTTGGCTGACCACAGGCACTGCCTTGTGGGTTCAAGCGATTCTCCTGCCTCAGCCTCCCTAGTAGCTGGGATTACAAGCATGTGCCACCGTGCCCGGCTAATTTTGTATTTGTAGTAGAGATCGAGTTTCTCCATGTTGGTCAGGCTGGTCTTGAACTCCCAGACTCAGGTGATCTACCCACCTCAGCCTCCCTAAGTGCTGGGAATACAGGCATGAGCCACTGTGCTCAGCCTCTTTCCCGATTTTTCTAACATGAGTCTATTCCATCTCACACAATACAGGAGTCCTTTTGGTCTGAAGCCGGTATGGCGATGGCTCCACTGGGGAGAGCTCATCTTGGACCATCTTTTCATGTGGATGTTGTGGGAAGAGAGCCTTGAAAAGTGAAGCTCTTGCCTTAAACACCTTTCCCATATGATACAGAAAACAAATCAGGTGTGTAAGTCATGTCCAGCCTGACATCCAGACAGGCTAGAAGCTCCATCGATGACAGATCAAGCATTTGCCCTGCTGGCCTGGCCTGGAGTATTTTCTGATTTTGTTGCTGTTGTTCTTTAATGTCACCTATCATCGAATTTTAGGGCCGAGTGGAAGATTATTGATGCTATTTTTCTCTCAAGAAGCCTACGAAGACCAAGCACTTTACTGAATATTTCTTTATGTGTTCGAAGACACTGTAATAATCTAATCTTTATTCAGATTTCATGTCCTGTACCAATAACCTCAACAGCTTGCTTTTCCAGGTCCAGAATTCAACCTAAGATCAAGTGTTACACGGAGCTGTCATGTCTTCTCAGTCTGTTGATTTGGAACAGTTTCAGCCTTTGTCATCTGTGATCATAACAGTCTGAAAGAATATGTGCCAGCCACTATTTTGATCTTTGTAATTAATAAGAAATTGACGGGGAGATACTTCATGACTATGTAAATAACCTGTTCCGCATCAAACATTTACTATCGATACTATTGATGGTTTCCTTCTATAAGTCGGCATTCTATTGCAAAGAAGAACCTCCCTTTTCATTATTTATTTGTTTCCATTTGGCTTAATGGATTTCTATTTTATTCAATGGGTTACAATCAAGTATTATTATTATTTATTTTGATGCATAAGGTGCTCTATACTTGGCCCATGGTGGCACCTTCCAGCTGACTTCTTTGTCCCCTTGGGGGAAATAGCATACTATTGGGTTTTGCTTTTTGATTCAAACTCTAATCTCTGCTTTTTAATTGGAGTGCATAGACCATTTACATTTAATGTATTAATAAACGTGCATGTAAATCTACCATTTTCATGTAATATATACATAGAGAGAGCACGTGTGCACTTTTTTGTGTTAAATGAATATTGTTTGTTATTCCATTTTATCTTTACTGTTGGATTCTTAGCGCTTTTGGTTTTAGTTTACTTTTATTTAGCGGTTGCCTTTGAGTTTACAACATAGTTTTTAACTTATAAGGGCATATTTTCAAATGTGATACTACTTCACATATAGTTTAAAAAACTTTCAGCAAAATACTTCATTTCTCTTTCCTTTGTGTTACTGTCATATTACATTTTATTTCTATGCATGTAATAAGCCCTATAACACAGTTCTTATTTTTGGTATAAACAGTTAACTATCTTTTAAGGAGATTAAAATTGAGAAAATGTTTTTATATTAACCCACATGTTTATTATTATATATGAATTCCGGTGCAATCCATCCGTTCTCTATATCCCAATTTCATCTGTTGTCATTTTCCTTTTTGATAAAGGAATAACTTCCTCTATCATTTTTTGCAGTATAGGTCTGTTAGCAATGAATTTTCTCAGCTTTCGTTCTACGGTAAAAGCATTTTTTCACCTTTGTTTTTGAAAGGCATTATGCTTCTTTCAATATTTAATGATATTGGTCCATTGTCTTCTGACTAGCATATACTTTGATGAGAAGTATGCCAACTCCTGTTCCTCTTTCATAATAGGTCCTTTTTCTCTGACTGCCTTTAAGACTTGCTTTTCTTTATCACTTGTTTTCAGCAGTTTGATTATGATGTGCCTTGGTGTGTTTTCTTCATGTTTCTTCTGATTGAAATTTGTTTTTTTTTTTTAAGATCTGTGGGCTTACGCTTCTCCTTAACAATGGAAAAACTTTGATCACCTTTCCTTCAAACACTTTTTCTGCACCCCACCTCCATTTCTTGGACTTCTAGTACATGCATGTTGGACCACTTGGTCCACAAGTTGCTGATGTTCTGTGTATTTTTCCCAGTGTTTTTTTGTCCGTGTGTTTTATTTTGAAGCGTTTCTATTGCCATGTCTTCAATTTTGTTGATCCTTTCTTCTGTAGTACCCTATCCCTATCCACAAAATATCTCATTCTGTGTATTTTTCAATTAGAGGAGTTCTATTTGGATCTTTTCAAAAATATCTTTCCTTCTTTTCCTCATCATTTCATGATTCCCTCTACTTTCTTAAATTGGTGTAGCATACTTTTAATCATTTCAATATTATTTTCTTCTAATTTTATCATTTGTCTCATTTCTGGGTCTGTTTCTGTTGATTATTTTTTCTTCTAGTAATGAGTCATATCCTCTCACTTGTTTGCTTGCCTGCTAATTTTTTATTGAATGCCAGATATTCAAATTTTATGTTGTTGAGTGCTAGATTTTGCTGCTAATTCTTAAATTTGTGTTAGAATCTGTATGATCATGCAGTTAAGTTGCTTAGAATCCATCGAATCTGTTCAGGGTTTGCTTCCACACTTGGATAGGGCAGATCCAGAGAAGCCTTAAATCCTGAAGAGACCCCTCTGAGAACCCTGCTCAGTGATACCCTGTGGATCTTTTCACTTCAGCTGGTGTGACCATGAGCTATTCCCAGCCCTCTGTGAGCCCTCAGCAGTGCTGGGTGTACCACCTTTGAGTGGTTCTTTCCCCAGCCCTGGGTAGTTTCCTCTCAGGCTTATGAAGATCAGTACTCAGCCCAAGACTTAAGGGCACCTCTCTGCAGATTTCACTCTCTCTCCTCCCCCGCCCATCTCTGTACGTGTGTGTTTGCTCGTGAGCATGCATGCAACATCTCCCTCTTGGATATTCTGAGTCACAAATTTTAAATTCTTGGCCCCTTTGAACTCTGGTCTTTGTATCTCTGATACAGTAAGACTGCTTCGGTGTCTGAGTTCCCATCCTTCTGCTGTGTTCTGATGACCACCCGGCTCACCTCTGCTTCCTCATGTACTCTGATGCTCCCGCCTCTCCTGTGCTTTTCCTGCCTCAGCCATTTCTCTGAGGTGCCCTAGTTCCTTTTGAGGGAGAATAATACTTAGAAGCCACAGTCCAAGCAGGGCATGCTTATTGCTGATGGTGTGTTGGCAGATTCTTAAAAACAGAAATTAAAGACATACGCATTTAACCTACAGAAGGGAAATAACCAGGAGTTTGAGGAAAGATCCCTTGTTCTTTCTTCTTGAAATGAAAACATTGCGGGCTACAGAAAATTTCCTTCAACATCCTCCACTAATAGGGAAGAAGGGACAGTGGAATTACTGTTTTTCTCGACATATTTTCACCGAGAACCTCCTTCCCACCAGGGTTTGTTCTCAATGTTGGGGATTACAGCAGCTGTGGAAACACGGAAATCTCTGCCCCTATGGTTCCTACACTAATACCTACTGCTGTTATTTTGCTGCTGCTGTTTGAGCTCACATCTTCTCTTCCTGAAAGTTAGGGTAGCTCTTTCTACATAGTTCCACCTTCTGGATGAAACGTGGCAATTTAAACCATCACTTACGCGTGTGTGAGTCTAGAGGTCAGGTTTCCCCTTGCCTAAATGGGTGAGTGTGTATGGATTTAAATCTCAAATCTCGATATTACACGTACAAATGTCCTACTGAAATAAAACGTAATGACACAAACCCAGATGTGAACTACTGAGTGAAATAGGTAAATATTGGGATGAGGAGTAAGGCCTTGCTTTGCCATACAGGGGTTGAGGTTCACTTTCTGTCTTCATCGTCAAGGAGGAAGAGTCATTGACCAGGCCTCGCTTACCAGTGGGCTGAGCAGTGCCCCCAGAAAGCCATGCCTCTGCCCTCTCGGAACCTGTGGCTGTGAACTTATTTGGAATGAGGGTTTTTGAAGAGTGATTAAGAATCTGGAGATGAGGTCACCCTGGATCATCCAAGTGAGCCCTAAATCAAGGGATAGCTGTAAGGGACACACAGAGGAAAGACACAGGGAGAAGAGAAGGCCAGGTAAGGACAGAGGCAGAGACGGGGGTGAGGCCTCACAGCCACGGGATGCCTGGAGTCACTGGGCTGCACGGGGCAAGGAAGTCTTGTATTCTGGATCCTTCCAAGGGAGCGTGGCCCAGTCGGTACCTTGATTTTGTACTTCTGACCTCCTCCTAATGGTGAGGGAATAGACTTCTATTGCTGAAGGCTCCAGCTGGTGGTGGTTTGTTACAACAGCCTCAGGAAACTCCTACAGCTGGGTGTGTCCCCAAAGGATTATAAATCATTCTACCATAAAGGCACATGCACACATAGGTTTATTGCAGTTCTATTTAACATACCAAAGACTTGGAACCAACCCAAATGCCCATCAATGATAGACCGGATAAAGAAAACGTGGCACATATACACAGTGGAATACTATGCAGCCATAAAAAAGAATAAGTTCATGGTCCTTTGCAGGGACGTGGGTGAAGATGGAAGCCATCATTCTCAGCAAGCTAACACAGGAACAGAAAATCAAATACTGCATGTTCTCACTCATAAGCAGGAGTTGAACGGTGAGAACACATGGACACGGGGAGGGGAACATCACACACTGGGGCCTGCTGGGGATGGGGAACTAGGGGAGGGACAGCAGTAGGACAAACACCTAATGCATTTGGGGCTTAAAACCTAGACGATGGGTTGATAGGTGCAGCAAACCACCACGGCACATGTACACCCACATAACAACCTGCACGTGCAGCAAACCACCACGGCACATGTACACCCACATAACAACCTGCACGTGCTGCACACACAGCCCAGAACTTAGAGTTAAAAAAAGGAAAGAAGACAACAGCTTCCTGGACTACCAGCTGAAACAGCTGACGATTGGCAAGAATAGAGCAAAGGTCAGTTAATAGCTGTAGAAAGAAGACAACAGCTCCTGGACTACCAGCTAAACCGGCTGACGATTTGCAAGAATAGAGCAAAGGTCAGTTAATAGGTGTAGAAAGAAGACAACAGCTCCTGGACTACCAGCTAAAACAGTTGACAATTTGCAAGAATAGAGCAAAGGTCAGTTAATAGCTGTAGAAAGACAACAGCTCCTGGACTACCAGCTAAACCGGCTGACGATTGGCAAGAATAGAGCAAAGGTCAGTTAATAGGTGTAGAAAGACAACAGCTCCTGGACTACCAGCTAAAACGGCTGACGATTGGCAAGAATAGAGCAAAGGTCAGTTAATAGCTGTAGAAAGAAGACAGCAGCTTCCTGGACTACCAGCTAAAACAGCTGACGATTGGCAAGAATAGAGCAAAGGTCAGTTAATAGCTGTAGAAAGACAACAGCTCCTGGACTACCAGCTAAACCGGCTGACGATTGGCAAGAATAGAGCAAAGGTCAGTTAATAGCTGTAGAAAGACAACAGCTCCTGGACTACCAGCTAAAACAGCTGACGATTGGCAAGAATAGAGCAAAGGTCAGTTAATAGCTGTAGAAAGAAGACAGCAGCTTCCTGGACTACCAGCTAAAACGGCTGACGATTGGCAAGAATAGAGCAAAGGTCAGTTAATAGCTGTAGAAAGAAGACAGCAGCTTCCTGGACTACCAGCTAAAACAGCTGACGATTGGCAAGAATAGAGCAAAGGTCAGTTAATAGCTGTAGAAAGACAACAGCTCCTGGACTACCAGCTAAAACAGCTGACGATTGGCAAGAATAGAGCAAAGGTCAGTTAATAGCTGTAGAAAGAAGACAGCAGCTTCCTGGACTACCAGCTAAACCGGCTGACGATTGGCAAGAATAGAGCAAAGGTCAGTTAATAGCTGTAGAAAGACAACAGCTCCTGGACTACCAGCTAAAACAGCTGACGATTGGCAAGAATAGAGCAAAGGTCAGTTAATAGCTGTAGAAAGAAGACAGCAGCTTCCTGGACTACCAGCTAAAACGGCTGACGATTGGCAAGAATAGAGCAAAGGTCAGTTAATAGCTGTAGAAAGAAGACAGCAGCTTCCTGGACTACCAGCTAAAACAGCTGACGATTGGCAAGAATAGAGCAAAGGTCAGTTAATAGGTGTAGAAAGAAGACAACAGCTCCTGGACTACCAGCTAAACCGGCTGACGATTGGCAAGAATAGAGCAAAGGTCAGTTAATAGGTGTAGAAAGAAGACAACAGCTCCTGGACTACCAGCTAAAACGGCTGACGATTGGCAAGAATAGAGCAAAGGTCAGTTAATAGGTGTAGAAAGAAGAAATAATCAACACATTGATAACCTATTATTTTGCTTTTGCTTAAAGAAAAAAAAGGGTCATAGTAAGTGAAAAGGTCGCCTGTGCAGGGCTCGGCCCCTCCCTCTTCTGTCCACATGCTTAGCCGTCGCGCCTCCTCCCAACACTCCGAGCTCGCCATCAGCAGCTGACAACTTCTGCATGGTGGACACAAGCCTCCTGGAGGCCTGGACCTGAGACACCAGCCCTGGCCCGGCTGCCAGGCAGCTCTGCAGGGTACAGTTCTCGGCCGGCTGGGAAGCAGCACCTCATTTCCCCGTGCACAGCCCCACTGGGGATTCCCGGGAGAGGAAAGGAGGTTCAGCTAAGAGGGGCTCTGGTCCCACTGCTCCCCTGGTCCTTGGAGCATCTAACAGCAGCCTGGTCCCATGGGGGCCCCCAGCATGGGAGCCCGCTTGGCTGCAGAGAGGAGGGTGTGGCCCACCAGGTGTTGCTGTTCTGCCCCTTCCTGGTCTGGGATGTGGCAAGGACAATGACATTCGACAATTCAGTAAATATTGATGGAGCAGAGTCCCTGCTGCACTGCTGCTTGTCTGGGCCTCCCTGACCCTGGCTGCACCGTGTACTGTGTGTTCAAATGGTCATTTTTCTCTTCGCCTTTTGCATTATTTTAAACTATCGCTCGTGCAGAACCTTGAGCTTCTCTCTGTGGGGGGATTGGGAAGAGTGCCTTAGCTCCTCACTCGTCCTCACAGGGATTTTCTCCTTAGATACCCTTTATCGGTGCCCTCAGTATACGTGGCACCTGCAGCCGGCCCCTCCATGCCAGCTTGGGGCTGCAACAGCAAAATAAATACCAGGTGGACGGAAATCAATGGTGATGCCTCCTCTTGTTCTAGATGAATAATTTATGTTGGTTTTTTACATACTTTGCTTTGATCATGAAGGAAAAAAGGTTGACTCTCCCTCCTGTCACGGTGGTGTCTGAGCTGCCCTTGTGGTCTGTCCCTTACCCAACCTCCGGATGCTGCAGGCACCTCATCCAGGAAGCTTCCTGAGCCCCTCAGCTGGGAGGAGTTTTTCTGTCCTGCAAAGTGTCCTAGACACTCTGCCTGCCCCTCCCGACGGCACATGACACTTTCTAGCTTGAATTTGTCATAAGTCAGGCACCTGTTTCATTTTCTAGATTGAGCATTGGCTGCCTTTTTCTGTAAAGGGCCGGATGGTAAGATTTTCAGGCTTTGCGGTTCACACGCCGAGGACCTGCTGCATAACTGATGGGGCACCACGCAAATGAAAACAGAAGGTTTGCGGAGCAGGTGGCCGGCAACGCTTTGTTGAATGGTGGATGCAGGCGTGTGTGGATGGGGATGCCTGCCTTCAAGGAACCCACAGATGTATGGAGCAGGGGTTGGCAAACTCCCATCCATAGGACATTTATATGAATTCTTACTAATCTCTTCTTTTTTTTTTTTTATATGGAGTTTTTGCTCCTGTTGCCCTTTTTGCTCTTATTGCTCAGGCTGGAGTACAGTGGTGCGATCTTGGCTCACTGCAGCCTCTGTCTCCTGGGTTCAAGCAATTCTCCTGCCTCAGCCTCCCGAGCAGCAGGGATTACAGGCATGTGGCACCACATCCGGCTCATTTTGTATTTTTGGTAGAGCCAGGGTTTCTCCATGTTGGTCAGGCTGGTCTTGAACTTCTGACCGCAGGTGATCCACCCGCCTCGGCCTCCCAAAGTGCTGGGATTACAGGCCTAAGCTGCCGCACCCATCTGCATTCTTACTAATTTCAAGATAGTGACAGCAGATGGCCAAGATGGTGACACAGACCCCTATACAACTGTGCAGGGCACGTGCCCATGAAGCGAACCCGTATTGGCTTCTTGGCAATGACTCAACTCTAATGCAAAAGTAGACATAGACAATATGGAATGAATGAGCGTGGCCACATTTCAATACAGCCTGATTTATACAAATGGCTAAGGAGGGGAGTTTGCCAACCCCTGCTCTGTACATGTGTGAGTTCCTTGAAGGCAGTCATCCCCCACCTGTGCACTCTTGTACCCACCCATCCAACAAAGCTTTGCCGACCACCTACTGTGCACCAGGCATGTGCTCAGCGTGAGGCCAGAGAGAGAAGAGAAAGCTGTGTCTGTCCTCATACACACCTCAGGCTGGAGGGGACACAGAAGCATCCCGGTGCAACACGATGCCAGAGACCCAGGACAGGAGCCCTGAGGGAACCGAGATGCCATTCATCCTCGTGTTCCCACAGGTCCTTATAGGCCCGAATGGAACTGATATACACTGGGTGGGGAAGTGAATCGTGAATGAAAGCGGGTTTTGCTGATGTAGACTCTCTGTCAGGAGGGTTTGTTGGAACCACAGAGAAGAGCCGGGTCCAATCCCACCTGCGCCTTCTGAGGCTCTGGGCAAATGACTTCATCTCCCCAAGCCTCAGCTTCCTTGTCAGGAAAATGGGAGCAAGAAGGTCCCCTGGCAGGGCTCACAAGAAGATGGAGTGAAACAGCCCCACGAAGGCCCTGAGCCCGGACCTGACTCCCAGATCTACATCACGAGAGCCTCGTCCTTCCCTGGCCCCCACCCATCGAGCTGGAGACGCAAGACCACAGGATGTTGTTAAAGGGGCCTGAGCATATTTGTACCACGCAGAGGAGCATCTGGAAGGGACCCGGGCACACCGCGTGCCTGGTCCTCACCCAGGGAGCCTTTCACTCATTCCTTCTGTGCTGGTTCAGTTGCTCTTTGCTTATTCCTTCTTCCTCCCTCTTTCCCTTCGCTCTCTCCCTCCTCTCTGTCCCTCCATCCATCCTTCTACTATCCCCTTTTTCCTCCTCCCTTCTTTCCCTCCTCCTCCTAGGGGTTTTCTTTTTCTTTTTCTTCTTCTTTTTTTTTTTACAATGAGGCTGCATCATCTTCCCAATTTGAAGAAGAAAAAAGGCAGCTTTCTTTCACGTCCAAATGAACAGATCAGGTTAAATCAGCACAAGCGTCCCAGAGCTGTTCTTCCTTCTTCCACATGGGCAGAAGCCACAGTCCGGGGGCCTCGACTCAGTAAACGGTACCATGAGCCACTCAAATACTATTGTGGGCACCTCCCTTACCCACCCCTTTGTGGGGGTTCTGCAGATTCTACCCTTCAGAGACCCCTCTTCCCCACCTCCCATTGCTTTTGCTCCCTTTCCACTAATCTCCTCTCCCCACGCAGGGAGCCTTCCCCAGATGGAATCACACCAGCTCCTTTGCTATTGAAAGGCTGCCTGGGCCTTTGAGGTGGATTCCCAGCCTCTACCAGGGTGCCTGCCTGTGCCTGCCTCTCCCTGACAGCTGTCACTGGGGCCTCTTTTCAGGTCCTCAAACTTGCCAGGCCCCTTTGAGCCCTGGGCCTGCAGCCCGTCCACAACGAGCTGCTTCTCTCCTCTGTCAGGAGAGAAGCCAGTGTGACGATCAGAACTAATCTGGGGTCGTCCTGCCCCGGCCTTCCCAGGACCCGCTGCCTCATCCCACATTTCCGTCCTTCACAGCACAGACCACAGTTGGAAATGGCTTTAGCGACCCGGGTCCTTTCCTGGCTTCCTCCTTCCTGCCTGGACTGCAGGCTTCGTGGGGCAGGGGCCGCATCTGTCCTCTCTCTGAGTGTCCGGCACCCTTCAGAGGACCTGCCACAGAGTAGCCACAGTGACTATGTCCGATGAAGCAGTGAGTAGACAGCGGACACTGTGGAGGGAGTCGGGTGAGGGTGAGGGGACCACTGCCACTCAGATTCCCTGGGCCCAGGGAGTTCAAGGTGCATCTTCTTCTTCTTCTTTTTTTTTTTTGAGACAGAGTCTCACTCTATCACCCAGAGGTTGGAATGCAATGGCTGGATCTCAGCTCACTGCAACCTCTTCCCCCACCCAGGTTCAAGTGATTCTCCAGCCTCAGCCTCCCAAGTAGCTGGGATTACAGACACCTGTTACCGCTCCCGGCTAATTTTTGTATTTTTAGTAGAGACAGGGTTTCACCATCTTGGCCAGGCTGGTCTTGAACTTCTGACCTTGTGATCCACCCGCCTCGGCCTCTCAAAGTGCTGAGATTACAGGCGTGAGCCACCACACCCCGCCCTGAGTTCAAGGTGCTTTTGCAGCAGGAAGGACGCTTCCCAGTGCCAGAGGTGCCATGCTGGCCAGTGTAGACGTGCGTCAGAAGCATGCAAGGAAACTGATTCCCGAAGTCAGCTGGTGGCCTGGCCAGTGCTCAGGTGTGTCCTGGTGCCTGGTCAGCATCTGTGGTGACAGTGGCAGTGACGGCCACTGGGCCTCAGGGCACCAAAGGGGCCTCTGGAGACTATCCTGCTCGTCTCTGCACAGTCAAGCTTCCCTTGCCCCCCTGCCTTGGGCATGAGGTCCCTCCCTCCAGCCAGTCTCTTGGTCTCTACTCTGGCTCTCAAGCACTCACCTCAAATGTTTGTAATCTAATAAGGTTGAACTGGTAGAAGTAAAGAGTGGAACCAGGACTGCCGGACGGGAAGGAGGGAAGGAGAATTGTCCCTCAAAGGATACAAAGTTTCCAGTAGGCAGGAGGAAGCGTTTTTAGATTTATAGCACAGCAGGGTGACTGCAGTCAATAGTATGCTATTTATTATCCATTTCCAAATAGCAGGTCATTCCACATGTCTCATCCTGAACAATAAGAGGAGGATGCGGTGATAGATCTGCTCATTAGCTTGATTTGATGCTGTCATGTTGTATACTTGTATCAGAACATCACACAGGCCCGGCACGGTGGCTCATGTCTGTAATCCCAGCACTTGGGGAGGCAGAGGTGGGTGGATCACCTGAGGTCAGGAGTTCGAGACCAGCCTGGGCAACATGGTGAAACCCCATCTCTACTAAAAATACAAAAATTAGCTGGGAATGGTGGCTCTCTTCTATAATCCCAGTTACTAAGGAGGCTGAAGCACAAGAATCGCTTGAACTCAGGAGGCAGAGGTTGCAGTGAGCTGAGATCATGCCACTGCATTCCAGCTGGGGTGACAGAGTGAGACTCTGTCTCAAAACAAAACAACCACATCACATCGAGCCTCCTAAATGCACATAGACACTATTTGTCAATTTAAAAGCGGGGGGGTTTCTCCTTGATACCTCCTCCTTCTGCCCCTGTGGGGTCCTTTCAGCTGGTGCAGGGGTGGCCGTCCCTGGATATTGGCCCCAATAGACGTCCACGTCCCCATCCTTGGAACCTGTGACTGTGTGGCCTTATGAGGCAAAAGGGCCTTTGTATTAACAGATATGATGACATTAAGGAGCTTGAGATGGGGAGGTTATTCGGGTGGGCCCTCAGGTCACCACAGGAGCCTTTGTAAGAGTAGAGGCAGAGGAGAACTGATGACGGGGGGAACACGGCAGGGAGCAAGGTGATGCAGCCACCAGCCAAGCGTTGCCGACACCACAGGACAACCCCACTGCCAGGTGTGGCAGGCTCTGCTCGAGCCTCATTTGCTCACCCATCCCCCAATCAGACCTGTGCTGTTCGTGCATTGAGCACCCGTAGGGGCTGCTAGGGACCCAGCAGAGCCCTGCCTTCAAAAAACTTGGGGTCTGTGCTGGGTGCAGTGGCTCACGCCTGTAATCCCAGCTCTTCGGGAGGCTGAGGCAGGCAGATCACTTGAGGTCAGGAGTTCAAGACAAGCCTGGCCAACATGGCAAAATCCTGTCTCTACTAAAAATACAAAAATTAGCCAGGCGTGGTGACGGACACCTGTAATGCCAGCTACTCAGGAGGCTGAGGCAGGAGAATCGCTTGAACCCAGGAGGCAGAGGTTGCAGTGAGCTGAGGTTGTGCCATTGCACTGACAGATCGAGACTCTGTCTCAAAACAAAACAAAACAACAAAACTCAGGATCTGGCTTGACAGAGGTGGTCCCATCCCAGGATTTGTCAGAGCATGGAGCGGAGGACCGGAGTCTGCCCCTGCCACGCTTATGCCCTTCAAGACCCAGACAGGGTTGGGGAGGCCCTATTAGGAGACGGAGGGGCAGCTTCAGCCCTGGGGTATGATGGGGGCTGGGGAGCCGGAAGACTTAGGAGCTGGATTTTGAGGATTCAGACATGCTGCAGCTAAGGGGCTGTCGGTCCAGGAGAGAACATCAGATGAGGCATTTTAAAGTCTCAGTGCTGGCCTGTAAGGGATCAGGCACTAGAACTGGGGGTGGGGGAGGGCTAGGAGGCGCACCAAGTCAGCACTTTGTCCCTGGGGCAGCAGAGTGTGGACTTCAGAATTGCACCTCTGGGCTTGACATCCAGACATGGACTGAGATGCACCGGCTCCTGCCCTTAACCTTAGCTCAGCATCAGAGAAAGGCACCTGCTAGAGCCGGGAGGGGACTGGGCCCAGCAGTTCCCCTTGAAATAAACATGAAATCTGCAGGCACTGCCTGCTAATGATCAAAAGTTAGTACGGCATACATGTGACAGACTCATCTTTAAAGACACTTCAGTGAACCTGACAGATTTTAAAACGTAATCACCTCCCTTTGGCAAACGGAATTTTCGCTTATTCGGATCTACTTCTGAGGGCATCAATAGTACCTTAACTTTTATTGAAATCTATTTTCTAAGATCACACACACACACACAAATGCTTTCTAAAAACCCACCTGTGTACTCCAACGAAAAACACAGATGACTCAACACAAATGTGAAAATGGCTCAAAACCCAGATGACTTAACACAGGTGTGAAAACGGCTTTCTACAGGCGAGGGTCTTCATGGTCTTCAAGATGTGCCTGCCACTGCACTGAGGACGCACCTCCGTGGTGGCAGCTTAACCACGCTCACCCAGGCGAGCACCAGCTCACCTTTTCCCATTAGCAAAAAGGGCATGCCCCACCCCTAGGAAGCTCTCTGCATCCCACACCTCCCCGGGAATCATCCCTGCCCTGGTATGTGCAGCCACAACACGTGGCCTCCCACCCAGACCTGACTCTCATTATTTCCAGGTGATGGAAATGGCACCTGCTGTTGATTCAACAGCAGACTACGGGGCTACTATGTGCGAGGTCCTGTTCCACATACTGGAGAAAACAGTCCCCACCTCCAAGTGGCTTAAAAGTTAGTGGTTTTGGCTGGGCATGGTGGCTCATGCCTGTAATTCCAGCACTTTGGGAGGCCGAGATGGGCGGATCACCTGAGGGGTCAGGAGATCAAGACTAGCTTGGCCAACATGGTGAAACCCTGTCTCTACCAAAAATACAAAAGTTAGCCGGTCATGGTGGCATGTGTCTGTCATTCCAGTTACTTGGGAGGCTGAGGCAGGAGAATCGCTTGAACTCAGGAGGCGGAGGTTGCAGTGAGCAGAGATCGTGCACTCCAGCCTGGGCAATGGAGCGAGACTCCATTTCAAAAAAAAAAAAAAAAAAAAGAGCTATTTGATAAATGAAAAGCCACCCAACACAGACAGGCCCTGACTCACGATAGTTCCACTTAGGATTATTTGACTTTACAAATGTGTCAAAGCACGAAAGCAAGGCACCTTCTGTAGAAACTGTACTTCGGGGACCCACGCAGCCATTCTGTTTTTCACCTTCAGGATTCAGTACGTTACGCAAGCTATTCGGCACTTTAGTATAAGACAGGCCTTGTGTGAGATGCTTCTGCTCGGCTGTAGGCTAATGTAAGCATTCTGAGCACATGTAAGGCGGGCTGGGCTAAGCTAGGACGTTTGCTGGGTTAGAGATACTCAATGCATTTTTGACCCAACAATATTTGCGACGATGAGTTTCTCGAGCTGTAACCCCACCACAGGTTAAAAAGAACCTGCTCGTGGTTTGCCTGGGAGCGTTGGGTGCTGCGAAGGGACACAAGGCAGGGAAAGTGCGTAGAAAGTGTCAGTCTGATGGGATGTGTTGCCGTCATACTTAGGAGGACTTAGGGCACACCCAACTGAGGAGGTGACATTTGAGCAGAGACCTGAATGAGATGAGGCTGTGAATTCCAGGGATCCAGGGAAACGCGTCCCAGGCAGAGGGAGCAGCAAGTGCAGAGGCCCTGAGCTGGAAACACACCTGGTATTTGAAGACTGGTGAGGTGGCCAGTGTGGGTGGGTGGTGAGCAAAGGGCGAAGGTCCTGGGGTGTGAGGTCAGTGCAGTGGCAGTGCCAAACCCGGCAGGGCCTTTGGAGGGCTGAGAGCTGGGGAGGTCAGGATCCCCAACTCAGAAAGGCTCAGCACTTGGTAAGAAGCCTGGAGCAGGACCCTGATTCAACATCTGCGTGCTCACTGCAATCTCCTGACTATAGCGTGTTTCACCAATTTGAGAAAGTGACCCTGGTCTCTTGAATGACTGCAGCAGGGATGATATTGGTCACCACCACAATCATTATCACCATCATCACCACCAGCACCATCATCATCACCATCATCACCACCACCACCACCATCATCATCACCATCATCACCATCATCATCACCATCATCACCACCACCACCATCATCATCATCATCATCATCACTATCATCACCACCATCATCACCATCATCACCACCAGCACCATCATCATCACCATCATCACCACCATCATCACCATCATCACCACCATCATCACCATCATCACCACCATCATCACCATCATCACTATCATCACCACCATCATCACTATCATCACCACCAGCACCATCATCATCACCACCAGCACCATCATCATCACCATCATCACCATCATCATCACCATCACCATCATCATCACCATCATCACCACCACCACCATCATCATCACCATCATCACCACCACCACCACCATCATCACCACCACCATCATCACCACCACCATCATCACCATCATCATCACCATCATCACCACCATCACCATCATCATCATCATCACCGTCATCACCACCACCACCATCATCATCACCACCACCATCATCACCATCATCATCACCATCATCACCACCATCACCATCATCACCACCATCACCATCATCACCACCATCACCATCATCATCACCATCATCATCACCATCATCATCATCACCATCATCACCACCACCACCACCATCATCATCACCATCATCACCATCATCATCACCATCACCATCATCACCATCATCACCACCACCACCATCATCATCACCACCACCATCATCACCATCATCATCACCATCATCATCACCATCACCATCATCACCATCATCACCACCACCACCATCATCATCACCACCACCATCATCACCATCATCATCACCATCATCACCACCATCACCATCATCACCACCACCACCATCATCATCACCACCACCATCATCACCATCATCACCAGCATCACCATCATCACCACCATCACCATCATCATCATCATCACCACCATCACCATCATCATCATCATCACCATCATCACCACCACCACCATCATCATCACCATCATCACCACCACCACCACCATCATCATCACCACCACCATCATCACCATCATCACCACCATCACCATCATCATCATCACCATCATCACCACCACCACCATCATCATCACCACCATCATCATCACCATCACCACCATCATCATCACCACCATCATCACCATCATCATCACCATCATCACCACCACCACCATCATCATCACCACCACCACCATCATCATCACCATCACCACCATCATCGTCACCGTCATCGCCACTACCACCATCATCATCATTGCCATCACCACCATCATCACTGTTGTCACCACCGCCACCACCATCATCATTTCATGATCGTCACTGTAGCAGACACCAGTTTCCCTCATGACAGTGCTAAGGTGTTGGATGCTGCTGTCTAACCGTCACTACCACCTTATATGTTGTACATTCTGCCACATGCCCTCGTTTGGATGAGGAGCCTGAGGACGACAGAGGTGAAGTAACTTGCCCAAGGTTATCCAGCTGGCAAGGAGGAGAGCCGGGCATGGAACTCAGATCTGAGGCCAAAGCTGTGCTCTGAGGCACAGCTCTAGCCCATCTGGTTTCTGAACAGCCATGGGAGGCTTTTGTTTTCATTTTCTTGTCCATCTTTTTTCTTGCAACTGAGACCCTCAGATACTCAGACGTCACTGGAGCCCAGCATTTCAGCACCAAGTCCTTGAAGCTGTCTGTCCCCACCCCGCAGCACCCCCCTCACCCCCCCGGCCAACTCTCTGGCTCGGCAGAGCTTCCCTGCTGCCCTTGGACTGTGCCTGTGGGTCACTGGGGGCTCTTGGTTGTCCCTGCCTCACGAAAGGAGAAGGTCAATAGGAGAAGCAGACAAGTCTATCTTGTGCACACCTGCCAGGCCAGGTCCTCCTCTCAGGGGAGGCAGCTCAGGCTGTGGGAACCACCTATGTCTGTCCAGGCTGTCAGCAGAGCTTCCTGGCTGGTGACCATCCAGGGGGATGTAGCTCCGTGAGCTGCTGACAGTGGCGGTGGTGGCGAAGAACTCACGAGCGTGAGTCAAAATCAAGGTCTCCGAGCCCGAGTCTCCCCATCTGTGAACTAGGGAGAGGGTCACAAACTCCAACTACCCAGGGATATTACAAGGATGAAAGCAGACGTTCCTGGGGAGTCCTTGGCACTGTGCCAAGCCCGTCACCGGCATGAGAAATCTTAGCTGGGACTGCTCTTCGGGCCACTGTCTGAAGCTCCCTTGAGAAGAGCTATTCTCTGCAGGAGGAGCAGGTCTAGTGGGCGAATGTCTTCTGCCAGGCACTTGCTCCCTGCCTTGTGCCGTTGATGCCCTGGTTTTCCTTAAGGAAACACCACTGCCCCCTTTCAGCCCATATGGTTTAGGGGCTATGTGTCCCCCAGCTCCAGGTGGTTTGGGGGATCTGCTTCTGGGTAGACACAGCAAAGCATCCCCCGGGCCATTGTGACTCATTTAGGGTTGGTCAAAGACCTCAGGCAGGGCCATCAGAGCTAGGCTTGGGCTCCCTGTTGGAGTGCCCTGGGGCAAGCTCTCTGTCCACTGGGGCTGCTCAAGGTGAAGCTGGGAGCTGCGCCTGTCATCTGGACACTAAGAGAGTAGCCCGGAGGGTGGGCCCAACCCAAAGAACAGAAGAGAGACATGGAGCTTTGAAGATATTAGATCCCTGGATTCAGCTATGCCTGAAGCTGGCCTTGGGCTTTTGTCCTGGATAGTTCCGGTAGGTTGCACCAAACCACAGGCATTTTCTCGTCAAGATTCTGGTAAACTTGAAATCCTGGAAATGGAAGCCCAAAGCAACTACAGACCTGCAGGTCTTCCCCACCCTCCTCTCACCGCTCTTTTCTTTCTTTGATTCTTGGCCCACAGGTGACTGGGATAAAGACATACACTCCTGGCTGGGTACAGTGGCTCACACCTGTAATCCCAGCACATTGGGGGGCTGAGGTGGGCAGATCATCCAGCAGATAGAGACCGTCCTGGCCAACATGCTAAAACCCCGTCTCTACTAAAAAAATACAAAAATCAGCTGGGTGTGGTGGTGTGTGTCTGTAATCGCTGCTACTGGGGAGTCTGAGGCAGGAGAATCACTTGAACCTGGGAGACAGAGGTTGCAGTGAGCTGAGACTGCGCCACTGCACTCCAGCCTGAATGACAGAGCGAGATTCCATTAAAAAAAAAAAAAAAAAGGCATATACTCCTATGCAGACGCTGGGAAGGAAAGGTTCAATTAACAGGGCCTTTATTATTTTAAGCCATCTAGGGATGGTTTAAATATTTGGCATTTCTTAAAATAAACTGAGCTTTTCCCTGGTGAGCAGTCTTGCAGGTTGAGCATGAGGCAATGACTCCTAAACCAGGACAGAACAAAAGCCAACCGCCCTGAGCCCTGACGTTGGCAGCGACTAGACCTTCTCAGTACTGGGCTGAGTCTCACCCCTAGAAGAAAGGAAGGTGCCCCACTCCCACCCGAAATGCCCCATGGTCACCTACATTTGGGGAAGGCTATATTCTGCAGTGTGGGGCATTCATGGTGTCAGCATCTGAAAAGCCTCTGACAAGACGGGCCGTGAACTAATCCACTGGACAAGGTTTAACCTGGGCTCCCCCAAATGGTGAGCTCCAGGCGGCGGCAACTAAGTCTGACTTACACGTGGCCATACGCCTACTAAATGGAGTCAGTGCTGAAAGGTGCAGGCGCTAACACATGCCGGTCCAGCCCTGATTAAGCCTCCGAGCCATGGCATGCATCTCCCCTCACCTCCCGGCGCACGAGTTTCCCACTGCGCGGTGGCAGACCACCAAAGCTTGGTGGCTTCAAACATCTTAAATTCTGGAAGTCCAACATGGATCTCATTGGGCTAAAGCTAGGATGTCAGCAGGGCTGTTCCTTCTGGAGGTTCCAGGGAGAGCTCGTTTCCGTGCCTTCTCCAGCTTCTAGAGGCCGCCTGCAGTCCTTGGCTTGTGGCCCCTGCCTCCATCTCAGGCCAGCAGTGCATCCCTCTGACCTCTGCTTCTGTCCTCACGTATTCTCCAGCCCTGCTTCCTTTTCCTCCTCTTACTTATAAGCACCCTGCGACGACACTGGGTCCACTGGCTAGTCCGGGGCCAGCTCCCGGCCTCCAGGTCAGCCGATCAACAGCTCTGATTCCATCTGCAACCTTAACTCCTCCTGGAAGTGCAATAGGAGATTCACAGGTTCTGAGGGTCAGAACACAGGCATCTTTGGGGGTGGCGATTCTGCCTGCCCAGCTGATTTTTCTATTTTTAGTAGAGACGGGATTTCACCATGTTGGCCAGGTTGGTCTCGAACTCATGACCTCAGGTGATCCACCTGCCTCGGCTTCAAGAGCTGAGATGATGGCAGGTGTGAGCCACCATTCCCTGCCTTGCATTCTTCCATTCAGTAAGTCCTTATTGAGCACCTCCTGTGTGCTAGGCCCTTGATGTGTGCCGGGTTCCACAGTCACAAAGAGGCCAGGCCAAGCAAGACCCTACCTTCACGGGGTCTTTCGGTTAAAATAGAGGTGAAAGCAGACAGACGAATCCAACTTGAATAAGTCCCAGAGGGCGAGCCGAGCCTTCAAGGGGCCAGTGTTGGAATATCTTTTTCCTCTGGGACTTCTGCTCAGCATGAGACGTCAAAGTGGCAGGAAGTGGGGCAAGGAGGGAAGGGGGCCCATCTCCAGGGAGAAGCAGGGCCTCCTCAGGTCGGGTTTAATCTGAGCACACAGCAGCACACCTTATGCTGGGTTTCGTGTGCTCCTTTTTTTGGACATTGCGGTTTTTGGGGGAAAAGCTCTTGTGTGACAGCAGCTCGGATTTAAAATACTCTGTGCACTCGCTGGGATTCAGTTCGCATGCTCCTGCCTGTCAACGTCACAGGCAGTGGGACACGAAGGCGCTCCTGGCTGGACCGTGGAAGCAGAGGGACAACTTTATGGGGCTGTAGCTTTGGTCTCTGGAGCTTTCCCGGGCCAGAGCCTGGCTCCCAGGGTCTCGCCCAGCCTCAGGCAGATGTTTAGCAAATGTCACCGATAGGATTTCTCAGACAATCAACATGGGAAAAGCTGAGGAAGAGAGGGACCAGGGAGTGGATGCATTAAAAATAATGAGGCCACTTTAAATGGACCAGGTTCCGGGGCAGAATGGGAACCACGTCCTCGGTTTATTTAAAAATACACTTTATTTTCCATTCTGTCTCTGTTTAATTTCTTCTGATAGAGCTAAAAAAAAAAAAAAAAAAAAAAAAAAACCCAACCCTCTTTATTCTAAAAACTGACGTCTGTATATAGCTTTTTCTAAGAAAAAGAAGGGGTGTGTGTCAAAAATATAGGTCACAACAGCCCCCTGCGCCCCCACGGCCCCGCACCCACAGTGGGCACCAGTGTTCCTCCGGCCAGGGAGCGCGCTGCTATTTGGAATTTAGGGTGAAATGGAATCTTTGCCTTGAGCGTGATGAGTGTTTGGCCTATAGAGAAGCTCTATCATCTGTCTTTGTCTTTTTGCTGATCAATATTTTTTTCTCCACTAGATGATTCCATGGGGACAGAAGGATGATGAGCACGCATGTGGGGGTGAGTAAGATGGAGGTTCAAGTCCCTCCTCCCACTTGGCAGCTGAGCGAGTTTAGGTCTAAGTCATTCTTCCCTGCAGAAGAAATACGAATCCCCTCAGCCAGGCTGTGTGCTCACTCAGGGCCCGTCTGGAGAGGACTCGCCCAGCATGCCGCCCGCCGCCCGACGCACCCCTTGGTAAGTCGCAGTTACTGGTGATTACCAGTGAGAGGATGAATGGTCATGGGCCTGCTCCTCTAAAAATGTTAGCTCCTTTTTTTTTTGAATTTTATAAAAACTATCTCCAGGCTTTTGACCCTCGGAGAACGAGAATGTGTTTCGCGCTTGTTTCTGATTTCAGTCTCTGCTGAGACACCTCTGGGAGGCTTCCTCTCATTCTGCCCCCTGGGTCTAACCTGGCACCCACACCCCACACTCCATCCCCCACTGGGGAACCTGTGTCGTTCCAGGCTGTCAAGATGGCCCCTGCAGGCTTGGGTTAGGCCGAGGCTTCACACCATGGCAGAGAGGAGTGTGGAGCGTGTCTGTGGGCCTGCTGCAGCGGGGGGGGGGGGGGGGGGGGAGGACCTGTACCCTTCTGGTCACCTTTGGCCGGACCCACTGAACTTAGAAGGGAGAGGGCCTTTTCAGCTGTCTGAGGGAGGTGCTGCTTTTCCTCCTCCCGCCAAGGCTGGAGAGAGCCCCAGGGAGCCCCGGGGCTGGGGGAGGGTGGCATGAGTGTCCCGTGCAGTGGAGTGGGCTGTGCTGAGTGGGAACCAACCACCACCAGCAGAGATGATGGGCTGGGTGGTGAGGAGGGAGGAAGGGTGTGGGGGTTTCCTGTGGATATGAAGTGGGCTGCTGGGCAGGAACTGGCCAGGAATGAGGGGTCCCAGGCTTTCTCTGTCAGACGTAAGTGCTCAGGGGGTTCAATCTGGATGCCTTCATAACCCCAGGGTCCCAATAAGCCACAAGAGTACCCTCAAATAAGTCAGCTTAAACATCTGCCCCAGCTGCGGGGATAGAGCCTACCAGATCACCAGCTGCCCGCCCACCAAACCCGACCTCCCTGCCCTGCTGGCCTCCCCCCAACCTTGGAGGGTCCAGGGAAAGCCTAGAGATTGGGGAGGAGAGACGGAAGAGAAGCAGAAGCAGGGAAACCCAGAGCGGGCAGCCCCAAGCCCCCTCCCCACTCCAAGGCCTCAGCCTGGGGCAGGCTGGGCTGGTGGAGCCGGGAAAATGCTGCTTTTCAGCGCAGACTCACACGGGAGTGGACATCTCAGGGATCCACATGAGACCATGTTTTTGTGATTAAAAGTGGCTGGGAAAGCTTTTATTGTGAGATAACCAGAAAGCCATGAGGCCTGCCCTGGAATTACCCAGGGGGCTGAGAAGAGCCAGCCCCAGACTGGTGGGTGGGTAAACTGGCCCCTGGAAACAAAACAGACCAGAGCTGACTTAGGGCGTCTGCCAGTTGTGGAGGTGTAGGCCTGCCCATCGTGACCTGTTTTCAGCTCCCACAGTGATGTAACTGAGTGCAGTGTCGGGAGACACAGGCAGTTGGCTCGGGTGAGCTGTGTCCGGGTGAGCCTGTGTGAACCGGGTGAGCCAGCTCCCGCGCACACAGAGGGCAGGGCTGCAGGGGCAGTGGGGGAATCCCGGACCATTTCCTGCGGCACCCTCTGGAGTCCGGTTTCCTTGCGTTCTTTCCCTTCGGAACCTCCCTCTCCTCCTTACATTTTATGTGTATGCATGTGTGTGAGTGCACAGCATGTGTGTAGGGTGCGGATGTGAGTCCAAGATGGTGGGATGAATGCGTGCGTGGGGGAGTCTTCCATCGCTCCCCTGCACCCCAAGGTGCAGGAGAATCACACTGTTTTGATCACTGTTAAACTCTCCCACAGACACCTGCCTGGGTCTGGCTCAGAACAGGCTCTCAGCACTAGTTGAATGAGTGAATAAATGAATGAATGGGGCACCTCCTCCAAGAAGCCCTCCCTGGCACCCAGGCCAGGACAGGCCCCCCAGCCATGTGCCTGCACAATGCCACGGACTTTGCGTACTTACTGACGCAGCGTTTTCCCAGTTCCATGGACTCTAACTATGTGCACCGCCGGGAGGAAGCTCCTCCACAGCCAAGACGGCGGCTGCCTATTTCTGGCCGTGCCCCCAGTACTGAGCTCCATGCTGAGCACTTAGCAGGCCCTCAGGAACAGATGCATAATGAATGTGTGGTCTCTTGCTGGCACAGACATCTGCCCAGCTTCGGGGACAGAGCCCAGCAGATCGGCCGGCGCTTCTTTCCCCCAGGGGACGGCCTTCTGCCTGAGACCCAGGTTTGTTCCTCGGTCTTTCCACGGCCCTGGAGTAGCTGTCTGCTGGTTACATCCTCTGCAGGACCAGCCATGCCCCAGTCCTCAGGACTTCCCACAACACTCTATGTTCTGCTTGTGCTTCCAGTGCCCACGCCAGGCTGGGAGAGGGTTCTGCTCAGTGTGGTCTGGCAGGACCTGGGCAGATGGCGCAGCCACCCTGGCAAACACTGCCAGGCACAGAGAGTGCGGGGAGCAGAGAACTGCTCCAGCCCAGACATGAGCCACATGAGCTCCACTCACAGCTTGACAGCCAGGACCAGCTCACAGCCCACTTGTGCACACCGGGCCAGGAAGCACCGTCCATCCATGATGCTGGAAGGATCTTGAAATTCTTCATTTTTTTTTCCCTTAGAGACAAGGTCTCATTGTGTTGCCCAGGCTGGAGTACAGTGGTGTGATCACAGCTCACTGCAGCCTCTACCTCCAGGACTCAAGAGATCCTCCCACCTCAGCCTCCTGAGTAGCTGGGACTGTAGCTGTGTGCCCCCATGCCCAGCTAATTTTTATTTTTTTTGTAGATTTGGGGTCTTGCTGGGTTGCCCAGGCTGGTCTCTTACTCCTGGGCTCAAGAGATCCACCCGCCTCAGCCTTCCAAAGTGCTGGAATATAGGCATGAGCCACCATGCCTGGCCTCTTCATAATTTTCGAGCAAAGCCTGCAGTTTTGTTTTGGACTGGGCCCTGGAAACTATGTAACTGGTTCTGATGGGATGGGATGACGGGCGGGGGGGAGCTGATCTTTCTCAGAGGGGATCGAGGAAGCTCTTGGAGACCGTCTGGGAAACGGGCTGAAGGAGCCGTTGGTGGGGGAACTAGAACCTGCCCCTGAGCCACTGAGGTAGGCACGTGAGTGTTTTGTGGATAAGTCTTCATCAAAAGTGGGAAAATAGGCCAGGTACAGTGGCTTATGCCCGAAATCCCAGAGCTTTGGGTGGCTGAGGCAGGAGGATCTCTTGAGCCCAGGAGTTCGAGACCAGCCTGGACAAAATAGTAAGACCCTGTCCCCACACAAAAATAATTTAAAAATTAGCTGAGTGTGATGGGGCATCCCTGTAGTCCCAGCTACTCCAGAGGCTGAGCGGGAGTAGCTGGGTATTATGAGTAACACAATAAGACCATCTCTCAAAAAGAAAACTGTGGCCCAGGCTGGTTGTGAACTCCTGGCCTCAAGTGAAAAAAAAAAAATAAACATGAAAATAAAAACGGAAAACGTGTTCTTGGGCTGAAAAAGAATTTCATTTGATCCCCAGCACATTTCCTTTTATGATTCATTGTGTAGATTTTGTGCAGTTCTGTTGGGGTGGGGGAGAAAGAAACCACAAAACCACCCTGTGTGAGTTCACAAGAAAAGCATTATTAGGGCGTCTGGCCTTCGCTGGGACCGCTAAGCCCCATCCTCCCCCGGATGTGGAGGGAAGGCACACCTCGGCCATGTGGGACATTGTTCTTTCATCGAACAAGTATTTGGTTGAGCCCTGCTCTGTGCCAGGCATCTTTCTGAGGAAACGAGCAGTGAGCCATGCAGACAGGAATCCCTGCCCCGGGGCAGCCTGCATTCTAGAGGGGAAGCAAGACCGGGCAAAGAAGGCAAGTCGACTACGTAGACTTTCTAGTAGGAGGCACAGTGGTACTGGCTAGGAAGAGGCGTGAAGCAGGGACGGGATGTCTGGGGACGGAGGGCTGCAGCATGGGACGAGCAGCCGGGAAATGGCCTGGTTTAGTCACAGAACATGGTAGAAACCCTGTGTCAATAGCAGATTCCCTTTCTCCTTTGCCCACAATGTTCAGAGCGCAGCCACATTAAGGATGAGCCCCACAGCCCTGCCTCGGGGCCTGACCTGAGCCATGCATGACCCCCTGCAACTCTTCTGCGGACCCTGAGGTCCTGGGTGGGACTGTGCAGGAGGACAAATGAGGCTTCTGCTGAAACGCATGCCCCGGGTTCCCACGAGCTCCCAGGCCTGACGGTGACAGAGCGGGGCCCCAGCAGCGTCCTAGTTTCAGCTCCCTCTGTGGAATTCCCCATCTGCAGTATCCCAGGCTGCAGCCCGCGACCATAATCACACAACCCCAGAGGGGCTGAGGAACAGGGCCTGGGCCACCTCATCTCTTCACTTCCAGATCCAGGTTCAACAGCACAGGTAAGCTGCCACCATATCCGATCGCTGGTTTTCACTCCCACCACACGTTCTCAAGTTCCATTTTACTTTTGCCATAATGCACATAGAGACTGCAAGGAAGTCGAGCAGTTCATCGTCTGCGCCCCTGTTGCTGTGAGGTCTACCAGGGCAGAGGGCGGGGAGGCAGGATAGCGTGTCTGGAAATGGAGCGCACTGTTCACGGCTGTGTGGCTGTGGGCATTCTCAGCATCCTGCCATGTGGAGTCGTGTCAACCCTGCCCACACCCTCTCACAGGCCCTTCTGGGTCCCTCTTGGGGCTTCAGGACGACGTATCTGAGGACCTGAGGCTGAATCACAACTGCTGCTGTCCCTGAGTGCTACAGTCTTTCCCAGCGATGAGCCAGGAGCCGAGGTGGTAAGCCTTGATCATTCGGCGCAGGCCACCAGACAGACGAAAGAAGACAGCTTGGGCAAAATCAGCTCTCTGGACGGCCCAGGGAGCCTCGTGGAAGCGGCGACACCAGCAGCAGCCTGCATCAGAGCAAGTGCAGCAGCAAGGCCAACGGAAAGCGGGGTCCTGCCACCCTCAGACACATCAAGAACAGGGTCTCCTTTGCCCCTCCCGCCCGGGGCCAGGCTGCCCGGGGTCAATGAGTGAGTCCACCGCGTGACGCTTCTTGCGGTGAGGCTGAACCTGAGCTGGGCCCTTTCCCAGTGCCCTCTGGATCATACTCTCCTGAGGACTGGGAGTGCCTGGATTGTTTTTAAAAAATGCCATCGATAAATATCTAGTCTCTGGGCTCAAAGAGGAGGGAAAACGTTTCCTGAGAAATTGACTCACTTGTATTTTACATGCCTTTCCCTGTGGTTTGGGGATTGCCAGGTTTTTCAGCAGACAATCACAACAAGGAAAACGCCCAATGATGGCTCCAAGAATGGAACGATAAAAAGACAAAAGAGATGGGCACCAGGACAAAAGCTTACCGGCCCGAAGGGACAGCTGCTCTCAGAGCCCTGGCACAATGCTGGAAAATTGCTATTGGTCCACATACCTCCATCCCCCCGGCCTCCATCCTAGACCTGGCCACCTCCCCTCTCCCCTCTCCCCTGAAGCACCCTCAGTCTGGCCTCTGCACTCCTGTTGCCCACTCTCCATGCCATAGCAAAGCCATCTTCTAAAAAGGCACGATTGTGCCACTGCACTCCAACCTTAGTGACAGTGAGACCCGAGCTCTAAAAAAAGAAAATGAAAATGGACAAACATGTGCTGAGGGTGCAGAGCATCCGGATCTCCCTTGCAGCGCTGCACGAGTGTCAGCTGGAACCGCTGTTTTGGAAAACGGCAAGGCATCATCTCTTAGAGCCAAGACTGTACGTACCTACAACCCAACAATCCTGCTCCCAGCATGCTCTCAACAGGAGCGTTCCCAGACATTCCCCAAGAGACCCTCGGAAGCCCACTGGAGAGAGTGGCCCTATCCCCAGTCACCCCTAAACACCTGCTGCCCAGCAGCAGCGGACTCTCAAGTGCAACAGGACTTGGCAATGCCAAGAGTGAACTAGAACAGCACGGAACAGCACGGAGGAATCTCGGGAGCTGGCACCTGCGGGAAAGGAGCCGGGTGGGCACCATTGATGGTGACGACGTCAAAACCAGGCAGAACTGCTCTACGGAGTTGGAGGTAAAGAAGTGGCTCAGGGGCAGGGAGTGGGATGCCCCAAAGAGCTCCTGTACATTGTCCTGGGTGCGTCACATTCTTTTCCTTTATCTTCGTGCTAGTTACATGAGTGTGTTCACTTCGTGAAAATCCATTGAGCTCCTAAGGAGTGACCTGTGTGTCCCCCCAACTCATATGTTAACATTTTTCACGAACAAGCAAGCACTCAGAGATTGCATCACCACCAGGCCTGCTTTACAAGAACTTCTGAAAGAAGCACTACACACAGAAAGGAGCAACCAGCATCAGTCATCCCAAAAACTTACCAAAAGGTAAAGAATATCTCCATAATGAAGAATCTATATCAACTAATGGGCAAAATAGCCAGCCAGCATTAAATGACAATATTAAACTCACAAATATCAATATTAATCCTAAATTTAAATGGATTAAACGCCCCAATCAAAGACACAGACACGCAAACTGAATAAAAAGTCAAAACCCATCGGTACGCTGTATCCAGATCCATCTCATAAGCAAGGACACACACAGACTCAAAACAAAAGGTTGGAGGAAGACTCACCAATCAAATGGAGAGGAAAAAAAACAAAACAAACAAACAAACAAACAAAATAACAGGAGTCGTAACTTTTGTCTCTGACAAAATAGACTACAATAGTAACCAAGACTGAAAGAAACAAAGAAGGACATTACATAACGATAAAAAGATCAATGCAACAACAGGAGTCAATGATCATAAATATATATGTACCCAATATAGGGGCACCCAGATATACAAGACAAGTTTTCAATGACTTATAAAGAGACTTGGACTCCCACACTAATAGCGGGAGACTTTGACACCACATTGTTAATATTCGATGGATCAATAAGATAGAAAATTAACAGGGACATTTATGATTTGAACTCAGACCTGGAACAAGTAAACTCAGTGAATATTTATAGAATTCTTCACCCAGGTCCACAGAACATACATTTTTCTCAGTATCACATTACACCTATTTTGAAAGTAACCACACAAATGGAAGCAAATCACTCTTCAGCATTTGCATAGCATTTCACAGATTTAAATGAAATATTGGTTGGCTGTTTGTTTGTTATTTTCTTTCCTTATTCCTTCCTGTCTCTGCTGTTAAGCACAATTATCAGCATAAAAGAGGTTTTTAATACCTACTTTTAGATTGCATTCCAGCCTGGGCAATAGAGCAAGACTCCTGTTCTCTCTCCCCCTTTTCTTTTACTCTTTCTTTTTTTCTTTAAAAAAAAAACTCTCGGCCGGGCGCGTTGGCTCACATCTGTAATCCCAGCACTTTGGGAGGCCGAGGCGGGTGGATCATGAGGTCAAGAGATGGAGACCATCCTGGTCAACAAGGTGAAACCCCGTCTCTACTAAAAATACAAAAACTTAGCTGGGCATGGTGGTGCGTGCCTGTAATCCCAGCTACTCAGGAGAATGAGGCAGGAGAGTTGCCTGAACCCAGGAGGCGGAGGTTGTGGTGAGCCAAGATTGTGCCATTACACTCCAGCCTGGGTAACAACAGCGAAACTCACCCCCAGTGGAACTGTTTTTGGAGACAGGGCCCTTAAGGAGGAAACAGGTTAAACTATGGCCCCACAGGGCCCTGATCAGATAGGACTGTGTTCTTATAAGAAGAGGAAGAGACATCAGAGATGTCTCTCTCCCTGTCTCTCTCTGTCTCTCTGTCTCTGTCTCTGTCTCTCTCTCTCTTTCTGTGTCCGTGCACAGAGAAGAGGCCAAATGAAGACCCAGGGAGGAGGCGGCCATCTAGAAGCCAGGAGAGAGGCCTCAGCAGGGACCAGCGCAGGCAGCGCCCTGACCTCAGGCTTCCAGCCTCCAGAGCATTAGAACAACACATTCATGGTGTTGGAGCCCAGTTTGTGCCACCTTTTCTTCTTTTCTTTTTTTTTTTTGAGACAGAGCCTCACTCTGTTGCCCAGGCTGGAGTGCAGTGGTGAGATCTCGGCTCACTGCAACCTCCACTTCCTGGGTTCCAGTGATTCTCCTGCCTCAGCCTCCTGAGTAGCTGGGACTTCAGGCATGCACTATCATGCCTTGCTAATTTTTTTTTTTTTTTTTTGTATTTTTAGTAGAGACGGGGTTTCACCATGTTGACCAGGGTGGTCTTGAACTCCTGGCCTCAGGTGATCTGCCTGCCTTGGCCTCGGCCTCCCAAAGTGCTGGGATTTCAAGTGTGAGCCATCACGCCCTGCAGACACTTTGTTACGGCAACCCTCGCCAACAGATAATGTATGCCTGGAATGTGTGCAGTTTTCTCTATGTTTGATAGATTCAATCAAAACCTCCTTTAAAAAAAAAAAAAAGGCAAGCCTGTTGTGGTCCTGTTGTTTGCAATTTTTCTCCGGCCTCCTGTCTTCTCTTAAGATCAAGTCCAAATTTGCAACGTGGTCTTGAAGGTCCAGCATGATCTGGCTCCTGTCGGCCTCTCTAGACTTGGCCACTGCTGCGGCTATTCTGACCTCATTTCAGCTGCTTGAACATGGCAGGCACTTCCTGCCTCAGGACCTTTGCACTGCTGGCCTCTCTGCCTTAAACACTTTATGCTTTTGCCCAGCAGGTTCCTACTCATCCTTCAGGTACCAGATTAAATGTGGTCTTTCCTTAGGAAGGTTTTCCTGACCCCACACTGGGTCAGATCACTCTGGTGTAAATTCCCAAAGCACCTGCCCTTTTCCTTCATTACACCCATCCCAGTTGGAAGTCAGTGAAATATTGTTGCCTATTGTCTGTCTTCCCCAGTAGACGGTGAGCTTTTTGAGGGCATGGTTGGTCTTGTTTTCCAGTGGGACCACTCTGCTCACTGTGAACGAAAGGATAGATGAATAGATGGACTAATGGATGGATGAATGTGTGAATAGATCATTGAATGAATGGATAGATGGATGGAATAATGGATGGATGGATGGATGAATGGATAAAGAAAAGGATGGTTAGATGGAATAATTGTGAATAGATGGAACAATGGATGAATGGATGGATGAAAGGATGGATGGATGAACAGATGGACAAATGAATGGATGATTGTGTGAATGAATAGACTGATATATGAATGATAGATAGGTACAACAATGGAGGGATAGGTAGATGGAACAATGGATGGATGAATGAAAGAATGGATGAGTGAACAGATGGACAAATGGTTATATAGATGTCTGAATGAATGGACAGGTTGACAGATGAATTAATGGTTAGATAGATGGAACAATGGATGGATAGATAGATGGAACAATGGATGGATGGGTGAATGGATGGATGGATGGATGGATGAATGATTGGATGGATGGATGAATAGATGGATGGATGGATGGATAGATGGACAAATGGATGGATGGATGGATGAATGATTGGATGGATGGAAGAATGGATGGATGGATGAATAGATGGACAAATGGATAGATGAATGGATTGATGGATGGATGGATGGATGGATGGATGGATGGATAGATGGACAAATGGATGGATGGATGGATGAATGATTGGATGGATGGATGGATGAATAGATGGACAAATGGATGGATCTATGGAAAATGGATAAATGGTTGGTTGGTTGGTTGGATGAATGGATGAAGGAATTAACTTATGGAAGAATGGCTGGATTGATAGCTATCAATTCTCAGTGAATGTATCTTCCACAAGTAACCATTCTTATTTGCAACGACTCTGCTCTTATGGCTGTCTATTGATTCTTTCAGGTGTGTGGTGCTGCAAGAATGAGTCAGCACTCAGCACTCTGCGGGTTTCCAGGGGATGATCTCAGAATCCGCTTCCAAGCTTTCATCGATGAGGGAAATAGTGGACCTCTTCAAATATTTATGTTTTTAAAGTGCTAATGTTTGGAAACGCCTAGAAAACTCTCCTAACTGTGATGCCTCATCTTAGAATGCCCACTTGAGACCTTCCAGCTATACAGACGTTGTAGAGGCAGCGGGGTGGGGGAGAGTGGAATTTATTGAAAATGGATGAAGGACATGTTCTCAGTGACAGACTGGATGATGTGAAAACATTCTGGTCCGGGTACCTGGGTGTGTGGGCAGCTACCAGAAGTCCAACGGGTGCTTCTCTATAAGCTGCAAGGTCAGACAGGCAGAGATGCGATAGGTCCTAAACGCACCTGGCTGACAGGCACTAAATGTCCTGACACCCGCATAACTGCTGAAGGACACTTCCCATCCCTCCCTTCCCTGCTCACTCCAGCCAAACTCCATGCCTTTCAGTTCCTCCACCCTGTTCTCCAGGCCCCACCCCAAGCCTTTGCACATGCTGCTCCCTGTGCCTCGACACCCTTCCTGCCCCTTTCTGTCTGACTAACTCCTACTCATCCTGCATGTTGTCAGAGTAAAGACCACTTCCTCCAGGAGGCCCTCCTGAAGTCTTCAATATATAATGTCAGACTCTCCCCCAACGAAATCACTGCACCTGGCGCCTCACTTGTATATTCTATCTGCATTCACAGAGCAGTGTAGACACCTGTTTAGGCACTGGGTATGCAGTAGTGAACATGGTTGTGGAAGAAACAGTAGCCACTATAGATATGCAGTAAGTCTTATGGATAACAGAGAAAGGGAGAAGAGCCCTCAGGCAGTGTGGGAGGTTGAGGAAGGCATCTCTGAGGCTGTGCCATGCGAGGTGGGCTGTGCCCCCTCCAGAGGAGCACATGCCAGGTGGGAGGAACAGCAAGGACCAGGACCCCTGATAGGAGTGGGGCTTCCCGTGTTGGAGGGACAGTGAGAGGCTGCTGATTCTATTGCTGCTTGGGTCACTGTCTGTCTGTCCGTCTGTCTCTTGACTCCCCAGGCCCTCCGTGAAGCCCCCGCCCTTGTGCAGCTTCCTGTACACCACTGACCCCTCATCTGCTTAGGATGCAAGCTCTCAGGCCTCGCTATGGTCTGTCCCTCAAGCCTCATGTTCAAAGCTGATGCCCAGTGTCACAGGTGGGGTCTAATGGGAGGTGTCCGGGTCACAGGAGTGGATTCCTCATGAATAGATGAGGGCCCTCCCTGGGGGTAAGGGAGTTTTTCGCTCTAGTCATTTATACAGAAGCCACTGGGTGTTGCAAAGAGCCACTCCTGGGTATCTACCCAGAGGAAAATAAGTCGTTATATGAAAAAGACACTCGTACACACATGTTGGTAGCAGCACAATTCTCAACTGCAAAATATGAAACCAGCCTAAGTCCCCATCAACCAATGAGTGAATAAAGAAAATGCTCTATCTATATTTCCTTTTCACGGCTGAGTAGTATTCCATGGTGTATATCTATACACACACACCCATGGACTATACATATAATCCCCAAAGGACTGTCCGGGCTCCAGTGTTAACCTCATGTGGGACAGGATTTAGGCTGAAGGCTTTGGTTGGGCCACACCCATCCCCCCGATACATATGTACACCATGGAATACTACTCAGCCGTAAGAAGGAATGAAGTGGGGACACTCACAGCAACCCGGATGGAGCTGGAGACCATTATTCCAAGTGAAGTCACTCAGGAGTGGAAAGGCAAACGTGTGTTCCTGCCTATAAGTGGGCGCTAAGCTATGAGAATGCAGAGGTGTAAGAATGACGTCATTAGAGGAATGACGTCCTTAGGGATTAGACATCATTGGGAATGACGTCATGGGCTCTGGGATCGGAGGAAGGGTGGGAGGAGGGTGAGGGATGAAAGACCACACATTGGGTGCAGCGTACACTGCCCAGGTGACGGGCACACCGACGTATCAGAAGTCACCACTGAAGAACTTATCCGTGGAACCGAACATCACCTGCTCCCCAAAACCATTGAAATAATAGTAAAAAAGAGCACAGCACCTCTCTCCTCCCTCACTCTGTGCTCTGCACAGGTCTATCCCTTTGCCTTCCACCATGAGAGGAAGCTTCCTGAGGCCTCACCAGATGCCCAGTCTTGAACTTCCCCACCATTGAAACCCTGAGTCAAATAAACCTTTTTTCTTTGTGTGTTACCCGGCCTCATGCATTGCTTTATAGCAACAAAAAGTGGGTAGACAGATGACAGAACAATGGATGGATGGATGGATGGATGGATGAACAGACAGACAAAGCCAGGCCTTTTCAAAAAGCTTCTCAAATTCCTCTTTCCTCCCGCTGCCCTGCAGTGCAGTTGGCCCCACGTAAGGATGGAGAACTCGGGCCCAGGGAAAGAAGAAGCCACTTGCCACATTCAGACACCATCAGCAGCAGCTGTCAGAGGCCCCAGGTGATGCTGCCAGGGACCCCAGTCACGGAGCACAGTTCACCTGCCTCCTCCGAGACTTTCCAGGAACTACTCTGCGTGAGAGCTGTTATCCTCTCTCCCGAGAAAAAAACGCTTGACTTCACATGACCACACTTGTAGGCCCTTCCTGACCTGCGGTCTCCCAGCTGGTCTTGGCTCATGCTTGGTGACACAGGGAGCGATCACTCCACTGTGTCCCTTTGTCCTTTGGTTTCCAATTGGCATAACTTCTGCTGGGTGTTAACAGAAGGAAATAATAAAAACCTGCTGAGAACACTCCACTGTCTCCAGATGACCAGGAATGCGGGAAATGTCCGTGGAGGTCCCATGAGGACTGCCCAGGGGCCAACACTGACTTCATGCGGAACAGGCCTTAGGCTGGCTGGAGACTGTGACTGCATCCCATCACGTGCATCCTACCAGTTCCTCGACATTTCCCCATTTAGATGTGGGGGACACAGGCTGCATCCACTTGGGTTTCCTGGACAGTAGCTGTGCTCCTGGAGAGTCTGTGAAGGTCCCCACTCACCAAGAGGGAAGAGAGATCGTGTCTTCCCCCATGGCCAGTGACCTGGACGGTATTCAGGATGCCACAGTCTCCCTTTGTAAGGTGTCTTGGTCATCATGTGTCACACAATCTAAAGGGCACATGGTGGCGCGTGCCTGTAATCTACTCAAGAGGCTGAGGCAGGAGAATTGTCTGAACCCAGGAGGCGGAGGTTGCGGTGAGCTGAGATCACGCCATTGCACTACAGCCTGGGTAACAAGAGCGAGACTCCATCTCAAAAAAAAAACAAAAAGCTGGACAAAAGATGGAAGCAGTTTGAGGTGCAGGTAGCCAACGATGAAGGCAAATATTACACCTTTAAAGAAAAGGAGCTAGAGGAGTAAAATCTTTGGCACTGGCACAAAGAAAGATACACAGGCTGGAGAAACAGAACAGCGAGCCCAGAAATAAACCCTCCTGGACATGGTCAAATGATCTGCCACGAATGTGCCAAGACCACTCAATGGGAAAAGGACAACCAGTTTGCCAAAGGTTGCTGGGAAACCTGGCTATGCACATGCAAAAGAATGAAGTTGGATGCTTATCTGACGCTGCATAAAAATGAACTGCAAGTGGGTTGAAGAGCTGGATGAAGACCCGCAAATACAGAACTGCTGGAAGAAAACAGAGGGCAAAATCTCAGGACAGGACTCGGCGTTGTGTCTGGCATATGACGTCACAGGCACAGCAACCAAAGCAAGGTGAGGCTGTATCAGGCTCAAGAACTTCTGCAGCAAAGGAAATAAAAGAGTGAAACGGCAAATTTTGCGTGGGAGGGCGGGGACTGAGTCCCACTCTGTCACCCAGGCTGGACTGCAATGGTGTGATCTCGGCTCATGCAACCTCTGACTCCCGGGTTCAAGCGATTCTTTTACCTCAGCCTCCCTAGTATCTGGGATTACAGGCGACTGCCACCACACCTGGCTAATTTTTTTTTAAATATTTTTTTTAGTAGAGATGGGGTTTTGCCATGTTGGCCAGGCTGGTCTCGAACTCCTGTGATCTGCCTGCCTCGGCCTCCCAAAGTGCAGGGATTACAGGTGTGAGCCACTGCACCTGGTGTGAAATGGCAATTTACAGAGTGGAGGAAATAGTTGTAAGGCATATGTTTGATAAGGGATTAATATCTAAAATATATAAAGAGTTCCCATAACTCAACAACAACCACAAAATCAAATACTCTGATTTTAAGATGAGCGAAAGGATTAATAGACATTTCTCTAAAGAAGACGCAAATGGCCGACAAGCATATGGTAAGATGCTCAATGTCACTAGTCATCAGGGAGATGCAAATCAAAGCCACAGTGAGATACCCCCTCACACCCACTAGAATGGCCGCTATTAAAAAAAAACCTGAAGCGTAAAGTAACATGATTTGATGAGGCTGTGGAGAAACGGAAACTTTGTGCACTTTCGGTGGGAATGTGAAGTGACATAACTCCGGTGGAGACAGCATGGAGGTTCCCAAAAACATGGAAAATAGATCCAGTCATCCCACTGCTGGGTGTCTCCCCAAAGGAAATTAGAGCAGGATCCCAAAGATGTATTTGCACACCTAGGCTCATTGCAGCGTTCTTTGAAATAGCCAAGCAAATGGTGGAGGCAGCATAACTATTCACCCCGATAACCAGAGAAGCGAATGTGGTCTGTCCACACAACGGAACGTTGTTAAGCCTTAGAAAGAAAGAAGGTTCTGCGATCTGCTACCGACTGCATGAACTTTCAGGATATTTTGCGGACTGCAGGAAGTCAGATACGAAAAGGCGATTGCTGTTGGATTTTGCGCGTATGGGGTACGTAAAACAACCAGACTCTCAGAAACAGAAAGTGAAATGGCGGTTGCCAGGGGCTCGGGGAGGGGGACGTTGCTGTTCAAAAGGTACAGAGTTTCAGTTTTGCAAGATGAGAACGTTCTAGAGATCTGCTGCACAGCAACGTGCACACGGTTAATACTATTGTACCGCACACTCACAATGATTAAAGTGGCTGGACGCAGCGGCTCATGCCTGCAATCCCAGCACTTTCGGAGGCCGAGGCGGGCAGACTACCTCCAGTCACAAGTTTGAGACCAACCTGGCCAACATGGCGAAACCCAGTTCCCACTAAAAATAAAAAAATTAGCCAGGCGTGGTGGTGGGCACCTGTAATCCCAGCTACTTGGGAGGCAGACGCAGGAGAATTGCTTGAACCTGGGAAGTGGAGGTTGCAGTGAGCTGAGATCATGACACTGCACTTCAGGCTGGGCGAAAGACTGAGATTCCATCTCAAAAAAAAAAAAAAAAAGTGAAACAAAGCCTGTTTGAGAGACTAGAATTTGTGGGCAAGGGTCTGCGTGTGGGGTTTGGGGCAGAGAGCAGAGGTTGGGGAGATGGGTGGGCAAGCATAGGTGAGCCTGGGTGCACCCACCCCCGGCAGTCTCTGGACTTGCAAGCTTGTTTACAGGGCTGGGGTCAACTTCAGGTAAGGAAGAGGTGTAGGCAGGAAGAAACCATGAGGGGTAAAATGCTATCGGGAGGGGGTGGGTGGGAAGCCAGGATGGCAATGGGAGCACACCCAGGGGTGGAAGGAGTTGTCACATCAAATTGGTTGTGAAAGTCCTAGACTACTTCCTGCTCGCTGGACACCATGCCCAGTGGGGAAATTGGCTTGCAGGCGGAGATGGGTGTCCTCACCCCCGAGATGGCGCACTGGGCAGCCAGGTCAGTGTGCTTAGGGACCAGAGCGTGTCTCCACGTAGGTGAGAGCTGAAGATGTCTCTTCCCACCAACGTGGTCATTGCTCGCCTGGCTGGTTGCAAAGCTTGGACGTATTGGTGTTTTATGTCCCCACACTGGTGCAGACTGCTCTACAGACTGAATGGATTTATCACGTGGTCCACAACTGGTTTATTGTTGTCAGTTATAAGAGAAACAGAGCCTTCACATAATTACCACTAGAAATGATCAGAATCCACCCCTGGATGGGACAGACACCTGCTTCTAACTAGGAGTCAAAAGCCACGATTTTGATGGTTGAGACGGAGCAACACTTTGAAGGCTGGACTGTCCCTTCTCAGTCACTCCCAGGAATGTTTCCACTCTGATTTTTTGGGGCTGGTAAACTCCTTGGATTGGTCAACTCACTTGTGAATCATGCACAGGAAATAAAATGAGGGGGGAGAGAAAGACATGGCTTTATTTATGGAAACCTCATTTTGCTATTCATCCAATAAATAAACACAACCCACCTCACACTAAAAATATGCCTCTGCAGATCAACAACGAGGCCACGTTTGGCTGACTCTGCAGAGAAGTGGAGATTGCAAACCCTAGGACTTTCTCACAGATGTGTCCCAGAATACTGCAGGACAGTGTGCCAACAAGAACTCTTTATTTCCATTGACATTTGAAGAAGCATGTCATCTCCTCCCTGATTCTGAAGCTGGCAGAGAAAAGCCTTATGCTCTGATACATCGGTTCGGGCTGTGTGACTTCTGCCGTGTTACTTCCCCTCTCTGGACCCCAGCTTCTTCACCTGTGAAATAATGATAATGATATCTATCTGTGAGGGCTTTTGTGTGAAGTAATGAGATCAGAAACACATAACGAAGTTCTAAAGACTAAAGAGATGCTTAGTGGCCAGTGGTGACACTCATAATGCACCCGTTACAAGAATTTTTCTGTCACCAATTCTTTTTTTTTTTTTGAGACAGAATCTCACTCTGTCGCCCAAGCTGGAGTGTAGTAGCACGATCTTGGCTCAGTGCAGCCTCTGCCTCCCAGGTTCTAATGATTCTCCTGCCTCAGCCTCCTGAGTAGCTGGAATTACAGGCACATACCACCATGCTTGGGTAATTTTTGTATTTTTAGTAGAGACTGGGTTTCACCATGTTGGGCAGGTTGGTCTCGAACTCCTGACCTCAAGTGATCCACCCACCTCAGCCTATAAAACTGCTGGGATTACAGGCATGAGCCACCGCGCATGGCCTCTGTCACCAATTCTGATTCTGCAAGTCGAGGCTGTTCACAGGCGTGCTGGTGTAAGTCAACCTCCCTTGTGCCCACTGTGCGAAATCTCTCCCAGTAGCACTGAAAGCTTATGAAACCAGGACAGCCACACAAAAGGTTTCTCCATTGCTCTATGATAGTTTTTGAGGGCAGCGTGACGGAAAAGGCCATGGTTGCAAGCCCTGAGAGCCGGGAGATGCTGCGTAACGTCACTACACGCTTTATTCTCGTAGCCCCCATCTGAGAGTGACTCGGAACCCCGCGAAGCCTGTGCTCCCGCTGTGTGGATTCGAGCACTGGCTCCACCACCTCACAACCATGTGACCTTTGAGCTTGCCTCATCTTAAACTGGGGAAGGAGCAGTGCCCCCCTTGAAGGGCTCAATCACAAGTCATGAGATGGTCCCCGTAAGGGCACATGTGGGCATCTGGCTTGTGGCCACGCACCGCAAATATTGGCCGCTGTAATTTCTGATAACCACCTCACTTTGTAACCTGTTCTTTTTACACACACACACTCTCGTTTGACTGTGTTCTGGGCCACATCTCACTACCGTAAAGCTCACGTCTGGCACAGACAAGATGTTTGAGAAACATTTGGCCAACAAGATGAGGACGCAGCCCTGCCTTCATGAAGATGAAGTCAGGTGGGGTGCAGGGTGGTGAGACCCCTGTGTGAGGAGTATCTCACTGCAGAATTGGGGGCTTCAGGGGCCACTGCAAGAGCCCCCAATGGGCTCCTGGGGGACTGAGAAGATGTTATGAGGGAGGTCCAAGGGATCAGAGCAGGAGGAAACGTGCCTCAGGCCGAAGAAGGGGCTCGTGGGGTGGTCTGGAAGGGAGATTGTCCCTGGGTTCTAGAAGTGGGGAGAGGCTGTACAGTTGGCACGTGGAGGCTGACTGAACATGGATTAATAAATAGGATGGAGTGAATAAAACAGATGTTTATCACTTGATTAAATCACTCCAATTCTAGATACCAATTCTACAGAATTGATTGAGCAGGTGAACAAAGACTGTTTCACATAGAACGTGAAAAAGTAGAAGTGGCCGTAAATGAGGGTTGGATGACTACCTGTGGACACCCCACAGGGAATAGTGTGAGGCTGCTATGTCCTGGCCCTCAGCCTGGAACTGGCTTTGGGGCATTGCAGGTACAGAGTCAGACAGGAAGCAGAATGTGCTTTCCCTCAATGGTCGTTGGTCTTTTCCAACTGATGAAGTGCTCGATGGCACCCATGACTTCTTCAAAGCTGTTCCCTGACCTGTTTCTTCCAACCGAATTGGAAAATACAGTCGTGCACCACTTAACCATGGGGATTGTGAGAAAAACGTCATTAGGCGATTTCTTCCTGGTGTGAATATGGACTGCTCTTACACAAATCTGTGATGTAGCCCACTGTACAGCTGGGCTGTATGGCGTGACCCATTGCCCCCAGGCTACAAACCTGGACAGCAGGAAACTGCACTGAACACTGTAGGCAACGTAATGGTAAGTGTTTCTATACCTACACATAGAAAGTGTGCAGTAAAAAATACGCTCTTATGATCTTATGCGACCACGCAAGACTGCAATACCGTAGACTTAGACATCAATCTCAGGACGGTGCGGGACCCCGTTACTCTGTATGTGGTTCATCACAACCAAAACATCATTACAGTGCGTGGCTGTCATTTCAATGCCCCTTCCCTTTCCAAAAAATGCTTTTCCTTGTCTCTCTGCAGAACTCAACACGTGCAGCTGAACCTGGTTTTGCTGTTTTGTTCGTGCTGGTGTTGTGTGTCTCTGAAAGCTTACTCCTAGGGCATTGCTGCTGCTGCTCCCGCTCTTCTGGATTGGATCTTCTGTTCATTACAGTTTCTGGCTAGTTGCACCTGTCGAGTTCTTTAGTCACGGGCTTCCTCACTGAGCTGTCCTTTCAGTTCCAACCGTGTTTCAGCCAAAACTTCGGCTTTTTCAGGCAGGCCACCACACCACCTTCGATCAGTGGTCATTTTATTTCCATTTTTTATAAGAATTATAATTTAATTTTCTTGACCCATAGCACATTCTAGAACTTTCAGATCACAGATAAATAACAGAGATGATCACGGCATCCTTGGCTTGTCCCTGACTCTCACAAGCCCCCTTTTAATGTGTCACCTGTAAGTGTGGTGATGTCAGCTCCTGGTTTGAAATAGGTTTCTAGAATCTTGTTACCAAGGTGGCCTTTTTGCTATTTTTAAGAGTTGTCAGTGGGCAGATGCTGCTTCTACTGAATGTCTCCTTTAGAATCAAGTCAAGAAGACCACAAGTGTAGTGAATTGCAAAGAGGCCACGGTTTTCCCACCTCTCCCGATTTCTACACTCCTTACTGTGCCACTATGTGGCTCTTCCCATCAAGAGAGGGTTTGTCTGTCCCTTGAGTCTGAGTTGGTCTTGATTTGTTCAATGGAATGAGGCAAAGGGACAGGCCTCAAAAGCGCTTGCATAGTTCTGCCCTCCCTCTTAGACCTGGCCACTGCCATGCAGACAAGCTCAAGCTAGCCTGCTGGAGGCTAGGAGACACATTATCCCATCACCCAGCCAACAGCCAGCTCACCTACCATTAAGCCTGGCCACTCTCGACCAGCCGGCCCCAGCTTACCTGCCAGATGACCTCAGGTGCATGAGGAAGCCCAGCCCAGATTAGCTGAGCCCAGCCAAGATCAGCCTCTCTGACCTGTGGCCTGATGAGTCACAAAAAATGGTTATTTGAAGCCACCAAGTTCTGGGTGGTTTATTGTGCAGCAGTAGAGAACTGCTACAAGATAGCTCTTCTGTTGACCTACTTCGCCTCAAACAGCTTCCTACACCACTGTCCCAGCGATCAGAGGGGCTGCTCGTATTTGTGACTCTGCTCAACCCTTCAACTTCCTGCTGAGTGGCAAGAACCTTAGCAGGTTTGCTGAGACACTTGGTTAGACTTGGCATTGCCTCAAAAACTATTTTCTGTTACGACCTGTGGGAGAGGATGGGTGTGGCCGGGGTCTGAGCCTGCAATGGTTTAAGGAGGGTGACCGTGAATGTCCCTTGAAGTCAAGAGGCCAGGCTGGCCAACACCCGGGAGGTCCTTGTGATCCACAGGTGCAGTTCAGCTCATGATTTTACTGGCCACAGGCCACTTGCTGACTGGATGGGGACCAGGGACAGCTGGTTCCATCCTATAGTTAATCACAGACTCTAAGCCAAATGAAGCCCCCTCAGATACTGGCTATCCCTGGAGCTTTTGTGGTGGCTTTAAAATGTGTCCACAGATTCTTTGAGACTCCCCCATCCCAGAGGTGGAGCCTCGCTCCCCTCCCCTAAGTGTGGGCTGGACTTGGCAACTTGCTTCTAACAAATAGAGCAAGGTGGAAGTGACAGTGTGTGACTGTTGAAACAGACATACAAGGCATTCCCGCCTTCCCGAGCCACGCATTCCGGGTGAAGCCAGCTGCCACGTTGTGAGCGCACTCGAGTAACTCTGTGGGAGGCTCTTGGAGGTGAGGAACTCAGACCTCCTGCCCACAGCCACGTGAGTGAACCATCCTGGAGCTGGACCCTCCTGCCCCAGGCAGGTCTTAAGGTGAAACAGTAGCCCTGCCTGATGTCTTGACCGGAAACCTCATGAGAGGCCCCCAAGCCAGAACCATCCAGCTGAGCCACCCCTGTGTTTCCTACTCACAGCAAGAAACTGACATAACAGCATAACTATGCATTGCTTTAAGCCACTAGGGTTTGAGGTCATTTGTTACACAGCAAAAGGTAACTAATACAATTCTCACGGCGCCTTTAAGTGGTGATGACCATTCCTCCTGGCCAACATGTTCTCTTTCCCGAACTGAAGGGTCTGGCACAGCTTCCTCATCTCAACTGCCCACGAGTACAGGTCTCTGCCTCTTTGTTTACTGAACATGTTATTTAGAATGTAGACCAGCCAGCTGGTGTTTCTCAGACCCTGGCTGCATGTGAGGAACAAGTGGCCTCCGGCCACGGCTCCGCCAAGCAGCACCCCAGGAGCAGCCTCCAGGAGTGTCGAGCATTTGCTGTCGCTGCCCTTGTGCTGGCCTTTTGCCCTTGTGCAGGGATTGGTGGCTGGCTAAGCTCCACAAGCAGCTCGGGATACCGAGTATAGACAGACAGAAGGCGCGTCTTAAGTCCACAGCAGGAGTCGGGGTCAGCGGGAATGATTTGCTAGCACAGCTGCTTTAAAGGGTTCAGAGCAGAGCCGGCTTCTGGCACTGCCCTCTCTTCAGTTGTTAAAAACATCTTATTGGGTTGAGTGCGGTGGCTTGTGCCTGTAATCCCAGCACTTTGGGAGGCAAAGGTGGGTGGATCATCTGAGGTCAGGAGTTCAAGACCAGCCTGGCCAACATGGTGAAACCCCATCTCTACTAAAAATACAAAAATTAGTCAGGCGTGGTGGCAGGCACCTGCAATCCCAGCTACTGGAGAGGCTGAGGGAGGACAATCATTTGAACCTGAGAAGCAGAGGTTGCAGTGAGCCGAGATTGCACCACTGAACTCCAGCCTGGGCGACAAGAGTGAGACTCCATCTCAAAAAACAAAACAAAACACACACACACACACACACACACACACACACACACCCCTCACTGAAGTATCACAGAGACATACAGAAGAGTACCTGCAGTGCGTGTGCCGCTCAGCCTGCCCATGCACCCAGCCTCGGGCCACTCTTCTGGTCTCTACCCCCATGGACTCATTTGCCTGTTTTTGTGTGTGATAGAATTGGCATCAGGCTCCCTTTTGTGTCTGGTCTGTTTTTGTTCAACGTGAGGTTTGTGAGATTCACCGCGGCTGCTGGGAGCACTTGCAGATGGTTCTGTCCGTTGCTGTAGGGGGTGACATGGTGGGAAGGGACCGCGGGATAGTCATCCGTCCTGACGCCCCAGCGTGGGCAGGCCCTGCGGGAGCTTCCAGTTGCAGGCTACATGATAGTGCTGCTGGGGACACTTTAACTCGTGGCTCTAGATGTGTGTGCGTTTCTGTTAAGTAACTCCCGGGGGTGGCTCTGCTGGGCCACAGACTATGTGTTTGTTCAATAGTAAATCTGCCTATCAGGCTTCCAGAGTATCAGTTTCCGCACCCACGAGCGGTAGGCAAGGGTTCCAGTGGCTCCGGGTTCTTGCCAAAGCTCCGTATCTCATGTGCTTTGCATTTTGGCCGCTCAGGTGGGCGTATGATGGTATCACAGGTGGGTTTGCTTTGTATTTCCCGATGACTAATGAACTTGAGTGCCTTTTTCTCATGCTTATCAGGCCTCTTCCTTTAAAATGCTTTTTAATGACCTGGCACGACTTTTCGATTAGTGGGGAGGGTGCGAACCCGCATCTCTATATCTCACCAGCAAACTTTCCCCTATAAAGCAGATGACTCATTCCATTTTCTTCCCCTGTGAGTACCGCAAACACACAAATGAAACGTCCAGCTAATTATCGGCAGAAAGAAAACCTCGCCATTCATTCATTTTTTTCCCCAAGGGCTCACTTTGGATAGCTACGTCCCCACTTTATCATCTCCATCCAACAAGTGATCTCACTTGGTTGCAGTTACAAAGGTTTTCTCATGGGAAGTCCCCTGGGACTCCTCTGTGAGTTCCTTCCTCAGACTTTATCTTGGCAGCAGCCAGCATCTGGTTACACCTGGCTCAGAAGCTTCTCACAATAAAGCACTGTGGGCCATGCTCTGAACAGAACCCTTTGGGGTATCCCTTCCCTTTTGTCCCAGGGCTAGGGAAACCCCTAGTGCTCTTATCAGACACTCCCCAGGGTGGCCATGTGATAGTCCAGCCTCCTGTCCCCAGTGCCTCCACATTCACAAAAGGATAGGAACCGCCGCCTGTTTGATCCTCAGTAAGGCACAGTATCCTCAGTATCCTTAGTAAGCGTCCCTGGCCAATTTGCAGCAGAAAGAAACACTGCAGTGCAAAGGCTTCATTCATTCAGCAAGTGTTTATTGAGCATCTACCAAGGCCGGTCCCTGTGCTAAGCATTGATTCAGAGATGAGCTCAAGAGACCTGGCCCCTTTCCCCTGGCGTTTATGTTAGTGGGTGAGGAGGGGCAGATGGTGCATAAGGCCAGCACATTAGAATCCCGTTATGTTCTCAGATGCTGCTGGTGAGCTTGGAACCTGGCAATGTACTCTGGCAAATGGTTTGGGATTTTCTTAAATCAAGGCTCTTCTATCCTATGTCATAATGCAGCGATATAGTTTGGATATTGTCCCCACCCAAATCTCATATTGAAATGTGGTCCGCATTGTGGCAGGTGGGGCCTGGTGGGAGATGATAGGATCATGGGGACAGTTTCTCAAGCATGGTTACTGCCATGCCCCTGGTACTGCCCTCACGAGAGTGAGTTCTCATGAGATCTGGTCATTTAAAAGTGTGTGGCGCCTCCCCGCTGTCTCTCTTGCTCCTGCTCTGGCCGTATGACATGTCTGCTTCCCCTTCGCCTTCCTCCGTGATTGTAAGTTTCCTGAGTCTCTCCTCAGAAGCCAGGCAGATGCCACGTGCTTCCTGTACAGCCTGCAGAACTACCCCAGATTCAGGTTTTCTTTTTCCCTTTCCTTCTTTCTTTCCTCCATTCTTTCTTTCTCTTTCTTTCTTTCTTTCTTTCTTTCTTTCTTTCTTTCTTTCTTCTTTCTTTCTTTCTCTCTTCTTTCTTTCTCCCTCCCTCCCTCCCTTCCTTCCTTCTTCTTTCCTTCTCTCTTTCTAAAAAAAACTTTTTTTTTTTTGAGACAGTCTGACTCTGTCACCCAGGCTGGAGTGTAGTAGTGTAATCTCAACTCACCAGACTCAGGTATTCCTTTTTTTGTGTTTTGAAATGAAGTTTTGCCCTTGTTGCCCAGGCTGGAGTGCAATAGTGTGATCTCAGCTCATTGCAACTTCTGCCTCCAGGGTTCAAGCTATTCTCCTGCCTCAGACTCCTGAGTAGCTGTGATTACAGGCACCTGCCACCATGTCTGGATAATTTCTTATTTTTAGTAGAGATGGGGTGTTGCCATGTTAGTCAGGCTGGTCTCAGACTCCTGACCTCAGGTGATCCACCTGCCTCAGCCTCCCGAAGTGCTGGGATTACAGGCATGAGCCCGGCCAGGTATTTCTTTTTGGCAATGTGAGAATGACCTAATACATCCAGCGATTCTAGTTGACTATATTTATCAGAGACGTTAAAAACACGCGTCCATAAAAGATGTCTTCCTCACAGGTTTATTAATAATGGCTCCAAACTGGAAACAGCCCTAGGATCTTTCTAGAAGAACCGATACCCCATGAGGACACCCACACAATGGGGCATTAAGGGACATACTACTGAAGAGCATGAAAACATTGCCCTGAACAGAGGAAGCTGGACACTCATGCTTTTATTTATGGGAAGAGCCAGAATAAGCAGAATTATGCCATGGGGCAATGGGGTTGGGGGGTTGGTGGGGAAGGGGCACGAGGCCACGTTCTGGGGTGATGGACCTATTTTACATCTTAATGGGGTGTAAATGTTTGGATTTGTGTTACAATCGATCCAGTTGTTCACTTAAGATCTGGGCGTTTTGCTGTGTGTAAATTACTACTCAGTCTAAAACACCTAATTACAAAGTGCTACACAAGAGAGAAAGCCGTGTGAGGACTGTGGTGAATGCATACCCACAGCTGGACGGCATGGTCCAGGAGGGTCTCTGTCCAGGTGACTTTTTTTTTTTGAGACGGAGTTTCGCTCTTGTTACCCAGGCTGGAGTGCAATGGCGCGCCCTCGGCTCACCGCAACCTCCGCCTCCTGGGTTCAGGCAATTCTCCTGCCTCAGCCTCCCGAGTAGCTGGGATTACAGGCACGCGCCGCCATGCCCAGCTAATTTTTTGTATTTTTAGTAGAGACGGGGTTTCACCATGTTGACCAGGATGGTCTCGATCTCTTGACCTCGTGATCCGCCTGCCTCGGCCTCCCAAAGTGCTGGGATTACAGGCTTGAGCCACCGCGCCCAGCCTGTCCAGGTGACTTTTAAGCCAAGAGAATGAGGAGGAGGCACAGGGGAAAGAGTGCTCTGGGAAGGCTGTATGAAGCCATTCCTGCACCGCAACAGAGGAGTACTGGCGCCTGGGTAATTTACAAAGAAAACAGGCTTCCACGGGCTGTACAGGAAACAGGGTGGCATCTGCCTCCGGGGAGGCCTCGGGGAGCTTTTACTTACGGCAGAATGCAGAGGCGGAGCAGACGTCTTACAGGCAGGAGCAGGAGCAAGAGAGAGAGAAAGGGGGGAGTACGACACACTCTTAACACAACCAGATGAAAATGGTTCATGAGAACTCACTATCACGACGAAAACACCAAGGGGAGTGGTGCCAAACCATTCATGGGCAACCGTCCCCAGGATCCAGTCACCTCTCTCCAGGCCCCACCTCTAGCACTGGGGATTCCATTTCAAAGTGAGATTTGGACGGGACACAGTTCCAGACCCTATCAGAGGAGAATGCTCGTGCAAAGTCCCCGTGGCTGCCATGGTGGGGGGAGTGGCTGGGGGAGAGCTCTTCCTGAGCCGTCGGTTGATTTCCATTTCTGTGGCCAGTGGGACCAGCAGTTCTGGCCTCCTACAGCCTTGGTCCTGGGGCTCACTCCTGGCACACTCACATCCTGCCCCCATCCTTGGCTTCCTTTATTTTTGCCTTTCATCCTGATGTAATTTAAGCAATTTTCATATATTTTACCCACCTGTACAAACTGTAATATTTTATGCAGTGGAGGCGGTGGTGGGGGTGATGGCAGGACGAGGCAGGGTAAAGTTTAAAATGCAGAAGGAAGGGGAAAACAAAAACCAGCTCGGGGTATGCTTTGGGAGCCATCCTCCCTCTTGTGGATGCAGTGAACATATTCAGATTTAACTAGAATGGATGCTTTCCCCCAAAAGAACAGTGATACAAGCAAAAATGTAAGAACGCAAGTGGTTCCACCCACCACTCACGACCCAGTGGGTGGACTCCTCAGAGGGTGCCTGACTTGTAGGCGGTGACCCCACTGTTTCTCACTCAGGTCTCATGGCCTGGTGCCTCTCAGCATGCAGTCATCGCCCCACGCCCTGGGAGCCTTGTGTTCAAGGTGACCTGTGCATTTTCCATACAAGCTTCCCTCTAAACCCAAGCTTAGAACTGCATCTGGCATCTGTTACAGAGGCAGCCAGGAGGAAACTCTTGGGGTGCTAGACCTACGTTAAAAGGTGGTCTCCAAGATGGCGCTCCTGAGAGATTTCCAGGGATAATCGTCCTCAGACTATAATCTCCTCAGTTGACTTGAGAGTTGGGGAGAGAGAACGCTGGACTTGGAGCCAGCACACCCGTTCCTGCCACCAAACTGCTGTGGGACTTGAGGAATGTCACTCAGCCTCTCTGAGCCCTACTTTCTACCTGTTACCAGTTCGAGGAGGAGATGGGACCTGGCTATCTCATTCAGGGGTCTCTGGATAAAATGCGAACCATTGATTGGCCTCTTTAAGGGTAGAAAAACACCGTTCCAAGGACTATTTATTAAAGTCAATGCCTTGATCATTTAAACATTCCTCCCTTTGAAATGGAAGTTGGAGAGCCTCTGTGGGTATCGCGAGGTGCTCAGTAGAGGTCAAGACTCAACTTACAGTTCAGCTGAACTCTTCTAACCACCTGCAGAGTGGCCAAGGGAGTGCTTTCAATTCTTTTTCTTCTTCACGTATTGTCTAACTGATAACTACAATGAACAGTCAGTAGCATGAAGAATGCTGACGCGAACATTCTCGTTAAGGAGGAACCCGGCATGATCAACATTCAGCAAATTCAGCTCAAGATGGTCTCACAAGTTTCATAGATCTTCACTCTTTTTTTTGAGATAAAGTCTCACTGTTGCCTAGGCAGGAGTGCAATGGCGTGATCTCAGCTCACTGCAACCTCCACCTCTGGGTTTAAGCAAGTCTCCTGCCTCAGCCTCCCAAATAGCTGGATTACAAGTGCATGCCACCATGCCCAGCTATTTGTGTGTGTGTGTGTGTGTGTGTGTGTGTGTGTGTGTTTAGTGGAGATGGGGTTTCACCATATTGCTCAGGCTGGTCTCGAACTCCTGACCTCAGGTGATCCTTCCACCTCCGCCTCCCAAAGTGCTGGGATTGCAGGCATGAGCCACCACAGCTGGCCTGAAATCTCCAGTACTTCAAATACCAATGCTAGTGTCTTTACGATGGAGAAAGCTGACAGCCCCTACTGCAGCCAGGTGATTGGGGTTCATGCCAGTGGTGATAAGTTACCAAGACAGCGTGTACCCCTGATATGATGCCATAAGAATGGCTCTTTACCTTGGTGGTCTTCCTCCCTTAAACTAATAATCCCAGCTGAATAATGAGAAGAAAGTTCCAGTTGAGGGGCAGTCTACAAAAGACCTGACCAGCACTTCTTGAAACTATCAAGGTCAACAACCAACAAGGAAAATGTGAGAAACTGTCAGGCCAAGAGGAGCCAAAAGAGTCATGAGGACTAAGTGCACTGTGGTGTTTTGGAGGGGATCCTAGGAGAGAAAAGGATGTTAGATAAAAGCCAAGGACATCTACATACACTATGGGATTTAGTTCAAAATGTGCCAGCAGCTGGGCACAGTGGCTCTCACCTGTAATCCCAGCACTTTGGGAGGCCAAGGAGGGAAGATCACGGGGTCAGGAGTTCAAGACCAGCCTGGCCAACATGGTGAAACCCTGTCTCTATTAAAAATGTGGAAATTAACTAGGTGTGGTGGTAGGCACCTGTAATCCTAGCTACTTGGGAGGCTGAGGCAGGAGAACCATTTGAACCCGGGAGGTGGAGGTTGCAGTGAGCTGAGATCATGCCATTGCACTCCAACCAGCTGGGGTGACAGGGTGAGACTTTGTCTCAAAAATAAATAAATAAATAATGCCAGCATTGGCGCATTAATGGTGATACATATACCATCCTAACATAAAATGTTAAAAACAGAGGAACTGGTGTGCAGCATGTGAGAATTTTCTGTATTGTCTTTGCAATAACTTGGTAAAGCTAAAACTATTCTAAAAGAAAAAGTTTAAACAGAAACGAAGGAGCAATGGTGATGATTACAGTGTTATGCGAATATGCCTGGCTGGAAAGGAGCCCTACTCGTGCCTACTGTGTGTGTCTGGTGGGGAAGAGCTTGTGCAAAGCAGTCTGAGGTCATTTTATAGAAACAAGTCACGAAAAAGACAAAACCCAGCTGGCTGACTTTGGAAATGTAACATGCAAGCGGATAGAAGCAGTTTGGGGTTATTTTTGGATGTCACAACATCACCCCAAACCAGTCATAAAATGAACTGTCTTGTTTGCATTTGAAAAATGATGCTTCCTCTTTACCAAGTATAAAAGGGAGTTAGCTCTGAGCTTTTCTTGCTAAATGAGTGAAAATTTAAAACTGCCATAATATCTATAAAGATTATCTGTATTATACAAAACATATAGCAACCTCTTTTCCTCCCTCCTTTTATCTATCTCCATTCATCCATCCATTCTTCCATCTCTCCATCCATTCATTTATTCATCCATTCATCCATCTATCCATCCATTCAGGGAGAGGGAAATGAACACATCAGTTTGCACCTTTCAATAATAGGTCAGCATCTGAAATAATTTTTTTTTTTGCTTGAAATCGCTTCTTTATCATAAAGCACATAAATGAAATAAAATGATGGGTCGAATTCCCACGAGTCTTCTGAGACCGAGAATGCTGTGCAAGAGTTTCCCAAGCCCCAGTGCTGATGCCCAGCTAGCCCAGGCACTGCTTACATCTCTTTCAGCTGTGGCTGTGGAGTGGGGGGTGGTTAAAGACAAATTGGGGGTTTAAAATCAAGCTGGCAAAAACAAGCCCGGACCTGCCTTTTGGAACTTGGTCAAGTACAGAGGGAAGTGACACTGACTGAGTCCTCATAAAAACGAATGTGGGGCAGCTGTGTGAGTGCCCAGGGAGAGGGGCCTGGGGCCACATTGCAGAGGGAGAGATGGAGCTACAGGCTGAGTGGCTGCATATGCCAAGACCACAGGAGTAGGGAAGAGGAGACGAAGGGCTACAGGAAGACCAGTGAGCCCAAACAGAGAGGGAAGCTGGGGGAGAGAAAGGAATATGGAGAGGAAGGTGAGTTCTGCCTACAGGCAGGCCATGAAGAGAGAAAGAGTGGAGTCATCTTGTTTGTCCGTAGACATGGAAAGCAGTGGACAGATTCCAGGAAGCATGGGAACGGGCACCAACCCGCACTAGGCAACGGGCTGGAAGCGGGGACACAAGCCATGGGGCAGGGATACAGTGATGCCCACAGTTTTGTGACTTGAGTAAGGGATGGAGGCTGGGGAGATCTGAAGACAGAGCTGAGACTAGGAAGCAAAAGCAACCTTTGGGCCCAAACCTGGCATAGCGCCCGCCTTGGTGAAATTCGCAAGCAGGAACCGGAATATAGCTCGGGGCCCTCTCCCATTTCCCCAGATTCCCAGTCTGCCCCAGTATCCAGCTGTAGATGGTCCAGGAAACACAATGCAATAAACATTATGCTAGATTATGCCTCCTTTCTAACTGCTCACATCAATAGCTCCATTTCCACCATGTTCAGACTTTTGTGTTGAAGTGCCACGTAAATGCATCAAAAAATCATTACACACCAGAGGCCATATGTGGGCAGAAATGATTCCAATTGAGTGTAAAAGGGAAAGAATTAAATCTTGGGTATCAAGAGTAGTGTTTGCACACCACACCCAGGGGCAAACAAGGGTGCAGCTGGGGACAGGGCGCTGTCTCAGCAGGCAGCGGGTGGCCTCATGTGGGTGGGGCTGATATTCTCAGGGTCTTGTGGGTTTGGCTGCAAGTGGGGACCTAGAGCCCAGCCGAATCGTGGCCAAAGGCCCAGAAGAGGCAAAATGTCCCCATGAGCTGCCATGAGAAAGGAAGCTGAAATTACCAGGAAGGCATCTGCTGTATGTGTGGGTCCCCTTCCAGGACTAAATACATAAAACTAGTAATTTGTCTACCTAATGGCCACGTGACCATTGTCAAATGGATCTCTGAGGGCTGGGAAGGCTTTTAATGCTTCATTACGCAGCATGAAAACGCTGGCATGTGTGCCCAGTGCTGAAGGCTGAGGGCCATGACAGACGTTGATGAGGGAACAATGCCAGGCAGAGGCAGGTGTGGGGAGAGCCGAAGCCCTCATCAACCAGTCCAGCCTTTCCAGTGTGGCCCTGCAGCAGCAAAGCAGTCACAGAGACATATCTTCTCTCCAGAGAGCTGGGGAGGCAGCAGCCTAGTTGGTGAGGATCCAGGCAGAGCCAGGAGACAGAGTGGCATTCCTCATCCTGCCATGCCTAACTCTGGTAGGCCTTGTCTGTCAGCATCTGAGTCTCAGGGTCCTCCTCAGCCCAGCCAGGTGTGGCTGGCCCATCCTGAGGGTTTCATAGAACATATTTGGCAGTGGGAGCTTGGGCACGTTCCTTGCTTTCTCAGTTCCTCAATTTCCTTGTCTGGAGTGCAAAGGGGCTCCTACTATAACTTAACAAGTGAGAATTAAAGGGAGTGACATGAGTAAAGGGCTTGCAATAGTGCCTAGAACAAAATGAGTAGACAACAACTGTAACTACCATCCATCCATCCATCCATCCATCCATCCATCCATCCATCCATCCATCCAGCTGTACATCCATCCATCCATCCAGCAGTCCATCCATCCATCCATCCATCCATCCATCCATCCATCCATCCATCCATCCATCCATCCAGCTGTACATCCATCCAGCTGTACATCCATCCATCCATCCATCAATCCATCCAGCAGTCCATCCATCCATCAATCCATCCAGCTGTACATCCATCAATCCATCCAGCAGTCCATCCATCCATCCATCCATCCATCCATCCATCCATCCAGCTGTACATCCATCCATCCATCCATCCATCCATCCATCCATCCATCCATCCAGCTGTACATCCATCCATCCATCCAGCAGTCCATCCATCCATCAATCCATCCAGCAGTCCATCCATCCATCCATCCATCCATCCATCCATCCATCCATCCATCCAGCTGTACATCCATCCATCCATCTAGCAGTCCATCCATCCATCAATCCATCCAGCAGTCCATCCATCCATCCATCCATCCATCCATCCATCCATCCATCCATCCAGCTGTACATCCATCAATCCATCCAGCAGTCCATCCATCCATCAATCCATCCATCCATCCATCCATCCATCCATCCAGCTGTACATCCATCCATCCATCTAGCAGTCCATCCATCCATCAATCCATCCAGCAGTCCATCCATCCATCCATCCATCCATCCATCCATCCATCCATCCAGCTGTACATCCATCCATCCATCTAGCAGTCCATCCATCCATCAATCCATCCAGCAGTCCATCCATCCATCCATCCATCCATCCATCCATCCATCCATCCAGCTGTACATCCATCAATCCATCCAGCAGTCCATCCATCCATCAATCCATCCATCCATCCATCCATCCATCCATCCAGCTGTACATCCATCCATCCATCTAGCAGTCCATCCATCCATCAATCCATCCAGCAGTCCATCCATCCATCCATCCATCCATCCATCCATCCATCCATCCATCCAGCTGTACATCCATCAATCCATCCAGCAGTCCATCCATCCATCCATCCATCCATCCATCCATCCATCAATCCATCCAGCAGTCCATCCATCCATCCATCCATCCAGCAGTCCATCCATCCATCCAGCAGTCCATCCATCCATCCAGCGTCCATCCATCCATCCATCCATCCATCCAGCGTCCATCCATCCATCCAGCAGTCCATCCATCAATCCATCCATGCATCCATCCATGCAGCTGTCCATCCATCCATCCATCCATCCATCCATCCACCCACCCACCCATCCATCCAACCCTCCATCCACGATTCATTAACCATTCATCTACCCATCCATCATCCATCCATCCATCCATCCATCCATCCAACCATCCATCCATGCAGCTGTCCATCCATCCATCCATGCAGCCATCTGCCTGTTCATCCATCCATCCATCCATCCATCCATCCATCCATCCATCCATGCAGCTGTCCATCCATCCATCCATCCATCCACCCACCCACCCACCCACCCACCCATCTATCCAACCCTCCATCCACTATTCATTAACCATTCATCTACCCATCCATCCATCCATCCATCCATCCATCCAACCATCCATCCATGCAGTTGTCCATCCATCCATCCATCCGTCCATCCATCCATCCATCCACCCACCCATCCATCCAACCCTCCATCCACTATTCATTATCCATTCATCTACCCACCCACCCATCCATTCATCCATTCGTCCATCTGACTTTCACCAGACCTGCCATGGCCAGGCCCTGAGCTAGGGCTAGAGAAATGAATGAGACATGGTTCTTGCCACCAAGTAGACCAAGTCCATCAAGGGAGACAGAAGTGGTGGACGAAATTAACTGAGGCCCAACCTGTTGCATGCTCTGAGAGAAGTGGGAGCTGACCTCCCATGGCATCAGCACAGACGTAGGGGGCCTGGGCTACTGGGGTGAACCCTTTATCAGCACACAGAGCTTGCCTGGCCAGAATGAGAACACTTCCATGACACGGGTCATAATATAAATCTGCCTAGACTGAACTCCGTGAGGGCAAAGTTAGAGCTGCACTGTGTTCCCACCTTCTGGTCCTATGGCTACATTATATCCCAGTTCCTGGCACTATGGATACATTGTATCCCCTCTTTCCGGTGCCGTAACTGTCCTAAAGGAGAAGCATCTGTATCTGTTCAGCGTGATTTGAATGATGCAGCCAACTGCAGAGGCAGAGGTTTCCTCAGTTATTTACATCACAATATGGAGGAGAAACTCACTGTGTGAACTATTTGCACAGAACATTGGGTTCTGTCCACAATTGGGATTTGCCCGTCACTGCAGGTGGCATGGTGGTCTCCTGGGCACTGCCTTCTCCAGCCTCTGCATTTGGCCACAGAGGACAGGGGGCAGGCTCCTCTCTAGATGGGTCATTTGTACCCCTGCTATCAGTGGAGGAACGTGTCTCTGGTCTTGGGTTAACATTGAGTCTGTCTCCTTGTGAATGTCCACAGAGCATCCCAAACCTACCCCAAGTTCAAATACACCAAGTGCTCTGAGTGACACCTGCTGTGCAGGAAGTGTGCCAGATGTCAGCTTTTGTGGTGATTGGAATTATTACTGCAAACCCCCACAGAACAGTCTCTTCAACAAATTGTGCTGAAACAAATGGATATTCGCATGCAGAAGAATGAAGCTGGCTTCATTCCACACACAAAGATTAACTAAAAAGGGACTGGCCTAAATATCCACATGAAAAGCATCAAACTTTAGAGGAAAACATAGGGGTAAATCTTTGCAACCTTGATTTGGCAATAGATTCTTAGAGATGACACCGAAAACAAAAGAAAACGTGGATAAATTGGGCTTTATGAAAATTAAAAATGTACATCAAAGGACACTATTGAGAAAGTGAAAAGACAAGCTACCGAATGGGAGAAGATATTTGCTGTCACACACTGATAAAAGTTTAACACCCAGGCTCTATAAGAACTCCTGCAATCCGACAACAAAAAGACAAACACCTCAATTAGAAAATAGACAAAGGAACTGAGTAGATATTTCTCCAAAGAAGACAGACAAGTGATCTATAAGCACATGCTCAGTATAATGACATGGTGATTAGGCCAACATAAGTCAAAGCCACAGTGAGATACCACTTCATACCCACCAGGATTGCTGTAATTAAACTATCTGTCTATCTCTCTCTCTCTCTCTCCCTCTCTCTCTCTCTCTCTCTCTCTCTCTCTCTCTCTCTCTCTCTCTCTCTCCAGTGCTGGTAAAGACGTGGAGATGCTAGAACCCTCATACACTAGCTGTGGGCCTGCAAAACGGTGCAGCCATTTTGTCAGTTTCTTAAAAAGCTAAAGATAGAACTATAGGATCCAGCAGTTTGGCTTCTAGGTATATACCTCAAAGATTTGAAAACAGGAACTCAAACAGACTCTCACATGCAAATGTTCATTGTGGCATTTAAAAAATAGCCACAAGGTAGAAATAACCCAAATGTCTATTGATGGGTGACGAGGTGAACACATGTGGTAAATCCATACCGTGGAACGTCATTCAGCCGGAAAAGTAATGATCACTGCTACGTGCTACAACATGCATGCCTTGAAAACATGCCAGTGAAGGAAGCCAGACACAAAGGGACAAATACTGAGTGACACCATTTATATGCGGTATCTAGAAGAGACAAATGTATAGGGACAGAAATCAGAATAGGGGTTACCAAGGGTTAGGGGAGGCAGGGTAGGGTGGGAAAGGGAGTGACTGCTTAATGGATGCAGAATTCCTATTTGGGGTGATGAAAAGGTTTTCAAAATAGATAATGATGATAGTTGCAAGACACTGTGAATGTATTTAACGCCACTGAATTGTACACTTAAAACGATTAAAATGTTATGGTACATATAATATCTACCAAATTTAAAACAACGAAGAGTGAACCCCTCACTTATCCCCACCCAAACCTCTCCTTGTGGACTCTTCCTTCTTCCAGGCACTTAATCCAAAAATCTCAGAACCGTCTTGACTCCGCTCCTGCTCTCAGCCCCCACATCCCATTTGCCGGAAATTCCTGTGGGCCCTACTTTCAAAATAGCCCCAGGGCCACCTTCCCTTACCTGCCCCGATTATCGCAAGAGCCTCTGAGCACCCTTCTGCCCCTGCCCCATCTGCCTGTTATCTGTGGGACAGCCAGAAGGGTCTGTCAGAACCCAAGTCAGCTCAGATCTGTTCTCTGCTCCAAACCCTACTGCAGTGGCAGGTAGCAGGGTGGGGGTGAGGGAGGTGTTACTTAGCTCCCACAGTCGCGGTGGCCATGGGGACCCCCCACACTGGCTCCACACCTTCCATACTACTTGGGTTGCCCCTCCTGCTCCCTCTTTCCCTCTCCCCCTCTCCCTGCACTCTCCTGGCTGGTCCTGGAACCCACTGAGCACGCTCGAGAAACCTCGGTGCTGAGGCCTCTGCTCTGGCTGTTCCTTCTATCTGGAATGTTCTTTCCCCACCTCTTTCAGGTGTGTTCCCACACCAGCCACTCAATGTGTCAGGCACAGAGTGGGTGCTCAATAGCTCTGTGGGTGAAAGCTTCAGGAGGGACGACTCTTTCCATCTTTGCTGAGTGGGTAGGATAGCACCATGATTAAACGCACAGCTTGCTTGCCTGGGGTTCAAATCCTGCCTCTGCCACTTATCAGCTACAGGATCTTCAGCAATCTCTCTGTGCCATAGTTTCCTCATCATAAACGGGGGGAACAATGGGACCCACCTCATGCAGTGAGTGAAGGTTGCAAATGATGAGGCAGATACCAGGGGTTCCATGGGTGCCCGGCATGCAGTCACCTCCTCAACAAGCATTAGCTAGCTTCACCCTCCCTCCCTCCCTCCCTCCCTCCCTCCCTCCCTCCCTCCCTCCCTCCCTCCCTCCCTTTGTCCCTCCCTCCATCCCTCCCTTCCTTCCTTTTTCCTTCCTCCTTCACTTGGTGCCCAGGGTAACATTAGTACAGAAAGGCACATGGGTTAATTTCCAAGTAAGGGGGATATCCCAGCTGGGTTTTCAGGTTGCAAAGGAGCAAACTGGGCAGACACATCCAGTGCAGGGATGCTGCAGACCTCACCCTAACTCCACCTGTCCTTGTGGGAGGTTCAGACCATGACAGGATAGATAAATAGCTTATTAAAGATTAAGGAGCTGCTAAGAAGGCAGAATGGGAGGGGGCATCTGTACCAGTTGATTGCTCCCTGGGAGCCTGGGCCTGTGGTTTTGCTGGGGAGTGAGAATGAGCAGGTTATAGCATCAATCGCAGAGCACTGAGTGTGACTTCACATCTGGGTCACATGGATGCTTGCAGTGATGACGTTGACAGTGACAATACTCACTCATGCAGGGAACAGAGCCAGGTGCCTTGGAAAGGCTATAGACTCAAGTCACTTTCACAGTCACCCTCTGGGCTTTACAGATAAGGCGCAGAGTGGTTACGTGAGCTGGCCACATCCACAGGGCTGTAGGCAGCAGAGCTGGGATTCAGACCTGGGAGGCTGGCTCTGGAATCTGGGCTCTCTGTGCGTCACAGACAAGTGCTTCCCCTCTCTGGGCCTGGGTGCCAGGAGAAAAAGGGGGACCTCGGACCTCTGTCCTCCAACTCTGTGGCTTTTTAAGTTTCCTATTTACCAGTGAATGCCACTGCCAGCCTCCAGGTGTAAATGACATGGACGGAGCAAGAGTGGCGTGCTGCTGTGAGGCTGTCCATGGAATTTCCTCAGGCCTGCTGCAGTGGAACGGTGCACCTGGCAGCAAACCAGGAAAGGCTGGGACACCTGTCCTGGGGTCTTACTCCGACACTGCTGATACCCAGGGCAGGGGGGAGGAGGCGCGATTCCACCCCCCAAGCAAATGAGGTGAGGCAGGAGTTGGGGGAGGACAGGAGAGGCCCTCTCTATGGGAGTGGAGGCTGTGGCCATCACCCATCCATGATTGTGGCTCAGATCTGACCAGCTGAATCCTCCAACAAGGACCACTCCAGGTCCTCACATCAGAGATACGGCCCGTGCCCAAATGGGCAGCCTGTAGAGGCCAAAGCGAAGGGTTCCAGGAGACACCCTCGTGGGCTGGGAACATTTCCTCAGTATGTCCTAGATGCATTGCCCGGTGATCCTGCCTGGGGTGGGGGAAAGGGAGAGGCAGTGGCCTCACAGCAGCTGGACTTGGACATCATGGGTTCTAGTGTTTTTTTTGTTTTTTTGTTTTGAGAGGGAGTCTCACTCTATCACCCAGGCTGTGGTGCAATGTCTCGGCTCACTGCAACCTCCACCTCCTAGGTTCAAGTGATTTTCATGCCTCAGCCTCTTGAGTAGCTGGGATTACAGGCACGTGCCATCACACCAAGCCAATTTTTGTATTTTTAGTAGAGATGGGATTTCACCATGTTGGCCAGGGTGGTCTTGATCTCCTGGCCTCGTGATCCACCCAGCTCGGCCTCCCAAAGTGCTGGAATTACAGGCGTGAGCCACCGTGCCTTTTTTTTGTGGAGGGACATAGTCTTGCTCTGTCACCCAGGTTGGAGTGCAGTGGCACAATCACGGCACACTGCAGGCTCAAGCCATCCTCCTGCCTCAGCTCCCCAAGTAGCCAAGGACAACAGGCCTGGGTGCTACTCTTGGTACCACCAGTGACTCGCTGTGTGGCCTGTTGCTTTGTCTGTACAATGCAGACGGCTATGCACCCAGTTACAGGGCTGTGCTGAGGATAAATGCCCGAAGCATTTTAATCAGTGCCTGGAGCTTGGTGGGATGGTCATACCTACAGAGCTGGGGCTGTGTTTCCAGCTGATCACAGAACAGATTGTGTCTACCTGGGAGCTTGAGGAAGCGGCCCAGGAAGGCAGGAAGGCTGGCCGCACAAGAGCAGGCCCTGGCGCCCCACTTCAGCACCCAGGATTTTTGCCTGCTCTGGCTGGAGGGGCACTTTTCTCTTCCTCCTGGGCCTTAAATTTGATGAGTATACAGGGTCATTTCTAGCAAGAAGCCAAACCTGGCTGTTTGAAAGGCACGAATCAGAATAAGTTTCTCCATGGGAATTCAAAAAGAAGAAAAGTCGGGGGAGGGAGGGAGGAAGAATAAAAGGAGGGCTTCCCAAGCTATAGTTAGCTGTCCCCGGTTGGCAGTGGCATCCTGATTGCAGGGCACTGCCTCCTACCCAGGGCTTCAGAAGGGTGGAGCTCAGCATGTGATTAAATAAGACCCACTCCACACTGCGGCCCCTTCTCACTATCCCACTTTTAGGTTTATTTAGTAACCTCTGAACTGGGAGGAGAAAATCATCCAGGAAACATTGCTTGGGTCATTTATTTTAAAATTATTGGTACAAAAATATCCTTGGTGGTGATTTATGTTTAGCCGGGAGGAGGAAGCCAGGGACTCCCTCTCCAGCCTAGCGTCCCGGCCTCATTTGTCTCCGGCTAAGTTCCTCTCAGTTTCCATTATGATTTCAAGTCATAGTAGAGACTTTATATCGCAAACAAATCTCCAGAATAGCACGGAAATATTATGTGTATTAATAGCGCCTGTAAAAACATCCGAAAACCTCACATCCGCTGCAAGACGCTCCCCCGGGACTGGGAACCGCCGGGCCGGCCTAGTGGATCCCTCCCCAGGGGCCAACCAGGGGCCCCCTGCCCGGCAGCGCCCCCAGCCCCAGCCCAGCCCCGGGGGCTCTGTCTGTCGTCTGTTTGCCTGTCGGTGCCCCAGCAACCGACCTGTGACGGACACAGTCCCTCCTCTCTCGCCTTCACCGGGAGCAGCGCGTGGGGACCGTCCCTGCCACCAGAGATGGGGGTCCCTGTCTTTTGCTCCCTTTGCACCCCTGTGTCCTCCGTAAGCCACTGTCCCTGAGGCGTCCCAGATCCGCTGCAGCAGCGCTAGGGGACCTTCACCCTACCCCGTGCTACCCTGGATACTCACCGGCTGTGGGGGCTTCCCTGGGGGGCAGCCCCTCCAGGCTGATGTCGCCCTCCTGCATGGCACGTTCGCTGCGTGGCTTGGGTGCACCGGGACCCAGCTAGTCCAGAAGAGGGAGCGACGGACGAAGTCCCCCCTGGGGGTCTGCGGCGGCTCTGGGGGCCAAGGTCCGAGCCCCGCTTGGGAGGGGACAGTCCCCTCTCTTCCCCAGAGGCAGGACGCGAAGCCGCGCGTGCTGGAGGCAAACTTGGCTGCCCTCGCGCACGGCCGCGCCGCTCCTCCCACTCGGCTTTTTGGTCTGGGGGTCCCGGCCAGACCTCCCCGCCCCCCGGGGGTTACCTGCGGACACCGTCCTCGCCCCGCCCCGCGCTCCCCCGACGCCCAGCGAGCGGCGCGGGACGCTGGCGGCAGAGGAGCAGCCGCTGGTCCCCGGGTCCCGGCCCGCCCCCGGCCTCCCGCTGCGCGGGGCGCGTCTCCACCGCTCTGGGACCGTCTTATCAGTCGGGGCGGGCATTGGGGCCCCGAGCGGCCCTACGAGGTGCGCCCCCAGCCAGGGCCCCGGGATGGAGTGTTACTGCGGGAGGGGGCCTTGAGCCAGCCCCCGAGACGGGCGTAGCCTGAGTTGCCCCGGTTCCCGCATCAGGAGAGTGCCCTGGCCCCCTCCCCCAGGCGGCAGGACCCCGAGGAATCAGTGTCAATTTGTCACAGGAGGAGGCTGAAGGCCAAGGATGGAAAGGAAAGCTGGAGGTTACAGAGCACTGGGGGCTTGAACTGGAATCCAGAAATCCGCCTGTGCCGCACCCCCAGCCACAGCCTGTGCAGAACGTACGAATCTGGATGAAGTGACAACCGTTTCAAAGTGGGGGAAAGCCCCGTTATGTGAAGATCACAGTTAACTGAGGCTGACGACTGGACTGGGGGTGCAGCCAGGGGCCAGGCAGGGGCTCTGACACACGGCCTGTCCCCGGCCCTCCCTCTTCCCCACCTCATGGGCTCAGGGCAGAAAGCCAGGGGTGCAGCTCTCCAGCCCCGTGGGGGTTAGAAACTACGGTCTGGACGACTGAGCATCCTCCACGCCAGCAGAGATGTGGGCACCGCGGAGGGCGTGGGGAACTGCAGTGCCGGCGCCTCCTTGTGTACCCACAAACCTCACACCCCTGACATCTCCAGATAAATACCATAAATTCTCAGGCAGAACTACCATAAGCAGAATGCTAAGTGGCTCCCTGACCACAGGAGAGGCCCTGGGGGACACAGCGGCCCCTCACCTTTTGAAAGGTCATCAGACAACTTCTGCACCCCAAGGGAGGAGCTGGTTTGGTGCTGAGGACCAGCCCAAGCCAGGGACCCATGGATCACCCGCCAAGGTAACCTGGTGCCCCGCTCTGGCTGGACCCTGAGGGAGAGTGACCCAGCCACCCCTGGAGGACAGGCCACATCCCCATGGAAGGGATTTGGATGGAGGAGGAGGTGTCCTCCTCCCCACCAGGCCTGCTGGAATTGGTACCCAAGGGCACTGCCCAGGAGGAAAACGCTGGCTCTGGCAGCAGCAAACCCACAAAGAAATGTTACCTGCCGGGTGTCCTTCCCCTCCCCCACCCGAGTGCCGCACTGTACAGGAGGAGACGCAGGCCCCTTTCTGGAAATGAATCTGGAAGAAAGGTGACCTGCCATTCTCCTTAGCAATGATCTCGTTTCGGTCTGGACTCAGAAACTGGAAGACAGGCACCCAGAGGGACTGTATTCTCTGTGGGTGGCAGGCTCACCCCTAGGAGAGCTTGCTGGGAAGCTCTGGGGCGTGTGCCCCAGGAGGGCAAAAGAGGATGTATGGACATCAGAGCCATCCTGGACCCTTGCAGGGGCTATACTCATTTCACAGAACTTTTCCTTCTGACCATTATTGTGCAGAAATCGAGATAAAAACTCGTTTTTCTTGGAAGGGTCTGATAGCCAGTGTGATACATAGCAATTCCTCAGTTATGTAAATACACAGAGAAAATTTTAGAATTCTTACCCTTGGAATGATGAACTATAAACCAAAAAGGCTCAGGGGGGAAAAAATGTAAATACGTACTGGGACTATTTTTAACTGTCATTGTTTAGCTTTTCGGGCCAGGGATGGACTATTGTATATTTAGGCAGATTTAAAATGCACATTATTTAATGCGTGATTATCAGCAGAAATACATTAAACAGCCATTAATAGATGTTGGTTCATTCCGATTGAAATTGCTTTTTCTTCTTTTCATTTTCTTGGCTCCAATTAAGTTGCATTGGGATGAAACCCTTGGGCTGTGGCCAACATATGCAGAAATGCCGGTCGAAGACCCAGACATTTAAAAATGGCATTTTAGTACATACCTGAACCAGCTCATTTTTAAAAAGATTGTGCTCGGCTGCTATTTTGGTACGTGTCATCACGTGACAGAGATGCCAGGCTGGGGAAGGCTGGCTGCCCCCCACCCGTGGCCTGCAGGAGAGGGTGGCCGGGAAGAGGAGCACCCAGAACCCCCCTGCTTATTTTCCAGGGAACCCCACACTGCACACCCTCTGAAGCTGAGGGCCTCCCCAACACCCTGCGCATGCCAGGAAGATATTTATGTCAGAGCAGAGTGGGGCCAGTGTACCGGCTCGGGGAGGTGGCATGCCTGTCATGACAGAACACTGTAATCACACAGCACAATGCTTGTAATTACAGAAAAATGGTTTCTCTTTTCGGCGAGGTGGCGAGGGAAGGAGAGAAGGCAGCTCTTGGTGAGGCCAGCACTGGGACTCATACCCTGAATTGGGCTGGGTTTAAAACAGGCTTTGTAGCGGGGAGGCCCTGGGCCTGGCTTGGGGGTAGGCACAGCCCTCCCCCGAGCTGAGGTGTGATCAGACACTGGGGCCTTGCAGGGACTCTGATCTTATATCGGTTTTAGCAAAGCCACCAGCACCAGCATCTATGTCTCCTCTGCTCCCCAGTGATCTGGGTCTTGGGAGATGTCGGCTCTGAGCTGACTTGGCCGGCAGGCGACCACCTGCAACCACGCCCCTCTGTGCATCTCTGCGCATTTCTCCTTTCCTCAGTGACCTTTCCTGGACCCTCAGATGACACAGAATATGCCAGATTGTCACCTACACCCTGCCCTCACTGCTACTTGTCATTGGAACACATACAAGGTCACAGGTCATTTAAATGCCGATTTCTCACAGTCTCTGGAAGGCTGTTTCCAGTGCAGCTTGGCTCTTGGAGTGCCTGGCGTGGGTAGAGCCTTTACTTGGGTTGGCAGGGGATGGGAGGTGCAGAGGTGAGCGAAACAAAGCCCCAGCCCTCCGGGGCCAGCCTCCAGCCCGGAGCAGCGAGCAAGGCGCTGCAGAAGCTGAGCCCACGGCCTCTGCAGCCTAACAGGGTCAGTCTCATCTCCGACAGCTGCTTCTCAGCACCTGGGTTTGTGCATCTGTAAAATGGGTCTTGGCAATCGGTTGGAATTCTGTGAAGATAGGGCTTCCAGCCCCAAACCTGACACACCGTGGGGACTAGAGGGCGTTGTTATTCATACCATCTTCATCCCAGTCAGACGGGGCAACGTGGTGGACCGTGGAAATGCAGGTGGAGGCTGCTCCCGGAAGAGCAGATGCGAGCTCATGGTGGTCCCTGCCCCGGGGCGATGGAAGAGTGGATGGGTTTTTCCAGGTGGAGGGTGGCTTAAGGGGGTTCTGGCAGAGGCTGGTGGAGGCACCTAGGTGGGGAAGTGGGCACTCAGACAGGGATGGGAGCTGCCCAGAGTGTGAGGTTCAGGTTCAGTAACAGGAGCCCCTGGTGGCTACGCTTCACAGGGTTAACGGGATCTTTTTTAGTTAAAATATTCATTGGGGTGAGATTCACGTAAGATAAACTTGATCATTTTTAAGTGTTCAGCTTGGCATTCAGTGCACTCACAGTGTTGAGCATCCACATTTCTCTCCAATTCCAGAACATTCCCATTTCCCCAGAGCAAAGCTCGAGCCCGCTAGCAGTCACTTCCCATCTCCCCTCCCCCAGCCCCTGGCAACCACCAGCCTGTCTTCTGTCTCTATGGATTTATCCATTCTGGACATTTCATGTAAATGGAATCATACATTACGTGGCCTTTCATGTCTGGCTTCTTTCATAATGTTTAGAGTTCGCTCCACATTATAGCCTGTATCAGAACCTCATTTCTTTTTATGGCTGAATAATATTCCATGGTCTGGGTGTACCACAATTTGTTTATTCATTTCTTCATGGATAGCCATTTGTTTCCAAAGGTCTTTGGAAGGCACTAGAGAGAGCCCCTGAAGGCGCCTGCAGAGGCTGGGGCTGGGCAGACAGCTCAGTGGCTGTGCGGGGCTACTGGGGGAGGAGGAGGGCTGGGGGCATCGCTGGGAGCCCAGCCTCCGAGGCAGCTGCTCACCACTGATACCAGACGCTCCCAGCAGCAGAGCGCAGTTGCTGGAGTCACAGTTCTCCGCCCTGACACGCAGGACCTGCAGCTGAGTCAGGTTTCCCCCTGTGGGCTTAACTTGCAGAGGGGCCCTCGGACAGAGAGGCAAGCTCTCTGCCTGGGCTTCTCCTCTGGCAAGTCTGTTTGTTTAACAAACACTTAGAGAGCACTTATTGTGTGCCAGGCCCTGTTCCAAGCACTTAATAAATACCGGTTCATCGAATCCCCACAGCAAGTCTATGAAGGGCGTGCTACTATCGTTCCACTTTACAGACGAGGAATCTGAGGCTCAGAGAGCTGAAGTGACTCACCTAAGGTCACACAGCAGTAAGTGGGAGGGTGGGTCTCACACCCAGGCAGCCCAGCTCCGGACTCTGTGCTGTGCCCCTGTAAGGTAGAAACCCGACCTTTCCCAAAGGCCAGTCCAGATTCATGATCTTCCTGTGCTGTGATTTCCTTCATATTTTTCTTTAACCCAGCTCACTGTGTCACACTTTATTTTTTAATTGTGATAAAATGTACATGACATAAAGCGAATCGTTTTAGCCATTTGTACGCGTGCAGCCCAGTGGCGTTAGAACGTCCACACTGTTATACCATCCATCTCCAGAGCTTTTTATCTTCCCAAACCCAAGCTCTGCACCCCTGAAACACTCCCATTCCCCGAGCCCCTACCCCCAGCCCTGGCACCACCATTCTAGCTTCTGTCTCTGTGAATTTGACTGCTCTAGGGACCTCAGCTAAGTGGACCATGCGGTGTTTGTCCTTTTGGGACCGGCCTCTTTCACTTGGTGTAATGTCCTAAAGGTTCACCTACGTTGTAGCCTGTGACAAAATTGCCTCCATTTTCAGGGCTTATGGAGCTTTTCTTTTTTTGTTTTTGTGTTTTTGAGACAGAGTCCCGCTCTGTCGCCCAGGCTGGAGCGCAGTGGCGCGATCTCGGCTCACCGCAACCTCCGCCTCCCAGGTTCAAGCAATTCTCCTGCCTCAGCCTCCTGAGTGGCTGGAATTACAGGCACGCACCAACATACCAAGCTAATTTTTATATTTTTTAGTACAGATGTGGTTTCACATGTTGGTCAGCCTGGTCTCAAACTCCTGACCTCGTGATCCGCCCGCCTCGGCCTCCCAAAGTGCTCGGATTACAGGCGTGAGCCACCATACCTGGCCTGAAGTTGACTTTTAAAGAACCCAATATCACTGCTGAAAGTGGAGGAGAAGAATCACTATCAACAGGAGTTCCATAACACAGCATAAGAATGAACTAATGCTTTTCAATGCCCTGGGATACCCTGGGGAGGCTCCATACCAGGGCATGGCACAGCTGGCCAGGGAGATCGGTGTGCTAGGGAGGCATGAAGGGCCTCCAAGCTGAGACTTTCTCATGGCACCCCCAAAACACAGCAAGAGAAGTGAAAATTGATCTACGTTCTCACCACGTGTTGCAATTCTCCTATTGGCCAAGCCCTTGTGCCACTTCAGATGAGCTCCCTTTGCTCCTAAAAGAGTTTTGGGGAGGGATAACATGGGGAGAAATGCCAGATGCAGTATGCACCCAAAGTTAAATAAATAAATTTAAAAAAAAAGAGTTTTGCAGAACACTCGTGGCTGGGCTGTGCGTTTGGAGGAGAGGGTAGAAGGAGGACTTCTTCTGTGTGTCACGCAGGTTATGTGAGCTGATTCTGAGTCATGCTCGACGTCCTGCTTTTACTATGTAGGGAGGAGTCCCCAGGCTCAGAGAGCTTGGGCAATGGCATGCAGTTAGAATTAAATATCCACTTCATTGTTTTTATCTCCGTCGTCTCATTCACATGAAGTATGAATGATTGCTCCCACTTACAGCTCAGGAAACTGACGCAGGGAGGAGGAATGGCTTGCTCAAGTCCACACAGCCAGTAAGCGGCAGAACTTGGATTAAAATCTGGGTCTGACTGATTCTAGAGATTTCTAGTCAACTCCAGAGTTCTTTCCGGAGCACCATGCCAACCTTCCGCTTGCCGCTCATTTGGAATTGGCATGGATGCACTCAACATGCCAGTTGCAAAATGTTACCGCCGGGAGTAATAAGAAGAGGATGGAACTAACAGGAGAAATCCCAGATTTAGTCCCTGTAATGCCATCTGCAGCCCCCAGCCCCACCCCAGCCTCTGCAGGCACCTTCCCGGGTTTTCTCTAGGTCCCTTCCAAAGACCCTTTGGAAACAGTAGAAATGGGTAAATAGAATCTGTCTTCAGGCTCCTGGGCCTCTCCTTGACCTCCCTTTTTTTTTTTTTTTTTTTTTGTAGGGCTGAGACAGGTGAAAGGCCCGAGGGGGGCCTCTCAGCCTGGAACCTTCCAGATGCCACTAACATCCAGAGGCCTGTTTACCATAGAATTAGAGGTTTCCCTATCGCCTGAGTTTTTGGAATTAAACTGACTCTAATTAACAGTGCAAATATTTACACTGAATATACGATCAAAGAAAACACAGCCTGGTTGTCTCAGCATAGGTAGCACCAGTGCCAGGGCTCTGGGCAAAAAGACAGGTGAGGTTACGAACTCTAAATCGGTATTCAAGTTATTATTTGAGGATGGCAGCTTCGTGTGCAAAGTCCCTTCTGTAACTGAACACACTTGGGGGGTTTCTCCTCCCATGGTTACAGATTAGGCTTCCATCCAGGGGTCCACGGGAGAACGACTCTCAACAGAAGGACACCTCACATGGAGAGCAAATAGGACAATCAGGAAGGCGGCATGGGCCGGGTGTGGTGGCTCACGCCTATAATCCCAGCACTTTGGGAGGCCGAGGCAGGAGAATCGCTTGAGGTCAGGAGTTGGAGATCAGCCTAGGCGACATGACGAGACCCCATCTCTACAAAAAATGCAAAACTTAGCTGGATGTGGTGGCACACAGATGAAGTCCCAGCTACTCGGGAGGCTGAGGTGGGAGGATCACCTGAGCCCAGGAGGTCAAGTCTGCAGTGAGCAGAGATCCTGCCACTGCACTCCAGCCTAGGCAACTGGGAATGAGACCTATCTCAAGAAAACAAACAATCAAAAATTGAGAGAAAACACGGGAAGTAGCCTGCAGGCACTCAGTCCATCCACGTCTAGAGCTGGGCCGTCTTGGAGGTGCTCTGGCAATAAAAACACTTGCTTTTTTCATCAGACCCAAGAAGGCGGCCTGGTGGAATGACCCACTGAATGGTTCCAAATGCCGCCCCCTTCCAGAAACCAGGACAGCGCAGCTCAGGGTCACGTGCGTTCTTTTGCAGTGGGGATCAGCATTTGCACTGGGGAGCGCTCTCTGGTTTCACGTGGGTTTCGGGGATGCTGGTTCCCAGGGAAAGAAAACACTGGGCTGAGCTGCCCTGGGATGCTGGCCCCCAGGGAAAGAAAACACTGGGCTGAGCTGCCCTGGGATGCTGGCCCCCAGGGAAAGAAAACACTGGGCTGAGCTGCCCTGGGATGCTGGTTCCCAGGGAAAGAAAACACTGGGCTGAGCTGCCCTGGGATGCTGGCCCCCAGGGAAAGAAAACACTGGGCTGAGCTGCCCTGGGATGCTGGCCCCCAGGGAAAGAAAACACTGGGCTGAGCTGCCCTGGGATGCTGGCCCCCAGGGAAAGAAAACACTGGGCTGAGCTGCCCTGGGATGCTGGCCCCCAGGGAAAGAAAACACTGGGCTGAGCTGCCCTGGGATGCTGGCCCCCAGGGAAAGAAAACACTGGGCTGAGCTGCCCTGGGATGCTGGCCCCCAGGGAAAGAAAACACTGGGCTGAGCTGCCCTGGGATGCTGGCCCCCAGGGAAAGAAAACACTGGGCTGAGCTGCCCTGGGATGCTGGCCCCCAGGGAAAGAAAACACTGGGCTGAGCTGCCCTGGGATGCTGGCCCCCAGGGAAAGAAAACACTGGGCTGAGCTGCCCTGGGATGCTGGCCCCCAGGGAAAGAAAACACTGGGCTGAGCTGCCCTGGGATGCTGGCCCCCAGGGAAAGAAAACACTGGGCTGAGCTGCCACAGTATACACATGACAGCCCTCAAAAGATGACCATTCACAAAAGCCTGCTTTGGAGAGGGGGATAATGCATTCCCGGCCATCTGCAGGGAATCTGAGAAGGAGAAGCTAAACCCGACCTCAGATCTCTCCACAGAACTCAGAGCAGCCACGGCCTCCGCCCCCGTCTTCAGGGCGCTGGGTCTCTGCGCGCAAAGCCTGGGCTGCAGTCCTCTGGGGGACTGCCCTGGAGCTGGCTGCAATGTGCTTGAAATGAGTGGGTAAGTCTGTGTCCCCAGGCCACCCCGACAGGGATGGGCACTGTCCCCCTCATGACTCATTTGATCTAAAGATCTAAAGATCCTGAGGGAAGGATCCAGGCAATGCCCAGCTCTCAGTCGTACGGGCTGGACTGCAATGTTAGCTGATAGCCTGCTCATTGTCAGCTCTGCAGGCTGGGAGGGTTGGGGGCCATCTCATTTTGAAAGGGTCACCTTGCCTCCCACCCACTCGCACACGGATCTGTCAGCCCACCGCTCGATCGGCAGCATGCCCAGGTGCTCAGGCCCTCACTGCAAGCCGGGATCTTGGGGCTGTGAGCGGGACTTGACCGTCTGTGACCACATTTCATTGTCTGGAAAATCTAACTGCTTACAGAATGGGGACTATTTCCGTAGTCTTTGAGTGCGGTGGCTGGGACCGCTGCAGTGGACTGGACCTTCTGGCTGTGACCGTGCACACAGAACAGGACTCGCCTGGTCACCCGAGCCAGGGTTGGTGTGACAAGTTGGGTGACACCTGAGGGGTTACACCTGGCTGCCCTCTTTTAACTTCACCCTAAAGGATTTCATACCTTTTCTGGCAAGCTGATTGGCTACCTCCCTGCTCTGCAAAATGAGCTCTCTCATGCTTAGAGAAGCAGAAGAGAGTGGGTGTGCCTCAGGCTGCCTGGGCCTGGCTTCGTCACCATGAGACCCTCAGCAGAATTCTCATCCATCTTCCAGAATGATGGCAGTCCCCAGAACAGCCATCTCCCGGGGTGGGGGGATGAACATGAAGCTCACCCTTGCCAGGGACATGACGAACACCAGGCTTGACCCTTTTCAAGCCCTGACATTCTTAGCTGTCCTGTCATTGTCATGGCATGTGAGGTCAGGGCCTGTCAGGCAAGATGACTCTCTCCACAGGGGTCCTACATTCATCTCACCCAGCGGCCACAGCAGTGCCACAGATGGGGTGGTGTAAACTAGACATTGTCTCACAGGCTGGAGGCTGGAGTCTAAGGTCAAGGTGTCGCAGGGCTGGCTCCTGCGGAGGCCTCTCTCCTTGGCTTGCAGATGGCCACCTTCTCCCTGTGTCCTCACGAGGTCATTCCTCAGTGTGTGTCATAATCTCATCTTCTTAGAAGGGGCGAGTCAGACTGAATTGGGGCCCACCTTAACAGCCTTGTTTTAACTTGATGCACTCACGTGCTGAGGTCCTGGACATTAGGCCTCGAACAGGAATGTAAGGGGGTATGACGCAGCCCAAGACGGGGTTTACTGAAAGGAACATTTACAGAGACACAGCCCAGGTGAAGGGAAATCAGCAGTGTGTCCATGGCCCAGCATGTGATGGGGACAGGTAGGCACAGTCCCTGAGGCCACCCCAGGGCGCAGAGGACAGCGGGGCCAAGGGCAGCGCTGGGGGTGCTGAGGGTCTCCGCACAGCGTGGTACGTGAGTGTTTTGCCTCCAACTCTGTGTGCAATGCCACAAACTAAAACAGAATTTGCTGCCACGCTCCTGCAGTCAGCGGGATCCGGAACAGCTGTGCTAAAATGTGGACTAAACTGCCTGCCAGGCGATGCCAGCCTTCACGAGACCTGGGAGGCTGCTTTGTGGAAGTTTGTCCTGGAGAGCGGAGCCCAGAGCCAGAGTCCCACAGCCGCCAGTGGAGGGAGGGATAAACCCCGTCAGGAAGGTTTGCACATTTCCCGGGACCAAGTGAGAGGGTGTCCCTCTGCCACCCTAACTGCCCACGAGCTTCTATGCTAGAAGGATCCCAAATGGCCCCTGAAGGGGGCCCCAGGGCTGGCCCTCAGGAGCTCACTCAGCTCCCTCAGGTTAGAATCCTCCTTTCCACAGAAAGGTGCCAGTCCCCTCATCCCCTACTTTAAAGATGGTGACAGCCTGTGGTTCCTGGTGGGCCCATGGGTATCTGTCCTCCGGGAATTCCTCTGGGACGGCGTGGTAGGTGGTTGTCATTTTGGAGAGGGGGCTGTCCAGCACCAAATTCCCCTTCCATTTGGGGGATCCCCCACTGGTGTCAGGTTGATGGGTACAGAGCCCGCTGCAGGGAGGGGAGAGGGAGACCATGGCTCCATCTCAGCCTCTAGCCTGGACAGAGCAGGTTAGGATTTCCTTGGTGCCACCAGTGGCCATGGTAGCTACCTGCAGGGACAGGGCTGTCCCGCAGCAGCGTGGGGTGGGACACCGGCCCCTCCAGCTCCAGCCACTCCCAGGCCGCCTTCATGACTGCCTCCCAGGGCTTTCCACCCTAGTCTTTTTCAGATGAGAGCCAGACCCCAATCCCGTTGATTGCAGCCGGGAATCCTGACCCACAGAGAGCAGAGCTCACTCCCACCCTTTGGGCTGCTGGTCTCGGCATCTTCCTTCTGAGCTACAGGTGTGGCCTGATATCACGGGCATCATAAATTGTAGAAGAGCTCGCGTTTCCCTCCTAGAACTGGCTGCTAGGAAGCTCAAGGACAATGTGGGGAGGTGCCCTGAGCAGTGCCTAGGGCTCCAGGCCACCCACAGGTAGGTCCCCCATCCCTACATCTAGGATCCAGGTGTCAGGGCCAAGAGCATGAGGTTCTGCTGGCCAAGAGACTTCCGCTTCACACCTTGGACCAGCTCAGCCATCTTGGGCAGATGCCTTTTCCTTTCTGTGCCCCAGTTTCCTCATCTGTAAAATGGGCATTCATGACAGTGCCTAGCCCAAGTTTTGTCAGTTTGTCATGGAGAACATGTGACCAAAACCAGGTGGAGCAGCCTGTGTCTTGCCCTTAGTAACCATCTCTAAGTGTTCATTAAATATTATTATTATTACTATTTTTGAGATGAAGTCTGGCTCTGTCTCCGAGGCTGGAGGGCAGTGGCATGATCTCAGCTCACCGCAACCTCTGCCTCCTGGGTTCAAGCGATTCTCCAGTCTCAGCCAGCTGAGTAGCTGGGATTACAGGGGCCCACCACCACACCCGGCCAATTTTTTGTATTTTTAGTAGAGATGAGGTTTCGCCATGTTGGCTGTATCTGGTCTCAAACTCTGAACTCACGTGATCCACCTACCTAGGCCTCCCGCAGTACTGGGAATACAGGTGTGAGCCACTGCGCCTGGCAGTAAATACTGTGTTTAGTATCTGATGTTCTGACCCTGTTTTCCCAGTGCCTCATTTTTCCTTCTGAACTTCCAAATTGTCTTACATTTTTGAGGAATTAAAAGCATTTTGGTAAGCCGCCTTACAACTTACAAGAAGGAAGCAGAAGACGCGCTGTGAGGCCTCGCACCGCCTGAGAAGGATAACTCCCTAGAACCCCGAGACGGATGGAGTCAGAGCTTTTTCCTGTTTAACAGGGTCTTTCAGGGCCAGTGGAAAATATTCAGAAAACTGGAAGATGTCAGCCAATCAGCATTTCCTGGAGCAGCTCCGGTCCCCCGGATGCAGGTCTAAGTGCTGAGGATACAGTGATTGTTTTGAAAAAGTCTCTGCATTTATGAAAATTATGTTTTTGTCGGGGGGTAATGGAATAAGCAAATATGTCATGCCAGATAATGAGGGAGTTCTGAAGAAAAACAGAGCGGGGTGAGGGGACAGAGTGAGTTGCCAGAGGTGGGGGGAGGGTCCCGCTGAGGGTGGGTGTGTAGAGGTCTGAGTGGCGGCCGCCTGAGTGGAGGAAAATGCTGAGTGTCGATAAAAGAAAGCAGGAGAAGGAAGACCGGGAGAAGGAGGAGTAAAAAGAAAAGAAGACAGGAAACTGTTTTTTTTTTTTTTTGGAAACTTTTAAAAAGTTTCTCCTTTTTAAAGATTTTAAAGATGAGAGCAACAGCAAGTGGCCTCTTTATACAAACTCAACCCGTTCAGACACCGACCATCGTTTAGCCGCTCAGCAAACACACAGACCATGTGCCAGGGCCCTAGGGTACAGCAGAGAACAGAGCAAACGAAAGTCCCCGTCCGAGCAGAGCTTCAAGTCTAGAAAGCTCCATGAGGCAAATGGTGTGGAACACACGTGGTCTAGGCTGGAGAGGACCCGGGGACCATGGGGGCCAACTGTCCCCTTTTACAGACGAGGAAACTGAGGCTCAGAGGGAAGAAGTGAAACCCCAGGTGTCCACGTTCTTCCCCAGAACATTTTCCGGATGAGAAGAACATCTTGGCCACGCAGAAGCTCTGAGTGCGGCTGGCTGTTGCCTGCACAGCATGCTGAAGTCTCTTAGGCGTGCCGACTCTCCCAGGGTAAGGACCTGGAGTTCTCTTAGATTTGTGAACTGTGTCTCCAGGCAAATGTTGATATAGCGTCTTTACACAGGAACGTCTTATCAAAATACAGTGAAAGCAATAACCACAGAATCCAATGGGTGGTGAATTGTTTCACAGCTCCAGGAAGATGATACATACAATGTTAATTATCGTGCTTTACAGTTTTCAAAGGAAAAAACTACACGGCAGGTGCACGCCTGGAAACCCTGCCCAGGAAATGAGGCGTTCCATTGTCTACAAGGCGGCTATCTCATAACTGAGTGGGTGCCAGCTGCTTGCGCGTTTGCGGTGGCACTCCTGACCCGCAGGACTGAAGTGTGTACCCAAATGACTGAGCGCTCATTTCAGAAGCAGTCTGGCCGCACATGGCTCATACTGTACGTCTTAGGCCGAGATAACGCTGGCATCTTCAACCATAGCCTGTTGGTCAAACGCCCTGGCATGCTGGTTTCTCTGATTTCGCCTTCACTTTTTTTGTTTTTGAGACAGAGTCTCGCTCTGTCACCCAGGCTGGAGTGCAGTAGCATGATCTTGGCTCACTGCAACCTCCGCCTCCCAGGTTTAAGTGATTTCCAACTAATTTTTTTTTTTCTCTGCCCACTGTGGCCCTGGCTCAAGCCCCCACAGTTGGCCCTCACCAAGCTTTGTGATCTAGAATTCAGGTGTTAGAAGGGAGAAGACACCAGGCCTACTGTCCCATATCACTGAAGCCTTTGCTTTGGGTGAAACAGAGCTGGGTACAAATACCAGTGCCACCCATTCTTTCTACCATGCTCTGGATATTCCACCCATCTGAGCCTGAGTCTCTTCATCTGCAAAGTACAGTCGTCCTGGTGGTGTTGTAAGACTCGAATAGAATGTTGAAAAGTAAAAAAAGGAGAGAAGGAGAGGAAGAAAGAGGAAGAAAAAGAGGGAGAGAGAACAGGAATATTGCTTCATTCTAAAAATGGGTATTAATAATTTTTGTATTTTTTTAGTAGAGACAGGGTCTCGCTGTATTGGCCAGGCTGGTCTCAAACTTCTGACCTCAGCGATCCTGCCGCCTCAGCTTCCCAAAGTGCTAGGATTGCAGGCATGGGCCACTGTGCCCAGCCTCGCCTTCACTTTTCTTCGCAATGGGACTCCCTTCCTGAAGCAGTCAGTGTCTGTCTGGTTCTCTGTAAAGTAGGTGAGGATGGGGTAAAAGTCACCTTTCTGGCAGACGTGAGAGGGAGAGTGACAGGCGCACGTGGAGAGGACACCCCTACTGGGCGTCAAAGCTCATCCGGGCCTTAGCCTCAGGCCTCCCCAGGCCGGGAGCTCTGAGAGTGAGGTGGGGCATTGATCCTGTCACTCAGCCTCCTCCGGCCACCCAAATCTACGTTCTGGGAAGCAAGGCAGGGAGGCAGCCAGTGAAGAAAAGTCTGAGTATCTAAAAAAAGAAAAAAGGAGAAGGAAGACCGGGAGAAGGAGGAGTAAAAAGAGAAGACAGGAAACTTTTTTGGGGGAAACTTTAAAAAAGTTTCTCTTTTTAAAAGATTTTAAAGATGAGAGCAACAGCAAGTGGCCTCTTTATACAAACTCAACCCGTTCAAACACCGACCATCATTCAGCCGCTCCGCAAACAGACCACGTGCCAGGCCCCTAGGGTACAGCAGAGAACAGAGCAAACGGAATTCCCCGTCCTAGCAGAGCTTCAAGTCTAGAAAGCTCCATGAGGCAAATTATGTGGAACATAGAGTCACATGTGGTCTAGACTGGAGAGGACCCGGGGACCATGGGGACCAACTGTCCCCTTTTACAGATGAGGAAACTGAGGCTCAGAGGGAAGAAGTGAAACCTGAGGTCTCCAGCTAGTTGGTGGCCAATCAGCACAGGGACTAGGAGTTCTGTCCTCAACCTGGATCGCAGACAGTTCTCCTCCCCACCCCCAATATTTATTCTTGGCCTTTTTCCCAGTAAGAGATTGCCTAGTTTTTACCTGACCTGTGACAACCCAGAACACAACTACATGTCCTGTTCTTTGCAGCCAGGTGTGGCCGTGAGCTAAGTCCAGGCCAGTGGGCAACTTCCAAGAAGGGAGAGTGCCCCTCTTCGCGATTTTTCTTTCCTGCTGGCTGGAATGCGTATGTGATGGCTTGAGCCCAAGCAGCCATCTTGGGCCACAGAGTGGATCTCCATGCTGTGCATAGGAGGGCAGCCTGGGAGAACCCAGGGTCTCTGACGAGTGCATGAGGCCCCCACCAGCCTTGGAATCCTGGGATGCCCACCTCTTGACTCACTTTATGTGAGGGAAATGAACTTCCACCCTTTTAAAGATGGCATTTCTGCCTCTCACTGCAGAATAAGCGAAGGATGTCCCTGGGTCCCCATTCCTGTAAGGTCACTTTTGAACTCCTCTCTCCTCATGACAGAAATGAGCAGATAGCCCCAGAGAAGGGGAGTGACCTTCCCGAGCTCAGAGAGTTCCTCTTATGTAAACATTTCGCTTCAGGCCTGTGTGAAGTCATTGCGGAAGCAGACAGCCCCTGCCCCCCGAGTGCTGGTCAGGACCGTGGCTCATGAACCTTTCCCAGCAGAGCGTTCCCAGGAGGCCTGATCGATGGGGCTGGTGACACTTGGATGGCCAACACCACGGTGCTGTCAGCCTAGCTCCAGGCCCCGGGGCTGCTGTTCCCCGTGGCTCTGAGAAAACCCTTCCCTTGAGGCCAAGACTGGGGCTGGCACCAAAGCACAGCATCGGGGCTCTGGACAGCGGTGCTCACTGCAGCCCCGGGGTTCTGCTTGGGCTTCTGATATGAAGCCTCCCCTCCTTGGGGTCTGCTCAGGAGAAAGAACTTCCCCCAGCCTTCCCTCCCTTGCCCTCCCCTTCCTCTCTTCCTATTCGTCTGCATTTCCGGTCAGCAGGATTCTCTCTGCAGCTCCGAGAGTATTGCACCCTCACCCCTGCAATTGCAGCCCCCCTCCCGCCCCAGGGGACGCCCTGCTCTGGTTTATGGGGAGGGACACGGTCCATCCTGCCACACTCCTGGATCCAGGTCTCTTGAGGCTCCCAGACTGCCTCTTTCTCTTTACCCCGAGATCCTGCAGCTGTATTTCACAACTTCTCTTGAGAGAAGGAGAGACGCACTTTCCTAGGAGAGCTGGACGCTCAGGTTCCTAGTCTAAAGACAGAGGGGACAATAGCCAGAGTGAAAGCCTCTCCCATCTCCAGCATCAGACGGTGAACATCACCAGAGAAAGCGGGGCCACTTGACTCTGGTCCTTCCAGGAATCTCATTCCCGTTTTTATGGAAGAGGGAGCTGAGCGCAGAGGGACTCCCCACATTTCCCCACATCCGTCCCGGCACGGGGATCCAGCTGAATCTCAGACCAAATCCTGTGGTTCTCCTATCACCCTTCTCAGCCTCTGCCTTTGGAGGAAGGCTACCCATGGCCCAAAGGAGAATCCCCGGGGCTTTGGTGCCAGCAGGAGAAGGGGCACAGCTTCCCACAGGTGGCCATGCACTCCAGCTCCTGTTGGGGACCCTCCCTGTAGCCCCGCAGCCCTTGCCGCCCCGTGGCTGTCCAGCATCCTGAAGAGATCCCAGTTCCACTCAGGCGGCAGCCACCAGGAAAGACTCTGGCTGCCTCCATTTATACTAGAGTGTGACTGACTGCCACGTATCTAACTGCTCCTCTCTGGAGAGGCTGGAGCTGTAATCCCGGCTCTGAGAGCCAAGAGCATAGTGACAAAGGAGTGAAGGCTGGAGGGTGCTTCTGGCAGCACAAGGGGTCCTGCCAGGGAGCTCCCTCAATGGACAGCCCTGTGCTGCCAGCACTCACTGAAGGCTGGGTCCAGAGTCCAGGGGCTGTGTAGTTGGCGTAGGAGTACCATTTCCTGCTGCTCCTGGACAGAAATCCTGTCCAGGATGGAGAGGTGGACGGGGGCTGGCCTCTGAGCCCCCTCTGCCCTTGGAGGTACAAGTGCTCGTGCCCTCTAGGTGCCTGGCTCAGACCACCTGGGAAGGCACCCTGCCTGAGGGATGGCAGAGCGATGCCACCACGTCCCCGCATCCCAGCATGGCCGTCGGGGCCACCGAGGAGGAAATGGGTCCTCGGACAATCGGAGCTCAGGGGTCACGGAACTTGGGCAGTGCTCTGGAGTCATTCAAGAGCTCCTCGGCAAACATTCTATTGTTTAACTCACATTCCTCCTCCCTCTGCCTCGACTCTGACACGTTGAGAACAAACCAAAAATAAAAACCAGTTCTTTTCCAGCTAATTTGCTCATTTTTGCAAACGCTCACTCTGTCTGCCTCTGCCTTTGGAACTTGCTGCTGAAGGAGGGCCCCAGAGGGAGAGGGTCATTCCCAGGGGCCATTCTTGCTTTGGCCCAAGCGGTCTCTGGGAAGGCAGCTCCCCACCCCCCACCGCCCCAGCCTCCGGCCTTGCTCAGGGAGGCACCAAATATGGCCTCCTCTTCCTGCTCTATTCTGCAGGAGAGGACATCCCAGCCAGTGTTCCTGAGTTCCCACAGGGCCAGGGAAAGTTGGTGAGTTTCCCCATCCATCCATCCATCCATCCATCCATCCATCCATCCATCCATCCATTCATTCACTCGATAAACCTTGGGATGAAGGATGGGGCTGGTCGGATGGATACACCGTACCCCAAAGTCCCCTCTGCCAATCCCTGATGCCAGGACAGCCCTCAGACACCCCACCTCCACTGAGCAGAAGCCCTCTAAGACAAGATTAGTGCCAGACACAGCAGTCCCTCTACAAGTGTTGCTTAAAATGGAATCTCTCATCCAACAGGGACCCAGGCCCAGAGAGGGGAGTGAGCTGCCCAAGTCCACACAGAGAACAGGGCAGGCCTCGGGCTGGGGCCAGGTCTCTGAATTCATAGACTCCCTTTGCAATGTCTCCTCTCTCTGCACAGAAGGCTCTTCAGAGGGACATCTAGAGTCCCTCACAGCCCTCACCGGACCAGTTGTGTGGCCCTCGGGCAAGTGACTGGATTTCTCTGGGTCCCAGCTTTCCTCTTGAGTAGAACAGGGCCATGCCAGTGTCCAGCAGGTGCCAGGCCCTGTGATTAGAGTCCGTGACATGTTTTATCTTACACACCTTCCCTACTCCAGAGTCCTTTGGGGTGGATGCCGCTATTAGCCCCACTTACTGATAAGTAAACGAAGGCAGAGAGAGGCGAGGCACCTTGCTCTAGGTGGCCCGGCTGCTGAACAGGAAGTCTGAGATGAAATGCAGGGGGCCTGGCCCCACAGCCTCGAGTCATCACCAGCATCGGACCAACCTCCTAGGACCCGACCAGGCTCAGGTGCATCGTGGCCGAAGGCTACGCTCCGAGCTGATGCCTTGCTAATGCGAGATACGGGCAGTGTGTGATTTTCCAGGGAACGGGTGGACGGTGCCCTCAGGGGACATTGGGCAGTGTCTGGAGACATTTTTGGGTTGTCACAACAGTGGGTGGGGGTGCACTAGCCTCTACTGCGTGGAGGCCAGGGATGCTGTAAGCTTTCCCTGTTCCCAGAACTCCCCCAAGACAAAGAATTGTCCCCCTGCAGGGTCACCAGGACGGAGGCTCAGCAGCTCTGGGGTTTGTGATTATTGTTCTTAGGAGGGGTTGTTTGCCATCCGAGAAAGTGCCTGCAGCAACCCACCACTGTTAGGCCCTGCCCACCTCGGGGGCACCTCTCTTGCCCTCACTCAACTGGGCAGGGTGGGGCACTGCTTAGACGTCTGCTCTCTGGGTCCTCCCTATCCCTTCTGCAGGGTCCCAGAGGGACAGACTGGGTGTCCTGCCTGGGCAGGGCTGACAGCAAGTGATGCTCCCCTTGTCCCCCAACTCTCACCCCGAGGCCCCCGCCCCATCCTTACCGGCCAGCAGAGGGTCCAGCCCCGGCTCCTCCATCACTGTGTCCTCCATCCCACTTGCCTCCCACGTGCTGGGCTCAGGCTTCGTAGTAGCAGGTCCGAATGCCGGGGCCACCCCACCTGGCTAGGCAACACCTCCGCTGCTGGAATCTCAGGTGAGGCGGTGCGGCGGGAGCCGCTCCCAGGGCAAGCGGAATTTGCAAAATGAGTCAGCAGGACAAGAAGGCTCAAAGCCAGACGGCGCGTGTGGGTTAATCATTACCCCATAGACACTTCTCCTGGATGCCAACTGACCCCCAAGGGCAGGGCCTCCTCCAGCCGCACACATGATCATGGGTGTCCCAGGACCACTTAGCTGTGGACAGCTGGGGTCAGTGCCAAGGACTCTCTCTCCCTCTATGGTATGGCTTCAGCTTTGAAAAGCCAGGTTTGCAGGTGGCCCCATTTCACAGCCCGCATTAGCCCCCTGAGCAGTGGTGGCCCATTGCAGGGTCACCCCACTGCCCTTCCCTGAGCACCCCCTCTGTCCCCACACAGTGCCAGGTGCTTAACCTTTTTTGGATATTCTCGCCAAGGCTGCCACAAAGAGCTGTGCCTCTCCATCTTGCAGCGAGGCACGGCCTGGGGAGGGCTGTGTAGCAGCAGAGCCTGTTAGGAGCCAGGAAGAAAACACGTTCTTTCTTTCTTTGGGGTCTCTGTTTCCTCAGTGGCTACATGGGGTCACAGCTGCACCTGCTTCTCAGGGCTAGCTTGAGGATTAAATGAGGTAGCCCCAGTAGAATGCTGAGCATGGTGTCCCAGCACACAGTAGGCGCTCAATAAATGTCGGCTGATTTTCGTGTCATGGGGTTGTGTCTCAGCAGGCTGGGATTCCGGCCCGGTGTGCGTGCAGATGCATCAGCACAAGGCCGGTGCTGGGTGAATTTCTGTTGGATGAATGATGAGATGATGTCACGTGACTTGGTCAAGGTCAGGGCAAGCCAGAGGCTCGCTCCAGGTGGGTCTCACGTCCAGTGATGTACTCCCTTAAGAAGTCATACTGTAGGCTGGGCACAGTGGCTCATGCCTGTAATCCCAGCACTTTGAAAGGCTGAGGTGGGCAGATCATCTGAGGTCAGGAGTTCAAGACCAGCCTGGCCAACATGGAGAAATCCTGCTTCTACCGAAAATACAAAATTAACTGGGTGTGGTGATGGGTGCCTGTTGTCTCAGCCACTTGGGAGGCTGAGCCAGGAGAATCACTTGAACCGGGAAGGTGGAGGTTGCAGTGAGTGGAGACTGTGTCACCACGCTTCAGCCTGGGCAAAAAGAGCGAAACTCTGTCTCCAAAAAAAAAAAGTCACACTGGGTCCCTGGTATTAATGGCCATCTGGGTCCCCGGTATTATTGGCCGTCCGGGTCCCCGGTATTATTGGCCGTCCGGGTCCCCTGTATTATTGGCCGTCCGGGTCCCCGGTATTATTGGCCGTCCGGGTCCCCGGTATTATTGGTCGTCCGGGTCCCCGGTATTATTGGCTGTCTGGGTCCCCTGTATTATTGGTCGTCTGGGTCTCCGGTATTATTGGCCGTCTGGGTCCCCTGTATTATTGGTCGTCTGGGTCTACGGTATTATTGGTCATCTGGGAAGGCGCATTGTACTTACAGGCAGTGGCTTTAAGGCAGCAGTAGCCGGCTGTGGCCAAGGGGCTCTGCCCCACGTTACCCCCACGGGCCTCCTGCTCTGCCTGACATCATCACAGACTTAGGGACGGCAGAGCCCTAGCAACAGTGACAGCGGTGACAGCATGGCCACCCTGCACACAAGATACTCACCTGGTGAGGGAGGTGTGCACATCAGGTGGGGCCATGAGAGAGGCTATGGGAGGCCCTTCCCGGGGCTGGGGCAGCTCTGAGGTAGAAGGGTGACTGTCAGGGGTGGCAGGTAGGACGGGCGGGGACAGCTTTGCTGCCTGAGGTCCACTCTGGGTTCCAGAACTGTATTCTGTTTGGCTCCCCTAGCCGCTGCAGATCCATCCTACATAAACTGAGATTTGAGGGAGGCAAATTAGAACCTGTCATTGGCCAAAGGTACAATAATACATTTCACTCATTTCCTCATTCTCTCTTTCAGAGAGAACCTCTCCCGAGCACCTCAAGGTTCTGGAAAGGGTGCCTAGGGAGGGAGAGCAGAGGTCAAAGTGGACTCAGTCCCCAACCTCGTGCGGTGCCTGGGGAAGTGCCCGGGGTCTCGTGGGACAGGTAAAATCCTATTTTGAAGGTGAGATCGATGCTGCTTCATTTTGTAAGACTCTGCCCTCATCACGGCTCTGTAAACATGGTCTACACAGACTGAGCTGAGTTTTGCTGAAGCTGCTAGGATTCCGCCTGGACTTAGAATTTTCTTAGCTGGAGGTCGGACTAGTCCCCATGCAGGGTGCAAATCCCAGCAAGTTGAAGCTTTGTTTAGCATTTAAAGCCTCCTAATGGGTTTTAAACATTTACACTTGTCTATTATTAATACCAATTACTAAATCTCCACGCTGCCAACTGTGTCTCTCATTTTATAAATACTGTCGGGACGCAAAGGTTGCCCAGGGCTCTTAGCCGAAGCAGCAACAGGTCTGATTTGTAAAGAAAAGTTTGCAATAAATTCTCAGCGGAGAAAAAGGCACCCCACAAATGGAGCTCTGAAAGCTGCCCTTTAAGAAACGCCTCTGCTTTCACTCAAGCCCTGGAATAAATTTTCAGGGGCTCTCCCCACCTCTAAATCATGAACGTGGAAGTTCAAAGCCAGGCTCTGCCACTCAAGAGAACCGACGGCCCGGGACTGAGCCCGGGTCACCTCTCGGGTCACCTCTCGGGTTTTATGTGTATTTACAAAATGACCCATGGTTGTTTCTGTAATGAAATGGTAACTGGCCTTGGACAGAGTTATTGGATGTTGGAATCGGAGCCGCAGCGAGAACTGAATTTCTTCCCAGTGCCCTCCGAGCCACCCGTCCAGGGCCTGCTGTAAACAGTGAAATGTAATATTGCCTTATTTGGTCACAGAGCCAACCTATCACTTGCAGAGGCCTCTTTGCCTCTGACTTTGTGATAAACGATTAATTCTGCATCCTTGTGGGCCAGACAGCAGGAGTGCGGGTACCGCTGTCTTCCGGGCCCCCATGCGGATGGAGCTCCGGGGTCTGATGGGGTTTTTGTGCATTTTTCATGCACGCAGTGTGGGGTGCTGTCTGCACTGAGGAAGCGAAGGATCTGGATCCCAGGACCCCTGGAGGATTTTGCAGAACCAGAGTAGGTGTCAGAGAGCTTTGTGGGTATTTTTTTAGTGCAATGTACAGGTAACTTACACAGATTTTTTTTTCTTCCTTTTCCTCTTCCTCCTTCTTCTTCCTCTTTTTTTTTTTTTTTTTTAAGACAGGGTCTTGCTCTGTCACCCAGCCTGGAGTGCAGGTGGTGCCATCATAGCTCACTGCAGCCTCAATCTCCTGGGCTCAAGGGGTCTTCCTACCTCAGCCTCCCTAGTAGCAGGGACTACAGGAGTGTGCCATGACACCTGGCTAATTTTTCAAAACTGTTTATAGAGATGGGTTCTCACTGTGTTACTCAGACTGGCCTCAAACTCCTAGGCTCAAGCAATCCTCCTGCCTTGGTCTTCCAAAGTGTTGGGATTACAGGCGTGAGCCACCATGCCTGGCCAGTTTACACAGATTTTATAGAGCAAAGCTGAGTGTCTCAGAGTGGAGTGGGACCCAGGGAAAGCAGGTGTCTCTGGGGTTTTGTGGTGTTTAGGGAACGCACAACCCAATCAGGACAAGTGACAGTGAGACCGTCAGGCCCAGGGCTAGCCACCTTCCGTGCATCCTGGACAGAGCTCATTGCGTAGAGGAGGGGATGGTGTGTTTCCGCTGGAGGGGTTGTCACGCTGAGCCCCTGGGGCTTGAACCTAGGATGGCCCATTGGGAGCCAAGCAGAGGACTGTCCTTCCCCACCAGGAGCAGCTGTCTGCCCAGCAGGCTGTCCAGAGAGGGCCTCATGTATGTTCCCCGTGGGGCCAGTTGCCTGAGCCCCTGGGTGCAGGCAAAGGAAAGTCCCTCGTGCCTCTCTGTGAGAGGCCAGCCCCATGGAAAAGCAGTCATCGCTGGTTGCCATCTGCTGGCGGCGTGGTCTATTGCTGAGGGCCTTCCTCATCAAAGCCGGTTGGAGCTGTCATGGGGGTCTCTGCAGGCTCAGATGTCGCTCTCCATCCCTAGGCATTTACTCTGAGGGACAATCTGGGATGGACGGGACCAGTGCCCCAGGGGCGGGGGACTGTGTGAATCACAGAAAGGGAAGAGGAAGTACAAGGGGCGGTGACTCACTGGGTGGCAGGGATGGGGCAGGAGACACAAAGCATCACACAAAGCCATGGGCAGGGTGGGGTCGGGGTCTGCATCTGCCAGCCGTGGGCTCAGGCTTCAGTCTGGCCATGTCCGCAGGTGGGGGCCACAAGCAAGTCAGCTCTCCCTTAGCTTCTTGTAGCCTGATGATCATTGGCTAGCTCCCCCTACCACGAAGCAATTTCCAGAGCCGAGCACCAACTGCATACCTTGGGACATCCTCCTCTACCCTGGGTCTGCCCCTGGGATCCGGGAGATCCGGGCTCCTCATTTGTTCATTCCGTAAATCTTCCTTGAGCCCCTGAGCTCTGCAGTGCTGAAGTAGGCATGGGGCGGGGGGCACAGGCAAGGATCTTGCTTTGGGGAGCTCACTTTCCAGTGGGGACCACTACAGTGTGAGCAATTATGGAAGAATAACCAATTAATTGTGATGACCACAAGCACCCTAAAGATGCCCTGGAGCTGTGGGTGTGTGAAATGGGGGCTGCTATAAACTCTGTGGCCAGAAGGCAGGCTATGGGGACCAACCATCCTGCTCTGCTTGGGACCATCCTGGTCTTAGGGCTGAGAGTCTCATATCTCAGAGATCCGCCTTCGTCCTGGAAAATCAGGTGACTGGTCACCATAGGGCCGTCTCCCAGTGCAGTCACGTCTTGTGGCTCTCATGAAAAATCACAACAAACTGGGCGATTTAAACAGTTCTGAAGACTGGACCTTCAAAATCAAGGTGCTGGCAGGGTGGTTCCTTCTAGAAGCTCTGCTCCAGGCCATGCTCCAGCTTCTGGGGGCAGCCGGCAATCCCCAGCCGTCTAAGTTTGCAGACGCGTGGGTCTAATCTGCCTCCGGTGTCAAGTGGCCTTCCCCGCGTGTCTCTCTCCAAGTCTTCCCGTTGTCTGTCTCTTACAAGGGCAGTCGTTACTGGATGGAGGCCCACCCTTATCCCGGGTGACCTCATTTCACAGTCCTCACCTTGACGATATCTGAAAAGACCTATTTCCAAAGAAGGTGATAGTCACAGTGACAAGGAGCTAGGACTTGAATGTGTCTTCTGGGGGCCACTACTTGCCTTGTGATACCAGAGAAAGGAGTTGTTGCTGGAACTGGAAGGACACAATGACTTAGCGAGGCAAAGAGGCGACTGGAATTCCAGGCAGAAGAAATAGCAGGTGCAAAGGCCCTGTGGCTGGAAGGAGACTGACCCGTTAGCGATCTGAAGGAAGCCGCCCAGCATGGCTGCGGTAAGGGGGAGAGGAAGAGGGCACGGGGGCCCCTATGCAGGACCCTATAGGCCATAGGGAGGAGTTTGGCATTTTTCCTCGGAGAAAAGGGAACCCTCAGTGAATGACAAGCTGGTGGGGCCTGGAGAAGCCCTTCAGGTGTCACTCTGGCTGCTCCAGTGAGCCTTGCTCATTTCCCCAGAACCCCATCTACTGGGTGACTGCCAGGTGAGCAGACATCTCTGCCTTCACTACCTGCTCTGGGAAGGGTGAAACGTGGGCTGTGGAGGCTCACCCAGGAGCAGCCTCACTGCTGGGGAAGAAGCCTGCCAGGGCCTCACCTCTGGGCCAGGAACACCTCCTCGGGGCTTGGCTGCTGGCTCCAGCCCCTGGCGAGGCCAGCCCTGCCTCTTCCTCCTCTCTGGATGGAGCTGGGCTGACCCACTTGTGTCAAGGGCGGGTAGGTGAACGGCCCGGCTCCCATCCTTGCTCTGCTCCTTGTGAGCTGTGATTCTGGAGAGCTTATTCACTTCCTTCCTCTGGTTTCCTCATCTGTGGAATAAGGTGATGCTTGGGTCCCTATTCCAGGGTACGTTGTCACCACGAAACAAGTGAAAAACCTGGGTCAGAGCTGGGGCCAGATGAGCAGTGGCGGGGAACAGAGGGCTCCGGAGGCAGCCCCGCCCTGGCATGCCGAGCTGCCTCATCTTGGGCCTGGGCACCTGCCTCTGTCAAATCTTCAGGGGGTGACCTTGATGGTGATACAGATGCTGGACAGTGGACACTTCCTAAAGCTTCAAAGGATGCCCGGCCCTTCTACAAACCTCAAGTTCTCATTTGATGCCTAAACCCACTTACAACCATTTAGCTGGTAAGAAAACTGACCAGAACCACCTCTTGGTGAAGGAGTGGCACTAGGACCTGGATTTGGATCTTCTAGGCTGGTGTCCGTGTTGAGAGGCTGTGGGGTGTTTGAGTCTGGGGAGGCCAGAAGCCCCGCACCCCAACCAGTCCTGACACCCCTGCCTCCCTGGGGAGAGCGGAGCTTGCACCTGGCTGGGCTGGGCTCATTCTTGGTTGAGATGAGGATGTTGGGTGTCCAGAAATATCTCCTTGGAAACTTAAAAAAAATCCTGGTCATTCAGTGATTAAGTAGAGGCTCTCCTTGTATGAACACCTGATCTGAGAGTTGCTCCTTTTCCAAAAACCCTTCCCATAACTAAGAATAGTGGATTTCTTTCTGCCCATTAAACTTGAACCCTGCTTATCATCTTCCTACGCATTATGTGGTTATTTTGAATTGTCTGCAAAAATGCCTGGAGCTAGCGGGGTCTGGCAGGCATCCCGTTAGATGCTTCTGTTGGAACCTAGAGATACCATCGTAGCTGTGTTATACTGAGACTTGAGAAAAATTGAAGTGTGGTGTTTTTCCCCTTCTAAGACCGTTTCGAGTTCTGCCTTCTGGGCTGGGATCCTGGGGGAATGCATAGGAGACCTTATTTGGGATTATTGAGTTCCTCGGATTTTATGGGCTTTAAACACTCGCTCTAAGCGCCACGTTGGAGCTCCGGTTTCTGCTGCCGTGATGGCTCAGGAGGCTGAGCTCGGAAGGGAAAGGAGGTAGCAGCGGATCTGGTCACAGTTTGGGGCTGCTGTGTGGCCTGGGCAAGCTGCACGACCTCTCTGTGAGGGGCGGGTGCTGGTGACCAAAGGTGAAGGACGAGGTAAGAGACCGTGAAAGAGAGAGAGCAGTCCCTGGTGCTGAGCACTCTGGGAAGAATTCAGAGAGCCAAGGCTTGGGGAGCGCTGGCCGTGGGCCAGAGCTGATGCAGGCACCTTGCATGCTCATTCAGCCCTGACAGCAGCCCTATAGAACAGACAAGGAAACCGAGGCTCGGAGAGGTTGGGTAACTAGCTTGAGGGCGTGCATCCTGGGAGTGCAGGAGCTAAAGCTTGAGCCTAGATGGGAGCCTGCACAGCTCATCCTACCACCCCTCGGCCACTCTCCACCGTCTGTTAGATGAAAAGTGCAGAGGCTTTGACACGTTGCTGATAGTCTCCCCAGCGGCTCTGCAAGGGAGGCGTTTCAGATGCCTCTGGGGGGGGATGTTAGACCGTGCATCCACTGTGGAAGGCAGATTGGTGCTTCCTCAAAAAGTCAAATATAGAGTTACCTTATGACCCAGAAACTCCACTCCCAGGTGTATACCCAACAGAATCGAAGACAGGCATGAGTCCCGTTAGATGCCTCTTTAGACATTCAAACCGAAGCTGCTACATGAGCGTTCATAGTGGCACCACTCACAGCAAGTGAAAGGTAGAAGCAACTCACAAGTGCATTGATAGACGGACAGAGAAGCCACGTGTGGTCCATCCACCCAGCAATCCCGTTACTGGGTATATAGCCAAAGGATTATAAATCATTCTACTATAAGGACACATGCACACGTATGTTCATCGCGGCACTGCTTACAATAGCAAAGACCTGGAACCAACCCAAATGCCCATCGATGATAGACTGGACAGGGAAAATGTGGCACATTCACACCATGGAATCCTATGCAGCCATAAAAAGGATGAGTTCGTAGCCTTTGTAGGGACATGGATGAACCTGGAGACCATCATTCTCAGCACACAGACACAAGAACAGAAAATCAAACACCACATGTTCTCACTCATAGGCAGGTGTTGAACAATGAGAACACATGGACACAGGGAGGGGAGCCTCACACACTGGGGTGTGTTGGAGGGGACTAGGGGAGGAACATAGGTGGGTAAGGAGGTTGGGGAGGGATAACATGGGGAGAAATGCCAGATATAGGTGATGGGGATGGAGGCAGCAAATCACATTGCCATGTATGTACTTATGCAACAATCCTGCATGTTCTGCACATGTACCCCAAAACCTAAAGTGCAATAAAATATATTTATAAATTAGACTGACTGAACAGAGAAAAAACAAACAAAAAGTGTGGTCCGTCCACAGCGTCAGATGTTATTCAACCACAGAAAGGAACGACGTACCGACGTGGGCTGCAGCGTGGTTGAACCTTTTAGCCACTGGGCAAGTCGAAGAAGCCGGTTGCAAAAGATCGTCGATGGCATGACTCCATTTGCAGGAAATGCCCAGAACAGGCAAGCTCATAGAGACAGAAGGTGGGTTCGTGTTTGTCAGAGGCAGGGGGGAGAATGGGGAGTGACTGCTAAAGGGTGTGGGGTTTTGTTGGGGGGGGCAATGGAATGTTCTAGAATGCTGATGATGGTTACACAACCTTGTGGATGCAGTAAGTGCCATTGAACTGTGCACGTTAAAATGGGTAACATGCACATTTTATGTTGTGGGAGTTTTTCTACATTAAAAAACATCTCTTTTAGATTTGGGGAAACTGAGGACTCATCCCACAATCAGCAGCCATTTAGGGGAAGGGTGGGAAAGGCTGGGTAAGGAGAGCTTGGCTCGTCTTTGGAGGAGAAAGGGAAGAGAAACATTGTTGTCTGCTCTGAGTCTCACAGGAGACACTGCTGATTTGCAGTGTGGGCACTGCCTAGGTCTTGCCCAGGAAATCTTCAGGAATGGGTTTTCCTTGCAGATTCTCCGATTCCAGTGGATGGTGAAGGGTATGATGTGCTGAGTCTCGAGGTCAAGGCAGGCTCGGAGGGAAGGCAGATGTTGGCTAGCTGGAGCTCAGCTCGCTGGCCATGGACACTGGGAGTGCACGTGTATCCTGTGCCCTTCCTAGCCCCCCGTGTCTGTGGTGGGCAGCAGACAGTGCACTCAGGCCTCATGGTCCTGCCTCTGCCCCCTGGCCCTGGGTTCCCTGGGGCTGCCCTCTCTCCCACCCACTCATGAGGCCCAGAATGTGCCAACCCCTCTCTCCAGCGGCAAGGCAGGCCCGTGACCAGGCCAGGCCTGGAAGCTCTGGAACCCCAGGCCACAGTGCTAGGTCCAGGGACAGCTGTGGGACCCAGGCTGGCCCAGTGACAGTCAGCCCTGGGCATTTGGCTGGACCCTGGTGACACAACCCAGAGCTGCTGGTGGCATCTCAGCCACCCCTTGGGGACAGCACAGGGGGAACCAAGCCCTGGAGGGAGGCAGATTCCTCGCTTGGCTCTGCTGGGCCCGGGGCAGCGGTCCTCGGGAACTTCTCAGCAACGTGCCCTTATTGCTCCCTTCCCTAAGCTTTAGCGAGGTTTCTGCCACCTGCATTCAGAAGCACCCTGAGGAATTGTGGAAATCTGAGCTGCCCTGGAGGCTTGGGTGGGCACCATTGGAACCAGCAGCAGCTGAAGGGCCAGAGCACCCTGGCACTGCCATGCGGGCCTGGGTGCAGGAAGAAAGGGAGGGGAGTTTGGGGCCTGGCCTGCTGGGAAAAGTGGAAGGGAGTGCGCGGTCACCCCTTCCTCACTGTGCTCTTAGGGGCCACGCCTCCTTGGCCTTCTGGTTTGGGGGAAGGAGTCCTGACTTCCCAACCACTGCCAGCTGTGTGCCCCGGGCCTGTAAGGTGGGGACGGAGGTGCCCAACACCAGGAGGAGGCTTCTGCTCTGACTGCATGGGCCGGCAGCCTGGCTCACACCCTGCTTTCCTTACCGACTAGCCTTGGTTTCCCCATCTGTAAAATGGGGCAATAAGGGCACCTCCTTCCCAGGGCTGCTGTGCAGCAGAGAGGCTTTTGTGAGTTTAAATGTGCCAGAAGGTGGCTGGGCATCCCTTGGTGAACCTCAGCTGTCCCTCCTAGGGCCATGGTGAAAACAAAGAAGACAGTCTCAGAAGCGTCTGGGGAGGACGAAAAAGGAGGCTCTCCCGCTAGGCATAGGCGCCTCGACATTTGGGTCTTCCTGCTGCAGCCCTCTCCACCCTGAGCTGTTCCAGGAGTCAGAGGTGGCAGAGCTGGCTCCTTCTGGAGTAGACCCATTTGTCTCCTGGTGACAGCTGTGCCTTCAACTCTCGCCCAGTCCTCAGCTGTGATGCCAGCGTCCAGGAATGCACCGACCCTCAGCCTTCAGCCTCTTCTCAGGAAGCTCATGTATTAAGGCAGAAAGGATAAATAAATGCTGTAAGCTGTGCTGGGGCCGCCCGCCCCGCCGATGCCGGCATCTGCAAGCCCCAGGGTGCACGAGCCACACGCTGGCACCTTCTCCCTGTTAAAAATGGGGTGCGAAGACCCCACGGGGGAACTGGCAGCGCCCACATTCGTCCTGGTGGGCATGGACTGGCCTCGCCTGGCCTGACCCTGGCCCAAGTGCGTCTGGGCTTCTGCAGACCCTCCCCCCACACCTCTGCCCGGACCTCCTTCCCCACACAGATCAGCCTGTGCCTGCCCCCTGCTCTCTCACCAAGTGCCTGCCTCTGCCAACGAGTTATTTGCTGTGTCCTTCTATTCTCGCTTTCTCTTTTTTTATTTGAGACAGAGTCTCACTCTGTCACCCAGGCTGGAGTACGGTGTTGCGATCTCGGCTCATTCCAACTTTCTCCTCCCAGGTTCAAGCGATTCTCCTGGCTTAGCCCCCTGAGTAGCTGGGATTACCAGGTAATTTTTGTATTTTTAGCAGAGATGGGGTTTCACCATGTTGGGCAGACTGGTCTCGAACTCCTGGCCTCAGGTGATCCACCTGCCTCTGCCTCCCAAAGTGCTGGGATTACAGGCGTGAGCCATGGCGCCTGGCCCTCCCTTGCTTTCCCTTTTCCTCCTCTCTCTCCCTGGCCCATCTCCGCCCTCCACCTCCCATTCCAAAGCTTGCTGGAGATGTGGCCGGCTCTCCTCCTGGTCTTCAGGGATTTGGATAAAAGCAGATTGAAATTAAAATAGAACCGACTAGGTCTAGGAACCTTGATGTCAAAGAGAAAAAGAAAGATGCTAAATTAAATCTGTGCCCCTAATTTCACCCCAGTGGGAAGTGACTGTACTCATTACAGCTGGAATGTGTCGTTTATAGGATTTGTGACCTACATAGGATGCAAAGGCGTGCCCGTCTCAGGTAATCCCACTGGCTTTGCACACAGAAGGGGGTCCCAAGAGGTCAGGAGAAGAGTGGCTGATTTCAGAGCCTCACAGGCATGGGACCCCTGCAGCCCGCACAGCCCCGCCGCAGGCAGGCTCTGCGCTTGGTTTCAGCTCTGCGGGTTCTGACTTTGCCATTGACCTCGTGTGTTTGAGTGACAGCCGACGGAGAGTGCCCGAGAGCAGAGGCCACAGGTGCGCAAAGATGTTCACCCCTCGTGGCCGCCCGTTTGCAGACGGCATCCAAGTGCAAACACCCACAGAGCCCAGAGTCTGAGGCATCCACGATGCCGGGTGTGCAGGGAGGCCCAAGGTGAGGACGCAGTGTGCGAAGGCTGAGTGTACGGGGCCCTAACAGGCCCTCGGACCATGCATTCCACTCAAGCCAGAATTCACAGAAGGCCAGAGATTGCTAAGAAACACGGGTGACCAAGCAGGCCATCCCGTCATGGCTTCCCGCTAGCCGGCCCCTCACGCTGGGAATGGCGACCTAGAGGGAACAGGAAAGCAGTGAAATAAAAACAGCTGAGTGGCGTTCTGCTGTGTTCCCGCTACTCCCGCAGAATCTAAAATACACAGGTAGCCTGGCGCGGTGGCTCATGCCTGTACTCCCAGCCCTTTGGGAAGCTGAGGTGGGCGGATCACTTGAGGCCAGGAGTTCGAGGCCAATATGATGAGACCCCAGCTCTACTAAAAATACAAAATAAATTAGCCAGGCTTAGTAGTAGGCACCTGTAGTCCCAGCTACTTGGGAGGCTGAAGCGGGAGAATCGCTTGAATCTGGGAGGCGGAGGTTACAGTGAGTCGAGATTGAGCCACTGCCCTTCAGCCTGGCTGACAGAGCGAGACTGTGTCTCAATAACAATAATAATAACACATAGGTGTGTATGAGCTGGGAGACCGAATGGTGTAATTTCTGTGATTCCACGTGTGTGTGAAATGCTCTTCTAGGTGCCCCTCGCAAGGTAAGCGCGAGCACGCCAAGTAGCGCGGCAATCATTTAAAACTTTTCCTTTGCTCTGCAAAGGTGAAGGCAAACAGTGAAGGCAAATGAAAAGCATCCTAAGAAGCCAAAAAGGGGCTGCCGACGCCAGGAAGCAGCTATCTGCTGTGCACCTCGAGTTGTGCCGCTTTTCCCTGTTTTATGAACGAGGGACCCCGCATTTTCACGTCGCGCTGGGCCCTGCAAAGTACGGAGCCAGCGTGGCCCGATTTTCATCCGCTTTCTCCTGTGGCTCTTTGCTTATGAAAGTCTCTCCAGTAAACACATCCATTCATTCGTGCCACAGCACAGGGGGCCACCTGGCTGCCCGAACGTCTTGTAACAGGTGGGGTGCCGAGGTCTCTGCTCCATCCCGCTCTCCTCTGCCCGGAGAGTGGAGCAGCCTGGCCCTTCCCTCCAGCAGGACTCAGGTCCCTCAGCTCGTTCCAGCACCACCTGCTCAGCTGCCCTGTGATCGTGGTCCTCACTCAGCCCCCCGTCCCTCCTCCAGCCTCACCTGCAAAACTCCAGCTCCAAACTGGATTGTTCCCTCCAAAGGCGATGCCGGCTCATGGTTTCAGGAACTCCTCATCCCACGGGATACAGTCCGGCCTGCCTCTGCGTGGGCCCCAGCCCGTCCTGCACTTTCCTTCCCAACCCTAACCACGGCTCTCTTTTACCAGGGAACCCCTTGCCACCAAGACAAACCACCTGGGCTTCTCACACGCCACTCCCACAGTCCAGAAGGCCCTGCTTCCTCTGCAAGCTGATTCTCAGTGAAGATGACGCTGTCCCTCTCCTGCTTCCCCATCCGGGAGATGCTCCCTGGAAGGGCTCTGGACTACCCAGTTGGCTCCCTCTGTCTCTTCCTTTCTCGAGCTCAGTCTCTCCTGTCTCTCCTTTTCTCTGTCCCTGTCTCTCTGTGTCTGCATCTGTTTCTCTTTCTCTCTCCCTCTTGCTCTCTCTGTCTCTCCTTTTCTCTGTCTGTTTCTGTTTCTATCTCTCTGTCTCCCTCTGTGTGTGTCTCTGTCTCTCTCTCCTCTCCTCTTTCCGTGGTTTTTAGAGCGGCCTGTCCGTCTGCCTGCTCCGCAACAGGGAAGCCATCATGACCACCCTCATCGTCTTCTCGTCGTAAACCGTGTGCGGCACACGGGCGCGGAGCTTGGCTGTGCTCGCTGGGCTTCAGACCTCACTCAACCTCCCTGGCTCCTGTTGTGGCGACTGGGTTGTGGCATGGATCCTCACAGAAGTGCTCTCATCCTTCCTGTTCTCCAGATGAGGCACCCAGGGCTGCGGGAATCTGAGTGACTGATTCAGTGAGCCTGGCTCTGCCCACCCCTGCCCTGGCCCAGGTAGACCAGGTGCCTTCTAAACATCTGTGGGGCTTTCACCTGCCTGATCTGACCCTGATCTGCCTGATCAGACCTGCCTGATCTGACCTTAGTGCCCAGGACACTGGGCTTAGCTGACGGAGGGAACCTCTGACCACTCCCCACTGACAGGAGACAGGGCTGCCAAGTCGGGGGGAGCTGGTGACCATGTCCCTGACCCCTGAAGGCAGGTTCCTGTGAGGAGGAGCCCATGTTAGTTCATGGAGGCCACCACGGTGAGTCATGGGCTTTGGTAAGCAAGGCTGGCCTTGTGCCATTCAAGTGACCCCCATGTCTCTGAAACTGTGTATACAAAGGGGGCTGAGAAGGGCCTGACCTGGGGCCCTGGGAAACGTGAGCCCCATGGGGTTTCCCTACAGGCAAAGGCAGGCTCTGTCTGCTTTGGATCCACCACTGAGGATGGGTGGGGCACTGGGAATTCAAATTGGTCCCCAGATGCTAGTCCTTGGCAGCTTAACTCTGGCCAAGGTCACTTTGGTGAAAGCAGAGGGTCTCCCGGGGGCAGCAAGGATCTCACAATGGCTCTGGGGGGTTCAGGGTGCACAGAAGGCAGTCCTGTTAGTGTCTCTGGCATGGGGCCGGCATCTTCCTTGACCTGCCCAGAGCTCAGCCCCTTGAGGGCTTGGTCCAGGGCCACCTACCCACCATCCCCCTTGACTCCGTATCCTCATGGGGGCCAGGACAGACACATTCAGTGCAGAGGCAAGAGGAGGAAGAAATGCAGGAAGAGCAGGAGGCTGTGGAGGCTGTGGCTTCAGGGGTCACCTGCCATACCCCCCGACACTGCCCACGTTTCCTTCGACTTGGCTGTGAAGCCCACCAATTAGTGAATAATTAGGCTGTGAAGCCACTCTTGCAGAAAATGCTCCTAGCCCTTAGAGGGTTCGCTATCTATCAGCCACTCTCACTTTAGTGTGAATTTGTTGGTGCAGTGTGCGCTCCTACTGACAGCCAGATGAAGATGCCGGGCGCTGCTGGGACAGGCTCTGCTGGGGTGTGTTGTCTGGGATCCCACCCCAGGGGGAAGGTGAGTGCTACCTGGGGGAGCTTGAGCAAGTGGCCCTGGGACACATGAAGCTGCCACAGAAAGGAGGAAGGAGGACAAAATCCCATTACTCCTGTATCAAAATGTTCCTCACAGTGTGGACCTGAGCTGAGGAAAGGACAACTTGTTCTTCCTCCCCTCTCTTCCCTTCCCCCATGGCCTCTCCCTGCCCAACTTCCCCCCCCCCCCCTCCTCCTCCTCCTCCTCCAACACGGGTCCTCCTCCCAGAACTCAGGATCCAGGCCATTAGCATTGGCGTCAGACTGCAGTTCCAGCTGGCAGGGTGTCAGGCGGGGTGAAATGTTGCTTTTTTATTGTGAAGGCTGGGAAGGTGCCATCTGCTTTTCCCACCGTAGGGATCAAGGAAGTGCTGGTGTGGAGAAAGGCGAGATCTCTGGGCTTGGAGGGGATGGCTAGCAGGACCTTCTTCCCACCAGTACCCCTGGGGAGCTGGTTGCTGGGAAGGAAGTGGCCAATCTGTCCAGGGAGCAAGGAGCCTCTGGGGGAATGAGAGTAGGAGCCCTGGCCCCCTTCAGAGAGTCTTGAATGGACTGGAATGGTTCCAGCTGAGGTTCATGAGCAGTGGAGGACTCCGAGAACCCACGGTGCTCAAGGAGACTCCATCCCTCGGCTTCCCAGCTGAGAACGGCGTTGCAGGGAGCTGGTCCTCCCTAAGTAGCAATGGGGACTCCTGATGGGGAACAGTGACCAGCCTTGAATCCACAGGCCTTTGGAGCCAAGCATGGGGCACCAGAAGGGCCTGAGCAGGTCCCCCCATGGCAGGGAGCCTGGATGCACAACCCAGTGATCAACAGCGACACCCTGTGGTGGCAACAGAAACAACTTCAGTGAAACGTGGGGCTCTGGGGATTGATGGTCTAGTCCCCTCTGTCTTCCGCTTGGAGATAAGAGTGAACCCTTGTGTAACTGTGAATCCCGTGTAACGCCCAACGATCTCGGACAGTCTGCGTCAGTGGGCGAGGCCTCAGGAGGAAGGGTCTAGGCTTCCAGCCGGGATGGGCAATGGTGGTGCCGTGAACCGGAAACTGGATCGATGGTTTGGGAAGCGACTGCACCTGTATCTAGGTGGGTCCTCGTCATGCTGCTGGTCGAACCCTCATGGGCACGTGTGTAGGTGCTGGACCTGGAACTTCGTTTTCCTGGGATGCGTTTTCCTGCTGAAGCAAACAGCTCTTTCTATCCCTATGACCTGTGGAACCTGCTCAGCCCCATCCAGTGCTTGTGACTTTCCAAAGTGTTGGACAAGGCCCCTCGGTCACTCTCAGGGCATCCTGCCTCCCTGGGCTGAATGGTGAGCCAAGAAGCCAGCCTCCCTGCCTCCATCCGTCCCTCCTGGGGGCCACTGTGGGTACCTGCCACACTGCAGCGCCCAGAGGCGGAGTCCAGTCATGGGTGAGGTAAGCGGGGGCAGCTTTGCACTTGGGAGGGAAATCCATTCATTCTCAAGAAGGCAGGCCCATACTGTCTCATCGTTCCTACCCAGTTTGTCATCCAAAGAGCTGCCTCGCCACTCCAGGAGAGGCCTGGCCTGTGTGAGCCAACTGGAAGTTCCCTGTGGGGAGCCTGAGCCTTAGCACTGGGGGGGTGACATCACCCAGCAAGTCCAACCCGACCCATAAGCTCCGGAGGCCAATTCCAAAGCAGCACACATCACGAAGCTGGCCGCACCTGTGAGCTTCTGCTCAGTATCCTGATCCTGCTAGGACCTAGGGCCTGGCTTGCCCCAAATTCTTCCCAGCAGCAGACTTGACGGGCCACCCCAGGTCCCTAGGAGCCACCCTCTACCCTCCTCCTGGCCCTGTGCCCTTGGCGCCGACCTGCAGGGCTGTGATTGCCCCCTCGTCCTCCTTGCCCTAGGTCCTCTGCTCAGTTTGGCCAATGGGAGAATGATTTTCAGAGGAGAGAGAAGTTGAGGAATGTGTCCCTGGCCCCCTCTCTGCCATGACCTGCTTCTTCTGCTAAAGGGGGCAGCTTCTCCTGGGTGCTTCTTCCTCCAGCCTGTTCTGCCCCCTTTGGGACAAAGGACACGACAGCTCCCACCCACTGCTGCCAGTGCAGGGGCTCTGGGCACACCCCTCCCTTGGATTTCCCCTCTCTCTGCTCACAACTTTTATAATATCCCTTCCATTACACTGTCTCAGATCCCCCTCCCGGGTGGGTTCCCATCACCTCTCCTTACTGGTGCATTTCTAGGGAAGGGGGCTCAGTCTTCTGGGAAGTCAGGCAGCACAGGCTGCCAGGGGATCTTTCTCTAATCGTTTAAAATCTGTCCCTTATTACAGACGCTCCTGCTCCTGAGGACAGCGCAGCTGGCCACTCCCTCCCGGTGAGTCAGCCCCACAGATATCATCAGGAGGCCTCCAGCCCCATGCTCCTGGAAGTTGGAGCCGTCAGGTCCTCTACGGCCCCTCCTCTGCCCAGTCTTTGTTCTCTGGACACACCCTCGTGACTCAAGTTCTCCTTGATGAAGTGGGCCTGGCGTGAAGTTGTGTCCCCCTCGCTGGTGTCAGGCAATGGAGAGGCTCAGATCTGCAGGGAAGACCCGGGACTTGGAGGCTGGCAGGGAGCAGGGCTGGGGAAGCTCCTCCTCACTCACTCGTGGGCACGTCCGGAAGAGTGGCAGGTGGGGGCTGGCCGAGGCTGCCCGTGGACTCGGCATTCCCCACCCAGCATGGGCAGGCTCTGGGGTGCCACGCACACACTCACTGTGAGGGCCAAAGGCTGCCCTGGCAGGAGGAGGAACCACAGCTCCACCTGGCTGTGATTCAAAAATGCCAGAGAGAGTTATTTTTTTTTTAATTGCATTTTAGGTTTTGGGGTATGTGTGAAGAACATGCAAGATTGTTGCATAGGTACACACATGGAAGTGTGATTTGCTGCCTTCCTCCCCATCACCTATATCTGGCATTTCTCCCCATGTTATCCCTCCCCAACTCCCCATCCCCCACTGTCCCTCCCCTAGTTCCCCCACACAGACCCCAGTGTGTGATGCTCCCCTCCCTGTGTCCATGCGTTCTCATTGTTCAACACCCACCTATGAGTGAGAACATGCGGTGTTTGATTTTCTGTTCTTGTGTCAGTTTGCTGAGAATGATGGTTTCCAGGTTCATCCATGTCCCTACAAAGGACATGAACTCATCGTTTTTGATGGCTGCATAATATTCCATGGTGTATATGTGCCACATTTTCCCTGTCCAGTCTATCATCGATGGGCATTTGGGTTGGTTCCAGGTCTTTGCTATTGTAAACAGTGCTGCAATGAACATTCGTGTGCATGTGTCCTTGTAACAGAATGATTTATAGTCCTTTGGATATATACCCAGTAATGGGATTGCTGGGTCAAATGGAATTTCTATTTCTAGGTCCTTGAGGAATCGCCACACTGTCTTCCCCAATGGTTGAACTAATTTACACTCCCGCCAACAGTGTAAAAGTGTTCCTATTTCTCCACATACTCTCCAGCATCTGTTGTCTCCAGATTTTTTAATTATCGCCATTCTAACTGGCGTGAGATGGTATCTCAATGTAGTTTTGATTTGCATCTCTCTGATGACCAGTGATGATGAGCATTTTCTCAGATGTTTGTTGGCCTCATGTATGTCTTCTTTTGTAAAGGGTCTGTTCATATCCTTCACCCACTTTTGAATGGGTTTGTTTGTTTTTTTCTTATAAATCTGTTTTAGTTCTTTGTAAATTCTGGATATCATCCCTTTGTCAGATGGGTAAACTGCAAAAAGTTTTTCCCATTCTGTTAGTTACCGATTCACTCTAATGACTGTTTCTTCTGTGTTTTGTTTTTTTTGAGAGGGAGTCTTGCTCTGTCACCCAGGCTGGAGTTCAATGGCACAATCTTGGCTCACTGCAACCTCTGCCTCCTGGGCTCAAGTGATTTTCTCCTGCCTCAGCCTCCTGAGCAGCTGGATTACAGGTGCCCACCACCATGCCTGGCTACTTCTTGTATTTTTAGTAGAGATGGGGGTTTCACCATGTTGGCCAGGCTGACCTCGTGATCTACCCATCATGGCCTCTGTAAGTGCTAGGACTACAGGTGTGAGCCACGGGGCCCAGACAGAGAGTTTTAAGAAAGCACTGGTGCCCAGGGCCTTTTGTAGACCCACAGAATCAGACTCTCCAGGATTTCGAGGAAGTTCCCGAAGGATCCTGAAGGATGTTGGGCTGTGCGGCCTGTGTGTGGCCATTGCCAGCAAGCTGAGCTGGTCAGCTCAGGTGGGTGCCATGGGCTGGGGTAAGGCTGGGCATTTTCCCCTGTGCCAAGGAGCACCTGAGTAAACTGGTTCAGCGTGACTTAGAGCATGGGCTGAGGCCCCCAGGGCATTTCCATGAGCTGCAATGCTCAGCGCTGCAGGGCCTGGGCGTTCCTAAGTGTTTCGGAGTAGTCACTGACCTCCCCGTGTTTCTGTCTCTTTGTCTCACAAATGTAGAACATCTGGGAAGGATGGAACCTGGACACGTGGATTTCCCTGCCTCCAGGCTGCTGAATTCTGTCTTGAGTTCACACGAAAGGTGGCCTTGCTTCTAGAACTGTGGCAACTTCATGCAAGTCAGATCTAAGTGCTCCTTCCACAAGACACACCACTTCCACCCAGCAGAAAACCGAGCAAAGATGCGGATGGACAAGGTCTGTGCTGAGGGTAGCGCTCCCGGGGCGCAGCCCACTCCTGGGAAGCAAAAAGCATGCTGATGTGGGGCGCAGCTTCCACCGAAATCCAGGCAAACGCTGAACCTGGAGTGTTTCTCTTTAGGTTGTATCAATAATTTCATAAAGGAACCGAGGGGAGGAGTTGCTACGGATTGAATGTCCATGTTTCCCCGGAATTCATGTACGGAAACTCTCACCTCCAATGTGATGGTTTTAGGAGGTGGGGCCTTCGGGAAGTGATGAGGTCATGAGCTCAGGGTCCTCATGATGGGAGAAGAATTGCAAAGAAATGCTCTCTGTGTGTGCCTCTGTGTGTCTCTGTGTGTGTCTCTGTGTGTCTCTGCATGTCTCTGTGTGTCTCTATGTGTCTCTGTGTGTGTCTCTGCATGTGTCCCTATGTGTCTCTATGTGTCTCTGTGTGTCTCTGTGTGCCTCTGTGTGTGTCTCTGCATGCCTCTGTGTGTCTCTGTGTGCCTCTGTGTGTCTCTGTGTGTGTCTCTGTGTGTCTCTGCATGTGTCTGTGTGTCTCTATGTGTCTCTGTGTGTCTCTGTGTGTCTCTGCATGTGTCTCTGTGTGTCTCTATGTGTCTCTGTGTGTCTCTGCATGTGTCTCTGTGTGTCTCTGTGTGTGTCTCTGTGTGTGTCTCTGCGTGTCTCTGTGTGTCTCTGTGTGTGTCCATGTGTCTCTCTGTGTGTGTCTCTGTGTGTCTCTGCATGTCTCTGCGTGTCTCTGTGTGTCCGTGTGTCTCTCTGTGTGTGTCTCTGCATGTGTCTCTGTGTGTCTCTGTGTGTGTCTCTGCATGTCTCTGCGTGTCTCTGTGTGTGTCCGTGTGTCTCTCTGTGTGTGTCTCTGTGTGTCTCTGTGTGTCTCTCTGTGTGTGTCTCAGTGTGTCTCTGTGTGTGTCTCTGTGTGTGTCTCTGCATGTCTCTGTGTGTCTCTATGTGTCTCTGTGTGTCTCTGTGTATCTCTGCATGTGTCTCTGTGTGTCTCTATGTGTCTCTGTGTGTCTCTGCATGTGTCTCTGTGTGTCTCTGTGTGTGTCTCTGCATGTCTCTGCGTGTCTCTGTGTGTCTCTGTGTGTGTCCATGTGTCTCTCTGTGTGTGTCTCTGTGTGTCTCTGCGTGTCTCTGCGTGTCTCTGTGTGTCCGTGTGTCTCTCTGTGTGTGTCTCTGCATGTGTCTCTGTGTGTGTCTCTGCATGTCTCTGCGTGTCTCTGTGTGTGTCCGTGTGTCTCTCTGTGTGTGTCTCTGTGTGTCTCTGTGTGTCTCTCTGTGTGTGTCTCAGTGTGTCTCTGTGTGTGTCTCTGTGTGTGTCTCTGCATGTCTCTGTGTGTCTCTATGTGTCTCTGTGTGTGTCTCTGCATGTGTCCCTGTGTGTCTCTATGTGTCTCTGTGTGTCTCTGTGTGCCTCTGTGTGTCTCTGTGTGTGCCTCTGTGTGTCTCTGTGTGTGCCTCTGTGTGTCTCTGTGTGTGTCTCTGCATGTGTCTCTGTGTGTGTCTCTGCATGTCTCTGCGTGTCTCTGTGTGTCTCTGTGTGTGTCTCTGTGTGTCCATGTGTCTCTCTGTGTGTGTCTCTGTGTGTCTCTGTCTCTGGTCTCCGTCTTCCTCCCCACCGTGTGGGGATGGAGTGAGGAAACAGCTGTATTCCTCTGTTTTCACACGGCTGATGAAGATTTACCTAAGACTGGGCAATTAACAGAAGGAGGTTTAATTGGACTTAAGTTCCAGACGGCCGGGGAAGCCTCACAATCATCGCTGAAGGCAAGGAGGAGCGAGTCCCGTCTTATGTGGACGGCAGCAGGCAAAGAGAGAATGAGAAAGACGCCAAAGCAGAAACCCCTGAGGAAGCCACCAGCGCTCGTGAGACTTACGTTCACTACCAAGAGCACAGCGTGGGGGAAACCAGCCGGGGATTCAGGTGTCTCCCACCGAGTCCCGCCCACGACACCTGGGGGTTATGGGAGTCCAATTCAAGATGAGATTCGATGGGGACACGGCCAAACCTTATCAACGGCCCTCCGAAAGCCAGGAGTGGAGGAAGCAAGCCCTTGCCAGGCACTGTGCCTGCTGGAACCGGGGCCCTGGACTTCCAGCTTCCAGAGACGTGAGGAATAAATGTCTGCTGTTGCTACGTCCCTCGGCAGCCAGCCGTCGTGCCGAAAAGACAGACGAGCACGTGGCAGTCTGTGGCAGGTGGCCTCGAACATCCCCACAGACACATCTTTTCTCTACCACAGGTGTCTGTTTTTGTTTCTTTGTTTCCCTCCTGTGGCACCAGAGCTCCGCCTTCTCTGCCCAGCTCCTGCCAAGTGCCTCTTCTCTAAGTCCTCAGCTTCCCCACAAGATGTCGAATCCCCTTCAGCACAGCTAAACCTGCTACCGTGAGACGCCTCTCTAGACAGGGCAGTGATGCCACCGTGTTAAGCCACAGCTTGGAGAGGTCTTGTCCCTCCCACCTGTACCCCAGCGGCTTATCCCTTCTAACTACCTCTGCGCTCCCCAGCAGGCGATCTGGTGAATAGAGTGTCCGCATTTTGTTTCATACAGAAGAGCACGAAGAAGAAAGTTAAAACCGTAAGCAATCTTGCTGCCCGAAGGCTTCTTCTGTTAGCCTGTCCACCGTGAAACACCTTTCTATGGTACTGGGGTTTCCCGCTATGGAGCATCCCTGAAACATAGAACCCACTCACTCACCAACCCAGCCATTCACCGACACATCTACCCACATATCTACGCATCTATCATCCATCCATCCCTCCCTCCCTCCATCCATCCATCCATAATCCACCCATCTATCCATCCCCCTTCTAGTCATCCCACCTATTTATCCATCCATCCTCCCATCTATCCATCCACCCATCTCTCCATCCATCCATCTAGTCACCCACATATCCACCCATCCATTTACCCATCATTCATTATCATCAACCCACCTATCCATTCATCATCCGTACAACCATTCACTCACAGATCTATCCATTACTCCATCCAGCTATTCATCTGTCACCCATCTACATATCCATCCACCCACTCATCCATCTGTCACTCACATTTCCTTCCTCTTTCCCTCCCTCCCTCCCCTCCCTTCCTTCCTTCCTTCCTTCCTTCCTTCCTTCCTTCCTTCCTTCCTTCCTTCCTTCCTTCCCTCCTTCCTTCCTCCCTTCCTCCCTTCCATCCCTTCCCTTTCCTTCCTCCCTCCCTCCCTTCCCTCCCTCCTTCCTTCCTCCCTCCCTTCCATCCCTTCCCTTTCCTTCCTCCCTCCCTCCCTCCCTCCCTCCTTCCTTCCTTCCTTCCTCCCTTCCTACCCTTTTCTCCCTCCCTCCCTCCCTCCCTCCCTCCCTCCCTCCCTCCCTCCCTCCCTCCCTTTCTTCCTTCCCTCCCTTCCTTCCCTCCTTCCTTCCCTCCGTCTCTCCTTTCTTCCTTCCTTCTACTCATCCAGTAAATTCTGCCAGGCCCCTGCCATCTCTACTGTTCCTGCATATTATTGACTGTAAAATGAATTTTTCTTTATTGAGGTCCCTCACTAAATGTGGGAGCCAGGGGCAGGCCTTCTGGGTTCCTCCAGCTCAGCAAAGGGCAGGGCGACAGAACAGAAATGTGGCATTGTCTTCGCATGACCGGGTGGAAGATTAAAATCCCCTCTGGTAGAGAGGAATCTAGTCTTGCCTGTCCTGCAGATTCTGGGTAAGATCACTTCAAATGCTTAACTCGATGCATGGTTCCACCAAGTGAGAGAAACGTGAACGCACGTGGGGCAGTGGAGCCAGCCTGTCCTGGGGGAGGAGATAATGAGGCGGAGGAAGGAGGGAGACAGGGACTCAGCCGGAGGTGCAGAGGGCACTGAGAAAGATGTCCCACTGCTGCTACCATTTAGCTCCAGGAAGTCCTGCCATCTGACCAGGGAGAAAAGAGGCTCACAGACAGCCGGCGGGGGTCCCTGAGAGTGCATGCCTCCATGACAAGGTCTTGTCCCAACCCCAGCCCTCTCCGACCCAGAGCCCAGAGCCCCTGGCGCCGGCAGGTGGTGGATTGGCTGGTGCTGTCAAGGGTGGGTCTAGTGAGGACCTTGGCCTCTGGGGACCCTGGAGAGCAGCAGCCTTTGTGACCTCCCCTGTGTGCGCTCTTTTTGCTCACGGGGCTTCGGTCTCAGTTTCCCCAGTGATCCAGCCCCTTCTGCACCCGGCTGGGAGCCTCTCTCAGAACCTTTTGCAGCTTGGCTGGGGTCTGGGGACCTGACTCTGCCAGCGCTTTCCATTCCCCAGACACTAAGGGTGCAGCGCCGCCATGGGTCGGGAGGTGACCCTCCTGCCCTGCCCACGCCCCACAGGCCCCTGAGCAGGCACAGTTCCAGAGTGAATGAAAAGGGGGACCCTGCTGTCATGTGAGGTGCCGATGGCTTTATCGGCCGGAATCAGCATTTCCAGAGAGACGTGTGTTTGCCGGGAGACCTGGTGGCAGAAGTGTGTGAACTGGTATTCCCGAGAATCTGCAGCACAGGCAAGACTAGATTCCTTACTCCAGGGGGATTTTAATCTTCCACCTGCTCATGCAAAAAGAACTCCGTGTTTCTATACTGTCACCCGGCCCTTCGCTGAGCTGGAAGAACCCAGAGGGCCCTCTCCTCGCTCCCACCTTCACACAGCACCCCCAGCACCCCCTTGAGGAAAGGGCTTCTTCTCTTTCCATGACTAAAGCCTGAAGGTGGAAGTCAGGAAGGGCTTTCCAGGGCCCTGGGACTAAGACCTGGAGCGGAGCTGGAGGGGGCCAGCCCTGGACAGGGCCTCGTTCTGGGGCCAGTGCCCGGTGGCACAGAGTGGCCACTGAGGAGGTCCCTTAAGCCTGTCAGCGGGGAGTCTTCATGGCTGTTCTCACAGGGCCGGTCCTTGGAGACTCCAGCGCTGGCTTCCGGCTTTGCCTGGGTCAGGCCCTGTAATAGCCTCCCTCCTGGGACCTAGTCTCTCCACTGCAGCTGAGGAGGAGGCGTGGGAAACAGCAGCAGGCTGGGGCGGCCTCAGGGCCCCTCAAACGTGGCCCCACCTCGCTCAGGTCAGCTTCCCCAGGAGGCAGGAGGGACCCTGGACAGAGCAAGCTTCCCGTCCTCCGCATGTCCTTCCTGTGCAGGGGAAAGTCCACTCCCCCACGCCTGTTCCCATTTTCACGCGGGTCACTCGGAGACTCCTCGGGCCTCAGGCTCTGAAGAAATTCCACTCACAAAACTATTTTCGCCGATCCCTTTGTGTTCCCTGCTTCCTGCCTGCCAGACTAGCTTCGCCCAACCCCTGCCAGGTCTCAGCAGGGACTGAATTCACGGCAGCAGCCTTGGTGGCCCCTAGCGGCCTTCCCTTCTCTGGAGTAGACCTGATCTAGCCTCAGGGCCTGGCTCAGCCTCAACACCTAACTGAGACCCCAGGCTCCCCACTGTCCCACAGACGGTCCCTCAGTGCCATTGCCAGCCTTCGAAGGTTTCCACCATCTACAGAAGCGCCGGTGGCTGGGCTGGATGGTACCTTCAAGGGCCAACTGCAGTCTGGAATCTGGCGCTCTGCAGCCAGGAGAGACAGCCCTTGTCCACGCCTATTTCATCCATTCATTTACCCACCCAATGGCTGTGAATCCAGCCTATGGTGCAGTTACTATTTGGTGCTGTCAGACAATTTAGCAAACCACAGCCCAGCCTACCTTCCTGGAGATTAAAGTCCAGTGGGGACTCAGACACTGAGCAAAAATTGACACAATCATGGAAAACAGTATCTGGGATTGGTGGAGGTAGAGTGGTCCCTGAGCCTTCCATGCCTTTGTCCTTTGCTTTTGGGGTGGGGCATGCATTGGAGGGGGTCAGAGTAGAGGTGGGGTGGGCAGCTAGGGAGCCAGGCAGGTGTCGGGTGGGAAGGGATGGGGCTGGGCCGTGTGGTACAGATAGGGGGAGCAGACACATTTGCCATCTCTGCAAAGCCGCTGCCCCTCCTGAGATGAGCCAGGTCACCGCAGGTTCTGGTCCTGACCTCCAGCATGAATGCAGCCTGAACCTCATCATGGCTCTGCCTCGCTGGCTGTCCCTGGCCTTTGCTCTGGGGATTTTTTCCAGGGTCACTGCCAGATCGCTACTCTTCCACCCTGCGCCGACGATGCTGCCCACGCGGTGGTCCTGGGCTGTGCCTCGGCTTCCCCTGATGAGTCAGCCCTCCTTCAGCTGACTCCTGAGCACCTCTTTTCAGTAAAGGTCTTTTGCTTTCCTGCCCTGCGCTAAACAGGCACTGTGCACTTGGCCCTGCCCTACTCAGTCCCCCCTGCCCACTTGGCTCTAGAGGGAGCCTCCCTTCCTGTGTTGAGTGGGGTGTGGAGGAAGCAGCCCAGCCACAGCCTTGGGAGGTAAAGCTTGGCATCAGGATGGGACCCTTGCTGTCTCCCTCCCTCCTTCCTGCCGGCTGGGGTCTGCTGAGCCTCCCAGGGAATGGCTGGGCTGCCCAGGGTGGGGGGTCTTAATCAGCGAGATGTTGGCCCCTGGGGACTTTGAGCTACATCTGGAGATACTTCTGTTTGTCACAACTTGATGGTACTATTGGCATCTAGGTGGGAAAGACCGGGACAGCTCCCACAACTAAGATGGCTCCAGCTCCATGTTAGTAGTGCCAAGGGTGAGAAGCCCCACCCCAGGGAGCCCAGCCTAGCCTTGGGGGGCTTGGTCTTAAGGTTCCTGTGATTCCCCTGCACTCACATTGACCACTTTGGGGCTGAGAGCAGGAGTCCACTATTTTTCCATCTCTTGTTTGCTGTGGAAAACAGTGTGGAGATTCTGTAAGGAACTAACAGTAGAACTGCTGTTTGATCCAGCCATCCCACTCCGGGGTATCCACCCAGAGGAAAGGAAGTGATTGCATGAAAGGGACACTTCCACCCACATGTCTACAGCAGCGCAACGTGTACTGTAAAATCGTGGAACCAACCCGAATGCCCTCAGTCACCAAGTGGGTAAGGAAACTGTGGTGTGCGTATACATCAGATGGAACACAAGTGCCCTCAGTCACCAAGTGGGTAAGGAAACTGTGGTGTGTGTATATATCAGATGGAACCCAAGTGCCCTCAGTCACCAAGTGGGTAAGGAAACTGTGGTGTGTGTGTATATATCGGATGGAATCCAAGTGCCCTCAGTCACCAAGTGGGCAAGGAAACTGTGGTGTGTGTGTATATATCAGATGGAACCCATGTGTCCTTAGTCACCAAGTGGGTAAGGAAACTGTGGTGTGTGTATATATCAGATGGAATACTGCTCAGCTCTCAAAAAGGAATCAATCAATGGCATTTGCAGCCACCGGGATGAGACTGGAGACTATTATTCCAAGGGAAGTAACTCAGGATGGAGAACACACACACTATGTTCTCTGTCATGAGTGGGAGCTAAGCTATGAGGAAGCCAAGGCATAAGAATGGCGCAATGGACTCTGGGAACTTGGGGAATGGGTGGGAGGGGGTGAGGGGTAAAAGGCCACAAATGGGTGCCGTGTGCACTGCTCGGGTGATGGGTGCACCCAAATCTCAGAAATCACCACTGAAGAACTTACTCATGTAACCAGACGTCACCTGCTCCCCAATAACCTACAGAAACGACAAAGCTGAAAAAGAAACAGAACAGTGACGTATTGTTTTCCCGGGTCACACAACCGGGAGAAATAAACAGATAATGAACTAAAAACCCCAGCATCAGTCAGGACCGGCGGGAGTGTGAAAAACAGACGCGGCTCCGTGCTTCTTGGGCTGCAGAATCCTTGGAGTCTAGTTTGCTGCCTAATGAAAAGAAGTGAGTGCACTCTCGAATCCCACTTTGAGAAATGCATATGGAAGCATTTTATGCAGTGGCAAAAAACAACGTCAACATTCATAAACAGGAGAAATCATTGAATGGATTCTGGACATCCCTAGAAAAGACTTGTGGTGGACAGTGGCTGCGCCTTAGGAGAAGACAGACTGAGCTGTGCAGGAAGAGCTCAGGTCAGCGGAACAGCGCCAAGACCAGGGGTAGCTGCAGCCTAACGTGGTCCCTGCTGCCATGGGGGTGACAAAGGACAGCTTCCCCCCGCTTCAGAAGTGCGGACTCCTAATCAGGAGCTGCCCTTGCCTGTTGGACATGGGCTTTGGGGTGGACAAAAGACAACCCAGAGAGACAGGCCGAGAGTGTGCGCAGGCCCCGAGGAGCCGCCCGCGGAGAGAGGGAAAGGTTTGCCCTGGAGCCCCTCTCGAACCAGGCCCAGCCGGGGAGGGAGCGGACAGTGACCACTCTGCTGGGTTCCCTTATCCTTCCCTGGGTGTCCTGGGTCCCCAGCTCACGTTCATCCGGGCTTTGTACTTCACTATCTCTGGGGGAAGAACGTTGGTGGCAGCCGGACTATCAATGCGAGCTTTAAACATAAGAAACGGCAAATGCTGGGTCACTGCCCTGGCTGCACAGAGAAGACATGAAAGAGCATTCCCTGCTCCCGCGGAAATATGCCAGGGACAGCCGCACTAATGAGCCTGGGAGTCTGCCCAGCGACCGGGCCTCAGCCACCCATGAGCTCTCCCAGAACCGAGTGACCCCTTCTCACAGCACACAGGCCGGGGAGCAGGCGGTGCCAGGGAGGTGGGAGCCATGGCCTGCCTTGGCCCCCGGGCACTCAAGGGTCCAGCGAGCCCGCGGAGGGCTTGGCTGGAGGACGGGCGCGCTTTGCAGCTGTGGCCCCTCGCTCTGCTGTGCAGACTCTTCACACTCGGTGCCTGCATTTCCCGAAGAGATGACAACCTAGCAACCTCTCCAAGCGCCTGGGGGGCAGGGTTGTTTACGCTGGATTGCAGGGCGTTGGGGAATGCAGCAAAGTTGGAATGATGCTTGTTCAGAACTTCCCAAAGTCCAGCCTGGGGCGGCCGGGCCTGGAAACAGGCTGACGTTTTAGGAAAATGACATCTAGACTTTTGGCACACCCTGGTGCCTGGGCCGGGGAGCCTGACTGTCTCTGCAGAGCCTGTAATTCCCTGAGTCCATGAATCCCGCCTCCGCAGGCTCCAGGCCCCAGGCCCCAGCCACTTCCGTGGCTTTGAGCTCTGAGCCGCTGCTGCCTCCGTGGGAAATGTGCGTGTTGCAGGATGCTTAAGGTAGCTCAGAAAAAGAAGCAAAACTCGCCGGGCGCGGTGGCTCAAGCCTGTAATCCCAGCACTTTGGGAGGCCGAGGCGGGTGGATCACGAGGTCAAGACATCGAGACCATCCTGGTCAACATGGTGAAACCCCGTCTCTACTAAAAATACAAAAATTAGCTGGGCATGGTGGCGCGTGCCTGTAATCCCAGCTACTCAGGAGGCTGAGACAGGAGAATTGCCTGAACCCAGGAGGCGGAGGTTGCGGTGAGCCGAGATCGCGCCATTGCACTCCAGCCTGGGTAACAAGAGCGAAACTCCGTCTCAAAAAAAAAAAAAAAAAAAAAAAAGAAGCAAAGCTCAGGAATACCCTTAGGTGCAGCTTCTAAATGGGGCCCTGCACCTAGGAGGTGCTCCCTGTTGGCTGAAGCAAAATGGATGTATGTGTTTAATCATGGTCATCATGATTCTGACATGGACTTTTTCTGTTGTTTTCCTGTCGTTACTATTTTGAAAAGATCCAGGGATAATGCTAAAAAACGTAGTAAAAATCTGAAACCATCAGTCATCTGAAAGTCGCATCCATCCCTGAAAGTTAAAATAGCCCTCGCCCTCTCCCTTAAAGCAAAAAACAAAACACACAAACAAGAAAAGTTAAAACAAAATAAAACAGAAACAGGACGGAGGCCAGGGGAGACCAGGTCCCCGGGGAGTGGCACGGCGTGATGACCTCACCTCCCCCGCAGTGGGGGACGCTAATGTCCAGTTTACTCCATAATACATTCAGTGTTTTGCGTTTGTTTTTGAATAGGCAGTGCCTGTGCTTAAAATTCAAAAAATATAAAAAAAGCAACTTTAGGCTGGGTGCGGTGGCTCATGCCTGTAATCACAGCACTTTGGGAGGCTGGGAGGCTGAGCTGGGCGGATCATGAGGTCAGGAGTTCGAGACCATCCTGGCTAACATGGTGAAACCCCATCTCTACTAAAAATACAAAAAATTAGCCAGGCATGGGGGTGCGTGACTGTAACAAAATAAGAAAAAAAGAACATGGTGGCCTGGCACTGTCGCTCAAGCCTGTAATCCCAGCACTTTGGGAGGCCAAGGCGGGTGGATCACAAGGTCAGGAGTTCCAGACCAGCCTGGCCAATATGGTGAAGCCCCATCTGTACTAAAAATACAAAAATTAGCCGGGCATGGTGGTGGGCACCTGTAGTCCCAGCTACTCTGGAGGCTGAGACAGGTGAATTGCTTGAACCTGGGAAGCAGAGGTTGTAGTGAGCTGAGATTGCACCCCTGCACTCCAGCCTGGGCGACAGAGTGAGATCCTGTCTCAAAAAAAAAAAAAAAAAAGAAGGAAAAAGAAAAAAGCACATGGTATGTTTCCATTTATACACAATTCAAAAGTTTGCAATGAACTCTCCTGCCTAAGGAAACGAATATGCATGGGGCAACTACGAATGTTTCGCTACCAGGCTGAACATTTAACGGGCGGTTGGAAGCCCTTGAGGCTCTTTCTTTCCACCTGGCGTGGTGGACTGGCAAAGTTTGAGAGGCTCCCTGAGTACCTGATGAGCAGAGAATGTCCACAAACCCTAGACGGGCATGTGCCCCAAGCCGGAAAGAAACCCCTGCACTTCTCAGCCGCCACCGTTTGCGGGCTGTCTCGTGACTGCTGTGTAACCTATCACCAATCCATGGGCGCTTGGTTTTATCCATTCGTGAAAGCTCTTATTTGTTAGAGAAATTCGCCCTGAATATATGCTATGAGTGGCTTATATTTTATGTATTTTCTTTTGACATTGTGGAACCGTTGCTTGCCATTAAAATATGACAATTTTTGTATAGTTGAATTTATCCATTTTTGTGTCATGTGTTTTTTTAATATATAGAAAAATTGTCCCTTTTCTTCCTTTTCTCTGGCTTCATTGAGAGATAACTTAAATGCTATAAAATCCACCCATTTAAAGTGCACATTCACAGAGTTGCACAAAGTCACCGCGGTCTAATTTTAGACCCTTTCATCACCCCAAAAAGACACCCCATGCCCCTTGCAGTCACTCTCCAACCTTCCCTTTCTCCACCCTTGGGAAATCACCCACTCTATTTCCTGCCTCTATGGATCTGCCTGTTTCCACACCATCCTCTGGCAGCCGGCTTCTTTCACTTAGCACAGTGATTCTGAGTTTCATCCGTGTTGCAACGTGTCATTGGTACCCCGGCTTTTTCAAGGCTGAATAATATTCCACTTTACCAGTGGACAGACATCGGGTTGTTTCTACTTTTGGAGTATCATGAATAATGCTGTCATGCATATTCACGTACAGGTTTTTGTGTAGTCGCATGCACTCATTTCTCTTGGGTATCGAAATTACGGGATCATATAGTAACTCCGTGTTTGCCATTTTGAGAAATTGTCATACTCTCTTAAAAAGTGGCTGCGTCATTTTTCATTCCCACCATCAATGAATGGGGGTTCTAATATCTCTACATCCTTGTCAACACTTGTTATTGTCTGTTTTTAATTTAAGCCATCCTCCTGGGTGTGAAGAGGTATCATCTGCTGGTGTTTTGACTTGCATTTCTCTAAACGCTCATGATGTTAGACATCTGTAATGTGCTCATTGGCATTTGTGTATCTTCTTTGGAGAAATGTCTATTCAAAGACCTCGCCCATTTCTAGGTTGAATGATTTGTCTTTTGATTGCTGAGGTGTAAGACATCCTTGTATATTCTGGAAATTGAGTCCCTTATTGGGCACGTAACTTAAAATGTTGTTCTTCTACCCCGTGGCGTGTGTTTTCACTCTCTTGATGGTGTTGTTTGCAGCACAAAAGTTTTTGATTCTGATGAAGTCCGATTCTGCTACTGTGCTTTTGCTGTCGTGTCTAAGAAGGCTTTGCCTAGACCTCGATGTACTCTTAGTCCTTCTCTCTTTCCTTCCTTCCTTCCTGCTTACTTCTTTCTTTTTTTGACAGTCTCACTCTGTCACCCGGGCTGGAGTGCAGTGGCATGATCTCAACTCATTGCAACCTCCACCTCCCAAAGTCAAGCAATTCTCGTGCCTCAGCCTCCGGAGTAGCTGGGATTATAGGCGTGAGCCACCACGCCCAGCTAATTTTTATATTTTTAGCAGAGGTGGGGTTTCACCATGCTGCCCAGGCTGGTCTTGAACTCCTGACCTCAAGTGATCCACCCGCCTCAGCCTCCCCAAGTGCTGGGATTACAGGTGTGGCCACCCTGCCCAGTGATTTTCTCATAGTTTTGTGATTTCAACTCTTGCATTTAGGTCTGCGATCTAAGGAAGGGGTCTGGCTTCCTTCTTTTGCATGTGGAGGTCCGACTGTCGAGCACCTTCTGTTGGAGAGACGTCGCTCCCCACCGCATGGTGTTGAGAAGGCAGTCTCTGCTGCAGTCTGACCATGCTCAGCCGCCTGAGAGGACTGTGGGCCTGGCACCCTTCTACCAAGTAGTAGTGTCCTCACAGGCGGCACTGGGCTTCCCGCCCTGTGTGGGAACAGAACCCCTGTTCCAGAATCAACGTGTCCTTCTTCATCCTGTTCACTGTGTGTGTCATCCAGCACCTGGCCAATCCCACTGCTGTATCTGTCCTCCTCCGAGAGACAGCCAGGTCCCTCCATCCCAGCACAGGAAGTGTGCTTGGCATCAGCTGCTGAGAGGGACCCATTGGGCCGCAGGGAGCCAACGCCTACCAAGGACTCAGTCTCGCTCTGTCCGTCCTCCAGGTGAGTAAAGTCTCGCTCTGTCCTTCCTCCAGGTGAGTGCAGTCTCGCTCTGTCCATTCTCCAGGTGAGTGCAGTCTCACTCTGTCCGTCCTCCAGGTGAGTACAGTCTCGCTCTGTCCTTCCTCCAGGTGAGTGCAGTCTCGCTCTGTCCTTCCTCCAGGTGAGTGCAGTCTCGCTCTGTCCGTTCTCCAGGTGAGTGTAGTCTCGCTCTGTTCGTCCTCCAGGTGAGTGCAGTCTCGCTCTGTCCGTCCTCCAGGTGAGTGTAGTCTCGCTCTGTCCGTCCTCCAGGTGAGTGCAGTCTCGCTCTGTCCATTCTCCAGGTGAGTGCAGTCTCGCTCTGTCCGTTCTCCAGGTGAGTGCAGTCTCGCTCTGTCCGTTCTCCAGGTGAGTGCAGTCTCGCTCTGTCCTTCCTCCAGGTGAGTGTAGTCTCGCTCTGTCCGTCCTCCAGGTGAGTGTAGTCTCGCTCTGTCCATTCTCCAGGTGAGTGCAGTCTCGCTCTGTCCTTCCTCCAGGTGAGTGCAGTCTCGCTCTGTCCATTCTCCAGGTGAGTGCAGTATCGCTCTGTCCTTCCTCCAGGTGAGTGCAGTCTCGCTCTGTCCATTCTCCAGGTGAGTGTAGTCTCGCTCTGTCCGTCCTCCAGGTGAGTGCAGTCTCGCTCTGTCCGTTCTCCAGGTGAGTGTAGTCTCGCTCTGTCCGTCCTCCAGGTGAGTGTAGTCTTGCTCTGTCCGTCCTCCAGGTGAGTGCAGTCTCGCTCTGTCCGTCCTCCAGGTGAGTGCAGTCTCGCTCTGTCCATTCTCCAGGTGAGTGCAGTCTCGCTCTGTCCATTCTCCAGGTGAATAAAGTCTCGCTCTGTCCATTCTCCAGGTGAGTGCAGTCTCGCTCTGTCCATTCTCCAGGTGAGTGTGGTCTCGCTCTGACCATTCTCCAGGTGAGTGTAGTCTCGCTCTGTCCATTCTCCAGGTGAGTGCAGTATCGCTCTGTCCATTCTCCAGGTGAATAAAGTCTCGCTCTGTCCATTCTCCAGGTGAGTGTAGTCTCGCTCTGTCCGTCCTCCAGGTGAGTGTAGTCTCGCTCTGTCCGTCCTCCAGGTGAGTGCAGTCTCGCTCTGTCCGTCCTCCAGGTGAGTGCAGTCTCGCTCTGTCCGTCCTCCAGGTGAGTGCAGTCTCGCTCTGTCCGTCCTCCAGGTGAGTGCAGTCTCGCTCTGTCCATTCTCCAGGTGAGTAAAGTCTCGCTCTGTCCATTCTCCAGGTGAGTAAAGTCTCGCTCTGTCCATTCTCCAGGTGAGTGCAGTCATGCTCTTTCCGTCCTCCAGGTGAGTGCAGTCTCGCTCTGTCCTTCCTCCAGGTGAGTGCAGTCTCGCTCTGTCCTTCCTCCAGGTGAGTGCAGTCTCGCTCTGTCCGTCCTCCAGGTGAGTGCAGTCTCGCTCTGTCCATTCTCCAGGTGAGTAAAGTCTCGCTCTGTCCATTCTCCAGGTGAGTAAAGTCTCGCTCTGTCCATTCTCCAGGTGAGTGCAGTCGTGCTCTTTCCGTCCTCCAGGTGAGTGCAGTCTCGCTCTGTCCTTCCTCCAGGTGAGTGCAGTCTCGCTCTGTCCTTCCTCCAGGTGAGTGCAGTCTCGCTCTGTCCGTCCTCCAGGTGAGTGCAGTCTCGCTCTGTCCTTCCTCCAGGTGAGTGCAGTCTCGCTCTGTCCGTCCTCCAGGTGAGTGCAGTCTCGCTCTGTCCGTCCGCCAGGTGAGTGCAGTCTCGCTCTGTCCGTCCTCCAGGTGAGTGCAGTCTCGCTCTGTCCGTCCTCCAGGTGAGTGCAGTCTCGCTCTGTCCGTCCTCCAGGTGAGTGCAGTCTCGCTCTGTCCGTCCTCCAGGTGAGTGCAGTCTCTCTCTTTCCGTCCTCCAGGTGAGTGCAGTCTCGCTCTGTCCTTCCTCCAGGTGAGTGCAGTCTCGCTCTGTCCGTCCTCCAGGTGAGTGCAGTCTCGCTCTGTCCGTCCGCCAGGTGAGTGCAGTCTCGCTCTGTCCGTCCGCCAGGTGAGTGCAGTCTCGCTCTGTCCTTCCTCCAGGTGAGTGCAGTCTCGCTCTGTCCGTCCTCCAGGTGAGTGCAGTCTCGCTCTGTCCGTCCTCCAGGTGAGTGTAGTCTCGCTCTGTCCTTCCTCCAGGTAGTGCAGTCTCGCTCTGTCCGTCCTCCAGGTGAGTGCAGTCTCGCTCTGTCCGTCCGCCAGGTGAGTGCAGTCTCGCTCTGTCCGTCCTCCAGGTGAGTGCAGTCTCGCTCTGTCCGTCCTCCAGGTGAGTGCAGTCTCGCTCTGTCCGTCCTCCAGGTGAGTGCAGTCTCGCTCTGTCCGTCCTCCAGGTGAGTGCAGTCTCGCTCTGTCCTTCCTCCAGGTGAGTGCAGTCTCGCTCTGTCCGTCCTCCAGGTGAGTGCAGTCTCGCTCTGTCCGTCCTCCAGGTGAGTACAGTCTCGCTCTGTCCTTCCTCCAGGTGAGTGCAGTCTCGCTCTGTCCGTCCTCCAGGTGAGTGCAGTCTCGCTCTGTCCGTCCTCCAGGTGAGTGCAGTCTCGCTCTGTCCTTCCTCCAGGTGAGTGCAGTCTCGCTCTGTCCGTCCTCCAGGTGAGTGCAGTCTCGCTCTGTCCGTCCGCCAGGTGAGTGCAGTCTCGCTCTGTCCGTCCGCCAGGTGAGTGCAGTCTCGCTCTGTCCGTCCGCCAGGTGAGTGCAGTCTCGCTCTGTCCGTCCTCCAGGTGAGTGCAGTCTCGCTCTGTCCGTCCTCCAGGTGAGTGCAGTCTCGCTCTGTCCGTCCTCCAGGTGAGTGCAGTCTCGCTCTGTCCGTCCTCCAGGTGAGTGCAGTCTCGCTCTGTCCGTCCTCCAGGTGAGTGCAGTCTCGCTCTGTCCGTCCTCCAGGTGAGTGCAGTCTCGCTCTGTCCGTCCTCCAGGTGAGTGCAGTCTCGCTCTGTCCGTCCTCCAGGTGAGTGCAGTCTCGCTCTGTCCGTCCTCCAGGTGAGTGCAGTCTCGCTCTGTCCGTCCTCCAGGTGAGTGCAGTCTCGCTCTGTCCGTCCTCCAGGTGAGTGCAGTCTCGCTCTGTCCATCCTCCAGGTGAGTGCAGTCTCGCTCTGTCCGTCCTCCAGGTGAGTGTAGTCTCGCTCTGTCCATTCTCCAGGTGAGTAAAGCGTTTCCCCTGCAGTGCTTGACTGCGTGGCGATTTTCTTGGTGACTCTGAGACCAAGATGCAGTAGGCAGCAGTGCTCGGTTCTCTGCGCCCAGTGATGGACTGCAGCTGCCACCTGCTTGACAGACGGCCTTGGTGCCCTTCTCCGAAGGCAGCTGGCTGTCGATGTGAGGGGTGACTTCCGACTCTATTTTTTCGATTCCTCCGTGTCCATCCTCACGCCGGTGCCAGTCTTGCTTATTGCAGCTCTGTAGCAAGCGAGATGTTGGGAAATGTGACCCCTCCAACATTTCCTTTTTCAAGATCACTGGTTACTCTGGGTCCATATGACTATTAGGACCATGGCCGGGTGCATGTGGCTCACGCCTGTAATCCCAGCACTTTGGGAGGCCGAGGTGGGTGGATCACCTGAGATCAGGAGTTCGAGACTAGCCTGGCCAACATGGCAAAACCCTGTTTCTACTGAAAATGGAAAAATGAGCCGGGCGTAGTGGCGGATGCCTGTAATCCCAGCTACTAGGGAAGCTAAGGCAAGAGAATTGCTTGAACCCAGGAGGCAGAGGTTGCAGTGAGCTGAGATTATGCCACTGCACCACAGCCTGGGTGACAGAGCAAGACTCTGTCTTAAAAAAAAAAAAAAGTCAGCTTGGCAATTTCTGCAACAACAAAAACTCAGCTTGGATTTTGACAGAGAGTGCTTTGAATCTGAAGATCAGTTTGAGGGGTCTTTGCCTTCTCAGCGACGCTGTTTTCTGATGTAGGAACAAGGGATATCATTGTCATCTTTGATTTATTTCGTTTCCATAATGTTTTGCAGTTTTTAACATATAAGTGACTATTTCTTTGTTAAGTTTATTCTTATTTTATTCTTTTTGCTACTATTACAAAGTGGGTTATTATTTTTTTTTTACATTGGGATTTTTCTCATATTGTATGAACTGACAGATAAAATTGTGTATATTTATGGTATACAACATGAGGTTTTGAACTATGGGTACACTGTGGAGTGGCTAAGTCAAGCTAATTCACCTGCGCCTTGCCTCACATGCTGGGATTGTTTTCTTCTTTTGAGATGGATTTTCCCTCTTGTTACCCAGGCAGGAGGGCAATGGCGCCATCTCGGCTCACTGCAACCTCCGCCTCCTGGGTTCAGGCAATTCTCCTGCCTCAGCCTCCTGTGTAGTTGGGATTACAGGCACGCGCCACCATGCCCAGCTAATTTTTTGTATTTTTTTAGTAGAGACGGGGTTTCACCATGTTGACCAGGATAGTCTGGAACTCTTGACCTCGTGATCCACCTGCCTCGGCCTCCCAAAGTGCTGGGATTACAGGCTTGAGCCACTGCGCCCAGCCTTTTTTTTGAGACGGAGTTTCGCTCTTGTTACCCAGGCTGGAGTGCAATGGCGCAATCTCGGCTCACCGCAACCTCCGCCTCCTGGGTTCAGGCAATTCTCCTGCCTCAGCCTCCAGAGTAGCTGGGATTACAGGCAAGTGCCACCACCATGCCCAGCTAATTTTTGTATTTTTAGTTTCACCATGTTGACCAGGATGGTCTCGATCTCTTGACCTCGTGATCCACCCGCCTCGGCCTCCCAAAGTGCTGGGATTACAGGCGTGAGCCACCGCGCCCGGCCAGTTTTACTTTTTTTCCAGTCTGGATGCCTTTCGCTTCATCGTCTTCCCTAATCGCCCTGGCTAGAACTTCCGGTGCGATGTCGAATGGACGGCTCAGAGCTGACATCCGTGTCTTGTTCCTGATCTTAGGAGGAAGGTGTGTGTCCTTTTCCCACTGAGTGCGATGTTAGATACAACTTTCAGAGCTGTCCCTCGCCGGCTGGAGGAAGCTCTTTTCCACCCCTCGTCATGGATTTTCAGTGTTTTAGCACAAAAGCACGTTAGATCGTGTTAAATGCTTTCTCTGCGTCTATCGATTGGCCTGTCGTATTTAGTAGTGTTTTATTTTAGAGATTTGTCATCAATTTTCTTAAGAGATTGGTCCGTCCCTTTTTAACTTTTTGTACTCTCTTTACTGAACGTGGTGTCACTGTTATACCAGCTTTTTCTAAAGACTTTTGAGACTCTTTCGCTTTTTCCCTGCCTTGAAATAGCTTAAAATAGTATCAAAATGTTCTGTTCCCTGGAACGATGATGGGATTCCCACGTGGCATCACTGGCCTGGTGCTGCTTCGGCCTGGGGTGGGGGTTAAGAACTTTATTTTGGTTTGTAATGATGATGGAGTTGTTCTTTTTTCTGTCTCTTTCAGAGTTAAGTTTTATGACTTCTTTTTTTTTAACCCAGGAAGAATGAGTTTCATCTGTGTTTACAAACTTAAGCATTCTCTTGTGACTCTCTTATCCCTCTGTGGCTCTCTCTGTACGGTGTCCCTCTGTGTGCGCCCACCTGTGCGTTCATCCCTTTTCCTCTTGCTGACCGTAGCCGGTTTTCCTGCTTCTTTTTCCTTGAAAGAGTCAGCACGGCTGCACCTTCGTGAACCGCACTGCAGTGTGACGCTCCTCCTGTCTGCTTTTTCCTTCCTTCTCTCCTCCCACATGGCTGCCTCGCCTCTGCGTTGTGGCCTGAAGCCTCTTCCACACTCTCCTGCTTCCTCCCGTAAAACCTCTTCTCTGTCAGAGCTGACATTTGCATCTGGCCCTTGGCAGGCCCAAGCAAGGCCTGAACGCTTCCAGCTGCAGGTGGAGAACGGACTGGAAGTGGCGGGAATGCAAGTGGAGGGCACCAGCCTGGCCCAGCGGCCTGAGGGGCAGAGGAGCTGGGCTGGCGGGTGGGGGGCGGGATGTGCCATGGAGGAACCGGTCTAAGGGCTGCTCAGGGTCAGCAGGGCTGTGGGATCAAATGGCGGGGCTTGCATTTTACCACTGATTGCCTTAAACACTCCTTCCAGAACCGCAGGAATCGGGCGGTGTTACAGAACTGAAGACAGAGTTGAAATGTTGATTCACAGTCTCTCAACTCTGCCGGAAAATCCCAGTCAGACCTCAACAAAATCTTGCAGGAGAGAGAAAGGGACAGGGCTCTCACAGCTGCAGGCGAATGTCACTAAAAGAGCCTGGAAGGGCCAGGACCCCCGCTGGCCCTCTTGGCAGAGGCTCGGGGGCAGCAGTCTGCTGCTGAGAGAGCTGCCAAAGGGTCTGGCTGGCTCTGATGTGGCCTGGATGAGGTGCCTGGGCGCTGACCTGGGCAGACTGGTGGCCAGCAGCCCTCCTTCCCTGAAATGCTCAGAGAAGAAAAAATCCAGCAGAAACAACCCATTTCCAGTGTTGTGGTAGCTCATCTGTTTTTGGCTGTCGCGCACGTTGCTCTTCTAGGAAATAGAACTGGGACCCGTCACTGGGGCTTCAAGCCACTTGGCAGAGGAGGGAGGTGCCACCACAGCCTCATCGAGGTCCTTTTCACAAGCAAGTGGGGACCTCAACACACATGGAATAGTCATGTGAGAGGCAAAAGGCGGGGAAGGCTTGGGTGGAGTGGACGGGGGGTGTGGAGAGGTCACCACCAAGTGACCTTGACCCTGAGGAGCCCACCCTGAGATGGGTGGGGAGCACTGTGAGCAGAGGGTCCTATGGCTCAGGCTAGTTGTGACAGCCAAGAACACAGCTGGCTGGAAGTCAGGGATGAAGGGAAGGCAGGATGGGAAGGCTGCGGCCAGGGTTGTCAGAGGGCTCCAGAGGACGTGGCAGTGACCGGGAATGCTGGGCCATGAGGAAGGGCCACTCCAGGGACCGTGTCCTGGTCTACCGTCATCTGCACACGTCCTTGGGACCCTGGAGACCCTGCTCCACCTGGGCACTGATCCCTGAGTCTCCTTCCTGTTGAATGCCAAGACCAGAGAAAGTGGGGACTGCCAGAGGGTCAGACGGCCCCTTCCCAGCAGCTGGGACCCCAGTGGCATTTTCGTCCTGGGCAGCTGCCCCAACCCTGAGAGTCACAAAAAACAACACGTGAAGCCAGGCAGGCTTCATGAAACGGACATTTGATGAGCCCCAGGTGAGCCACAAGCCAACCTCAGAGGCTCAGCCACCTGCACTGCGTGGCCCAAGACAGTCCCATGCAGGGGCCAGGGTTGGGGGTGGGGGCAGCTCACAGCCAGGAAGGAGGAGGAGGGAGCCCAGAATATTCCCTCCTGCGGCCCCACCACCCCACCCCACCCTAACCACTGGGCAGGTAAGGCCTGGTCCTCTCTGTCTCTGGCGTGCTCAGAGCCCTGCTCCTGGGCCTTGCACCACAGGAGGGGGTAACGAGGGTCATACAGTCGTGGCGGGTGTGCTCCCCCAGATGGCACAGTGCCCACCAATCCCCTGCTCCTCAGTGCTGGGACGAGGCTTTCTGGGCATCAGGGCCTCTGATGCACAGTGTCGCTGCTCTTGCAAAGCTCCCATGTGGCAGGGGCAAGGCGGGGGGAGACACCAGTAAATAGATGGATAAGAAGATAGGGCTGTGAAGGAGGACCAGGGGGCGCCTGGGGAAGGGGCTGTAGCCCATTTTCAGAGTTGGCACTGGAACCGAGGCCTGGAGGGGCCTGGGGGATGTCAGGGAAGAGCACACCACAGTGCCATGAGCCCGAGGCAGGTGTGTGTGCAGCTGCCACTGTGGAGTGCTGGCGGCCTGCAGATAGAAGCCGGGGCCGGAGGGCAGGGAGACTCCTGCTAGAGACCAGGTTGTAGGCTCCTGAGATCCACAGGCCGCCAAGTTGGCATCGGAAAAATGCCTTTGTTGTTTAAGCCGGCTCCAGCTCGTATCTGAGAAGGGCAATAAACAGAATGCTGATTGGGAAGGATGAGGGGCCATGGTCCCTGTGGGAGTTTGGGGCCAAGATGGCCAGATGAGTCCTTACCTCATCTGGCCAGGCCGTGGACTCAGGGAGATGCTGGCCTGGGACTTGGCCTGCACTGGCTGGTCTCCTGCCAGAGTGCCAGGTCGCCTGCTGGCCTTGGGCAATCGGCTGTGTGTGCTGCAGGGGGGCAGGCAGCTGCTGATGGGGCTGTTACCTGGGAGGAGCCAGCCTCTCTGGGACCCCCACCCCCATCCCAGCTTGGAGTATGATTGTCCCCAATGAGAACCCAGGCTGGCCCAGAGCAGGGTGGGAAGGGGGCTGCCTCCACTCTGAGACCCCCCAGCGGGCACATGCAGGCTTCTATGCAGGCTCACGCTGCTCCTCCTGGATCCCTCCTTGGCAGAGCAGTAAAACGGTCATGGAGCATGAGCTCTGGAGTCCCTGGAGCCAGGGGTTCAAATCCTGCACCCCCAGAACTACCAGCTGGTACCCTGCGAATATGCCTTTGACCGTTCTGAGTCTCGTTTGTCTCCTTTGCAATAGGGTCTCTAGGGATAACCTACCCAGGACCGTCCCTGCCTGGCTGGGTGACCTTGATCAGAGGAAGTGGGGGCTGCATTGTCCCCTCCCCTCTGGTGAGCATTAAGTGCGTCAGTACACAAAAAGTGCTCAGGACCCTGTCCGGCTCATCGTGCGGTTGACCGTAGCCAGGATCATTAGTTCGCCGAGTGAGGTGGTTGCTGTCATTAATAACTCTAATATGGCAGTGGCTTCACACAAGAAGGTTCTGTCTCTCATGTCACAATCCAGTGGAGGCAGGTGGTAAGGAGAGGACTCTGCTCCACACAGTCATTCAGGGATCCAGATCCCTTCCAGTTTCTGGCCCTCTTAGGGGGCTGAGTCCTCCTCGAGTCCTCTGCAGACAAGGGAAGAGGCAGACCCGGGCGATGACAGGGGCTTTCCGTGGGTCATACCGGAACCGTTTCCACCTGCCAGGGCCTGGGACATGCAGGCTGGTGGTGTGTGCCCAAGAGAAAGAGGCCAGGGTTTGTTGAACAGACAGTCTCTCTGGTAGCGACTTTCACTCTTCTTACCTCCTTCAGCTGTTGGGAGCACGGAGGAGGAGGATGGGTGTGAAGGGCACGGAAGAGCCTGGCACAGGTGAATTCTTGTCACGCTTGTGTCACTTTGAAGTCCCTGAGTGCAGTTATGAGGGTGACCTCAGACCTCATGGGGCTCCTCATGCTGGCTCTTCTCATGAGTAAGAGCAGAATTTTCCTCTCGGGGAGTGTGTGCTCTTCACTGACCATTTCTTTTAAACCTGGTAATCTTATTGTTTCTTAGTGGGGAGGCTCCAGACACTTATTTTTTTCACATTAAGAAAAAAAAGCACTAGGCCGGGTATGGAGGCTCAAGCCCGTAAACCCAGCATTCTGGCAGGCTGAGGTGGGAGGATCTCTTGAGCCTAGGAGTTCAAGACCAGCCTAGACAACATGGCAAAACCCCATCTCTACAAAAAATAAAACAATTAACTGAGTGTAGTGGCATGTGCCTATGGTCCCAGCTGCTTGGGAGGCTGAGGCAAGATCACCTGAGCCCAGGAGATTGAGGCTGCAGTGAGCCATGATGAAACCATTGCACTCCGGCCTGGGTGACAGAGTGAGACCCAGTCTTGATTAAAAGAAAAAAAAGGGCTGACGAGTGTCTTAAACAGCCGAATAGCTTTCTTTTTATTCTTCTGAATTTCCGACAGGAGGGTCCTGCTGGGTGCTGAGGAAGTGAAGGCACTGTGAGGTTTCCTGGGACCTGCCGGTGCCTGCTGCAGCCACCCCTGGTGACAGGGTATGAGCTCTCTGCATGACCAAAACCCAAACAAGCCGACGCCTCGCCCTCCTTCCCACCTCACTACCAGAGCGAGGGCAGGAGGTTCCTGAAGTGGGCTCTGCATTCACGTCACTAGGAGCACTTGTTAAAATGAAGATCTCGGTCAGGCGCGGTGGCTCAAGCCTGTAATCCCAGTACTTCAGGAGGCCGAGGCGGGTGGATCACCTGAGGTCAGGAGATCGAGACCAGCCTGGCCAACATGGTGAAACCCCATTTCTACTAAAAATACAAAAGATTAGCCAGGCGTGGTGGTGCATGCCCATAATCTCAGCTATTGAGAGGCTGAGACAGGAGAATTGCTTGGAGCAGAGGTTACAGTGAGCCAGGATCACGCCATTGCATTCCACCTTGGGCAACAAGAGCGAAACTCTGTCTCAAAAAAAAAAAAAAATGCAGATCTCCAGCCCCCGCCCCCAGGTGCATCGATGCTGAATGTCTGGCGGGAGAGCCAAGGAATGGAATTTTGCAGCAGGGGCCGCAGGAGATGTTGGCACAGCCTGTCCTGCCTGGCATGGGGAAAGCCCGGCTGCAGGGCTCGGCAAAGCGAGACAGGCACTCCTCTGTCTCTGGGAAGCTGGCAGTGTGACAAGCACCGCCAGGAACAAGCCTGCTGGTGACGACCCTGTGCCCCACCATGGTACCGTGCTAGGCCTCGGCTACATGGTTTCCAGACACCACGTCTGTGGCTTCCATTGTACAGAAGGGGAGACTGAGGCTCCTGAAGTTTAGCGGTGGAGCTGAGTTTCAGTCTGGAGGTCCCTGGAGGCCCCATGTCCTGAGCTCAGGATTTGCCATAGGAGGGGCTGACATTGAAGGCAGGGCCTCCCGCACCTGTCCCTGACGGGCCTGTAAGTGGAGGCTACCTGCCTGAGCGGAGGAGCCAGGTGCCCCACGAGGGTCTCCTGAGGCCCTGCTGATCCCACATGGACTTTGTTAAAAAGTGGAAGTGGAATGCACATGACAAAATGAATCATTTTACAGCACAATTCACGGCACTCAGTGCATCCACAATGTTGTGTAAACACCACCTCTAACTAAATCACAAATCAGCTTCACCATCCCAAAGGAAACTCCTTACCGATCAAGTGAGCACTCCCATCCCACCCGAGACCCCACACTCCGACAACCAACACTGTGCGTCCTTTCTCTGGATTTGCCTGTCTGGACCCGCCTTTCCTTCCTTCCTTCCTTCCTTCCCTCTCTCCCTCCCTCCCTCCCTCCCTCCCTCCCTCCCTCTCTCCCTCCCTCCCTCCCTCCCTCCCTTCCTTCCTTCCTTCCTTCCTTCCTTCCGTTTCCTTTGCCTTCCTCCTTTCCTTCCTTCCTCTCTCTCTCTTTTTCTCTCTCTCTCTCTCTCTCCCCCCCTCTCTCTTTCTCTCTTTCTTTTTTGAGATGGAGTCTCGCTCTGTTACCAGGCTGGAGTGCAGTGGTGTGATCTCGGCTCACTGCAACCTCCGCCTCCCGGGTTCAAGCGATGCTCCTGCCTCACCCTCCTGAGTAGCTGGGATGACAGGCACCCACCACCTCGCCCGGCTACTTTTCTGTATATTTCACAGGAATGAAATCATGAGGTGTGTGGCCTTCTGTGTCTGGCTCCTTTCTGCACTCTAGTTCCCGGGGCGTCATCGGACAGCAGCCACAGGGCTCCCCTCCTTTCAATGGTTTCCCACACGCACTTTCGTCCCCTGCTCACTAGGGAGCGGGGAGCACGGACACCTCTTAGTGGAGAGTGAGGACCCAGGACCTGGCAAGCTGGATGCCAGCCCCCGGAAGGGACCTCGGCTTTCCTTAGGACCTTTCTCTCCCGCGTCCTCCTGCCCGCACCCAGGTGAGTGCTGGGCACAGGAAACCACAAATGCATCTTGGATGTTGAGGACGGACAGAGGCAGCAAATGGATGGCTACAAGCCGCAAGCCGGGGCTCCATCTCCTTCCTCCCCTCCAGCCCCAGGAGGCAGTGCAGATGCCAGCAATTTGGCCTTTTATAAATAGCTTTGTTTGGACTTCGAAAGCACTGCCGGGGTGGACTCCTCCAGGCTCCGGTTATCCTTCAGCCCAATTTCCTCCTGAAACAGCCCCGGGGCCAGGGAGCGATGCTTGTCTGATGCGGGGTGGCCATCTTTCCACCAGCCGGGGGATGCAGACTCCAACCGAAGCCCATCCATGTTTCTAGGGAGCAAGAAGGCTAAAGACAGGGCTGGGTCCTGACTTCCAGAAAAAGGGGCTGGCACCATCCTTGCGCCCTGTGCCAGTGAAAAGGCCGCCCCAGCTCCAGCCTTTGGCTCCTTCCCACCTAGAATCCAGCTTGCGGTAGGAGGTCCTGAAATCCCCCAGCCCTGCGCTGAGCAGGACCCCATAGCTACATCCCCCCATCCACTCTGTGTCTTCCTGTATTTTGACAGCAATGGGGGGGCCTGGGATGACATAAGCAGCATCCTGGTGCCAGAAGACAGGCTGGGATCGTGGGAATTCCCCACGGCTCCCCACGGCTACCTTTCTCCTGCCTTTGATGGCCACAGGTTCCAGCCAGCCATGAGGTATGACCCCCAACCCCCACCCCACTGGTGGCAGCAGGAAGCCATTAATCATCACAGAGCGATCTGGCTGCTAGCGTGTTTATCTGGAGGAAGGAAATGAACTCTTTTCATCTCCTCCAGCCGGCGTCTGGCCCGTGATGCTGTCCGATCTGTCAGCCCGGGGAATTTTAAATAACGGGTTCCACATTTGTCGGTACCTGTTTTGTGTCTGTCTCAGAACTCTCTGTTCACTGCTCCCTGGGTGTCACGCTTTATTGCTGCTTCCTCCTTCAGATAAACTCGGTCATAAGTTTATTTCTTCTTGGAGCCAAGTTTAGAAATCTGTCCCAGGGCCATGGGCCGGTGAGGCAAGGCTCCCTTCTCAGGCTGGCACATCTGGAGTGGGCTGCCCAGGACACCTGGGGACACATGACGGTGCTGTCTGGGATGCCTGCTGGGGTCTGGGAGGCCCCTGTCCTGCAGGGTCTGGGATGACTCCGGTGCTTTTCAAGATTTCTAAGTCAGGGGATGAGTAGTAAAAAAATCCCAGGCTGTGCAACTGGCATGGAGATTGCTGGAGTGTGATTGAACAAACCCAGCAACCTGTGCCAGTCTGGATACTTCTGGCCAAAAGGGTCATTTGGATGAGAGCGTCTCCTGAGTTAGGAACCATGGCTGTACCTTCGGCTTCCCCCAGATGAGGTTACCAGGAGTGAGACCAGGGGTGAATAACCCTTCATGCATCCACACATCCACCCACTAAAATCGTCCCTCCCTCCCTCCCTCCCTCCCTCCCTCCCTCCCTCCCTCCCTCCCTCCACCCATCCATCCACCCACCCATCCACCTACTCAACCATACATCCATCCTCCCATCCTCTCATCCATCCACCTATCTATCCATCCATCCATCATCCACCCACCCACCACCCATCTGTACATCCACCCACAACCCACCTATCCATCCATCCGTCCACCCATCCATCCACCCACCCATCCACCTACTCAACCATACATCCATCCTCCCATCCTCTCATCCATCCACCTATCTATCCATCCATCCATCATCCACCCACCCACCACCCATCTGTACATCCACCCACAACCCACCTATCCATCCATCCATCCGTCCACCCATCCATCCACCCACCCATCCACCCACCCACCCACCTATCCATCCATCCATCCATCCATCCATCCATCCATCCATCCATCCATCCACCCACCTGCCCACTCACCTATCCATCCATCCATCCATCCATCCATCCATCCATCCATCCATCCACCTGCCCACTCACCTATCCATCCATCCATCCATCCATCCATCCATCCATCCATCCACCATCCACCCACCCACCACCCATCTGTACATCCACCCACAACCCACCTATCCATCCAACTGTCCACCCATCCATCCACCCACCCATCCACCCATCCATCCACCCACCCATCCACCCATCCATCCACCCACCCACCTATCCATCCATCCATCCATCCAGCCAGCCATCCATCCACCCACCCACCCATTCATCTACCCATCTATCCACCTATCCATTCATCCAACCATCCACTCATCCATCCATCAATTTATTAAAGGCTTATTGCAAACCCAGCATGTACCAGACCCTTTTGGGTTTGCCGCTGTGGACTCAGTGACAGGAAGGACAGACTCTGCCAACATTAGGGTTGGGGAGGGAGCATTGGGAATTGCAGGTGTGGAACCTGAAGAAGGAGGAGCAGAAGGAGCGTGTGACAGGGAACTGGGAGACCCCCTCTGAGGAAGTGACATGCAAGCTGAGAGTGAAGGGTGGGGCGGGGAGTCTCAGGCAGAGGAAGGAGTCAGGTCTGTGAGTCTGGAGCTTGGGAGGAGCAGAGGGTGACTCCGGGCCACTGGAGCAGAGCTCTGAGAGGAGCGTGTGTTGCTGGGAGGCCAGGAAGTTTAGCAGGCGGGGGTAGACACATCTCCAACCCTCCCAGCTTGATCCTCTTCCCTCTGCCCACCCCCATGCCAGGGGCTGGCCCAGGCCTGAGGGTGTGGTTGCAGTCGGTGAGGGGCGGGGGATGTTCAGCCTCACGGGGAGCCCTGAGGAGGATGGCGCTTACCTCTCACCTCCCTCTCCCCAGGCCAGTCCCCCCGACGCGGAGCCCCAGACCGTCTCTTTCGTTGCTGCCTCACCTGCTTGGCTGCCCCAGGGAAACCTCCAATCCGAGGTGGCTGGAGCCAGCGTGGCCTCGTCCTCCAGCTTGTCTGCTGCCCACACCAACCTGGGGCATGGCACAGGGGCATGAGAAGGGGCCTGTCCTGGATCTGCTTGGATTCACTGAGGGCGTGAGAAAGAGAGGGCAAGGGTGAACCCCAGATTCTTGGTTGAACCCACTGGATGCCCAAACTTCAGTCCTAGATGGCCTGAGCTTCAGTCCTCAGGAAGGGAAGACAGTCAGGAGCAGCTCTGACAGGGACTTCGGGGCTCTGTTTCAGGGGCCAGAGTGGGAGGCTTCTGAGGCGTCCACAGAGCTGCAGAGCAGACCACTGGAAGGTGGGCAGTGATCAGGGGAGAGGGTGGAGACACCAGTTTGGGGACCATGAGTGTCTACACATCTTCAAGCCACACAGGACCCATGGGTCCACCTACAGAGGGCCTGCTGGAGGAGAGAGTCTGAGGCCCAGACCGACTGGAGAGAAGGGGAGACCAGAGGGTGTGAGTTTCCCCTTACCCAGGGCACAGGAGCCTGGCTGTCCTGCCCCAGCCTTCCTCGGGGTGTCTTGGCTCTGCTATGAGCGGCATGACGCAGGCCCGTGGGTCACAGGCTGGACAGCTCCACTCTGTGGACTCACGTCATTGATGTTGCGACACTTCCCTTGTTTCCACGGAATAAAATCCAGCCTGAGCCCTGGTTCCCCCTGGGGTTCATCCAGTCTCTCTCCAGCGGGTGATTGAAGGCTGTGGGTAGGGTTTTCAACCTGTGGTGCTCTTGGCATGGTGCCCGAGCCTCTCCCTTTGGTCCTGCTGCGTCTCGGTGACTCCCGGTGACCCCCTCCTGCGCTCCTGCGAGGCCTTAGCCTTTTCCCCTCCTTGTTCTCTCCGGACACCCCCTGTCCCAGGCAAAGCCCAGCTTCTCTGGGTCACCCCAGCTTTATTTCTTGTAGGACAGGTAGATCAGTTTATTTTTAACAGAAGGTGGGTGGTGTTCCCAGGGCCCCTGAAAAGCCAGGATGCTGTGAGCACCCAGAACGAGCCCCTCCCCACCTTCCTAGGGGTGGCAGGGGGCTGGTGTCTCCCTGCTTCCACAAGCTGACCCTCATCTCGTTATCGGAGCAAGCGGCGAGCAGGAACTTCAGAGGCAGCCTGTGAGTCCTCAGAACGCCCTCGGGGAAGCTGGCCTGCCCCACTGCACCTCGAGAAGTCTGGAGCCCTGAGCTGCCCTGCCTGCCTGTGCCACACTGCTGATGGGTAGAGCCAGGGAGCAGCCTGAACCCCAGGCCAGGCCCTCACTGAGCAGCATGGGGCTCCCAGGGACTCATCCAAGGGCTGTCACCGAGCAGAAGGCAGCCTGGGCACTGAGAGCCTCTGACAGCCTCCCCCAACTCCCTGCCCCTGTGGCTGCTGCAGGCCATGGTAAGCTCCGCTCCTGGGGAGGCGGGAGGACTCCACTTGGGTACTGTTGGAAATAGTTGCTCGGTGCTGCAAAGAAAAATCAGCCCTGAGACAAAGGCTCTTTCAGCAACGCGATTTTTACTTCCTGGACCGCAGGAAGGGCACCCTCACTAGCCATCTTGCCACGAGAGTACAAAGAACAAAGGGAAACGCACAGATTTATCCCTCACACATTTGGGGTTGTCCTTACTGCCGTGTCTAATCTCCATTGGCTGGAGCCAGACCTCACAATCTAAACTAAAACCCAATGGGCTACAACTTAAAACTTTTCTAAACAGGTAAAAGCAGTGGAGAGCTGGGACATGCCTGTGAGCACGTCCAGCACAGATACCTGGTGAAAGTACAAGGACATAGAATGTACCACATGCCTGTAAGCACGGCGTGTCTAACAGCTACATGGGATAGGGCTTCACAAAGTTACTAGTGAACTGATTCTTTAACAGGAAAGGAAACTTTAAAACTTTAAAAAGAAACTTTTCTACTTCCCACAGGTACCCCCAACATTTCCCTACTGATGCCACAGGAATTCAAATTCATGTCCCCCCCACCCTGCCCCCCATGGCACTTTGCTGCAGGTTGGGGCTTGGGAGCTCAGTGGCTGCAGGTCCTTCACTGGCCACACCTACATTGAGGTTGCAGCAGTGGGACAGGGAGGGTGCACAGACGTTTCTGGGAGGTGGGGTATGGCAATGCCATTCCATCCATGCTGCTGATGCATCCCCTGCAGCCCTGGCAGCTGAGGAAAAGTCGAGAAAGGAAAGGGTCAAACCTGGCTCTCCTGGGGGGCTGGCATACGCCAGCTGGAACTACTGAAGAGGCCCAAGGAAGCTGGCTGTGGAGAGGAGGTGGACCTGAGGGAGGACTCACCCTAGGAGGGAGGACTCACCCAGAAGGGGGGGGATTTACTTCAAGAGGGAAACTCACCCCCAGAGGGGGAACTCACCGTGAGGAGGGAGGACTCACTCAGGAGGGAGGACTTAACCTGAAGGAGGACTCACCCAGAAGAGGCAGGACTTACCCCAGGAGGGGAACTCATCCCAGGAGGGGAACTCACCCCAAGGAGGGAGGATTCACCCGAAAGAGGGAGGACTCACTACAGGTGAGAACTGGTTGGCTGGTGACAGGCCCTGGACCCAGCAGGGAGGGGCAGCTCTCCCAGCAGCTTGGTGACAAAACTGAGGACCTTTCCCAAGTGCCCAGGAGGAGTGTGTGCTTCTGTGTGTGTGTGTGTGTGTGTGTGTGTGTATGCACGATGGAGTGTGTGTATGTGTGCGTGTGTCTGTGAGCTG